>NC_064619.1:364588149-365838149 GCF_023898315.1 Schistocerca nitens
AATTATCCTAAGGACACACACACATACCCATGCCCGAGGGAGGACTCGAACCTCCGCCGGGACCAGCCGCACAGCTCATGACTGCAGCGCCCTAGACCGCTCGGCTAATCCCGCGCGGCGATTTTAGTAAAAGAGACAATTTTAAACTTATTGTTCCATTACGTAGGATAAATTTATTTAGTAACAATTTCACGAGAACTGTTTCACGGAATTAATTTTTCCCTATAGTTTCAACTCTGATTTTTACTAGGGGATAGTAATTAATTATAAATTGTTTTCCTCACACTAACGACTACTCTCTTTGTACAGGATGTCCCAGAGGTGCTGAAGTAGACTTCGAGGAGCTCTAAAGGGTGTCTTGACGAACAAATCGAGGACAGGAACCCGTGTCAGCAACAGAGCGTCGAAGTAACAGGCGCTGGTATCTGCCTCTGGGCCACACGTCAGTAGTAGACGTGACGCAGCACGCTGAGGGAGCGAAGGCGGAACGTCTGTTAATGTTGTCTGTTATTCAGTGATCGCAAATGAATGTTCCAGTTGTCAGTGGGGAAGATGGAACTACCTGCTGCGTAGAAAGGCCTTGTGTCCCATGAATGCAGTGCTCTGTTGCCTCGTTGGTTGACGGTTTCGAACACGAGTGTAGTGTATTTTTGTCCTGGACCCCTCTAAAAGCTCCTACGTTTTTCGTTACACAGGAGTAAAATAAACTTTAGATTGAAATCCGTGACTAAAATCATAGTCTAACAAGGCATTAGAGCATCGGATTCACGGAAGAAAGGGAGTGTCTGTGCAGCAGTTAGCTCCATCTTCTCCATTGTATATCGCGGCAATCAGTCGCAGTCACTCAGCAACGAACGACATTGTGAATGGTTCCGTCTACGGTCCTTCAGTATACCAAGATACCTTTGCTGCCGAAGCCGTGGGCTAGTGGCAAGCGACAGCGCCCATAACTTCGACTCTCTGTAGCGTCGCTGGATAACGTTTCCGTAGAGCAGAGTTGCTATCCACGATTTTTTCCTGATGACACCCTCTATAATCCCTCGAAGTCTGTCGCAACATTTCTAGGACACCTGTTCATGTTCTCGATTAATCTTATGACAGATAAAGCAATTGAATGGTCAACAGAATGTAAACATTTACCTTATATTTGTTGAACGGTATTATCAGAGTCCAGTTGTTTTCAAATTAATGACTGTTTTTTATTAACTTTATGTTGTAGGGTCTACTTCGATTTTTTTTTTTTACTAAAACTGTAACTTATTTCTCACCCAACTCGACTGACTTTACTAACCCCTAACAGTCGCCGTTGTGGCCGAGCGGTTCTAGGCACTTCAGTCCGGAACCGCGCTGCTGCTACGGTCGGAGGTTCGAATCCCGCCTCGGGCATGGATGTGTGTGATGCCCCTAGGTTAGTTTGGTTTAAGTAGTTCTAAGTTCTAGGGGCTGATGACCTCAGATGTTAAGTCCCATGTGCTCAGAGCCATTTTTGAACCTTAACAGTCTCTGTTAGAATAAATTTCGCTGTTTTTGGTCGTCGTTATAAAACTAAAATGTATTTTTAGACTCGAACTACGATCCCTTACAGGCAGTTAACGTGACAGGGATCGTTAACAGGCTTGATACTCACGTTAGTAAAATTCTGCCAAATACTCAAAGAAAATAAATACGGGTCCATGTGTTTTAATATTTCTACTGGAAACGGTACTTTGCCTGGTGGCGATGATCTGTAGTGCTGCGTCGGCGTCAACGAGTATTATGTAGGCACAGCGTGCCTCACCACTCACACAGCTCACACATTGATCTAATTCCAACAACCGATTTCCAAGGAGCATGACATCAGTATAACACATCTTTAAACGTAGAATGATATCAGAGGCTCCATTTCGTCACCCAGCTCATGATGTATACGACCTGATAGCTTAATCTCTTACTCGGTGCACGTTCTCTGCACTCTCCAACGTTTCCTCTGGTGGACTTTTTCCTCCCTAAGACATTCGGACATCCCTACATCTTTTTCTTTACTACCTTTATTATTCTGTCGAATCCATATATGGGCCAGAAAACTATATAATTTTTTACAGTTTACAATATACGTATAGAAAATACCCATATTCATTACAAAATTAAGTTATCGTCAATATTAAGAAAGTATGTACAAAATACGAGTACGACATTTACAACGAAGTTAAAAATTTTGAGTGAAGTGTAGTGTTGTTATTACATAGCTTACAACTTTATGATTTCAGTCGTACAAAGCTGAACATACGGCAGATCATATCTCTGAGGTGCTTGGTGAATGTTTATTACAGAAGGAATGTTTCTTAGTTTTAGTGTTCATATCTTCCATTATGACGACGTTCCCTTACTGACAGTTGGTTAAATGTGAGTCGGACTGGACGATGGCAGTTTGCAGATTTTTAGAGATTTCGAGGCTATATGGATTAAGCTCTTCTGACTATCTAGACTTACGAATTCCCTGTGTCTTTCTTAATTAGTGTTAAATATGCTTAAGACATTGAGTTTAAAGTCAAATGGTTTCCACACGGCGACATCTCCAAAACGGTTGTGTTGAATGTCAGTTCTCAGAAACGCGTATCCCAAAATACTAACAGATTTTTAAGATGTTTGGCTTGAAGTATGGTTTAGACGGGAAAAACGTAAGTTTACTGTTTAGAAAAGGAGGCTCAGTTCTTCATAATTTGTGGACAACAAGTTTACAATACACGACTAACTTCTCCGACAGGTATTTCAGAATAAAAATTTTCGGCCCTATCTGCGGAGAAGAACACTAATACATATTTCTGAGAAGTAACATAGTTCCGGCGATATCAGAATTTTACGTTCAAAATGGCTCTGAGCACTATGGGACTTAACATCTCAGGTCATCAGTCCCCTAGAACTTAGAACTACTTAAACCTAACTAACCTAAGGACATCACACACATCCATGCCCGAGGCAGGATTCGAACCTGCGACCGTAGCGGTCACGCGGTTCCAGACTGAAGCGCCTAGAACCACTCGGCCACCGGCGGCCGGCGAATTTTACGTGTTCTAGCGGATTCTACCTTCGGTCACTGTGGTAGTGCACATTACCAATTTATGGTTTTGTCAGGGAATAAAGGTAGGAAGAAATATGGTCAAAACAGTGAGGAGTGAATGATACCATTAATTCTCTATCTTGAAACAGCGATAACGAGGAAATGGAAATGATAAAATATAATCAGAACGAAAAGAAAAAGAGGAATGATGAGCAAGGCGGTAATAACGGCAAGACTGGCATACGAAACTATAACAGAATTTCAAAAATACTTTGATGACCCTGGTTGTAACATTTATAGCTGGAAAGTAACAGATTTGATTCGTCTTTTTTCTCCATTTGATTCCTGAATATTTTAAAGAAAATGTGCAGTTAATCATCTCATTTGTACAGAATATAACTTATCCAATATATGTTGTTGAAAGCTACATTTGTTGTTTTGCTTTAGCATACAATTGCAATAAGTTCTGTAGTTGTCTAATACGCTACGTACAGTTGTCCAAGTAAGAAACAGGCTTCATTTAAAGTGACTCCTTAATCTTGTAGTGTTTGCCGTTGTGCTTTGTTCATCACAGTGTACACTATCTCACCATACATTTTTAAAAGTTTCCAGTTTCGGGTAAGTTAGTTTAACTGAGTTTATTCGTGGTACTGACACTGACTTGCCTTTTTCTTTTCCCAGTAATATTTCTGTATGATGTCTGGAAGCTTTCTCGAAAGGGTATGCCGGGAACATCTGAGGGAATTTAGGAACTTTTGTGGGAAGTCTATGTTTTCGTCTTAGTTCATCAGAGAATCAACATTTTTCCATAACCGATCGTTCCAAAACCAGTTAATGGGTTATTTCCCTTTGATATTTCCGGATAGTGAGAGATAAGTTTTCAAAAATGTTCAAATGTATGTGAAATCTTATGGAACTTAACTGCTAAGGTCATCAGTCCATAAGCTTACACACTACTTAACCTAAATATCCTAAGGACAAACACACCCACCCATGCCCGAGGGAGGACTCGAACCTCCGCCGGGACCAGCCGCACAGTCCATGACTGTAGCGCCCTAGACCGCTCGGCTAAACGCGCGCGGCGATAAGTTTTTCGATCACCTCTGAAGGATCTTCGCAGGTAAAAGAAAAAAGCATGACTCTGTTATGGCCGGCCGGAGTGGCCGAGCGGTTCCAGGCGCTACAGTCTGGAACCGCGCGACCGCTACGGCCGCAGGTTCGAATCCTGCCTCGGGCATGGATGTGTGTGATGTCCTTAGGTTAGTTAGGTTTAAGTAGTTCTAAGTTCTAGGGGACTGATGACCTCAGAAGTTAAGTCCCATAGCGCTCAGAGCCATCTGAACCATCTGAAATCTGTTATGAATTAGGATAGATGGCAATATTACGTTAATGAATCGACAACTATGAGAAAATCCCGTATATAATTTAGACATTTTTATCAATGCGTATATCAATAAAATGTCCGCAGCTCGTGGTCTTGCGGTAGCGTTCTCGCTTCCCGAGTACAGGATCACGTGTTCGATTCCCGTCGGGGTCAGAGATTTTCACCTGCCTCGAGATGAGTGGGTGTTGTTGTGTCGTCTTCATCATCATCATTCATCCCCATTACGGTCGGAGGAAGGCAATGGCAAACCATCTCCACTAGGACTTTGCCTAGTGCGGCGGTGCGAGTCTCCCGCATCGTTCCCCTACGCTCTGTCAAGGAGTATGGGACTTCATCATCATCATCATCAAAAAAATAACAGACTACGTCTTGCATAGCTAAATCCTTCTGCACTATCAGAAATTATGTTATACTTCGTTTGCAAATCAGCACTCGCGTTACTGTATGTGTGAAGACGAAAATTATGCTTTACTTTCATTACTTGATTTAATTGGCAAAATAGTACTAGGGAATGATGGTTAATTTAAGTGCACAGATTCGTTAAATCGAAAAAAACTACGATTTGTGTGAATGTGCCTTTCTTGATTGAGTCTGTCCGGAATTATATGTAGTGCTCTACTCTGTTTTGCTCAAAAAATTGGCTTATAAACAAAATCATGCAGTAAAATATGCAAAATGAAAGAGTTGCAGACTTTTAGCGCTTGCCAGTTTTCATTTAAGCGTGCAGCGTTTTCAGCCTGATATGACTCAGTAACTTCATACTGAAGCAATACCCGAGGATAAAGCTTGGGTGTTTCATGTAAGTAAATTTATTAATACCTTAAGTATGTGAATATATTTATAATTTCTCAAGAAACGATTGCATGCTCTTTGGAATCATTTTGTTCAGACGCCTTTAGGAGTCTGGAGAGGGGAGGGATGTGAAGAGTTTTTAATGTATCGATATAACGGAAATTTTATCTGCCTATGTTCCATAATTTGTAGAACTGTAAGGCGCCTTAATCTGCTATATGTGCGTCTTCGAACAGCATGCTATCGCCAGAGATCTAACAACATATGTGGATGCACGATTCTGTTGTGGGCGATGGGAGTGGAGAGGTGGATTCGGTCACAACTTGAGTCTGTTCCTCTTGTACCCCAGATGATTGTGATTTAATCATAAGAGCAACCAAGTCTGTAAAACGTTTAATATGATAGTAATTATAATTTGTTTACATCAGTGCATAGTACACCCGTTTAGCACGACTTAACGCTTGTAACGCAGAGAAATATTGCATTTTAAAAGCATTCAACAGAAAATATGTGAAGTACATATGTCATGTAATTGATCTGAAAACTGTAATAGCAGCAAAATGTCGGCAGGTACGGCCATCCTGTGAATCGGCCCCCTTCCCTGGCTGGAAAGTTACCTGCGGGCAGTCAGGTCACAAATTTTTCCCTGTGGGAAAAAGTATGTTGCACTACGCGCGGCTTGCAGTTTATGGAGATTCTTGCCAGCTTCGAAACACTTAGTTTTCATGTTACTTTATTGTTGAAGGATAGTCGCTAAATTTGCAAAATGGTATATGGGTAACTATTAACCCCCTTACTGAAATTCTCGTCTTATTTTACAGGTAAGGTTTAGTTAACTCATCCCTCCCCACCGTGCCCCAACTTGGGTCTCTACCTGCTTTCAGGGCAAAAACTATGAAAATTCTTCGGCCTTATTCTTACCTATCCCGTACGGATCACATGGAGAAGATTCAGGTAAACACTATAAATTTGTGGCAAATACGCTCGCACAGAGGCATACAAGCAGTGACTCTTCCAATGCTCCATCCATGAACGAAATCATACATACACAACAACGACACTTAAGTATTAAAAATTTTGAGCACTTGCTGCCACAACTGTTATTGGCTACTACACGCCGCACATAAATCTGTTACTAGTAACAAAATTTCACCATTCAATTTCAATCAGTTACAGATTGAACAGTTGCAACTCATCCAACCTGCACAACCACCCCGTTTATTTAACAAATGTTCACGCCATTTTCTCTGCGAGAGAGCTTCTAAAATTGTTTCCTTGAAAGTGAGGGGAAGGCTAGTCTATACTGTTTCCAAATATTAATGCGTGATATATTGTCAAGCCATATGAGTTTATTGTGTTCGCTTCTACTGTTCACGTTTTGTGCGATCAGAGACGTGTGTAACTAGGCTGCGCCTACCTCGTCGCGGCCGAAGCTGACGGTTGATGCTGCGTTCTCCGGCTTTGCTGTCTCCTCCCTGAATATCACGAAATGCTCTGTTTCGACAGTAGATGGCCGGTACATTAATGATGGTCACTGTAATTTGACAGTTTCTGAAAGTCACATCTATGCAGTACAGTTTATGAAGGGACGTTGCGTTGGGCTGCATTTTAAATTCACGTAGACACCTGTTTCATTTTCATAAATTGCACACACAGTTTTTATTTGAAGAAAGGCTTAACTTTACGCCCATGTCCTCCTTCCACAACACTGCATGTATGAACGTCGTTTTTAAATAACGTTCTTTTTTATTTAAGTATATTGCATACACACTCTCTTATAAGTTCCTATTAAATGCTACCCTTCTAAATCCGAAATGGCAGACGTTCCATCCGATAATTAGTGTCCTGAATAGAATGTTGGTGCCTCTCCCGAATGTGATCACTTAACAATCCCACCAACATCATTACACCTTCATCCACAAACAATGGTTCTTCAACTGTCTCCCACCCCACGTTACTCTACTTTTACGTTGTTCTTACTTTCACATATGTTTAAGATTAGCGTATTGGAGATAATATAAATAATTTTTAATAAAATATTTATAAATAAACTCTCAAAGGAAAATTTTCTTTGAATATAGTACAATAAAAAGTTATCCCTGCTATGCGCTTCTCAGTGACTTAAAGAGTAAGAATGTGAGACTTTATAAAGGTACGTCACTACTAGTACGAATCTCATAGGAGACTGCCATGTTGTTCGGGTCAGATGATAAAGACTTACGGTTCCACCGCATACTTCTATCGAAACACACGAGAATTAGTCGAGAATATTGCATAAAAGCTAATGCAGGGGTATGCTTTCAGTTTACATGAAAATCTTTATAATAAATATCGCTCCTTTTTGGTATTTCTTTCGAACTAAAGAATTTTTGACTTGGAAAATCGAGATAAAAGAAGTATCTATTTACATCGTAAACGTTTAGTATTATAAAATCACACGGCTGCTGAGTGAGTATACAGCTTTCGCATTGTTAAATGGATTACGAATAATCTTTCCGATTTTCCCAGTCCAAATAATACTCAAAATTAATCAGGAGAGTCTGTCGTCCCAAAAAAGTCTTACAGTAGGCATAATTACGCGATTCCTGTTGGCTGTTTCCTTCTGGTAATTTCAGGATATATGAACTACAGCTGGAGTTATGTCATTCACTTCTACATAACTACTCTGCAGTTCACTATCAAGTGCCTGGCGAAGTGTTCGTTGAACCACCTTCAAGCTGTTTCTCTACCGTTCAGTTCCTGAACAGCGTGCTGAAAAAAGAAACTCTTAAAACTTTCCGCGTCAGCTCTGATTTGCCTTTTTATTATGATGCTCAGTTCTCCCTATGTAACTTCTCGATAGCAAAATATTTTCACTTTTAGAGAATAAAGGTGATGATTGAAATTTCATAAGATCATGCCGCAAAGGGAAACGGCTTTACATTAATGATTGCAACCCCAACTATCTTATCACATCCGTGAAATTCTCTCTCCTGTTTCGTAATAATACAAAACGAATTTCCCATCTTTGGACTTTTTCGTTCTGGTGCGGCAGCAACACTCGCCGACAACAAGCGTAGCGTAGGCAGTCTCTTTAGTAGACCCATTGCATCTTCTAATTCTGCCAATAAGTCGAACTCTTTGTTTAGCTTTCCCGACAACATTGTCTATTTGATCGTTCTAATTCTACCAACAAATCGGAGTCCTTGGTTAGCTTTCCCCGCAATATTATCTATGTGATTGCTCTAATTCAGGTTATTCCTAATTCTAATCACTAAATACTTTTTCGAATTCAAAGCCTTTCCATTTGTGTGATTTGTCGTCTAATAAATATAGCGGAATCCTTTTGGTACTCACGTGGGCGACCTTACACTTTTCAGTTTTTTAGAATCTATTACCACTTTTCACACCATAACGACTTCTTCTGTAAATCATTTTGCAGTTGTTTTTAATTAATTGACAATGTTAAGAGACTGTGAATGGCACAGCATCTGCAAGCAGTGTAAGAAGGCTGCTCATATTGTCTGCTAAAACGTTTATATACATTAGGAACAGCAGAATTCCTTGGGGAACGTCAGATATCACTTCTGTTTCACTCGATCACTTTCCTTCAATTACTACGAACTGCGACCTGTGAATCCTATCGCACAACTGAATCGATACTCTGGAGGCAATTAATTCGAGTAGAAGTGAGGACCAATATCAAGAGCCTTCTGAAAATCGAGAAGTGAAATCTACGAGTGTCGTTCAATAAATAATGCCTCACATTTTCTTTCTCAGAACATATTTATTATTAAGAGTCAGAATTAGGTAACAATATACATCAACATGTCTTGTCCATGTATTATTTTTCTGCATAGTCTCCATCACGTTCAATGGCCGTACACAAACGTTGTGAAAGAGCATGTATTCCCTGCTGGTAAAAGTTCTTGGCCTGTAGGCGTAGCCATATTTTCACTGCATCACTGACACTCTCGTCATCTTCAAAGTGTGTTCCTTTAGAGAATCTTTAAGCGGCCCAAAGAGATGGAAGACTGAGGGTGCCAGGTCTGGACTATTGGGTGGGTGAGGCAATGATGTCCAACCCAATCTGGCGATGTGTTCCCGAGTTCTCAGACTTATGTGTTGGTGTACATTATCGTGTTGGAGCAAGTTTAATACTAGATTCTTATCCGATCGAACACATTGGAAACTGTAAAACAGTTTATTCAAAGTCTTCACGTATGCCTCTGAAATGATGGTTGACTTTCTTGGCCCAGCATCCACGAGAATGACGCCATCGCCGGCCGTTGTGGCCGTGCGGTTCTAGGACCGTCAGTCTGGAACCGCGAGACCGCTACAGTCGCAGGTTCAAATCCTGCCGCGGGCATGGATGTGTGTGATGTCCTTAGGTTAGTTAGGTTTAAGTAGTTCTAAGCTCTAGGGGACTGATGACCTCAGCTGTTAAGTCCCATAGTGCTCAGAGCCATTTGAACCATTTGAACCAATGACGCCATCACAATCCCAGAGGACTGTCACCAAGACTTCTCCATCACAGGGGGTTGAATTTCTTCTTTTGTGGTGAATGAGGATGATGCCACTCCATGGACTGCCGTTTTGTTTCCGACACACAGTGGTGCACCCAGATTTCGCGCCCTGCAACGATCCGTGACAAAGGTCACTCCGTCGGTCTCAAAACGCTCCAAAAATTAAGATGAAATGGTCTTTCTGTGAATCTTGTGGTCCGTTGTGAGCATTCCTGGAACCCATTGTGAGCACCTTTTCGAATATCTGGGACACTCGATTATTGCAGACGCACTTTCAATTCTGACCGAAAACTGTATAGCCAATTTTCGAGTTGTGATGTGCAGTCGGCACGAGTAATGGCTTCCGCACGATTCAGTATATCTGGAGCAATGGCTGTGACAGGACGTCCCGAACGTGACTTATTATGGAGCTCTGTTTCTTCATTTTATGGGGCTGCAAATTTCTTTCCCCATCGACCAGCTATACTCCTATCAACTGTAGCATCACCATCCACTGCACTAAAACGTTTGTGGATGTTAACCACGGTTTTTTTCTCTGCACGGAAGAATTTAATAACAGCACGTTGCTTGTACCAGGAGTAGTATACAGACGCCATTTTGACCCTGTACTACGGCTCTTCCATCAGCCAGAACGGTTCGACACTTCTCCGGCGCACAGAACCAACATCAATTGTGAAGCACCAACACGGACGTTTTTTTTTTTTTTTTTTTTAATTGGGCCATTACTTATTGAACGACCCTCGTATATGAGCTGCTGTCGATAGCACTCACTGCCTCGCCTGCCTCGAGTGAATAAAGACCTGCTTATATTCCACATCAACATAATTTTTGAATCCTAGGTAACTATTTGTCAGTAAATGTTTTCTTTGTGGTAATTTACAATGTTCTAACACATTACATGTTACATACTACTGCAAATGGACGTTACTGATATAGATCCTTTCTTGAGTGTTGGTGTGATCTGACCACTTTCCAGTCTTTAGGTAAGGATCTTCCATCGAGAGAGCGGTTGGATATCACTGCTAAAATATGAGCATATTCTGAAAGGAACCTTATTGCTATACTATCCGGACCGGAAGACTTGTCTTCATTACGTGATTTAAGCTGCTTCGTTATGCCGAGGATAACCACTTTTAAGCTACTCACGTTGGCAGCTGTGCTTGATTCGAATTGTGGTACAGTCTTCTTTGATGAAAGAATTTCGGAAAACCACGTTTAATAAATCTGGTTTATTGGTATTTTCGTAGGTAACATTACCATTGCTATCGCGCAGTGAAGCGGTGTCATGCCGCTCGTATGCTTTACATAGGACCAGGATTTTCTGCCATATTTCGAGACAGAGTTTCATCGTGGAAACTATTAAAAGCATCTCGCATTGAAGTCCGCGCTAAATTTCGAGCTTCAGTAAAATATGGCTAAAGTTGGAAGTTTATTGTTCTTTTAAATGCGATATGCTTTTCCTGTTGCTTCCGTAGTATATATGAATTGCCGTCGCTACAATTACCCTTTGAATTTAAATTTATGTCACATCTTACATAATAACTTTGGAAGAAGTGGAGTATGTCTCTTAGGAATGCTTAAAGTGGGTCTTTATCTGCTTTTTCAAATGGATGCTTTTTGCTTTTCATTCTTTCGTGGATGGCTACAACGATGTAGTGATCATTAATCTCCATGTCCACGATCCTCCCTATTGGCTTAGGATTTTTTTCTAAGAGGTCAAGCATGTTTTCTAGTTCAAATGGTTCAAATGGCTCTGAGCACTATGGGACTCAACTGCTGTGGTCATAAGTCCCCTAGAACTTAGAACTACTTAAACCTAACTAACCTAAGGACATCACACACATCCATGCCCGAGGCAGGATGCGAACCTGCGACCGTAGCGGTCGTGCGGTTCCAGACTGTAGCGCCTTTAACCGCTCGGCCACTCCGGCCGGCGTGTTTTCTAGTGGTCTCATGAAATAATTATTCAAAATAATTTCCAGAGAAGGTATCCAGTACGATTTCGGATGATGTTTTATGGCCACAGCCGGCTTTTAACATGTATTTTCGCCAAAATATCGATGGTAGACTGAAGTCACCATCAACAGTAATTATATGAGTGAGATACGCATTTGAAATAATACTCACGCTTTCTTTGAACTCTTCAGCAACTGCATCATCTCAATCGGATGGTCGGTAAAATTAACTTATTTTTAATTTCCACACCAAATGACAGGAACTACATATTTCAATTTCACTACTTTAACAGCAATAGAAACTCCATCGTTTTCAATGAAGAAGTCCCTTATAAATGAGCAGTGAAACTGTGGTAAACTACAGTGTCATAATATGTTACAGTGTGCGAGAATACTGAACAGTTCATCTGAAACGATGGTGCTAGTATTGGGTGTAAAGAGAACAAAAGCATAAACTGAGGAAAGGTGGCAGACAATGAATCTACATTGAACCACTCGAATAAAAGTTAAACATGAGAATCCATATCTTCGTGTTTGGAGGGGTGTAAGGCAATGGTAGAGCTTATCGATATTAATACTTATCGTGTGTGCCAAAAATCTAAAGAAAGACGCAATGGGTTGACAATAGGAAGTAAATCCTTGGAGAATAAGTAACGCAGGTAGGCGGACGACCTCCCCTGTGGACTACAGTGCCTTACGAATCGCTAAGATCTGTTACATGGAATGACTGGTAATAATGGAATAAACGTTTATGACTGCACGTAAATAAAACTACGTACGTCAGAGAAACGTAGGAATGAGATCATTTTGCAAAACATCAAATTAAGTAATACAGAGTATGTAATAAACATAAAACTGAAATTAAACTGAGGAAAGTAGTTTTCAGCTTGTTGTGCCATACTATAAGAAAATTCTTAATAAATTTTTGTATAAATGAGACAGTTTATTAATCTCAATAAAAATACACTCTTGTGGTAATTCAGAGATAAAACATAGAACAAACGGGAGCAACGTCCAGAAGCATAAGCGCCTGAAGTGATACGAAGAAGAGTTAGCTGTTCTTTAACTCAGACACTAGCAAGTATAAATCATTATGTGTAGCGGTAATAAGGCTGACTAGTATTGACTATATCTACATGTTTATTGAAGTGACTGCACAGTGCGTTGGACAGAGTGTAGTAGCCAGTAATATCAATGTTCTTTGCTGTTGCATTACTTTACTGTGTGAGGAAAAAATAACACTCTACGCCTCTCTACGTCACGTAATCTCTTATCTTATTCTGATGGTTCCGAAGCGAGGTATACGACGGTACTCGTCGAATACAGATTCTCTAAATCTGCACAATAGGTTTTCGTGAGAACTACGTCACCTTCTGTATGTAGATTCCAATTTAAGTTTCCCAAATATTTTTGTTGTACTTTCATGTGGGCTCTACCGACCTGTTAACGATCGTAGGAGCGCTATCATAGCTGCGTGCCTCTCAATTCATTCCATCTTTGTCGTCATGTCTACTTCATAAGGACTCTAAATACTTAAACAGCACACTGCAATTGATCACTCTAGCTTCTCCCTGAAGAGAATTGCTGCAGAGACGGACGAAATGTCACCTTTATAGTTTTTAGTGTTTCATAATGACTGAAAACTACTTATTCAGTTTTTTCGTCTTAGGTGTACTGTCATTTAAGAGAATGTTGCACTATAAGCCTCGATTTTATTTACAAACCATTACACACATCTCTGTACCCTGCATTTGTAGATTACACAAATCCCCCACTGAGATGGGATTTGAACCTGAAAACTTCACTTTACGGGGCAGCGTAAGTTATATATAGAGTGTGACGTAGTTAAATGTAGCTCTCCACCCTTCTGAACGCGAATGCAATAATCGATTTTTAGCATTCTTCTGTCAGCATTTCACATTATTTCATCAGTGAAATTAGACGTTTGTCTCTGCGGTCTGCAAAATGACTTTCTCGATAGAAGAAAGAATTGAAATGGTTGAAGCATGTGTAAGAACATATTCGACTAAGAAAATTCACGAAATTTTCAGGGTCTAGCATCGGATGGATGACTACCAACAAAGAGAGCAAATCGGCGCACCAGCGGATGTGTGAGAAATGTAAAACGACAAAGAATTCCTTCAATTCGTTCAACGGAAGTTATTGTAGACATTCGCAGAAGAGTTATTCAGAGCCGACAGAAGTCTACACGTAAATTGGCCCAATAGGAGCAAGCAATTAGGAGGAGTTCCCAGCGAAAGTATTTATTTGAAGCCATATCTTATGATGGTTGTGTAGCAGTTACGCGGGGATGACAGTCAGAAACGTATAGATTACTGCACGTGGCTTTTGAAAAACATCAGCTATGCTTTGTTATACCCTTTCCATTACATCGTGAGTTGTGAAGTATCGTTTCAAAATTCCGGTCATGTGAATTCACAGAACACGACGTACTGGGCAACGGAGAACCCTAACATTGTGTGTCAGCAACCACTCCATGTTGAAAAAAACGCCGTTTGGTGTTTGACACCACCCTGAGCGCGGTTTTCATATACAGAAATTTTTGATCCATTTTGTGCTTAACTCACTGAATCACTAAGACAATACTACATTTCCCCCAAGACGGGACAACATGCCACACGTCTAAGGCATCCCTGGAACGAGTCCATGATGTCTTCATTCAGCAGCCAACAGACAGCAAACATTTATTGCCATCACATTAACCGGATCTAACAACATTTGATTTCTTTCCCTGTGGGAACACTTGAAGAGCAGAGACCGTGAAACAAATCCACAAACAATACAGGAACTGAAAGACAACATCCGCCGTGAAGTTGCCGCCATCGACACCCGAATATCTGTATCTGAATGTGCTTGGACGTGCACAGCTGTGGATTGGTGTAACGGCGGGGGAGGGAGGGGGGTGGCATTAGGTCTACACACAGGTCATGTAATTCTCATAAATAACAGCCAGTGATGTGCGTACGCTATGATGGTACCCGATAGCGAACCAGATGGGTTCCATAGGATTTACATCAGGCGTATTTGGTCACCGAGATATCAGTGTGAGTTCACTATAATGGTCCTTAAACCACTGTATCACGGTTCTGGTTCTGAGACACGGGTAATTATACTGCTGAAAGATGACATCGCCGTCGGGGAAGACATGAAGCGTGAAGGGGTGCAGACGGTTCGCAACTGTCAGCGTGTCTTCAATTACTACCACAGGTCCCATGCAAGGAAGATGGCAGGAGAATGTCTCTCACAGCATAATACTGCTCCCACCAGCCCACGTCCGTGGCGCGCGGCACGTTTAGAGCCGCCGTTCAACTCGATGGCGGCGTTTGTGGAGACGACCATTGACCTAGTTTAGCAAACATGTGATTCACCCGAAAAGCCGACACGTTCGATTGGTCAACGATCGAATCCCGATGGTCCCATGTCAGCTGCAATCGTAATTGACGATGTCGTTGGGTCAACATATGAAGGAGCTCCATCTTCAACATTGTACGTTGAACGGCGTGTTCCGAAACATGGGTGCAGCAGCACTGTGCTCTATCCGTAGAGACACCATAGAACAGAGCAGACTACCCGCTGAACCCGATGTTGTGTGGAGAGTCATGGACGTCTGTCTATTTAGCGCCCAGTGATAGCGTCACTGTCCTTCTACCTCTTTACCTCTTTCTATAGCTGACCACGACAGCTGCACGTGGACATTCGACCGAAGTCGCCGTTTTTGGGATAGTCATTCACAGGCTCTACGTAATAATAATCCGCCCTTTAAATTTTTTTTCTTTTAAAATTCAGTCTTGATCGCACCACCTATGCTACAAGAACATAGGTGACCGGTTTCGGTCATATCACATGACCATCATCAGACCTGTAATTTAATTTAGAAAGTAATAGTAACCTTACTAGATTGACACTAAAATATAACAAAATGCTTATAAGGATAAAATACAATAAGACTTGTTATACCAATGGCATCCTTCGAAGATGGTAGGTGGAGCCCTCTTCTCAGGTGCTGTGATGTCAACTGGTGTCAGCAAGTGACGGGCATACGCTTAAATAAGATGATGTTCCACCTACCTCTTCTCCATCTACCTCTCGTCAACCAATCAGTGTAAAACAGGTTCACATAATCTACGTTTTGACGATTACGTGTGTAAAACAGGTTCACATAATCGTCAAAACGTAGATTATGTGAACCTGTTTTACACTGATTGGTTGACGTGAGGTGGGGTGAAGAGGTAGGCGGAGCATCTTCGAATTTAAGCGTATACCCGTCTCTAGCTGGCACCAGTTGACCTCACAGCAGCTGAGAAGAGTGCTCCACCTACCATCTTCGAAGGAGGTCATGGGTATAACAAGTCCTATTGTATTTTATCCTTATAAGCATTTTGTTATATTTTAGTGTCAATCTAGTAAGGCTTCTATTACTTTCTAAATTAAATTACAGGTCTGACGATGGTCATGTGATATGACCGAAACCGGTCACATACGTTCTTGTAGCATACGCAGTGCGATCAAGACCGGATTTTAAAAAAAAAAATTTTTTTTTAATTTTTGATTGCTGTTCCAAAAATGTTTATTCAAATCTACCCTTTGTCAAGTTGCTTATCTCAATGGATTTCCTCATTTGTAGCCCATATGTTCGCTAAAGTGATTCCCCCGTCGATGTCTGCTGCGCTTACATACTTTTGTTACCGCGTCACGTGCCGTCAACGCCACCAGATGGCATCCAACGCCGCGGTCGATGTTTTGACTTAGCGAGGTGATACGTGGTCCGCCCTTGAAAATGGAGAGCGCGAGCGTCCGGTGCGGCACCTGCTGTTCAGCACCAGACTTAATTGCTGCAGCAGACAGCGTGCTCTGGGACGGCAGCAGCAGACAGCAAACGGCGTACGTCAGCTGTTGGTCCCAACCCTGCGCAGCCTCGCCGTGCTGCACGCGCCGCGCCCCCTCCACGCCCCTCTCATTAGCCGCTGGCGTGGCCAGTGTCGCTCCTCGCGATGCTGGCGCTGCGCTGGTGATGAGTCAGCTACGGATCATTAGCGCACCCATTATTGCCCTCACCACACGCTTAACGCATCGGCACCAAACTGCGCTGTTCTAGTACTGTTTGTTTCTCACTAGTCGACATTGCCATCCCATTCGTTCAGCATTCCTCAAATAATTTCACTAAGTTGGCAGTCCGGTTTTTGGCGTGCACTATTCTTGCGAATACAGCTGCCTGCAATCATAGAAAGTACGTGTCACACACAGTAGTGGAAATCATTATAAAGGCAGCGATCCTGGAAAGTAGTAGTACAAGTTCTGTGGCATACTCTATCGAATTTGTTATAAAAGTAGTAGATACATATAAGACATAAACAGTCATGAAGGAATTACGTAGTTTCTTTCATAACACGAGTAACAACAAGCGTTTACATTTCCTGGGCGGAAATTGTTCTACAGGAAGTCACTGTATTGTACTGTTACTGCATTGTTAATACTTAGACCAACTTCTGTTCTTCCTAGTTACGTCATAACTTCTCTTCGGCATTGCCTTTTTTAGCGTTAGTATTTCCTGCAATGAAACTGTCGCCCACTCGTGTCACTCTATTCAGCTCATATACGGCACCAAATTGCCTTCCATTGCATGTATTTCTCAATGATTTTCCACGGGTTTCAGATCCGGGCTATGTGCGGGCCACGGTAATACATCTAAATATCTTCAAACCACTTTTTGATTTTAGTAGGAACTTCCACAGATGCATTATCTTGAAACATTATACTTTCGTCCTTTGGGTCCTCATACATCCTAATCCATTCTGTCTCTAGCATCTCAGTGCCTGAGTCATAACACTTCCATCATCAAAATCTGTCTTCCTAACAGCTGCTCTGTTCTCTTATGATGCCAATAATATTTAAATCCATCCTTCTCATCACTAAAGAACACTTTATTCTATTTTGAAGTCCATGACAAATGTTTTTCAGCGAACACGAATGTAGCCTGTTTATGTTTAGGTGTTAGAGCGGGTTTCTGCAGTTGTTTCTTGAATATAACATATTTTTCATGTAGCAAAATTTCTTATAGACGGCTAGCAGTAACTGACAACTGTAAATTGGCAACAGGCTTACAAGAATAACTTTTTGTGGCCCGTGCTTTGGGCAAAAGTAGCCCTTTCTATGCCTCAAATAATTTTCTACTTTGTCTATATTTTCTGTTCTGCCCATATCGTGTACCCCATCTAACGAAATTATTAAGTATTGTACATGAATAGTTCAACTCTCGGGAATTTGACAGTGTCCCATTTCCTCGAACGTAGCAATTTTTGCTTTTTCTTACGTGACAACTGTTTTCTGCATGGAATTGTCACAATCGTGATTTATGTACACAACAAGCACTCCCATTAATTCTGTCTGTTTTCTACTGCGATGAAGGGTCGTACGCACACACTAGCACCGCACAGAGCCGACTGCCCTTATACCGAGCCCCACCCTCTACTGTCCGAATCGCTGATGGCTTGTCATATAATGTAATAACGACACCAAATGCGACACCATTTTACTGCATTTGTCGATGAGCTGCGTTTTATACAATTGCAGATATATCGTGCACAACTATTCCAACCGACAATGTTAATTTCCCTGCAAATTTCCATGCCTTTATACTGATTTCCACTATTATGGTGAAATCTCGTGATAGTCCGAATATTTGTTATAGAATTATGTTGCGTACTACCCTTGGTGAAAGCAGCAAAGCCAAGAATGATTTTCTCAATCAATCTTAAGCCGAAGATTAAGTAAATAATGATCTATAAATTTCTAGAAACAATTTTACGTCAAAGCTCAACTAGAAAATTTATTATGCTGTGAAGCCGCATAAGCTGCAAATAAGTCATCTAAATATATTGACATAACCGTATATGACCTGAAAAGGTTGCTCGCTAAACACCCATACCATTAACATTTGTTGCAGAAAACTCCTAACGACAATGTCGACAACTAACGATATTCCAGTAAGTTCAGTCAGCTAAAGCAGAGATGTTTCCACAGGCTAGAGACGAAGTACTAACTGTTGCTTTCCGAAATACTCTTGCACATTTCTTGACATATATTTCCTGCTGAAATATGGCATACGGTGTTACCTTAAATCTACCCTTACACTCAGGAAGCCATCTTCCGGTGTGTGTACTACTGTCACTTCCCTCTTTTCCAGTTTCAATTGCGAATGGTTTGTGGGAAGAATGACCGTTGGAGTGAGCTGGAATTTCTCTAATTTTATTTTCATGGTCTTTTCGCGAGATGTAGAAGTAAGCAATATACTAGTGGCCTCTTCTAGGAACGTACGCTCTTACGACAATAGTGGAAATAGTGAAGCAGAACGCCTCTCTTGGACCGTCAACGACTAGAATTGGTTTAGCGTATCCGTGGTGCTTTCGCGCTTAGTACATGAACCCATAACAAATGTTCAGCTCTCGTTTGGAAATTTTCTATTTCTTCTATCAATAGTATGTGGTACAGACCTCAGAGTGACGTGTGGTATTATGCAGTATGGTGGTATACATATTCCGAAGTTTCATCCAATGAGTCTCTCTGGCATCTCTCTATCTGACATTAGTCTTATGTGGCCCCTTTCGCATAATCCTAGATATTTTGTGGATATCATTGCATTCAGAAGGTAATGACGAATATGGCGACGATGAGTTGACTTGATTCCTGACAAAGAAGTCTTCAGAGCCTGTTCTAAACATTTTGGCCGGCCGCGGTGGCCGTGCGGTTCTAGGCGCTGCAGTGCGGAACCGCGGGACTGAGTGAACGGTCGCAGGTTCGAATCCTGCCTCGGGCATGGATGTGTGTGATGTCCTTAGGTTAGTTAGGTTTAAGTAGTTCTAAGTTCTAGGGGACTGATGACCATAGATGTTAAGACCCATAGTGCTCAGAGCCATTTTGAACCTGTTTCGTGGTAATTGTACGATCTGCCACTGCTGCCACTACAATATGACGAGCCTTGTGGGAGGCAGTGGTACGTACACGTACAAAACCTTGTCTACCAGTGCGAGAAGATTGACGTGACCGCAATCAGTGGTAGCTGCATAGCTGCAAAACTAACGCAGCACGTTCAAATTGTGTGAAAATTCTCCAAAAGAGTAATCCCGCGGCTCGGACGGTCCTGATTCGTCGCCCTCCAAACTCGCTCAGTTGGCTGTAGGAAGCACGAGTACGTCTCTGCTGCATGGCTACCTGCTTGCTTCACACGTCTGCTCCACACTGGGCCTTCTGGCAGAGAGCATTGCCTATTGAGTGGGCGCAGATGACTCTCTGGTAGCTATGCCACTACGCTATCTGTTGGCGGAGGACGTTGAAACTATTATCAGTACTTCTACTATCCCTCAAGTGGCTTATGCTGTCACTGGATCGAAATCGACGCATTCATTCAGGGTATACTATATTTTTTTCGGCAAAGCAAACGTGAGATACATAATCTGAAGTGTCAACGTCACTAGAATGGTTGTCTCATTCCAAGATGCGACGTGTACGACTCGCGAATGCTGCAGTTAGGTTTCCGACTTTAACAGTATCTACTACGTATCTTAATCGGAAATGGCCTTTCCCCGAACTTTACACAAGATCTGCTGGTACCGCAGTAATTCAAGTGCCTGTAAACCTACAGTTCGCAGGATAAAATCTCGGTCGGACTATGGAAACTTTCAGTCTTTAACCAAACCATGACCTCTTAACAGTGTGAGGAGTCGGCAGGAACGACACTGGTTGAGACCCCAAGTTAAAATGTAGGTCCCCTTCCCACGGTTGGGTAAGTGGGGTAGGTTACGGAGACACAAGCCATCAAAGTGGCTGAAATACTTGCACCCTGCCACAGAACGGCGGTCACTTGTAACAGGACCAATACGAAAAATGGTTCAAATGGCTCTAAGCACTATGGGACTTAACATCTGAGGTTATCAGTCTCCTAGACTTACAACTACTTAAACCTAACTAACCTAAGGATATCACACACATCCACGCCCGAGGCAGGATTCGAACCTGCGACCGTAGCAGCAGCGCCGTTCCGGACTGAAGCGCCTAGAACCGCTCAGCCACAGCGGCCGGCCCAATACGAAAACAGATGTACAATGTAGACTTCAGCAGACTCGGGTCAATTTGTCTTCCCATGACTTTCAACCACTCAGTGTAGTGGCACTTTCTCTGATTAAAGAGTCTAAGTCATGTGACAACTATTTTGACTCTTCGGTTTCAACTAACACAAACCTGCTGTTTCTTTAACTACTTATTCAGCGTACCGCAGGACAACGTGCCAGAGGGAGGGAGAGATCATCGTTTTGCTGATTCGCGACGGAAGCGACGACGGCGACCTGCCTCCCCCATAACCGAGGCAGTATTTTTCAGCGCGGCCATGTTTACGACGCGAGCGGCGGAGCGCCGCCAGCGCTGTCCCAATAAGTATTCAGTTAGAGCCGGCAGCCGCCCAGCGACCCGGACGTAAGAGTCCATAAACCGGCGCCGCTTTACGAGACGCTAACGACGGCTGGCGTCGCCGAAGGCGTCGGCGTCGTCACCTTTCGGAGCGCCGCCCAGATATCCGTATGGGCGCCGCGCCGCACTCTGTGTGCCGAATACTGCCCCACTGGAGGCACTACGGCCGGCGGCGCCGGGCCCTTTACTGCCGCCTCCTGCTGACGCTGACGTCAACAGCCAAAGCGCCGCTCGTAGCCGCTCCTGGCATCTCAGCACACCGGCAGCACGTGTGTGGACTCATAATAAAAACAAACGCTCAACTTAATATTTTACTGGGTGAATACTGAGAGCCAACTGCTTACATCTTCTAATTAAAGTAGAAGTTAAACCATAACTGGAACTATTTGCAAGTTGTTTACAGCCGTTTCCCCCGCGAGCACATGTACATTCACATCTGAATACTGTTTATGCGGTGATAACAGCCTTCACAAGTTCATCGGAAAACAGATTCTTTGACTATCAGATAGAAGTAACTCAACGATATAATAATTACTTCAATTATCTGTTTCTGTAAAGGAAGTAAATGCGCTAGAGAGGGCATAGATTACTAATTCTTAGTGTGATGAAGATCTGCTTACAGGAAATAGTCCGAACCATGCTTATGTTTGAACAATTTGTAAAATCTGTAAGAGCACTGTACATTACTTGGCTACCCAAGCAATGATCCCTAAACACAAAAAACCGAGCGAGACGGAGCAGTGTTTAGCGCAGTGGACTCGTATTCCAAAGGACGATGAGTTCCCTGAGTCGCTCCATACAAATTCTTGGATCGTTTTTCCTAAATGGCACGGCCAATTTGCTTCCTCGTCCTTCCGTAATCTGACCTTCTGCTCATCTCCAATTACAGCGGTGTCAACTGGATGTTAAACTCTAATCCCATACCCTTTTCCTACACATATTACAAATTTTTATATTAAACTTCCTGTCAGATTAATACTACACTACTGGCCATGAAAACTGCTACACCACGAAGAAATGCAGATGATAAACGGGTATTCATTGGACAAATATATTATACTAGAACTCACATGTGATTACATTTTCATGCAATTACCGAGCTGTCTAAGGCGCTGCAGTCATGGACTGTGCGGCTAATCCCGGCGGAGGTTAGAGTCCTCCCTCGGGCATGGGTGTGTGTGTTTGTCCTTAGGATAATTTAGGTTAAGTAGTGTGTAAGTTTAGGGACTGATGACCTTAGCAGTGAATTCCCATAAGATTTCACACATATTTTTTTCATGCAAATTGGGTGCATAGATCCTGAGAAATCAGTACCCAGAACAACCACCTCTGCCCGAAATAACGGCCTTGATACGCCTGGGCATTGAGTCAAACAGATCGTCGATGGCGTGTACAGGTACAGCTGCTCATGCAGCTTCAACACGATACCACAGTTCACCAAGAGTAGTGACTGGCGTATTGTGACGAGCCAGTTGCTCGGCCACCATTGACGTTTTCAATTGGTGAGAGATCTGGAGAATGTGCTGGCCAGGGCAGCAGTCGAACATTTTCTGTGTCCAAAATGTCCCGTACAGGACCTGCAACATGCGGTCGTGCATTATCCTTCTGAAATGCAGAGTTTCGCAGGGATCGAATGAAGGATAGAGCCACGGGTCGTAACACATCAGAAATGTAACATCCACTGTTCAAAGTGCCGTCAACGCGAACAAGAGGTGACCGAGACGTGTAACCAATGGCACCCCATACCATCACGCCGGTGACGAATACACGCTTCCAATGTGCGTTCGCCGCGATGTCGCCAAACACGGATGCGACCATCATGATGCTGTAAACAGAACCTTGATTCATCCGAAAAAATTACGTTTTACCATTCGTGCAGCCAGGTTCGTCGTTGAGTATACCATTGCAGGCGCTCCTGTCTGTGATGTAGCGTCAAGAGTAACCGCAGCCATGGTCTGCGAGCTGATAGTCCATGCTGTTGCAAACGTCGTCGAACTGTTCGTCCAGATGGTTGTTCTCTTCCAAACGTCCCCATCTGTTGACTCATGGATCGAGACTTGGCTGCACTATCCGTTACAGCTATGTGGACAAGATGCCTGTCATCTTGACTGCTAGTGATACGAGGCCGTTGGGATCCAGCACGGCGTTCCGTATTACCCTCCTGAACCCACCGATTCCATATTCTGCTAACAGTCATTGGATCTCGACCAACGCGAGAAGCAATGTCGCGATACGATAAACCGCAATCGCGATAGGCTACAATCCGACCTTTATCAAAGTCGGAAACGTGATGGTACGCATTTCTCCTCCTTACACGAGGCATCACAGCAACGTTTCACCAGGCAACGCCGGTCAACTGCTGTTTGTGTATGAGAGATCGGTTGAAAACTTTCTCATGTCAGCACGTTGCAGGTGTCGCCACCGGCGTCAACCTTGTGTGAATGCTCTGAAAAGCTATTCATTTGCATATCACAGCATCTTCTTCCTGTCGGTTAAATGTCGTGTCTGTAGCACGTCATCTTCGTGGTGTAGCAATTTTAATGCTGCACTGAGACTCTAACTCGGGACTTTTTCCTTTCGCGGGTACTTGCTCTACCGACTGAGCTATCGAAGCTCGGCTCATGAGCCGTCCTCACAGCTACATTTCTGCCAGCTGAGCCGTGTGCGGCTCGCGTTGGTGGCGTTGGTAGGTTGGAATCATGAATGAAGGTTCGGAGGGGTTAACTCGTCTCCTTTTCTTCTTGTATTTACTGGCGCCACTAGGTTTGCTAGCATTGTCTGTCCGTGAGTGGCAGCAGCAGCGTTTATCGATATCTAGTACCGTAGCACCATCTTTGGAAGGACGTCAAGTGTTTTCCGCGTCGGGTGTGTCAGCAGAACGGTGGGGTCGCAGCAGCACAGAGGTCCGGCAGCGCGACAACATGTCGGGACCGCTGGCAGCATGCAGGCATTGCCGGATCGAGGAGCTGTAGTTGCGAAGACCACAACCTCGTTGTCCACCGGACCCAAGTAATTGAGTTGAGTGAACCTTAACTCAGTAGTGAAAGCTCCACTATTTTGAGACCACGCCGTTTGTTCGTGCGTTGCTGCTCACGGGGTCGCTGCGAGTGGAGTGTTTGCAGTTGGCAAAATTAATTAGTCGTCCTCCACTTCTTATTGTTAATCTTCGAATTCCTTGTGTTTGTTCATGAAGTTCAACCAGCGGTATTTTTCTGCCTAGTGGCCGCTAACGCGACAGTTACCTGTCCTGGAGGTTAGCGTATTTTTCACGGCAGTGTACTTTTCCTCGCCTTGCCGCTGGTGTCCCTTAAGGCGTGTAGTTCGACAGCCTCCTTGATTGTGGTTCAGATAACTTGTCTTTTGGACTACCTTGGTTGTATTGGTTCCTTCTTCGTCTGGTTGCCCTGAACACCGGATTATGAAGACGCAGTGCTGTCCGCCGGTTCCGCCTAGCATGGATTATTCCATCATTGTGTTGGTTACCAGACGTTAGGTAGATTTTGCAAGAGTGTTTGTCTGCGTTTAAACTGTCACTAGTTTGAGTTGCCATCTGGTTAAGTGAATACAACTCTTGGCTGTCTGTCTCGTCGGTTATGAAGTTCGACTTTTCCCAGGTTGATCCTTCGAGCACTGTCTGAGGCCCACTTCTCTCTTGGTTTCATCAGATTGTCATGATTGCGTTCTTTTTTTAAAAAAAATATTTTAGTATCTCTTGGAGAAGTTAACTGTTCTTAAAAATCTGTTATCCAGGCATTCAGCCATTAATTTTCTTTTCTGAATCATTACTATTGGGGCCTTTAGCCGGCAAATAGTTTGAATTTCTTGTCGGCAAGGCCTTCAGCCGAGAATGCAATTTCAAAAATGGCTCTGAGCACTATGGGACTTAACTTCTGGGGTCATCACTCCCCTAGAACTTAGAACTACTTAAACCTAACTAACCTAAGGACATCACACATATCCATGTCCGAGGCAGGATTCGAACCTGCGACAGTAGCGGTCGCGCGGTTCCAGACAGTAGCGCCTAGAACCGGCCACCCCGGCAGGCGAGAATGCAATTTGTCTAAAGAATTTTTAATTAGATATTGTCTCTTAATAAAGAAACTTTGATTGTTCCTTATTGTTAACCTTACTTGCAATTAGTTCCAAATGAAGTGTAAGTAAAAAAAAAAAAAACGGAGCAACCAACGGTAACTGAGTAAGGCCCCGTCCACATTTAAATCCTGCCTTCCCTGAGTCCCATGTTTCAAGTACCTCGTCTTCTACCTTCCAAACTTCACAGAAGCTCTCCTGCAAAACTTGCAAGACTAGCATTCCTGGAGAGCTGCCGCCTTGTTTGGAAGGTAGAAGACGAGGTACTGGCGGAAATAAAGCTGTGATGGATAGCTGTGCTTGGATAGCTCAGTCGATAGAGCACTTGGTCCGCGAAAGGCAAAGATCCAGAATTCGAGTCTCCGTCCGGCTCATAGTTTCAATCTTATAGGAAGCTTCATATCAGCTCACACTCTGGTTCCGAGTGAAAAATTCATGCTAGAAACTTTTATACGTATTAGTATTTGGTGAGAGCTGATATCTAGCGAGTGCTACCGGAAATGCTGAATTTACCATCAGTCTCCTGTGCGATTACTCACGTGGAACTGCTGAATGTTTCCTAATATTTATGATGTTCTAGGAGGAGTGGCCAATATTCGGAGATATGACAAGAAGGATCATTCAAAGCAAAGATTGTAGTAAACGTGAACTCTGATTAAATGCACACCTTAAGAGCTGTTAGCACTTTATCTTCGATCATGTGAAACAAATCTCTTAAGGTCTTAAGGCTTAGTGTGTACATTTTAGAGCCCATCTATACTTCACAATTTTTTTAACTGATGGAATTAAATTTTCCGTGAGACATTTGAGCTCGAGCTTTATCTTCGATAATGATAAAAGCTAAAGAAATTAAATAAGACTTGTTCCCCAGAGAGGATTACACCTGGATCTCCAGCTTACTAAGGCAGATGTGCTAGACATTACGTCACCGTAGCAGTACAGCGATCGTAGCTGCACAGACTGTCCTCATCCAGTGCCCTCGCTAACACAAACTTCAGTTCACGTTTTCACTCCATTTTCCCCTTCTTAAATTGTCGATATTGTCGAAGCTCTCCGGTAGTGGAATAGCACCCATGCTTTCTACGGAATGGGAATACATGACCTACAGCTGATGTACAGGCAGGATTTCCCTGTTATGTACGAAGCTGCGATGCTGTTCCAGTACCAGAGAGCCTCGCCAGTACTGACGACTTAGGAAGGGGTAAATGGGCTGGAGGTATGAACTGAAGTTTGTGTTTGGGAGGGCATTGGACTAGCTCAGTCCATGTAGCTGTGTTAACTAAAATGCTGCGGTTGTGTAATGGCCAGCGCATCTGCTTCGTAAGAAAGAGACTTGGGTTCACGTCATAGCGGTGGCTCAGATTTTAATTCATTTCATCAGCTTCTATCAGTATCAAAAATTTTGTTTCTCTTTTGCTCTATACCACCTCTTCCAAAGATGTGGAAAGTAAAAAGCTTGCAGTAGAAAACATTTTTCATATTATCGAAAGTGAAGAACTGCTAATAGCACTAAAGGTATGTATTTTAAAGCCCCTGATTACTAGACTTCTTTTTGCTTCGACTCATTTTCGTGTCATATCCCTGAATATTGGCCATTCCATTTTCTTAACAGTGTGCTCTATTAGAAGGCCATTACTTTTACAGAGGAAATTCATGTACATTGATCAAACTCGAAATTCAAACTAGGTACTGAAAATGGATTGGTTTCCAGAATACCTAAACTAATGGTGTCAAATAGTTAGACTGATTTGTTATTGAATGAAGGCAGGGGGTGGGTATAGTGTCTACATTATATATTACTAAATTCCTGAAACGGTCACCCAATCTCAATAGCAAGTTGCCTATTTAACACCTTCCAGAGGCAATAAGAATTTGATTTTCAGTACTTCATATAATTAATGACCAAATTATTAAAATAATTAAACTCTGTCAAAATCAACTCAAAAAGTAGACTGTTGTACCGAAGGTTTAACAAAACACGTATCAAACAAGTATTAAAGTCTGAAACTGTGGTATCACCAGCGTCTTTAAGTTGGCAGTGGAACTGCAAGTTTCCCTCAGAATCAAATAGCGGTCCTGTAGGATCTGGACCCAATGCAGCATGCCCGCTGAGCCACATCTCCACCGGCTGCGTACCATGAGCGCCCTCTGCCACTGTGATACAGTTCAGCTAGCGGCAGCCAGACTGCCCACTTCCACTTGTAACTTCTTCGCTACGTGATGCTACGCAGACACTCCCTAGTCGCAGCTTCGACTCCACTGTTCGTGTTTTAGTTCAGTGTGTTTCTCCCTTGTGGACAATGAGAGCTGGACTTTATTTCTTGCTGCGTTATATGCAATGTGTTTTTGTACACTCGGAAAAGTTAAGTAAATCTTCAGATGACGGTGTTAACTTGTTCGCCGATCATTTCTGCTCCTGTCCAGCTTTCCTGCGATATCAGTTGCAGCATCATTCTGAAGCTCACCTCCCTTTATCGTTGTGTATGAAGTTGTACGCAACAGAAACTGTGTATTAATGTCATGAGGCAGCGTAACACATTAACGTATTTGTAAAGTGATCAATATTTTTAAGCTGTTTTACACAAGGAGCTTGGTTCCTTAGAGAATAATTAGTGGGGGAAGGGGGGTACACTGCTCTAGCTTAATCATGGATGCCAATAGAAGGCATGGGTATCCCGCAGGCACATGGACACATTGATCCAGACCCTTTGACAACGAACTATGTTCCCTAATCAGTCGGAATTCCAAAGAAAAGTGAAAGAAAGATTTAATATATGTAATCGCGACATCAGAAAAATAATTTCGTATTACGAGAAGGCAACCGATTACAATTGTGATGCATGGCTTGAGCCAAAATCATGTAGTCATCTCACCGATATAAATGCAGCAGCGTGAACACAGCAACCGAGTACTTTGTGGTCAATGACTTTCAAGACAGAAAACGGAGCAAAAGAATCACACCATGCTGCAGTTCAAGTGCAGGAAAAACGATTTTTCGCGACAACAAAAGAGCAGCGAGCTGCGAGTCCAAAGAGCTAAGAAAAACAGTGCAGCATCGATACGGTGCCTCTTTGCAATCAAGTGTTAGAATATTTTAACAATTTAAAAGTTTTGGGATTACAAATAGGTAATAAATTGAGATTAGAAGAGCCTGCAAAATAATGCCGGTAGTACACTTTTAATACGTGTACATTGTTGAACGTAATTTTCCCTGTGTCTTTGGAAAGATAAGATCAAGAGCTGGAACAACAGTAGGATTCTTATTTTGTCTAGACGCCATCGTTATCTTTGCGTACTTTTGCCTTAATTACCATTTTAAAGTTTCTTTGGATTTAACCGAATATCAGAAAAATAAAATTTTGCAAGTCACAGAGAAAAGTTGAAATAAAGAGATAAATTATTTAATTGGAGTATCCAAAAATTAAAATACCGTAAAACGATTTCTGTATTACATCATCAGGCACAAGCAGTTCCATAATGCAACAAAACTCGGCTACAGTCGTTAATGCGAAGACGTTGTCAGTGCATAAAGATCACGAAATACACTGCAGAAGTGAAATACTTGTTTCTGAGGTTAGTCAGGCAGCCACTGGAGATGTGGCTTTATTAAGCTGATAGAACTCTTGGCCCGTAGCTCACTTTCTCAGAAAGTCCTCGGCTGTCTCCATTAGAAACGGACGTTATGAGGCTATTTCCTGCCGCCTTCCGGGTGGGTGCGGAATTCTGTGGTGCACACGCAAATTCAGGTATCTGGTTTACGGATTGTTATGGACCATCACAACAGAAACACCTGAAACCTGTACGAAAAATACACGCGTAACACAGAACGCAGCAATGCAGGCCCAGCCTGCACGAATATATGCGGATTCGGAAGAGTCTGATTCAGAGGTAATGAACGCGACGGGGAACTGTGGGAGTCACATGATTGAAACTCAGAAGTAATTAAGTACCCATGTTACTAGTATGTGATATTGACGGTAGATGTCAGCAAATGTAATAGCTGAGAGGGTTGATGAATGTGTTTGGGTCGTGGAAGTAAGTACAGCGTGTCTGTACATTAATTTCTAAGTCGATGATATATAAACTTTATCAGACTTGTACAGGGGATGGGAAATTTTGGAGATATCCGAGTATAATTTTGTGGTGTCACCGCTAGACACCACACTTGCTAGGTGGTAGCTTTAAATCGGCCGCGGTCCATTAGTACATGTCGGACCCGCGTGTCGCCACTGTGTGATCGTAGACCGAGCGCCACCACACGGCAGGTCTAGAGAGATGGACTAGAACTCGCCCCAGTTGTACGGACGACATTGCTAGCGACTACACATACGAAGCCTTTCTCTCATTTGCCGAGAGACAGTTAGAATAGCCTTCAGCTAAGTCCATGGCTACGACCTAGCAAGGCGCCATTTGTAACATTGCATGTATCTCAAGATAGTCTCACTTGTATCATCAAGAGTGCTGTATACAAATAAGGATTAAAAGTTAAGTATATTCCATAGCTACGTTCTTTTCTTTATTGCATTCATTACGAATCCTGTTCCAGACTTCGCGCCAGTCGGCGTGTGTGTACGTGTGCCCTTTCGGCTACCCGTCACTGTGGACTGGCTGCCTTAACAGTCCACTACAAATTTAGGTAAAAGAAATTTGTGCTAGTCCGGGGTTTCGGTGCAAAGAAGAGGTAAGTGGGTAGAAAGGTACTAGTAACACAGAGCGACGGTAGGATTTGTTCTGCAGTGATAGCACTGATGATCTGACGGTTATTGACTACTTCATTATAGAAAGTGGCCTCATGATGGAGACATGCGCTGTTGTCAAGACCACAGAACAACAACACCCCGATTCTACGTTAGTACAAAAGTAGATAATTAACTTGCGTAATGCCGACTGAGAAAGCTACCCTTACACTTTCGGCGTTCGGAGAAAGTATCCTTCCGAACAAACAATAAACGTATTTTCAGATAATTCTTCGGACAATGGCTACCATCAGACCCGGTCGTTTTGAGAGTATGACCATACGGACCTTATTAACGATTGTACTGTTAAAGTGATGATTGTTACAAAAGGCGAGATATTCGTCATGAAAGCTAGGACCGCATATATGTTTAGCGGAACTGACAGACGATCGTTAATATCCTACTTAAATGACTAACTGCAAGTACTTATTTCCAACCAAAGAGGAGTTGTTGCTACGCCTCAATCGCCTCGAAGGATGCCGTCTAAAAATATGTACTATGTAACTTAATAAATGTCGGCTGAGGGCCATCTTGTCTGAAACGCTCATTGTACGAATGTTAAGTCTGTCCCATTCCCTTTACTTGTCCATTGTTATCTAGAATCTTTCGCGCAGCGAGTGGTTCAGCGAGACTGGGAAAGGACGCAGGTAAGTATTGATTATAAAAAGGATAGAGGAACGGATTCAAATACGTAGGGACCCATATCAATAATGACCATCAGTTGTATGGCGAACAACGTTATGACGTTCTCACTACAACAGGAAAGAGTACACTAGCTTCAAGTGCTTACCGATTTGCATCGTCCATTTTAGAATGACATTCCACTGACGAGCAACCATGCTAATCGAATATTTTTATGGTGTCAAAGCATTTATGGTTTACAGATTTGAACGAAACATATACAACTACTGTAAAAATCCCTGTAAACATGATTATTTCATAACCAATATCATAACTGATTTACATCCCCATGCAATAAGCAGAAACACAACGTTAATATACATTGACATCTATGCCACCTGCCTGCTAGGTGGAGATCTCCAATCCTTTACTTTGTACAATAGAACTGACAGGGTTGGGAAGGGTAACAGTTACGCTGACCGCGTCCGTAAAATTCTTTAAGCCGCTCGTGTCTCAATGGCGAACCCTCCAGAAAGTCGGACCAGTAGCGGGTGCGAACGTGACAAGAGAACCAAGTTCGCCGTCTGGAAGCTAGCCAACCGTCCAACCCTCTTTACTGCCGTCAGCTTTCTTGGCTGTCAGGTGATTGCTGTTCAGCTCGATAATGTAAGACCCCGATTATGCCATGCACTCTTGGAAACTTAAAAAAGGCATCTTCCTCATACGAATTGTATGGAATCGCCCGCGTTTAACACGTGACGTTCTGTCAGAGTGTACAAAATTTTGATGGCCACTAATGATGGCCAGCCTGAAATGGCTGTGCCACATTACTCCCCTTGTCATCTGTAGCTCTAATCAAAGCCTGTCTTTTTCGTAAACTACTTATCTCCAGTCTTTATTCAATGCGTAACTTTTTACATCAAAACTTTTTAAAAAATATTGTGAGAATTTGTTCAGGATCGGACACCAATGTGTCACATCAAAGGCCGCAAACTAGAACAATTAACTGCGGACAACAAATTTACAGTTTATTATGTCTTTAGTACACTAACACCGCCGGTTGAAAATGTACTAATAAAATGTCCGAAAAATGTCGGTATGTCATGACTTATATCAAATTATTTCACGTATGAATCTTAAATTAATGAGACACCTAGCAGGAGTGAAGATTCTGGTCTGTAGCATCTTACCAGAAACATTCATGACTTTAATAATGTGCCATGACACACACATCACCGATTATACACTTCATGCAAGTTGCTGGCTAATTGTACCTCTTTTAAATAGGCTTGATACGCGCAGCGAGCATATAATGCGAACATGAACACCCGTTATAAGCTTTTACCGTGTTACTTTTTCCATTTTAGGGAGGCAGACAGAGATTACTTTTTACTGCAGGACACATTGTTGCTGCTTACTACCGGTACATGGCAAGTCAAATATGTGGCAATATGAAATAATAATTTTAATAAAAATGTATAAAAATTGTAAACACCCGTGAGGGACGAAAATATAAAACTTTCACAATCTCTTGGGAACTACTCGTAGGTAGCGTGTAGGTGTAAATGTTGTACTGCAAATAATAGCAGACGACAACGTTCTAAATGATAGAGAGAAGGGACGTTTTAAAGGAGATTCTCCAGTTTCAGCAATAACTTTCAGATTACACTGTTCCTCACGGTGCAAGTTGTGAGGTCACCATTGTTGCATTTAGATCGATATGAGAACGCATAAAATCTCTGTCAGGTGTGACAACGGGCAATTATAAGCTTCCCTGGAGCCATCAATGCTTTGCATTTGGGCGCGGGCCATCGCAGCTGTCGGAGAAGTTTGGAGTCTTTCGACGCGCGCACGCTGGAAGCGCAGTCGTACGACTCTCAGTTGCCCGACGTCGAACGGCATCGCGTCATCAGTCCCAATACGACCATAACAGTGGAAGCCCGCACACTGAAATCCTACCAGTACGGACGTATATGTGTGACTGACTACCAGATACAGTCGTACTGATATTTTATAATAGAAGCAAAATCGTACGACCTGCTTCTTGCGTGCAATGGGTACTTCATAGCTTATTAGTTTACACAGAAATGTCTATGTTTAGTTGCCGCTTATACAAGGCAGAAGACTTTGTAGTCATATTCTTGTTAGTTTACGTTATGAGCACAGATCGTTGACGGACCAAAGTGATGGAAACTATCACTATGGTGACCGCCAAAGACCTATGTGGTATGAAGTTTCCTCAGACATGAACCTAAACGGTAAGTGTATTTAATTACAGTGCCGCTTACAATACACACTACTGGCCATTAAAATTGCTACACCACGAAGGTGACTTGCTACAGACGCGAAATTCAACCGACAGGAAGAAGATGCTGCGATATGCAAATGATTAGCTTTTCAGGGCATTCACAAAAGGTTGGCACCGGTGGCGACACCTACAACGTGCTGACACGAGGAAAGTTTTCAACCGATTTCTCATACACAAACAGCAGCTGACCGGCGTTGCCAGCTGCAACGTTGTTGTGACGCCTGGTATAAGGAGGAGAAATGCGTACCATCACGTTTCCGACTTTGATAAAGGTCGGATTGTAGCCTATCGCAATTGTGGTTTATCGTATCGCGACATTGCTTCTCGCGTTGGTCGAGATCCAATGACTGTTAGCAGAGTATGGAATCGGTTGGTTCAGGAGGGTAATACGCAACGCCGTGCAGGACCCCAACGGCCTCGTATCACTAGCAGTCGAGATGACAGGCATCTTATCCGCATGGCTGTAACGGATCGTGCAGCCACTTCTCGATCCCTGAGTCAACAGATGGGGACGTTTGCAACACAACAACCATCTGCACGAACAGTTCGACGACGTTCGCAGCAGCATGGACTATCAGCTCGGAGACCATGGCTACGGTTACCGTTGACGCCGCATCACAGACAGGAGCGACTGCGATGGTGTACTCAACGACGAACCTGGTTGCACGAATGGCAAAACGCCATTTTTTCGGATGAATCTAGGTTCTGTTTACAGCATCATGATGGTCGCATCCGTGTTTGGCGACATCGCGGTGAACGCACATTGGAAGCGTGTATTCGTCATCGCCATACTGGCGTATCACCCGGCGTGATGGTATGTGGTGCCATTGGTGACACGTCTCGGTCGCCTCTTGTTTGCATTGACGGCACTTTGAACAGTCGACGTTACATTTCAGATGCGTTACGACCCGTGGCTCTGCTCTTCATTCGATCCCTGCGAAAGTCTACATTTCAACAGGATAATGCACTACCGCATGTTGCAGGTCCTGTACGGGCCTTTCTGGATATAGAAAATGTTTGACTGCTGCCATGGGCAGCACATTCTCCAGATCTCTCACCAATCGAAAACGTCTGGTCAATGGTGGCCGAGGAACTGGCTCGTCACAATACGCCAGTCACTACTCTTGATGAACTGTGGTATCGTGTTGAAGCTGCATGAGCTACTGTACCTGTACACGCCATCCAAGCTCTGTTTGACTCAATGACCAGGCGTATCAAGGCCGTTATTACGGCCAGAGGTGGTTGTTCTGGGTACTGATTTCTCAGGATCTACGCACCCAAACTGCGTGAAAATGTAATCACATGTCAGTTCTAGTATAATATATTAGTCCAATGAATACCCGTTTATCATCTGCATTTCTTCTTGATGTAGCAATTTTAATGGCCAGGGTTATTTTTAAGCAAATATTTATTAAACAGCATCAGGTTGCAATATCTTTATACAGCATTACAATTATTTGCAACATCTGGAACATATCAACAGGGAAAAACATTCATTACAGTACTTAAAAAAAGGAATCCAAACTTTACATCATGTCACATCCACGTTTTCGCCTTTAAGTACTCGTCAGTGCGAAATGTCCAAGTGGAATAAGATTTCTTGAAGCTTCCACTGTAGACCTGCCTAAACCATTGCGGAGAATATATATTTTGAAAGCATGTGTTACAACGCTGAGGCTTGCTCTTGCGTTTCCTTACGTCCACTTCAGGCTGCCTGAAACGGAAACGCGTTTCGGCCATTCAAGCTAGGTTGCTTTACGAGATCCAGATCCCCTGTGTTACCATGGTTTCACAACCGAACTATTGCAATAGTGTAGCAAAAAAATACAGTGTAGGTAACAGTACTTTTCGTCATAGTCAACGTAGTCTTATCGATGTAACTACTGTTGCGTCGCTTTCAATTTACCTGTCACGGTTGGGTAAAACTGAGACACTGTCCACAGCTAATGCAAGGAGCAGTTCTGTTCGGGCTGGCCAGGTTAAGTTACATCAGGGACTACCTTCTGATATGTGAAATGGCAAGCATGTGCGTCACAATCGTGGGGGAGGGGGGGGGGGGAGGTGGGAGGGCGAGGCGGAAATTCGATCCTCCGTCCCTTCTCCAGAAATATTTTGAAAAGCAGTTTGAATTTTTTAAGTCTCAGTTGACAAGAAAGGTAAGCATGTCCGAAGGAACAGGCTCTGCGGTGACTACAGCAGTCATCAAATATACTGTATTCGTAACTTCGACAACGAACAATAATCAACTGTATAATGAAATGACTTCAGTTAAAATTTATGCCGAGTCGGCACTCGAACACGGATGTCGCGCATTACGCAAGCGGTCGCCTTTCCTTCCTTTGGGCTCAAAAAATGGCTCAAATGGCTCTGAGCACTATGAGACTTAACATCTGTGGTCATCAGTCCCCTAGAACTTAGAACTACTTAAACCTAACTAACCTAAGGACATCACACACATCCATGCCCGAGGCAGGATTCGAACCTGCGACCGTGGCAGTCGCGCGGGTCCGGACTGAGCGCCTAGAACCGTGAGGCCACCGCGGTCGGCTTCCTTTGGGCAGTTATTATTCTCGTCGTTTGGTCTGGGCGGACGTCAAATGACCTTTTTTTTATGTCAGTGGTTTTCCGATTAAAATGTCTTCCCGCTCAATAGTGTCCATGAGGGTAGATGGTTGTGCAAGAACGACGAACTATACAGCTAGTGGTTGTTAGGAGCTGCGAATACATTTCATGTATAGAAAATCTGAGTGTCTCTCTAGATATTTTCGCGTACTATCGCTTAAACGTGCTGATTCGCTTTTATGTGGAGAAATAAGCTGTTTTTGCAATGTGACTTCGATTTGTATACTGATCTTCTACATTTTCTTGATGTTGTCATTCTTTAAAGGAATTCACATCTTAGTTATAAGACCAACGCCTCAGCTATCTTCGTATTTATTAGAACACATATTTATACTGCATTACCTGTTACGACAGATTTCCAAAGACACAGGTGTCCATTTCTTTCTTTTTAGTTCTACAGGGGTCCGAGAAGTCCCCGTACCCTTACACGACTGAGGAAATACATAGCAATACAGAGACCAGTGTGGCAGGCGTCTATGCTAGGTGATGGAACCACGCCGGGAGAAGTCAGAAGGAGAGTAATTCATCATACTGGGCGGGATACGTGTTGGTAGATGCCTGGTAACGATCCGACGTATCGTCTTGGAAACAGCATTGTTAAAAATTCTTTTACTGCTCAGAAAACTACAACAGCAGTGACGATAGAGAATCCAACGCCCCAGGACTGTGATAGTCAGCAGACGGGCCGGCAGTTCGCAGCGTCGCGCGACCGGTTAGAGCGACGCGGAAAGGTCGTTGACCGCTGTGCAGCCTAGAGACCGCTGTCGCACCGAGGCGTGTAGAACCACACCGTGCTCCAGAGCGGATGAGACAACACACACCAGCAACAGTTTCTGCCCGCACGTCCAGGGACGATCAACAATGAGTTCGTCTGCACCAATGATGGCAGCTGAACAGCTGGATTTCTCAGGTGTCGTACTGCAGACCACCAGAATGGGTAGTCGGCAGCGGCTGAGGTAGGTCTGCAGGTGTCGCACCCGTTGGAGGACATTAAGTCGTCAGCATTCGACTCAGCGGCAATGATAGTGCCGGTGCTATCAACGGCAGAATCTACAGGTGGTGAGTTGTTGAACCATGTAGGATCGTAGACTTGTAGACCGTGACAGGTCCCCACTCGGAGCTGGTGACTGGCAGAATTCTCTGTCTACAAACTAGGAATGTTGATAAAAGGTTGGCTAGTTCATGTTTTGCTAAATCAGTGATTCCTATCACGTAAACCACCACGCAGCTACGGCTGGGACCTGAAGGAATCACGTCACCGTCACCACAACGTCTTTGCCTTTGTGTTGCGTCACTGCTTTTACGATTCGTATCGCTGTGCTTCGCTGTATATTGTGGCAGTACTTGCCGCCACAGACACTACATTATTGCGAGGGTGTAGATCATAGGGGGTCTAAACGGGAGTTCCACTGAAAAATGTCGAACAGTTTGGACCGTATATTTCAGTGGCACTTAAAATTCCTATGGCGTGCCAGTTTACGCCTAATTTAAAACGCGTTTTACGATTACCGAATATAAAAAAGTATTTAATGTTCACATTTAAATTTATTGACAGTGTGTGTTTGATTATAATGTCCTAAACAAGCGTGGTAAGTATTTCAAATTGAACAGTTTTTCAAAGTAAATTCTGCTTTATTTTTATTGGAGATGTAAATAAATGAAGAATTGTTTATAAGATTTTACTTAATTAACTTTTCAAAAATTAACAATTCATTTAGAAACGCAAATGGAAAACTTTGAAAAGTCGGAATAAAGGTAGAAAGTCAGAAACAATAATTAAATGCGAAGTTAAGACCTAAGCGAAAATAATCACCTCCTGTGGTTATCCAAATACGTTTCTACTGTTTTCAAAACTGGAAATAAATAATCTAGCAACATTTCTTAATTCTACTTGAACCAACAGCAATTTGTGCACACTACGATCTGCTATGTAATTTGGAAATTTGTGGAAAGTTCCTATGGGACCAAACTGCTGAAGTCATCGGATCCTAGGCTTACACAGTACTTAATCTAATGTAAACTAACTTACGCTAAGGACAACACACACAACCATGCCAGAGGGAGGACTCGAACCTTCGACGGGGGGAGCCGCGCGAATCGTGGCATGACGTCTGAGACCATGCGGCTAATTGGTGCGGCGATATGCTACGTGATTGAGTCTCTGCTGCATCACTGTTGAACGCAGGTAGTTCTTCACTCGTCGTAGAGCAGTAAAATTGCGTTCTGCTTCGCAGCTTGAAGCTGGGCATTCAAGCCCAAGTCCAGCCAAAGCTTCAACATTAGCGAATAATTCTCGAACTTCTTTATTCTTAGAAACCAAAACATCTTTTGTGTCTTTAAAGCATTTTGACTGTGTCGCAGATGAAAGACTTCAAGTTCTGTTTTCAAAAACTGAATATCTATTATCGGTTATAGAGCTACCACATCATGTCTTTTTTTTTTTCAAGGAAATGTGTTTCTTTATGCCAGGCTTGTCAAGTATTCGATATCTAGGCCACTGGACAGCCATATAAATGATTTCAAAATATTGTTGCCTGTAAAGTTCTTCAGGAGGTAGAAATTGGTGTGGATCCATGCTCTCAGACAACCACTTAAGAACTTTATTTTTCCTTAGAAGTTGTCGCGTGGCGTTCGATTGTTGGCCATCTGCCTCCAGGCCATCCAAACTTAAAACAAAACTAATCGAATTCCTTCCTGATACTCGGCTCCTTCGTCAATCGTAGTCGCACCAGCACAATTACTTAAAACATGGATATTATATTTTAGTCGATGATTTGATTTACTAACACGTTAGTAAATGCTGTAGACCTTTAATTCTTACTACACAAGAGCTTTAGGTGTGTGTAGTAAATTAAGCTAGGATATATTTGTTTAACAGCGTATTAAATAACGCTCCCATGTAATCATAAACAAACCTAGATAATTTGACTACGATATAACAGTGCCTATGTTGTTAAGAAGTAGAAGGAACGTTGCATAGTACTTCTCAACACACAGGCACTGTTATACCGTAGTCAAATTATCTGGCTTTGTTTTATGATTACATGGGAGTGTTCCTTAATACACTGGTTAGCACGAGACTCTTATGTGATTTATTGCTGGTTTACTCTTATTACTTCTATCTTTCATTCTTATTATTTTAGAAGAGGAGACATTAATAGCTTATCTGAACACCCACAGATATCACCCCGTTAAGCAAGAGGGACTGAAGACCTCAGGCATCGTAGCTATTGCTTGTCGTAATTCGTTGCCGTAAGGTTCAAGTGCAAGGGAAACAGGAAGGCTCTGTGTCTAAGTATAGCAGGCTGGCACCTAAAACATGTTTGCGTTCAGACAAGGTGCGTAAGGCGGTGTTTGTCTAACTCCCGGAATGTTTGAAAGCAGCTTTAAACGTCCACTGTAAACATGTCTCAATCACCGAGCAGTTCCGCCGTAAACAGGCGCAGGTGCTGGAAGCCGAACCCGCTGTTTCCTATTGCAGGGAAAAGAGGATTCTGCACAAACAGCGAACGAGAAAAGTACACACCCAGAGGATGCGAAGAAAAACACTTGGGAACAGATGAAAACGGTTTCATGATATACAAAAGACAGGAACATTAAATCAGTATTTTACTACACATACACTTTCACTGCACGTTTCAACAAATTACAAACCACACAGGCTTGTAAGTTTGTCATACATATTCATTTCTTTTTTTTCTGTTTTTTAATTTATTGCTACGTAACATTGCGAGGTTGACTATGATAGTCGGGACAAATTACGTCATTACTGACAAATACCGCCGACACCAGTCTGGTACAGGATCCTAAAGTATACTCTAAGCTCAGATACCATGATAATCCTTTAGGAAAACAAGCTTCTCTCATACATTCAACAAGGATTCAAGTGTGGAACACTACTAGGTCTATTGATATGTTGCATATAATAAAAGAGGGTGAACATGCAGATTCTCTCTTCCCAGGAGTCCGAAAGGCGCTCAGCTACGAACCCCATGGTGGGCTATTCACCAAAACCGAGTATCATCGCATTTATTTGAATGATTTGAGGAATATTTTATTAATAGGACACAGTACGCTGTACTGGCCGACCAATATTTCTCAAAAAGTAACAAAGATGTGCTCCAGGAAAACATAGTTCGACCTGATGTCAATGCACATAAGGAATATCAGATTGGACCAGTAATACTATAGGCCTGTTAGCTAACGACTTTCTCGCGAGAAGGAAATTATCGACGTCGGGAAATCATAAGGAATTGCATTGGGCAGAGTTTCATTTTAGTGTAATGAGTTACTGCTCTCTTTTAATGAAGATAATTGTAAGATAACGTTCGCAAAAAAGGAGAAAGAAACCGACTTTATCTGCCTAACAGATATCTTCAGTTCGTTAAATCGTATAAGCATTCAGGGTAATACCAAGGAACGATATGAAAAGGAACGATCACGCAAAATCATTAGAAAAGGAAACGAATGGTTGGTTGGTTGATTTGGGTGCCTGTAAGCGATTTAGGGAAATCACGGAAAACCTAATCAGGATATCCGCACGCCGGTTTGAATCGTTGTCCTGCCGAATGCTAGTCCACTTTGCCAACCACTGCGCCACACCGCTCGGTAGGGAAGCGAATGGAAGTCTTAGCCACAGAAAATGCAATAGATCTGTAAAACAAATAGCATACAAAACTTCGGATTGTCCTATTGTAATTGTTCAAGAATTTTTAACGAAAAGGGCGCACCGTTACCATCGTAACAGTTTGGTTTATACCATGCGAAAGCGCACCACAAACGCTCAGGAAATTCAGATGGAAATCCTTGGAAGTAGATGCAGTTCTCGTGAAACCATAATTGGTAATATATTTTCTGGAGGTCGTGCTCCACAGTTTTCATGTATTTGAAAAACGTCATATTAACGTTGGTGACATTCTTTATTTACACAACGAGTTTCAGACGTCTGACCATCATCAACTTCCTAGGCATCAAGTAAAGTAATACATAAATAATATTAAAGGAATAAACTGTTACGAGTCTGCCAACTAATGTAAATGTTAACAGCAACACACACTTAATAAAATGTCATGAACTTACATAAAACTATTAATAGTATCATGTTAGGCAAAATGTAAAATCTTTATCGTGAGATTATAAAACCATGAATTATATGCCGAAAATAAATGTATACCATACCCTAGTGATATGACACAGAAAGAAAACCACGTATGATAGTAACGTAAATTGTTCACTGTTGTAAAGAGTTATCTGTTATGATACCGTAATATAAATTACATCGTCAAGCTACATAAACTGTTCTCGGGAATGTACACTTCCGTGTTGCAACTATAACTGGCGTTGACGCTGTGAACAGATTCATACCACAGAGCCGACTGCTCAGCTGATCACTGTCTACTGGTAGAGCCAAAGATTGTCTTAGGTGTCTACCAACATCGATAGTGACTAGTTCCACAAACTGCGACGTGGTCACTGATAAAAACAGTGATCCAGAAAGTGTAGAATAAATTTCTTTTATTTCTGTCAATCATCACAAAACATTTGGCCCTCATATCACCCGTTATTTTGAGTAATTAGCAACTCCAAATCTGTTTTATAACATGTCGTAATATAATAAAGACACTTTGGCTTCAATATATTAGGACATGTGAAAAAAACAGATCTGAAGATGGTCATTCCTGACCGAAGGTTTAAGGACCAAATGTTTTGTGATCACTGACGGAAATAAAAGTAATTTATTGTAGCGACTAGCATCTAATAGTTACTAAGCTGTGCTCCGTCTACTATGACAAGTACATTCGTCAGTAATAACAGATGTTGTATATGTTGCATACAGTCCCAACCTACACGTGTTACAATCACACATGTGGAGACAGGAAACTAAAATCATAGAAGTAATGGCTTACATGTAATAGGTCTGCTGTTCGTAGTTAGCGTTGCTTCCTCTTCACCACGAGGTCCCGTATTCGATTTCCGGGTGGGTCGGTAATCTTCTCCGACCGGGGACTGGAAGTTTGTGTTGTCCTCATCATTTCATCATCATTCGCGAAAATGGTGAGATTGGGCAGTGAAGAGATTGGGAATTTATACGGGCGCTGATAACTGCGTCGTTGAGAGCCCCACTAACCAACATCATTATCATATATGTACTAGTGTGAAATGAGTTTAAGTCCCATTCATATGTGCACTGCTTCCTTGGTACAGTAACTTTTATAAGGCAGGTCAGAGAGATACGTAAAATACATGCCCAGCGTGTTGTCTGAACACATAACAGTACAATAGATGTGATACGCTCAATTTCATAGACCAATAGTAATATTAATATTTCACGCAGCACACCAAAGCAGCAACAAGCAGCAATTGTAGGGAATGTATAGAAACGTTAAGGATTTTTCGGAGCCACAAAGATATATGTTCTCTTAAAATCATGTTGTATGAAGCATTCAGCTAATGCACATCTCCTAGTTATTCAAATTGTAACATAAATAAGCTCATAAGGAAACAAAGTGGTGCTTGTTGTGTCTTCTGTTGACATGGTCGTTTTGTACACAAGTCCGTCTACGTTAAGCTCTTGTAGCTCAAAATACGAACGAATCGTAAACCTACAACTTCTGTATCTGTGAAAAATCCTAAACTGGTCACGCATTACACGTAACTGCCGCGTTAGTGTGTTATGTAAAATTTAAAACAACCATTCGTTTATCAAATTGAGTATGTTACATCTGTGACACTTTTTACACGATTCAGTCGCATTTATGTGACAACCGCCTGTGTTCGACGATAACGTGCATTGATCAATCACAGATCACGGGTTGCTGTACTATCAGTGGAGGAATATAAAACCTGTCTGGGTGAAGGGGAAAACTGTACAGAAGATGTTGTCATGTGGAAACGTAGCGATTTATCCGACAACCAAATGAACATGACTATTGGCTTTCGGACTAGAGATGGAAGCGTTTCCGAAACTGCTTAGTTTGTTGACTCTTTGTGTGTTGACGTGATCAGAGTATACCCTGAAGGCAAAATGGCGCTATCCAAACCGGCGCCAAGGCAACTGAGATGCAAAACGATGACAGGGGTGAACGACGTGTGCGGAGATGTGAACGGGCGAATAGACATGCAACTGCCCACACAGATAAACCAAGGGGCTACAATCAGCAACTCCTCAACGATCGTTCAGCGAACGTTATGGGCCTCCGCGTCAGGCACCTGGTTTATGCACCAGTGCTGACTGCAGTTCATCGGCGACGAAGACTGGAATTCCACGCTAATACTGGAACTGGAAGTCCACTGTATGGCGACAGGTAGCCTCTTCAGGTGAATCGCGTTTTATGCTCCGTCGCCCAGGTGACTGTTGGCTATACGGCGTGAAACATCTGAAAGTAGACGCCCTGCAACAATCGTCGGAAGGGTTCAGGCCGGAGGACTTTCTGTGCCTGATCTCGTCATCCTGAAAGGCACAATGGATCAGCACCAGTATACACCCATCCTTGGGGAACGTGTCCACCCGTACGTGCAGTGTGTTTTCTCCTGGGACGACGGCATCTACCAGAGGAGCAATGCAACGTGTCATACAGCTCGCAGTGTGTGTGGTTGGTTTGAAGAGCACCAGGATGAGTCTACCGGACTCTCATGGCGGTCAAACCACCAGTTTTAAAGCCAATCGATAATTTGCGGGACCATCACGATAGGGCTGTTCGTAACACAGATCATCAGCCGAGAAACCTAGCGCAGGTAGCCACGGCAAAGGAGTCAGCATGGCTTCACGTCCCTTTCGGTACCTTCAGGTCTCGCTGGAATATGCGCTCCAAACGGTATCATTCAGTCTTTTGACAAGCGGTCAAATAAATGTGCCTGGATGGTGTGCGTATAGAGAGTTCGTCTAAGTAAAGATTTTATTTTTTTATCAGACCTGTCTCATAAGGGTTACTGTAAAACAGAAACAGTGTACATATGAATGTGACTTAAAATCGTTTCACACTAGTGCCTATGAGCACATGTCAGCCGTTACTTCCGCCCATTTTATTTTCTGTCACCTCAACTGTGATTCTAACACGTGTAAGGTGCTATTATATGCAACATACAGAACATTCGTTAGGATAGTCACATGTATTTATCATAATAGGCGATGTACGACTTAGTGATTGGAAGATAGTAGCCACTATCGGTGTGTGTAGACCCCAAAGACAATCTTTGGCTGTACCAGTAGACTGTGATCTGCAGTGAAGCCGGTTCTATGTGGTACGAATCTGTTCGCGGTGTGAACGCCTATTACGGTTAAAATATGGAAGTGTACATTACCTAGAAAAGTTTATATACACTAAAGAGCCAAAGAAACTGGTACAGGCGAAGCGTAAAGCTTTCTGTTGTGCGGTCATCAAGGGGACACGAGTGGGCCTTCGGCTCCGAAAGCCCATATCGATGATTTTTGTTGAATGATTCGCACGCTGACACTCGTTGATGGCCCAGAATTGAAATCTGCAGCAGTTTGCGGAAGGTGGCACTTCTGTCGCGCTGAATCATTCTCTTCAGTCACCGTTGGTCCCGTTCTTGCACTATCCGTTTCCGGGCGAAGCTATGTCGGAGATCTGATGTATTACCAAATTCCTGATATTCACGGTACACTCGTGAAATGGTCGTATGGGAAAATTCTCACTTCATCGCTACCTTGGAGATGCTGCGTCCCATCGCTCGTGCGCCGACACCACGTTTAAACTCACTTAAATCTTGATAAGGTGCTATTGTAGCAGCAGTAACCGATCTAACAATTGCGCCAGACATTTGTTGTCTTATGTAGGCGATGCCGACCGCCGCCCCGTATTCTGCCTGTTTACATATCTCTGTATTTGAATACGCATGCCTATAACAATTTCTTTGGAGCTTCAGTGTAGGTTGACGATGTAATTCATGTTACGGTATCATAGCAGGTAACTCCGTACAAATGTGAACCATTTACGTATTGTATCATACGTGGTATACTTAACGTTTCACATAACTAAGCTATGTTATACTTTTATTTTCAGGTATAATTCATGGTCTTGTCGCCGGCCATTGTGGCCGAGCGGTTCTAGGCACTTCCGTCTGGAACTGCGCGACCGCTACGGTCGCAGGTTCAAATCCTGCCTCGGGCATGGATGTGTGTGATGTCCTTAGGTTAGTTAGGTTTAAGTACTAAGTTCTAGGGGACTGATGACTTCAGGTGTTAAGTCCCAAAGTGCTCAGAGCCATTTGAACCATTTTGAACCATGGTCTTGTCACCCGACGATATTGATTTTATATTTCACGTAACATGATGCTGTAAATGATTTTATGTGAGTACGTGACTTTTATTACGTTGTCCGCCTCCGTAGCGTAGTGGTAGCTTTATCGCCTATCACGCAGGGCCCCGGGTTCGATTCCCGGCTGGGGACTGCGTCTCATGTGTCCATCATCGTTTTCATCATCATTCACTCGCAAGTCGCACCTAAAAAGGACTTATAATACGAGAGCCTAGCTCCCCCGAATGGGGCCTCCCAGCCAACAATGCCATACGATCATTTCATTTAATTACGTTGTTGTTAACATTTGCATCTGTTAAGAGATTCGTGACAGTTTAAGCCTGTATTGTTACTTATGTATTATTTTGTTTGGCGTATACACACATCAAAAAAACTTTAGCATCACCTCGGTTGCGACAAATCCGGAACCTGTGCAGAAAATAGGAACCTAGATCAACATAAACATCATTTCCGCTCTTTTTGTTGCTCATGAAAACCACACATTGCATGTTATACCAACCATACCGCGAGACCTTCAGAGGTGGTAGTCCAGATTGCTGTACACACCGGTACATCTAATACCCAGTAGCACATCCTCTTGCATTGATGCATCCATGTATTCGCCGTGGCATACTATCCACAAGTTCATCAAGGCACTGTTGGTCCTGATTATCTCACTCCTCAACGGCGATTCGACGTAGATGCCTCAGGGTGGTTGGTGGGTCACGTCGTCCATAAACAGCCTTTCAGTTTATCCCCGGCACGTCGTATAGGGTTCATCTTTGGAGAACATGCTGGCCGCTTTACTCGAGCGATGTCGTTATCCTGAAGGAAGTCATTCACAAGATGTGCACGATGGGGGCGTGGAGTCGAATGCCTCGCCAATATGCTGCCGATATGACGGCAATATCGGTCGGAGGAAGGCAATCACCTATCGTACAGTCATTACGGCGTCTTCCATGGCCACCAGCGGCGTACGTCGGCCCACATAATTCCACCCAAAAACATCAGGGACCCTGCACCTTGCTGCACTCACTGGACAGTGTGACTACGGCTTTCAGCCTGACCTGGTTGCCTCCAAACAGATCTCCGACGATTGTCTGGTTGAAGGCATGTGCGACACTCATCGGTTAAGAGAAGTGATCCCAATCCTGAGCGGTCCATTCGGATGTTGTTGGGACCATCTGTACCGCGCTGCATAGTGTCATGGTTGCAAAGATGTCCTCGCCATGGACGTCGGGAGTGAAGTTGCGCATCATCTAGCCTATTGCGCACAGTGTGAGTCGTAACACAACGTCCTGTGGCTGCACGAAAACCATTATTCAACACGTTGGCGTTACTGTCAGGGTTCCTCCGAGCCATAATCCGTAGATAGTCGTTATCCAGTGCTGTGGTAGCCATTGGGCGGCCTGAGCGATGTATGCCATCGACAGTTCCTGTCTCTCTGTATCTCCTCGTGTCTGAACAACATCGCTTTGGTTCACTCCGAGGCGCTTGGACACTTCTCTTGTTAAGAGCCTTTTCTGGCACAAAGTAACAATGCGGTCATGATCGAACCGCGGTATTGGCCGTCTTGGCATGGTTGAACTAGAGGCAACACGAGCCGTTTACCTCCTTCCTGGTGGAATAACTGAAACTCATCGGCTGTAGGACCCCATCCGTCTAATAAGTGCTGCTCATGCATATTTGTTTGCATCTTTGGACGGGTTTAGTGACATCTCTGAATAGTCAAATGGACTGTGTCGGTGATATAATATCCAGAGTCAACGTCTGTCATCAGGAGTTCTGGGAACCGGGGCGTTTCAAAACCTTTTTTGATGAGTGTAGGAACCTGGAGATCGTCATATGTCTCAATCTGTTTGTCTGCCAGACATTTCATATTCGTGGGTAAATGATCAAAAATTTTATTTTCAGCATTGTGCATTTGTACTAAATCAATGAAAAAAATTTCGCGATTTTCGTTACATTTCCGCATTATGTGTTACATAGGTATCTATATAATATTATTATTATTATTATTGGTGTTTTCCCTTTAAAGAGCGCAGTTAGACTAAACTACATGGCCAATTCCTTTTGATGCCTTCCTTGCTGCCCAAACTTCCCTCATTCGCTTGCTGTGTTTCTGGTTCAAATGGTTCAAATGGCTCTGAGCACTATGGGACTTAACATCTATGGTCATCAGTCCCCTAGAACTTAGAACTAATTAAACCTAACTAACCTAAGGACATCACACAACACCCAGCCATCACGCGGCAGAGAAAATCCCTGACCCCGCCGGGAATCGAACCCGGGAACCCGGACGTGGGAAGCGAGAACGCTACCGCACGACCACGAGATGCGGGCGCTGTGTTTCTGTTTCCAGTCCTCTATTCATGTTTCTTGTCGGCTTCGTGTCTTCGGTTTCATCTTTGTTGCCTTTTTGGCTGTCCATATTTCTTTCGTCTTCCGGCTGTGATCTTGTTTGCGTTCTTCGGTCCATTTTACGCCTGTTCGTTTGTCACAGTGAATCTCATGTAGTTTACTTTTCTTAATAATGTTTCTGAATTTTGTTCTGTCGTTTATTGTGTCTGATGTGATGTTGAGTTGGTTCAGGTTGTTTTTTACCTCTGCCACCCATTTGTTGTTTCTAGTGGTTACCCAGTCAAAGATCGGTTTGGTCAGTCTGTGTGATGGCATTCTGTATAGGTGTCCATAGAATTGTAGTCTTCGTTTTCTAATCTTTCATGTGATTGTCTTCGTATGTTTGTATACTTTCTCTGTAGATTTCTTGATCCATATTCTATTGTTGTTAGTTGCGCCAAATATTTTCCTAAGTATTTTCCGTTCTACTTTTTCTAGTGGTCTGATACGTGTATGCCCTAGGAGTAGTGTGGTCTCTGCTTCATACAGTGCTTCTGGGAACACCAACATGTAGTGGGGTAGTTTGGCTTTTTGTGAATCCACACTACTTTGTATGCCTTGTCCAGTTTAGTTTTTCTTTCTTCGTTTGAGTCTCTCTTATGTCCTCTCATTTCTAGTGTTTCACCGAGGTATCTGACGTTTGCCGTACTGTAAATCGTGCCGTACTTTGTGTTCACAGATGAGAGTTTCTTGTGCTCATAAACAGTCTGTTTTCGTAAGAGATCTGTAGTCCAGTTTTGGAAGCGATTTCCTGTAGTTTTTCAATAGCTTTTTTTGTTTCGTTTATGTTTTCGTGACAATCGCCAAATCGTCTGCAAAAGCCAGGCATTTAATCTGTAGGTTTCCTAAGGTTGCCCCTGTTTTGGTATTCCCATTCTTTTATTACCTTATGTAGTACTAGATTGAAAAGGAGAGATGAGAGGCTATCGCCTTGTCGGACACCTGTGCGAATTTCAAAGGGCTCTGATAGTTTCCCACAGAACTTTACCTTTGAGATCGTGTTGGTCAAGGTTTGCTCAATGATAGTCTGTGTTTTGTTGTCTACTTTATATTAAGTTACAATTTTGAATATATATAATTTTGAATATATATACAGGGTGGTCCATTGATAGTGACCGGCCAAATATCTCACGAAATAAGCATCAAACGAAAAAAACTACAAAGAACGAAACTCGTCTAGCTTGATGGGGGAAACCAGATGGCGCTATGGTTGGCTCGCTAGATGGCGTTGCCATAGGTCAAACGGATCTCAACTGCGTTTTTTTTTTAAATAGGAACCCCCATTTTTATTACATATTCGTGTAGTACGTAAATAAATATGAATGTTTTAGTTGGACCACTTTTTTCGCTTTGTGACAAATGGCGCTGTAATAGTCACAAACGTATAAGTACGTGGTATCACGTAACATTCCGCCAGTGCGGGAGGGATTTGCTTCGTGATACGTTACCCGTGTTAAAATGGACCGTGTACCAATTGCGGAAAAGGTCGATATCTTGTTGATGTATGGCTATTGTGATCAAAATGCCCAACGGGCGTGTGTTATGTATGCTGCTCGGTATCCTGGACGACATCATCCAAGTATCCGGACCGTTCGCCGGATAGTTATGTTATTTAAGGAAACAGGAAGTGTTCAGCCACATGTGAAACGTTAACCACGACCTGTAACAAATGATGATGCCCAAGTAGGTGTTTTAGCTGCTGTTGCGGCTAATCCGCACATCGATAGCAGACAAACTGCGTGACAAACTGGAATCCCAAAAACGTCGGTGTTGAGAATTCTACATCAACGTCGATTGCACCCGTACCATATTTTTATGCACCAGGAATTGATGGCGACGACTTTGAACGTCGTGTGCAGTTCTGCCACTGGGCACAAGAGAAATTACGGGACGATGAAAGATTTTTTGCACGCGTACTATTTAGCGACGAAGCGTCATTCACCAACAGCGGTAACGTAAACAGGTATAATATGCACTATTGGGCAACGGAAAATCCACGATGGCAGCGACAAGTGGAACATCAGCGACCTTGGCGGGTTAATGTATGGTGCGGCATTATGTGAGGAAGGATAATTGGCCCCCATTTTATCGATGCCAATCTAAATGGTGCAATTTATGCTAATTTCCTACGTAATGTTCTACCGATGTTACTATAAGATGTTTCACTGCATGACAGAATGGCTATGTACTTCCAACATGAGGGATGTCCGGCACATAGCTCGCGTGCGGTTGAAGCGGTACTGAATAGCATATTTCATGACAGGTGGATTGGTCGTCGAAGCACCATACCATGGCCCGCACCTTCATCGGATCTCACGTCCCCGGATTTCTTTCTGTGGGGAAAGTTGAAGGATATTTGCTATCGTGATCCACCGACAACGCCTGACAACATCTGTCAGCGCATTGTCAATGCATGTGCGAACGTTACAGAAGGCGAACTACTCGCTGTTGAGAGGAATGTCGTTACACGTATTGCCAAATGCTTTGAGGTTGACGGATATCATTTTGAGCATTTATTGCATTAATGTGGTATTTACAGGTAATGCGTTCTAAGAAATGAGAAGTTCACAAAGGTACTTGTATCACATTGGAACAACGGAAATAAAATGTTCAAACGTACCTACGTTCTGTATTTTAATTTAAGAAACCTACCTGCTCCCAACTGTTCGTCTAAAATTGTGAGCCATATGTTTGTGACTATTACAGCGCCATCTATCACAAAGCGAAAAAAGTGGTCCAACTAAAACATTCATATTTCTTTACGTACTGCACGAATATATATTAAAAATGGGGTTTCCTATTAAAAAAAAACGCAGTTGATATCCGATTCACCTATGGCAGCGCCATCTAGCGGGCCAACCATAGCGCCATCTGGTTTCCCCCTTCACGCTAGAAAGGTTTCGTTCTTTGTAGTTTCGTTTGACGCTTATTTCGTGAGATATTTGGCCCAGTCACGCTCAATGGACCACCCAGTATATATATATTAACAATTAAAAATAAAACATAGACAAATATAAACCAAATCTGTCGAATCGCTCGTTATTGGTGATATTTCATACATGCAGCAGTTCATGTTAATTTCCAAATATTCAGTTGGATTTTCCAAAAGCCTGCGCGGTGGCAGAGCGGTTCTAGGCGCTTCAGTCCGGAAATGCGCGACTGGTACGGTCGCAGGTTCGAATCCTGCCTCGGGCATGGATGTGTGTGATGTCCTTAGGTTAGTTAGGTTTAAGTAGTTCCAAGTTCTAGGGGACTGATGACTTCAGATGTTAAGTCCCATAGTGCTCGGAGCCAATTTTTCCAAAAGTTTTCTTTCGTATAAACCTTTTCCTGACAATAACGAGACCAACAAATAAAAATTAATCAAATCGGTCAAGCCGTTTTTCATATTGCGGCAAGTGTTTTTTATTTGTAAGGATGTAAGATATTAATTACCAGTCTTTCATAAGAAATTGTTAATGACTATGGTTTGACTAAAATAACATTATAAATTAATTTTTCATATTTGTATTTTACGCGTCATGAAAATGGTAATAGAAAATCCACATCTGTTAAAAAATTTGCAACAGCTGAATGTCGAACCTGGACGACGATTCAGATCCGCGTGATTTCTCTAAATCTCTGCAGGAAAATATCGGGTTGATTTCTTTGACAGGGCACGAAAGATTTCCTTCCCCATCTTTACAACAGTCCGACCACATGCTCCTTCTCTAACGACCTGAATGTCGATGGAACGTTGAACCCTAAGATTTCTCCGTTTCTTCCTTCTTCTTCTTCTCATGGAGACTATGAGATGTGTTCTGGAACAAAGTGAAGCAAACATATTAATCAAGCGAATATGATTACCTCTGAAACTCTCTGTTAGTCTTTATGTTAGTGCTACGTTTTTACAGAGATATCTAATAATACTAGTCATTAACAGTGATCGTTTCCAATTAAAAATGTCAAATATTAAAACAGTTATTTATAGCGACTGCTATTTCGAATATTACACCACATTTTCAGCGAGAAATCTTTGATACAAACGTACATTCCCAAGGTCCCACTTCCAGCTGGATAAATAAATGACTATTTTTACCTAATTTTCAAGCTGGACGGATCACTTTAGCCACGCTACTGTCAAGTGGGACCATACGAACGTAAAAAATATAATTCCCCTATTAATGAAGTGGGTTTTGTCTGATTTGGTGATTATTCGCTTAACTTGTGACTAATACATACTTTTGTTTGAGACTTATGCCTGAGGATAATCATGACTGAAAACTGCAGTTTTTCAGTCAATAAAAAGAAAATGTTTGGCAGCTGTACCTGAGATCTTTATTAACTACATGAAGGCTGTGGATCATCCCCCGCGAAATTAATACAGTTCTCTTGCTAGCACTGAACTAAGAACGTTATTGTAACGCTGCTATACGTGTAAGCATACATCCACGTAATGTAATACCCTTAAACAAATTTGTAAACAGGAGGAAATGATACTGGCAAGAAACCAAATCAAATTTCGTCTCCAGTTTTTAGCTTCTCATATTTAGTTTCAAATGCGTAAGGTTCACGGCAGTTGTTCTGTAATAATTAAATTCTAGGAAACCTAACGTTTGTTATCAATCTGATGTCGTTGTTTATCAAAGATTATCTGTGAGTATGAATGAACACACTGTTCTTTCTTGAACCACGTCGAGAACCAGCTCGCTGCAATCATCGGGTTTATTTAATTATGTGAATACACTGTCAGACTTCCTGTAGAAATGACCCTTTGCAATTCGAGGTCAGTCTAGTGCAACAAGGAATTAGATTATCAAATATCAATTAAGAGCCAAGGAAGACGCGTAAACATATGATCCTCAATGCTGTCAAATGTCAGTCTCGTCCAAACATCCAAACATCACAGCTTTTGTGTATTTTTCTATCCCAGTATGCGTTTCTGGCTTTCGCCCCTCAGATGGGTTAAAATATATTTAAATCTTCATTACATCTCATTAATGCACACCCTGTATTTTGAATGCTGCTTGTTGAAGGTACTGTTTCCCACATTAAAAAATTTTATAGCATGAGACAGACAGATTAGCTTTGTTTAATGTAGAGCAGCGCAGCATTCACCATGTTGCAGGGTAACAAGTTTGTTTACGTTGTAAGATCTTTTTAAAAATGACTTTAGCAGTTAATAAAATTGTTTAGCAAGTACACTAATGAGTGGTTAACTGAATGTATGGCCATTTATTTATTATTGGTATTAGGTTTTTTTTTTTTCAAAACTGTTCTTGGTGTGTGGGTTGTATAACTAAATTATGAAAGCTTCTTGAAAATATTTTGCTCTGTATCTCTAGTTCGTGATTTAAAATGTCACTTGCGGGTGAACATTCCTGAGAACAAACTGCGGTTTTATGGAGTGCATTCAGCCTTTTGCTTTCATTGAGCAGATGAAGTATTTGTAGATTGTGTGCTTTTGTATGTCACTTGACGTCTCGCTTCAGCTACTGCGAGGCACTCTGTCAGTGTAATATCTGCATTTATTAACTGTCCGTGAAAGACGTACTGTTACTTCTTTTCTATGTAACATGCCTTATTACATTTGTAACATTCAATATAATTTAATTAACTAAAATTGGTATATAAGTACACGTGTAACTTGCTGGATACATTTAAAGAAGGACTAGAAAAAAACCTACACTGGCTCGATATGCTACAGGCTATGAAAATTTAAAGGTTTAGTCATGCAGAAGCTTACATTAAAATTCAAAAATTACAATACTTATTGTATACACCTAACTCACCTCAAGTGTACATTCAAGAGCTTTGACTTTATACTTCATTTCCGATGTAAGCAAACATATTAGTCGGAAACTTGGAGAATGCAGCGCTGCTTTTTTTCCATTATGAAAGAAAGAAAAAAGTGTTTGTACCATGCTTTTAAATGCGAATAATAGGACTGACACCAAGCAGAATAGAAAGTAAGAGCATACAAAGATTAGTAAATCGTAAATATATAACGAGCGAAGAACAGGAGCTAAATAAATTGCAGTCGTTCAAGACTGTTTGTAGGGAGGACGCAGAACGTTTTCTGGCATGGAGTGTCATCGATAAAAGTAGAAGTAATCTCAGGACTACTCCTAGGAAGTGTGCAGGAACTTCTGCTGTTCGTATTTTCTGTTAGCGACGATCCCGACAATATTGATAGTAGCCTCATACTTTTTGCAGATGATTCAGTTATTTATAATGAAGAAATGCCTGAAAATAAGATCCAGAAATATTCAGTCAGATACTGAATAAATTTCAGTGGCGCAGATATTAAGAACTTGCTATAAATGTTCAAAAATGTCAAACTGTGTGCCGATAAACGCGAAAGGGTATAGTATCCTATGACTACGGTATCAACGAGTCTTAGAATCTGTCAACTCATACAACACCTGGATGTAACATTTTGTAGGGATATGAAATGGACCGATCACATAGTCTCAGTCTTTCTGTTTATTGGTTGAGTACTCGGGAAACACGAATACCACGGAAGCGTGCAGAATTTATGATTTATGACGAATGGGATTAACAAGGATACCGAAGTATAGAAAGAAGGGCAGCAAGGATCATCAAAGTTTTTTTTCCTTGAGAGGGACGCACAGAGATTTCTGCAGAAACTGGCTGATATATACTTAAAAAGGACGTAAAATATCAGCTACGTATCGTTCCGTGCAGAATGTGAGCACAAAATTAGAATAATTAAAGAACGCACAGGGACATTTAAATAGTCATTCTTCTCGCATTCCATAGGGGATTGAAGTGGTAATAAGCCCAGGTCACTGGTAAAACGAGAAATTAACTCTGCCACGCAATTCACATTGGTGTGTAGAGCATGGATGAAAATGTGTTAATGATGTGATAATGAAGATTTAAATATACATTAAGCCATTTGAAAATGGAAAAGTCTGTTACGCGTATTGGGATAAATAAAGTATAAAAGCTGCTGGTTTATGTGTTTCGTTCAGCTGGTTGGTTAATTTCATGTCCTACCGATCATTCTCCACGATAATTCGTAATGGCGTGGAACGAATCATCTGACATTTTCATCGTAAATTAATTTTTAGTATGACCACACGCTGAACATTCATAAGTTTTAAAATAAATATATACCGATGTGAGCTAGTTACTCCCACCCTCCACCTATTACACATTGAAATATCAGAAATTCTTGTACGGAATAGAAGGAGTTGTCAAGTAAAAACTTTTTCACTTGTTTTCAAATTTTACTTCGTTGTCTGTAAGGCATATTGTATGCATGGGCAAGTGATCAAAGAAGAAAATGTAATTTCTGTGCCGTTTAGGATTAATGGTGGAAGAGCTTCTCTGTATTGAGGGGTAATGAGTCTTTTATGAGTGACTAAGGCTGCTTGTATTTTTGATGTGTTATGTTTCAAACATAATTTCTGCCCAGTCTGGCAAGGCATGTAAATCAGCATTAACATGCTGGATGGCTGTACACAAATTCGTTGGCTTTGCACTTAGATATAACTGGAGATTATCAGCGTATACGTGATACATATGTCGGAGAACAGTTACCATTAACATATAATGAGAATAGCAGTGGGCTCAATACTGATCCTTGAGGAACTCCTGATACTACCCTCCTCTACTATGACCTTTCTGTTCCAATCATTGCACATTACTGGCGCAATGTGAGATATGGTGACACTTCTTTTCTCACCTAGGATAACCAGCGGAAAGAAGGGCACTCGGTCCTAGAGTTACACATCAACAAAGTTCCCAATGTACGAAAACAGCGAACACTGTAAGACTGCATAAACTAACTTACAGCTGTCACAGCCATAATTAAGAAATAATAATTACAAAACAGAGACAGATTGGAGGAAAAATACAAGGTGTTGAAACTCGCCGTCTACCTGGAAATTCGGAGGTTCCAGAAACCGCTAGTATAAAGATTCTATATGAAACCTGTTCTTAATACGCTTGTGAAAATGTCAAGTCTCTTACTAGTCGTACAGAACATACCACCATTTCATAACCCGACCCATCAGTCTTGTGTTTCATAAACTAGGTGAACTGCTCCTATAGTAACAACCAATAGACGTTCCTAATTAATCACCGATGGCTGTGTAAGAGTCCACGTGGTGTTCACGTGGTCACAGAGGCAATGAAGACGGTGCTGTCGTTGTTTCTAACTGTTGGAACGACCGAGGATAGCTTCAGTACTGTTACAGGAGTCTTGGTTTGTAAACGATTACGCACATCATCAATCGAGTCACTGTATATATCATTAACAATTTTAGAAATGGGGGGGGGGGAAGAGAGGGAAGTAAATAGATGTAACACACTATCGATGACGACACTCTTAGAAATGGAGCACATTCTCGGATTGGGCAACAAAGTGGAGAAAAATCGACCACTCTCAACTAGAAGGAAACTTCCGGGATTCTTCCTTATTGATTCAGAAAAACTTAAAACTAGAAGGGTGGTCTGGGACTTGAAACGCGTGACTCCCAAACCCAAGAGTTCAAAACGTTAACTACTGCCTTAATTCGCTTGGTTTTGTGATCTTGGTATCAAAACTTACGAGAGGAACTCTGAAAATTTTACAATTCCATAGCTCTAAAAACATTTTCTTTATATTTGACCCCTATTTTCTAATGTTTTCCAAGTTGATTACCATGTAGTTGGTTTGACTTGCTATAATCGTTTGTTAAGTTTCATGATATAAACACTGAATTTGACTGGAAAACGTTTCCATACTATGATCTCTTTCGATTTTAAGGTGTCATTAATTCCTCAACAATGTGAAGATCGCATTAGAAACGCATTTGGTGAAGAAGTCCCAGATAAAGTAACAATTTATCATTGGCACAAGGAATTCAGAATTGATGGTTTATTTTTAAAGTGAAAATTTCTTGATGGACCCTCAAGAACTGCTGTTACTGACGAAAGTATTGCCGCTTTTCGAGCAGTGCTTGAAGAAAATCAACGGACATCTTACGATTTCATTCGGGAGGCATTAGGCATTGGTATGAGTAAATTTAGAAAATTTTACATTAACAGATAGACGTGAAAAAACATTGTACTTTATAGATTTCACATAAACTAACTACAGATCAAAAACAACAACGAGCTGGATACAGTTAGTGCAGTATCTGTATAGTTGCATGCAAATTTGAAATAGAGACATTGCGCTAACTCTATTTCATGCCGAAGCGAGGAATACTGAGGAGGAAAACATTGACTCTCTCTACACGAACGATGTACGAGCACTATGGTATTTAGACATATGATGTAATATGCAAGTTTGGATCTGTTTGGAAGGCTTGCACTGACAGCCGAAGTGGTTTAGGCGACGATCACATTAAGTGGAAAGTCCTTGTTCGATTCCCGGTCTGGCACAAATTTTCATCTGTCTATAGTAAACCACACAGTCGATATAATATCATATTCAATTTTCATCTGTCTACAATACTCTATACAGTCGATATAATATCATATTTACAATTTGTGTATGTATTTCCTAAGAACGCACTGTCTGGTGCAGGAAATTCTGGAAAAATGCTAAGTGGCACTTCAAATTTGATTTGGAATATAATTACCGGCGGTGAATCTTGGGTCCATTGCAGTGAGCCTGAAAGGAACAGTCAACCAACTCAGTGGGTCTTTCGAACAGGAACTAAATCTACATGAGCCTGAAAGGAACAGTCAACCAACTCAGTGGGTCTTTCGAACAGGAACTAAATCTACATAAGTCCTATGAATTTTCAGCGCTGGTAAGAGAGCTGATAGTTTATTTTTCTAAAACGGGCCATATTGTTACTCTAGCACAAGAAGATAGAGATCCCGTAACTGACGATTGGTTACAATGTCCCTGTTTACCGCAAATTTTTTACAAACTTAATGAAAAAAATAATTTTCCATCACGACGACTCATCATCGCCTACAGCAAAACCAAAAACTAAGTGTCTGTATGCCCTAAGTGTCAGCATCGTGCGCCCTCCGTCATAGGGTCCTGACCTGGCGCCTGGTGATTTTATTTCATTGCCAAGCATAAGAGGAATAAGTGGAACATATTACAAATCTAGTTTCTCAATATTAAAAAAAAAATGGTTCAAATAGCTTCGAACACTATGGGACTTAACTTCTGAGGTCATCAGTCCCCTAGAACTTAGAACTACTTAAGCCTAACTAACCTAAGGACATCACACACGTCCATGCCCGAGGCAGGATTCGAACCTGCGACGGTAGCGGTCGCGCGGTTCCAGACTGAAGCGCCTAGAACCGCTCGGCCACACTGGCCGGCTCTCAATATTAAAATCGAACATTTTTAGCGCAGTAAAAAAATTCAATTTTTTAAAAAACTAATCAGTGTTTGATTTCTAAAAATTTTCAGTGTCCCCCTCGTTTAAACGGTATCACATCTGCATGCATTAATCTGAGTATTCGACTGATCCTGTGGTTCAACAGGTCGGACCACGAAAACTCAAATCACAAGTTTCGTGCGGAAATTCCGAATGCTGAACAACTCTTGAAAGTTGGAGGGATGTGGTCTAAAACTAACTGGCCAAGATTACTTACTTTTAGGATGAGCAGATGAAGCGATAAGGTCTCTAGAATTACGTTTCAAGGTGAGATTGTGGCCTTAAGATGAGTACAGAGCGGCATTTAAGTGGAAGTAGGGAACCACTCCCTCTTTCCTCTTAAAATGTCGCCCCGTAGTCATCCACAATCACAGTTGTGGTTCCCCCCGCAGACAACTAATACCTAAACTGGTAGTGGCCACTGAAGCGTTAAAGATTCGATGATTTCTAAAAACAAATAAAGTACCTTATGATACGGTAACAACAAAATGAGTCCTATTGGATCACTGTAAGTGGTTTAGCAGTAGTGTTTCACGTATAATTGTATCTCTATCTGTCTTTATCCAGTTTAGAAGCATGAAACGAACGCTGAAAATGCTGAGAATCACAGTACGTTTGAAGTGTTGAAAGTAAGATTCCAATAGCTATAACTTTGATTTTTTCGTACATAAAACGCTCCACCACTCGTCTCATCCTGGTAGGTTCGATTTTTTGGTTTGTATGGGGGGGGGGAGGGGGGGTCATCAGTCTCTCGACTAGTTTGATGTGGCCCGCAACGAGTTCCTGTCCTGCACCAAGCTCGTCATCCCAGAGTTCCACTTGCAGCCTACGTCCTCAGTTACTTTCTGGATGTATCCCAACCTCTGTCTTCCTCTACAGTTTTTGCCCTTTACAGCTCCATCTGGAAATAATTCCTGATGTCTTAACAGATGTCCTATCATCCTGTCCCTCCTCCTTTTCAGCGTTTTCCCCATATCGCTTTCCTCTCCTATCTGCGCAGAACCTCCTCGTTCCGTACCTCACCAGTCCAGCTATTTTTCAACATTCACCTGTGGCACAATATCTCGAATGCGATTCTCTTCTGTCTCGGTTGTCTCACAGTCCATGTTTCACCACCATACAATGCTATACACCAAATACGAGAAATTTCTTCCTCAAATTAAGGCTTATGTTTGATACTAGTAGTCTCCTCTGGACCTGGAATGCCCTTTTTGCCAGTTTTTGTCTGCTTTTGATGTCCTTGCTCCGCCCGTCGTTGGTTATTTTGCTGCCTAAGTTGCACAATTACTTAACTTCATTTCCTTCGTGACCATCAATCCTGATGTTAAATTTCTCGCTGTTCTCATTACTGATACTTCTCATTACTCTCATCTTTCTTCAATTTACTCGCAATCCATATTCTATGCTCATTAACTGTTCACTCCATTCAGCAGATCATGTAATTCTTCTTCACTTTCACTCAGTATAGCAATGTCATCAGCGAACCGTATCATTGATATCATTTCACCTTGAACTTTGATTCCACTCGTGAAGCGTTCTTTTATTACCATTGTTGCTTCTTCGATCCACAGATTGAACAGTAGACGGGAAAGACTACGTCCCTGTCTTACACCATTTTTAATCTGAGCATTTCGTTCTTGGTCAGGAACTCTTATTATTCCCTCTTGGCTCGTAAATTACTCCTCTCTCCCTATAGCTTACTTCTATTTTTCTCTGAATTTCGAACATCTTGCACGATTTTACATTGTCGAACGCTTTTTCCCGGTCGACAAGTCCTATAAACGTGTCTTGCTTCCATTACAACCGCAGCTTCAGTATTGCCTCTGTCGTGCCGTAACCTTTTCTAAAGCCAAACTGATCGTCATCTAGCACATCCTCAATTTTCTTTCCCATTTTTCTGTTACGATTCTTGTCAGCAACTTGAATGCGTAAGCTGTAAAACTGATTGTGAGATAATTCCCGCTCTTGTCAGGTCTTACAGTCTTCGGAATTGTGTGCATGATATATTAATAGTGTGCCTACATAAGAATTCTGAAAGGACCTCCGAAGTAACTAATTTTAAATACAATTCTGTTACATTTTCTTGAATTCTGTTTGTGTTTGTTGTGTGTGCAGCATTGTCCCGAGAGAAACTTCCGTGGGAAATCGAATATAAACTATTCTTAGGTAACTTAAACAATCACTTTCAACTGTGCGCAAAAATGCTCAGTGATGGTAAACGAGAAGTGCTAGGACAAAAAAAAATTTCTTTTGTAGATGGATCCTGAAATATTACGCTGTATTATAAGTATGGGTCGTACCTTTCCCGTACAAACCATGAGGGTATCGATGATACTGTGGAGCATCTGTAAGTGAACCAAGAGTTCTCTGCTCGAGAGTACAGAAAAGTGAGAAGGGACACCAGGGCAGTGCTCCTAACCCCCTCCCCCCCCTCCCCCCAAAAAAAAGCGTCTGAATAGTTGTTTGTGAAGACTGAAGCTGTCGTCGCCAACTGAGTGGTTGGCATTGTGTTGACAGTACAATCAGCAGCGCCGATTCATCCCAGTAACACAACTGACCGTCCACGTGCAACTCAGCAGTCCGTTCGGCTCTCTTTTTACTTCTCCTATTCTGTTTCGCAGCTCGCATGGACGGCTATTCTGTGTGCGGGCGCGGAATGTTTACTAAATGCGTAAGCCGCCATTACGACCGCTACACAATGAAGGCATTACCGCTATCCAAACAGAGGCCCACACGGCCAATTCACTCCCTGCTTTCAGCCGCGTGCTTCGCCAGTGAGCTGTTACCTCTCCCATTCAGAATGCGAATGCGAGGGGCTACGTGCTTAATTTTTACAGCTCTCAGAGCTCATTAACGTGACGTCTTTCTTCACTAACACACCAATAATCAAACATGGCTTACTGTTAACACAACAATAGCAAGAAGGGTATCAAATAATGGAATTTAACTTACTGTGCTACCACAGTATAGAAGAAAGAATGTATGATCATGGTTGCAGGCACGTGTGTTAGTAGTAATTTTCTCCAAGAAGAGGTAAAATTCCAGTATTGCCGTTTTCGATACAGCTAATTCAGTGAGTCTGAGAATGCATCGTACCCCAAATAGTAATTTTGATACCAAGTAAACAAAACTAATTTTATCTCATGTGACTGCTAATTATCCACTTGGTACATTTCAGATAGATTAATCTACTAACTAAAGGACACTAACGGTTCAATATAAATCTTTTGATTTTATTAATATGAAAATGGAGCTACCAGTTTTATCTAACAGTGTAACTGATCAGGATAAGTAATGAGTTATAAAATTTAGTACGTATCAATATTCATAAAGACATTATATTCCAGTAATGTTTCGATGACAATGAAACAAAAATCTGAAATATAAAAATTCAGAATGACTGAAGAAGTCATGTTGAATTTAGAAAAAAAAAAAAAATGACACCTCTATCCCACGAAGTAGCGAGACTTTTATTCAACTTTTGTGGGATTATATCACTTTGTTTTGGTTACGAAACGGCACATATAACCGCATTAATGAATTTACTACATTACCTCCATCATTCCTACTTTTAACGTGGACTGGCATAAATTGCGGTGCCTGCGCAGTGCTGTGGCTGAAGATCAGTGCAATGCATGCATTCCGCCGATATCATGCAGTGACATTCAATTGAAATATCCTCGTCCGTACGGGAATTAGATAATGTGTGTAGGCAAGTTGTAACGCAGGAACGATGACACGTGGAAGCTTGGGTCTGGCTGTCAGTCGTACACGGAGAGCCAAAACGATAAAGGCGACCGCTTGCGGAAAGCGGAGGATCCGGGATGGCGTCTGGCACAAGTTTTAACCGTCGTCAGTCTGATGGTTGTTCATATTCGCAATTGCGAAGACAATTCATGTAAAAACATGTTTTGAGAGTGTAAAGTTTTTGGATTGGCTCTGAGCACTATGGGACTTAACATCAGTCCCCTAGAACTTAGAACTACTTAAACCTAACTAACCTAAGGACATCATACAACACCCAGTCACCACGAGAAAGTTTTTGGGTTGTTCGAAAATACTGAGGGCCAGCATCGACTGCACGAATGCGGGAAACCTTCCAAAACAACCCTCAAATCGGCTTTTAAAAGCATAGGTCTGAATCAAGGGAGTTCTCTTCTCTTGAGTTTGCCACATTATTGAGCAGTCACGCCAACTATACTCCAAATTTCGTAGCTCTATGACTGCATTTGGGGCTCTGTTGAACCCCATTGAGTTTGAGAGGATCTCAGTTCCTGGAAAGGACATATTTTCGACCTCGAAATTTCAGACATTTTTTTTTACTATCTTCTATTTTAGACAAGAATACTACCTTTTCTAGACTGACTCACTTAGCTCCCAAGATTAATTAGAGATGCACACACCTACAATTAGCGTTGTCGTGTGCTCCCGAGAGCACCGTAGCAACTATACCGTGGAAAACTGAATGTAAGTTCAAAACTCCATCACGGATCTTCTTCGTCCACAGATAACGTCAAAACTGTCTATACCGAGATTCCAGGAGGAGGCAAGTGCCCAGTCTTGCTGCTGCCCTCAACCCCCCCCCCCCCACCCATCCCCCCCCCCCACACACACACTCCGAAAATCACCGACGTCACGGCATCATAGCTGACGGCTATGGCTGTGGGTTAATTTGGAGGTATATAGGATACGAAATTTAGTACACATAGCCACCTGTGGTTGCAACAATGGTTCTAATCCGATTGGGCACAGTGTCTATCTATCTGAGTTGGATAACTAGTACAGTTATCGTCATTCTGTACTACTTCAACTCTCTCCCAGAGGCCGTCAATCGTTCTGGCTGGTAAGTGGTGTTTGGAAACAGATGAAAATCGGATGGGGCCAAATGGGGAGGGTTATAGATGACAGTGAACCCAACGCGTCGGAGTGTTGTAGATATCGCAGCGGCCGTGTGTGAACTGTCACTGTAACGCTGAAGGAGAGGATGCTGCATGTAGAGGCGAAGAACTCTTTGAATTCGAAGCTCGATAACACCAAGCTGCTTCTAAAGCACCGACGTAGTTCTGTTACACACCGTCATGTTACACGCTACAATCTTGAGTCCTCTAGCGGCAGAGGGCTGTAAACAGCTAGATATGAAGCGTAAAGATGTAGAATGTCAATAACTTTTGATTTCTTTAATAAGATTTAACAGTTTACTCATAAAAATTCTAAAGCACTGCTTTTCAGTACGCCCTTGTACTTCTGTTTCCCTTCCCCAAAATCAGCCTTTTACACGAAATTGCTTTCTGGACGCATGTCAGATGAGCGAAGAAACGTGTGAATGATGAAATACATCACACAATGTTTACGAGGCCTACGGCCTTTGAATTAATAGTGGTTATCTTTTCGACCCCCCCCCCCCCCGCACGAACCGTGGACCTTGCCTTTGGTGGGGAGGCTTGCGTGCCTCAGCGATACAGATAGCTGTACCGCAGGTGCAACCACAACGGAGGGGTGTCTATTGAGAGGCCAGACAAACGTGTGGTTCCTGAAGAGGGGCAGCAGCCTTTTGAGTAGTTGCAGGGGCAACAGTCTCGATGATTGACTGATCTGGCGATCTGGCCTTGTAACACTAACCAAAACGGCATTGCTGTGCTGGTACTGCGAATGGCTGAAAGCAAGGGGCCACTACAGCCGTAATTTTTCCCGAGGGCATGCAGCTTTACTGTATAGTTAAATTATGATGCCGTAATCTTGGGTAAAATATTCCGGAGGTAAAATAGTCCCCCGTTCGGATCTCCGGGCGGGGACTACTCAGGGGGACGTCGTTATCAAGAGAAAGAAAACTGGCGTTCTACGGATCGGAGCTTGGAATGTCAGATCCCTTAATCGGGCAGGTAGGTTAGAAAATTTAAAAATGGAAATGGATAGGTTAAAGTTAGATATAGTGGGAATTAGTGAAGTTCGGTGGCAGGAGGAACAAGACTTTGGTAAGGTGAATACAAGGGTTACAAATACAAAATCAAATAGGGGTAATGCAGGAGTAGGTTTAATAATGAATTAAAAAATAGGAGTGCGGGTAAGCTAATACAAACAGCATTGTGAACGCATTATTGTGGCCAAGATAGACACGAAGCCCATGCCTACTACAGTAGTACAAGTCTATATGCCATCTAGCTCTGCAGATGATGAAGAAATTGATGTAATGTATGATGAGATAAAATAAATTAATCAGGTAGTGAAGGGAGATGAAAATTTAATAGTCATGGGTGACTGGAATTCGAGAGTAGGAAATGGGAGAGAAGGAAACATAGTAGGTGAATATGGATTAGGAGAAAGAAATGAAAGAGGAAGCCGTCTGTTAGAATTTTGCACAGAGCATAACTTAATCATAGCTAACACATGGTTCAAGAATCATGATAGAAGGTTCTACACATGGAAGAATCCTGGAGATACTAGAAGATATCAGGTAGATTATATAATGGTAAGACAGAGATTTAGGAACCAGGTTTTAAATTGTAAGACATTTCCAGGGGCAGATGTGGACTCAGACCACAATCTATTGGTTATGAACTGTAGATTAAAACTGAAGAAACTGCAAATAGGTGGGAATTTAAGGAGATGGGACCTGGATAAACTGAAAGAACCAGAGGTTGCACACAGTTTCAGGGAGAGCATAAGGGAACGATTGACAGGAATGGGGGAAAGAAATACAGTAGAAGAAGAATGGGTAGCTCTGAGGGATGAAGTAGTGAAGCAGCAGACGATCAAGTAGGTAAAAAGACGAGGGCTAATAGAAATCCTTGGGTAACAGAAGAAATATTGAATTTAATTGATGAAAGGAGAAAATATAAAAATGCAGTAAATGAAGCAGGCAAAAGGGAATACAAACGTCTCAAAAATGAGATCGACAGGAAGTGCAAAATGGCTAAGCAGGGATGGCTAGAGGACAAATGTAAGGATGTAGAGGCTTGTCTCACTAGGGGTAAGATAGATACTGCCTACAGGAAAATTAAAGAAACGTTCGGAGAAAAGAGAGCCACTTGTATGAATATCAAGAGCTCAGACGGAAACCCAGTTCTAAGCAAAGAAGGGAAAGCAGAAAAGTGGAAGGAGTATATAGAGGGACTGTAGAAGGGCGATGTACTTGAGGACAATATTATGGAAATGGATGAGGAGGTAGATGAAATGGGAGATGCGATACTGCGTGAAGAGTTTGACAGAGCACTGAAAGACCTGAGTCGAAACAAGGCCCCTGGAGTAGACAACATACCATTAGAACTACTGACGGCCTTGGGAGAGCCAGTCCTGATGAAACTCTACCAACTGGTGAGCAAGATGTATGAGACAGGCGAAATACCCTCAGACGTCAAAAAGAATACAGTAATTTCAATCCCAAAGAAAGCAGGTGTTGACAGATGTGAAAATTACCGAACTATCAGTAAAATAAATCACAGCTGCAAAACACTAACGCGAATTCTTTACAGACGAATGGAAAAACTGGTAGAATCCGTCCTCGGGGAAGATCAGTTTGGATTCCGTAGAAATGTTGGAACACTTGAGGCAATGCTGACCTTACGACTTATCTTAGAAGAAAGATCAAGGAAAGGCAAACCTACATTTCTAGTATTTGTAGACTTAGAGAAAGCTTTTGACAATGTTGACTGGAATATTCTCTTTCAAATTCTAAAGGTGGCAGGGGTAAAATACAGGGAGCGAAAGGCTATTTACAATTTGTACAGAAACCAGATGGCAGTTATAAGAGTCGAGGGACATGAAAGGGAAACAGTGGTGGGGAAGGGAGTGAGACAGGGTTGTAGTCTCTCCCCGATGTTATACGAACTGTATATTGAGCAAGCAGTAAAGGAAAGAAAGGAAAAGTTCGGAGTATGTAGTAAAATCCATGGAGAAGAAATAAAAACTTTCAGGTTCGCCGATGACATTGTAATTCTGTAGGAGACAGCAAAGGACTTGGAAGAGCAGTTTAACGGAATGGATAGCGTCTTGAAAGGAGGATATAAGATGAACATCAACAAAAGAAAACGAGGATAATGGAATGTAATCGAATTAAGTCGGGTGATACTGAGGGAATTAGATTAGGAACTGAGACACTTAAAGTAGTAAAGGAGTTTTGCTATTTGGGGAGCAAAATAACTGATGATGGCCGAAGTAGAGAGGATATCAAATGTAGACGCAATGGCAAGGAAAGCGGTTCTGAAGAAGAGGAATTTGTTGACATCGAGTATAGATTTAAGCGTCAGGAAGTCGTTTCTGAAAGTATTTGTATCGAGTGTAGCCACGTATGGAAATGAAACATGGACGATAAGTAGTCTGGACAAGAAGAGAATAGAAGCTTTCGAAATGTGGTGCTGCAGAAGAATGCTCAAGATTAGATGGGTGGATCACATAACTAATGAGGAGGTATTGAATAGAATTGGGGAGAAGAGGAGTTTGTGGCACAACTTGACAAGAAGAAGGGACCGGTTGGTAAGACATGTTCTGAGGCATCAGAGGATCATAAATTTAGCAATGGAGGGCAGCGTGCAGGGTAAAAATCGTAGAGGGAGACCATTAGATGAATACACTAAGCAGATTCAGAATGATGTAGGTTGCAGTATGTACTGTGAGGTGAAGAAGCTAGCACAGGATAGAGAGTAGCATGGAGAGCTGCATCAAACCAGTCTCAGGACTGAAGACCACAACAACAACAACATCTTTTCGAAATTTATTAAAAATTTTATGCATGTTATTCCATGCATTTTTGTACAACAGGCTGTATTCAATATTTAATGAATAATTTTGGGATTTTCAACTCGGGAAACCTTTTCTCTCTCAAACTAATACACTTGCGTCTTTTTGTAGAATCGAAAGCTATACTTATCTAAGCCTAGGTAATTTAATTACAGTTAATTTTGTAACATGAATGTCAGATGCAGAAACACGCTTTTGTTCTCTATGCACATTACGTGGTCTGTCAGACAGGCTGCGCACCAGTCTAAGACTGTTTGCTGGCGACGCTATAGTACACGGACAAGTATAGTTGTCAAGCGACTATTGACAGCTGGCTGTAAATGCACAAAAATGTTGAGTTAATACGGATGAGGAGGAAAACCAATCCTGTAATGTTCAAATGCAGTATTAGTGATGTGCTGCTTGGGAAAGTCACATCGACTGAATGTTTCTAACATGATGTCGCAAAGCGATATGAAATGAAGGAGCAGGTTTGTGCAGTAGTTGGAAAGGCGTATGGTCGACTTCGTTTTACTGAATGAGTTTGAGGAAGGTGTAGTCATCTACAGAGGAGGCCGCTTATGGTACATTAACTCAGTCCATTCTTGAAGTGGACGAGTGTTTGGGATCTTCACGAGGTTGGATTAAAGGAAGATGTCGAGGCAATTTTAAAGTTTTGGTCGATTTAAGGGAGGGGAACAGACAGTGAGGTCATCGGTCCCATCGGATTAGGAAAGGAATTCAGCAGTGTCCCTTCAAAGGAACCATCCCGGCATTTCCCTGAAACGATTTAGGGAAATAAGGGGAAACTTAAATGACGATGGCCGGACGCGGTTTGAACCGTTGTTCTCCCGAATTCGAGTCCAGTGTGTTAATCATGCGCCGTCTCGCTCGGTAATTCACTGTGTGCAGCTCATGGGTATATTCAGTCACGTGAGTGTTACAGAGAAACTTTACGAACTCTAATAGAAATTCCTGATGGGAAGACGACTTCCTTTCCGTAGAACACTACTGACAAAATTGAAACTGAGCCCTGTGCGGCTCGCGTTGGTGCCGTTGGTAGGTTTGCATCGTGTAATATGGATAGTGGCGACTCGTTTCCTCCTTCTGTTTGCTGGCTCCACTATGTCTGCTAGTGTTGTCTGTCCGTGAGGGTCAGCAGCAGCGTTTATCGATATCTAGGACACGTACTATCTTTGGAAGGACTTGAAGTGTTTTCCGGGTGGTGTGTGTCGGTAGTTCGGTTGGGACGGAGCAGAAGACAGGTCTGGCAATGAAAGGACATGCCAGGACTGCTGGCGGCACACAGGCGTTGCCGGATTGAGGGGCTGTAGTTGCAGGAGTCACAATCTCGTTGTCCACCGGACCCAGCACTTTGAGTTGAGTGAACATTAATCCAGTAGTGAAACCTCCACTATTTTGTGATCACGCCGTTTGTTCGTGCGTTGCAGCTCGAGGGTAGCCATGAGACGAACAGCAGCAAGTGGATCGTGTCGACTTGGCGGAATCTATTAGCCGTCTTCTACTACCTGTTATTAGTTTTTGGATTTTGTGTTATTGTTTGGTGAAGTGCAACCAGCGGTATTTTACTGCCTAGTGACCGCTAACGCCACAGTTACCTGCCCTGGAGGTTAGCGTATTTCTGTGTCAGTGTACTTTTCCTCGTGTTACTGATGCTGTCTGGCATGACATGTAGTTCGACAGCGTCCGTGACGGCGTTGTGGATTGTGGTTTCTTGTGTCTACTTTGGTTGTAGTGGCTCCTTCTGTCTTTCGGTGTTTTAAACACCGGATTCTGAAGACGCAGTGCTGCCTGTCACTCCGCCCTCGCTTGAATTATTCCATCGTTGTACTAGTTATCACACGTTAGGTGGATTTGGTATGAGGATTGATCGGCGTTTAAACTGTCCCTAGTTTGAGTTGCCATCCTCTTAGGTGAGTATAACTCTTGGCTACCCGTCTCACCGTTTACGCAGCTGTAGAGACTTTTCTCAGGTCGATTCTTGGAGCACTGTCTGTAGATCTCTTTTTTTTTTTTTTTTTTTTTTTTGTTTATTTGGTCTGCTTGTGTCAATTGTTTAAAAACAATATTTTGCTTAAATTGTAAGTATTGCTTGTGGCCTTCAGCCGACAAATAATTTGAATTCTTTCTTAATAAGGCCTTCAGCCGTCAGTGTAGCTTGTGTTACAGTCAAATTTTTTAATGATTGTTTTAAAAATTATTTTCGTATTTTCAACGTGTAGTTGTCTTCCTCACCTGTAATTCAGGCCTTCAATCGCTAATTGTTCTGTAATAAGGCCTTCAGCCGTCAGGGTAGATTGTGTGAGTCAATTTTTTTAAAGCAATGCTTTAAAAAAATATTTCTTTAACTAAAGTGTACGTGTTTACTGTGCAACCAACGATAACTGATTAAGCCCGCCCAAACCTTTTCCTGCCTTCCCTAAGTCCCACATTTCAGATACAGTAGGCATTTGGAACTGACAGCAGATTGATTGTACTTACTGATGTCAACGTACATTTCGCCTTTAAGCCGCGAAGGTAAAAGAAGAGAAATTAGGACTCTATGGTGGTAAATAGGCAGTCGTTTTTCTCTCGCTCCATTTGCAAATGGAATAGGAAAGGAAATAACTAGTAAGAGTTGCAGGACATGGTAACCTCCGTATTACACCATACAGTGGCTTGCGGAATACGTATGTATACATAGATGTAGTAGCTATGATAGTTTATGGGGATTAACATTGGAGTTGTTAAAAACTGCTAGTTTCCAAACTCTTTATAAGATCACTGTCCATAAAATATACCTACTTTTTGGGCAAGTCCTGACAATATTCGTGATATTGGTGTTGCAATCGGATACTTAAATTATGTCGTAGCTAGTTTTGTGAAGAGGTAGGGGTGATTCGTCTGTTGTAATTGATGCTTATCTCCGTGAGTTCCCTTAGAACCACAGAATGTACCGAAGTCACAAAGTAGTTAACGGTGGAAAAGCTGTGCAAAAGACAGGCTGCGCTGGCCTGCATTACCGCATCGTGCACAAAATGTTCTGGATTCTTTTAAACTTAACCCATGTTGTATACAACAGGTTGAGGTCAGTGACTATTACAAATTTATCAAATGGTTTTTGCTATTTCAATCACATTTGGCTGATATTCATTAGCACGACACGTTTTGGCAGCGTGCTGCCATCACCAGACACATTACAGTGACACATTAACAAAAAGAGGATGATGATTGTTTGCTGGGTGTGCCAGTGTGATTATACACCGAAAGTTAACCTTGTGCAGAAAGTCTTCCATTTACGTATGAGCGTTATGTTTAAATCATTTCATTAATTTTTTTAATTATATTTTTGCTGGAAATTTGTCAATCACTCAGAGCACAGTAATAAACGCATCATCATCATCCTATACGAATTTCACATTCATATTTTAGAATTCCAAAGATTCTTAATTGCTAAGATATACTGATTTCAGCTGCTAAGATAGTACATAAAATGAGAATAAAATCTTTTTATGTAAGCTTATTTATGTCATGGTGCCAATTAAAAGTGTGATTACTTCGTATTCCTTGATTATTTAGTAATGTTAAGAAAATATTTTTTCAGTTAACTCTTTATATTAACAAAATAATAATTCCACATAGCAGAAATTTGTATAGGAAAATTATACTGTTACTTTCTAGCTTATCATGTTGCAGGCTATTACCATGTAGTGGGCCATGAAAGAAAATTTCTAGTTCATAATACAAGGCCGTTTGGTATCTCTTGTCCATTTTACGTAATATAGCAAGATAATTTATGATGTTTTGGGATGACTGGCTGTTCTGATCTAGCACAATTGTTTGTGTGGTAGGCATTTATAAGTTCACTGTTTCCTTTTAGGAAGACTATCCCACTTTGGCCCACATGGAAAGATACCCTGTACTACACACTACTTCGTAAATGTATGTCTGTGAATGTTTACCTGTCTGTGTCTGTATGTTGTGTTTCACTATGTGTTGCAGTTTGTTATGTGTTGTCAAAGTGATGTTAATGTTCTGCAGTCTGAAAATATTCGCTCTTGTGTAAGAGATTTTAATTATGATTAGTTTGCATACAGTGGGTTACTTTTTTAATTTCTGTGTAGCAGTGGTTTCATTGCTGATTTTACATTTCTAAATGACGTTTTCAAGAACTGTGTCATCATAGACGTTTGCTGCAGCTGTTCATTTGATAGCGTTAAGTCCTTCGTACTTTGCATATTTATCCATCGGTAATTAATTATTACTTCCGCAATCTAATAGCCTGTAAGCAGCACGTTTGTAGGATTGCATTGCTAACCTAGTATGTTGGTGTCTGTTGTTACTGTTTTCCTGAGGACTTTAAATATGTGACCATTGTTCTTTTACTGACTTTCAGATCCAGGTAGTTGTTGTTACCATGATTTCATTCTCAACAGTAAAATTTACATTTTTGTCCTAGTTATGGAGTATATGGAGTATGTCGATAATATCATTTGAGTCAATATCTATCAAAAGCATTGTATATGAATATAATATCGATAATAATTTTATCCATGTAGGAAGCTTTTCTGCAACTGTTTTTGGTTCAGGTGGTTGTTATATATATTAGCAATTTTAACTGCTGTACTTTAACCATTGTGAGACCTCTGTGTTGCTTGAAAATTTTATTACGGAATGTGAAATGCTTTTAGTTAAGTTCTAGTTGATATAGGTTCATGAATCGAACAGTTTCAAGTAAGTATAGCAGATTATTTTGAATGAGGTTTGACCTAATGACTGAGGGATTCTTCTATTGGTATGTTTGTATACAGGTCTGAAATGTTCTGATGACACTAAATGGACTGAATATGGGATGCTGATGTTCTCAGTTTTTTCGATCATCTGCTGACTGTTTAACGAGAAGTTTTCAGTGTGTTCATATTCCTTGGGTTGTAAGACTGTAAAATGTTTATTCTTGAGCTGACGGTGAGTCTAACATGGCACATGGCAGTCTGCTTTGTGTATGCTTAATTGTGATCTTAGCTTTGCAGCCTAAGGCTTAACGATGGTGCTATATTTCTATTCACAGTTAGTTAACACAAAATGTATTGTACTTACCAGTGATTTGAGTTTTGTTTGAATGCTTTTGTGGGGTCTTTTTATATTTCAGTAATGAAATTTCCAGTGAGAAAATATTATTTTTTCTTGTGTACTCCATATTTTTCATTATAAACAAGTAGTTCCCATGCTCTAGGGGTAGCGCCTTTCATTAGTAATCAAAACGCGTTTAGTCCCAGGTTGTAAACCTGCCAACGATTAAATTTTGAATAAAAAACATCATCAGTGGTGGCTGAACACCTCGGGCATCAGAAATCACCCTCATTCTGCCAATAGTCTTTTCAAAGAGGGCAGAGGAGTTGACAGTGGTTCCGGGCTCTCTCCTGACGTTGGTTTGGGGAACTGTCCGTAAATGCGGATGAATCAGCAATGGTCAACGGCATGAGGATGCAAAAGGCAATAGAGACCACTGAATTGAAGGTTCATAATGTGTATCCACAAGACATGTGGCCTGCAATTGAAAAGTGTCATCATGATTTCCCCATTGACAAAAGATTGCGGTATAGGCCCCCATTCGGATCTCTGGGAGGGGACTGCCAAAGGGGAGGTGACCATGAGAAAAAAATTGAATAACAACCGAAAGGATAACGTTCTACGGGTCGGGGTGTGGAATATCAGAGGTTTGAACGTGGTAGGGAAGCTAGAAAATAATAAGGCTCAATTTATATATAGTGGGTTTATTGAAGTGAAGGGGAAAGAAGACAAGGGTTTCTGGTCAGATGAGTTTAGGACAATATCAATAACAGCAGAAAGTGATATAACTGGAGTAGGATTCGTTATGAATATGAAGGTAGGGGAGCGATTGAGTTATTGTGAACAGTTCATTGATAGGGTTGTTCTCATAAGAATCGACCGTAAACCAACACCAACAACAATAGTGCAGATACAAATGCCAACATCGTAAGCAGAAGATGAAGAGGTTGAGAAAGTATATGAGGAGACTGAACGGCAATTCAGTACACAAAAGGAGATGAAAATCTAATAGTCATAGCGGACCGGAATGCGGCTGTAAACGAAAAAGTAGAAGAAAACGTTACGGGAAAATGTGGGCTTGGTACTAGGAATGAGAGGAGAAAGACTGAGTAATGCAATAAATTTCACGTAGTAATAGTGAATACTCTGTTCAAGGATCACAAAAGGAGGAGGTGTGCTTGGAAAAGTACAGTTAGATTAGATCATGGTCAGGCAGAGAGTCCCAAATCAGATAATGTATTATGAGGTGTGTCCTGGAGAAGATATAAACTCAGATAAATTTATACGAAAGTAGTAAGTTATGAAGAAATACGCTTGAAGTTTTCAATGGTTATAGATATTGCGGCAAGGAACAGCTCAGTAGGAGTACGGTTGAAGAGGAATGTACATCGCTAAAAAGGGCAATAATAGTTGAAAAAAACCTAAGTACAAACAAGGTAACTGGGAAGAAACCGTGGATAACAGAAGAAATACTGCAGTTGTTCTAGAAAGAAGGAAATACAAAATTGTTGAGGCAAATTCAGGAATGCAGAAATACAGGTAACTTAGGTATTAAATAAATAGGAAGTGCAGGGAAGCTGAGGAGAAATGGCAGCGTAAAAAATATGAAGAAATCGAAAAAGATAAGTTTGTTGGAAGGACTGTCTCAGCACATAGAAAAGTCAAAGAAACTTCGGTGAAATCAAAGGCAAGGGTGATAACATTAAGAGTGCAATGGAAATCCCATTGTTAAATGCAGAGGAGAGACAGGATAGGAGGAAAAAGTACATTGTAGGCCTCTATGAGGGTGAAGATTTGTTTAATGTCGTGATAGAAGAAGAAATGGGAGTAAATATAGAACAGTAAGCGAATCCAGTATTACAATCAGGACGTAACTTTGGAAGACGTATGGTCGAATAAAGTGGTAGGGCCAGATATCATTCCATGAGAATTTCTGAAAATCATTGATGCTGGCGGCAACAAAACGGCTATTGACTTTGGTGTGAAAAATACACTATGTGATCAAAAGTGTCCGGTCGCCTGGCTGAACTTAAAAGTTCATGGCGCCCTCCATCGGTAATGCTGGAATTTAATATGGTGTTGGCCCACCCTTAGCCTTGATGACAGCATGCACTCCCGCAGGCATGCGTTGAATCAGGTGCTGGAAGGTTTCTTGGGGAATGGCAGTCCATTATTCACGGAGTGCTGCACGGACGAGAGGTATCAACGTCGGTCGGTGAGGCCTGACACGAGGTCGCGGTTCCAAAACATCCGAAAGGTGTTCTGTGAGATTCAGGTCAGGCCTCTGTGCAGGCCAGTCCGTTACAGGGATGTTATTGCCGTGTAACCACCCGTCACAGGCCGTGCATTAAGAACAAGTGCTCGATCGTGTTGAAAGACGCAATCGCCCTCCCCGAATTGCTCTTCAACAGTCGGAAGCAAGAAGGTGCTTAAAACATCAATGTAGGCCTGTGCTGTGATAGTGCCACGCAAAACAACAAGGGGTACAAGGCCCCTCCTTGAAAAACAAGACCACACCGTAACACCACCGCCTACGAATTTTACTGTTGGCACTACACACGCAGGCAGATGACGTTCACCGGACATTCGCCATACCCAGAACCTGCCGTCGGATCACCAGATTGTGTTCTGTGATTCATCACACCACACAACGTTTTTCCACTGTTCAATCGTCCAATGTTTACGCTCCTTACACGAAATGAGGTGTCGTTTGGCATTTCCCGACGTGATGTGTGACTTATGCGCTGACGCTCGATCATGAAATCCAAGTTTTCTCACCTCCCGCGTAACTGTCATAGTACTTACAGTGAATCCTCATGCTGTTTGGAATTCCTCTGTGGTGGTCTGGGTAGATGTCTGCCTGTTACACATTACGACCCTATTCGACTGTCGGCGGTCTCCGTCAGTTAGCAGACGAGGTCGGCCTGTAAGCTTTTGTGCTGTACGTGTCCACGTTTACACTTCAGTATTACATCGGAAACAGTGGACCTAGGGATGTTTAGAAGTGTGGCACCCAATCACCTGACCACGTTCGAAGTCCGTGAATACGGCGGAGTGCCCTATTCTGCTCTCTCACGATGCTTAATGAATACTGAGGTCGCTGATATGGAGTACCTAGCAGTAGGTGGTAGCACAATGCACCTAATATGAAAAACGTAAGTTTTGGGGGTGTAAGAATTCTTTTGATCACATAGTGTACATGATCTGGCGATGTACCACCAGACTTTCGGTAAAACATCATCCACACAATTCCTAAGATAATAAAAGTCGACACAGTGAGAACTATCGTATAATCAACTTAACAGTTCGTGCATCCACGTAGCTAAGAAGGGTAATATCACAAGAATGGAAATGACATTTGTGGATATTAGATGACGATCAGTTTGGCTTTACGAAAGGAAAAATCATCAGGGAGGCAGGATTTGTTGACCTGCAAAAAGCGTTCGACAGTGTCAAATTGTGCTAGATGTTCGATAGTATGAGAAAAATAGGGCGAGCCATAGGGAAAGATGAGTAATATAAGGTACATACAAGGACTATAAGTCAAAGAGCGAAGTGTATTGATTGAAAAGGTGTAAGTCAGGGATGTAGCCATTCACCTCTGCTGTTCAGTCTATACGGAAATAAAAGAAAGGGTCAAGAGTGGGTATAAAATTCAAGGTGAATGAATATCAGTGATAAGATTCGCTAATGACATTGCTATCCTCATCGAAAGTAAAGCAAAATTACGAGCTCTATTGAATGGAATGAGCAGTCTAATAAGTACAGAATATGGATTGAGAGTAAATCGAAGGAAAACGAAAATAATAAGCAGCAGTAATCAGAGCAGAGAGAAACTTACCATGATTGGTGATCCCGAAGTAGATGAAGTTCAGGGATTTTGCCATCTCGACAGCAAAATAGCCGATGACGAACGGAGTGACGATAATGGCGTTCCTGACTAAGAGACGTCTACTCGTATCAAATATAGGTCTTAATTTGAGGAAGAAATGTCTGAGATTGTACGTTCGGTGCACAGCATTACGTGGTAGGGAAACATGGACTGTGAGAAAACCGGAACGGAAGAAAATCGAAGAATTTGTGAATTGGTGCAATAACAGAATGCTAAAAATTAGGTGGTCTGATAACGTAAGGAATGAGGACGTTCTTCGAAGAATCGGCGAGGAAAGGAATATATGGCAAGCACTAACAAGAAGGGACAGCATGGTAGGACTTCTACTAAGACATCACAAAATAACTCCCATAGTGCTGTAGGGGCTGTAGAGTATAAAAACGGGAGGAAAACAGATACTGGAATATATCCAGCAAATAATTGATGACGTAGGTTGTAAGTGCTACTCCGAGATGAAGAGGTTGGCACATGATAGAAAGTCATGGCAGGCCGCATCAGCCCTATCAGGAGACTGAGGGTTAAAAAAATTCTCTTTTCTATACCCTGGTAATTATGGCTTCATTGCCACTTATCCATTTGTTCACACCTTTCAGTGGTTTTCTGTCATCTAGGTGGGCATTACAATCTACTTGTTTGTTTAATTCAGTGGTTATTGCTTTCACGGAATTCTTATCTGTAACTTTTTTTTGTTACTGGTGAACTTCGCCATCATCACAGCAGTTTGTTGTAACATAATATTTTTTGTACAATTTGGGGCAGTTCAGTCGGCACATTGTATTCAGCCCCGTCGTTAGCATGTTTTCCAACGTCTGTGAATATGATGTCAGTTTGATTGATAATTCTGTTGTAAAATTTGTGCCTATATATCGTATTACTACACAAGTTCTGGCTGCAGAGCTGTTCAGTTTATTTATCTTTTATTTTATGGCAGTATTTATGAGTGATCTGCGTATTAATACATTAACTACAGGAATAATTAATTAATCTCAAATTACCAGGAAAATGTGGTTGTTAAAGCAATTAATTCATTCTAAGAATATTTTTATAGGTTTCCAGTTAAGCGGTGCTTTCCTCTTGTGAAGATGTTTGATTTCAGACTCCGACCAGTACTTCTAGGCTTCTGTATAATTTTATGGCCTGATGTGGAGATGTTGATGTATTTAGGAGTGTTTGCATTTCTTCATTTGTAGGGTACCTTCAGTTCATTTTCTTATGTTTCTAACTCTATATTCGACTCCATGCCTCACTTGGTATGTCACACCTAAATTTATCCATGTTATATTAAACTGATTGAGTCAGCAGCTAATACAAGAGAATGAAACGTCATTTTCCCCCAAACATGCCAGTTAATATCACGTTACATTACAAACCTATGCACAAACATACCCGTCCTAGATTCACTCAAAATCATCATAAAATATTAAAAAGGTATCGTTTCTTTCGGTTGTTGAATTCAAGGACCTGCTCGAACTCGCACTAAACTACAACTATTTCACATTTAATAACAAAATTCGTGTGCAGCACAAAACTCTCGTTATGCGTTGAGATATAGCAGGTACAACTGCCAGAATATACACCGGATGGTTATCATTAAAGTGCAGCTACTCAGAGGTCGCGTGTGGGCTGTAATTACCCTATGGCAGAGAAACTTGCTAGATATTCTAATGCGTTAATGGGGAACCGATTTACGGTGGAAAAAAAATTAGTTCAAATTATGGTCATCAGGCGCAAATCTGGTGCAACACACGTTTCGTCGACGTCTCTGGTGGTGATATTCAACAAATTATGAAAGCGGTGGTTAATAATAACATAAACAGTATGCCTTTGTCACTTGTTTGACCTTTGATGCTAAGGCATTGTTCATAATCCCTTACATATTGAAACATTTCTGTACTTGCATTCACTGTGCCAGACTTGCGCCTGGTGGCTAAAAGTGAAACTAATTTTTACAGCGTGAATCAGTTCCACATTAACGCATTACAATGCCTTCGAAGTTTCGGAGCGATACGATAAGTAAAGCCGTCACTCAACCTCTGTGAATAGGTCACTTCAATTATAACAACCTAGTATTAACCGTGTGTCTTTGTGGTTTATGGATGCTCAGCGGCGATGTTATCGCCCTTACGAAAATTAGTAATAACAAATGTTGTTAAAGTGGCTAAACAATTCACAAAAAATTTGGCACACTGTGATCCGTGCGCTACAAACACCACCTGTTGGTGGGTTTTCTCGCCAGAGAAAGAAGCCGCGTGTCTTAGGCTTGTGTTCTACGCGAAGATGCGTGAGAACAACATCAGTGTGGTTGGAAGGAGGTACGCCATGGCCCAGTGTCTGGCGAGTCGTAACTTATTGTTTATTCCTTCCAGCCACTATCCACGACTTCCATCTATACACGACTTTGCACCTTAACAATGAGGTTATAGTATGTAGGGGGATTATCGCTACACTTCTTCTTCGCTGCTACATCTGCCCTTTCGATTCCCTTAATACACATGTGCTCTGGTACCTAGCAGAAAGACACATTTTCCTCAACATAATTAGGCTGGAAAGGGCGTCGTGTATATTTTCGACTACTTCATCTGCGGGGTGTAAGTGATGTAGAGAAGTAAGGGCACTCATGGAGCCGGAACAGAGGTGGAATTTCTTAACGGCCACAATAAATCGGATCTGCTTCAGTGTCTCAAGGTCACGTACAATCCTGCATCAAACACGGCGAATTTTTGAGGCAATCTGATCTTGAGGACACGATCAATGAAAACAACAGAGCAACCAAAGAAGTGGCTGGCTGGCTCAAATGGCTCTGAGCACTATGGGACTCAACTGCTGAGGTCATTAGTCCCCTAGAACTTAGAACTAGTTAAACCTAACTAACCTAAGGACATCACACACATCCATGCCCGAGGCAGGATTCGAACCTGCGACCGTAGCGGTCTCGCGGTTCCAGACTGCGCAACCAAAGAAGTCTCCCAGTTTGGACCCATCTGTGGCTACGGCTATATTGTTGTTGTGCTCATTTAAAATGTTGTAAATTGTGGTATTAAAAACATAATCTAAAGTTACGCTGCGCCTCTGAAGTAACCAGGGTGGCAGACGGTGAAAACCCATAATTTAAGTGTATACTTGCCGCATACCAAGTCACTCCAGCAATGCATATCCCAAACGGTCTCTATGCTCGTCGGCGACTGGAGAAAAGATATTCCGTAGCTGGACGAGAAAATCTGAACTAGGAGCAGTAAGAATCTCATACACTTTACGCACGATGAGATATTGTTGCCAGATAGTGAGTGGGGTTTCCGCAGTCTCAGCACAGAGCCTGGGTATGGTGCTGGTTATGTAAGCATCCGAGGCCAGTCTGATCCCCTCACCATGGATGGTGTCAATAATCTTCAGATAAGAACTCGCTGATCCGTCCACTGTGCACCCATAATACAACCGAAGTTATAGGGAGGCCCTGAAATACTGGGGCACACGCGCTCTATCAACTCTCCAAGATCTATGGCTAAGGCACTCAAGGATATTCAGTGGCCGGCCGCGGTGGTCTCGCGGTTCTAGGCACGCAGTCCGGAACCGTGCGACTGCTACGGTCGCAGATTCGAATCCTGCCTCGGGCATGGATGTGTGTGATGTCCTTAGGATAGTTCGGTTTAAGTAGTTCTAAGTTCTAAGGGACTAATGACCACAGCAGCTGAGTCCCATAGTGCTCAGAGCCATTTGAACCATTTTGATATTCAGTGTTTTTTGGGGTATTTCCTTTAGGCCCTTTAGGTCTGGTAGCCACGGCAGTTCAGAATCAAAAACGTAACCAAGGAACAACGATTCTCTGAAATGTTAAACGGTGTCTGCCACATACAAGTCAGACAAATCAAATACGACGAGAACGGTTAAAATTTACACACATTTACTCAATCGTTCAAAATATAAAACGCACCCCTGCAGCATATCTCCGTCACTGTTCGTTATAATTGACAAATTCCTGTTGCAGTGTTCGAGAAGGAACAGAAAACTGCAGTATTGTCCACATATAACAAGCACTGCACAGGACTGCTTAATGTATAAGTTCTGATGTGGAGGCAAAAATTACAAAAAGGTATTGGAGCCTACGTGTTTTTTTTTTCAGGTACGTGGTTGTTTCTTTTGTTGTTTCTTTTGTTGTTTGGCCTCGTATAAGTGAGAACTTAAACGGATTTTGGAACATCTGAATTCAGTTCACCTATATATTCACTTCACGATGGAAGCGAAAAAAGGTTGCTGCCTTGTTTCTTTGATTAATTGGTCATGGAACATTGGGACATAACGTTTACTGGAACCCAACCCAGACTGATTTGTTCTTTAAGGCTGATGGTTGTCACCGTCCGCCCAACGTGAAGGGGTGTTTCGTGCATTCGTTCATAGGGCCCAAGTCATCTCAGACCCTGGAAGTTTGTCATCTGAATTAGCTCACTTAGAAGTCACGTTTCGTCAGAATTGTTATACTATGAGGCAGATCCGGCGAGAGTTGCACTATCGACCGACCGTGAATCGTGTGAGTGATGACAATATCGAGACGGCACTAAAGTCTACAGCGTTCTTGCCTTAAGCAGGTAGCATTTCCTAGATGGTTGGCTGTTTTCTATGGAGACGATGTGAGATGTTTTTCTACCACCATCTAAGATTAGAGCCCTTTTATGGTTTGCGTAAGGCGGGTACTGCCGTATGCCTTCCAGTTGTGCCACGTTATATATTAGTCAAACGATCAGGACCATGGAAGACCGGAGTACTGAGCATAAGCATTACACGTTAAAAACATCAGGCAGGTGCGCCAATCCAGAGCATTGACTCTGCACCTGTCATCCAACACGGATTTTGAGGTCTGCACTTCCAGCTGCTGAAATGGTATTATTAAGGAAGCAGGTGAGGTTAAATTACAAGTGGCTTTGTGAATAGAGACGGGGGTTTTTGCTTACATTCTGCTTGCAGTCCTGCTCTCTCTCTTTGGTCGGACAACAGAGGTACAGAGTCAATGCTGCTTGCTGACATGTTGGTTATCAATATTCACTATCAATAACTTCAGAGGTCAATCATCTTTGGTTATTTCTTGTCGCAAGTTGTTTACAGGAAGTCTTGTTGTCTTTCTGCATAGGCCCGCATTCCGAGGTTGTGAAGTTCCTTGCTCAGCGCTCTTTAATTACACTCGTATCTTGAAATGACGAGGTGTGCACCTGACGAAACATCGGTGGTAGTCAATGACGTCACCCCTTTGTATTGCCGTAAACTACTTGAGCATTATCTGCAATTTCGTCGTTATTACCTTTCTTATGAATTCGTTCCCTAAAACGATAACATAAATGAAGGCATGAGGATCTGATCACTTTGCTTTCATATTATCATTCCTCACTCCAGACCAGTACCACACAAGAAACATACACGTAGGTCATTTCCTTGAAAACAGAATCTATACTTCCGTGAAAGGTGATTTTGTGATATTAATTTTCACTCCAAATAATACAAAATTACGAGGGCGTGCTGAATTTTCTATTCTACTTTCCATATCAGTTGAAGTATTACATGTCGTGCATATTACTCGGTCGACTTTCACGCTTCTTTGACGCAAGCTGCAACCACCTGCCGCTAGAGGGCTCTAAACCGTAACGTGTAACTTGGCGGTGTCTACTGTGACTATATCAGGAGTGGGAAACAGCTTGCTGTAATCGAATTTCTAACTGCAGAAAACATGCCTCCATTTGTTATGCACAGAAGAAAGAAAGCTCTGTACGGTGATGACTGTATCGACATCAGTCATGTACCACGTTCGGTTGTTCGTCCTCGTAACGAAGGAAACGGTGATACTAGCCTCAGCGTGTGTGTCAGTGATGGGAGTGTTTCGAAAACTTAATGAACATCTTCGAGGACTTCACTTTAATAGTGATGAAGCGGTGCAGACAGAGGTACTGTTGTAGCTCCGTCAACAGTATCAATCATCCAACAGCGACGGTATCAACAAACTGATCTTTCGTTGAGAGAAATGTATTCGTTGCCGGGGTAACTATATTGAGAAATAAGTTAGTTGACATGAAGACGAAAGATTTATAATGTTAATAGAGATTTTTTGTTTAAAAAATCATTAAGAGTTTCCACATAAACAATTCGAAGTCATTTGTTTTAGCAAGTCCTCGTAAAACGACAGTTTTCGAAAGAGTAGGATCAGTAATTCTAGAAGGAAAAAACCATAGGTTATAATGGGTCTTTCATTCTTAGTCGTCTTCAGTAACACAGTTAATCCTGAGTGGTAAATAGTGAGCCCTTATAAACACATTCTGAAAAGCTTTATACACTGCTCTGCTAAACTTAAGGGTAGGCTAGATAAAAGTAATATAAGATATTGACTATTTGGTGCACATGACTGAAAGTGCGGGAGAATGCTAGAGGTCTCCTTGTCATCCACAGAAAGCTGGACGTAACATAACGTGAGGTCAGCGTGACTATAGCGGACTTTAAAGACCGGGAAAAGACACTGTGTGTCAATCAGCGATAAGTGTGTGGTGGTATTCTTCACTACAACATGGTCCGAAAACCATATCTGGATAATTCCACACAAGCAAGCGTCACTGGGACTTCACACAGGCAAGCGTCACAGGGGAACTGGAAGAACGACGAATGTGACGAATGTTGCCTGGGAGTGTGGTATTCCTCACAGCTTTGTTCCACATGCATGGGGGAGCGTTCCGTACCACAGGCATTGCTGCCCGAGGGAGAGGTGGTGATCGACCACGGTCAGCTGCAACAGCAGATGACAGCTCCCTTGTGCGACAGGCAAGGACGACTGATGGCAAATAGCGGGTGCAACTACAACCACATTTAGCAAAACTACAGGACACGCAATCATACTCACCACAGTGAGGCGGCCACTGCGTTGGGGTGGTGTCTTTGCCCGAAGACCAGTAAGTTTGTGTTCCACTGACACCCAGATATCGGCGACACCGTTTGTAACGGTGCCAAGCAAGAGCTTAGGGACTGGACCACCGAGAAGTGGAATCGCGTGCTCTTTCTCGGATGAGAGCACATTAGGGGGAAAGTGGTGATTCTGAACGTACCGTAATATGGCGAGAGGTACGAACACGTAACGCACCCAGGAACATTATCGACCACGAGCGTTTCAGTAGTCCAGGTATTATTGTGTGGATAAGTATCAGATTTCATGGGCGTACTGACCTCTAAATTCTTTGGTCACGCCGTGAGGTCTAGGGCAACTTGCCATGGTTCGCGCCGCTGACCCCGTCGAAGTTTCGAGTCCTCCCTCGGAGATGGGTGTGTGTGTTGTCCTTAGCGTAAGTCAGTTTAAGTTAGATTAAGTAGTGTGTAAACCTAGGGACTGATGACCTCAGCAGTTTGTTCCCATAGGAACTTACCACAAATTTCCAAATTTGTTTTCCTTGGACACCATACTCACCTGTCAGCGTCATTTCGGGGTCTCATTGAGTAATGACTTCTTAAGAATGATAATTCGCTACCGCATCAAACAGCGCTGGTGGAGGAGCTTTCGGAACGACAGCAAAAACCGGCGAATGGACTGACCTACACGTGCCTCCCATTTAAATACTATCGAGCTTGTGTGGGTTGCGTTCGGCAGGCGTACTGCAGCACATCCAGATGCACCAACGATGCCGGCACGGTAGGTCTGCATGTTCGGCCAGAGAGCCGGTTGGCCTCTGTAATAAAAAACTGAGTGGAAGGATCAACCACCGAACTTGAACAGGATGTCTTGCGACGTCCGCAACCACCAAACACAAGGATCAATAATGAACAAAAAAAATGCAAAAGTCCAACATGGGAGCGCGTTGCAAAGTGTGCATTGCAGTCCGTGGCGATCACACATATTAAGAACCACGCCCCTCCTTTCTCCAGGGGACCATAATAAATCGCGGAGACTTTAGCGTAAGTATTGTGCTTTAATAATAATAATTTCCGTTCGTCTCATTGTGCCCTTATTTCAGTTACCTTCTGCACTGTACCGTAGCAGTTGCTTCTGTGTATGGCCCTAGTTTCATCAAGCTATCTTATTTGGCAGTGACATATGATGCGAAATTTACTTTCGTCTTTACGTCTTGCACACCACTGTAGCATCCGCGCCTCTTGTCTTTGCCCAGTAGCTGCCACTGTGTTTCGAACATTCAGTCAAGTCGATAATCTGTCTCGTAGCCATCAGAAGTTCTGGAGCACCATCTTCAGTCATTCAAGTAAGAAACCTGTAGCTCACTGAGTATATAATGGTTCAAATGGCTCTAAGCACTATGGGGCTTAACATCTAAGGTCATCAGTCCCCTAGACTTAGACCTAATTAAACCTAACGAACCTAAGGACATCACACACATCCATGCCCGAGGCAGAATTCGAACCTGCGACCGTAGCAGCCGCGCGGTTCCGGACTGAAGCGCCTAGAACCGCTCGGTCACAGCGGCCGGCTCACAGAGCATAAACGATTGTAGAATGAGCACCTGATATCTTGCATCCTCTGAGGTCGCGCCTTGGATATTTCCCAGCCACTGTGCCGAATTGTCCTAATTTCGTGCCTTTTTGTCTACGGTGGCCCATTTTCTCTCGTTTTCTCCGTCAATACTCATGTTTTCATTGTTATGTGTACTCTAGAGCGTAATGATTTATTCTGATGGTCTCTTCTCTGATCACGTGTCTTCTCAAAAATGTGAAACTGAACGTGTTGGAAATGTGTGTTAGCATTCCCTCCATCCGTTCTCGACTGAAACTCAAAAATTAGTTCATCGAGAATACACGTAGTCTTCAGTCCACTTCTTCGTATGGGAAATGCTGTACTCACTCATTCCATTGGTTTTTGATAGGTGTTTTGATTCAGAACGAGGTTAACCTACAAACTAGGAACACTTTATCACCTACGCACCTGTGACTACGTTCAGTCCTATATTACGGTTCTGATTCCGTATGGATTTCGTACCCTTCGGGTTAGAGATTCAATTGAAAATACTAACAGCATGAAAGCAATTTTTCCCATGTTCTGTGTGACGCTTCACAATGACGACTGTTGACATTCATGTTTGTTATTTTTATAATTTACGTGCCTCATAGCATTTTGAATTTTTCGTACTAAAAGTCAGCACGTTTTATTGTGGAGAAAAAATTGAAGAAGCCCTTACACCCTAAATCACAGAGTATCTGCTCCGTTGGATCTAAAGAGTACTATCAGACACTTTTTTGTTGACACTGACACCGTCCGATATTTCCGCCGCTAAATTTCTCAGTTTTTATTCAAAAATGAAGCTATGAAAACAATAATAGCGTATCTCATTCCCTCATCGAGATCATGAATTTTGCTATCACAGATGACGTAGTTATTGAACAGAAAACAGTTTTCAGAGATAACTGCACATTCACTACGGTAATTCTAGAGTGTTTTTCCATCTCTGTGTGTGTTCAGAACTGACAGCGGAAATGGTAGCTTTTATTTCCCATTCGAACACATCTTATTTTTCCATAAATGAATCTTTCAATTTGCAGAGGATTGCGAATTGTATTAAACTTCCTTGCACTTTAAGACTTACACTGACAAGAAATGAAAATTTGTTGCGATCCCTTGAGCAATTTTCACCCTGATTTTAAGCTGTACCGAATTTAAGACTGACGATGATGTTATTCGTGAACGTAACGCTTAGACATTGGCAAATTTTCGATGAACTTGTATTTACAAACAGCAGTTTCAGACTAATTTTATCCGTGAGTAACGCACACAGAGAAGAACTACTCTTGTGCGTGTAGGTCAACGATTTACGAGCTACATTATAAGTACTGCCGCAGACGTGAAAAAACCGATGTTTTCGAAGAACAGCCCTACTGCCTCACACCAGGGGCGCTGTGACAGGCGCTGCTACCTGGCGGCAGCTGCGGCAGTTACTAGCGCGTTGGCAATGCAGCGCGATGCTGCACCGGCGGCAAGATGTGTGAGAAATGCGGGCCTTTCTCAATTACATGTATATAGGTGCCACAATACAACTGTTGTGTTACCATAAGTGCCATTCATATTCAATGTATAGAGAACTTTGAGGTATTTGTTGCATCTTTCTCACTGTTTTTCCACTATCTAAGATTATAAATTGTAGAAATTGTCACTTCTTTCCAAGCTTCCTTTTATCCTCGCCTTTTACGCACGTGGTATGCTTCATATTTTAAAAACTTTACTTACTATAAATCCGTTAGAATTAACGTCAGATACCTACATTTACCGATCTACCTGTATCTCAAACACGGGATAGTAGTATTCTTTATTTCATTTTGGTCATCAGTTTTTGTTCCCCACAACTTTTGCCCCTGTGCCAACCTCTTCATTTCAGAGTACGATTTACACTTGACGTCCGCAGTTACTTGTTGTATATATTCCGGTCTTTGTCTTACCCAGCAATTTTTGCCCTCTGCGGCTCTTGCTAGTGTTACCATGGAAGTTAGGGCATATTTTAAGAACTAAGCAATATCATCTTGTTACTTGTTGTAGTTACTGCTCTCCATACATTCCTTTCGTCGTCTGTTATGCTGAAAACATCCACATTTCTTATTTTATCAGTCCACTTAATTTTCAGCATTCATCTACAACACCACATCTCAAGAGCTTCTGTTTTCTCCTTTCCCCTTTTTCCCATTGTCCATGATTCACTTCCACACAATGCTTTGCTTCATACATATATATCAACACCTCCATTTGGTGGCAGTAGACTCGTCTTAGTGACAAATGGTCTGTTTCTGTGCTGGTCTGCATCCTGTATCCCCCATGCTTCGTCCGTCAGCTGTTACGTTGCCGTACTTTCAAGGAACGCATATGCTTCGTCTATAACGTAGTCCCTAATTTTAACTTTAATTTTGTGACTAATCGCATGCCGATACTTCTCGTCAATGTCGCCTCTCTTTAGTTTACTCTCGGTCCATATTCTTCACTCAGTGGACTGATCATGGTCCTTTAAATATTCTTGACTTTCGATGATGATACCAATGTCATAAATTAAATATCATTGGATTCTTTCACCTCGAAACTAATTCCAGAGCTAAATTTCTGTTTCCCTCATTGAAAACCGATCAACAAACATACTCTCAAAACGATAGGAAAGAGCCGGCCGAAGTGGCCGTGCGGTTAAAGGCGCTGCAGCCTGGAACCGCGAGACCGCTACGGTCGCAGGTTCGAATCCTGCCTCGGGCATGGATGTTTGTGATGTCCTTATGTTAGTTAGGTTTAACTAGTTCTAAGTTCTAGGGGACTAATGACCTCAGCAGTTGAGTCCCATAGCGCTCAGAGCCATTTGAACCATTTTTTCGATAGGAAAGAAGATGTTGTCACCATTCGTGCTTTCCTCAATTGTACATTTTTCCTAATATACGGGGAGCAGTCAAAAACAGAACACACCCCAGAACAAGTAAAATAAAACAGATCGCCCTCTACAACGGGTCTATGGAATGGTTTAGTTCAAAGGTAATCAGAACACGGGTTAAGACATTCATCCTACTGGGACGTGTGACGATCGATTCCGGTTTCGTAGAACGCAGTCGCCCGCTGGCGGATCCACAGCCGCACCCACTCTTGTACTTTCTTGTCTGACTGAAACCGACGTCCACGCATGTTTTAAATGACACGGTGTAAGATCCGGGTTGTACGGAGGATATTGCAATGTTTCCTAAACAAATAGCTGAATCTTAGGCTTCGTCCTACTCAGTGTGGGGACGGACTTTTTGTGCAATAGGATGATTCTATCCTACAGCATTCCTGGGCGTTTTGACTTTATGGCGCGTCGCAGTTTCCGGAAAATGCATTCGTAGCTCTGAGCATTGATTGTGATTCCACGCTCAAGAAACACGACGAGCAGAGATTGCTGCGCCGGCCGCAGTGGTCTAGCGGTTCTGGCGCTGCAGTCCGGAGCCGCGGGACTGCTACGGTCGCGGGTTCGAATCCCGCCTCGGGCATGGGCGTGTGTGATGTCCTTAGGTTAGTTAGGTTTAAGTAGTTCTAAGTTCTAGGGGACTTAGGACCTAAGATGTTGAGTCCCATAGTGCTCCGAGCCATTTTTGAAGAGATTGCTGCAGTCGAATGAGGTCAAGACCATACTGGAACTTGTGCGAGCAGCTTTGGACTTTTTCTGCGGGGGGAGATGTAGGATTTTTCCACTGTTTCCGAATCAGTTTGCCCTCTGGCTCGAAATGGTGGCACGGTTCGTTCCCTGTGACGATACGGAGCAGAAATGGTTGCCCTTCCTCGTGGTGCCGCAGCAGATGACTCAGACTTGGCCGCCATTCTGTCTATCTTCTGTCCCTCCATCAGGTAATGTGGCACACACTGCTCTCAAATTTGTTGGTAGTGCAGGTAAAGAGGAGGTCCAAATATGGGCAGTGGTCTAAATAGGGGCTAGGAATCCTGGGGGCGCAGAAAGTGCTGCCACCTGGCCGTGGCGTATGTAAGTCTGTGTCCTACCGACTCCGAGGACGACTGGAACAATTGGTTGTGCGAACGCAAATTGTTTGGCTGAAGTGACATTTTGCCCGTGAAAATCTCGATTCTGTGGACTGCACCCTGTCGATAGGTATGTGGTTAACCATATTTGGACCAATTTATATTCCTATAATTTTGTATGAAGTCTACTCAAGATTTGTTTTTCCAGTTGCCACTGACAAGCCTAAATACCGAACCAAGAGCAAAGCGCAGACATGGGACCCTTTGAAGATGTCTGAAGCCATTACTGCTGTGAGAGCGAAGAAAATGGGAACTCTAAAGGCTGCAAAAGTATATGTCGTACACCGCTCTACCCTGCAGACTTTAAGTAACAAAACAGATCTTGCTCCAACTGCTACTGCCAGTGCGCAGCTAGGCAGGCCTCCTGTTTTAGGACTCCGTCTCGAAGAAGAGGTTGCTTCTTACTTTTGAAGAGTGAAACAAAGGTTTTTTGGTTACACTTTATCCGAATGGTGTTTGTTTTACCGGACTACCGTTACCGCATCTTTCCCCAGTAACGCAGCTGGACAGATCTTTTTCTGATTCTTTATTCATCTCCCCTATCGATCGACCCTCAGCCAGGATAGTCGAGCCGGCCGGTGTGACCGAGCGGTTCTAGGCGCTTCAGTCTGGAACCACGCGACCGCTACGGTCGCAGGTTTGAATCCTGCCTCGGGCATGGATGTGTGTGCTGTCCTTAGGTTAGTTAGGTTTAAGTAGTTCTAAGTTCTAGGGGACTGATAACCTGAGATGTTAAGTCCTATAGTGCTCAGAGCCATTTGAACCAAGGATAGTCACGAGTAGATAACATACAGCCTCCAAGGATAAACCTAACAACAAGTTCAGGTTATACTCTCCTCAACCAGGAACGTTTCCTGAATTTCCTCTGCTCATTCCTTGCTCATCACAAGCACAACGAGGGGCCTCGACTACTGTTAGCCCTTCTGACATTTCCCCACCACCCAGAACTGCAAAGAAACCAAGCAGCAGAGTTCGGAAATCTGCGAAAGCGTGCTTGATTACAGGATCATTATACAAGGAAGAGCTCACAAGTTTCTTGGACAAGTTACTGAAGAGAAAAACACTGCTAACTTTTCCTGATCAAAAACTTAAGCAGATTCAAAAATGAAATAAAGAAGGCAAGAGAAATAATAATAAAAAACGAAATAGCTAAGGAATAAAAAGAAAGTAGACTTACCTTCGTCTGACGAATTATCTAATGAGGATGAGTTTACTCTAGAAAACGAGGAAAGTGATTTCAAGTTTCCTGAAGACCGCACGCCTTCTGGGACAGATGTATCGTGGATATTCTGCGGCAGCTCGTTTTCAGCGGACGCCAACGGAGAAATTTGGCTTCAGTGTACCCAGTGCCGCATGTGAGCGCATACTGGTGTTTATATTTCTGATCACTGAAAATAAATTTGCACTTCAAACATGTTTTTAAATGTTTTTTCCTTCGTGTTAAAGGAAGTCCATATTTGTGCCCAAGAAAAAAATCGGCGTTTTTGATTTGGTTTTTTAAATAAATTATTTAATTTAGAATTATTTTTAATTGTTTAATCCCCCATAACTCTGAAGGGCGCATGTTATTGTACAAGCCCAGGGTTTCTTCAATAGTTTAATCGTTAACAGAAAAATGTCACTGTGTAAGAATCTTAGCTAGCCTATATGTGGTCCTTCTCCTCTAGGCCTTCATGATGCCTGCAAGAAGTCCTGGCTAACGCTGACTTGAACACGAATTTCATCCTGCATTATTCGTTAACCCGACGGGCCTGTCCTGGACGCGGATCGTCCTGCAGTGCTGTCCGCCCTTCTCCGAATCCCGACTGTCCCTCCCTGTGCACGCCGCACGGTACACAGCGGACAAGTGACTCCGAATTCCGCGAACTCCAGCACCCTCAGCCACCAGAAAACGAACAACACCTATCTGCTCGTTTTTTTCTTGTCTCCATGTCAACAGTTGTATGAACACATTAGACGAGTACGCCAACAACTAAGGTTATAACCGAACAAAAAATGGTTCAAATGGCTCTGAGCACTATGGGACTTAACATCTATGGTCATCAGTCCCCTAGAACTTAGAACTACTTAAACCTAACTAACCTAAGGACATCACACAACACCCAGTCATCACGAGGCAGAGAAAATCCCTGACCCCGCCGGGAATCGAACCCGGGAATCCGGGCGTGGGCAGCGAGAACGCTACCGCACGACCACGAGCTGCGGACATATAACCGAACAACTGTGTGTATCTGTGATATGGCACTATGCCGTTTCGCTGCCTTAGCAGTGACAGTATCGAAATGTAACGACAGTGCTGCCACCTGTCTCGTGGACTGTGTGTTATGCCGGATATTCGGTTTTCATTTGTCTGCTCCTTATAGCTTCCTCTTCTGCATCTACTGTATCAAGCGCATCCATTCCATGTGAGAGAACACCGTCATATAGGACAAAATCTCACTTGAAGTTCAGTTATTGTGAGAGGACCATGAGGTCTGTAACTAAACAGTAATTCATCATATCATTTGCGTAGAATTTGAAGACAATACGTCAGTGATTCTAACTCGAACCGAAGCAACCAGTACTGCAGTCTTCTCGTTATCAGACGAATGGGATAGACTTCGGTAGATATGTAAGGAGAAATAACGACAGAGCAGACTGGAAACTGTAGGTTGATTTGATACTGACTCACTTTTCTCTAAAATCGTCTGCTCGGGCACACTCCTTTGAATAGTTATAATCTACAGATAGCACAAGCCAATGTTCGTGGAATGATATGGGGTGGTCAGAAACAGTTTGAAAAGCTTCCAACCGTGTTGCAGTATAGCTTGTGCTGGGAAGTAATTGTTAAGGTAAATTTCGATACCTTGCGCCGTTTGAAGTTAGCCAATCAGGTCGTTGCGCGAGTTGATTCAATCACCTGCTCTCGCTCGAATGCGGTAGTGCACAAACATCTGTGGGTCAGTGAGTTACCACTTGTTGAAATACCCATTCCCAGTTAAAATGTACCTTTTTGGAGGTGATAAATTTAAGTTAGGTGGGCAGAAGTTACTTTTGTTCGGTTTGAGGAAATCGAACGAAGAACGAGTTTGGCGACGCCGGCCCTGGCTGGCTGAATTTACGCGTGCGAGTCGCGCGGGATTAGCTGAGCGGTCTATGGCGCTGCAGTCAGGGACTGTGCGGCTGGTCCCGGCGGAGGTTCGAGTCCTCCCTCGGGCATGGGTGTGTGTGTTTGTCCTTAGGATAATTTAGGTTCAGTAGTGTGTAAGCTTAGGGGCTGATGACTTTAGCAATTAAGTCCCATAAGATTTCACACACATTTGAACATTTTTTTTTTTTTTACGCATGCGACAACCTCAACAACGTCAGAGCAAAATGTCTAAGGAACGGAGCAAGGTACCGATTTTGTTATTAACAGTTGTAACGCCCTTAAAAGCGTTTCAGACTCTTTCTGACCAAACTTATAATTATTGGAAGTGGTATAAACGCTCCATGTTTACAGATAGTTCAGAAGAGGTAATATTGATCACGTAACGTCGACAACATTGAGAATGCCAACAATGAAGTGATAGCCTAACCAAATGTTTCACAGTCATTGACTGTGGATATTTTTTGGGACCTTCGTGCACGAACGCGACAGGAAATGGAGTGGGACAGTGTTGCAAGGAACAGCGCATCGACATAGCGTAGCTGAAGTAAACATTTGCGTTGGTCAAACGACCGAACAGAATGTAGTGATGGCCAGCGGTATCGGTGGCCCAGTGTTCCTCTGCTGATTTCGGGCGCCCCCCGAGGCAACGTAAACAGTTTGCTGTGTGCCAGTAGCGCCCGGGGTAGCGCTGCTCCGCCCGCAACGAAGTTAGGGCGCGGGTGACCCGCTGGGGGCACTGATTCTGAAAACAAGCGGAAACCCGATCCGCCCCCACACCGCTCTCCTTCCTCCATTCTCTCTCCCCCATCCCCCCCGTGCTCTCGCTGCTCCTAACGGGGTTGCGGCTAATGGAATCACCAGCCCGGCACAATAGCGACTGCGTTCCGCAACAGCCAGCTGAATCGACCGTAATTTCGGCAGTAGCTTTCTCTGTGAGAACTAGAGGTACGTGTGACTTGCGGGTAGGCTTAAGTGGAGACTGCTGGCAGTCCAAGAAAAGGAGAGAAGAAAGGAAACAAAAAAAAAATCTTCTTTTGTTAACTTTGTTCAGAAAGCAAGAAGTATATTTAAATATAGATCGATATTCTATTATTATTAATAGTATATAGATATAAGGAAGGCAGAGATGTTTGAATTTACGCTGCGATTTTTTTAAAAAATACATTTTATTCGCGTAGTTAGCAGCAGCGTTTCCTGACCTATTTCAAAAAATGGTTCAAATGGCTCTGAGCACTATGGGACTTAACATCTATGGTCATCAGTCCCCTAGAACTTAGAACTACTTAAACCTAACTAACCTAAGGACAGCACACAACACCCAACCATCACGAGGCAGAGAAAATCCCTGACCCCGCCGGGAATCGAACCCGGGAACCCGGGCGTGGGAAGCGAGAACGCTACCACACGACCACGAGATGCGGGTTGACCTATTTCAATGTTCCCTCAAACCACTAATTAAGTGTTTCTTGATTACCCTGATTACTTCGAGCATTAAATATTTATCTTGTAAAATCAGACCTCACGCTGGTCAGATGGAACCCCAATTTGTCCATTTCGCAGTCTTCGTTTGGCTACGAAAGTTTTGACAAATATACATTGTGTAATTTCTTGAGTTTTCTTTTTCTCGCTCTTCTCACACGTTTGAAAGGATTTAGATATATCGAAAATACCGTTGTTTCTCAAAAAGCTAAAAATGTGAGGCTGAAAGAGAATGGAAATTCGTTGAAGACCCAGTGTGACACTAAATTTTAATAAGACAGAAATTTTAAATGATTCACATGTACGAGATCGGTCTGCAAAATCGTTTCACATTTTCTTGAAAGCGTATCACTTTCCATTTTTCCCTCCACTTTACTTCTCAGTATGGGTTACGTTGAATTAGTTGTGAACGTTCAGAACTCTGGTGCTTCATCTGAAACAACTGCACTTACCTCTAGCTAATTTTCACTGCATAGATCTGTATCACACTATATAGATCGTTAATACTTGTAGTGATCTGTGAAAATCACTAAATTTCTTTAGAACTCGTATCCAAAAACAGTTTTCAGTGGAAATGCTTACCTCGGACCATTTCAATGATGTAGAATTGTCCGTTTTTTTTACACAGAATTAAAGAAATAACATATTGTCTGATATCGTAAATAGAAGAGAAATCAGTATAGAAATTGCCTAGTCTCAGCAGCGCACATACACACACAAAAATAAGGGAAGGTTCCCAAGATAAAGCTTCAGCTTGCCACGGGTACTTCAAGCAAGAACAGAAACCACTGTCCTATTCAACATAAGTTCCGTCTACCGACAGTCTAATTAACGTTACGTGGTCGAAGATCTGATACAGTGAAGTCTGAAATTAGTAAGTATGAAAATCATGATTACGCTTGTTGCCGAAGTACAAACTTAGCCAACTTGCAGCGGAAGACGGGATTGTGGAGTTCCCTAAAATTTCTTTCCATGAGAAGCCCTATATGCTTAGCTAACTTCTTCTGCAGCATCGCACGGATTTATTGTGGCTGCCTCAGTTTAACCATTGTACTACTGAAAAGATACTAATAAGTATTAGCGTCTGTGGCACTGAGAAATAGCTGAAATCTTTAAAACTGAAGTAAACTCTAGGGCACGGCGGAACCGCTATTAGATTCTATACTGAATTTTCAGCAGAATTAGCCATTCTTTTGACTATATCGTTTATCCCTCGAGAAAGAACAGTGCCTAGTAGTTGTAAGAAAGCACAGGTCACACACTTCTTCAAGAAGTGTAGCAAAAGTGATCCACAAAACCACTTTCTAATATCCTTGGAATCGATTTGTTGTGGAATCTTCTGAGGTTAACATTCTGAGAACGTACTCCGGAGTGGCCAAGCAGTTCTAGGCGCTAATGTCTGGAACCGCGTGACCGCTACGGTCGCAGGTTCGAATCCTGCCTCGGGCATGGATGTGTGTGATGTCCTTAGGTTAGTTAGGTTTAAGTAGTTCTAAGTTCTAGGGAACTGATGACCTGAGAAGTTAAGTCCCATAGTTCTCAGAGCCATTTGAACCAATTTTTTTCTAAAGTACTGTGATATATAATGACCTCTTCCATGGCAACCACCATAGATCCTGTAAACGTCGATCATGTAAAACCCAACTCGCGTTTTTCTCACATGACGTCCTGAAAGACATGACACTCTTGTATGTGCAGTGTGTCTTGACTTCGGAAAGGCATTTGACTCATTAACACATATATGCTTATTTTCGAAAGTACGACCATGTCTGGTATCGAGCAAAAGTTTTGACTAAAGCGACGATTTTTAGGTAGGAAAGACGCGGCATGTTATCTTGGACAGAGTCATCGGCAGGTATAGAAGTAACTTCTCGTGTGCTCCGTGAAAGTGTGTTAGGACCATTGTTGTTCATGCTGCACGCTAATGATCTAGCGGACAGTATTAACAGGAACCTCAGACATTTCGTAGATGATGCACTTATGTCTATTGAAGTATTCCGCGAAAGAAGCTACATAAATATTAAATCATATATTGATAAGATTTCAAAGTGCTGCAAAGATTGCTAATTTGTTTTAAATGTACAGTTAAGTAATAATGTGCATTGCACAAAACGAAAATACGTGGTAGCCTATAATATCAATGAGTCATAGTTGGAATCAGTGAAAACAGATAGCTGGGCGTAACCCTTTGTAGGGATAAGAAATGAACGATCACATAGGCTAAGGCGTCGGTAAAGCAGATGGCAACTTCGGCTTGTTTGTAGAACACTAGCGAAATTCAGTAAATCTACAATGGAGTTTGTTTACGAATCACTCATGCGACCCATTCGAGGATACTGCTCAGCTGTGTGGGGTCCATACCGTATAGGGCTCACAGGAAATGTTGAAGCTGTACAGGGGAGGGTCTCAGATTTGCTTCACGTGTGGGAGAATGTGACAAAGATACTGAAGAAAGTGAACTGGCAGACTGTTGAAGAGAGACGTAAAGTATCCCGTCAAAGCATACTTACAAAATTTTAAGAAGCATTAAATGATTACTCTAGAAACACAGCCAACTACAACCCCGTAAGTATTGCTCCCACAGAGATCGTCAGACCAAGATTACATTAATCACAAGGAGCACCGAGGCATTTAAACAGTCATTCTTCATTCGTTCCATGCGTTAATGGAACGGAAAATGCCTCAAATACTAGTAAAATGAGAGGTATCACTCTGCCATGCACTTGACAATGGTTTGCAGAGTGTAGACGTAAATGTAGAAGAGGACGATAATAATTACGCACTCAAATATTTTGAACGATTTTTCTGCTGGTGTTTGTACTAGAATCTAAACTATAAATTTAGTGAGAACTGTTGTAAATGCTGGATGATACAACTACTGAGATGTACTCCCCGCCATAGGCGCTCAGTGTCCCTGACGAGAGGGCTCGTCAGGCAGCAAATGGCTATACTCCGTCTCCGCTCTAGAAACTTTATCGCTCCGCAGTTTCCAATTGCTCTCCTGTGGCCAATTACGTGAAGTCGTTTAGGAGTGCTCCACGTCTGTAAGTGGTTAGCAGATACTGGCTGCCTCCTGCAGTTCTGCTACAGCCTTTGGCAAAATGTTCTCAGTGGAAATATCATACTTTACAAGTATCATTGTGGCAGACATTGTTGCTCTAGAGATGTGGCAAAGCTTCACCCATGGAAAGTACGGTACATCTCATACAGCGTCATAGACGTTGCAACTGGACTGAAGTCAGACAAGCTGGGAACACAAGCACCCTTATGAATGTTTCACCCTAGTCACCTACATGTACACCTATATCTATACTCCGCAATGCTCCTAATGGTGTGTGGCAGAGAGTACTCACCCTAGTGCTATCTCCTCCCGTCCCCCGCCCGCATCTCGTGGTCGTGCGGTAGCGTTCTCGCTTCCCACGCCCGGGTTCCCGGGTTCGATTCCCGGCGGGGTCAGGGATTTTCTCTGCCTCGTGATGGCTGGGTGTTGTGTGATGTCCTTAGGTTAGTTAGATTTAAGTAGTTCTAAGTTCTAGGGGACTTATGACCACAGCAGTTGGGTCCCATAGTGCTCAGAGCCTCAGAGCCTCCCGTCCCCCAATGTGTTTACAGTTCACCCGTAGGAAGAATTTCTCTGATTTTCCTGTTGTGGTCATTTTGCGAGATCTATTCTGGGCAAAATAATGTTTCCACCTCATTCTAGAATGAACTCTCTCGGAATTTCAGTAGCAGCTCTCTGTAACGCACAACATGTTTCCTGTTACGTGTGCCGCTGCAGTTTGAGCATGTCCGTAATACCCTTAAAGGCATTAAACGACCGTGTCCCGAATCTCGCCTGGTCTTCATTTGATCATCAGCATCTCTTCTATTAAACGAATCTGGTAACGTACCCAGATTGACGAGCAATACTTAAGAATCGGTGGAACAAGTGTTTTGTAAGCGACTTCGCTCGTGGTCAAATTAAACTGTGAAGGAAGTCATGCCATGCCTCCTAATATCGTGTCGGAGCTCCTGGTGCCCGGGGTAGTGCAACACTCCACGTGGAATAAGTCGTTGGAAGTCACATGCAGAGATGCTGAGCCATGCTGTCTCCATAGCCGTCCATAACTGCAAAATGTTGCTGGTGTAGGATTTTGTGCACTAACTGGTCTATCGATTGTCTCCCATAAGTGATTGATGGGATTCATGTGGCCCGAACTGAGTGGCCAAATAATTCTCAAACCAATCGAGATCAGTTGTGGGCCAGTGACATGACGCATTGTCATCCATAAGAATTCCGTCATTTTTCTGGGGACGTGAAAGCCAGGAATTGCTACAATTGGTTTTCAAGTAGTCGAACATAACCATTACCAGTCAATAATCGGTTCAGTTTATAATGGTCTCCCAATCGTTGATAGTCCTAGATTCGCACTACATCACTCCAATATACGAAGCTTGTTAGTACTTGATGTAGAGAACTGGGTTGGCGCCATTAAATTGTATTGTAGTGGTTGCTGCTGCTGCTGCTGCTGCTGCTGCTGACTGGTTCACTGCTGCATCTTCACGCTAATGTTGGCTCTATATGTATTCGTCTAGGGCTAAAAAGATGAAGTCGCGTGTTGTTGATGTGCTTGTTGACAAATAATGAACGACAGCATAAGTGAACTTCAACTATTTATTGACATGGTAGCCATCTTAACTCCGCTGACCACCCAAAGACGTTTTGACAGTACAGAGTAACTCTTCTTTTACAACATCTTTGCATTGTTTTTTCACATAAGACAATAACATACACACTTTACAAAAGTTCTATCAAGACTGAGCTGACGAGGCTTCTTGCTGCTTGTATTTATAACCTCGTCCAAGAACTACTAGGAAGAGATGTTGTTTATAAGTCAGGCATCCATCTGTTACCGTAATTTGTGCAAAAAAGTTATTCATTTACATCGAGTGACATAATTTAGCAGGTCATTAAAATGACAGACAGATTTGTCAACTTGTCACAACAGTTCCTTGTTGCAAAAAGGCCGTTTTTCAAAGGTACGTCTATTGACTTCTCTCATTTGCATACATAAGTAATAACGTCAATTATTAAAAATTACAGTGGTTCTCGTTTAAAATAGATGTGTTTACGTGAATAGTGAGTGAAAACAGTCCTAGTGAATAAATAGGTTTCACTGGGTAATTTTTGGCTCAAATGGCTCTGAGCACTATGGGACTTAACTTCTAAGGTCATCAGTCCCCTAGAACTTAGAACTACTTAAACCTAACTAACCTAAGGACATCACACACATCCATGCCCGAGGCAGGATTCGAACCTGCGACCGTAGTGGCCTCGCGGTTCCAGACTGTAGCGCCTTTAACCGCTTGGCCACCCCGGCCGGCTGGTAATTTTTATTTAAGGAGATCCAAAATACGTAATTTGACCAATATTATTCGTATTTCATATTAATTATTTGAGTTGAATATAGTTTTTTTACATAATGACATCTGCTGTATCAGTGTTCAAGTGATGTTAACTTTTGTGTGGGTCAGTTAAATTATATTGCAATGGGTTGACTGCTTATGTAGGCATGTGATGCAATCATTGCTAACATACACAACTACTTTTCTATTATCATAATTGCTAGTTAAACTGGTTGAATTAGGAGGGTATCTCATACTTCGTTATAACAAAGCCTTTAATAGGTTCCGTTACAAGTTGGACCACATGATCAAATCCATTCCATGTAAACAAGACCTCGCCATTATGGAGCCACCACCAGTTTGCACAGTGCCTTGTTGACAACTTGGGTCCATTGCACACCCGAACCCTACCGTCAGCTCTTATCAAATGAATTCGGGAATCATCTGACCAGGCCACGATTTTCCCGTCATGTAGAGTCCAACCGATATGGTCATAAGCCCAGGAGAAGCGCTGCAGGCGATGTCGTACTGTTAGGAAAGGCACTCGCGTCCGTCGTCTGCTGCCGTAGCCCATTAACGTGTCATACATTGATTTCTGTGATTATTTCATGCGGTTTTGCTTGTCTTTCACCACTGATAGCTCTACAGAAACACCACTGCTCTCGGTCGTTAAGTGAAGGCCGTCGGCCACTGCGTTGTGCGTGGTGTGGTGAGAGGTAATTCCGGTATTCTTAGCACACCCTTGACATTTTGAATCTCGGAATCTTGAATCCCCCGACGATTTCCGAAAAGGAATATCTCATGCGTCTAGCTCCAAATACCATTCCGCGATCAGAGTCTGTTAATTTCCCTCATGCGGCCGGAGTCACGTCGGAAACCTTTTCACATGAATCACTTGAGTACAAATGAGTCGTACCTTTTATACCCTGCATACGCGATACTACCGCCGCCTGTATAAGCGCATGTTGCTATCCCATGAATTTTGTCACCTCATTGTACATTTCCTTAGTATTTTTCAAATGAATCTCAGCCTGACATCTACTTTTCCTACAGTTTGCTCTATCTGGTCATTCAGCTTTACATGAGCTACTTATTTTCCGGTACTAACCGTTTCCAGTGATTTTTTGCCAATAGTTCAGTCATAATGCAGTGGCTATCTCCACCTCCTTTTGCACACTGCGTCGCTTTTATTTAACTCCAGGGTGATCTCCCAGTCACCGCACAAATCATCGAACCGCTGTAGATCTTCCTACGCTCTTCTGGCCGTGGTACCTTCTAACACAGTTCTGGAGCGGTAACGTGTTGTATTGTCTTCATAAGGTACAGATCAACTATGGGAGGCTATAGTGATCAAAAGGCTGCACGTAATCAGGCCGTAGATTACTGCCTTATTTGCCACTGAGAGGCGACGGTAGATGCTTTCCATCTCGCGAAGAAATCCACCATTCGAAAATCCCTACACTATCGGTTTGAACAATTTTCTTTATGTATCACCTCATGGGATTCTAGGCGTACCAGGTGCGTACAGCGACTCATACAACCAAGTGACCTTTACCCTGAGCCTTTTAAGATGAGGGAAGGGAGATATTGGTGTGGTACAGTGATTTCTGAACCGCTAGGCGAGAAAGTGGTTCTGCTTATCGGTATTTGATATCCAGTACTAATTTTGGGGCGCTATTTGTTGAACTGTGGCCCCGCTGCCCTTACAACCTTTCTTACGTTCAGGGACAGCAGACGTGTTGCTGCCTTCCGGCACATGCTCTTGGCGACGTCTGCTTTCCTCGAGTCGAGATAGTCAACCTAGATCTGAACGTCCAATTACTTGCAGAACCACGAAGACGGTGTGTTCATGCGTCTCCCATCCACGACCTGGCTACAATCAAACAGACAGATGTATTTTTCTTCTGTGTCGTCCATTCTACGCTCACAATATCGTTGTCCTATAATATGCAGGTTCTTCCTATTCACGGTCGGCTTTGATTATTGTCCCCACACTGAGGATGAGAGAAGCATTTGTATGCTACGTTACTGACATGTTGTTGTTGTGGTCTTCAGTCCTGAGACTGGTTTGATGCAGCTCTCCATGTTACTCTATCCTGTGCAAGCTTCTTCATCTCCCAGTACCTACTGCAACCTACATCCTTCTGAATCTGCTTAGTGTATTGATCTCTTGGTCTCCCTCTACGATTTTTACCCTCCACGCTGCCCTCCAATGCTAAATTTGTGATCCCTTGATGCCTTAAAACATGTCCTACCAACCGATCCCTTCTTCTAGTCAAGTTGTGCCACAAACTTCTCTTCTCCCCAATCCTATTCAATACCTCCTCATTAGTTACGTGATCTACCCACCTTATCTTCAGCATTCTTCTGTAGCACCACATTTCGAAAGCTTCTATTCTCTTCTTGTCCAAACTGGTTATCGTCCATGTTTCACTTCCATACATGGCTACACTCCATACAAATATTTTTAGAAACGACTTCCTGACACTTAAATCAATACTCGATGTTAACAAATTTCTCTTCTTCAGAAACGATTTCCTTGCCATTGCCAGTCTACATTTTATATCCTCTCTACTTCGACCATCATCAGTTATTTTGCTCCCTAAATAGCAAAACTCCTTTACTACTTTAAGTGTCTCATTTCCTAATCTAATCCCCTCAGCATCACCCGATTTAATTTGACTACATTCCATTATCCTCGTTTTGCTTTTGTTGATATTCATCTTATGAATGGTTACTGACATACAAATCGAATTTGAGTTCTATAGGGTATGTCTGCAGTTCTATTCCGGACAAGGTTAGAAGCTGATTAAAGCGTTTCAGAGCGGAATATTACACTTCTTGAAGGGTATCAACATGTAGATCAACATTTATTTGGCATCCATGACAAACAGATGTAAACAAGAGTTGACTATTTGCATTAATCACTCTCTCTGTTCAGACTAGTGAGACTAATGACCTAAAAAATGGTTCAAATGGCTCTGAGCACTATGGGACTTAACATCTATGGTCATCAGTCCCCTAGAACTTAGAACTACTTAAACCTAACTAACCTAAGGACATCACACAACACCCAGCCATCACGAGGCAGAGAAAATCCCTGACCCCGCCGGGAATCGAACCCGGGAACCCGGGCGTGGGAAGCGAGAACGCTACCGCACGACCACGAGATGCGGGCGACTCATGACCGCCTGTGTTAAATTTATGTGGGCTGAAAGATCCATAATCATTTCGTTTCATGATTGGTAACGAATAACAACCGTTATCTACCATGGAGTACGTTTTCAGAAAGATTTTAAACGGAACGACTACCGGTACAAAGAAACAAATGTACGAAGGCATATGACAGACTGACGTTCATTGGAAGACTCTTCACATAATACCGACGAAGAAGGTAGCTTATAAACTCATAGTTAGGTCGATTCCTGAGATTCAGTTCGGAACCTTTACAACACCAAATTAACAATGGAGATGGAAGAACTGAGCGTGTATCGTCAGGGGATCGTCATGTAAATGTGACGGCGCCACAGAGATACTCGTATATTTGCAGTGGTAAGGGTTACAGGAGAAGCGTCGTGAATAAAGGAACAACTCATAGCAGTTAAAATCCTTGATAAAGTATCAACATGATACAAGTAACTTATTCCCACACAAAATGTCCACAAAGATAAAATAACAGAATTTCGATCTCACCTGGAAAAATAGAGTAATTGTTCTTCCCATACGTGTTTGCGAATGTGACAGGAAAATTGATACTGCTGTATGAAACACCGTGGGCCACAAACTTTAAGCTAACTTGTGCATGTATAATTATTGTGCTTATACGATTTTTATATGTTGTCTACTGTAAAATGTTTAATTTCAGTGTGAATAAATTTAAATTAATATAAACTGGCTTGCAAACACGTCTTGGTGAGTGAACGGGATTGTACTCACATATGAAAACGTAGGCTCCCGCGGCCGTTGTCTTAGGCAACAAAATTCTTCTGGCTATGCGACAGCATTGTCAATGTCAAAAATTCTCCAATTTTTCGGCCACTGTTGTAAATGAATGACCTTCCTCAGGCTTGTTTTTTTTCAAAAACATGTTACCAAGAAAAATTTAATACTACTCCTACATACTGAAAGTTGTTATTCTTATGTTCTTTGCGTTTTGAAATACGAAAGAACTATTACTTACGCCTGTGTGGTGGACGCGTGATCCGGGTTACTTACCTGCGAGGTTACCAAAAAACTGTTGCATCTGATGATTCGTTTTAGACTACCTCATCTACGCAATAGGGTGAAAATAACATACTTGCAAAAACTCTGGGCAGTACTCGAAAAAACGAAGAGCTGGCTTTGTCGTATCGACAAATCTTCGTACATTTCAAAAACACCCTGAAGAAGGTCACTTTCAATAGCGACAGAAACGTCGGTAGTTTTACACATTAACTATGCGGTCAGAAACACAGAAAAATTTTGTTTTGACAATGGCCGCGAAAGGCTACGTTTATGGTGTCACCTTACAGAAAGCATGTACCGAACAATTGCAGCGCCCTCGATATAACAAGACGTTACCATCAAAAGCTTTACAATTTTGTTTCTGTATGGGTCCACAGCCTCTAAATACTTAATACAAGAAAACAAAGTCGTGAATGACTTTTAGCTTAAAAACACTCTTTATTTAAATCGTGCGATTCGCTAATTAGGGCCATAAGCTATTTTCAAGCACATGAAAAACCAACGTGGAATACACATTGTCTGCATACATCACTAAGCGTCTCTCTGCGTAATACTTCTACGTATGTTTGATATTACATATTGTATATTACAATTATCAGATTCCCTTACTTTACGTTTACAAAACTAGACGTCATATTCCATGATTACATCAGGAATGAATTCATATTAATGAGTCCACTTCGACAGCTGCGTGGTCAGCGCGGCGGTCTGTCACGTCAAGAGGCCCGGATTCAGTTCCCGGCTGGGTCGGAGATTGTCTCCGCTCAGGGACTGAGTGTTGTGTTATTATCATTCCATCATCATCAGTGGAAGGCAACGGAAAACCACCACTGGAATCACTTCCCTAGACGCTCGTGCGGTGGACCTCTCTGACGAGGCTTCCCCCATGACAAGATCTGCTGTAAGGCAGAACACAAAGCTTTTACCTCGCGTAACATACTGATAACTGTACTCTAAGTACTACACCTCAACAACTAACAGCAGCAGTTACGATGTTGTAATACACCGAGACATCCAAACACTGCAAAATTAACGACAGCAAATGTAAAAGGCAGATTACATATATTGCTGGAATGCCAGACATAGTTGATGTATGATATATCAGATAATCCGCAACTAAAAAACACTTATGGGTACACAAACAGACGTAATAAAATATTTTATTCATACAGCACATCAAAATTAATATATGAAGTAAGTACAAATTAGATAAAATGTAGAAAAATAAAAATCCATTAACTGCTGGCTTGGCAAACGTAACGAATACATTACATCGCAGAACGTCAGTGCCTCAAGGCTACGTATAGACGCAGAGAAACCAACCTGTTGACATTTTATACAGAAGAGTGATCCATAGAGGTGCAAATTTCAAAGTATTTTAAAATTACTTGACCACTGACGAGGGAGAATGTTCTTACAGACAGTTTACACACATTAACATATATCTATATGTCCTTTTCGCCAAAGTAGTAAGTAGTGATAGAAGGTACCAGAAACAGATGTATTTCGAATGCATTTAATATTCATTTCTGGGTACATCTTATTGGACAAATACGGATGCCTAAACGATCCTCTCAAAACCATGTATGTGCTTCTTATATTAAGTTGATAAGTACGAACACATGACGTATATCGAGAAAAACAAATGAGCCAATGCAGATTACTTATTTAAAGGATCAAGATGCTGAAATAGCACCCAGTAACATTTTTTTAAAAGTTCATAGAGGGTACATAAAGGTAAAAATCTTTTTAATATCTACACCAATCAGCCAAAACATTATGACCACCTGTTTAATATTGTGTTGTTCTTCTTTTCAAATAGAGTGCAACAGAGATTCTACTTGGCACGGATTCTACAAGTATTTGATTCCAGAGGTGTGTAGCGCCAAATGTCTACGCACAGATCAAGCAATTCCCGAAAAAAAAAAAAAAGAGATGTTAGTTTACGGACACGCAGCTGGCGCCCGATATATTTCCAAATGTGTACAGGTCAGACACATTTGCTGAAAAATACATCAATGTGAGAACACTACAGTGTCGCTCAAACCACTATAGCACGATACTGACCTTGCAGCAAGGACAGTTACCCTGTTGGAAGATGTCAAGTATGAAGCGATGGAAGTAGTGAGCAGTAATGTTCACGTAGTTCATTGATGTCATGTTGTCTTCCATTGCCACCATATATCGCATGGAAGCCCAAGTCATTGTACCCCGCAGCATAATTCTGCCCTCACCTGCCTGCATTTTTGGCGCGGTGCATGCTTCGTGTAGCCATTCGCTTGGATGACTGCGTGTAAGGACCCAACCATCGACCTGATGTAACAAGAAATACGATTCATTCGACAGGTGACACGTTTCTATCGACCCACGGTGAAAACTCGGTGATCCTGCGCCCACTGCAATCATAATTGACTATATCCTTGCCTCAGAAACACGTAGGGGTCGTGTGATGTGACGCTCCTTGTTCAACAATGACCTTCGGACGGTGTGCTTCGAAATACTTATGCTTGCACCAGCGTTGTGCTCTCTCGTCAGACAGCCACAGATCGCTACCTGTCCTGGATTACACAGCGGGGTATCCTCCTACCTCTACGATTTGTGCTGAAACGTGGTCGTCCATTACCGTACGGCCTACTCGTTTTTACAGAATCCTTCAGCCACTTTCCATAGGTGCTCGCGACAGTAGTGCGCCAACAGTCGACCAGCTTCGCCGTTTCAGAGATTCTTGTTTCCAGCCGCAGTGCCACAACAATGTGCCCTTTGCAAAACCGCTTATATCAGTTGATTTCCGCATTTGCGGCCCTTATCTTCGCTATAATGACTGCCCGCTCGTCTCTCTTCCTCTTACATTCTTCCTTATTGCGTCACGTGCCCGCAGCACTGTCAAGAGGCATTCATCTTCGCGGTGGGTAGTGGTCATTATATTTTGGCTCATCAGACTATCAACCTATATAAAATGCAAGGCTGGGCGGCAAACAAATGGCCACTGCGATAAGAAATTTACGAATCATTAGTGGGTACATCATGTAATTCATTACTTACAGTATATTGTGTTATAAAATATACTAAAATATCTTTGGGGTCATTTCAAAAACACCGAGGAGCAATGACTCTGAAAAAGGAAAGTGAGTATTTATGAATTCGAGAAGTCCCAATAAAGAGTATGAGGCCACATAAGAGTAAAAACAAGAATGAAATATAAACTGTGGAAATATTAACACCATGGTTTTTTTAAAAAAAACAGGATGTCTGCGAAAATATACACCCAGCATTCATTGCATTATACACAATGGGACGCATAAGTATGCCAAAACAGTCTTCTCAACATCATGTACACTGGAGAGCCAAAGAAAGTGGTATACCTGCCAAATATCGTGTAAGGCCTCTGTGAGCACGCAGGACTCCCGCAGCATGACGTGGTATGGACTCGACTAATGTCTGAAGTAAGGCTGGAGGGAATTGACACCATGAATCCCGCAGGAATGTCATAAATCCGTAAGAGAACAATGGGTGGAGATCTCTTCTGAACAGCACGTTGCAAGGTATCCCATATACGTTCTAATGTTCATATCTGGGGAATCCGGTGGCCAGCAGAAGTTTTGAAACTCAGAAGAGTGTTTCTAAAGCCTCTCTGTAGCAAATCTGGACGTGAGGGGTGTCGCATTGTCCTGCTGGGATTGCCCAAGTCCCTCGGAATGCACAATGGACATCAATGGATGGGAAGCAGGTGATCACACAGGATGCTTACGTACGTATCATGTGTTAGACTAGTATCAAGGGTCCCATATCACTCCAACTGCACAATCCCCACACCGTTACAGAGCCTCCATCAGCTTTAACAGCTCCTGCTGACATGTAGGGGACATGGGTTCATGAGCTCAATAGAATTTGAAACAAGACTTGTCCGACCAGGCAATATGTTTCAATTCGTCAACAGTCCAGAGTCGGTGTTGACAGGCCCAGGCGAGGCGTAAAGCTTTGTTTCGTACAGTCAGCAACGGTACACGAGTGGGTCTTGGACTCCGAAAGCCCATATCGATAATGTTTCGTTGAATGGTTCGCACGCTGCCACTTGTTGATGGCCCAGCATTGAAATCTGCAGCAGTTTGCTGAAGGACTGCACTTCTGTCACGCTGGACGACTCTCCTCAGTCCTCATTGGTCCCGAGACGATTATGATTATTCACACAGACAAAATGAGTAATATATGAATGATTGAATATTAATACTGTAATCAGTTATATTCTGGCAACGATATAGTTTATAAGTACGTTTCGCATTACTGAAATTTTTGTAATACGTGGCATTATTTGTACTTTGTGGTGACAAACAAACCTACTTGACGTGTATAAAAAAAGTGACAACGTGTTTGCCTACCAAGCAGCGGGCCCGGGTAGGATCCCCGACCGAGTTGGAAATTTTCTCCACCTGTGGACTGTGTATTGTGTTGTTCTCATCATCATCTTATCATCACCGACGCGCAAGCGCGCAAGTCACCCAGCGTGGCATCAACTGAAATAAGACTTGCACCAGGTGGCCCAACTTCACCGGACAGGGCCTCACGGCCAACAATGCCACACGATCATTTCATTTTTTTAAATCTACTACCAAGCAAAATACCTGCTAACACGCATTATTTGAAAAAGGTTGTATAGAGAATAGCATTATTTCGAAAAGCACAGGTTAAAAGAATTCCATGGTGGATATCGAGTAAAATTAGGAGCTCATACAACCTACTTACTAAGAGTAATCAAGGCGTCAAATAAAGTGGCACTCAATAACCTTTTGTACAAAACATTTTTAAAAAATAGAGTTCTCAAAACATGAAAAATCATTGTATCCGCATCGGTTACTACACTTCTTATGGCAAGTGTGGTTTCTTTACTGCCCTTCTTTGCATTCCTCGTGTGTTGATAGATTTGAAAAGTGTTTTCATTTTTCTGGACCTTTGTTTTTTAAGAAAACAGTTTTTAAAACAAATTACTGAATGTCACGTTAATTAACACCTTATTTATTCTTAATAAGTAGTTTGTACTAGCTCATACTTGTACTCGATGTACATCATGAAATAATTTTCACCTATGCGTTTCATAATATTGCCGGCCGGATTGGCCGAGCGGTTCTGGCGCTACAGTCTGGGGCCACGCGACCGCTACGGTCGCAGGTTCGAATGCTGCCTCGGACATGGATGTGTGTGATGTCCTTAGGTTAATTAGGTTTAAGTAGTTCTAAATTCTAGGGGACTGATGACCTCATAAGTTAAGTCCCATAGTGCTCGGAGCCATTTGAACCATTTTTTTCATAATATTGCTATCTAGCATATATCGTTCTTCAAATAATGTGACGTGGTACCATGTATTTGGCTTAATATTATTAGGCTGGTGCATAAGTTCGTGCCATTTTTTTATTTTGCATGTTCGTATTCCAGTTACTATAGGTTTATTCATCGTTTCTCATTTTTTATTTGCTGCTAACTGTTGCTGTTTGAGTTTACATATTGTCTTTTGTCATTTGGAAATAATGAGTGGAGCTGTGGATGCTAGAAAACGCAGTACTAAGTGGAGAAAACGGAACATTTCCGACATGTTCTTCTGGTTCAGCTCAATAGTTGGATGACAGCAGCGGAGGCAACCGTAAACATTTTCTCCCTGTATGGGGATAATGCCACTGGACAGAGCACGGCAAGCAAATGGTTTTCTCGTTTTAAGGAGAAAACTCTCTGTGTTCAGAAAGAACTATGGGATATCATGAACATCGTTTAAACGCATTAATCCACGATGATCCACGTCAGTGAACTCGAGAAAATATGATGAACTGTTATCATTCCGCCATCGTGCGACATTTTCATGCAGTGGGGAAGGTTCAAGGTATAGGGTGTGTGCGTATCGCATGTTCTAAGCCAAAGTCATAGGAAGCATGTGGTCATATATACATCTCTGCTTGCTGGTCATCAACTAGCTCATGAACAACATCTACCAGTCGCTTACTTTGTATTGTTACCGGTGACGACAGATGGTATCTTTACGGTGACGTAAGGAAAAGAAAGGAATGGCTGAGCCCAGAGGAAGCACGAACTCCCCGTACAAAATTCTCCGCTCATCCACAAACGGCAATGGTATGCATCTGGTGGAACAGAGACCGTGTGGTGAACTACCAACTGCCTCCCCGAGGTACAACCATCACTGCTGACATTTATTGTCAACGACTGAGACGTTTTGCACGTGCAGTCCCAGAACAACGACCAGGAAGTCTGCGTGAAGTGGTGCTACTGCACGATAAAGCCATCCCGCATTCTGCTAGACTGACAAAAAACGCTATATATAAGAAGGAGTTGAGTTGGGAAGTCATTCAGCAGTCACCTTATTCATAGGATCTTGGCCCCCCTCAGTTTTTCACTTCTTTCCGCTCTATTGAATAACCTTCAAGAAACTTCCTTTCCGGATGAAAATGAGCGCAGATCATGTCTGGACGAGTTCTTGGTCTGAATACCACGTGATTTCTACAGTCGCGGAATCGAAAACTTACCCGAGCGTTGGCAGACTGTTGTAAATAGTGGAGGAGAATAATTATATTATTGATGACTAAAGTATCTGTTGCGTGTTTATTAAACTTATGGGAAAACGCTACGAACATGCACCAACATAACAGAAGAGTGTAAGTGATGGTGAAAAAAATTTTTTGGCATCGTTATGTGTCCAATAATGAATGCCGCAATGAATGTTGAGTAAAAGTTCGTGCGAGTTAGGTTCAGATGTTCTTTAAAACTTGTTTTTAAATTTCGTCCAGTTTGTGAGAGAAACTCAGACTTGCACTCCAAAAAACCAACTTAAAAATAAGCTTAGGATCGCACTGCGGACACACATTTGTCGTAAAAAAGAGCAACCCTAATAATTTGCACATTCAGGTGTTTATAAGTTAAAATGCGATAACTGTGAGAAAATTTACATAGGACCAATTGGAAGAAATTCCAAACCAAGATTTAAAGAACATTTGAACCTAAATGGCAGAAACCCGTCACGTTTAGTACACACTTAAAAGAATAAATCCACATAGCCAGTGACATGACTCAAAACCTGTTAGTCAAACATTTTGCGGACAAAGGAACCTTACTAAATATTTTGGGAGAAATGGAAATTTTCCTATGCGTAGCGAAACATCCTTACATTATTTTCATGTAACAGACCGGTCTAATAAAACAAAACCATTCATCGAAAACTTCTCTGTATAATTTAATGAAAACACATTTCGTATTTCTTAAATAATTCCTTATGCTGGTTACATATATCTATATGTTAATCAAATAACCGTATTGTTGCGTGAACATTTCTATATATTGCCACTGGAGTACGCTAGAGAACATCAGACGTAAGGCAAGCTAAACTACTATGAATTGAAGAATCACTTATACGTAAAATAATACAACATGCCTGTAAGTATCTTATTACAAGAAATATGTGTCTTTTGTGTAATACAGAAACCGCTGATCATGGGAAATGCCTGAAATTATTCTCATGAAATAAAATATTAGCACAAAGCAGCTTTTGTCGAACATTTAATTAACAAGATGACTTATTTATAACGACCCTAAAAACAATGTAGTTCATTTCATATTATGTGAACATAATACACTGTAAGTCGTAAATTACGTGATATACACATTCGTTACTTTGTTTCTTATCGCAGCTGTTATTTGCATGCTGCCCTGCTTTGTATTCTATATCGGTTGGTAGATGTTAAAAACATTATCTTTTGGTATCCTCTATGTACTATATAAAAAATTTTATTCCATGCCACTTCGACACCTTGTTTCTTTTATAAGTAGGCGATATTGGCTCATAATTTATTACTGCATGTGTGTCTTGCAATAATTTCTACATGGGGTTTCCTAACTTCACTACCTCGTTCTGTACAGTCTTTCTAATAATATGATGAATTACTATATATTTACTTAACGTATGGTACATATACAAGGTTTTGAGAGGGTCGTTTACGCAACTGTTCCGTCTTGTAAGATGTTCCCAGAAATGAGTGTTATATATATTTGCCATCTTCCTCTTTTTGGTACCTACTGTCCTTGCTTACTCATTTTGTTGAAATAAAAGACGGATGATAGACGTATGTTCATGTGTATAAATTTTGTCCTGTAAGAGAATATTGCTGGATCGTCAGTGATCGTATAATTTGAAAATAATAGGAAACTTGTACTTTTAAGATCACTCTTGTGTGTAAAACGTCAGTAGGTTGCTTTATGTGTGTCTGCATGTAGCCTATAGGCACCGACGGCCTACGATATAATGCATTCCTTAGGTTTGCCGCGGCAGCAACTTATGGATTACATTTTTTTTCAAAATTTTAAGAAATTTGTACTTACTTTTATATATTATTTCAAATGTTCTATACAAAATATTTTATTACGTCTGTTTGTATATTCTTAAGTAGCTCTTGGTAGTTGATTATGTGGTATACGTCAACTAAGTCTGGTAACCCAGCAATATAAGCAATCTGCCTCTTACTAATGCCATCGATTATTTTGCAATGTTGGCAGGTATGTTTATCTTCGACAACACCACGACATTTGTTGTTGGTTGTCAAGCTGTAGTACTTAGAGTGCAGATACCAAATGTGACGTGAGATTGTAACGTTTATGGTACGGATTTATTACTGATGCAGTTATGCAATATGACTTCTGGTTTTATAAGCGTAAAGTAAAAGAATCTGATTACTGAGATACACAACATTTAACTGAAAATGACTTATGGTAGAAAGTAGCTAATCGCACTATGTAAAGGAAGAACGTTAACGTTGCAGTCTGCATGTTGTTTTTTATAAAATTAAAAACAGTGTCTCACTCGCATTGAAATTCAGTACAAAAGACGTTTTCTTACTTCAAATGGTATCTTACGTTTACGACTGTTGTTTAGTTCTGCTGATTACCCTTCAGTGAGAACTACGTACCTCCTGAAGACTTACTAAAGACGTATAATGTTGAGGTTGTAATTTTAGCGGTATTCAGCTATTAATAAGAACATCACGGAACTCCATTTTATGAATTTGGCAGGTAAAGCAAAACCTTTTTCTTAAAAATTAATGTAAAGTGATAGAGAAAGCTGCTACGTGTAACTGTAAAATATGATGATGATGATGTCCCATACTCCGAGAAGCGTAGGGAACGATGCGAGAGACCCGCACCGCCGACTAGGCTAGGTCGTAGCGGAGCTGGTTTGCGGTTGCCTTCCTCTGACCCTAATGGGGATGAATGATGATGATGAAGACAACACAAAAACAACACCCTGTCATCCCGAAGCATGGAAAACCCCTGACCCCGTGCGCGGGAAGCGATAACGCAACCGCAAGACCACGAGCTGCGGACGACTGTAAAATAGAAGCCGAGTTATTGACTTGCTGATAATCTTGCCGTTGAGCTGCCATAATGTCGTCATCCTAGTTATTGACAGATAAGAGAAATCCATGCGTTTACGTATCACTCTTTGATTGTGGAGTTACTGGTTGCTGTAATTACGGGTTTTCACAGACAAATCGAGTTACAAGGTATCCATTGCCTACTATGCACTAACACTTGAAACTCGGTAATGTAATTGCTAGTAAATCCTAGCAACAACATCATTTTCTACGTTGGAAGGGGGGGGGAGGGGGGAGAGGGGTGACACTCAGAAAATTTCTAACTTCCTATTTCACAGTAGTCTGATACTACAACCATTCATTTAAGCCCCTTGTACATACGTTAGTATACGTAAACATGATAACTTGAGCAACCTAGCACCTACATTAGACAAAATGTTTCCGTTGTATAATACCACACGATAGCATGAGAAAACTGACGATTTATACGACTCATCTGTTAATATGGTATGGTGTCATTGTCATTATCCAACAGGGTATTGCAAGAGATGTTTCTTTTCGAATATTTCGCTTCCGTAAATCGGATATTATATCTGTGCACATATACGACGTGAGACGTTGAAAAAATCATTAATGAAATAGAAAAAGAAGATATTAGTATGGATTCACCTTCCTCATGACCACTGATTTCACGGAGAATTAAATGATGTCTTTCTTCTACGACAGCAAAAAAATTAAAAGATACGCTGCAGTTGTAAAATATTCCTGTAGAGAGAGAAAGAAATGAGAAGTGGAGTACGTCGCTGTGCATCAGATGACGAAAGGACAAAAAGGTAGTTCGTGACGTCATTGGAGACTAATGGTTTCTGGCAAAGGGCGTGCGGTACTGAAAAACGGGGATGGGCCTCCATTCTGTGCGCCGCAGACTGCATGTAGCATCAGATTGACGACTTCATCTGGCGCCACACACGCTTTAACAGCGTTATTTATGGCAGCGGATGAACGATTGCTGGAAAATAAATATCCATTCCCTCTGAAAACCAAACGACCTACAAATCGACGTGCACACTCGCCATTAAGAATTGTGGTGAGTCACGGATGTCGCGACGCATTTTACTGTCGACACGCAAGTGACGGCGTTGTTAATGGCACTGGCTGCTGCACGGACAGACCCGTCTGACACTCCGGTGACTTTTCTGTGCGAGCAAAGGAAAACTGTTTGCCCCTACTACTCTTAGTGCAATCATAATGCAAAATTGGCAGTAGTGCATAATACTTTAATCAAATATTTTTCGCTGAGTCAAAAAATTAGCACAAAAAGCTCTTAAATTATCGTAGAATGTTTGATTCACAATCCACACCTGTAACGACATTCAGAGTGGCCTAGCTCCATACACAGGCTTAATAACAGCCTTTGCGTTTGAAAGTACACCAATATTTGCGAAATAAGTTACACAAAAGCGTCACTAGCAAAGATATCGTTATCGTTTGACTCAATGACTACGCCGTCGAAGAATGTAGACATCGATATATCGTACCTTCTTTTGAGGATGAAGATAGTTAGTATACCCACATATAGTGATATTTGCTTAGTGACTTCGCACCTTCTATCTGCTGTCGTTATTAACCATCTGTTCAAGCCAACGCACCCTCGTATGTAGCACGATACCTGTATTACGACCTGCAGGTACCTGAATATGAAGACCAGTGACTAATGATTCTGCGTTATCTGAGCAGTTCTGGTAATTTATACCGAAAAATCGTAAAACTTAATTTTTTGTGGGTTTCTTTTTAATTGATGTCGAAACATTGCCCTCTAATTCTAGAGATAATTAACTAGCTACAACCTAAGTCGATCTATACAAACAATCTATATTGCTGGAAACCAGGAAATTTTATCCTGGCAATACTAAAAAAATCATGTTTCAGGATACTTTTGATAAATAGCGTGCAGGCTTTGGAATAAACAGAAACTGGTTTTCGTAAAGAGTACGTAGAATTTTTATTATGAAATATAATAGCCTTATTATCTCTAGTCGACATAATCGTTATGTCTTTCTCTGTCAGCTCAGTTTATAACCAAGGACAATATAAGAAGCATTAGTCACTACAAATATCATCATCCTTTGTGCGAAATATTCAGCAGCTCTGAGAACTTCTGTTGAAGGAAAAGAATTTCCTGAATAAAGCCCTTCAAAAAATTTCTGAACATTCTATGAAAATTTTGAAATATAAGAAGAATGGAACTAACAATTAAATGAAGTGACCTTTACTCTTCAAAGTATCAAGTTATAGTGATGTTGCATTTAAGACATTATGAAGCCAATTTTGTGCCACAGAAAGTTTGTGTCTGAAATTTCATCTGTTGAATTAAAATCATAAGGTTGACGGGGAAGCTTTGATGTGACCAAGAAGCAAACCTATCCAAGGGATATGTACCAGTGCAGAGCAAAATAAGTGGCACCAATATTTTTGTACGTGCCCATAAGCCTGTTAAGCAAGTGAAACATGCTCTTGAAAAACCTGTTTAATGTTTCGGAAGGAATACCATTGAAATAGTAACAAATATTTAAAAAAATTCAAATAAAAGTTGTATGGTTTTTAATATATGTTTCTATGATGCATCTAGATATGTCGAAAAGGTTTTTTTTTCGAAATCCCCTCTCCCCCCACTACTTTGTTTTTCATTTCAACTTTTGCCTAGTAGCAAAATGTATAGCACCGTTAATACTGAATTCAATCATATATATGCTAAAGTGATGTTCCAGAGACGCATTTGTCAGAAATAATTTAGAAATATCTCTATATCGCCTTGTAACGAGCGCGTGGGGCACACAATACTCATTAAAGCCTGTACTATGGTAAGTGAGCGGGCATCACCTTATGAGAAAGGATTTTCGTATAAATATCGACCGCGTGTACCTGAATGGTGGCAAATCAGACTTACACCCACTCTGTAATAACAATGATCCGTCAAGCAAGTCCTAAATGCAACTACACGTCAGGATGGACCAAAAGCAACACTGAAGATGCTACCAATTTGATAATAATACGGTCGCCAGCCTAATTAGGCATTAACTGAGTTTCTTCCCTATACAAGTTGGTGTATATTCTTGCAAAACAACACGTAGTAACACTGCGTAATATAGTAGAATTTTAGAACCAGAAAATCTATTGAACTGGTAATTTCACGTTCTGTACTGATATGGAAAAACCATGAATACATAACACTACACTATAATGTATACTACAAAACTTCGTACTGTCTATTGATCTGATTAAAATCGGGCATAGGTTACCCTAGAAATAGCACTTTCGAGCCACACACAAAATGTCAATTTTGATAAAGATAAAACACTGATAAATTTTGGCTTTTATATTGACTTTAACTTTTGCTGGTCAAACCAATTTAGAACACTTCAGAATTCAAATGAAAAAAGGGGGGGGAGGACCCTGAAACTGTATTAAAAAAATTGATTACTGAATTTATTATGCGTGCAAGATTTCCAGTATATGAGTTACAACTCTTTTTTTTCTTATTTACTGTTCATTTAAATACCTTTATATCTGTCTCGAAATAATTAAACTTCATTACTATATCAATATTAAAGTTATCTTTCAACTTCGTTAGACCTTCGTTATTCATTTACTGGTTCATTAACAAAACAGTTCTTTAAACACCATTCTAACATAACTAGGTCTGCAAGTAATTATTATTAACACAAAATTTAATTTTTCATTTCGGGACACTCGGATTGTACAACATCTGGAAAGGACCCTGTCTAGGTTAGTTGTGAGGATAATTAAATGATGGGAAAGTTCTGGTGAAATTTAGGTTATTATTGAACAGTTCACTCTACGGTCCATACGAATACAGTACTAAAAGTTTCAACCTGCTTGTATCGATGCGGCGGCCTCATGCGTTCAATGTGTGTTTGCTTCAATGTGTACCGCGGTAGTGCTGTGACTCTTGGTCGACTTTTCTGCAGAAGATTGTTGGGTTGCATTTGCACTGGAATCCGGTTAGCGTCCAGGCCTGTGCGAATAGTAATTATCTACGATATCTTGGAATAGAATGCGAACACAATTGAACTTCCAGGCTCACAAAACAACACGATATCGACATAACATAGAGACTGTGTTTTTGGCCTTCCTGCTTTCAGATGGCAGAAGTATATGAGACGGCAATAAATCTCCTAGTTGGCTTACTGTGATCACTTACGTCATTACTCTCCAACATTTGTGGACACTTATAACAAACTAAGAGGAGGCCAGAACGACGTAGCGGGTACTCTGCACGTTGTGTCCGTTTTCACGGAGGGGCTTGTAGGTTCTATTCGCCAAGCATTTTCTACCTTGTGTTGCCATGTTGTTCTGTCGCGTCCTAAACACAAAGTAGGCCTACTTCCTCGGTGAAGTGACGTCGCTGACCCTGACAACTTTCTCCATGTTTGAGAAATTTCTTTTTAATAGGTAGGGAGATCTTGTGGTAGGGCGCTCCATTCCTCCACCAGCGCGGTTGACAAACGCTAGGTGTTCGCTGGTGCACAGTGGACGCGGTGCAACACGCCTCCCCCGCCGCATCCCACACGTATTTGACAGAATTTAAGCAGGGCAAACGGGCAGGCCAGTCCATTCGTCGTTTCAAGAGCTCCCCCACCTGCGTTGTCCGATGTGGTCGCGCGTTGCCATTCATAAAAATGAAATCAGGGAAGAATACACGCCTTTTACAGTCATCAGTCTTTTAGACGGGGCAGGACATCAAGCAGGCCGACTTTGAGCAGGCACCACAGGACATTTTAAATTCCACTGTCTATACGTTTTCATAAAACTTTGTCAGCATGACCTGGAAGGATTCTAGATTCACAATCATAGCAGTGGAAGTTCAAAAACATAACAAAATAAATTTTTACATGTGAAATTTCATCATTTTTTCACTTTCTGTTAGCAGAATTTGTTGCTATAGGTACACTTTTCTTCATAAGTAATAGAGAGTCTTTGGTGAATTTTGCACAGCATACGAACCATACTTACAGATGTATGAAACTGTAGAATTTATTTAATTTATGAAAAATGAATGAGCTGTTACATTTTAAGCTTCGCGTTAAGAAAAAACTCAAATTTTAAAGTTAATTATCTCAATTTTTACCACAATTTTTTATAGATTTGGAAAATTCTAGAGTTTCATACTCCTGTAAGTAAGGTTTATATGCTGTGAAGAATTCCTCGAAGACTCTCTCTTATTTATGAAGAAAAGTGTACCTATGGCAACAAATGAAGCAAATAGTAAGTGAAAAAATGATGAAATTTTACGTGTAAAAAATTTATATTGTTATTTTTTTGAACTCCCACTGCTATGAGTGTCAATCACGATTCCTTCCTGGTCATGCTGACAAAGTTTTACGAATTATTTTGAAAAAGCATATACAGTGTAAATTAAAATGATTAGTGTTGCCTCTCCTGCTCAAAGTCGGCCCGTTTGACGTCCTACCCCCGTAACTGGTTTGATGCTAGTCGCCGGCTGTGCCAACCTTTTCATCTCAGAGTAGCACTTGCAACGTACGTCCTCAATTATTTGCTGGATATATTCCAATCTTTGTCTTCCTCTACAGTGTTTACCCTCTACAGCTCCTTCTATGGAAGTTAACCCCCTTCTTAACAGGAGTCCTATCATCCTCTCTCTTCTTCTTGTTAGTGTCTTCCATTTATTATTTTCCTGGTCGATTCTGCGGAGAAATCCTCACTCCTTATCTAATCACTCTAGAAGGTGTTCAGTGTCACAGTAATGTTCACTGGTCAGTGTACACTGTTCAGAGATATGGAGGTCAATACGTCCCTACAATCTCGCTCCATAACACCTGAATCACCAAACCGATCGTTTTCCAGTACGTAGTGCGTTGTCCTACCCCTCGCCATATGAGGATACGTCCTGAATCCTTATTCTGGCTGAACGTGCTCTCATCCACGATACCACTCCTCGCTATTCCAGTGCCTATGTTCTTGGCACTGTCTCAAATTGTGCCGCCAATTTGCCGGTGTTGCCGGAACACAATGTACTGGTCGTCGGGCAAACAGACCAGAGGCCGCATCTCTGCGGAGCGTGAGACTGCGTGTCTTACAGTCCTGTTAAATGTAGTAGTAGTTGCATCCGCCGATTGCAGTGGGTGTTTCTTATCTGTTAAACGATGGAGCTGTCATCTGCTGCGGTTGACCACCTATTCTCGTTCCGGGAGCACGATCTGTGGTTCAGAAGTCTCCACAGGCAAACCCAAGGGCTACGCTCGATATACTTCGTCATTCTTCCATGATTGTCCCCTGTGATATCATCTAAAAGGGCCATGTAACAATGAAGAGCACCACATAGCTCACGGTATCTGCTGGCTCAATACCGCACACTGCGTTTTTCCGTTTATTCCGCTGCATAGCTTTGCGGGACCAGACCCATTAGTCGCTGTAGACACGCTGACCTCACACCAGGTGACGTCTTGCCTTCTGTGCACGACCTCTGACAGCATGCTCCCGCACGTTGTTTCATTTCACTTTTGTTGTTAATATGCTGTGTTACTTCATCTACCTCGAACATGGGAAGCGGTGTGTAAGCAACTATAAATAATAGCAACATCCTTCACTGAAATTAACAGAATTCTAAATAACCGATATCACATGGTGTTGATGGAATTTCAAACAGTATTCTCAAAAGGTGCTCTAACTGATACTTGTAATACATCTCTGGCACAGGGAATTTCTCCAGATAAAATAAAACATGTAACTGAATTGTTTATAACAAAGATGACAAGAAACACATAAATAATTATCGAACAGTTCCCTTACCGACCTATTTTTAAAAACATGAGAAACAGTAATGTATGCAATACTAGTCTCACACTTAAGTAGAAACAACTCGCTCAACACATCACAGTTTGGATTCCAGAAGCGTTTCTGGACTGAGATTTCTATTAATTAAGCATTCAATTAATTAAATATTACTGGCCTTAAATAATAAAATACCACCACTTGGTATTTTTGTGATGTTTCGAAGTCTTTTGATTGCGTAGGTCATGTTAATCTATCATAAAAACTGTATTTTATGAAATTGAGAGTTTTACATTCGACTGGTTTGAAATATGTAAGGGCCAATCACATGACAACGAGACAGATGGAAAAGAAGTAATCAGACTGTTTATTATTTCAAAAATAGTCGCCATAACTACTAATACATTTATCCCACTCTGAGACAAGACTTGCCATCAAGGAAAAGTGTTTCCGGTTGTCTAGAGAAGCATGATTATACCCAGGATCGCACCTCTTCGTCCAAAGAAAATCAGCGGCCACGAATGTCTTTCTTGAGGGCTACGAAAATACGGAAATCGTATGGGGAGAGATCAGGACTGTGTGGAAGATGTTTAAGGGCATCCCAGCGAAACTTCTGGAGACCGCCGACATTTTGCCAAGATTGTTTCTACTGCGATCCAGACGTTTTCGCTGGGAAGCCCTTAAACATCCTCCAGACATTCCTGGTCTCTTCCCGTGAGAATTGAAAAATTTTGCAAGGCTGAACAAAGACATTCGTGGCAGTCAATTTGCTTCGGACGAAGTGCTTCACGGCCGGCTACAATAGTAACTCAGTAGCCAACCGCAAACATTTTCCCATGGAGGTACGGACCGTCTTATATCACAGCGGGATAAATGTATTAACAGTTATAGCGATTATTTTTTAAATAACAAAAACTTTTTTCCTTTTTTTCCATTTGTCTCGTTTTCATTTGATTTCCTTTTATACTTAAGAAACAGAACGCAAAACATTGTGCTGAAGAAGTCATACAATGTTAATGAGTAGAAAATGTTAGTGGTTGAGCAGAAATCATATAGGGAGCCCCACTAATTTTGATTCTGAGTGACTCCTATTCCTCATATATGTTAAGGAACTTCAGACAGAAAGCCACAGATGAGCTTTTTAGTGATGTTTCTCAAAGATTCATTAAATTGTTCTTTGACAATGCGCTATCTCCAGATATGGATTAAACACACTATAATCAGTTGTCTGCAATGCATACCAACAATGGATGTAGGACATGAACAAAAGTTAGTAAATAGGATAATGAAAACTTGAACTGGAAGAAGCGTATTATTGAGCCTCTCAGGCAGTTACAATCAATTACCTTTGTTCTTCACATATTTGCTAGTCTTGGAAAAAAAGGAATCAACCTCCTGACATATTTTGCGTATTTCCAGTCAATTACGTTTCCTGGAATAGTTTTGAGAGGTAGCTCTTCGTTTAGAAAAAAACTATTGATAGCACAAAAGCGAGCAGTGAAAATATTATTTGGTATTCACCCGCGGTTGTCGTGTAGGCACCTCTTCAAGGAGTTGTACATTTTCACTGCACCATTAAAATATATGTATATTCGCTAGTAAAATTCATCACAAATAGTACTCACCATTTAAGAAGAACAGTCATGTCTATACCTCTAACAATGGAAGAAAAGATGGTCCATATGATTTATTGTTAAAGCTGTCAGTGGCTGAGAAAGTAGTTCAATATGCAGCAACAAATTTTTGTTCATTTGCCGAGTAACGTAAGATGTCTGACATGAAGTAAAGCAGGTTTTAAATTTAACCCTAAATCATTTCTCATCGACAACTCCTATCCCATCAACAATTTTTTATTTAACAATTGGTAGGCTGATAAGAAAGCTAATTTTAAGTGTAATAGCATTATTACGTGAAAAATAATGTGTTTATTAATGTTAACACTAATGACGAGTACAAACCTCGTAAATTGAATCGTTCCACTTTATATTCATAAAAAATCGTTCAGACGATGTGTGGAACATGTAACTAATAGTTTTATCATGCTGACCAATTTAAGTATACTCGTGATATTTATTTGTCCCATCATCATAGTCCGTGCACCTTCCCACACTTCATTTACACGTCTCCCCTCACACTGATAAATTATTCTTGGCTTCTTGCCGTTACACTCTGTAACTCCTTTCGCGCACACGTTTTCCATAAGAGTAGAAACAGTTAATAATCTTCAAATTAGATGTGGCTGCTAACTGCCGTTTAACAAAATCCTAACTAATCCTAACTAATATCACATCATAGATTACTGAAGTGGAAAACTTGTTCTTCTTAACCACATTACATAACCGCCCATACATTAACTGTCTTCCATCATCTACACTCCAGTATCATCTGTCTCTCGTGTCTTTCATCGATTGCAATACAGATACTGCATATGTCATACATGTATCAGATACTACATATATAATAAATCTTACATTAAATAAATTTACAAGAAAATGATGCATTTATAAATACATTATTATACAACAAGAAACAACTAACATTTTATTTTTGTGTAAACAAAAATCGGAAAATAAATATACAATAACTTTCCATTGGAAACAAAGACAATTAACAAAACGGACGCTATTGTGAAATAAAAAGATGGAAACTATATACGACGAAAATCCCCATCAGAATCCCAAACTCAATAGTGGTTCTTGATTCTGCGCAACCGATACCGCCAAGGTCACAGGACAGAACAATCGTCTGCCAGTGTCGTAGCAGCAACGATGTATTAAATATGAGTGCTATAGCCACATCTCTACGGCAATGAGCGATATGAAGCTCCAGTTTGTATCAGTATGCGTTATGCTAATTGTTCTGAAATACACCAATAAATACTTTCAGCCTCCCGTTATTGTTGTACTGAATGTCTTCGTTCAGTCTTACAAGAAAATGAGAATGAGATTTAAAATCTCGAAACCAGTCTTGTAGATAAAAATGTTATAAAAGGTCCGTGGAAAGGTAATTTACGATCTTCGCGAAAATTTTCAGCTGTAGATCCTCGCAAACTGTCGTAGTGATGAACGAAACAGACGTTCTGTATACCCTGTGGTAGACTGTAACCGGATGGAGTAAGCTACTTTTCTTTATATATGTTCACAACACACTTATTTATCAAATTTTTTCCAATCACCAGACTGTTCAGCTGGCATCGGAACCTACAGAAGTGAGAAGTTTTGCTATAGTACAGTATTCCAGAAGAAAATCTAGATACAGTTCCGAAATGGTAAAATATATTAGAGGCTAATCCATGTCTACTGTGTGATCATTTGGATCACTTGCATTGAGCAGCTCGTTGTACATGCTAAAACTAAAGTAATGCTGTATGTTGTTATTATCAGTCGATTTACTTTAAAGATTTTCTATCTTAGAAGCAAAATTTGAGTCGAGCCACTAGTGTAACTGTTGAGCGAAAGTGACTATGATACGTTCACGTGACTTATTAGTGTTTTGTATGTGTTATTTATGATAACTGAGAATGGTGAACCTGGTGCTGACAAATGGCCTGCTATTCTAGAACAGCCTAAGGCAGCCACCGAGCTTTACGTCTCCATGCGACGGATGGATACTATCAACAGTGACACAAAGCCTCATTTCAAGACAGGTTTGGTATTTAACGTTTGTCCTTGGCGCGAAGTCTGTGTCATCATTCCATCCCTGTCCCTACAAATTGTTACACCCAGGTATTTGTATGTATTGACTTAGTCTGAATCATTGGTATTGTAGTCATAGGCTACTAAGTTTTGGAACTGTATCTACATCATTTTGAAGTGCAGGGCCGGGGGTACTTAGGATGCTGGGGCGTCTTACTGTTCCAACATCGCATGGAGTGTGGAATGAATGACTCCTTAAATACGTATGTGTGTGCCGTAATTTGATTTTGTTTTGATGGTACCTTCGGGGTGATATGAAGAGGGCTAAAAGGTATCTCCAGATTATTCAGATAGTACTGATGCCTGAAATTTTGTAAGTGGCTTTCGCGGAACAACTTGCGTTTGATATTCAAGGGTCTCAAAATTCACAATTTTCAACTTTTTAGTGACACTCTACTGCGAGTCAAGCAGACGTCCCACACACTATAGCAATAATCTTGTGCGGGACGCACACGTTATTTGCAAACGGACTTCTTTGTAGAGTGACAGCATTTTCCCAGTGTTCTGGCAAAAGGACTGTCACCTGACTTTCCTACAACTGAGTCTGTGTCATCATTCCATCCCCGTCCCTACAAATTGTTACACCCAGGTATTTGTATGAATTGACTAATTCTGAATCATTGGTATTGTAGTAATAGGCTGCTAGTTTTTCGTGTCGTAATGTACATATTTTGCATTTCTGTACATTTACAGCAAGTTGCTAATCTTTGCACAATTTTCAAACCTCTCAAGATCTGACTGAATACATCTGCAGTTTTTTACCAGACAGTACGAGGGTTGTTCAAAAAGTATCCGATCTTATTTTTTATTGCTGAAACCAACAATAGGATCGCGCTATCTCTATGTTTGTAGGCATACGTAGTACGCATGCCAGATTTTTTTCTTTTTCCACGACTGCAGAAACAACAAGTGAACACGAGTAAGTGGAGATCGTAGCATTTTGCGTTGTGCGCTAAATTATAGAAAACATTATTTTATTGAATTTTGTTTTGGGCTTGTCGATAGTAAAGTTGAAACCATTCACAAGATTCGACAGATGTGTGGGTGTAAAGCAATGGATGTCACACAGACAAACGAGTGGTTCAACCGTTTCAAAGATGGCCGTCCATCAGTCACGAGTTAAGCACTTTGAGAGAGGCCTTAAAATCCTAAATGAGGATTTTTTTGGTCACGTTAGTGTCCCGGCTAGCCCGGACACACAAATCATCATTAGAGAACTCGCAGACGAGGTTAAAATTAGTATTGGATCCATTCATTCCAGTTTGACGGAACATTTGGACCTCAGGAGGGTTTCAGTGAAATTTGTGCCAAAGTTGCTAACAACTGAACAAGACCAGCTATCTTCGGAGATCTTAAAGGACACGCTGTATGCTGTGAACAGCAATATAAAATGTCTTAATGCAGCGATAAGGGTTGATGAGTCCTGGAGTTACGGGTACGACTCAGAAAGAATGCTCTAGTGATCACAGTGGAAGCAGCCACCGTCCCCGAGACCCAGAAAAGGGAGGCAGGACCGAAGCAAGGTGAAAGTCATGCTGGCCCTCATGTTGACTGCAGTGGCGGGGGCCATCAATATTACATACACAAGGTACTAATGTCAATAAGGAATACTACTAAGAGGTTCTGGTCGCTTTCGTGAAATAGTGGGACCCAAACGGTCAGGCTTGTGGGCAGCGGGAAGTTGGCACCTTCACCATGATAACGCACCCGCCCATCGTTCTCAATTAATTCAGAGTTTTCTGACCACACGCAACACGGATGTGGTTTGTCAGCCTCCCTGTACCCCCTCACTTAGCACCAAGTGATGCCTTGCTTTGTCTAAACTTAAAATAACTCTCATGGTTACCAGGCTTCAGAACAGCGAAGACATTAACCAGAATTCAACGGAGTAGCTGCGCACTAAACTAAAAGACAATTCGCAGCTGTGCTTCCAACAATGGCAGCAGCGTTGGTAAAGGTGGGTAGAAGCTGAAGAGGACTACTTCGAAAGTGACATGCGTGAAACAATTTTATCTGAATAAAGACTGGTTTTGTAAATGAAAGCCAAATACATTTTGAACAGCCCTCCTACTTCATTACGTATAACTACGTCATCTGTGAATAATGGTGAGGTTGGTATTAATACTATGGACCTTGCGACTAACATACGCCACCAAAAACAAGGGGCCCATGACACCGCTGTAGGGTGTCTGAAGCTACTTCTGTTGATGACTCTCCATCCGAGATAACATGCTGCGTTCTGCCTAACAATAAGTTTTTAACCCTTTTACAAATATTTTCGACATGTTTTCGTTAATAAACGTTAATTCAAGTAATAATTAATCTGCCTGATCAGCAACATTAGGAATGTCATGTGAGAAAAGCGCAGGTTCGGTTTCGCAGGATCGTTGTTTTCGAAATACATAACGATTCTCACGGAGGAGGTAACTTTGTTCGAGATATCTCTTACGTTTGTTCTCAGTATACGATGTAGGAATCTGAAACATACGGAATATGGTTATGTGCAACACGCTTGTTGCTCTTCCTATAGACACAAGTCACCTGAGCTTTTTCCCAACGATTGATAATAGTTTTTTGTTCAAAAGATCCGAGATTACGGTTAAAATGAACTTAATTCAGGTGCAAATTCTATACAGAATCTGACGGGGGACCCGTCGGACTCAAGAGCTTTGTTTGCTTTTAAGAACTTAGCTGTTTTCCCAACGTCACTGACAATAATACCTATATCACTTACCTTTGCAATGATGCGAGAAGCAAATTGCGACAATTTGAAAATGGATATAAATCTTTCCGATTTTGCTTTGTTATCGTCAGTTCCTGTGTTGGCCTTGAGCATCCGGACACTTACTTTGGTGCTATTGTACGCCATGTTTTCTCCCCTTCTTGTTTACAAAGAAAAACTCTTCTACCACGAGCGCTACCGCCAAACCTGGGTTAGTGACCGCCATTTACAGAGGCTGGTGAAATCAGTAGCGTCGAAATGGTGATGGCATAAGAAACGAATTACACCCTTAACTGGACAGCCTACTTCACGTGGCTTAAAAGTTGAATAATTTAGGTTTTTTAAACTGAACCATATTGAGGGTGGTCAGAGACACTCTGAAGAGCTTATAAGAGTGTTGCAGGGTAAGTTGTGCTGAGAAATAATTATGACGAAAAAAATTCGGTCTGTTGCGCCGTTTCCGGGTTAATTTTCATTGAAGTTAACCAATCAAGCCCCTGCTCACGCAAATTCAAGAGGCTGGCCGATACGATTAGTGTCACTTGTTCTCGCAGCGCAGATGATAGCGCACGAGGCTTCTCAGACTCTGGCTCGGGTTCGATCCTCGCTACCGTTCCATGTTCAATTTTCGTATCGCTTTCTTGTTCGGTTTTAGGAAACCAAATGAAGAACACCTTTGGCGACCACGTCTCTGCAAGAACTGACTTTCCAGACAGATCTGGGGACGTTCCAAATGCTACGTGCTGCAAGGTTAGTGACTGGCCGAACCTTGAAAGCAGAACGGGCTTGCCGCTGTGATAAGAACGGTTCCCGTCAGATCACCTAAGTTAAGCGTCGTCGAGCTTGGCTAGTAATTGGACGGGTCACTGTCCGGTCCTGTTGGCAAGTGGGGTGCAGCCCTTGTGAGGCCAATTGAGGAGCTACTAAAATGCACCGGTTATGAAAACTGATAAGGACTGGGAGGACGGTGTGCTAACCACATGCCCCTCCATATCCGCATTTGTTGATGTCTACGAGCTGAGTGTGACAGGGTGGCCAGTTGGTACCGTTGAACCCTCAACGCCTTTCGGACTTTTTTTGCGAAACAGAGGACAATTTGCATCTAGGTTCAAATTGTTTTTATATTGGTGTAATGGTGTCTCGTTTGGAGCCGAAAAAGTATTATTCTTGAGATCAAAGTCAGGTAAAATACGAGTCACTTATATTAAGAAACAGGCTATCAAATTTAATGAAAACAAAATCAATGTGTCTGCAGCTTTAATAGTGCTTGAAGAACTGTGGTATTACAAATGTGAATGTGAAGCTTTCATTAGACAGTTTGGGGAGGCATACAGAGGTTATATATTTTATGTATACAACAAAATGGTTCCAATGGCTCTGAGCACTATGGGACTTAACTTAGAACTACTTAAACCTTACTAACCTAAGGACATCACACACATCCGTGCCCGAGGCAGGATTCGAACCTGGTAGCTTTCTCGCGGTTCCAGACTGTAGCGCCTAGAACCGCTCGGCCACAGCGTCCGGCTTTATGTATACAGAGATTATGCCTAATGGTATATTGTACAGCAGTAGAGTTGTGATTTCAGGCACAATAGATACAGCCCACAGTGGTATTACTTTTAGAGCCTCAATAAATTAAAACCTCAAAAGTCGTACCCCAGACACGCAGCCGAAAGCCGTACTAGAAAATTGCCTCGTGGTTAACGATGAAGAATGTAGGTTAACATATGATATTATAGGAAAACGACTTAATTGGTCATGTAAACAGGGTGATGTGAATACATTCTCAGTAGGGTGTTGCATGTATTGTACGAAATTCTGTCACTTACAGGATGGTGTACAATTCACTTTCGGCAGCTGAGACCTCCAGGAAAGAAATGCGTCGACATCAGGAGCAGAAAGAAGTGAATTGTAGTTGAGTCAGCAGTAGGGCGTAAAGAGGATACGGAGATAACGCTCCATCTGACACAGTCGAACGAGATTTGCAATTGTGTGCCATTGCAAGCATTCTGTTGCCAAATGGACTGTCATCCACGTGCGCAGCGCACCCGGAGATGGACCCTGTAGGCTGCGCTGTGTTGCAGTCGTCCGGTTCTAGTACCTGAGCTTGTACGCCTTCCTGTTACTGACAACACTTGATAGAGCCTACAAATATAGTTGTGTCTAAAATGTACACAATATTTAGAATGGTACCTGCATTAACCCATGTTTTTTATCCTGATTTGGAGCCCTCCTTAACCACGAGGCCATTTTCTGGGTTTGCTACGCTGTGCCTCCAGAGACTTGTTTATGACTACTATTGAGGCTCTAATACACATAAAACACAAGTATGCATCTTGCTAACCTAAAATCATAGTCCAATAATTATTTTGGCTATATTTGTTAGGCAACAACTTTCGACATTACATTATGTCATTTTCAGGTCTGTACAGTGAAGGTTTCAGAAAAGCACTCAGTACATAGTAAAAAGCCAGAGAGTATTGTCTAAATAAAGCAAGTGTTAACATATTAATTTACAAAAGTAAAACAAAAAAATCTTAATTAAAATGTACATGGACAACGTAATGCATACTATCATAAATTAACCAGTTATTCATGCATATTGTGGAAACATCAGTAACCAAATGGAAGTAATCGTAACACAGAAGTGTCAAAGCAATGCAACAATCAGTCATGTATACCCGTTGTCTGCAAATATGTATGGTGATGCGTTGTAAGACCCTACCGGTTTTTGTCAAAAAGTAAAAGAGGCTGGCAAAAGAACCAACTCATCATATGTGAAGTAAGATAACAGGATCATATATCACGTACAGTAAAGGGCTTCACTGTAGTCTGTTTAGTAAGCATACAAAAAGGAACGACAGATTAAAAGAGGAATTACAGCTTTTGAAACATCAAAGCTGTTTTTCAGTGGTTATTAAACAATACTCTGTTACGAGTAACCAAAAGTACACTCTAGGAGGATAACTGCAAAATGAGAAAAAACAGAAGTGTCCGCCCATGTAATAAGACGAAGCAAACCACAACGAAAAGTGGATATATCCACTTTTCGTTTGTAGTTTCCTTCGTCTTATTACAAGGGTGGACACATATTTTACATTTTACAGTCTTCCCCCTAGAGTGTTCTTCTGGTTACTTCTTGTAGAGTATTGTTTAATAACCACTGAGTACAGCTACGGTTTTTCAATAGCTGTAATTCCGCTTTTACTTTGCCGTTCCTTTTTGATACTTAGTATACAGATTACCATTACTTATAGTGAAGCCCTTTAGTGTACATGATATATGATCCTGTTATCTTATTTCACATATGGCGAGTTGGTTTTTTTTCCGCCTCTTTTACCTTTTCACTAAAAACGGTAGGGTCTTACCACGCATAACCATACATATTAGCAGACAATGGGTATACAGGACTTATGCTTGTATTACTTTGACACTTCTGCTTTATGATTACTTCCATTAGGTTATGTATGTTTTCACAGTATGCGTGAATAACTGGTTAATTTCCGATAGTAAATATTACGTTGTATCATGTAGATTTTAATTAAGATTTTTCTTTTACTTATGTAAATTAATATGTAACATTTGCTTTATTTAGACAATACTCTCTGGCTTTTTACTATGTACTTGGTGCTCTTTTGTGACCCTCACCATTTACGCCTGAAGATGACAAACCGTAATTTCGAAACTGGTTGTCTAACAAAAGAAACCAAAATAACGGCTGTTGGTATTTTATTATCGCAAATCGACCAGCCAAAGTCCCGCACTACAGACATACGATGGAGTAACATTTATTAAAATGATAGTAGCTATTAGCACACTTATTTCCATTTGCCGTAACCACATTCTTTCTGTAACTATCCCTAAATTGACGTATAAAGTGTACTAGACTTGGCTCCTAGAACCATACGAAAACTGCATCAAAGGCGTTGTTCTTGTTTCCGTAAAACTTTAGTGCCAGAGTATCCAGACGTTCATCGTTAGGCTACAGAAATGCAATCACAAGCTTTTCAGACTGGTTTCGAAACCTGTATATTAATTATAGTAATCAGTTTACAAACAAAAAGTTAAGACCGTCATGCTACTATCCATCATACGACTATGGCGATCTAAAGAGTGCCGGAGCACGAAGGACTTAGCAATTCTGGTAGTCACCGTCTGCGGACCCCACCACTGCCAGAAAACACACCTTTGCTTTCTTTGTGCGCGGTAAACATCGGGAAGGCTGCTTCCAGTTTAATTAAAAACGTACCCCTGCGCAGGCAGGGCGGGCGCTTTATTGCCCTCCTTTCCGGCGCTGGAGCCCGATACCGCACGCGTCGCATCCGGAGACGTCTTCCCTCCGCTGCTTCGTGCCCAGGCCGTGCATTTAAAACACCGGCTGCACTTGCTACCTTGCAGGCGATATTCCTCGGCCGTTCGACCCCTGCGACCGCTTTCTGTGCAGTCACGGAAACTCTTTCAGCAATAAGCAATGTACTCGTTTCTTTTTCTCAGTCCCCGTTAAATTCAGGAAATGCAATAAAATTTGACGATTCAGTCATTAACTGCCGAGGAGCCGCAGTTATGGGCGAGAAATGAAACCACGCAGACGCTGAAAGAGCAGTTACCAAAAGGCTGGTAACTAATGAGACACTTACTTCTTTCACTAAAGCGGCCTCATTAAATTTCAGAAATATCTGAGCTGCAATTGCAATTGCTGCCTCTGTTTCTTCGGAAGTACGTAACCTCTACCAAACTGAATTCTGTCAAACATTTAAACTCTTCGAAAGCGAGAACAACACCGTGTACAATGTTCCACAATTAGATGTAATGCACACGTCGCAGAGTTCGAGGATGGTTTCATTATGTGCTGTATGTTCGACCTATACGAGAACGTCTATGTATGTACTCCTCAACCCACCTTACCGTATGTGATGGGGGTTTTACGTTTACCACTAACATTTCCTTCATTCCTTTTCCAGTCGTGAAGCTGAAAGCTAAAAACGACTGTCGGTACACCACTGCAGATTCTACAATTTCTCAGATTTTTACTGTTATGGTTATTTTGCACAATTTATTTCGAACGGCGTAATATGTTTCTCATTGGAACGTGTGTAACATAAATAACAGAAAGCTTCATTGTGAAGCTTGACGCCTCTCTTGAAGCGGCTGCTGCTGGAGTCAGAGGTTTTCCGTATCACTCTTGAGCATAATAAACAATCCAGTGATCGCCGGCCCGTGTGACCGTGCGGTTCTAGGCGCTTCAGTCTGGAACCGCGTGACCGCTACGGTTGCAGGTTCGAATCCTGCCTCGGGCATGGATGTGTGTGATGTCCTTAGGTTAGTTAGGTTTAAGTAGTTCTAAGTTCTAGGGGACTGGTGTCCACAGATGTTAAGTCCCATAGTGCTCAGAGCCATTTAAGCCAATTCAGTGATCAAACGCCATTCTCCTAACTGAATCTTCCCGGTGTTCTCCCACGCCTTTTGCTGTCATTCTAGACAGATATATAACTGAAAACATACGACACATGGCAGATAACAATCACGATTTACATAAATAAACGTACAAATGGCGTCACCAATTGTAAAACTGGTTGCAAACCTGTTATCTGTAGAGACGCAGTCTAGCCTAGGAACTGCAGTGATATTCGGATCTGTTTGCGTAAGAACAGCACCTGGGACAGTGACCCGCAGCGGTCGTTAAATGAAGGATGGGAATGGAAGTAGCCTTCATAGCATTAGTGTGGTCTTCACAAGTCACATATATCATTTCCATACCTCCACATGTCGATTAGAATTGATACAAAATGTTGATCATGTAGATCTGTGGAACGGGAAAACGAGTTTTAGACCGCAGTTGCTTGAACATTTTGACTGTACGATTTGAATGAAGTACATATGAGTACGGCGCTTCTTACACACGCGCGCACACACACACACACACACACACACACGCACGCACGCACACACACACACACACACACACAAAACCTGCTATGGTCCGAAGATGGTTTCTGTGACAAACGAAACCGAAAACATTGTATTATAATTGTATGATTTTGTCGGCTGAATAAACATTACTGAACACAAAAGAATCACTGTCGACTTCTCAATCGTAATGCACTGTCGTGTTGTACAAATAGGTTGTTATTTAGATGTTATCCGTTCACTGCCATCATTGTTCATTAAATGAAATGCCTGTTCATTGCAACCATTATTCACACTCTATCGCCTCTGTACAATTCGATTGTAACTACTGTATTTCGTTCCACTAATTACACTTCGCAGCTTGTCTCTTCTAAGCTTGCCCCCTCAATTTACGTCATAAATATTTAGTTCGAAAATTTTTTTTATCAACTCAGCACATGAACAATAATGCAGTATAGCGTCAGTTAAAGAACTTTCTTAATTTGTATGTTTTACTTTTCCGTGTTTTTTTTTTCGGTCAAATGAAGTATACACATCCCTAATACGCACAATTTTTCTAATTCTCCTTTTCCCCAAGCTTCATCGTTTACTCCCAAGTCACAATTTACGCTATGTAATCTTCTTGCTACATTTCGTATTTATTTCTGTATTAAGGCTAATGAGCTGCTTTTGTTTCTGAAGTATTGTTAGACTTTTACGATCTTTTTTCTCAGATTAGTGCCCAAGTGGAGCTGTATTTCTTATACTGACGTTTGGGTTCTCTTGGTCTCAGTACTCTTTTATTGGCCTGAGCATTAGACAAAATTCTTAACGTAATATTCGGATCCTTCACTGATCCTGCTCAGGTTACAATATCATCACAAAAACTAATGAAATTCATGTGTTTACAGTAATTAATTTTTGTACTTTTTCTATGAATTTACATTGTCCTCGCTCCATTTTCCACTAATGTTATTACATGAGTATGGAATCGTTTGATACCTTTCTGTGATATCTCTTCTTGTTTTAGCATCTTCCGTAAGGTTACTAATATATATATATATATATATATATATATATATATATATATATATATATATATATATATATATATCAGTTTTTTTCTCCTTACTCTGTTTTCATTTTCTTACATTATCCAAACAGTTTGCCGCAGTCTAATGTCTATGGATTCCTGTGGGTTAACGGAATTCTTTGACAAAAATTCATCTGCCTGTTCACTATGCGTAATCAAAAATGCAAGGCATTATGTGACACAATGATTCTTATAATTCAGATAGTGCCATCTTTTTTGCAAGCGAATCACTTCCATAAATTACTGTAATAAGATAACTGCTGGAGGCGTGTCTAGGATCTCGAGTACTCATACTTCGTTAACTGTTGACTCCGTGCAGAGACAACAGATAATTTCTCATTTGCCTTCATAATCAGTACAACATATTTAGCACGGAAATAGACGTAGTCTCGATGCCACCAGGGCAGTTCAAACATCATCAAAGCCTCAAGCTCCGGATCTGCACTGAAGCCATAAAGATCCTTAAAAATTACAGCAGACATGCCCACCAGCGTGAATGATATGCAAAGTACGGAAAAAATTGAACAATGATACAGGGAAACATCATTCTACTGGGTACCTGAGGATGTGGGAATCGTAGTCGAGTGAAATGAATAGAGAGACCACACAGCAAATGACGCCTTCAAGCAACTCAGGTAAAATATGATATTCGCTTGCTAGCTGACATCTCTTCAGAGTGCCATGAGTGGCTGACACTGATGGGCAACAAGAGACGGCCAGTGACGTCAACTATCCCTCTGTGGTACACCTCATATCGATAGCCCAGCAGCTGTAGTGACCTAAACTAGGACACTGTCCACTAACGCAGTTTCATATTTTCCACTCATGCATAATTCCATATTCGGGTCGAGGAACCCCGTATTACCCTTTAATGTCTCTGGAAAAATAAATATTTTATGCCACATTTTAAATAGGAATACTTTATACAATGACAGAAAAAATCACAACACCAAAAAATAATTACTGTAGGACGCTATATGCGAGAGAAACCGGATACTGGTGCACACGTCAGGAACACCAGGAGAGGAACTATGACGACGCAAGGCGGAAAGGCTGCCAACGGACACGAGCAAGTCAGTAGCACCTATGTAAGAACTAAGTGCAACGAGCTTCCGATATAACGCTGTCTATAGTTCAAATACGAACCACAATCCAAATCTAGACCAAAGAGGAAAATCAATACCAAAGTGAAGTCATCGACGAGCTATCAGTAGTACGGTGGAGATAGCAATAAACGCTGTCAGACGAAGTACACGACAGACAAAGCACTCGAGGTGCGGCTTTGGAGAGAAGATGGCGAACTCACCAGGCGAATGCAGCACTGCGGCGACTCTGTTCCCTACCGTCCACCCAGGTCCATTTGCTCCATCGCGCATTCAACTTCCTGGCAGGGATCAGATCCCTTCCTCCTCCTCCTCCCCCCCCCCCCCCCGAAATCGGTGCATACCGGTAGAAAGGACGCAGACGGTGGCTTGGAAGATGGAACGAAGGTCTCGTCGACTGTAGGCTGTGGGAAAGAAGTGTGGTCGATAGTGTCCATAGTAACAGCGCTGGAGATGGGCTGGCCAGGGGGAACCATTGATCTACAGAGAGCCAGAGGGGAGGACCAGGGCCACTATAGGACGTCCGCAAGGGATTCTGGCCGTTGTGACACATTGGCACTAGAAGGTGGTGAAAGAGGGGGCTGTAGAGTGGATTCTTGTGTCCGAGGTCAAAGCGGCTGTGCTGATGGCGCTGGAACCACTTCTGTGTCTTGCCGACATAGATTGTCGCCCAAGGGTGCACACTACTGCCGTTGGAGTTCAAGCCTCAGCACTCCTTTGAAGTGTATCTGCACCTCCGTGCAAGGCGTGTAATGAAGGGGGATGAGAGCGAGGTTCTGATGGCGACAGTGTCAGCAGATGAAGGTCTGATGCTGGCGACCATGATCTCCGCAGGGCTGTGGTTGCTAATAGGTGTGGTGTGATAAGTGCTTAAAAACAGAAAAGGCGGCCGCAATGCCGGAGGATTCCATAGTCTTCTTCATCTGCTACTTAAAAGTCAAGACTGGACATTCAGCTTCACAATGAGAGGACAGGTGGAACAGAGGGCTATGGTGTGTTTCGTCATTTGGTGGCAGAGGCCTTGGATTATGGGCCATTGTCAGAGATCAATGTGTGAGGCAACCCTTCAGTAGCCAAAACCTGGGCTAAGGGGGTAAGGGTGGGCTCATCCTTGGTGGATGGCATGCAGAGGATATAGGGGTACTTTGAAAATGTATGCACAATGAACAAACACATAGAACACAAGAATGGGCCTACAAAATCGAGATGGATTTGGTCCCCAGGGAGGTGAGGAATAGGCCAGTGGACAAAGGACTGAGTAGACGGTCCCTGGAGCCTGCATATGCTGCACAACTATGGACCATCTTTTTGATGTCTCCATTGATCCCAGGCCGGTACACCTGGCTGCGTGAAAGCATCTTCTTGCAAGACATACTCCCATGTCTCCAGTTAAGCAAACTCAATACCCGACGATGCAATTCCGCTGAAATACCACTTAATGTGCATCTGTCTCGGTATCCAAGAGGATTACATCACCCACAACCGAGAGTGCGTGAGAAAGCTGTTTTCAAGGACGGAGCTCTGTTGTCAGCTGACGAGTAAGATATTTGGTTCAGCCATGGATTAGAGTTGGGTAATGCACGTTTCAGTGGCATCACATGGGGCTGTCAGGGGAAAACCGTCCTGTGTATGTTGTAATTCTACATTGATGTGTAACCAGAGGACGTCCTGTTGGTCGAAATCAAAGTCCACCAGCTGGTTAATATGACGATGCTGGGCTGTCTCCGCAATATCCTTTCTTTCAGGAGTGGTAGTTCTGCAGGTTCTCAGGAGAGCTTCTGTAAAGTTTGGAAGGTAGGAGACGCGGTATTGGCAGAAGTGAAGCTGTGGGGACGAGGCGTGAGTCTTACTTGGGTAGCTCAGTTGGTAGAGCACTTGCCCGCGAAAGGCAAAGGTCCCGAGTTCGAGTCTCGGTCCGACACACAGTTTTAATCTGCCAGAAAGTTTCATGGAATTTCTTGATTGGGAACACAATCGCTGGGCCTCCTTTTCGATGTGGGAATAGTTGTGCTGTGCCAAGTTCAGGATTTGGGTGCATGGTTTTGAACTATCCCCATTTCTGTGTGCCAAGACTCCTCCGATACTGTAGGCAGACGCATTGGCTGCCACAATGGGCGATCGGAAAACAAGGCGTGAGGCAGGGCGCAGATGTCAGCATGATTTTCAATTTGACAAAAGCCTTCGTAGGTGGAGGTCTAGTATAAAGGACCCCCTTTCTACACAGCTGGTTAAGAGGTTGTGCAACGTGGGCTAGGTCTAGGATAAGAATTTAGCGTAGTATTTGAGCTGTCTCAAAAACGCTTTTAATTCAGTTAAGTTCGTCGTGCGAGGTAAAGAAGTGATGGCAGCAATGTTGCGATTACTAGGCTGGAGGCCTTCTTTAGGAAGCCAACGCCCAAACTACTCCATTCCTGGCTGGTAAGATCTGCACTTCTCCTAACGGCATTGCAAATGCGGATGTTTTCCAGATGTTCCTGGTTGGAGGATCATGTGACAATAAGGAATACGCTGCGTACATTGTTCCATAAATCGCTGTAATATTGCATGGTCTGAGGAAATGCCAAAGTGGAGTTGTTTGTACTTACGTAAACAAAATGGCGTGTTAATGACGACAATGTTCTGAGATGTTTAAGGTGAGCTGGAGATCGCACCAGCGAAGTCGGTCTGGAAAAAATATTAAGCTTCAACCAGTTTGGCGAGGAGATTTTCTTTCTGGGGACTAAGATAGGTTCCTACCTACGTCTGAACATTGATGGGTCGCCTTGAAATATCCGCACAAGCAAGGAGACCCATTCGGCTTTGGGATGATGTCTAGAGGCATAGCCCATGCATTAGATTTGACAGGTTCGACAACACTAGCTGCTTGCCGATGATCGAGTTCCTGCTTCATGGCAGCCTGTAAGGCACCGGAATCGGCCAGGTGCGGTATCCAACCAAACGATAATGTACTCCTGGAAGTCTGAAGCACACCCGAAATCCCGTTGAAAAAGAAACAAAATGCCTTTCAGAGGTCGTCCAGTTCCTGGAAACGGTTCGCAACCGAAACCAACTTGACTTAACCTGAGACAGAAAATCCACAGACTGTGAAGGCTTCGAAGCCAAAAATGGTAGTAGCTGACGGGTGATCAACGACAAAGAACATAAAAAATAGAGTAACGTGTTTGTAAGCTGCCGCAATCGAGAATTGCCCATGCAGAGGAATCGCACTGTCTCCATTGGCCACAAACTGCGCGTGGATTTGGACAGGTCAGATGAATCTAGTTGGACATAAGTCACCTTATTGATCAAAGAGACTGTCGCCTCAGTGTGCACCAGGGAACTGATGTCCTAATGAGACATGCAAAGTGTGAGGAACAATTTCTGCATGAAGGCGTCGACCTGGAGGACTACTGTCTGCAGCGCATGTACCATGTCCTAGTCTGATCGTGACACCTGGTGGGGACGAATTGTGCGACTGTGACATACTGACTGAAGGTGCCCCTCCTTGCCACAGCGTGTACGGGACCTCCAGTAATCTGAAAAGTCTGCTAGGGAGTGAGAAGAAAAACACTGCCGGCACGAAGGGAGCGGCCCCAGTAGCCGTCGTCAAGGGGCGACTGGAGGCTCAGAAGTAATAGAGACATCGGACAAAGACGAATACTGAGGTTGCTGTAACCTGGCGGTCATCCTACGTTTACGACGCTGGGGAGGCGCATGTGGCCGCGTGTGAATTGCCGCCACTTTCAGCCTCACTATGAGTCGTTCGCTGGCCGCCTGGGCCATTTCAAATGAATGTTTGGCGTATAAGATTTCCTCTAACCAGGGGTTGTCTGTTTCAATGCTGCCCTGCGAAAATCCGGGTTAGGCGCCAGCTGAGCCACCAAATCGTGATCAAGGAGTAAAATCACATATTCATCTGTCCTTGAAAGTCAGTGACCCATGAGTAGTATGACTGTACCGGATGTTTACGGTACTGATGAGATTCTACCCTGGAGTTAACCACATGGTACCGCTGGGTGTAATAATTAGTCAGCCACACTCTTATGTCTTAAAAGGAGAGGGACATAGGATCAGGCAGAGGTGCTAGTTTTCGGAGGAGAGAAAACGTGTCCAGCGACGCCCAAGACAGAAAGAGCGATCGCTGTAATGAATCGTCCGTGACTTAAAACGCCATGAAATGTCGCTTCAGTAGGTGCAAGTATGTGTCCCAGTCCACCGTAACGCCACTGTAAAGAGGAAACGATGGAGTCCGGTATGTGGTGTCGATTGGAGAAGGCGCCGACCCCTGGGCCACAGCTGTGTCCTGCACACAAAGTTTGGCCGTCAAGAGCTTAAGTGACGTTTGCAAAAAGTCTGTATGTATCTGCTACTGGTGCATCAACTGCCGCTGTTGCTCGAGCAGGCTAACCAGTTCATCCTCCATGCTACAAAACGGTTTCCTTTTCCTCGTCGTCAGTTGCTATATCCGCGAGTAGCCAAATACTGGTGACACGTCAGAAAAATCGGACAGAAACGTTGACGATACAAGGTGAGTAGATCGCTTGCAGACAGGACTCAAACCCACGCCGGAATCGAGCAACAGGGCTGACCATACACTGGGGCTGACACAACAATAGCAAGTCAATAGTAACCTATGCAACCACGAAGCGCAACGAACTTTCGACACAACGCTGTCCACAGGTCAAGTACGAGCCACAACACAAATCGACCAAAGAGAAAAACCAATATCAAAGCGAAGTCGTCGACGAATAGTCGGTAGTACAGGGAAGATAGTAACGAGTGCTATCACACGAAGAACTCGACTGACTGAGCGGTCTTTTTTTCCCTTATTGTAATTTCATGCGTCCCATATGGGCAGCGAGGGCTGGCAACGCCACAGTCTGTTGCTCTTCAGCTGAGTGGCTTTACAAACATGTAAAAAGGGAAAACTCATACAAAAAAGGTGAAAGAAGGGGGATATAAAAATACAGAAATGGAGATAATGGAACTTAAAATATACACTAACATGAGGACATGTACCGGGGGACAGTTAAAATGCTGATATAAAGTTAAAAGAACACAGCTGGAAATTCGTGGTGCACTTGAAATACATTGAAGTCAAACACAAGTTAAAAACCTGCCATAGTATAAATATCACACAGAGCAAGAGATGTAAAAAAGCACTGGGAACGATGGAGCACTCACAAAGAATAAAAATTGCTTCTAGGGACCTGCTGAGGGACTGGTGATCGGAGAGGAGGGAAAAGGAAGGAAGGTGCAGTGGGGCTGACAGGGCGGGAGGAAGAGAGAAAAGGGGGGGGGGGCAGGAGACGCACCAAGAGGCAGGAGACAGTTGCGGCGGGAGATGTAGAGGGAAGACAAGGCAGGAGGGAGTGCAGGGATACAGAAGGGGGTACAGGAAAGGGGGGCTGTAGGAGGGAGGAAAACCGCTCAGTGGAAGGGAAGGGAAGGGAAGGGAAGGGAAGGGAAGGGAAGGGAAGGGAAGGGAAGGGAAGGGAAGGGAAGGGAAGGGAAGGGAAGGGAAGGGAAGGGAAGGGAAGGGAAGGGAAGGGAAGGGAATGGAAGGGAAGGGAAGGGAAGGGAAGGGAAGTGGAGGGGAGAGGGGACCCTGAGCAGTAGGAGGAGGAAGGTGCGGTTAGAGTTGGTGGGAGAGGTAGATGTCAGGGCAAAGCCCATCAGTCACGAGGGGTAGGTGTTGGAAGTTGCGTTGGGAAAGGAGGTGGAGAGTGTGGAGGTGGAGAGGGGGCAAGACACAATGGTAAAGGTGCGGCAACAGGCTGGGGGTGTAGAGGAAGAGGGACACCAGGGGGTTGGGGAGATCGAGTCAGGGGATGTAGAGGGTGCAGATGTGTTCAAGGAAAAGAAGAAGATGGGGGAAGGGGATGAGGTCATAGAGGATGTGCATGATGATGGAAGGCAGATATGGAAGGCATGGCAGAGTACATGACGTTCCATGATTTGGAGGACCTTATAGAATCTGGGAGGGGGCGGAAATCCAAATGACCCTGGCATAACAAAGGTTTGGGGCAGATCAAGGATTTGAAGGTGTGAAGGATGGTGGAAGGATGCAGTCCCCATGTCAATCCAGACACAAGTTTCAGGAGGCAGAGTCCAGTGTGGGCTTTGTATTGGATCATAGGGAGATGGGGAGTTCAGGTGAGGTGACAGTCAAGGATGAGGCTAAGGTATTTTAGGGTAGGAGAGAGATGGATAGGACAGCTATAAATGGTTAGGTAGAAATCATGGAGACGAAAGGAGCAGGTAGTGTGGCTTATGATGATTGACTGACTGAGCGATCGAGGTGCGGAGGTATTTGTACCGGCCGCGAGGGACACTATTGGGCCAGTGAAGTCATGTGGTGAGATGGTGGCATGCTTACTGGGTAGGTTCAGCGCTGCGACGACGCTGCCCTCTATCACCCATCAACGTCCATTTGCTCTCATGCACAGTCAACTTCAGCACATCTCGACACAAAATAGAGTAACGAAATTTCGGGATTTCGTTTGTCTAGTTAACATATTTAAGTGATTAACATTGCAAAATCACTGTCTAGTACAAGCGAGAGGCATTTCATTGTAAATGTGGTACATTTTTTATCATTTTGCATAGCCTTATCAATCCAACAGTTTATGATTGAAGGTTGGTTGGTTTATTCGGAGGAGGGGACCAAACAGCGAGTTCATTGGTCCCTTTGGATTTTGGAAGGATGGGGAGGGAAGACGGCCGTGCCCTTTCAAAGGAACATCCCGGCATTTACCTGAAGCGATTTAGAGGAACCACGGAAAATCTAAATCAGAATGGCCGGACGCGGGTTGGAACTGTAGTCCTACTGGAATTCGAGTCCAGTGTGCAGACCACTGCACCATCCCGCTCGTTACTATGATTGAAAGTTTTAGCGTGCAGCAGAGTAAGTGTTCATCCCTTTTTTTTATCCAGTTAGTAGCCAACAACACATACCTGTTGTACTAAATCAGAATATCCTAATTAATTTTGGTTTTCTTGAATAAGATTCATAACTGATTGTAAATGCGATTTTAGTATTTCTCTCTCTCTTCTCTCTCTCACTCTCTCTCTCTCTCTCTCTCTCTCTCTCTCTTTCTCTTTCTCTCTCTCCCTCCCCCCCTCTTTCTCTCCATCTCTCTCTCTCTTCCCCCCCCCCTCTCTCTCTCTGTGTATGTGTGTGTGTGTGTGTGTGTGTGTGTGTGTGTGTGTGTGCAGCATTATTGGGGTAATTTATTGTTTATTTTTAACCGCACCCATGTCATAAAAGATTTTACTACCTGTCTAATGGCCTGACTTTCTTGTATCTAAACCCAACTATAGTAATCAGCTCATATGCTAATCCCGGATTGAATAGTACGTTTTATGTCTTTTTATTGTTAAATATTTTTATTCTTCTTGTAGGGCCTATGTACTCCTTCCACTGAGTCAACAGTTTCGATCATCAAGAAGCATCACTAACTTGAAAGTCAGCAATGATCAATGCGTCTACTTTAATAACGGTTCATCTCTGTTATTCCTTTTTTGTGAGTTCTCAGTAGAAAAAATCTATTTTTTTAATTGACATGTCGTTGTTCTGTTACTGCAGAAAACATTGACGGCCTCAGTTGCCTGCAGATACAGTGACACTTCAGAAAGTTAGACAGGAAGGAAGAAAGGAATGTTTGGGTTCAGTGTCCCATAGATGATGATCCTCGGACTGGAGAAGGATAGAAAGCGTTTGGTTGCTTCGTTTTTCGAGTACATCATCGCGGAATTTACCTTCAGATATCTAGGAAAATCACTGAATACCTAATTCTGGGTGGATGGAATTTGAAGAATCGTCATCCTCCCGATTCTGCCAACAAGTTCGCTTTGAAGAATGGACACCAAAATCTGAGATATCTAAAATGGTTTCCCGTGTACTGAAATACATACATATGACATGACATACTTTTTTTAATGAGTTTGACCATTAACTGGTATTTACGTTTCAGTATTACAGCATTTCATAAAAACTAATTCTGACTGAATCTGAATCCAATTGAGGCTCTATTAAGGAATGGGGAGCGAGAAAAAGGCAGCACTGGAATGCAACGTAGGCAGGTGACATTTCCTCGGCGCGGTTTGACGAGAAGTGTGACAGCAAGGGGCGAGGAGAAGCCATCAGCGAGAGAGGCTTCAAAATTGCCGCGTCACTATCGATCGCGTCGCGTCAGGCGCGCGAACAAACACTCGTCTACTAACATCCGCACGCTTCCATCACGTGCCACCGGATCGTTCCGGTCACTGCCACCCCAAAGTGCAACACGCCGACCGAACACAATAAAAGCACCTGTCGCCGCGCATTGCAGCCAACCTGTCGAAAATGTAACTGCAAAATTTATACGGCTGAACACGCAAGCGATGACCAACTCACAGAAATAAATTATGCCTTTATTCCCGGGATCCAGCAGCTGCTGTATAGGCGACTTCCGTGACGATCACTTTCTGTCATGTAATACCGAGACGAGTCATTGTTGTATCTCATCACTGCACGAATTTACCGTTAATTAATGGTAACAAATTCCACTAGGGGGAATTTTATTCTACAGAATCTTTCAGAAGGATTCAGCCTGTTTCACAGATCTGTATCCTCTACATAAATGAACACAAGATGAGCTAACTCATTATCGTGGCAGCCTGCCAATCCTTCCATGAGGACCGGTGCTTTCGATAACGAATTGGTGATGTCTTGTCTGTCCACTATGTTTAAGATACCGGGTCCTTCAACGTAGTATACCGATTGTCAAACTATTTAAAATAGCTATCGATTGAACCTTCTCGGCATCAGCAGCCCTGTTGAATGCTGTTAATGGATGACTTCGCGTTCTTCTACTCTTATCTGGATCTTTCAGCAACAACGAGCAACCACAGCTGATCATCAGGAGGATGGTAGCTTGAGTGAGTAAAACTGGTGTTAGGACCTCACCAGAGAATATCACATGTGTCAGTTCTAACCGTGCTCTTCGATACTATTACCATCTAGAGCTCACGAGGAGTAACAATATTTTAATTTTTGGGTCTAGGGTTTGGCAAATTAAAATGTCTGAAAGAAGTGAGAAAGAAGAGCATTAAAGCAATGAAAATTGTGAAACGCCTCGTTGGAAAGCCGTGGGGTACTGCCAAGTCACGCCTCCTGCAGTTTTATGGAGCATTTGTCAAATCACGTTTAGATTACGCAGCGTGGTTTATGGATCATCATATATTTCCCGTCTCATGATGCTAAACGCTTTCCACCATGAGGGACCTCGGATATCGGCTGGAACCTATCGGAGCAGCACAGTGCAGAACCTGTGTGCAGGGGATGATGAACCACCACTCCTGGTTCAGCGACGTCTCCTTCTTACCTGACGGGCCCTGTAAATCTCAGTGTTGCCGCAGTTATTAGCATTTAGTGCGTCTGTCCACCCCATCTTCGAACGGCCCTTGCCACCAAGCCTTTCGGGAAACGTGCTGCCAACTGTCTCACGGATCTCGATATACGAGATGTGACTAAAAAGCAACAGATATTCTTCTCCTATTTATTCATTCAGATATAACGTACTTGTGATAACGCTTTTTCCAATTCTGGAAGCACTTCTGGAACTCAATTCTCGTTATGGTGTTCAGCTCCTTCAACGGTTCTGCTGTATGGCAGCAAAACGACATTCGTTCAGGATTTTCTTCAGCCTTGGGAATAGAAAGATGTCGCAGGGTGCGATGGATGGCGAATACGGTGGCTAAGGCAACATAACGGTTTTGTTTTCTGCCAAAAAGTCACCAACAGGCACTGATATATAAGCCGAAGCATTATCGTGATGCAATTTCCACAAGTGGTTTTTCCACAATTATGATCGTTTTCTTTGGACTGCTTCACGCAAAAGGCGCATAGCTTCTAGGTAGTATCCCTTATTGATCATGGAACCGTGAGGCAGGAACTCAAGATCCACTATCCAATTGTTATCGAAGAAAACAGTGAGAAGAAGCGTGATTGAATTTGTCAATTTTTTTCGGTGATGACTCTACAGGCAGTTTCCATTGGGGCGGCTGGGCCTTGGTTTCGACGGCATGCCCGTTTACCCATGTTTCGTCACTTGTTATAACGTTCTTTAGAAGTTCTGGATCGTTATCAACTTCATTCTACTACGCGATGTTGTTTTTGATCGAAATTGATCAACTTCGGACCAAACTTTGCTACTACACGTTTCATGCCCAAAACATACGGTGAAATTGCTTGGCCTGAACCAAAGGATATGCCAACATCCCCAGATATCTCTCTGATTATGATCAGGTGATTGTGTAGAACCATTTTCTTGCACATTGCCGTCCGCAATTGATGTGGTAAGGCTTCCAGGGCGGTCGCCTTCTTCATTGTCTTCTCGAGCCTGTTTGAAACGCTTATATCACTCGTAAACTCTAGTCTTACTAATAGCAGATTCTCGAAAACGCACAGTCAAGTTTTCGAATGTGGGGCTGCACTTTATTCTATTTTTCAAGAAAAATTTAGTGCACAACCATTGATCCGTCTTTGTCGTAACTAAAGAGAAGGAATGAAAGAGGAAGCCGCCTGGTAGAATCTTGCACAGATCATATTTAATAATCGCTAACACTTCGTTTAAGAATCATAAAGGTACACATAGAAGAGACCTGGAGACGCCGGGTGGTTTCCCAATGATTAAATGATGATTAGGCAGAGATTTAGGAACCAGATTTTAAATTATAAGATATTTTCAGAGGCAGGTGTGGACTCTGATCGCAATTGATTGGTAATGAACTGTAAATTAAAACTGAAGAAATCGCAGAAAGGTAAGAAATTAAGCGGATGGGACGTGGATAAGTTGAAAGAACCAGAGGTTGCTGAGAGTTTCGGAGGCAGCATAAGGCAACAGATGACTAGAGCAGGGGAAAGGAATACAAAAGAAAATGAATGAGTAGTTCTAAGAGACAAAATAGTGAAGGCAGCAGATGATAAAATAGGTAAAAAGGCAAGCCGTAGTAGAAATCCTTGCATTTAGCAAGATATATAGAATTTAATTGATGAAAGGAGGAAATTTAAAAAGTCCAGGAAATGAACCAGACTAATCGGAATACAAACATTTTAGAAAATGAGGTTAACAGGAAGTGTAAAATAGCAGAGCAAGAATGGCTACAGAACAAATGTCAGGATTTAGAAGCAAATTTCACTGGGAGAAAAATAGATGCAACCTGCAATAAAATTAAAGAGGCACTTGAGTAAAAGAGAATCAGCAGTATGAATAACAAGAGCTCAGATGGAAAATCAGTCTTAAGCATAGAAGGGATATCGACCCACCAGGGTAGCAGAGAGCGCTACTGCGCTGCTTCCTGGACTCGGGTAGGCGCGCTGGCCCCTGGATCGAATCCGCCTGGCTGGCGGTTTAACGACGAGGTCCGGTATGCCAGCCAGTCTGGATGTGGTTTTTAGGCGGTTTTCCACATCCCACTAGGTGAATACTGGGCTTGTTCTTACGTTCCGCCTCAGTTACACGACTCGCAGACATCTGGAAACGTTCACACAGTTTCATGGCTTACACTAGACATAGACAGCTGGGGTACACTAATTCTGTCCCTGGGGGCTTGGGATGGCGGCAGGAAGTGCATAACGCCACCCTCTGCCACTAACACTGCCAAATCAATAGTAGCACGGACGACCCTGCGCTGAAGCGGGACAGGCCCCAAGAAAGAAAGCAAAAAAGGGATATCTGAAAGGTTAAAGGAGTGTATAGAGTCCATACAAGGGAGAAGAACGTGGAGGCAGTATTATAGAAAGAGAATTGGATGTAGATGCAGATGAGATGGGAGCTACGATTCTACGAGAAACGTTTGACAGAGCTCTAAAAGATCTCAGTAGAAACAAGGGCCGGGGGTAGATGATATTCTGTAAGAATTAATGATAGCCTTGGGAGAGCCAGCGGTGACGAAACTCTTCCCTTTGGTGTGAAAAGTGAACGAAACAGACGAAATATCCTCAAACTCCAAAAAGATTGTTCTAATTCCAATTCGAGAGAAAGCACTTGCTGACAGGTGACCTTGACTATTCCCGGCGAATCGAATGTTCAAATAACTTACGGGTTTGCTGCCGGGTGACGTCGTCGGACACCTCCGATATTTCGACAGGAGCACACCCTGCTATTCTCAAGGCACAAATGCAAGGAAGATAAATGTGCAAGCAAATTTAATACCTCGGTTCATAGAGGACAAACAAGGAAGATACCACACACAGAACAAGTATCAACACAACCAAAGATAACCAACATCAGAAATATCGATGGTTACTATTAATCAACAGTCGAGGTAGCACTAATTTTGTCCCTCTGTTTTTTTGATGAGAGACAGAGCCGGATTCCAAGCAGCATTTAAACAAAATCAACCATCTCTGTTAATAAGGTTGCTTGATAGTCTGATTTCAACAGCTTCCTTAATAACACTATCCAAATTGTTTGACGTGCAAGCCAGAATGTCCGTGTTGTATTCCATAGGATGACCGGTGTCAAGGCAATGTTCTGCAATAGCGGATTTGCTCGGCTGTTGTAAGCGTGTGTGACGCTTATGCTCAATACACCGGTCTTCCACAGTCCTGATTGTCTGACCAATATATGACATGCCACAACTGTAAGGAATACGATAGACCCCCAGCCTTACGCAAACCAAGATCATCTTTTACGGACGACAACAGGGCCTTAATCTTAGAATGTGGTCGAAAAACTTTGAGGAACGTGCATTGGAGTCAGCGACCTTGATACCTACGTGTTTTTTCAGATATGTAGATGATACTTTTGTTGTGTGCTCTCATGGTAGTGAGAATTTAAACCGGTTTTTGGAACATCTGAATTCAATCCACCCGAATATTCAGTTCACAATGGAGGTGGAAAAGAATGGATGCCTTCCCTTCCTTCATGTGTTGGTCAAAAGGAAGACTGATGGTACGTGGGGACATTCTGTTTATAGGAAGCCCACCCACACTGACTTGTATCTGCGAGCTGATAGTTGCCACCATCCAGCTCAGCGTGAAGGAGTACTTCGCACCTTGGTTCACAGGGCCTACGTTATCTCAGACCCTGAAAGTTTGGCAGCTTAGCTAACACATCTCGAAGTCACCTTTCGTCAGAATTGTTATAGTGAGAGGCAGATCAAACGTGCGTTGAGCCATTAGCAACGAAGTGGCACCTAAGTCTACGGCATTTTTGCCTTACGCAGGAAGCATTTCCAACAGGACTGGCCATATTTTACGGAAATATGATGTGAAATGTGTTTTTCGACCACATTCTAAGATTAAGGCCCTGTTGTCGTCCGTAAAAGATGATCTTGGTTTGCGTAAGGCTGGGGGGTCTATCGTATTCCTTACAGTTGTGGCATGTCATATATTGGTCAGACAATCAGGACTGTGGAAGACCGGTGTATTGAACATAAGCGTCACACACGCTTACAACAGCCGAGCAAATCCGCTATTGCAGAACATTGCCTTGACACCGGTCATCCTATGGAATACAACACGGACATTCTGGCTTGCACGTCAAACTATTGGGATAGTATTATTAAGGAAGCTGTTGAAATCAGACTATCAAGCAACCTTATTAACAGAGATGGTTGATTTTGTTTAAATGCTGCTTGGAATCCGGCTCTGTCTCTCATCAAAAAACAGAGGGACAAAATTAGTGCTACCTCGACTGTTGATTAATAGTAACCATCGATATTTCTGATGTTGGTTATCTTTGGTTGTGTTGACACTTGTTCTGTGTGTGGTATCTTCCTTGTTTGTCCTCTATGAACGGAGGTATTAAATTTGCTTGCACATTTTTTCTTCCTTGCATTTGTGCCTTGAGAATGGCAGGGTGTGCTCCTGTCGAAATATCGGAGGTGTCCGAAGACGTCACCCAGCAGCAAAACGGTAGTTATTTGAACAGGTGTGAAAATAATGGAACTACCAGTTAAATAAGTCATGGATGCAAACTGCTAACACGAATTCTATACAGAAGGATGGAAAAACTGGTAGAAGCCGACCTCAGCGAAGATCAGTTTGGGTTCCACGGAAACGTAGGAACGCTAAAACAAAACTGACACTACGACATATATTTGATGTAAGTTGAGGAAAGACAAACCTACGTTAATAGCATTTGTAGACATACAGAAAGTTTTTGACATTTTTGACTGGAACACCCGTTTGCAATTCTGAAGGTAGCAGGCGTAAAGTACCAGGGGCGAAGGGCTATTTATAAGTTGTACCGAAACCAGTCGGCAGTTACAAGTGTTGAGGGTCATTAAAGGGAAGCACTGGTGGAGAATGGGGGTGAGACATGATTGTAGCCTCTTACCGATGTTATGCAATCTGCACATTGAACAAGCAGTAAAGGAAACCAAATAAAAAATTGGGGTAGGAATTAAAGTTCATGGGCAAGAAATAAAAACTTTGCGGTCTATCGATGACAAATTAATTCTGTCAGAGACAGCAAAGAACTCAGAAGAGCAGCTGAGCAGAATGAACAGTATCTTGAAACAAGGACATAAGATGAACATCAAGAAAACAAGGATATTGAAATGTAGTCGATTTAAATCATGTGATGCTAAGGGAGTTAGGTTAAAGCAGTAGATAAATTTTGCTATCTGGGCAGCAAAATAACTGATGATGGCCGAAGTAGAGAGGACATAAAATGTAGACTGGCAATGGCAAGAAAAGAATCTCCAAGGAAGAGACATTTGTTAACATTGAATGCAGATTTAAGAGTTAGGAAATATTTTCTGAATATATTTGTCTGGAGTGTAGCCATGTATAGAAGTGAAACTTGAACGATAAACCGTTTAGACAAAAAGATAATAGAAACATTCGAAATGTGGTGCTTGAACCGTGCGGGGCTCGTGTTCATTCCGTTTATTGCTTGTCATCTTCTCATACGGTACTGCCCACTCATTTTCTTATTCCATTCACTGGCGTCACTAACTTCCTGCCTTACCTTCCAATGAGTGGCAGCCGCAGTGCTTATCGATAAGTGCACTGCCATACCATCTCTGGAGCGACCGATAGTATTTCCGGGTCGTCGTGTGTCGGGAGTTCAGTCGGGACGCAGCAGCAGTGAAGTCGTTGACGGAGCGCCGGTGACGCGCGGACAGCCAGTGCTTGTCGGCCGTTGGCGACACACTTGAACTGTCCGATGGAAGGAGGCTGGAGTGGGAATGACCATTGGTTGGTCGTTGCGTCGGTCGTCTCATCGGCCGACGTGTATTTGGTCCTAGGCAGTTGGTCGGCGGGCAGAGCAGCGAGGAAGTCTCCCTGGCGCATGGTCAGGCCCGAGCCTCTGGTGGCGTGCACGCGCGGTTGGAGTTGTGAGGCACTTCTTGCAAGGGTTACGAAGCTCGTCGCCCACCGATCCTGGACACTAAAGTTGAGTGCTCACTTAACCTACTATCAAGCCTCAACTGCTATCACATCTCTTCGTTTGATCCTGGTTGTCACTTTCTGGGAGACTCCCACGAGCAACAGCGTGTGTGCATTGAAGTCGGCTAGAATTGCAGCCATCTTCCTGTGTGGTGTTTAACTTAATTTAATTCATTCCTTCATTAGTGAAGTGTACCAGCGGAATCTCCTGCCTTGTGGCTGTTGACGTTCCGGTGACCTGCCTCGGTCATTGGTTTAGTTTTGGCAGTTTATTTTGCTCGTCGTGTTGATGCTCTCCAGCATGGCGTGTAGCTCGACAGCTGAGATGTTGTTGGTAGTTTTGGGCGTTTATTCTGACTTGGCTGGATTGGGCACCAGTGTCCAGAACGTTGTCCTATTGACATCTTGTTGTCGTTTTGCCGGTCGGGTGGAGCATAAATGAACTTGTTGGTTGGTTCGTCGGCTGGCTTTCGGTTGAGTTGCCTTCCGATTAAGAGGTTGTCGGTCTGGCTGCCTGTCTCACCTAAATGTGCGTTAATGTTACCTTCCCAGGCCGATGCTGGGAACCTTCTGAGCGCCGCTCCTTGTGTTTCACATAGTGTTTTCCTTTCTCTTACGTACTCTGTGTGGCCTTCAACCGAGTTTTAGCTTATTAAATTTGCAAGGCTTTTCTTCTTAAGCCGTAGAAAAGAATTGTTTCTTGTTTGGTATGTGGCCTTCAGCCAAGTTTCAGCCTTCCAAAATTAAAATTGAAAATTCCTTGTGCCTTGGCCTTAAGCTGCAAATTTGTTTCATATTGGTATGTGGCCTTCAACCGAGTTTTCAGCCTTTTCAAATCAAGAGTTGAAAAATTTTGTCTAGGCCTTAAGCCATAAGAAATTTTTTCTAGTTTGTATGAGGCCTTCAGCCAAGTTTTCCAGTTTGAATTAAAAATTTGAAATTTTCTGGGCTTTAAGCCGTGAGATTGTTCAGGTTTCTTATGTGGCCTTCAGCCGAGTTTTATGGGAAAAATTTAAGCTTAGGCCTTCAGCCTATTTATATTAAAGATAAAAACTTTTTTTCTAAAGGAGTGAAACCTCCAGAAGAACTCCTGTACCTCAATTCCTTGCTAAGGCCTTGTCACTTGGATTTTCGATGTGGCCTACAGCCGATCTAAATTAAATCAAAGGAGGTCTTTCGTTGAAACCGTGAGAACTTTGATTCTTGCTGGTGTGATTGTGTGTTTTAAGAAATAAAGTTTATATGTTGAGTGCAACTGACAGTAACTTATTTTGACCGCTTTTCACAAATATAACCACATCCTCTCTGTCCTGCTAGCCCAGGGATTTCAGTGCTACAGAATAATATTAAAGATTAGATGGGTCGATCACGTGACTAATGAGGAGGTACAGAATAGAATTGGGGAGACAAGAAACTTTGGCATAACTGACCAAAGGAAGGGATTGGTTGATAAGACAATTTAGTTTTGGAGGGAAGTGTGGAGTGTAAACATTTCAGAGGGAAACCAAGAGATGAATACAGTAATCAGACCGAGAAGCATGTAGGTTGCAGGAGTTATTCGGAGATAAAGAGGCTCGCACAGGACGGAGCACCGCAGAGAGCTGCATCAAACCAGTCTTTGCACTGAAGACCACAGCACCAACTCGTACCCGAAGTTTAACGGATTCCTTTTAGCATTCATGTGGATGACCTTTTCATTAGTTAAGGTCAATTACCAATTATCCCACCGTACAGATATCTTTTCTAAAGCGTTTTGCAATTTGTTTCGATCTTCTGATGACTTTACTAGGCGATAAACGACAGCATCATATGCAAACAACTTAAGACAGCTGCTCATAGTGTCTCATAGATCATTTATATAGATAAGGAACAGCAGAAGGCCTATATCACTACATTGAGGAATGCTAGAAAAATGGTTCAAATGGCTCTGAGCACTATGGGACTCAACTGCTGAGGTCATTAGTCCCCTAGAACTTAGAACTAGTTAAACCTAACTAACCTAAGGACATCACAAACATCCATGCCCGAGGAAGGATTCGAACCTGCGACCGTAGCGGTCTTGCGGTGCCAGACTGCAGCGCCTTTAACCGCACGGCCACTTCGGCCGGCGAGGAATGCTAGAAATCACATGTCTTACTCGAAGACTTTCCGCCAGTTACTACGAACTGTGACCTATCTGACAGGAAATGACGAATCTAGTCGCATAACTGAGACGATATTCCATAAACACGCATTTTTATTACAAGCCGCTTGTGAGGTACACTGTCAAAAGCCTTCTGGAAATCTAGAAAAAATGAATCAGTTTGAAATCCCTTCGCAGTAGCATTTCTCGTGTGTGTAAAGAGCTAGCTGTCTTTCACAAAAACTATGTTTTCTAAATCCGTGTTGACTGTGTATCAATAGCCCGTTATCTTCGAGGTGATTCATAATGTTCGAACACAATACATGTTCCAAAATACTGCTGCTTATGGGCGTTAATGATATGGGTTGGTAATTTAGTGGATTACTCCTATTGCCTTTCTTTAATATTGGTGAGACCTTTGCAATTTTCTAGTCTTTAGGTACTGATCTTTCGTCGAGTGAGCGGTCGTATATGACTGTTAAGTATGGAGCTATTGCATCAGCACACTCTCAAAGGAACCTAATTGGTATACAGCCTGGACCGGAAGACTTGCTTGTATTAAGTGATTTAAGTTGCTTCACTACTCCGAGGATATCTGTTTCTACATTACTCATGTTGGCAGCTGTTCTTGATTCGAATTCTGGAATGTTTATTTCGTCTTCTTTGGTGAAAAATTTTCAGAAGGCTGTATTTAGTAACTCCGCTTTAGCAGCACTGTCATCGATAGCATTTCCATTGCTGTCGCGCAGAGAAGGCATTGATTGTGTCTTGCAGCTAACATACTTTGCATATGACCAGAATATCTCTCGATTTTCTGTCAGGTTTCGAGACAAACTTTCGTTGTGGAAACTATTATAAGCATCTCGCATTGAAGTCCGTGCTTAATTTCTAGCTTCTGTAAAAGATCGATGATCTTGGAAATTTTGCGTTCGCTTAAATTTGGCATGGTCTTGTCGTTGTTTCTGCAACGGCGTTCTGACACGTTTTGTGTACCAAGCGGGATCAGCTCCGTCGCTTGCTAATTTATTTCGTAAAAATCTCTCAATTGCTGTCGATAGCCGGCCAGTGCGGCCGAGCTGCTCTAGGCGCTTCAGTCTGGAACCGCGCGACTGCTACGGCCTCAGGTTCGAATCCTGCCTCGGGAATGGATTGTGTGATGTCCTTAGGTTGGTTAGGTTTAAGTAGTTCTACGTTCTAGGGGACTGATGACCTCAGATGTTAAGTCCCATAGTGCTCAGAGCCATTTGAACCTTTTTATTGCTGTCGATACTGTTTCTTTGAATTGAAGCCACATGTAATCTACAGTTACGCCGTTAATTTGGAAGGAGTGGAGATTGCCTCTCAGGAAGGCGTCAAGGGAATTTTTATCAGCTTTTTTGAATACGTGTATTTTTCTTTTATTTTTGGAGAATTTGGGAGTTACGGTATTTAGTCTCGCTACGACACTACTGTATTCACTAATCCCTGCATCGTTTTGATGTTCGTTATTAGCTCAGAATTAATTGTTGCTAAGAGGTCAAGTGTGTTTTCACAACTCTTTACTATTCGAGTTAACTCATGAACTAACTGCTCGAAATAATTCTCAGAGAATGCGTTTAACACAATATCGTATGATGTTTTATGCGTATCTGCAGATTTAAAACATTTATTTTCAACATATCGAGGGCAAATTGAAGTTACCAATTGAAGACATACGCGGAAAAATGGGATAACAGAATTTTTTTTTAATATAACCAACGATAATGTAATGAAGTTTGATCGTAAACTATGCAGCCATGTATAAAGTAATTTAAGTTTTCTTCCCTTGCAAATGTGACTACATTTTAATTAGTTTCAATCTGACTTGTCATTAAGTAATGCAATCCGTATATACAATAATGTTTGACACGTGCACCACACGGCCCATACCGGTGTAACTAGTATTGTACCTCTTTCGGGTACCTCATCGTAGCTTTCTGTGTGACCCACGTGGCGGCGGAGTGCCTTGACGCTGAGGATGGCAGATGCATTAGCGGCAGATCCGGAACGGCTTCTCCACTTTGGTCTCCTCCGCCTCATTAATTACTGTCGACAGGCGCGCTACTTCTCGGAACATAAGGTTGGAAGGAATCTCTCCCAAGGGTTACAAGTACACTAATTCTTGGTGACCACAGAATATCCACGCTTTATGTACATTTTTTTGTATGTGATTACTGATACTGTTCTGTAACCTGTAAGCATTTTTTTTAGCTGTGTGTTCCATACGAGGTATTTCTGATCTCTTTACTCCGAATACAGGTACGATGCCGCTCTCCATACTAGTCTGTCTTGACTTCTGCATAGCCATCGCAATCTTGACACATTCAAACATGTGTGAACCCCCCTTCAACAGCAACCCTCCGCCCCCACACACAGACACATTGGCCTACATTGATGACTCGTGATGTGCGCTATTGTATTTGCTCTTAGTCAACATGTACCATAAATTTCTCTGCTCCCCTTTTCTAAAACCTGAAAGCTTGTGCTATGATATTCCTTAAGAATACACGCACTTTTCATCAGGCTACCTGCGTTTAAAAACTATTAAGCATACACAGCACATTTGAAACCTTACAGATCTGGACTCCATCCACAGCGACAATTTTGTTGTTCATTCCTGCACGTACGATCGAACCAAAACCGTTTGATACAGAGCATTTCTGTGAACAATACTTCGCTGAATGTGAGCCGTTGGTTCTTTAGAGGAACCTTCAAGTAACGACAAGTGGTGACCGTCTTTCTCTCATTTATTTCAATAACAATGCCGCACTTATGTCGTAATAAAATTGCAGTGTGACTGATAAAACAAAAAGTTTTTATTTCTTCTGCCTGAATTTTGACACATAATTGTTCTTGGTTTTTTCCTTCTGGTTGCTGAAAGAGTGATGATGATGATGATGATGATGATGGTGATGATGATGATGACCATGACGATGATGGTGGCGGTGATTATACACAGACATATAAGTGAGGCACTGAGAAGGAGAGGCGAAAACGAAATGAAACTACACAAGTTGAATATGTACGAGTATGTGATTTTATTTCAGTGATTATAAATCTGAGTCAAATTTACAAGAAATTTTCGTAGTATGAGCCCACTTATCAGTACGACGTCGTACCCGCTCTGGCCTGAATGCATGCATTGATTCAGTGCAGAACGGTATCGTAAGGCCGTTGCAGCCTCTCCTGAGGCTAGACGGCCCACAAGTGGTCCTTGACGTCACGGATAGTATCATGAGACGGTGTTGACATCACAGCCAGTCCCACGCATTTCCTACCGGCGACGTATTTGGGCGTCTTTGTGACTACCGGTGTGTCTCATCACCACGCAGTTAGTGTGTGCAGTATGTGAATGAGCATTATCCTGCTGAAAATGAAACCACAACACTGTCGCATGAGACGTATCACATGGCGATCCGGGATGTCGGTGATACACCGTTGTGCCGTCAGTTCCGTCAGTCATTGCCAGCTGTGACCTGAAGTCATACCCAGTGGCCTCAACATAATGACGCCAGGACTAACGTTGCTGTGCCTCTCTAAGATATTGGAAGAGTGAGATCTCGCCCCGACGATGATCATCTAAGACAGTGCAGGCCTGCGATTCATCGCTGAACTCACTGCGACGCTATTAATCAGCAGGCCATGCTTCCGTGTCGGGGCACCATTCGAAATGCAGCCGTTCATGTGGTGATGTTATCGGCAGCCAACGGATGGAACGGTAATCCCCTAGTCGACAGGTGCTAGTCTCCGACCAATGGTTCATGATGACGCAGATATCATTACTTGTTGTCGGATGGCAGGCGAAGATGTGTAGGGGTTACGATGCGCTTGTTGTACAATATGGCGATCCTCCCTTGTGGTGGTCAGACTTGGTCAAATGGATTTGAGCACTATGGGACTTCTTAGGTCATCAGTCCCGTAGAACTTAGAACTACTTAAACCTAACTAACCTAAGGACATCACATAATCCATGACCGAGGCAGGATTCGAACCTGCGACCCTAGCGGTCGCGCGGCTCCAGACTGTAGCGCCTAGAACCGCTCGGCCACTCCGGCCGGCCAGACTTGGTCGATCGGGACCTTGACGACAGGTTTGCTTGTCCTCACGTCCCCACGCAGTCACGCCTCTGTCTCTTCCGAATGCCATACAAATCTGAATATTGCACGATTCGACCCGCCAGTCAAACGGAGACCGACAACAAGACCGTATTCAAACGCCGTCACTTGCTGATAACGCTGTCTCAGACGACTACGCCTCATCTCTTTCACACTGATCACTCAACATCTGAAGCTGTTCCGTTTTCTTATACAGGATGCCTCATTTATCTTGCTCACCCAAAATAACATTTTTCTGGTGGGTTAAATGAAAAATTGTTTCAATCAATGTTTTTTAATATCCTTGGGTAGTTAAAGCAGAGAATATAGGTTTAATGTAACCGCACAGGTGTAGGAGATAAGGGTTAAAGGTTAAACTATTAAAATTGAACCATGTACACATTATTCAAGAATGCACTTTCCTCTCAAAAATCAAATGGTTCAAATTGCTCTGAGCACTATGGGACTTAACTTCTGAGGTCATCAGTCCCCTAGAACTTAGAACTATTTAAACCTAACTAACCTAAGGACATCACACACATCCATGCCCGAGGCAGGATTCGAACCTGCAACCGTAGCGGTCGCGCGCTTCCAGACTTAAGCACCTAGAATCGCTCGGCCACCCCGGCCGGTACTTACCTCTACAAGAGCTTTTTTTTTTTTTGCGATTCCCGACTCATGTAAACGCAGTTAGTCACTCCCCCCCGCCACTCCGACGCAACACATTTCTTGTTACAGTACACTGCATACCAATACAGCCGTGCTTCAGACTAACTTAGTAACAGCATAGCGGTAGTATAGATTGTAAATACTATTTTTATTGTGCAAAGCTGTATGATGTACACGCGTGGCGATAAGATAGAAATGCTGCTGATCTACGAGGAAAGTATGTTGACTGGAAATAATTGTAACTTGCGTTTTTATGTTCAGTTCTGTAAGAGAACATTATGATTACATACTTGTACTGTAATTTGCTGTAGGCGGGCATAATTCTGTTCCGGCACAACTGCTATACAGCCGACGGTGGATGCCTTACACATAACGCCTTACAAGCACGATGAATTCTGGACCGTAAATACTCTGGTATGTGAACTGAACATGGTGGGCCATTTCGTTGGCCAGACCGATCTCTGAACCTTACACCTCAGGAATTTCTTTTAAGGGGGAGCAGTCAAGGAGGCCGTCTGCCAAAATGTTCCTAAAACACCAGAGGATATACAGCAACGCATTAGCCATTCTTCTACAGCCATCACAGAGGAAGTAGTAGCATGATGGGGGGCGTCCCCCGTCGACAGAGTGACCCTATATATAGAAACCAATGGTCACAATTTTTAGCGTTTGATGTAAGCGCCCTGTTGTTCATGTAGTGGTAGGAACACAGTAAAAATTTCTACAAAGGGCCATGTTTCTTCTGCATTGTCGTAAGTACTGTAATCCAGTACTGTACAAAAACAGGAGCCAGTAACTGTTGCATTCAATGTTTATTGGTAATTTGTAAAATGATCAAATGTGAAGAGATTTAATTATTTAGTTAATTAAATTAAATGTGGTAATATTTAAATCAGAGTTGTTATGTATTACTTATCATTTCCGTAGCTACTAGTTTCATGGATAAAATGGCATAGTGTGATACATTTTTGAACAGCTCTTGGAGAGTTTGAGGGTATTCTTGAATAAAACCTGCATGTTTCCATTTAAAAAAGTTAACCGTTACCCCGTATCTCCCACATCTGTGGGAATACGTAAATCGTATACCTTCAGCAACAATTATTCAAGGATGTTAAAAAAAACATTGGTTGAAACAATTTTTCATTTAACGTATCAGAAGAAAGTTATTTTCAGCGAGCAAGATAAATGGGACTCCCTATGTACCCTAACAGGACTGATTATGACACTAAACACGAACGACACTATCGCACTCAGTCCACAGTTCTGCCTATCACAGCGATCCAGAACTCGAATCATTTAAGCATTCATAGATGGTGTAAACGTATACGAAGTAACATTGACATCCGAACATGTCTTCTCGATGCTTCACGGTTTTGGTCACACAGCATACAGGTGGTGCCCAAAAATATGAGAACCTTAAAAGCACAATACATTACCATGTCTAATATCGTGTATGAAACCCATTCACATTCAAAACAGCGTCCGGATCTCTCAGACCAATAAACAGAAGTCCTGTATGTTTTCAATGGAATCTTGTACTGTTCTTCCTGAAAAGTAGAAGTTCAGGTAACGATGATGGAGGTAGATAGCGATCAAGCACCCATCTCAAAAGCAGACTAAAAAGGCTCAATAACATTGAGACCTGACGACCGTGGTGCCCAGGGGGTATCCGAAAAAGCATCCTCGTGCTCACAAAATCAGTCCTCGACGACGAAAGCTTTGTGGACAGATACCCTGTCGCCTTGGAACACAGCACCAAGATTGAGGGGCAAACATTGTGCCATTCGATAGACGTTATCGTTGGCAGTAATCCGACCACACGTAGTAACCATGGAGCTCATTGAAAACCACGATATGACTGCCCAAATTACCACCGAAGCCTAGCATGTTTCACTCGTGAGACGTAAACGCGGCCAGAAGTTGAAAACTCTGTGAAACAGGGCCCATCCGACCAAATGACTTCATTCCACTGGTTCACCGTCCAGATTTTAGGGCTTCGGCACCGCATTTATCTGTTACGCGCATTTGCATGAGAGGTTTCGGAATTCCGGCTTACAGTTCCGTGCTTACGGAGCTCCCTTCGTGTTGTTTTGGTGCTGAAAGTGTTCGCGAGTGCGACATTCAGTTGGTTCTGCAGTGACTTTTGGGGCTGACGTCCTTTTATTTTTCTTCACAAACCTCTTCAATGACGTCTTTCACGATCACTCAACACAATTTCCTCCACGATGTGTCTTAGCAGATGACCTTTTCCCGCTTTCCCTGTGGGTAGTATAAATTTTAGATAGGAGCCTTCTTGAAACTTCAGATACTTCGGCTTTCTTGGTTACGGAAGCACCCACCAAATGAGCACCAGCAATTCGCTCACCTACTAATTCACTTAGCTCGACATGATGCACTCACAAATACAGAACACTCTTCTGACCACGACTAACACCTGTAACTGATACGGCCAACAAGGACGTATACCAAGACAAAGGACACCAACAGTCAGGTCCTGGAGGAAGAGCTGGGAAACTTACTGAACGTTGGTTGTTACTTACAAATCCTTACAACCAATGTATTGAATATCAAAGCTCTTTACTAACATGGCACAAGGGCCAAGCATAAATGTGTGTCTTCTATACAACAGTACAAGTTTTTAAAGAACCGAAAGCATAAATGTCCCTATTCCTTAGAGCAACGTAAACATTCAAGAACATCAAGCACAGAAATCTTTCCTCTTTGTTGTTGTGGTCTTCAGTCCTAAGACTGGTTTGATGCAGCTCTCCAGGCTACTCTATCCTGTGCAAGCTTTTTCATCTCCCAGTACCTACTACAACCTACATCCTTCTGAATCTGCTTAGTGTATTCATCTCTTGGTCTCCCTCTACGATTTTTATCTTCCACGCTGCCCTCCAATACTAAATTGGTGATCCCTTGATGCCTCAGAACATGTCCTACCAACCGATCCCTTCTTCTGGTCATGTTGTGCCACAAACTTCTCTTCTCCCCAATCCTATTCAATACTTCCTCATTAGTTATGTGATCTACCCGTCTAATCTTCAGCATTCTTCTGTAGCACCACATTTCGAAAGCTTCTATTCTCTTCTTGTCCAAACTATTTATCGTCCATGTTTCACTTCCATACATGGCTACACTCCATACAAATACTTCCAGAAATGACTTCCTGACACTTAAATCTATACTCGATGTTAACAAATTTCTCTTCTTCAGAAACGCTTTCCTTGCCATTGCCAGTTTACATTTTATATGTGTCTCATTCCCTAATCTAATTCCCTCAGCATCACCCGACTTAATTAGACTACATTCCATTATCCTTATTTTGCTTTTGTTGATGTTCATCTTATATCCTCCTTTCAAGACACTGTCCATTCCATTCAACTGCTCTTCCAAGTCCTTTGCTGTCTCTGACAGAATTACAATGTCATCAGCGAACCTCAAAGTTTTTATTTCTTCTCCATGAATTTTAATACCTACTCCAAATTTTTCTTTTGTTTCCTTTACTGCTTGCTCAATATACAGATTGAACAACATCTGGGAGAGGCTACAACCCTGTCTTATTCCCTTCCCAACCACTGCTTCCCTTTCATGTCCCTCGACTCTTATAATTGCCATCTGGTTTCTGTACAAATTGTAAATAGCCTTTCACTCCCTGTATTTTATCCCTACCACCTTTAGAATTTGAAAGAGAGTATGCCAGTCAACATTGTCAAAAGCTTTCTCTAAGTCTACAAATGCTAGAAACGTAGGTTTGCCTTTCCTTAATCTTTCTTCTAAGATAAGTCGTAAGGTTAGTATTGCCTCACGTGTTCCAACATTTCTACGGAATCCAAACTGATCTTCCCCGAGGTCCGCTTCTACCAGTTTTTCCATTCGTCTGTAAAGAATTCGCGTTAGTATTTTGCAGCCATGACTTATTAAACTGATAGTTCGGTAATTTTCACATCTGTCAACACCTGCTTTCTTTGGGATTGGAATTATTATATTCTTCTTGAAGTCTGAGGGTATTTCGCCTGTTTCATACATCTTGTTCACCAGATGCTAGAGTTTTGTGAGGACTGGCTCACCCAAGGCAGTCAGTAGTTCCAATGGAATGTTGTCTACTCCGGGGGCCTTGTTTCGACTCAGGTCCTTCAGTGCTCTGTCAAACTCTTCACGCAGTATCATATTTCCCATTTCATCTTCATCTACATCCTCTTCCATTTCCATAAAATTGTCCTCAAGTACATCGCCCCTGTATAGACCCTCTATATACTCCTTCCATCTTTCTGCTTTCCCTTCTTTGCTTAGAACTGGGTTTCCATCTGAGCTCTTGATATTCATACAAGTCGTTCTCTTATCTCCAAAGGTCTCTTTAATTTTCCTGTAGGCAGTATCTATCTTACCCCTAGTGAGATAGCCCTCTACATCCTTACATTTGTCCTCTAGCCATCCCTGCTTAGCCATTTTGCACTTCCTGTCGATCTCATTTTTGAGACGTTTGTATTCCTTTTTGCCTGCTTCATTTACTGCATTTTTATATTTTTTCCTTCCATCAATTAAATTCAATATTTCTTCTGTTACCCTAGGATTTCTACTAGCCCTCGTCTTTTTACCTACTTGATCCTCTGCTGCCTTCGCTACTACATCCCTCAAAGCTACCCATTCTTTTTTTACTGTAGTTCTTTCCCCCATTCCTGTCAATTGTTCCCTTATGCTCTCCCTGAAACTCTCTACAACCTCTGGTTCTTTCAGTTTATCCAGGTCCCATCTCCTTAAATTCCCACCTTTTTGCAGTTTCTTCAGTTTTAATCTACAGGTCATAATCAATTGATTGTGGTCAGAGTCCACATCTGCCCCTGGAAATGTCTTACAATTTAAAACCTGGTTCCTAAATCTCTGTCTTACCATTATATAATCTATCTGATACCTTTTAGTATCTCCAGGGTTCTTCCATGTATACAACCTTCTTTCATGATTCTTAAACCAAGTGTTAGCTATGATTATGTTGTGCTCTGTGCAAAATTCTACCAGGCGGCTTCCTCTTTCATTTCTTAGCCCCAATCCATATTCACCTGCTATGTTTCCTTCTCTCCCTTTTCCTACACTCGAATTCCAGTCACCCATGACTATTAAATTTTCGTCTCCCTTCACTATCTGAATAATTTCTTTTATTTCATCATACATTTCTTCAATTTCTTCGTCATCTGCAGAGCTAGTTGGCATATAAATTTGTAATACTGTAGTAGGTGTGGGCTTCGTATCTATCTTGGCCACAATAATGCGTTCACTATGCTGTTTGTAGTAGCTTACCCGCATTCCTATTTTCCTATTCATTATTAAACCTACTCCTGCATTACCCCTATTTGATTTTGTGTTTATAACCCTGTAGTCACCTGACCAGAAGTCTTGTTCCTCCTGCCACCGAACTTCACTAATTCCCACTATATCTAACTTCAACCTATCCATTTCCCTTTTTAAATTTTCTAACCTACCTGCCCGATTAAGGGGTCTGACATTCCACGCTCCGATCCGTAGAACGCCAGTTTCCTTTCTCCTGATAACGACATCCTCTTGAGTAGTCCCCGCCTGGAGATCCGAATGGGGGGACTATTTTACCTCCGGAATATTTTACCCAAGAGGACGCCATCATCATTTAATCATACAGTAAAGCTGCATGTCCTCGGGAAAAATTACGGCTGTAGTTTCCCCTTGCTTTCAGCCGTTCGCAGTACCAGCACAGCAAGGCCGTTTTGGTTATTGTTACAAGGCCAGATAAGTCAATCATCCAGACTGTTGCCCTTGCAACTACTGAAAAGGCTGCTGCCCCTCTTCAGGAACCACACGTTTGTCTGGCCTCTCAACAGATACCCCTCCGTTGTGGTTGCACCTACGGTACGGCTATCTGTATCGCTGAGGCACGCAAGCCTCCCCACCAACGGCAAGGTCCATGGTTCATGGGGGGGGGGGGGGGGCTTTCCTCTTTAGAACTAACAAACTTTAAGGAATACAATTTTGCTCGAACCTCACTTTAATCTGTAACAATGTTTCAAGATATTTCTTTCACAAGAAGGAAGCATGTCAAACATGAATAAAATCGCAGTTGGTCAGGCCGACGTCGGATCGTGGCGCAAGTCCGGAGGCGGCACAACAGGGTCAGAGGTGGACCTCGAGCAGCACTTCCCTGCCCCAACGAGACAAGCGGCTTAGGGATGTAACTACAACACAAATAGCAAAGCTCTCTTAAACTCTGCAAGGACACAACAATAAATCATTGACTAGCCCCAATGGCACCACACATAAGGCAAATACAAATTCGGGCTCTGCAAAATTCAGAAATTATTATAGTATTAAACGTAGAAAATATTAAAACCGCCTTAACAAATTTAAAAGTAGCCTTCAAAAAATAACCTCTACAAGCCACCAAGCTCCTTACCCGTAGCTGTAGGCTAACCAGATAGTCTGGACATATTTCAGGCTCTTCAGTTACATTAGAAACCAGCTGTTGGAACAGTTGAACAGGAAGCGTAGCATATTGTTATACAAGGTGGCTGTGCACCTTAAGATGTAGGTTATCGTACTGAGTAAGAACAGGGTGGCTGGCACAAGACAGAGCAGACCTCACTTCTTGATTCAATACTGTTTCAAGATGAGATGCCACATACAGTACAGTCCAGCCCGGAAGGATTTAAAATCAAAATACAAGTCACAGTCATTCCACTTTAATTTAAAACAGGGCGCACACAGTTTTCGTAACTAAAATGAGCTTTAACAGGCAAACCAATTACTCCAAAAAAGCGAACTGAGCACGTATTAGCAGTTCGTTTATCAAAGAACCAATCGATCGCCGTGCAGCCGTAAGGCCACTAACTTCAAATTACACGTGGAGGCAACCACCAAGTTGCTCCAACGCGACAAGCTGCCGACGACAGAGAGAGGTTTTCCGAGAATTTTCACAAACTATGCTCACAGTGGCGGTAATCTTGGGGCCCTATTTCCGAGCAGGGAACCCAAGACAGATGCAAGCCTGATACAGCCCGGGACAGCACTAGCATCGACATGCGTGCCGCGGACATTGACCCTTGCACGTCTGCTCAAGCCTACCTTTAAGCTTTGACTTCTATCACCCCCTCTAGCCTGTGTCTCCTGTTCTGAGGTAACCAACCAGAGTTATTGCAGTGCCTGTTATTCCGAGTTACGATGCAATATTCCTCTGGGCATGCGAAAAATTGCATCACGATGGATCCCGCATGACTTGACGGAAATACAAAAATCGATGCGTTACGACGCTGCTCTGACACCCTTGGAGGGCAATGAGCGCGAAGGAGAGGCTTTCTTAGGCCGTATCGTAACACTGGATGAGACATGGGCCACATCGTACGAGCCAAAACTGAAACGCCAATCCAACGAATGTCCTCATTATGGGTCGCCGTGAATGTCGAAACTGCGTCAGAGCCCCAGTATGGTGAACGTTACGGTAGTTCTCGTGTACGACTGTGATGGTGTTATCCTAACGCATGACGTTCCTCCACGGCAGAACGTCAATGCAAGTATTACTGTTCGTTTTTGGAGCATCACCTGCGACTAGGTTTGCGAAAGAAGCGGCGACACTTTCTGCGCAACCCAGCCATCATTTTGCACTACAATGCGCGGGCGCATACAGCGCAAGCTGTGGCTGCTCTGTTCGGTCGATGTGACTGGGAAGTATCATCCACCATACTCCCCGGACTTAAGTCCTTGTGACTTCGATTTGATTCCGAATATGAAGCAACCACTTCGTGGCATTCGCTTCAGAACTGTTCCAGAGATTCAACAGGCAGTAGACCGCTCCATTCGCACCATCAACAGAACAGGCTCTGCTAACGGTATACTACGCCTTCCACATCGCTGGCATTGGGTTCTACACAACGCTCGTGACTACTTTGAAGGACAGTAACAAGTGCAAACATGTAACCGTTTTGTATCTGTTGTGAATAAATAGTTGCCACTATTTAAGTTCCAACCATCGTACTTCCTGATATCTTAACAGATATCCAATTATACTGTTCCTTCTTCTTCAATGTCTTCCATTTATTCCTCTCCTCGATGAATTTGCGGAGAACCTCCTCAACCCTTTCCTTATCCGACCACATAATTTTCGACATTCTTCCATAGCTTCACAAGTCAAATCCTTCTATGCTTTTCCTATTCTGCCATTGTCCACGTCTCACTACCATACAATGCTGTGCTCCAAATGTACGTTCTCAGAAATTTATTCCTTAAATCGAGGCCTATGTTTGATGCCAGTAGACTTATCTGGACCAGGAATGGCCTTTTTGCCACCTATAGCCTGATTTTTATGACCATCACGCTCCGTCCGTCATTGTTTATTTTGCTCAGTCGATAGCATAATTCCTTAACTTCATTTGCTTCGAGATCACCGATTCTGACGTTAATTTTCTCGCTTGTCTTTTCTCTGCTACCTTTCATTGCTTTTGTCTTTCTTCGATTTACAATCAGTCCATGTTCTGTGCTCATTAGACTGTTCACTCCATTTAGCAAATCCTGTAATTCTTCTTCACTTTCACTGAGTACAGTAATGTCATCAGCAAATCTTGTCACTGGCATCCTTTCCCCTTGAATTTTAATCCCACTCTTGAATCTTTCTGTTATTTCCGTCGTGGCTTCTTTGACGCACAAATTTAGCAGCAGTGGCAAAAGTCTACTTCCCTGCCTTACACGCTTTTCAATCCGAGCACTTCATTCTTAGTCTTCCATCTTATTGTTCTCTAATGGTTCTTGTCAATATTGTGTGCCAGTTGGGGTACCCGATTTCGTCCGGGAAGTTCATATGGGATTGTGTGCTACTTGAAATAAAAGAAGACAAATTAAAGTTTAAGACGTATATAATTTATTGAAAACATATTCTAACTATTTGCAGTACTTTATGAACAACATTTTTCATTTTATTATCCGGGGTTCATAAGCACAAACTGTTCGAATTTTCTACTCGAGAGCGAGCTACGTACAGTTGACCGCAAGAGAAGCATGAGTCACACTGCTATATTTTAACGTTTGTCTGTGCGCTTTCTTAATTGTAAAACTGTAGGCTAAATTGATTGGAAATTGCAGTCAGTAAATATCAGTTGTATTCTGGGGATAAACAGAATGTGTCATTTCTATTATCCAGTAGTAAGTTCGGCTTCAATGAAGTTATTCGATAGCTAATTGACGAGCATTACATAGATTTTATGAGCTGTTTCTGAGTAGTATGATCGGAGATGCAATTTTAAGTCGAAGTCATTGTAAAGGTATTCCTGGTACTTCTAAATTCTGTATGGAGTTCATATTTTCTTCAACGTTCACGATCGTGTCGATCGATTTGTGTATTCTATCTTCACCGGAAATTATCTTTTGAATATTTAAAGTTAATATCGTCGACAGTATTATTTTCAGTTGCAAAATTGCCTTTTCAAATAACCACTTCGGAGTGGTATAGTTGCGAACAATGTTTGGATAGATTTGGCCAATGAATCAGTTTTCAGCGGTGGCCATGTTGCAAAAATCACTGTTGAGGTTAATGAGGACGGTCGTCTGGTCATCAGGATATGTGCCTTCGTTCATTTATAGAAGTTGTTGAGCAAAATGTGCTGTTGTTTCGGCTTTCGATAGTCCAAGCCTGGTATTTTTTGTTATTCACGGTATTTCTATCTGCGCCAGGTATGCGATTTTTTCAAAGCACGCATTTATTTCGTCTGCAGGTGTTGGTTTGGGGACAACTTGCAGGTATTGACTTGGGGATAACTGGAAGCGTTTGTCGAAAATATCCTGAGAGTATGAATAGAGCTACTCCCATAGACTTCAGAGTTTCCTCGCAAGTCGTAATGTTCTGTCCATGGCTTCGAGCGCTCTTTTATATGCCATTGTGTATTCGTCCGAGAAGATAATTTTAGCTTACCTTAGAAGTTCACCTCACCCACATGCTCTTGAGATTCTACACACCGGGAATTATTCTTCGGTTATATTCAACGGTAGTTGTAGGACGGAATGGGCAGTTTGTGGCTACAATGTCGTATTATGCCAGGGAAAGTGTGATGTGTTCTTTAGCACGTATTTCCACCAGAAATGCCGGCCGCGGCGGCCGTGCGGTTCTGGCGCTGCAGTCCGGAACCGCGAGACTGCTACGGTCGCAGGTTCGAATCCTGCCTCGGGCATGGGTGTGTGTGATGTCCTTAGGTTAGGTTTAAGTAGTTCTAAGTTGTAGGGGACTTATGACCTAAGATGTTGAGTCCCATAGTGCTCAGAGCCATTTGAACCACCAGAAATAGATTTACTAGTAACGTTTTCCCGGTGCCGCCTGGTGCGTCAAAGTAAATAATTCCGTCAGTGTTGTTGTTGATCCGGTCCACGATAACGTTGTAAATTTCCTTTTGGTTGTCATTGGGGAATGGTTTGTTGTGAGCTATGTATTGAAGTAGTTACCTGATGTAGTTTTTCCCTCCGTAATTTTGAGGTTTAGCACACTGATGGCATCTTTTCGTGGTGCTTCCATCCCAAGTTGTTCTAAGGTAGATTTGTTTATTGCTAAACATAAATCTTCTACGCGAATAAGTGTTCCATTGAAGACGTCGTTGAATTCGATGGTCAGTTCAGGATGAGGTTATCGGATTTGGTACAGTATGTCTTTAATCATACTCTCTTTGAAGGAGTTCCATAGACGTTTTTGATACGGTGTATTATATGTCGTAAAAATTATGGCGAATAATCTGTCATTTGTTCAGCTAAGACTCTGAGTGAGGCTTCTTGTGTTGTCGTTTTCCAGTACTCCTACAGGTTGGCATGCTTCTCTGAACATCTGGCATAGGTATCCGTCAGCAGTCTTGAGACCTGTGAAGCCGTTCTCCGTAAATCGTGTAGCAGCATTTGGTGTATTTCGTGCAGACAGAAACTTGCGGGGTTGTTCGGATGTACGGTGTATACTCGGCCTAGTGCGCCAGTTTTCTTCCACTGGAATTTCTTGTTTTCGTCGCAGAAAGATTTTTCTTGTTGTGTTCCACATAGCCTATAATAAGTAGGGACGTCGACATATAGTATTGTTTTCGCGAATGGATCCATTTGGCACAGTTGGTAAAAAGTTGTTAATGTTGTGTTTTGAGATGGTTCGCTTGCAGTTGTTCTGGCGCTGGCTTTTGTGAAGTAAACTCTCTGTCCATTCTCCAAATGTACTGCAAGATGTTGCACAATTAGTTCACGTTCGAGTATGGGAAAATAAAAAGCCCGTCACACTGCTTAGTTACTGTTCATGTATCTTCGCATCTGGTACATGAGGATTTCGTCGTTTCTGTTTCGTTGTTCGCTGTCTTTGCCTATTTTAAATACTGCCTTTGCTCGCATACTTACAGACATATTGGATGGATTTCACTGAATTGCAGTAGTTTGTGTTTACCAGGTGTAGCAGTATGAATCAGGAACCTGGTTACAATAATTACACATCTGTGTTTGAAACTGATAAACAATATTTTATTAAAAATTATTTCCATTGCTATTTATATATTTCTCTCGCCTCTCTGGCGGGCTATGAATGCCAGGGAAAAAGAACAGTTCTTCTTTTGGAAAGAACCAGTCAGCGAGCCATTTTCGTAAATTTTCGTACGAATTGAAGCGTTGTTCAACAAGAGCGTGTCCCAGTGATGCAAATAGATGGTAATGGGACGGAGCCTGGTCTGGAGAATAAGCCGCATGCCCTAGTATTTCCCAACTGAATGCCTCGATCGTTTTGCTGACCCGCTTGCTATGTGTGATGGGGCGTTATCATGGAGCAATATGACTCTATTGTCTTTTTCCATATTCCGGTCGTTTTTTACGTAATGCTCGGTTTTAATCAATCATTTGCTATTGTTAGCGATCAGTGTTAAATATTTCACTAGATTTTACCTGCTCATAATAGTTGACACACATCTGATCCCAACAAACACAGAGCATTGTCTTGTAGTGAATGTTGATGGTTTCCTTGAATTCACCCATGATCTACGACGCTTAGGATTCTCAAAATACATACGTTTTCATTACCTGTCACTATTCATTGAAGGAACTACTTTCTTTTGTATGTGACGAGGAGAATTTCACAAGTGGTCTTTCGAATTGGTTGTTCTCTTTCATTCAGTTCGTGCGGAACCTATTTTCCCACTTTCTGCGCCTTTCCCATTGCTTTAAACCGAAGAGAAACGTATTCCTGCATCACATTCAATTGTTCCGCAAGTTCCTGTTGAGTTTATCATCTTTATCCAATAAGACCTGCAATTCGTTGTCTTCGAACGTTTTCGGCGGTTTGCTGCGCTCGTAGTTTCTCACGTCAAAATCACCACTTCTGAATTTCTCGAATCACTCCGAACACTGTTTTCCCAAGAGCATGTTCGCCAAAAGTTTCGACAAGCATTCGATGCGATTCTGAAGCAGTTTTCTTCAAATGGTGACACAAAACCAGTGCTGTCCGCAAATCGTAGTTCCTAGGCACAAAACTCGACATGTTTGCGGGTTTGAAACAGATACCAATGTATGGAACTTGGGTTACTGTGTGTTGACATTCGTTGTCAGCCTTTACAGGAAGCAGATGGTGCAGCAAACTCTGTCTCACGGGCCCTACACTGACGGCTAGCAGCTTCTATGTGGAAATTCCGGTTTCATACTCCTACACCTGGTATGTGTGCTTGGAACATTTTGGAAAGTAGTTGTTATATGGCACTACCCACTGATTATCTATTTCCAGTTCGTCGCTGCCTCGTATTCGTTGTTTTGCTGTGAAGCCACCACTTTCGGGTGATCCTCTTCTGTATTCCAGAACTCCAGTTTTGTGCCGTCGTAGTATGGTTTTGGGTAGTTTTTCTGTACATTCTCCATCACTCATACATGGTGAATGGGGTTTAATGGTCCGTGAACCATGTTGTTCACTATTATTTCCTATAGTTTCGAATCTTTTTTGGATTGGTAAATTCAACTTGGATGATTTCGTCGATATCCGTGGGATTAATTCTGTCGTGTAGCCATATGAGATTCTATGAGACAGTCATCGTTTCTGCCATTCGATTGTGTACATCCAGTATTTAATGATTCCAAAGATGTGATATTTTGTGATGACTTCAATAAATGTCATTTGTTTTTGTCGGAAAACTCGGATTATTATGTCGTGTCGGTGCATGGGAGCTTGTGCGTATCCTAGTTGTTCTTTGATTTCTGGCCACGACGAGTTACATGCAAATATAATCAAGAGGTCAGGATGGCCACATTTTATTACGTAGGTCATGGCATCTTGGGTGCATAGTTTCGTTCATGTGTCTCGATTTTCTTAGGTATCATGAAGATAAAGTCAACATTGTTCCATTGTCGTGAATGTTTCCGTCATTTATGATTGCGTAAGTGAATGAATTCCTCTGTGTGTAGTTTCTTCTGATTAAATTTTATGTGAAGCATCCGTTCCGCTTCTTTTTTAGCATACATATCTACCAGAAATTGATGGAATAAACGGCGAGTGTTGAGAATGTGACTGCATGTTTCATTATTTTAGACCATTAGGCGGTAAGCATAGAACTCCTCGTAAGTGACATTTTTGCTTGTTTCTACGCCTGTTTCAGATTTTTTTCACTTTAAAATGATATCCGTCCTCTCCGTGCAGAGATATTAATGGATATTGGAGGGCTTCATACCAATGGCGTGCCTCTGCAGTGCATTGTATCCTTCTCTTCTTCGTTTTCAATTAGGTCTCTGGTAGTGTTTTCATTGTCCACGATTACGATGGCGACTTCGTATATCTAAGGAGCGTTAAATCCACGTTCGTGTTCTCGAGGTGGTCTTTTGTAGGCTCGAATTACAACTTTATAGTCATCAGAAATCGTTAGATCCAGTGCTGTTTTGTGTATGTGAATTATATGAGTGTTTTTGTGTGAGATCCCTTGAAGATCTTTCACTACTTCTCGTCTCAGTCCTCTGACATTTGTGCATCGTTGATCAGTTTCTGCTCATTTAGATTTTTATGCGAACGACATGTGATTGAATAATATTAGTCATTACTTCGCAATATGGTGCACACAGTGAATCTTCTATTGCAAGAAAAATTAATGAAAATTTTTCTAAGAAACCGAAACGCAAAATCTGACCACAGTGTGACCCTGACAGTTTCGGTTTGTAACGGACTGGGCCATTCCGAAGGCCATATGATTTTGAAGTTCACTGACGTTTTTGTAGTAGACTATTGCTGCACCCATAGAATGGCCGATGGTCTGCAGACGTTCACGACATATTAACAAATTCGACGCTGTCGGGAAATGTAATAATTTTTATTTTGCTTTGCTGCTATGATTACCAGTTGAAAACCATACACCATGGTAGTGCCCATTCGCAAACCACACACCATGGTATTGCCCATTCGCAAACCACACATTGTAGCGATGCTAGGGGTACCAAATTTGTCATAAAGGTCCGTAAATTAATTGATAGTATTTTTCAGTGCAGGTATTTCGTTCTTTCCAAGCAAGTATCAATTCGTGACGTCATCGTCCAGACATGAGTTGACAGTAACTTGAATCAGTTTTAGCAGACTAATTTTATTGATTATGAAATACAAGTTCTTGAAATTTATTTAGAATAGAAAATGGTTAGTTAGTAATCGCACGGCATAATTTGTTTAATACAAAGGTGTTTTGATTTTTGTATGCATGTATAAAGTGTGAATTTATATGCGGCTTTTACTCTTTGACGAGTTACCACTTAAGACTGCTAAAAGTGCGCGTGTACAGTTCGCTGACCTTGTGATTTTGTGATTTTGAGCCGAATAGAGACAAATCCAGTTTCATTTAGACTTTACGTGAGATAGACACATTACGTTATTATAAAAAGTCGTTTAGCCCATCAGGGAAAATTGAAACCTGCGAACTCGATTGAAATATGTTACACTCTAGCGCGTGATTGAGCTTTCCATTAAATCACGTATAATAACTGCAAATGTGCTTGGAATAACGCACAAAGTTTGAAGTTATTTCTCGAGACAAACACAGATTTTTGATAAAAACGCACAGATAATTTATTCAAAATATCGAGGTTTTGTTTTAGTTAGGACACATATCATCTTATTAATCACGTTGCTTAGCAACACTGTAATGCAATTCAATTCATTCATTAGAACGATTTGCGACCAATAAATCCCATTACACATACAGTTACACGGAATTTGTTGATCCAATGAGACTATAAGAGTGTTCTTTTCCAGAAATGCCAATAAACCAACGGTTTCAAAAGTGAAATTACCAACTATTGTGTAACTTCATTGATATTGCATTTCACTGACGAACACTATGTTGTTGTTGTTGTGGTCTTCAGTCCTGAGACTGGTTTGATACAGCTCTCCATGCTACTCTATCCTGTGCAAGCTTCTTCATCTCCCAGTACCTACTGCAACCTACATCCTTCTGAATCTGCTTAGTGTATGCATCTCTTGGTCTCCCCCTACGATTTTTACCCTCCACGCTGCCCTCCAATACTAAATTGGTGATCCCTTGATGCCTCAGAACATGTCCTACCAACCGATCCCTTCTTCTAGTCAAGTTGTGCCACAAACTTCTCTTCTCCCCAATCCTATTCAATACTTCCTCATTAGTTACGTGATCTACCCACCTTATCTTCAGCATTCTTCTGTAGCACCACATTTCGAAAGCTTCTATTCGCTTCTTGACCACACTAGTTATCATCCATGTTTCACTTCCATACATGGCTACACTCCATACAAATACTTTCAGAAACGACTTACTGACACTTAAATCTATACTCGATGTTAACAAATTTCTCTTCTTCAGAAACGATTTCCTAGCCATTGCCAGCCTACATTTTATATCCTCTCTACTTCGGCCATCATCAGTTATTTTACTCCCTAAATAGCAAAACTCCTTTACTACTTTAAGTGTCTCATTTCCTAATCTAATTCCCTAGGCATCACCCGATTTAATTTGACTACATTCCATTATCCTCGTTTTGCTTTTGTTGATGTTCATCTTATATCCTCCTTTCAAGACACTGTCCATTCCGTTCAACTGCTCTTCCAAGTCTTTTGCTGTCTCTGACAGAATTACAATGTCATCGGCGAACCTCAAAGTTTTTACTTTTTCTCCATGAATTTTAATGCCTACTCCGAATTTTTCTTTTGTTTCCTTTACTGCTTGCTCAATATACAGATTGAATAACATCGGGAAGAGGCTACAACCCTGTCTCACACCTTTCCCAACCACTGCTTCCATTTCATGCCCCTCGACTCTTACAACTGCCATCTGGTTTCTGTACAAATTGTAAATAGTCTTTCGCTCCCTGTATTTCATCCCTGCCACCTTCAGAATTTGAAAGAGAGTATTCCAGTTAACATTGTCAAAAGCTTTCTCTAAGTCTACAAATGCTAGAAACGTAGGTTTGCCTTTTCTTAATCTTTCTTCTAAGATAAGTCGTAAGGTTAGTATTGACTCACGTGTTCCAACATTTCTACGGAATCCAAACTGATCTTCCCCAAGGTCCGCTTCTACCAGTTTTTCCATTCGTCTGTAAAGAATTCGCGTTAGTATTTTGCAGCTGTGACTTATTACACTGATAGTTCGGTAATTTACACACCTTTCAACACCTGTTTTCTTTGGGATTGGAATTATTATATTCTTCTTGAAGTCTGAGGGTATTTCGCCTGTCTCATACATCTTGGTCACCAGATGGTAGAGTTTTGTCAGGACTAGCTCTCCCAAGGCCATCAGTAGTTCTAATGGAGTGTTGTCTACTCCAGGGGCCTTGTATCGACTCAGGTCTTTCAGTGCTCTGTCAAACTCTTCACGCAGTTTCTTATCTCCCATTTCGTCTTTATCTACATCCATTTCCATAATATTGTCCTCAAGTACTTCGCCCTTGTATTAACCCTCTATATACTCCTTCCACCTTTCTGCCTTCCCTTCTTTGCTTAGAACTGGGTTGCCATCTGAGCTCTTGATATTCATACAAGTGGTTCTCTTCTCTACAAAGGTCTCTTTAATTTTCCTGTAGGCAGTATCTATCTTACCCCTCGTGAGACAAGCCTCTACATCCTTACAATTGTCCTCTAGCCATCCATGCTTAGCCATTTTGCACTTCCTGTCGATTTCATTTTCGAGACGTTTGTATTCCTTTTTGCCTGCTTCATTTACTGCATTTTTATATTTTCTCCTTTCATCTATTAAATTCAATATTTCTTCTGTTATCCAAGGATTTCTATTAGCCCTCGTCTTTTTACCTACCTGATCCTCTGCTGCCTTGACTACTTCATCTCTCAGAGCTACCCATTCTTCTTCTACTGTATTTCTTTCCCCCATTCCTGTCGATTGTTCCCTTATGCTCTCCCTGAAACTCTCTGCAACCTCTGGTTCTTTCAGTTTATCCAGGTCCCATCTCCTTAAATTCCCACCTTTTTGCAGTTTCTTTAGTTTCAATCTGCAGTTCATAACCAATAGATTGTGGTCAGAATCCACATCTGCCCCTGGAAATGACTTACAATTTAAAACCTGGTTCCTAAATCTCTGTCTTACCATTATATAATCTATATGATACCTTTTAGTATCTCCAGGATTCTTCCAGGTACACAACCTTCTTTTATGATTCTTGAACCAAGTGTTAGCTATGATTAGGTTATGCTCTGTGCAAAATTCTACAAGGCGGCTTCCTCTTTCATTTCTTCCCCCCAATCCTTATTCACCTACTATGTTTCCTTCTCTCCCTTTTCCTACTGACGAATTCCAGTCACCCATGACTATTAAATTTTCGACTCCCTTCACTACCTGAATAATTTCTTTTATCTCGTCATACATTTCATCAATTTCTTCATCATCTGCAGAGCTAGTTGGCATATAAACTTGTACTACTGTAGTAGGCATGGGCTTTGTGTCTATCTTGGCCACAATAATGCGTTCAGTATGCTGTTTGTAGTAGCTAACCCGCACTCCTATTTTTTTATTCATTATTAAACCTACTCCTGCATTACCCCTATTTGATTTTGTATTTATAATCCTGTAATCACCTGACCAAAAGTCTTGTTCCTCCTGCCACCTAACTTCACTAATTCCCACTATATCTAACTTTAACCTATCCATTTCCCTTTTTAAATTTTCTAACCTACCTGCCCGATTAAGGGATCTGACACTCCACGCTCCGATCCGTAGAACGCCAGTTTTCTTTCTCCTGATAACGACGTCTTCTTGAGTAGTCCCCGCCCGGAGATCCGAATGGGGGACTATTTTACCTCCGGAATATTTTACCCAAGAGGACGCCATCATCATTTAATCATACAGTAAAGCTGCATGTCCTCGGGAAAAATTACGGCTGTAGTTTCCCCTTGCTTTCAGCCGTTCGCAGTACCAGCACAGCAAGGCCGTTTTGGTTAATGTTACAAGGCCAGATCAGTCAATCATCCAAACTGTTGCCCCTGCAACTACTGAAAAGGCTGCTGCCCCTCTTCAGGAACCACATGTTTGTCTGGCCTCTCAACAGATACCCCTCCGTTGTGGTTGCACCTATGGTACGGCCATCTGTATCGCTGAGGCACGCAAGCCTCCCCACCAACGGCAAGGTCCATGGTTCATGTGGGAAGCGAACACTATTCTCATTGATAAATGAACTTTAATTGCAAGTAGGTTTTGAATAGTCACCAACACTGCCAAATAACAGTTTACATCACAACCAGTCATAAATGCCAATATAACTGAACGGCCATTAATTCATCATAACAGAGCAATCAACTTCCAGTTCTAGGATAAACTAAAACCTTGTAGAAGTGTAATAAGGTTTATCTGAACATTTCTATCATACATGATTATTTCACATCAACTGGGCAGATTAATAGTTGGAAATTAATTCACCCACAGCAGGTCGTCGCACGCCACTACTAACCTTTTATCCTGACTCTTCACAAGAGATCTCAAGAAGCCGAGATCAAGAAACAAGAAAAGAAGAGACATCGGTATAACATCTTGGTATTAGCCGTAACTAATATAATATGGTGCCAAAAGTCACGACGAACTTGTGCACAGAAATTCAGACTGAAGCTGTTCGTGCCTTTTAGCATCATATTGTAGGACTAGTTACAGTTAATGTAGAGGTGTGTATTTGACAATTGGTGACCCAGCTAGAAACTGGTAGGATTGTATATTCATCCAACTGAGAATGACAAAATAAACAACTATCAAATATTCTCAATACTATAACAGTTGCAGATCTACCACCCGAAGCAGCATGCTTCGAATCAGAAAATTGGACGTTTCTGTGTCAAAAAGCATTTCACAGTATTCATTCTCCCCTGTCGATTATATCAATAGCTTTCTTGCACTCCGTATGCGTGAATATCCATCTTTTATACATGACAGTTAATGGAGTACAACACACTGAAAAGATGGTGGTGGTAGTAAGATTTTTGGGACCAAGTTGCTGAGGTCATCGGTCCCTAGGCTTACACACTAACTTAAACTAACTTACGCTATGGACAAGACACACACCCATGTCCGAGGGAGGACTCTAACCTCTTACGGAGGGAGCCGCAAATGATAAGGCATTCTAATATTTGAATCGTGTACTCTTCTACATTTTAGATGCTTTGACGAATCCAGTGTCTTTTATAGCCTTATTCAGTGTTAAATAGGATCTTAAGAATATTTGTTGCACCTAAGAAAAATCCTGTGCTTAATCATTTTCTTTTATTACCTTTCCAGGTAAGTAAAGCGCCAGTATGTCAGTGCTGTACGTGCTGAAAGAGAGAGTAGTTGGAAGCCATATACAAACGATTGAAGATTTTCAAGATGTAAGTATTCTTACTACACTTTTCATTATTTATAGTGAAGTTCTAATACGTAATGTAATAAGAGAGTGAATCATTCCTTATCGCAGTAACTTACGCAATGCACATGTTTGTGCCTCCTGTATGAATGCAATTATCGTTTAAGTTCAAGTTCACTCCACAGTGTGTATACGTGAGAATTATCTATTCAATTGTAGATCGAATCTGTGTGCATACTCACCTGTACTAGTTTAAATTGCATATAAGATATACAATACCATAGTACTGTACAGGATAATTGGATGCGATGCTCATCTTCTCCCATACACATAAAGATAACAACCAAATATTGTGGCTTAAGAGAGTTCCACGTGGTTGTAGACTTGTTGCACTCGACGAACGCTCACCTTTCACTGTTTAAACTCTACAAATTTTTATACGTTAACGGAAAAATAGATACACAATGAAATTCAGGAGAGGAACTGACATGATCATAGCAAAGTGGATAACTCTATGAGCATCTAGTTTGCCCTTTACTCGATCATTATTCGTAATGAATTATTCACCTTTACGTGATGATACATAAGGTTTATGTAACCCAAAACACTTAAATTTTCCCCACGTTACAAACGCGGCACTGTTGGCTCACATAGCTATTATTCAAGAATTAAACCCTATAACCACATGGCCACAAGAAAGATCGCACTAAGATTCCCCAAAGGAATTTAAAATAAAGAACAAAGACTTTCATTGGGTGCTTTGAATAAGCATGGACTGATCTCATCAAAATTGCGACCTGCCTCGCCCCAATCTTTGTAACAAATTCCGCCACGGCACATTGCGTTTATTCTATTTATTCCCTCACGACCACGCGAATACAAAGCTACGTACCTCTACATCGATGTGACGAAACCGCCGCCTGCCTCTGTGAAGTTGCGCGGTCTTCCGCACTTTCTTCTCACAGTCAGTTGTCTACAGAACACGAGGCGATTGATGTGAGGTCCCCTACAGCACGTGCCATGATATGGCACATTCTCGTCCCAGTTTTCTCTCAAGCAAGCACGACATTCTTTCCTAAAAATTAGTTGTGGGACTGAAAAAGGTTCTAACACTGTAGCAGGAATGTGTCCCTCACTTTGTTTATATCAAATATTGTGCAACGCACAAATAACGAAAATATTATTTATTCTTTTGAAGTTCACGTTGATGGAGTAAGGAGAATTCGAAATCGTGATAATACACTAAAAAAGGTTTTCCACAACGTTCCGAGCACGGAATAATCTGTAGTTATAATTGCCACTATCGTGATATACGAGGTTTGTTCGGAAAGTAAGGAACGATCGGTCGCGAAATGGAAACCACAGTGAAAATCAAAACTATTTTCTTTGCAGACTTAGCTATACCTTCCAGGTACTTCTCTACATAATCGCCGCTCCAACTTAGACATTTGTCGGAGCATTATACCAAGTTTCCAACACCATCGTCATAGAAGGCAGCCGCCTGTGCTTTCCGATAATCCTCTACACTGGTCTATAGCGCCTAGCCCGCGCCCAAGTGTTGTCTTCGTATCCAGAGTTTCATGTGAACACAGATGATACTCAGGACTAGCCAATTAGGGGTGTGTTGTGGGTGATCGAACACTTCCCATTGAAAAGGCTGCAGTAGCGTCTTCACTGCCCCTGCAGAGTGAGGCTGAGAATTGCCATGAAGAAGGAAGTGCATGGCAGTTGTGTTAGGCAGGCTGCATTCACTAAGGCGAAGCCTCTCAGCGGGCCCTCCTACTTGGCTGGAGACATTATTGTTCTAGGCACCTTTACTCGCTCACAGTACACTCACAACTGAAAAGAGCATCTTGATGCGATCGAGGAGCATACTAGAGACACTGCCCAAAACGTCTGTGAAAAGCCTAGTCGGATTTTCACAGTGGTTTCCATTTCGCGACCGATCGTTCCTCTCTTTCCGAATAGCCGTCGTAATTCTAGTTGAGAATAAAGTTTTTAAAAGCTGTCTTTCTATGAAAAAGCTTCATCATAAAAATACTTATAGTTTTATCACAGCTTGACAAATTTAAATGTCCCTTCTTTAATGTATGAAAGAATTCTGTGAACTAAAGAATCTCTCCATCACATATTCTTCCATTTTTTTCAGTATGTCACAAAAGATTAACACGTAATGGCATGTACCAAAGCGAGTAGCACGACGCTGTAGAAATAATTATAACTGAAATAATGAGCTCCAGAGTGAGGTTTATATCTAATGCTCCCTCACATTTTATAAATACCCCTTTTCTTCAAGTTTTTATGAAAAGTTCACTAATTCCCCACTTTAGTAGAAAACTGAAGCAAACAAAAAAAATTGTGACGTAATATTTCTTCCTTTTTAGGCAGAACGACAAAAAACGTAACCTATAGCTATCGCTTCGCTAGAAAATTAGAAGAGACAAAAACGTAATATTATATCAGTTCCTTGATATTATGAAAACCTGTACCAGTGCTCTGCAGCAGATCAGAAGAGATGATCTAGACGAAAATTAAGCTACTCGAATCAACGTAGTTAAGCAGTTGTAAGTCATGGACGCTGTACACGCAATATACGCTGAATCTTTGGTTAATTGAGAGCTGAAACTATGCTTGTTGAAAATCTTTGACATCAGAGACCAAATTGTGCGGCAGTTCTGAAATCTCGCTATTCCCAGCACCATCCCATGCTTCAACACTTTTTTCTTCGTCATCTCACTCTACATATATATGAGGTCTCACATTTGCGTTCCAGTTCAAAACATTGCTTCCATTACAATATTTTATGACCAATATGATCACAGATTAGTGACAGTTAGAGATCTCACTTCTCGGTTTTAAGCACTGACGTCGTTAAAAAAATATTTTGATTTATTTCTGAGCTTTCCAAATTTTGCCAGCATCTTTTTAAATAATAATTATTAATACAATAACTTATAATTTCTTACTTTTATTATGCCTTACCGTGTCGCGCCTTCTTTGCATGTCTCGGTAGTTATAAGAGCCCGATGCGGAATTTCTGTGTCAAATTTTAAATCTTAGAGGGAGCGTACCACTGTTAAAAATCAAAGAGTAGCTCTCAACTTTCGCCTGCAAAAATGTGCTGCTCCGGCTAACTTCATGATGTCTCATAATATGACAAAAGCTTAACTGTCCAATACTAAATAGTTCCGTTGATCTGGGTAATTGAGGCACGGCTCTCTAACCATAGGATTGCCTTTGAAGGTAGCTATAGTGCTTAACCTAAGTACCATGTTTCCTTTGATGTACTTTCATGTTCACAGCTTAATTAGTTACTGATGTAATAGATATAATAATACGTGTCCGATTCCTTTTAGTACGGAACAAGAAAGCAACCATTTCACTAGTCGTGCACGTCACGCAAGATTTTGGAACTGACGAAACTCGACATGCCTCACAGGTGCGCGGACTTGCGCGCAGGTTTCACCATTTACACGCAGACTCTTCCATGTGGCTTTCCTGGACGCTTACTTGTGCATGGTTAAGAGCGTGTCCCTAACTTCTGTCCACGTAACTGAGTGCCGCAGTTCTGCTCGAGTTAAAGTTGTGCTTGTGAGGGCCCTTGTCTCAGCATTGTCCATGAGTCAGAATCTTTTTTGTCCTCTTTGCCGTTTGCGCAACGAAGAACTATAGAGCTACGGTACAAGGCATGCTAAAACAGCAGCCACGATTCAGCTGTACACCACAAAGACAAGCTTGTCACGAAAGAGCATCACTGATAATTTACAAACCAGTACTCCACGTTCATTATCTCAAGTGATGTTAATGTCGTGCATAAAGACCGCCTGTACTAGATATGAGATAGCATGTGTAGCAAAGGGAGGGATTTTGTAATTGCCATACCGAGGCAAATTTCTCTTTTTCATGCTGGAAAATGTTGTTGGTCACTGACTTTTACTGTTCACCATTTATAATCTAACAGGGTCAACACGTAGAAACGAATATGCGTGATATGCTGCAATAACGTTGTGTTATAGCAGGGACCTGGAGCATAATGTGTGACCAAATGTAGCCCTTATACTAAATGACATGTCTTATTGTTAGTCAAGAAACTTGGTTATTCACTTACGTGAAAACCTTTACTTTAACAACTGATGTTCATTGAAATTTCTTGTAAATTAAGGAAATTCTGAAAATTTCGTATAGTGCCTGTTTAGCCTGTATTGATTCCCTAAGTCCACTACAGGCCTCTCATTCAAGATAACGTGGTCGTGTGATCCCGCATGAGCACACTAACAGATGCCACAGTCCTTTCTGTTGAACAGTCACAGGTACACAGGATATGGGCCGTAACCCGTTGGATAATTACAATTGCGTGACTGGTGTTTGCCTGGCCAACAGGCTAGGTGTTCGGGGATGCACGGATGAAGTTGGTACCTCCTCAGCCCGTTTCACTGTTGTCCCAGTCCCAGTCCTTCTGGCACATGAAGTAAATTCGCCTCAACCACACAGAGACCAGTGGACGATAATATGGTCAGGACGTTTACTTTCGGCGGATCCTTAGACTGCAGCGCCAGAAGCGGCGAGTTGTCACCACTGTGGCGCCACTCTTTTGCTACTGTTGGTGCCTTTTCGCCAACTCCTGAGTAAAACAAAAAACGATGACTCTTCGGGCGGTGGCGCTGCCACACTCCAGCGCGCCGTTCGCGCCTGTGACGTCACGCTGCTCCTATGCGCAGGCTGCAGCTGGCGACGCTCCGCGGGGACTCCACGTGGAGTGCGTGCTCGCGGTCGCGACACCACCTCCGCCTCCGCCCCCGCCCCCTCACTCCTGCCTCCACTACCTCCTCCTCCTCCTCCTCCTCCTTAGGGAGTCGGCGTGTGCACCTGCCATCCCATCTGTCACACGAGTCTGCCACATCTCCAATTGCACTTTCTTTTACACATTCCTCCAAGCACAAAGAGATAGCAATTTTCCGGACGTCAGCGTGACATGACATTTTTCTCCTGTTCAGTGACTTAATCCCACCTACATCTGCAGTCCGTAAGTCACCTTGCGTTGTTTGTCGGAGAGTGCTTCGCGTACCACTGCCACTTTCACTGTTTAATGCTCCAACCACGAATGGTTTCTTTGGAAGAACTAATGTTGATATGGCTCCATTTTTGATTTTGTTGTTATGGTCTTCAGTCCGATGACTTGTCTGATACAGGTCTTCACACAAGCCTATGCTGGAGACTCCCCTTCGTTACTGCGTAACAAATGAACCTGCATCCCCTTTTCGTGAGCTACAAGAACGCTGGATAAAAACAAAGGCATCATGGTAACACCGTGTAGCACCGCTTCTAGCCTTGATAATGATCTCTATTCGGCAAGAAGAAGAATCCACACGTTTCTTCAAGTATACCCTATCCAGCCGAAGTCACCCTTTTATGATGTCATCCTGTAACACATCAAACTGTAATGATATTAATTTCTATGAGGACTGTTGATATTTTTAAAAACATCGGGAATCCCCTGTATATGTCGAGAAATGATACCGACGTACCTACGGAAAAGATATCGTTGTATCTACAGAAAAATATCGATGTACCGGCCGATTACATCAGCATTACCGCTTGAGGCGCCCTGCTAAACCCGCATGAGACGACAAGGAATATGAATTTTGGAAGGGCGCCAGAAAGAGCGGCTGTCAGTTACACTCCAAACATAACACTTTATTTAGTTGTCCAAACATTACAGCGCAACTTCTAAGCTTGACTATCGACAGAAAACGTTTTTAATTCTACGACGGCTGAAGGCCCATGAATTAAATACGACTGCTATTACTATTATTACCATTATTATTATTTTTGTGACAGAAGGCTCTAGGCTTTAACCTTAAACAGTACTTAAGGCCAAGCGAAGTAAGAGTTCACTAGTCAGATAGATTAAGTTATTAAAAGCGGCTGAAGGCCCATAAATTTAAATCAACATAACTACAACAACATTTCAATAGGCAGAAGGCCCAAGCTTTATGACCAGTAAGAAACCTTACTTCAAACGGCTGAAGACCTTTGTGTGAAAAAAAAAACTGCAAACAGTTTTCCAAGGCAGAAGGCCCCAAGCTTTTAACCTTAAATAGTATTTAAGCCCAAGTGATTTAAGACCTGGTAAGTAAGAATCCAAAATTTTAAAGCGGCTGAAGGCTCATCATTTTAAGAACGATACAATGACAATAAATTTTCAACATGCAGAAAGCCCACAGCTTTACGCTCAAATGTGTAATACTTGATAAGTAAGACCAATAAAACTTAAAGCGGCTGAAGGCCGATGCTTTTGAAAACAATACAATAAGTTTTCAAAAGGCAGAAAGCCCAAGCTTTATCTTAAGACAACGTAACTTGCCCAATTTAGAAAAACTTACTTTTAAAACGACTGAAGGCGTTTGTTTTTAAAAACACAATTACAAGGATACAAATTCCAACCATCGGCTATGAACCATTAAAAATTCACAATTAAACGTTAATAAGGAGGCAGTATAGGCAACGGCACTCAGAAGTTTCCAGGGGGCTCGGTCTGTCCTTGAAATTTCAACGTTCGCTTAGGTGAGACAAGAAGCCGGCAACACAACCAAGAGACAGTCAGCGACCCCCCCCCCCCCCCCCCCGACAAGACGGCTTGCTAACCACCGAGTAGTATACGAGAATTCCAAAGCCAAAACGTTACAGACATAGCCCCCCACAACCAAAAATACATTAAGCTGCAAAAACTACACACCATGTTGGACAATGCCAACAGGTGAGGAAAGGACACAGTCTGAATTTACGTCAGCGACCAGGACAGGTAACCGGAACACTAACGGCCACAATGCAGAAAATTCCGCTGGTGCACTTGAATTTCAAACCGACAGATATAGTTAATTCCACCACACGGCGGCTAAATCTTCACCAATTCGAGCACTCGCTGTTGCTCCCATGAATACCGCCAACAGTGAACAACCAACCAAGGGGACAACGTGAACAGACGTGGCTTCAGTAATTAAATCACCTCTCTACTTTCATGTCCTGGGTCGGTGAACCACGACCCTCGTAGCACTCGGATCAGCCCCCACAAGCTCCGACACTCTGTAGAGACGCCAGTAGGCCTGGCCGACTGCGCCATGTGGAGACTTGCTGTCTGGTCCACCCAACCGACCCACTGGCTGCACACCGCCAAGTCGGAATTATAAGAAACAGACCAAAGATGCTATACGGTGCGAATATCGATACACACCACTGCTGCCACACGTAGAAAGAGGAAGAACCACGGCATTACCGCATTAACCGCAGGAAACTAAATGCAGAGTAACAGCCAAGCTTTAAAGCAACTCATAAGCCGGGTTCAAGCATGGCTCACCGCTCACATGTCTCCGCCCACAGCAGAGACCAATCTTAATGTTTAGATAATTGTTCATTATTTTCTGCAACTGTTTTTGAAGAATACCGATGTGAAGAAATAGCACTCTAGTTGCGTTAAAACTATTTTTTAACGCAACTGGTGTGTTATTTCTTCACACAGGTAATCTTGTCATTCCGTTCACACCGCCATCCTCCAGTGCAGTGTAATTTTTTCTTTGTGCCATCTGCACACACAGAAAAAGAGAATGACTGGATGTGATGAAAGCTCAATACGTAGTAAGAGTTCTTCACATAGTGGAAGTAAAATTACGTTCTACTACAACTTCAAAATAACAGTTCCAAATACACTCCTGGAAATTGAAATAAGAACACCGTGAATTCATTGTCCCAGGAAGGGGAAACTTTATTGACACATTCCTGGGGTCAGATACATCACATGATCACACTGACAGAACCACAGGCACATAGACACAGGCAACAGAGCATGCACAATGTCGGCACTAGTACAGTGTATATCCACCTTTCGCAGCAATGCAGGCTGCTATTCTCCCATGGAGACGATCGTAGAGATGCTGGATGTAGTCCTGTGGAACGGCTTGCCATGCCATTTCCACCTGGCGCCTCAGTTGGACCAGCGTTCGTGCTGGACGTGCAGACCGGGTGAGACGACGCTTCATCCAGTCCCAAACATGCTCAATGGGGGACAGATCCGGAGATCTTGCTGGCCAGGGTAGTTGACTTACACCTTCTAGAGCACGTTGGGTGGCACGGGATACATGCGGACGTGCATTGTCCTGTTGGAACAGCAAGTTCCCTTGCCGGTCTAGGAATGGTAGAACGATGGGTTCGATGACGGTTTGGAGGTACCGTGCACTATTCAGTGTCCCCTCGACGATCACCAGTGGTGTACGGCCAGTGTAGGAGATCGCTCCCCACACCATGATGCAGGGTGTTGGCCCTGTGTGCCTCGGTCGTATGCAGTCCTGATTGTGGCGCTCACCTGCACGGCGCCAAACACGCATACGACCATCATTGGCACCAAGGCAGAAGCGACTCTCATCGCTGAAGACGACACGTCTCCATTCGTCCCTCCATTCACGCCTGTCGCGACACCACTGGAGGCGGGCTGCACGATGTTGGGGCGTGAGCGGAAGACGGCCTAACGGTGTGCGGGACCGTAACCCAGCTTCATGGAGACGGTTGCGAATGGTCCTCGCCGATACCCCAGGAGCAACAGTGTCCCTAATTTGCTCGGAAGTGGCGGTGCGGTCCCCTACGGCACTGCGTAGGATCCTACGGTCTTGGCGTGCATCCGTGCGTCGCTGCGGTCCGGTCCCAGGTCGACGGGCACGTGCACCTTCCGCCGACCACTGGCGACAACATCGATGTACTGTGGAGACCTCACGCCCCACGTGTTGAGCAATTTGGCGGTACATCCACCCGGCCTCCCGCATGCCCACTATACGCCCTCGCTCAAAGTCCGTCAACTGCACATACGGTTCACGTCCACGCTGTCGCGGCATGCTACCAGTGTTAAAGACTGCGATGGAGCTCCGTATGCCACGGCAAACTGGCTGACACTGACGGCGGCGGTGCACAAATGCTGCGCAGCTAGTGCCATTCGACGGCCAACACCGCGGTTCCTGGTGTGTCCGCTGTGCCGTGCGTGTGATCATTGCTTGTACAGCCCTCTCGCAGTGTCCGGAGCAAGTATGGTGGGTCTGACACACCGGTGTCAATGTGTTCTTTTTTCCATTTCCAGGAGTGTATTTGCCGAAAATTGCAGAAAAAAGATATAAGATAAAAATGTCGGCACTCGATATAGCCCTTTCGATATCGATGTATCAATATAGCGAGGGAAACAATATCGCCGATAAATATCGATATCTAGGGGAAAATAATAATATATAGCTATTTTACCAACAGCGCGTAATTTCTATATTCAGCCTACAGATCGAATGATCCAACACATCTCCTGTGGGATTTAGACTGGGCGATTGTAGTGGCCAATCCAAGTTTGGTAAAGTGTCTCAGTATTCATCAGACCAGACGTGCTGTCCTGCTATGAACTCGACTATAACCTTCTTGATATACGGGAGTATCATCATTATACTCATCATGAAGATGTGGTAGAAAAGGCAACACTTTCAGAATGTCGAAATAAACATCTTGGTTTACGTTCACAGGTATACGAATCAGTGGTTACATTTCATATTATGATAAAATCTTCTCAGCATATCAACCGAGTGATGGCGTCATCTTTTTTGCGACAAGACGACGCCATCACTCGGCTGACATCCCAAGATTTTATCATTGGAAAACATTAACAAAGCCTGCACATATAAGTCATGTTACGATGCTATCCGATGAACGCAGAACAACCTACAGCCTGAATTACACTCTCCACACACTACAGGTTGAAGACGTTATTTGGTTGTTGGTGCAGTTAATACCATATGCCTGTATCCTGGTACTGTCCAGTTTCTGTTGTTTGTCCAATTGAAAACGTGCAGTTTTACGTGCAACTGTGAGCAATGGTTCGAGGTCCCCGACTCCAAATGTCGATTTTATGCAGTACACTTCGAAGTGATTTTTCGGAAACTAGTGGAGAGGGACCCACATTCACCAACAGCAGCTATTCTTGTTTGGTTTGAAAATGACTGTCATTGACAAGGCGTAACATTCGTCTCCAGTCTCTTTCGGTCAGGTTCTTTTTACAACTTCTCTTACGCTGTGCTGAATGTCACGAATGACGCATCATTCCATGTAGATACAAATCGGAAAAACTCATTCGCGTGAGGTCGTGGAAACGTCCACACACGGTAGCTCCTTTCTGCCATTGTATAACGTCTTCATTTGGATCCATATTGCTGCCGTGATTCAGAAAAACCAACAGGCTGCACAAGACGGTTAGTGGGATCTGGACATAATGGAAGAGATGGTTTGCAGGACGATTGAAAGTCATAAATTGTAAGAAAATTTCTACGTTTATTGCTGTTTGTGGTTTGCATTGAGACCCTACAGTATGGATGCAGTTATAACATATGTCAGTTGCATAGGTGGCAGGGGCGAGTGGCCAAAAGTTAATACAGTAGATATAGGAAAGGAACAGTAATATTCTATGAGTGAATGCTGAGTAGTAGAGGACAACACGCAGGTTACATGTGAGACTGTGACAGGTGCAAAATACAAGACAGTCAGGTTTAGGTGCCTAAGCCAACTGTCCTCGAGTAATACTAAGACATAGGAGAGCCAGAGGTAGACAAAGCAATCTAACCTCACACAGAAGGAACGTACACGAGGGTGACATTTACGCGTACTTCTCTGCAGGCAGACGCGGGAAATAATCACATGGCCTGTGTGCCACGCCTCATGATTGGTTATTCAGGTAATCTGTACCACGCTGCGACATAGTACGGGGTCTGGGATTTGTGAACTTCGTTTTAGACAACCAGCACTCATATAATGGCACATAAAGCTGACTAGAGCAATTTGACTGATGACATTGCAACCGACAACCGGAATTAAACGTGCCATACACGCAACATTTCACTACTATAACTCGCTTAGAGGTTGCGCGACCGCCTACTGCCAGTTCTACACAGCACTCCTTAGGAACCAGTGTCTTGTTTTAAGTGGGTGACTAATACACTGTCCAGTCATATTAATGGGACCACCGGCTAAGTTCGAGATCAACATGCAGTAACAACTCATACAGGCAGGTGGCAGCAACAGCAGTGGAGGGTGTAAGAGCGCTTTGGATGCGCGGAAAACAGTGCCAGCTTGTTGTAATATAGACACGGATCGATTTATTTGACGTCCAAAAGGGCATGATCATTGACTTTCGGGCCAAGGATATGGAAGCATGCAACAGTTGTCGGAAGAGTTCAGGTCGGAGGAGGGAGCGTTATGGTCTGTGGAGTGTATTCGTGGCATACCCAGGACGCTCTCGTCATTTTGGAAGACACAGTGAGTCAACACAAGCATGCATTTATCCTTGGGGACCATGTCCATCCCTATATGCAATTTGTTTTTCCTCGGCACGATGGTATCTACCAGAAGTACACTGCAACATGTCATACAGCTCCCAGTGTACGTCTGTAACTCGAAGAGCATCAAGATGAGTTTAAAGTACCTTCTTAGCCATCAAACGGCACGGAGTGAAACCGAATCGACAATCTGTGCGACCATCTCGATACAGCTGTGCGCGCCCTTGGATCCTCAGGTGAGAAACCTATTGCATGTGAGCACGGCACTGGAGTTGACAAAGTTCCACATCCCCGTCCATACCTTCCCAGAACCTCATTGATTCTGTTCCTGCGCCTCCACGCTGCAAAAGATGGTTACCAGGCTTTTGGGAGATGCTCACATTAACGTGACAGGACCGTGTATTTTGTCTTGTGAGCATGTGCAGAAGGAAACTGTGTGTTGTTTGCCTCCTCTGGGAACAGAGGAGTCAAACAGCAAATCACATTCTGGTAGCTCTGTGGGACCATCTGTCACTGTAGTTTGATGAAATTTTCCTGACGGTGTCGCGTTCATTCATGGAATTGTGAGGAGCTTATCTACCCAGCAAGTCACAAACTGAGGAGCTCGTATCGGTCGAATTTGAAAGGACTACAGTTTCTCAAACCCCACTCCAACGAATTTCATTCTCGCTTCTGTCTTTCTTACGATTAAGTACAAGAGTTCGTTAGAATTTAATGTCGGTGTACTCATATAAAATCACGAGACTTTTTCCTGCAATTATTATCGACAGCAAACCAACACTGACAACGTTAATACAGGCATACATGCCGAAGTCGCAAGCTGAAGATGAAGAGATGCAGGATGTACATGACGATATTGAAAAGGACATGAAAATCTAAAAATCATGGGGAACTGGAATGCAGTTGTAGGGGAAGGAGTAGAAGAAAAGGTTACACGAGAATATGGGCTTGGGACAAGGAATGAGAGATGAGAAAGATCAACTATATTCTGTAACAAATTTCTACTAGTAATAGCGAATACTCTGTTCATAAATCACAAGAAGGGGAAATATACTTGGAAAAGGCCGAGTGATACGGGAAGATTTCAGTTAGATTACATCATGGTCAGGCAGAGATTCCGAAATCAGATACTGGACTTTAAGGTTTACCCAGGAGCAGATATAGAGTCACATCACAATATAGTAGTGATGAAGAGTACCCTGAAGTTAAAGAGATTATTCAGGAAGAATCAATGTGCAAAGAAGTGGGATACGGAAGTGTTAAGAAATGATGACACTCGCTTGAAGTTATCTAAAGCTGTATATACAGCAGTAAGGAATAGCTCAGCAGGTAGTACGTTTGAAGAAGAATAGACTGCTCTAAAAAGGGCAATCACAGAAGCTGGAAAGAAAAACATAGGTATAAAGGACGTAACTGCGAAGAAACCATGGGTAACAGAAGAAACTCATCAGTTGATCAATGAAAGAAGAAAATTCAAAAATGTTCAGGGCAATTCAGGAATACGGAAATACAAGTCTCTGAGGAATGAAGTAAATAGGACTTGTAGGGAAGCTAAAACGAAATGGGTGCAGGAAAAATGTGAAGAAATCGAAAAAGAAATGATTGTACAAGAACTGACTCAGCATATAGGAAAATCAAAACAAACTTCGGTGAAATTAAAAGCAAGGGTGGTAACATTTAGAGTGGAACGAGAGTTCCACTGTTAAATGCAGAGAACAGAGCAGATGCATGGAAAGACTTCATTGAAGGCCTCTATGCGGGGGAAGATTTGTCTGATGTGATAGAAGAAGAAACAGGAGTGGTTCAGTATTAGAATCATAATTTAACAGAGCTTTGGAGGACTTATGATCAATTAAGGCAGAACGGATAGATAAAATTCCATCAGTTTTTCTAAAATCACTGGGGAAAGTGGCAACAAAACGACTATTCACGTTGGTGTGTAGAATGTATGAGTGTGGTGACATACCCTCTGACTTTCGGGGTAATGTCATCCACAAAACTCCGAAAACTGCAAGAGCTGACAAGTACGAGAATTACGAGCGCAAATTCAAGCGGCGTTCCGGAGAGTGGCCCCATGCCTGTTCTTCGTTTGGTTTCCTCAAACTGAAGAAATGTAGCTCGCCTGTCTTGAGGTTACCACTTTCGAAAAAGGCACATTTTAATTGGTAATGTGCTGTTCAACAAGTGGTAACCCGCGAAGAGCTTGAAATCGAGCACGCGACTTCCTAACTGGCTAACGCCAATGGTAAATAACTCGAACACGGTGCAACGTGTCGTCGCCTCGTGGGGGACTTCACTTGGTCCTATCAGCGCGATATGTATCTCGTTTATGGTGGGCAAAGATATCCAATAGGCATAAGCCATACCATTCCACGTTTGCGGCTATTCATCGTCTGGTGAAACGGGTGGTTTCTTGGAACGTTAAAGCGGCGGCGGTCACATGCGAAGCGAGCGCACGCACGCTACGATTTGAGAGGTATAATTATGTGTCTTTGAAAGTCTGATCTGGAAGCTGGAGGGATTTCACGGCAAAGAAATCCGCCATTGTTGTGAAATACTTTAGCGACCAAATCTTGTACGACAGAGGTCGCTATGCACTACGACACACTACGACCCCGAAACCGTGGTAGTGTATAACAACTTCTGTCGGGCAAGACTTCAAATGGTTCAAATGGCTCTGAGCACTATGGGACTTAACATCTGTGGTCATCAGTCCCCTAGAACTTAGAACTACTTAAACCTAACCAACCTAAGGACATCACACACATTCATGCCCGAGGCAGGATTCGAACCTGCGACCGTAGCAGTCGCCGGCGGCAGGATTTCGGTCGTCATCTTGTAACAATGAAAATTCTTTACCGCGATTACGGTGTATGCAGCAGACAAAAGAATCATTACTGTTCACGTTTATAGCGAATATTCGTGATTTTCCAAGCCCTCGTGTTACGTCTTCGCAGATATTATGAAAAGGTCTAGAATTAGAAAATCGATATGGGAAGATTAAAATATACCACCGAAAAAAAAACAGTGAAGAATCCAGAAGACATGATCAGATGTCAGTGTAACTTAGTACACGTACACACCACAGAATTGCAATTTCCTGCGAATAGGCAGAACAGTCACCAGTGTTCATTAATGTCATTCGGGTTTAATATTGTTGCTAGGCCTCGTAGCGTATGTAATGGGCTTCAACAGCATCAGATGTTGAGCGATATATCTGAAAAACACGAGAATGATGTCTGTGTGATACAGCATTATCAGCACGAGACAGTGTTTGAAAAGGGTCTCATTACGATTGTCCATATGGCTGGCAGGTTAAGTCGAGCAATGTCTTCACTTTTCAAGCGTTCGGATTTGACAGTTCAAAAATGGTTCAAATGGCTCTGAGCACTATGGGACTCAACTGCTGTGGTTATCAGTCCCCTAGAACTTAGAACTACTTAAACCTAACTAACCTAAGGACATCACACACATCCATGCCCGAGGCAGGATTCGAACCTGCGACCGTAGCGGATTTGACAGTGGTCTGGTGTTGGACCGCATCGGAACATGAGGGCAGGTATACCAGTCACGTTTCTGGTCGACCATGTGTGATTGCCACAGGGGCGTATCGCCATGTGGTGCACCAAACACATTGTAACTCCCTTACACCTAGAAAATTGGTTGGCCTCGAGCAGCAGCCAGACTGGGGGGTTTTGCCGTCCTTCGCGTAGGCAGTCGTTAATACCAGAACACAAGCGGCTGCGTGTGTCTTGCCCTGACCAGGAGGCATGAACTGCTTATGAACGGAGTCATATTGATCTCTGTAGTGTATATGGGATTCTAAATAGCCGTAAATGTCTACGGTCGCTAACAGACGAGCTGCGGCAGTTACGAACAGGCACCCCACTTCATATAAGGAAAACCGTGTGATATCAAGATGAGAGATTTCCCAGACATTCCGCACAGATAATTACAGATCTTGTTAACGGAACACTGGAGATCGTTGGGGAAACACACAACAGTCTACACGCTCACGTGACAGCAGACTTACCAACTCTGAACGTTTATTTGTTTGAAAAAATTAGACAATATTCTGTCAGAAAACACTCACAACTCGCGAAGACATGAAACAGAGTATTATAGACTCGTGCTGTGTAAAATGTCAAAGCGGAGTTTTGTCCCTATGTAATGGCTTTATGACGTGTAACAGTGCTCGAGTTCAACGCCTTGAGTATTTGATATGACGCACATAATCTCACATGCGTACCGAACCTGATTTACGGGTTTCCTCACATTCGTCGCAGCAATACAGAAATTTGTGGGATCTCTTCTCCTGACGGCGGGACACCAGTTTGTGGCGTTGTTTACCTGCCACTATTCCATCAAGTCCCAGAGATGTAACATCGTGCCATCGAAGGCGCTTTCCAATGGCGCAGAAAAACCGTTAGAGTTCAGTTAAAAAGGTTATCATCATAATTCGGCAGCTGCAAACGTTAAAAATTACTTGCGTACGTCAGACAGTTCGCTGCATAGTCTACTACAGCTTAGTGGATATCGCTGTTTGTTATAGTGACGTTAACAGTTTCTTCATGTATGGGTCCATAGCCTCGACATAATTTCTGAATGTTAGAAGCATTTTAAAAGTCCGCTGTAGGCTGTCAATTCCTTTCTATGCTGCATAATTTTATTGCTTCATGCAATAAAATGCATGGTAAAATGGCGGCACCGGTTTTGGTTTGCGCCATTTTACCATGCCCGGTATAGTTTCACCGTGGCAGCACGCGAATAATTTACAGACTAGCCTTCTCGGAAATGCTTCCGCCGTTGGCCCGAAAGTGAACGATCACGTACTTCTACGTGCCTGATAACTGGCTTGATTTTTGACTGCACTGTTTTCTGCGTTCCCCTAGCACGCTTTATACAGCCTCCACTGATAGTTCTGCCACCTGCCGCCTGTGAGTGATTCTTGCACATTGATGTCGAACATAGGTGGTGGCCATACTGACTGGACCATGTAGAACGTTCAGTTGTCGTCACCATTACCAAAGATCGATAATAGTAGCTCATTTCCGGTTCCTGTGATATGACTAATGTCCTATAAGGTAGTGGAAGTTACAGTTACGCACCGCCTATCAGGGAGAATCAGGGTACCTCCGCACGTTTTCAAAACATTGGAGTGAGTCAGTCGTCGGCTAGTGGCTAGTGGCTAGGGTGTCGCTCGGGTAACGGTCCAGAAGCGCAGCCAACTGTTTAATTGTTAAGTGTAATGGGTCTGAAAGACACAACAAGTATTTGTGTTGTGGTTGTGATCGAAAATTCGTCATTTTGTGAAGCAAAACTTTGCAGAATCATTCGTGTTCAGAAATTTGAAAATATAGAACCTTACTCTTAACCAAGCAAGGTATGCAGGAGAGCTTCTGCGAAGTTTGGAAGGTAGGAGACGAGGTACTGGCGGAATTAAACCTGTGAGGACGGGGCGTGAGTTGTGCTTGGGTAGCTCAGTTGGTAGAGCACATTCCTGCGAAAGGCAAAGGTTCCGAGTTCGAGTCTCGGTCCGGCACACAGTTTTAATCTGCCAGGAAACTTCATATGAGCGCACATTCTGCTGCAGAATGAAAATTTCATTCTGGAAACGTCCCCTAGGCTGTGGCTAAGCCATGTCTCCGCAATATCCTTTCTTCTAGGAGTGCTAGTTCTGCATGGTATGCAGGAGAGCTTCTGCGAAGTTTGGAAGGTAGGAGACGAGCTACTGGCGGAATTAAACCTGTGAGGACGGGGCGTGAGTCGTGCTTGGGTAGCTCAGTTGGTAGAGCACATTCCTGCGAAAGGCAAAGGTCCCGAATTCGAGTCTCGGTCCGGCACACAGTTTTAATCTGCCAGGAAACTTCATATGAGCGCACATTCTGCTGCAGAATGAAAATTTCATTTTGGAAACGTCCCCTAGGCTGTGGCTAAGCCATGTCTCCGCAATATCCTTTCTTCTAGGAGTGCTAGTTCTGCATGGTATGCAGGAGAGCTTCTGCGAAGTTTGGAAGGTAGGAGACGAGGTACTGGCGGAATTAAACCTGTGAGGACGGGGCGTGAGTTGTGCTTGGGTAGCTCAGTTGGTAGAGCACATTCCTGCGAAAGGCAAAGGTTCCGAGTTCGAGTCTCGGTCCGGCACACAGTTTTAATCTGCCAGGAAACTTCATATGAGCGCACATTCTGCTGCAGAATGAAAATTTCATTCTGGAAACGTCCCCTAGGCTGTGGCTAAGCCATGTCTCCGCAATATCCTTTCTTCTAGGAGTGCTAGTTCTGCATGGTATGCAGGAGAGCTTCTGCGAAGTTTGGAAGGTAGGAGACGAGCTACTGGCGGAATTAAACCTGTGAGGACGGGGCGTGAGTCGTGCTTGGGTAGCTCAGTTGGTAGAGCACATTCCTGCGAAAGGCAAAGGTCCCGAATTCGAGTCTCGGTTTGGCACACAGTTTTAATCTGCCAGGAAGTTTCAGTCTAGAACAATGCTATGTAACATTACTAAATAACTCAAATATTTGTACTGTGAAATATTTGAAAGGAAGTCAGTTATGTGGATAAGCAGGATGAACGATGTTGAACTGAGAGAGATACGTTTAGTGTCATACGTTTGCAACAAGTCAGCCGGCCGCGGTGGTCTCGCGGTTCTAGGCGCGCAGTCCGGAACCGCGCGACTGCTACGGTCGCAGGTTCGAATCCTGCCTCGGGCATGGATGTGTGTGATCTCCTTAGGTTAGTTAGGTTTAAGTAGTTCTAAGTTCTAGGGGACTGATGACCTAAGATGTTAAGTCCCATAGTGCTCAGAGCCATTTGAACCATTTTTGCAACAAGTCAACAATTAATCTATGGATAGTTTGAACGACTTTTATCACTTCAGGACAATCATCAAAAATAGTTCCGTGCACATATAGGATGCAGTGTACAGATTTAGACACACGCTTCACTTTAATATCACCCTATGTATCTGATGTAACCGTCCTCTTTCACTCGACCTATTGCTAAGAAGCTCCAGTGAATACTTCAGTTATTCACAGAAATAGCTAAGGGGGAGGAGATTACAACCTCTATATTTACTCTTTCTAAATATATTCTGGGGGCCTGCCTTAGCTGCCTCATCCTTTACACGTAGTGATGGTACAAGCATATGAATATACACTCCCTGACAAAAAAAAATTGTGGTCACCCAGAAGACATGGTCAACTGTCAATGCAACTCGGCATACGCATAGACAATCGACGAGTATGTCGATTCTCCGTGACCATTACAACGGCAACACAGCCACAGCCACCAGAGTGTCGTTCTTATTTACAGTTGTTACCAGGCCTGGCAGTATGTATGAGATGCGAGAACATCAGATATTCTGGAATAGCTGTGAAGGACACCGAGATGCTGCGCACTCGTGAAATACAGCGTTATAATGACCTGGTATTGTTTCAAAGGGGCTCATTGTGGGTCTGCATTTGGCTGGCAGGTCGAATTGTGCAATATACCGATTTTTGAGGCATTTGGATGTGACACCAGCTCAACACCGGACTGCGAAGAAAAGTTATGGTTCTGGTTGATCATGTCTGACAGTCACGAGTTAGGGTCACCGTATTATGCACCAAACACATTGTGGACTCTTGGCAACCATGCCTGCCATTAGGAAACAAGTAATGAACTCCCTGTATCACTGTGGGTCATACCGCACCATTTGTCAAATAGCAGCCTGTCTAGGTAATTATCGTGTAATGTGCGGGCTGCCGTTAACACTACAACAGAGATGGCTGCATTTGGAGTGATGCCACGACCGGGAAGCATGGTCTGCTGATGAACGGCATCGCTATGTGTCTTTCGATGAACCGCGGTTCTGCACTTCTCTGGATGACCATCGTCAGCGACGATGGGCGCCACACAGGAAGAGGTCTCAATCGCCCATTGTTTTGGAGAGACACAGCGGCGGGCGTTAGGCCTGGCGTCCTCGTGTGGGGAGCCATTGTGTCACTGGCTGGTACTGAGCGACGTATACGTTACGGACATCTTGTGTCCTCATGTGTGACCTATAGTGACGACATTTTTCAACAGCACACTACCAGTCCACACATCGTACGTGTTTATACACTTGCTGACAGTGCCGAAAAATGGTGAAGATATTTAAGTTTCTACGAACTGTCTATGTAAGGTCGAGGCACTCTCATGATCAATAAGATTCCCAGATCTGTTCCGACGGAATATGTGTACTACGAGCTTGGACCTCAACTCCATTCTGCAACCAGTATCTGGGACTTGTTGCAGCATTTGTGGGCCAGCTCGCTTCAGGAGAGAATACAAATTCTTCATGCCACCCATCCGAGCAAGGGGGTGGGGGGGGGGTGAGGGGGGCGGGGGGAGGGGGGAGGTTGCAATGTCGTACTGATAAGAGGGCTCATACCGCCGAGTTTTTCGTAAAGTTGACTCTATTGTGTAATTATTGCCATAACATGGCATACCTTCTCAGCCTGTGAAGCTTCATTACATTCTCTGTCTCCGTCTGGGTGCTTCACATTTTTTGTGTGGCTGTTACATACAATCAAATATCAAATGCTAACGTGTGTATGATGCGGTACGCGGCTGCGGCTGCTGCTGACGTAGGCCTACGCGACCCCCGCTCAGCCGCACCTGCTGTGATGGGCACCTCCATCCCTCACCCCCTCCCACCGCACCATATCGCCGCTATCCCCAGCTGTCGTTACCAACACGGGGCGCTCATGTATTTCACGTTGCAATAATCCACTTCAGTTTCACTGACGCATCTTGTAGTGTCAGCAACAAGAAAGGAAATCTTTAGCGAACATGAATTGCAGGAAAACTAAGAATCTGGGAAGGGACTATTCTCAGCAAAGGCGCAAATAAACGTGATGCCTGCATTGTTGTTGAAAATAACAACTCTGACAGTTATGTTGTTTATTGTGACTCCCAAGAGAATCAGCCAGCTTGCGCAGTTGTAAGGCCGCATACTTTCCTAATACAAGATTTTGCTCCATCTCTAAAGGCGTCAATGTGACGTTCAACTGTAATTTTCCTAGCTTAGAGAACCTAAAATTCTTTGCCAAACTCCTTAACAATAACCTTTATTCTTGATAGCCGTTTTCCGTAATCAATCTCACCATCTTCAGGCCTCGACAGGCAGGTTATTGCAATTTTTTTAAATAGCAGTAAAAGTACTCTTTCTTGTAAATTGGTTTTCGAGAATAAAGGTTATTACTAGCGATCTTCGTAAAGAAGTTTAGCTTCTCTAGGTTATTGCATTTTTTTACAAAAGCAGTAAAAGTAGTCTTTCTCGTAAATCGGTTTTCGAGAATAAAGGTTATTATTAGCGATCTTGGCAAAGAAGTTTAGATTCTCTAATCTACCATCAGAGGTCGCCCCCTTGCGGCTGAAAATGAGTACAGTAAACGTAATTTTCCTTCTGTTTTTCCACTCATTAGAACAAACGTACTTTTCACATTCGTGAATAAAATTAGTATCGAGAGGCCCATTAGCCAATGAGGTGTTTAAACAGCAGAGTGTGTAGGGCACAGTTCAGACCGGAGTTTGTCACACATTTTGGAGAGAGTTTCCGTCCTGTGATCTGATAGCGTTCATTCAAGTTTGCAGGAACATTGCGGTAGGCAAGTATTTAGCTTTCTTTATCTTTATAATGAATATGCCGCAAGCCGTCCTGTCAAGTCTGCACGTCGACCCGTCTTATTACACTGATTCCATACGCAACACTTCACTAGCATGATTCAAGTCGTTGGAGAGCCACACGACTGCCACTGTTACACCATAAACATCATTCCCTACACCTACGTCATCCATGGTGTAAAAAGTCATTCATGTTCACAGGGCTGCCTACGTACTTTCCCTGTCTCAGGAAAACTGAGGCACATAATAGCCTCTTGACTGATCCGCTAAATCACCCGATCCCTATAACACAGAACATTTCAAACGTAGGAATTAACGTCTCCGCAATATGACAACTGTAGGAGATGTAACCCCGAGTAAGTTGCTTCTGCTTGATTCGTCGTCGGCAGCTCGTGGTCGTGCGGTAGCGCTCTCGCTTCCCACGCCCGGGTTCCCGGGTTCTATTCCCGGCGGGGTCATGGATTTTCTCTGCCTCGTGATGACTGGGTGTTGTGTGATGTCCTTAGGTTAGTTAGGTTTAAGTAGGTCTAAGTTCTAGGGGACTGATGCCCATAGATGTTAAGTCCCATAGTGCTCAGAGCCATTTGAACCATTTTGCTTGATACGTCGTACCTGAAAGAAATTTGTGTACTCTCTTCCACGCGGAATTTGCAGCATTATTAATACTAGAGACAGTGAGGCAGCGTTACACAGTATAGAATTGAAATTTCATGAGTGAGACTACCCCTGTTTGTTGTTCGTAATATGTAATACAATGTCAACGGAAAAGTTATGAAATGGAAAGTTCTGCTCCATTTTAAAAGAATAGGTGATTGAATAAACCAAGTTCCATTTTCTGCACTTGGAAGTGACACGCATTCGATTTTGTTCCTATTCTTCGAAGCTACTGGATTAGATTCTTGAGGTTATCAGTTGTCTCAGATATTTAACTACTGTCTGGACTGTCTGCTTATGCCACATCCAGCTATCACATATTGCCGCGTACATTAAGTCGATCCAGATATGAAGGATTCCATGATATCCCCTAAAGAGAAAATGGTTCCCTTGGAAAGGACAGCTGATTGTTTCTCATGTCCCATCCTAACGCCGTGGGCTGCTTCACCTTTTTTATTGACCTAATCGTCAACGGTACGTTGAATCTGAACATTTCTTTAAGGCATAGTTGGACGAGACCAGGGGATTACAACGGTGGCGAGGTTGTTTGGCGTGTACTATTTTCATTCAGCGCTAATGTAGTAACAATGGAATGTACCATGCATGGAGTAATATAACCAGTTGATAAGTTTTTGTAATCATGAAACTTGAAAACATCGACAACTTCGGTAGGTAAGAAACAAATAGCTATCAAGTGGCCTCGACTGCTTTCGTACACCATATGTTTAACTTCCATGTGTAGAATCAGTGTGTACTAACAGTTTTCTTTCTTACATGGACCTTTAGTGCTAGAGAAATTCGTGCTGGGGAACACTAGGAAAAACAAGCAAACGAGCAAACTATAAAGTGAATCACGTAACAGACTGAATTGGAAAAGTAATTATCGCTGTAATGAAAATTAAATGGAAGAGAGTGGTGTACGTTTAGGTTGGATGGGTGGTAAATGAAGCGATGAGTTGTGTGATGAAATCTAAGAAAAGTAAAAAGATGAAGACAATGATCTAATGGGTGATGTGTGTCTGAGGTTAGAAAACGTATTGGAGCGACAAGGATACAAACAGCTAAAATATCTGAATATCTAAAACGTATAAGTGGTCTTTATCCAGCAGTGCCCAGGAAATCGCTGATAATTATCATAAACAACATAATGAGGACGTTCTGCATTGTCTTTAATTTGTGCATACAGTGACTCTGAAGGTACACTATTACGTGATTGTAGAGGCAGTGTTATGATGAACATAATGATGACGTATATTTTTTAAGTGTGCACCCAGTGTACATAAAAAAGAAAAAATTACGTGTTTGTAGATGCAGTTCAAATGGTTCAAATGGCTCTGAGTACTATGGGACTTAACTTCTGAGGTCCTCAGTCCCCTACAACATAGAACTATTTAAACCTAACCAACCTAAGGGCATCAGACACATCCATGCCCCAGGCAGGATTCGAACCTGCGACCGTAGCGGTCGCGCGGTTCCAGACTATAGCGCCTTGAACCGCTCGGCCACCATGGCCGGCGTAGATGCAGTGTTTCGGGATCCACTCAGCCCTTGTGAGGCCATTTGAGGAGCTAATTGATTGAGGAGTGGCGGTTCCAGTCACGAAAGATGACAACGGCCGGGAGAGTGGTGTGCTGGCCACATGCCCTTCCATATCCAAATCCAGCCTATCGGCTGAGGATGACACGGCGGTCGGTCAGTGGCGCTCGGCTTTCTGAGGCCTGTTCTGACGGAGTTACGTATTTTAGTTTACAAATCGTATAGGTTAACTTACGTGTTTTGGAACGGAAATGGAAGTCTTATTAAGACCAGACACTTTTCGCTTTGTTCTAAATCGTTTTCACTCGTCACTGTTACAATCTTTTTCTCTTACAATTTTGTTTGCCAAGATCATGAACAGTTAGCCTGCTTCACCTATTAGTATAAGCAGTTTTAATTCTTTCTATTATTCATACTTCTTTTTGCTGTGTACTTTATTCTTCTTGTTCATCCATTTGGATGTTTTAGGTATTCAGCACACAGCACATGCACTGCACTACATATTCACGTTCATGTGTTAAGAATAGATCCTGTCATGTCGCCAATTCGTGTGTTTTGTTCAGCTCTCGGGGGACGCGTTCGTCTTGTTTGTTTTGGTAATGGGAACGTCTGCTATCGCTCTATGAGTATTTACAGTTTCTCACTAAAGTGATTCTGTACTTTTTGCCGCACACACAAAACTGGCAAAAAAAAACAACATAAAAACACCCACCCACTCACTCTCATTCTCACTCTCTCCATGCCTTGCCCCCCTCCTCTCCTCCCTCTCCACGCCGTCCTTTCTTCCTCTTTCTTTCTCCCCTGGAGTCCCCGTCATCCCCCCTCCCGGCTCTACACACAGAGCCAGACCTCACACCAGTGTGTAAACACTACGCTTTCCAGTAAGGTCCAGGCCAAAACACGTTGTGCCGTATTTCGTGACGTCAGGGATGACGTAGCGTTCGCTCGATGACGACACATCGATTCGAGGCAGCTAGTTGTAGGACGCGCCGCTAGGGGTAAGTGAAGTACGGGTGGCGCTGCGGGCGTGAGGCGTCGTGACGGAGGCGATGCAGCTCGGCGGGCGTGCGTGCGTCACGCTGCCTCCAGCGTCACTCCTCCTGCGTCATATTGATGCCATTCACTGAGATATGGTCCCTTGGTGCATCGTTATGATATCTCATTTTTTATCCCCAGCCATTTGGTAACCCACATTCACATTTGCATCATTTGTATTATACTTTACTAAATCACGTTCTTTTTTTTGTTCTGAAATTAACTATTGTAGTATGTACGGTTGTTGCTGTAATTCCCTTCAGTTCTAAGACTTGTTTGATGCAGCTCTCCGTGCTGGTCTATTCTGTGTTGCCTCTTCATCTCGGCGTAACTGCTGCGACCTACATCCATCTGAGCCTGCTTACTCTATTCATCCCTTGGCCTCCCTCTGTAGTTTTAATCCCCCTTTCTTCCATTAAACTGTCGATTCCGTGATGCCCTAGAGTGTGCTCTAACAACCAATTACTTATTTTACTCAGATTGTGCCATAAATATCATTTTTCCCAGATTGAATTCCATATCTTCATATTAGTCATTTGTTCTATCCATCTACGCTTCAGCATTACTCTGTAATAGTTCTTGCGTGAAGTGTTTATTGCCGAAGTATCATTTCCCAAAAGGCTTCAACCCAAACAAAGAGCTTCAGAAACCACCACCTTCCTTCCGTATTGCTGTATGGTGTGGCAGGTGGCAGTTGAAGCTAAATAACGAAAAGTGTGAGGTGATCCACATGAGTTCCAAAAGAAATCAGTAGGAATTCGATTACTCGATAAATAGTACAATTCTCAAGGCTGTCAATTCAACTAAGTACCTGGGTGTTAAAATTACGAACAACTTCAGTTGGAAAGACCACATAGATAATATTGTGGGGAAGGCGAGCCAAAGGTTGTGTTTCATTGGCAGGACACTTAGAAGATGCAACAACTCCACTAAAGAGACAGCTTACACTACACTCTTTCGTCCACTGTTAGAATATTGCTGCGCGGTGTGGGATCCTTACCAGGTGGGATTGACGGAGGACATCGAAAGGGTGCAAAAAAGTGCAGCTCCTTTTGTATTATCACGTAATAGGGGAGAGAGTGTGGCAGATATGATACGCGAGTTGGGATGGAAGTCATTAAAGTAAAGACGTTTTTCGTTGCTGCGACATCTATTTACGAAATTTCAGTCACCAACTTTCTCTTCCGAATGCGAAAATATTTTTTTGAGCCCAACCTACATAGGTAGGAATGATCAAAATAAAATAAGAGAAATCAGAGCTCGAACAGACAGGTTTAGGTGTTCGTTTTTCCCGCGCGCTGTTCTGGAGTGGAATGGTAGGGAGATAGTGTGATTGTGGTTCGATGAACCCTCTGACAAGCACTTAAATGTGAATTGCAGAGTAATCATGTAGATGTAGATGTAACACTACAAATTTATATTGAATATTAAATCCATCTGTTTCGGAAACTTTTTTCTTACTATTTCCAGTCTGCATTTTAATCTTTTACGTAGTTGGCCATCAGTTATTTTAATAATGATCTAAGGATGGGTCCTCTTTTTTTGCAAGTACACTAATTTTTGTTTTGTTTTATCACCCAAACACGTTTCATCACAGTTGTGGGATCCTCAGTTATTTTGAATTTTATTTTTCCATATTTTACATTATTCGTGTTCGTGCCTGCCAACCTAATTCAGTCACAGGTCTAAATCAGTACACGATGTCACCATTGTAGTATTGCACAAATTTACGTCACTGATGCGACCTAGTAAGACACTGTATTTACGCACAAGCAAGAGGAAACTTTCAGCTCAACTATACAAAAACAAGTGTGGGACATAAAAACAAGCTTATCACAGTTCAGGACTAGCTAAATGCTAGAATAACAAGGTGTACTAATTTAGATCTCTGCCTGATTTTCGGTGGCAGCCATAGGATACACACAATGTAAAATAAAATAAAGAAAACCCACTGAAGATGCCAAAACTGGGGTGAAACATGTTTGGGTGATAAAAGAAAACAATTTGAGTGCTTTCAAAAGGACGGGTTCATAATTAATACATTATTATATTTCTGCAATGATGTTAAATGAGCTCAAGACTCCAATATGATTAATTATTTTTCAGCCCAACTAGCAAACCTTATACACGGCTCTAAACATCTCATTCCCTACGTCCCTGCCGGCCGCGGTGGTCTCGCGGTTAAGGCGCTCAGTCCGGAACCGCGCGACTGCTACGGTCGCAGGTTCGAATCCTGCGTCGGGCATGGATGTGTGTGATGTCCTTAGGTTGGTTGGGTTTAAGTAGTTCTAAGTTCTAGGGGACTGATGGCCACAGATGTTAAGTCCCATAGTGCTCAGAGCCATATGAACCATTTTTGAACCTACGTCCCTCAGTATCGTCTGATTTAATTCGACTATTTTCCACCATCCTTGTTTTATTTGTTTCATGTTCATCTTATACCCTCCTTTCAAAACGCTGTCCATTCCTTTCCTATCTCTGAGTTAACTACAACACCATTGGCAAACGTCGAAATTTTAATTTTTCCGGCCAGTACTTCAATTCCCCCTCGTTGGTTTCCTTTACTGCTTGGTCATTGTACAGATTCAGTAACTCTGGGGATAGGCTACAACCCTATCGTTCGTTCCTCACAAATACTGCTTCCCTTTCATATCCTCCTACACGTAACTGTGGTCTGGTTTTTGTGCTAATTGATGCTTCTATTTTATCCCTGATAAATCCACAACATTGAAGAGTGTATTCCAGTCAACACTCAAAATCTTTATTTTAACCTGCAAATGCTGTAAACGTACGTTGGTCTTTCTTCACAGTTTCTTCTAAAATGAATCGAAGGGTCAGTATTGCCTCACGTATTCCTACAGTTCCCCGGAACCAATGATCATCCTTGAGGTCGGCTTCGGATAGTGTTTCCATTTTTTCCATTAATTTTGAAATGATTCGTGTCAAAGTTTTGTAATCGTGGCTTATTAAACTATGGTTCGGTTGTATTCACATCAGTTAGCAACTACATTTTTCGGAATTGAACGACGTGTCTCATTTGCCTGCGTTATTGTTTCAGAGAGGTTGTTGATCTATAAATCAACATTCCAGGTTGCACTGAGAATAATTCACGGTGCCCGCTAGTTACGTGTTTCATGGCTTGCTCTTTCGTTGCGCCTCTGTAGTGGTATGGCCTATTCATGCCATTAGTAATAGTTCATAGTAAGCGATCTGATCTTACAGTACACTGAATAAGTATATTAATGGTAAAATAAATCAATTAAAAAAACAATAATTGGAAAACATGACTCATATCTGCCCCTGGTGGCTGAGCTCTTCCTGTTTAATAGTATACATGTATTATGAAATGAAATTAAGCTTGAACACTCGTATTGAAACGTTCTACTCAAAGCCAACCAACTAGTCTCTTATCAGCTCTATTAGAAAAGATCAGTATTTAGAGATTCGAACGTCCTATGCATAAAACAGCTTCAAACGTCTCACAACAAATCTGTTAATGTGTCAAATATTTGACTGTAAGCATGTAAGCGAGAAAAAGCTTAAAAAAGGTTTGAAATTATATTCAGTGTTTATTGGAAGTCACTAAATGCTCTCATTACGAAACACTATATGAATATAGTGTGGGTAACTTGCACTCCGTTTTAATCGAACACTAGTTTTTCAAGCGTCTTGTTGTGTATGACTTTATATCTGCCGAAGTACGAGGGTTCCCAGAAAGTAATACACCACACTTTTTTCTGAGGCGAAAACAATGTTACGAATGCGAAACGTTACCTACGTATTACCTGAAGTCTCCCTAAGTGAGCGCGCCAAGTTTCCGTCACTACCGACAGATAGCGTAGCAACTTTTCAAAATGGCGTCTGTAGGTGATGTAGGTGACAAGCAACGTGCTGTCACTGAATTTCTCACTGCAGAGAAAGAAACTGTGGTGAATGTTCACAAGCGCTTGTGTTAAGTGTATGGAGCGCCTGCTGTCGACAGAAGAACAGTTAGTCTCTGGGCACGGAGGGTGAGGTCATCAGAAGGCGGTTCGGTGGGGCTCCACGACTTGCAGCGGTCGGGGAGGCCATCCACGGCTGTCACACCTGTGCTGCAAGAGCTGATGTTGTCATTCGCGAGGACACACGCTTTTACGGCTCGGCAGTTAGCGCTGCATCTGTCAGTCAGCAAAGGAAGAGTGCATGCAGTTATCCGTACTCTTGGATATACAAAAGAGTGTGCAAGATGGGTGGCGCGCTGTCTAGCGGTGGATGACAAATCGCACAGAAAAAAAAATTGTCTTGATTTGTTGGAACGTTTTGAAGCTGTGGGGGAGGTCTTCTTGTCCGAGATTGTGACAGGTGATGAAACCTGGGTTCACCATTTTGAGGCCGAAACAAAACGACAGTTGATGGAATGGTGCCATTCCCACTTCCCACAGAAGAAAAATTTCAAAGCAACTGCTTCACCGGTAACGTCATGATCACCGTGTTGTGAGACTGTGAAGGTGTGTTTCTCACTGATGTGATGCCAAGTGCCTGTACCATTAATTCAGAAGTATATGTCAATACATCAAGTAAACTCAGGACGCGCGAGATCGGGGCTACAGCAACCCAGGAGATGTTTTGTTGGAACAGGATTACGCTCGCCCCGACAGAAGTCTGAGGACTGCTGAACACATCGCACAACAAGGTGGGACAGTGTTACCCCATCCACCCTACAGCCCTGACCTAGCCCCTTCGGACTTCCATTTATTTGGGCCATTAAAGGGTGCCATTCGTGGCATTTTGAGGACAATGAGGAGGTGATCCACACAGTGAAGCACTGGCTCCTCCACCAGGACAAGGAATGGTACCGACAGGACATACAAGCGCTTGTTTCAAGCTGGAGGAAGTCCATAGAACGAGATTACATGGAACTATAGGGTACGTAGATAAAACACCAATTTTTCGTATGTGTAATTCTCATTAGGTTCGTTTGAGCAGTTACCAGACAGCGCCAGGCAACAGGCTGTACTGCGCATGCGCAGCTACGATGACGTAGGCAGCCCGTGTTTGGTGCTTGCTCTGCTCATACGCTTTTCGTCGAATTTCTGCTGGAATTTTGTGGTGGGGCATCACGTGACCATGTGCAGCCCTGTGGCATGTTGTTGAGAGGACATACAGAGTTGTACTTAGAGCAATTGTTTTATCATATACCACCCAGATAAAGGATACAAATAAGGAAGCAGTTCTTGGCAAAACATCATTTCAAAATTAGACTCCACAGCTCGAAGTACCATAACATTTTGCTATGGGGTGAATTTGACAGATTGTTTTTTTTAAATTCGTACTCTGCAATATTGTTATGTAGCATTTCCAACAGGTTTACATCTACACAGCACTGCAAAAAACTGGTAGGATGGAATACAAATTTCTTGCAAAAAAAAAGTCTTGTGTAGCTTACACCGGAATAAAGGGCAATAAATTTCATGACTATTTCAAAATGTGCAAAAAATTAACAAGATTGTCTGTGAGGCAAAAAAAATGTACAACTGACATTTATATTCCACTCTAGGATTAAATATAAAGCCATAGAATGGCATTCTATGAATTTAAGACGTAAACACAAATTAAGAAATAACTTCAGGCCTAGAGGAAGTACTAGACAAGTGCCTTGTGATCGAAAAACACTTTCACAGAAGGCAGATTTGTAAAATTCTGCTACAGCTGTCATTATATTTGAAACAAACTACACTCCTGGAAATTGAAATAAGAACACCGTGAATTCATTGTCCCAGGAAGGGGAAACTTTATTGACACATTCCTGGGGTCAGATACATCACATGATCACACTGACAGAACCACAGGCACATAGACACAGGCAACAGAGCATGCACAATGTCGGCACTAGTACAGTGTATATCCACCTTTCGCAGCAATGCAGGCTGCTATTCTCCCATGGAGACGATCGTAGAGATGCTGGATGTAGTCCTGTGGAACGGCTTGCCATGCCATTTCCACCTGGCGCCTCAGTTGGACCAGCGTTCGTGCTGGACGTGCAGACCGCGTGAGACGACGCTTCATCCAGTCCCAAACATGCTCAATGGGGGACAGATCCGGAGATCTTGCTGGCCAGGGTAGTTGACTTACACCTTCTAGAGCACGTTGGGTGGCACGGGATACATGCGGACGTGCATTGTCCTGTTGGAACAGCAAGTTCCCTTGCCGGTCTAGGAATGGTAGAACGATGGGTTCGATGACGGTTTGGATGTACCGTGCACTATTCAGTGTCCCCTCGACGATCACCAGTGGTGTACGGCCAGTGTAGGAGATCGCTCCCCACACCATGATGCCGGGTGTTGGCCCTGTGTGCCTCGGTCGTATGCAGTCCTGATTGTGGCGCTCACCTGCACGGCGCCAAACACGCATACGACCATCATTGGCACCAAGGCAGACGCGACTCTCATCGCTGAAGACGACACGTCTCCATTCGTCCCTCCATTCACGCCCGTCGCGACACCACTGGAGGCGGGCTGCACGATGTTGGGGCGTGAGCGGAAGACGGCCTAACGGTGTGCGGGACCGTAGCCCAGCTTCATGGAGACGGTTGCGAATGGTCCTCGCCGTTACCCCAGGAGCAACAGTGTCCCTAATTTGCTGGGAAGTGGCAGTGCGGTCCCCTACGGCACTGCGTAGGATCCTACGGTCTTGGCGTGCATCCGTGCGTCGCTGCGGTCCGGTCCCAGGTCGACGGGCACGTGCACCTTCCACCGACCACTGGCGACAACATCGATGTACTGTGGAGACCTCACGCCCCACGTGTTGAGCAATTCGGCGGTACGTCCACCCGGCCTCCCGCATGCCCACTATACGCCCTCGCTCAAAGTCCGTCAACTGCACATACGGTTCACGTCCACGCTGTCGCGGCATGCTACCAGTGTTAAAGACTGCGATGGAGCTCCGTATGCCACGGCAAACTGGCTGACACTGACGGCGGCGGTGCACAAATGCTGCGCAGCTAGCGCCATTCGACGGTCAACACCGCGGTTCCTGGTGTGTCCGCTGTGCCGTGCGTGTGATCATTGCTTGTACAGCCCTCTCGCAGTGTCCGGAGCAAGTATGGTGGGTCTGACACACCGGTGTCGATGTGTTCTTTTTTCCATTTCCAGGAGTGTATTTAGTTCATAACTACTGACCAAATTTGCCTACTTAGTAAATGTTTACGTATGTTCGTACGCATAAAGCATTAAGAGATCTTTTAGTGTCATAAACGGAACATGACAGCAGGGACTACTCCAGCCAGCATGGGAATTTCATAAACCACAGTAAAATGCTTCATTCCGCTGTAATTGCACATTTCTATGTCCAGATGCATTCTGAAGTACCTGATATTCAGCTTTTCATGTGGTTTTCGTGATACCAATTTTCTCGGAGGTCCAGTACTGTATTCTCATGTTTGGTTCTTTATTACGGTATAATGTCATTCGTACTAGAAAATGAAAATTTGCACTTGAAATTGAACGAAGTTGAAAGTAGCCAATAGTGCGGAATGAAACACTTCGTTTCAAATAAATTAACTGCCTCAGCAGAAAAAAAAATTAATACAAGCAAATTTCTCCAGAAAACAGACAGAAATAGCTTCATTAACACATTAATGGTTGATTACTAATAACGTGGAAATAATAAAATCAGAAAATTGAAACTACTTTTTGGTCCTTCATGGTTATGAGAATGTATATTAATTCACTTGATGGTTCCCGGCCACAGATATCTATTTTGATTTCATTTGACGTGGGAGCTGTAAACGGAGAGAGCAGCAATATTACGAAGACACGAAGCATGCACACAGGTCACGTGGGGAAGGATCCTCCCCCCACTTTAACTCAGCTTGCTCTACGCATGCGCGAATCTGGCAGCTGGGGCGCGCCAGAAAAAATTTTCCGGGTAGCATCTGGCTACCTGCTGCTACTGCACATACAGCAAACAGCCATGCTTCAAGTAGCCAGAAGAGAGAGGAAGGCATTGCTCATACGCGAATTCAGCTCTGCGCATGCGCACGAGCCCGCTGGCAACCGCTCATACGAACCTATTATGTTCAATAAACAATTGTTGAAGAAAAAAAATGAGGTGCCTTACTTTCTGGGCAACCCTCTTACGAGGGTGGTTTGAAAAGCTCTCGGAACGGAATAGAAAAAAAGTACTTACATCACTGAAGCTTTTTGTATTTTTCCATGTAGTCTCCTAGTAGATTAATGCACTTGGTCCAACGATGTTCCAGTACCTTGCTCTCATCACGAAACTGAGCTTCTTCCAGCCTGCAGGCCTGCAAAATAGTTGTCAACTCCGGCTGTCAATTCTTAGTTTGAAGTGAATCTTCGTCCACAAGAAAAATTTTCTGTTTTGAGGAGAGATGGAAGTCTGTCGGAGCCGTATCAGCTGAATAAGGCAGATGTAGCAACAATTCATACCTTAGTTCGAGTAATCTGGCATTGGTGACGGCACACGTTCTTGATCCAGCGTCAAGAGCCGCGGCACCCATCTTGCAGATAATTTTTTCATTTTTAATTCTTCAGTTAAAATGTGATATATCCTTTCAGATGACATCTGGGATGCGTGAACAATTTCACGCCCACTTGGCAACAGTTGAATATGAAGGAGCAGAGTCCCTCAGTGTATTCTGGATCTCGGAATGAATGACCTTTGCGTTCATACCTTTCTTTACGAAGTACTTAATCACTGCTCGAATCTTGATTTTTTCCATCTTCGCAAATCACTATGCGGGAACTATAACAGGGCCACGTCACAACCATAGATGTCTGACGTGATGCGTGTTTACCGGCAACAGTCCAATGAATATCACGTGAACAACTCGTTGCGCTAGCGCTGACCTCTCGTGGTGATTCCGACAACTTTTCAAACCATACTCGTATATGTCGGACAATAATATAATTTTGCAGATACAATCAGTGTCTGCGAACTGGGCTGCAAACAAAGTTAGTAGTAAACAACGAATGAATTAAAATGTCATGCCTGATGCGGCAGTTTTACTACATGAACAGAGAAAATTAAGTAAGTGATAAACTTTTCCTCTTCAGTCGTTTTCTGGGGCGTAGCACAGATAAAAAGTATCGATAACATTTGACATTGTAACCGGTGGCTCCTGAAAATCAGGCAATCATCGTAGGTTGTACCACTCGCTCCTTCCGGCTCCTGGATTTCTCCCTTACTGTCTGCGCCCGTCCTGTCCGCCTCACCCTCACCCTCACCCTCACCCCCACCCTCACCCACCTTGGCCTCACCATTGACTGGTAACTCACTTGGATCCCTCATCTCCGCTCCATCCAATCCAAAGCCCACAACTGCCTCCAGCTCCTCAAACTCCTCTCTAGCCGGACATGGGGTTGCACCCCTCTACCATCCTCCACACCTACAAATCCGTAATCCATCCCATCCTCTGTTATGCCAGTCCAACCTGGATATCTGCCCCCCCCCAAATACTATAAGTCTCTCCAGATCCTTGAGCGTCATGCACTCCACCTCGCCTTCTGTATATGCCTCCCGTCCCCCACGCGGATCCTCTATGACCTCATTCCTTTCCCCCATCTGCTCCTGTTCCTCGAACATACCCGCATACTCTACACCTCCCGCCGCCTTGATCCCCCTCACCCCCTGGTTGCTCCTCTCCTCTCCAGTCCCCGCCCCCTGCCACGCCTACACTGTTGTGTCCCCCCTACCCTCCATCTCTACACCCTTCATCTCCTTTCCGAAGGTGGCTTCCATCAACTCCCCTGCTGGATGATGCCCTCTCTCCCTCCATCTATCTCTCCTATCAACTCTGATCCCCACACCCCCTCCTTTCCTCCGTCCTTTCCCTGGGCTGCCTCTTCCACCCCTTCGATCGTGTTTTCTCCCCACCAAACCTCTCCTACCTCCCTTCTCCCCCCCGAGTGTTTTTTTATTCCCCTCCTCTGCCTTCCCCACTCCCTGTCGCGTCTGCCCAGCACCCCCCACCCCTCTCATGAGTCCTCATCCTCCATCGGCTCCTTTCCCGCCTCCTCCTCTTCGCGTTTCCTCTCCTTCCCCCCTTTTTTATTTTCCCATCATCTATCCAGTTTTCCCCCACCTGCTCTCAGCTGTGGTATGTCACATTTGCCAACTTTTTAGTGCCGTGTTTCAGTGACTGTTTAGTGTTGTTCGTCTTTCTTGTGTTGCGAACAGAAAACATGTTGTCGCTAGGTGTGAATTTTATATCTTTCGCGAACAGAAACCAGACTGTCGCCGTGTTTTTTCATTGTCTGTCTTTTGTGTTACCTGTCTGCTTCGTATGTATTTTATCATCCCTCTGTTCTTTGTTTTAAGTTCCACGATTTGTTTTCGTCATGTTACTCTTTAAGTCTCCGATTTTATCGCCTGTTTTTCTTATTTATTCTCTTCATCTTTTTAACAAAGTCTGTAGGCTGAAGAGCGGCATACTAAGCTGCTGCCGGCCCGCCCCCTTCGGGGGGGGGGGGGGGAATTGAAATTCAATAAAGAAGAAGAAAATTTGACATTGTGTGTGAAATTCGTTAGATGTCACCAACTACTTTCATTCTCATAGGTTGGATGAAAGAAGTCTGAGTATTAGCGCACCTTCAGTTAACGTTGACTGAAACACGTAGATTCCAACGGCAGTACTTACCTTATTTATTCATTTTATCTTCAAGTTTATACCTTTTAATTATGAAAGTTTTAAATTTTAATATTCCATCGACAATTACGTGAAATATTTAAAATCAATTTTTTTCTTTCCGTAGACGACGTTGGATAACGATCCCGCAACTGAAACTGGGTCCCGGGTTCTGGAAGAGTGGCTTACTAACAGATTGGAGGTGCGATTCTCTTGACAGGGGTTTTCCTCAATGTTCAGCTAGCGTTATCGAGGCTCTCATATTTTTAAACTGTTTCTGTCTTCGTGAATACTTTGGGTAACGTGTACTTGGTAACCATGTGGAAGATAAAATCTTACAGATCATTCGCACCATCTTTTGATAACAGTATGCCGGCCACGGTGGCCGAGCGTTTCTAGACGCTTCAGTCCGGAACCGCGCTACTGCTACGGTCGCAGGTTCTAATCCTGCCTCGGGCATGGATGTGTGTGATGTCCTTAGGTTAGTTAGGTTTAAGTAGTTCTAAGTTCTAGGGGACTGATGACCTCAGCTGTTAAGTCCCATAGTGCTCAGAGCCATTTGAACCATTTGATAACAGTATACAAATTTTCTCACTGGTCACATGATTGAGGTGTTTTCGGGTCGGGGAACTATTTTGCTTCTCGCCTTCGATGCATTGGGAGAACTACATGTAACTGAATTGTTTGGTGAAACTCCGTCTGAACCAAAACGTCCCAGACAAGAAAGCGAGCCTACAGCAGGACCTTCTTCGAGACCTGAAATTCAACCAAACTTGATAGACAACGAATTAGAAGAACGAGGATTACAAATTCCAAGTACTTCTGTATCCACAACGATGGAAATCGACGAAGCTCCACAGTCTGTTCAACAGATACGTCAAGGTAGTAACAACAGTAATAATACTTCAACTAATGGAACCAGTTCTACACAATTAACTCCATTTCAATTGTGGAAGTCAGTAGAACAAATTAAACAAAATAGTGTTATAATTGTTAATACTCACATATTTTTTGTATGGGGTTACGCATATAAATGGTTTGATGTTGTTGCTCCTGAAAATAATAACAAAGTTGTAGCAAAGAGGTTAGTTACATCTGGAGCACAATGTATGACGAACGAATTAAGTCAATTTTTAAGTAAAGCTCAATTTGATTCATTGCCACATAATTCATTTGTAAAGAAATTATGGATATCTTTAAATCCTATTGGTTTAGAAGCGAGTTTTCAAACTGGAAGTACATTAAGTGCAAGTGGTAGTATTACGCATGTTCCACTGTTGATTTATAATAAAGGTGCAAATCTTGCTATTGCTCATCAACCAGTTAAAGTAGCTACTGAACAAAATAATCCCATGTGTATTAGTAGTATTGCTGCTAAAGGTCATGTAAAAAATATTTTGTGGGGATCTAATGCAATGAATGATTATCCTACTTGTTTAACAGTTCCGAGAAATTGGCCTTATTATGATTCTTTTGTAATACCACATGGGAAATCTGATGACAACGGAAAGTTTTCAGAAAAATAGTTTTTGTACTTTTAGTGAGTAATGCAACGCCTTTTCCTAATCCATTACCACATCTAGCTTTCATCGCCACATCTCAGCCTGTAGAGTACTGATTCTTATACAAGGGACAGTGAAATTAAAACGAGACAGGTATACGAAATTAAGTAAACTAATGTTTCAAAAGTAATCGCAATCACTGTCACTACATTTATCCCAAAGTGCGAGAGGACGATCGGCACCTTCACGGAAAAATGCTGCTGGTTGCCTACGATATCTTGGTTGTGCCCAGACGTGCACGTCTTCGTCTGAAGCAAATTAACGACCACTAATGCCTGCCTTCGGCGCTCCAAAAATTTGGAAATCGCACTGGGAGCGATTGGGATTGAAGGGAAGATGTGTCAGGGCTTTCTACTCAGACTTCTGCTGCGAAGTCGGAACAACCTCGGCAACATGTCGTCGGGCATTATCCTGCAACAGTATCATGCCGTCCGTCAAAATTCCCGAGTGTTTAGACTTACTGGCACGATTCAGTTTTTTTAAAGCGTCTACTTACCGCTATGCTTTATTTTTTGCGCTTGTTCCAGAAAGTTAATGAGCAGCGGTCCCTTGTTACATACCTGACGGTTTTCTAAGTGGGTCGCTGTACTTGTTGTGCAAATATTCCTAACACACTACTCTTCTGACGAAAGTAGTTCGCGTTTCCTTAAGTCATTCGCATTCGTCAGCTGAACTGAGTTGTCGAGTATAAAACTTCCGGATCTCTATGCCTAGTAGACATTCATGCCCTTTCCGTGCGCTGATCCCCTGTGACACTACCGTCTGCTTTGGTGAACAATGGCGTGTAACTGGATTTAGAATATTTCCTATTGTGTCTGCGAGGGCTCTATCTTCCGTCGGGTGTTTGCCTTTCACTTTATGAAGACACGGTTGTTCTCATGTGATATGTATTAACAACGTAACAGATGACTGGTTTAATGTTGTTTCGCAGGACTTAAATCATTCCCGCTGATATCCAGTGCCAACTACGAAACTGCTAGGTTACTGAATCACTCTCTGGATGTATTAGTCACTTCAACGTAATCACCATAGTTTTATTTATAGGGGCCGGCCAAAGTGGCCGTGCGGTTAAAGGCGCTGCAGTCTGGAACCGCAAGACCGCTACGGTCGCAGGTTCGAATCCTGCCTCGGGCATGGATGTTTGTAATGTCCTTAGGTTAGTTAGGTTTAACTAATTCTAAGTTCTAGGGGACTAATGACCTCAGCAGTTGAGTCCCATAGTGCTCAGAGCCATTTGAACCATTTTTTTATTTACAGGGATAGCAAGCTGTATCGACATAGATTTCAGTTTCTCCACACGGAAACTATAAATGAATGATGTCTCTCAGAACCTGTTCGTTAAAGGATGTCTAAGTTTATTTGACAACCATACTTGCAAATAGGCGTATCTCACTGTCAGGACTATAGTTTTTGCTGCTTGAGTATTGGTTACATTTTTCTTCCACCTTACTACTTACTTATCTTAATTTTCGGAGCAGCATGCAGGGTGTCTCATTTATCTTGACAACCCTAAATAGCTGTTTCTGCAGATGCAATTTAAAAAATGTTTCAAGTAACTGTCCTTTAGCCGTCAGGGGGACATCAATCAGCATGATTGCCTTCGTTGTAGCATTGTTTAGAAATAAAACCTGAGATGGTATATGTCACTTTATAAAGCACATCGATTTTCCTGTTCCGTTCTGAATAGGATATACAGGGTGTCCCAGTTATCTTGACCACCCTAAATAACTGTTTGTCCAAATGCAGAATACAAAATGTTTCAAGCAAACGTTCTTTAGCCCTCAGGGGGACATCAATCAGCATGATTGCCTTCGTTGTAGCTTTGTTTTTTTACAAAGATATGAACTGCTGTACGGCTTTTTTTAAATGGCATCCTGTATTTTTTATTCGGTAGCTCATTTCCCCTCCTAAAGACCTATTCAAAAATGTATAACAGTCTACCATTCACTGAAACACAACGTTATTAATTACATAACACAACACTGACGTTGACGCTGCCAGCGCTTAGTGCAGGTACTGGGTAGTGGAACACATCCACGTGCTGACGTTGACAGAGGACAAATGTAAACATAAGTAGAATGCACGCCCGTCATTCCGTCAACCATTGTCAGTTGAAGAGTTGTGAGATTAGAATGTACACCAACGAAGAGAAGGTAGAAACGCTACTCATCTACGGGAAATGCAATTGCAGTACTGTTTTCTTATGTACGGGTACATTTAGTACAGTAGTTTAGTCCATTTAAATACAGTTGTGTAGAGTAGGCATACAGTAAAGGCTTCCCGTCCTACAAACTGCATCGACATAACGTTTCTTTTATTGTTGTTGTTGTTGTTGAAGGTAGGCGAAATACTACGCAGGTAGCGGATCTGTACAGAGAACGATATCCTGACAAGAATCCACCTTCCCGCCGGATGTTTTCCCGTCTTGTTGCGAAGCAACAGGAAGCGGGAAGTTTCAACCCGCGACAACGCAATCGTCGGAGCACTCGCACAGACGAAGCTGCCGAAGTTACTATTCTCGCTTCCGTTACTATGAATCCACATGTGGGCACACGACAGCTTGAACACGAGATTGGCATTCCTAAAACCAGTGTACATCGTATTCTTACACGTCACCGGCTCCATGCTTACCATGTACACCTACATCAAGAATTGCATGGGAATGGTTTCCAGAATCGTGTACAGTTCTGTCAGTAGGCACAGCAGCAAATCCTCGCAAACCCTAACTTTTCCTCCAATTTCCTATTTACTGATGAATGTTCCTTCTGATTCAAGGGACAGCTAAATACAAGGAACATGCATTATTGGTCCAGTGACAAACCACGATGGCTTAGACAGGTGGAACATCAGCGTCAATGGATAGTTACGTCTGGTGTGGGATGCTTCGTACTACAATTATTGACCCTTATTTCATGAATGGTAGTCTAAACGGCACAGCGTATGTCAACTTCCTCAGATGAATTCCTCTTCCTATTCTGGATGAATTGCCGCTATCAACTAGAATGCTTATGTCGTATCAACGCGATGGATGGCCAGCGTGCACGTCGTGTTCTGAACCGAAGGTGTCCTGCCAAATGGATTGGTCGAAGAGGAACAGTTACTTGATCTGCGTCTCCTGATTTAAATCCTCTGTACTTATTCTTCGGGGATGCATTAAAGACGTTGTCTATCGCGATATTCAAACAACTGTAGAGGACATGCATGAACGTATCTTGCTTGCTTGTAATTCTCTTGAGCAGACAACACTGGAAGCAGTAAATAATCCTTTCATTCAACGAGTGCACAGGAGAGTCAAAGTCAATTTTGTGTTATGTTTTTACTTGATTTTCATTTGTTTTTTGACAACCCAAGCAAGTGGACGAGTTTGTAATCCCGGGCTCAAAGTCAATGTTGTATTATGTAATTAATAAAACTGTGTTTCAGTGAATGGTACTCTGCGATACATTTTAATAGGTCTTTAGCAGAGGAAATGAATTATCGAATAAAAAATACATGGTGCCATTTAAAATATGTCGTACCACTGTTCATATCTTTGTAAAAAACAAAGCTACAATGAAGGCAATCATGCTGATTGATGTCCCCCTGAGGGCTAAAGAACATTTGCTTGAAACATTTTGTATTCTGCATTTGGACAAACAGTTATTTAGGGTGGTCAAGATAACTGGGACACCCTGTATATCCTACTCAGAACGGAACAGGAAAATCGATGTGTTTTATAAAGTGACATATACCATCTCAGGTTTTATTTCTAAACTGTCGCATTTCTTTGCACTCAGTAGAACGTTATAGTGTTCCAATAGCTGATTGTTGACTAGGTAAGACAGTGGTAAACGTCATGCTGCTATTCAGTTGTTGAGTTTTATGCGGATTTTTGGGTTATGTGTACTAGAGTCTAGTTTGAAAAAAGAACTAAGGAGAACATCAAGCAAATCTGCTAGACACTCAAGTTTTATTCTACCACGTTAGTCTGGTACAAAAAATGCAGAAAAATGTGGAAACAATCAGTAGCAATAGTTTTCAGTGGCATACTTTTGTGCAAACACGCTGCGTGGCCAATGTAAGTTTTAATACATTTTGCATCGTACTTAAGGCGGACGGGTGGATAGTGTGAATTAGCAATTAGCAAAGTTACGAGTAAACGACCGACTTTATGGTGAACCACTTTGTACAAGGTGTTTTCTTTTCAGATAATGTTTAATTTCCTCTGTGCCTAATTTCTCACTTGTTCTCCGAATTTCAGAAAACTACATTACATCAGTAAGTCGATAATGCCTATTTTCACCTGGGCAGCAGGTCCTATGTTGGACACGTGACCACATAACGGTTAGCCTATACTGACAGGTGTAGTCCACTTAGTGACGCAGTTACTACTGTGCAGAAAACTTCAGGTAGTAAACTATGTGACTTGCTTGCGAGAAAACTGTTAGATGAAGTGGGTACATAGTAAGATACCAACGGTAATATCTGCTCTCATACCCCTGACACCATGTACATATATAATAAATAGTAAATAGCGTTTTTTATATTAAATTAACAAACATGATGATCCATTTTAACCATAGAACAAAGAAAAATCTGTGGTTTTGCTGCATAGACATTTAATTCCAGAAACGATCTATCTATATGCCACAACCCAAGATCCATGAGTTTTCTTTCCTCTATGTGATTCAGAACAACGTAGAATCGCGTGCCAAAATATAGGTCTCAGGAACGATGACTGAGCAGAGCATTTTAATTTTGTTTTCCTGAAACTCATTTATTGGCGATCCACCCTTCGTGCAAACATTCTTCGTTTAGGAATAAAACTAGTTGTTTAGCACTTTACCATCTAATGTGAGATTCGTTGAAGCAGTTGTAATATGAAGGACATCTTTAACTAACCAACGACATTTGGCTAGTTACCCTTATTGTGTGGGAGCTATCAGAGAAATAAGCATTAAACATGTAGTATATATTATTTTCAGTTCCGACGCCGAATCGGAAATATTTTTGAGCCTTAACTAACCAAATTAAAGAATTTCAGACACGAAAATAAACAACTATCTTGTTAACAAACGAGTGGAACCGTAACTGTTACAGTCACTTATGGCAAATAAAAGCTATGCCAAGAATTATCCCATCTGCAAGACTAGCAATACTGTAGGTCGATTTCGCTACTGTAATGCCTGGAAGATACATACTGGCGTAACTGAGGATTATCATGATCCGAATATTTGTAAAGCAATGATGTATTTTCAAGTTACATATCACTTTCTGATGCTGAAACTGTTTGTTAATCAATTGCTGTAAGTACCAATTATTGGCTTCCTTAGTGTTTACTAAAGCTACGGAACTCTGAGTTTTTTATAGGAAAGTTCCTTTCCGTTCATTTAGCTAATGGAGAATTGGAAGATTACTGCTTAAATGCCTCTTTGTATGGTGCAATGTTGCCAACCTTGTCTTCATTATCCCTACGAAAGCACTTTGTAGAGTCCTGAAGTATAACATAAACCTACATTCCTCTCGTAATATTAGTTCTTGTTTCACAGGATAGTTGCCAGCAACGGTTTATTACCTTTCCGTCACGCTGTTCTCTGACTCAAATAAACCGGTGCACATTCGTGCTAGCCACTGTCAGTCGTGTTTACAGTCACGGGCGTCGGCGTTACGACCATGTAGTTACTGGGGGTGCGGGCGTGGACTGAGTAGATAGGGTGTAGATAACAAGGAGTTCTAAATGGGAAACCCCCTTGCAAAAATTTGGAATAAATTAGGACCTAGAACCAGTGTTTGGAACGTTCTGGATGCGTCATACCATATATTTCAATGGCACTTGAAACTCCTGAAGCGTGCCAATTCAAGCCTGGATTAAAATGTATTATGTGATTACGGATTATAAAAGTGACAGACGAAGATCTCGACATTTGTAAATACTGACCATTTGATTATTAAAATCAGTTTAAGCAAGTGAAAATAATCCCCCGAAAATAAAGAAACCAATGTGTTTCGTAGTTTAGAAGACAGAACTATGCTTTTAAAACCTGGAGAACGCTAGAAACTTATTACATTAAAAGAATACTCACTAAAAATTCACAGTACACAGTTTTCCTTTATTGAGCAACGCCGGGGAAAATTCTTGTTATTACAAAACTTTTTGTAACGAACAATCGAGGAAAAGTAGTATGCATAGAGCTAATAGGCTTTATGCTGTCTGTACGTCCTTTAAAAAACAGTTCATCGTTTCCTATAAACTAGTAGATTTTACTACATTTTAGTTGTGAAATAGAGTAACTTGGAATATATTTTGTAATAGATATGTACTTGGCACCATTCCTTTGCCTTTAAAAAAAGATAATGTTGATGAATTGCCTTGAATTCTCTTCATAGCAATGCTTCTTGACACATGCACTGACTATAACTTTATTATTACACGAACATCGGACTGTAAGCCGGCCTCTGTGACTGAGTGGTTCTAGGCGCGTCAATCCGGAACTGCGCTACTGCTACGGTCGCAGGTTCGAATCCTGCCTCGGGCATGGATGTGTGTGATGTCCGTAGGTTAGTTAGGTTTAAGTAGTTCTAAGTCTAGGGACTGATGACCTCAGATGTTAAGTCCCATAGTGCTCAGAGCCATTTGAACCATCGGACTGTAAGTGACAGTCGTCTACCTCTTTGCTACGCCCGGTCCCCTCTTTTCAAGATTACTGCAAACCCAAGCAGATTCGTTCTTATCCACTTCGACTCATAATCGCAGCAACACAATGCATTAATACTTGGAACATAGTGTTTTTAGTGAGTAATGTAAGAGTATTTGATTCACTGACACATTAGCAAATCCTGAAAATCTATTATTATTACTGAACAAGTTTTTATGTGCAATTAATTGCTCTTGGATTTGTTCGTTGAACGTTTTAAATCTAGGATTTAAAAAATTCTAACCACTTTTCAAAAAAAATATTGGATTGGTGGCGGGGGGGGGGGGGGGCATCCCCCGTTTACCAGCAAGCGCAGAGCAGAGTGTCCCTTGTTTACAAATGGTATTGGTTCCAGGCACTCAAACCATGTTCTAGGACAGGTCGTACGTGTCTTTTGGTAGTAATTTCCTACGTGGACTGTCTGCATTCTCACAGTAATCGACCAACTAAGCAAGTTCTGCCGTTATCTTTGATAACAACTGAACCTATTTAATCATTCCATGTCACAAAAAAAAATATAGATATTTGTGTGTGTTTACTGACTGCAATTGCGACGCAATGATACAAAGAGCATATGACTATATACTTTGTAGTGTAGTTCTGTAATTAAGACATTTACAACTCTGGACATTTGGCGTAATAGCTGTCATTCTGTGAGAGATGCTTCGGTACTCTCGGGATAGCTGCTATTTTGCACTTGACGCGACAGAATTCTGTTAAACGATATCGATGTTGAACATAGTCCTGCGAAGCACGTCTTCTGTTTCTGAGGGTATAGAAGTTTCTAAGAGTAAACGCCATGTAGAGCAATAAGAAGAATGGATGGATATTAGAAACTGTCTACAAAATATTCTCTTACCATCGTGGCAGGCCTAAACTACCTACAGCATATAGGACGGAACTGCAGTATATTGAGTGAATTTCAGATAACCTTCATCGTGTTGATATCAATGTGCTTGATAAGTAATTCAAAAATGGTTCAAATGGCTCTGAGCACAATGGGACTCAACTGCTGTGGTCATAAGTCCCCTAGAACTTAGAACTACTTAAACCTAACTAACCTAAGGACAGCACACAACACCCAGCCATCACGAGGCAGAGAAAATCCCTGACCCCGCCGGGAATCGAACCCGGGAACCCGGGCGTGGGAAGCGAGAACGCTACCGCACGACCACAAGATGCGGGCGATAAGTAATTACGATAAGCAAATTTTAGATCAAATGAAAGTACGAATTCACAAAACGACTGAAAAATAAGTTAGTAATGTGAGGCGAGTTTGAGAGGATAAAAAAGTTAAACTATCTTGTGAATTGCCACATTCATGTAGATCGAAATTAAGCTCCACCGTTATCACTGCTGAGCTTTCGGTACTGGTTTGCTGTTTCTCCATGCTGTCGAGTTTAGCTATCCGTGGCTAATGGGATCAGCTGAAATGACTGGCAAGACATTTCCACTAACAAAATTAGACAAATTGCTGTCTTACAACCAATACACGAAGGCGTACTGAAAGGTAATGCCTTCGATTTTTTTGTGTGAAAGGTCTTGATGCTTCTTACATAAATCTATCTTTATTAACATTCTACATCTTCGTGCTTCACTTCTACACATTCGCAAAACCTTGCGGCTAGAGGGCCACGAATTGTAGCGTGTAACATGGCGTTGTGTAACGGAACTACGTCTATGGGTGAGAAATAGTGTGCTGTAATCGAGTTTTGAATTCTAACGGCTATTCTCCATATGGGCCCCCTCTCCTTCAGCACGACAATGCCAGACGACACACGAGCGCTGCGATACCTGCAGTAGTCGGACGCCTTTGGTCACTGTTATCTGTCACCCTCCATACAGTCCCGACTTGGCTCCATCAGATTTAGACATGTTTCCAGAAGAACACATTCGCAGACGGAATTTTGATAGTGATGAAACGGTGCTAGCAGAGGTCAGATTGTAGGTTCGTCAAAGAAGTCAAAAGTTCTAAGTGACAGTATCAACAAATTGGTCTCTCGTTTGGAGAAATGTGTTCGTCGCAAGGGTGACTATGCTGAGAAATAAATATGTACACATGAAAAATAGATATGTACAACGTTAATGGCGTTTGTTATTTTAAAAGAGTTTTTACGTAATGAATTCTGAGGTATTACTTTTCATCATGCCCTCGTTTTATCGCCTTTCCAGCATAACGAATTCGTCGAAATGGCTCGACGTTTCCATGAGTGTTACTCTCATCGAATACTGACGAAGTATTGAAACAGCAGTACCCCGTGCCAGAATACGGTTGTGAATCAGGAAAGGGTCGCGATAGAGTCCCGGCGTCCTAGTCAGGCTCCAGATCGGCAGCATAAATCATATGATACAAGACAAGACATTAAAAATAATACGCTGCAACAACACTGTAAAGCCGAGAAACATATTTACACTGAAGGAAAAGAAATGAAACACCAAGAAGATTGGTTCGTGGGTTAATCTGGAGGAGGAAGGGACCAAACAGCGAAGTCATCGGTCCCATCGGGTTAGGGAAGGATACAGAAGGATGTCGGCCATGCTCTTTCAAAGGAATCTCCCGGCATTTGCCTGAAGCTATTCAGGGAAATCACGGGAAACCTAAGTCAGAATGGCTGGACGCGGGTTTGAATCGTCTTCCTCCCAAATGCGAATCCAGTGTTCTCGCTTTCGGGAGGACGACGATTCAAACTCGCATCCCGATATTAGGTTTCCCGTCAATTCCCTAAATCGTTTCAGGCAAATTCCGGGTTGTGCAACACAAACGAAAGCTGGTAGACACCTCTCAACATTTTCAAGATGATGTATATTCAAATTTCGTGCCACAGCATTAAAGTGACGCTAGTAGTACCATTATGAGGAGTTACACGGGACCTTTCAAGCCTGCTAACGCCAGAATGGTAAAATCTAACGTCTCAATATTAAAAGCAAACTGACTGTGACGTGTTGTGGTAACTTTTTTGGATAGTCACGTCGAGGTCCCTGGTTCGAATCCTGACTACCACTTACATTTTTTTATCTGGTGGAAAGGTTATGAAGGAGGTACAGACAGCATTGTGAGCCCAACTGGAAAACTGGGTGATTATGAAAGCAGCGAAACTGACGCCTAAATCGCCGAAGTAACGTTATGTCGAAAGCTTCCACCAGGCTAGGTGGCACAGTGCGTTTAATTATTATCAGTAATGGCACCTGGCATTATTTTTTCTGATTAAAGAGCAAGTTAAAGACGACATTGCTCTTCGAGTGCCTTGTGTGTATGGTGTATCCTGTGAATGTGGCAGAATGCATATTGGACAAACAATTCGCACGGTTGCGGAGCGTTGAACTGAGCACAAGCGCCATATAAAACAAAGGGAGATTGACAAGTTGGCCATAGAGGAGCACTGTCTAGGAAATGGACATCAAATACAGTTCTAAAATACAAAAGTGTTGGCTCATGCGTCTACATATTGGGGCTCCGTTATAAAGGAAGCGGCCGAGATTCGTTTAAACAACAATAATTTCAACAGCGATCAGGGATACACACTCAGCAGAGCATGGGGGCGGGCGTTGGACATCGAAAGAAAGCAAAGACAGATGCGCGACACGGGAGCGGCAGTTTCAAACGTGGAACCTGCCCCTGGCGCCACCTGACGTCACCGTTGCTGCCACGGGCAACAGCTCCGCTAGCTGCCCGGGTCGACTTAGGCGCGCGCGCGCCACATTGGGTCGATCTGATTGGCTGCTGATGATGTCATCATGCCTATATAAGCGAGAAACCGTAGCATCCCGGCACTCAGTGAACTCCTGACGACGATGGTGGAGTTGGCCATCGACAGCTCGACGGTTTTATTCGAATTGACGCGGATGGAAAACCGGGAACGTTTTATTCATGTATGCCGTCGCGAAAGACTCCGAGGACAGAGAGCAAGTTGCTTGACGTTTTATGGTGGAGTTGGCCATCGACAGCTCGACGGTTTTATTCGAATTGACGCGGATGGAAAACCGGGAACGTTTTATTCATGTATGCCGTCGCGAAAGACTCCGAGGACAGAGAGCAAGTTGCTTGACGTTTTATGACTACAGATCTCATTGTTTGCAAAGTTCCAGACGAGTTGTAGCTATAAATTTCATGGCGACATTAGGATGAGAACTAACACTTTTTTTTCAAAGTTTTGTTAATGGAATAAAGATAAGGACTTTGAATGTTCTAGTCTCTACAACATAACTTTATATTTTTTCTGCCGAGTCCAATAAGTTGTCCTATTAAGCCAACACTGACACGTCAGCTGGCACTATTATTTGACAACGCTCTTTCCACATTGTGTCTTTGCGACGTATTTTCATATTATAGTGCGCATGATCTCATGGGTCGTCTAAATAAACCACTGACCGCCTTAATTCTGATGCTTCCTTTTTTCGTAAGAAATCTAGTGCAGCATGCTCCAAGTATGTTCTCTCGTAAGCTCATAGTTACTTATTTATTCTGTCACCTTAAAATCAAATCTAATTAATGGATTTTTTTAAATTTCTTTCTAGCCCGGAAGCCCAGTTCTGTGCGACAAAAGTTGTGAAATTTGTGAAGAGATAGTATTTCTTCGTATTGTTCATAATATTCCAGAAATTGCTGTCTAATAACACATTTATTTATATCATGTTATCATGAATTAAATATCGTGTGAATTTCACATTTTCTACTTGGTGGGAGGGGGAGGTGGGGGGGGGGGGGGGAGGGGAGAGGACAGTCGCCTAAATACAGTACCACTTAGCATCGTGTCCCTAATGAACTCCTGCCCGCATCTCGTGGTCGTGCGGTAGCGTTCTCGCTTCCCACGCCCGGGTTCCCGGGTTCGATTCCCGGCGGGGTCAGGGATTTTCTCTGCCTCGTGATGGCTGGGTGTTGTGTGCTGTCCTTAGGTTAGTTAGGTTTAAGTAGTTCTAAGTTCTAGGGGACTTATGACCATAGATGTTAAGTCCCATAGTGCTCAGAGCCATTTTGAACCTCGTGCACTCCACTGATTTACCTTTTTCTCGTCAACATTTACTTGCACATGTCGTCGCCTTCTCAGCGACTCAGCGACGGTATCACTCCTACCCTGTTCTCATTACCACTAAAATTAATAGCGTTAATAGAGCAATATGTCGTGGATACGTGATAAGGTATATTTCGCGATCACTTTTCATGATTACATTTCGCTCTCGTTCTGCAACATACAATAGCACAGCTTTCAATTGGAACTTCACTGTCCCTACTGAAGTCACTAGGTTGCCACAACAGCCAAAATTCGGCTCGTCTTGCCGAGTAATATCTCTCATTTGTCAAACAAATGAAAATTCTAAACATAAATAGGTGATATTAACAGTGGCCAATAATTTTACAATGCATTTAGATTACGTTTCAGGTTATGTATCACCTCTCATCACTGATGAACTGACTCGAATGGCTTCACTAAGTCTTTCACAAGTGTGTTGACACAAATGTTGGTTTTCTCTATTGATTTATATTGGTTCCATAGGGAAAATGCATGCAATTTCCCTCGTATTTCTTGGAAACACAGTCGCCTATTGTTAGTGTCACTTCCTGGTTAACGTTTCTGATTGCCCACTACGTCGTAATAGTTTCCTAAATGAGTATCTAATAATAGCAACAATCGTGTAACATGCATTCAAGCACACAATACCTACGATCAGTCGGTAGTAGCGTCGTCTGGATAACGTTCTTTCATCCAGACAAAATCGAAACTTTTGGCTAACCTATTTGTGATACAACCAAATACAATCCTCTGTTTTACACAGGCCATGCGGTTCTAGGCGCTTCAGTCTGGAACCGCGTGACCGCTACGGTCGCAGGTTCGAAATCTGCCTCGGGCATGGATGTGTGTGCTGTCCTTAGGTTAGTTAGGTTTAAGTAGTTCTAAGTTCTAGGGGACTGATGACCACAGATGTTAAGTCCCATAGTGCTCAGAACAATTTGAACCATTTGTTTTACACAAGGGTAGAAAACCATTTTTTTCGATAATTTTTCATCATTTAATACACCTTATGCTATCGATAAATATTTCCATTTCTCCCTAAAAGAGATAGTTTCATCAATTTTCCATCTATAACGAACTTCCTGATCTTACAAGGAAACCTTTTGGCGAATCTTGCACAGAAGTAACTATTGTGTTCTGAGCTGTTTTAATAGTGAAACGGAATTTTTCATCTAATTCATTAAAAAGCGCTGCGTAACTAACATTTCCAGGGTTTAGATATTGTCAGCTGACTTTCCAATCTCCGCATCCCAGCACTTTTAATTCTTCAGAAATAATCATTCGGTCCGCTGTAACTCATATATCCTTAGCCATCGTAAAATGCGCATAACATTGTTTTGAAACAATAATGCTACAGTATCTGCGTTCGCGTATGAGTGGCGAACTGTTCCATTAATTAAATTTTAGCCTACTGCTATGTTATCCTCGTTTCATTTAAATGCAGACCAGCTAAATTGAATTACAAAGGTCTGTATGTGCAGAGAGAGAAAATAATTCGCGAACCGCTATCGCATAAATTTCGTTTTGTTTCTGACTTAGCTTAGCTCTGCTTCCCACTCTGCTCTCGACAATCATTTAAACGTGGAATGACTTCGTTAAGAGGATATTATTTCTCGATCTTACTCTTTTCTACTTTATATTTCTGTTAAACACGCCTTCGTTAGAGTGGTTTAAACAACAAGGAGGACTACTTCTGCTTTTGATAATAATGGTAGGCGTTGCCTTATAGATTAATGACGAAATCATCACATTATTCAAGAGAGCAATGTCCATCTTCAGACGGCCGAAGGTGCAGTTTCACTGAAAAGTATTTCGATCATTATTACTCTGATTAGATTTCTCCGTCATTTCCTATTTCCATTTTATTTATTTTCTTTTTTAATTCATAACTGTCATTGTGATATAGTATCTCGATAACCTTCTTTAAGTAGTTAGACGTTGTGAAGCTGTAAAGTTATTTCGTCGTTCACATACATCAATATATATTATCAAAGGAAGTGTACAATGTGAGTGCCACTAAAACTCAGAAAAGTGACCCAGTGCGATCAATGGAATTATATGCTGTGGTAGCTCTCCAGCATCCATCCATGTAGGTTCCCATTTTTATCTGAACGGCGTGCTTTTGAAGATATAAGGGCTGGGAAGTTTCATCCTCTAGAAATTGATATAACATTCCCCAATCTTAGAGAGTATTTGAGAACATTCCATAACATTCGAGAGGACTCGAGAGCATTTTACCATCTTTCGGAATGTTTCACAATGATCCAAGATATTCGGGAATGCTCGGGAATAGTCTGGAACATTCGAGAAGATTCCATAATGATCTAAAATATCCCGGAACATCCCAGATAATTGTGGACCATTCCAGAACACTCCCGAATGTCCAAAAATAAAAAATTTCAACAACCGTTATTTTGGTTTTATTAGTTGGTCAACCAGTTTCGGCATTATATTATACCATCTTCAGGCCAATACAGTAAAGGTTACAAAAGAGCAATAAATACATAGAAATAAGCCAGAGAGTATTATCTAAATCATGCAAGTGTTACATAATAATTTACATAAGTAAAAGAAATCAGTCTTAATTAAAATCTACGTGTTCCAACGTAATATGTACTACCAGGAATTAACCAATTACTCATGCATAATGTGAAAACATCAGTAACCTAATGGAATTAATTATAAAACAGAAGTGTCAAAGTAATTCAACCATCAGTCCCATATATAAATTGTCTGAAAATATGTATCGGTATTCGTGACAGAATACTACCGGTTTTGTGAAAAAGTAAAAAAAGCGAGCAAAGGGACCGACACATCATACGTGAAGTAAGATAATACGATCATTATATCAAGTACAGTAAGGGGGTTCATTATACGTAATGGTAATCTGTATAGTAAGTATACAAACAGGACTACAGTTAAAAGGAGGAATTGCAACTACTGGAAAACCGTAGCTGCACTCAATGGTTATTAAACAGTTCTCTATACGGAGGAACCAAAAGAACACACTACAAGGATGACTGTAAAATGTAAAACAAGATCCCACATAAGAATCAAGGCTGGATCACAACACATCTTATGCTAAATAATTAAAAATGTAAGTTTTAATTTAAAATATTTTTATATTTTTAATTAGTTACAATAAGATGTCTAGAAACCCAACATTGATTCTCATATGGGATCTTGTTTTACATTTTACAGTCATCCTTCAAGCGTGTTCTTTTAGTTTGTCCTTATAGAGTAAGGTCTGATAACCATTGAGAACAGCTAGGGTTTTTCAGTAGCTGTGATTCCTCTTTTTAATGTGTCATCCTTTTTTGTATACTTACTATACAGATTACCATTACTTACAGTGAACCGCCTTACTGTACATCTACGTCTACGGGATTACTCTGTTATTCACAATAAAGTTCCTGGAAGAGGGTTCAATGAACCACCGTCAAGCTGTCTTACTACCGTTCCACTCTCTAACGGCACAAGGGAAAAACGAGCACTTAAATTTTTCTGTGCTAGCCCTCATTTCTCTACTTTTATCGTGATGATGATTTCTCCCTATGTAGCTGGGTGCTAACAGAATGTTTTCCCAATTGGAGGAGAAAACTGGTAATTGAAATTTCATGAGAAGATCTCATTGCAACGAAAAACGCCTTTGTTTTAATGTTTGCCACTCCAATTCACGTATCATATCCATGGCACTATCTCCCCTGCTTCGTGATAGTACAAAACGAGCTGCCCTTCTTTGTACTTTTTCCATGTCATTCTTCAGTCCCATTTGATGCGTGCCCTATACTCCAGAATAGGGCGGACAAGCGTGGTGTAAGCAGTCTCTTTAGTAGACCTGTTGCACCTTCTAAGTTTTCTGCCAATCAATCGCAGTCTTGGGTTGCCTCTACCCTCAACATTATCTATGTGATCGTTCCAATTTAGGGTATTTGTAACTGTAATCTCTAAGTAATTATTTGAATTTACAGCCTTCAGATTTGTGTGACTTATCGCGTAATCGAAATTTCTTTTAGTACTCACGTGAATAACTTCACACTTTTCTTTAGTCAGGGTCAATTGCCACTTTTCGCACCATAGAGGTATCTTATCGAAATCATTTTGCAATTCGTTTTGGTCATCTGATGACTTTACAAGACGGTAAATGACAGCATCATCTGCAAACAACCAAAGACGGCTACTGAAATTGTCTCCTATGTCGTTAATATAGATCAGGAACAATAGAGGGCCTATAACACTTCCTTGGGGAATGCCGAATATTATTTCTGTTTTACTTGATGACTTTCCGTCTATTACTACGAACTGTTACCTTTCTGACAGAAAATCACGAATCCAGTCGCACAACTGAGGCGATACTCTGTAGGCATGCAGTTTGGTTAGAAGACGCTTGTGAGGAACGGTGTCGAAAGCCTTCTGGAAATCTAAAGATATGGAATCAGTTTGACATCCCCTCTCGATAGCACTCATTATTTCATGAGTGTAAAGAGCTAGCTGTGTTTCTCAAGGACGATATTTTCTGAATCCGTGCTGACTACGTATCAATAAATCGTTTTCTTCGAGGTACTACATAATGTTTGAATACACTATGTTCCAAAACCCTACTGCAAATCAACGTTAGTGATATGGGCCTGAAATTCAACAGATTACTCCTACTTTGGGGGTTGGTGTGACTTGAGCAATTTTCCAGTCTTTAGGTACGGATCTTTCTGTAAGCGAGCGGTTGTATACAGGGTGTTACAAAAAGGTACGGCCAAACTTTCAGGAAATATTCCTCACACACAAAGAAAGAAAATATGTTATGTGGACATGTGTCCGGAAACGCTTACTTTCCATGTTAGAGCTCATTTTATTACTTCTCTTCAAATCACATTAATCATGGAATGGAAACACGCAGCAACAGAACGTACCAGCGTGACGTCAAACACTTCGTTACAGGAAATGTTCAAAATGTCCTCCGTTAGCGAGGATACATGCATCCACCCTCCGTCGCATGGAATTCCTGATGCGCTGATGCAGCCCTGGCGTATGGCGTATTGTATCACAGCCGTCCACAATACGAGCACGAAGAGTCTCTACATTTGGTACCGGGGTTGCGTAGACAAGAGCTTTCAAATGCCCCCATAAATGAAAGTCAAGGGGGTTGAGGTCAGAAGAGCGTGGAGGCCTGGAATTGGTCCGCCTCTACCAATCCATCGGTCACCGAATCTGTTGTTGAGAAGCGTACGAACACTTCGACTGAAATGTGCAGGAGCTCCATCGTGCATGAACCACATGTTGTGTCGTACTTGTAAAGGCACATGTTCTAGCAGCACAGGTAGAGTATCCCGTATGAAATCATGATAACGTGCTCCATTGAGCGTAGGTGGAAGAACAAGGGGCCCAATCAAGACATCACCAACAATGCCTGGCCAAACGTTCACAGGAAATCTGTGTTGATGACGTGATTGCACAATTGCGTGCGGATTCTCGTCAGCCCACACATGTTGAATGTGAAAATTTACAATTTGATCACGTTGGAATGAAGCCTCATCCGTAAAGAGAACATTTGCACTGAATAATGAGGATTGACACATTGTTGGATGAACCATTCGCAGAAGTGTACCCATGGAGGCAAATCAGCTGCTGATAGTGCCTGCATACGCTGTACATGGTACGGAAACAACTGGTTCTCCCGTAGCACTCTCCATACAGTGACGTGGTCAACGTTACCTTGTACAGCAGCAACTTCTCTGACGCTGACATTAGGGTTATCGTCAACTGCACGAAGAATTGCCTCGTCCATTGCACGTGTCCTCGTCGTTCTAGGTCTTCCCCAGTCGCGAGTCATAGGCTGGAATGTTCCGTGCTCCCTAAGACGCCGATCAATTGCTTCGAACGTCTTCCTGTCGGGACACCTTCGTTCTGGAAATCCGTCTCGATACAAACGTACCGCGCCACGGCTATTGCCCCGTGCTAATCCATACATCAAATGGGCATCTGCCAACTCCGCATTTGTAAACATTGCACTGACTGCAAAACCACGTTCGTGATGAACACTAACCTGTTGATGCTACGTACTGATGTGCTTGATGCTACTACTGGAGAGCAATGAGTTGCATGTCAACACAAGCACTGAAGTCAACATTACCTTCCTTCAATTGGGCCAACTGGCGGTGAATCGAGGAAGTACAGTACATACTGACGAAACTAAAATGAGCTCTAACATGGAAATTAAGCGTTTCCGGACACATGTCCACATAACATCTTTTCTTTATTTGTGTGTGAGGAATGTTTCCTGAAAGTTTGGCCGTACCTTTTTGTAACACCCTGTATAATTGCTAAATATGGAGCTATTGTATCAGCATACTCTGAGAGGAACCTGACCGGTACACATTCAGGACCGGAAGCCTTGCTTTTATTAAGTGATTTAAGCTGCTTTGCGACACCGAGGATATCTATTTCTATGTTTCTCATCTTGGCAGTTGTTCTTCTCTGGAATTCAGGAATATTTACTTCGTCTTCTTTAGTGGAGGAGTTTCGGAAAATCGTGTTTAATAACTCTGCTTTAGTGGCACTGTCATCAGTGACTCCACCGTTGTTTTCGCGCAGTGAAGGTACTGACGGCGTCTTGCCACTGGTGTGCTTTATGTATGACCACAATCTCTTTGGGACTTCTGCCAGATTTTGAGACAGAGCTTCGTTGTGGAAATTATTGAAAGCATCTCGCTTTGAAGTACGCGCTTTATTTCAAACTTCTGCAAAACTTTGTCAGTATTGGGGATTTTGGGTTCTTTTAAATTTGGCATAGTTTTTCGCTGCTTCTGCAACAGTGATCTGACCCGCTTTGTGTACCATGGAGGATCAGTACCATAACTTATTAATTTATGTGGTATATGTCTTTCAATTGCTGTCGATACTATCTCTCTGATATCATTCCACAACTTTCCTTTGCTTACATGATCAGATCGAAAGGACTCAGGCTGTCTCTTGAAAAGACGTTAAGAGCATTTTTATCAGCTTTTTTTAATAGATTGCGTTTCTTTTTGATGGTTGTAGGAGTTACGGTGTTCAGCCTAGCAGCCACGGCATTGTGGTGGCTAATCCCTGTATTCGTCACGATACACTCTATTGTCCAGGATTATTTGTTGCTAATAGATCAAGTATGCTTTCGCAACCACTTAACGCTTCGAGTGAGCCCATGAACTAATTGTTCAAAATAATTTTCTGAGAAAGCATTCAGCACAATTTCGGATTTAGTTTTATTCCTGCCGCCGGCTTTAAACGTATGAATTTTCTAGCATATCGAGAGTAGATTAAAGTCACCACCGACTATAATTATATGAGTGGGGTTCCTATTTGAAATGAGACTCAAGTTTTCCTTGAACTGTTGAGCACCCATATCTTCTGAGTCGGGGGGGGGGGGGGGAGGATGGTTTCGATAGAACGATCCAATTAATAGTTTAGTCCGATTGTCAAGTATAACCTCTACCCATACTATGTCGCAGGAACTATCTACTTCAGTTTCACCTCTGACAGCAATAAATACTCCACCACAAATTGTATTTAATCTAGCCTTTCTGAACACTGTTAGATCGTTAGAAAAATTTTCTGCTGAACTTATTTCCGGCTTCAACCAGCTTTCTGTATCTATAAATATTTGAGCTTCAGTGCATTCTATTAGGGCTTGGAGCTCTGGTTCTCTCCCTACACAGCTACGACGATTTACAGCGACAATGCCGACCGTTTCTACAACTAACTTACTGTCTTTTACCTGCCCTCTTCTAGACGGACTGCCTTTTTGTGGTTCCCTGAGGCCCTCTAACCTAAAAAACCAGCCAGTCCCTTTCACACAGCCCCCGCTACACGTATAGCCGCTTCCTGTATGTAATGGACTCCTGACCTATTACGCGAAACCCGGAAACGCACCACACGATGGCGCAAGTCAAGAAATCTGCAGCCTACACGATCACAGAACCGCCTGAGCCTTTGATTCAAACAATTTACCCGGCTCGGCGCCAATGGACCACAGTCGGTGATATAATCATCCTATTATATTACTTCACATGTGATGTTTCGGTTCCTTTGCCCGCTTCTTTTAATTTTTGAGAAAACCGGTAGTATCCTGTCACGAATACCGATGCATATTTGCAGACATTGGTTATACAGGACTGATGGGCGCATTACTTTGAAACTTCGGTTTTATGATTACTTCCTTTAGGTTACTGATGTTTTCACATTATGCACGAGTAATTGGTTAATTCCTGATAGTACATATTACATTGGAACAAGTAGATTTTGATTAAGACTGTTTCCTTTTACTTGTGTAAATTAATATGTAACACTTGCATTATTTAGATAATACTCTGGCTTTTTTCTATGCATTTATTTCTCTTTTGTAACCTTTATTGTATAGGCCTGAAAATGGCATAATATAATGCCGAAACTGGTTTATCGACAAATAATATCAAAATAACGGCCGTTGGTAGTTTGTTATTGGAAATCGACCAGCCGAGGTGCCGCACTCCGAACATAGAATGGAGTTACATTTACTCTCGAATGTTATAAAATGTTCTGCAATGTTGTGGACCATTCGAAGTTTTCTTGGTATGTTCTGTAATTCGCTACTGGTGGTGCTACCCATTAGTAATGGCATACAAAGAAAGACCCGTCTTGGGGTCGAACGTCAGTATCTTATCAGTGACCAGGAGAGGAATCAAAAAGTCGTGCAATGAGTGAATAAAAACAAACAGTAAAGTGTGAACAATCAAAGTGACAGTGACTGAATAGAAATCTAAAGTGAAATGTGAAAATTGTGTAAAGGGTACTTAGTGTATTTGTTAATAAAAAGTTGATTTGATGCATATTTTAGTCAGTGCCCAAACGTAAAAGACGAGGAGTAGTAATCCACATGCATTATGAGTGTGCGTGCGCACGCGCGCGCGCGCGCGCGCGTGTGTGTGTGTGTGTGTGTGTGTGTGTGTGTTTCCTACATCTAATCCCAAACCTCTTGACCGACTTCAACATGTATCATAGTGTTAGGTGACAGTCAGTGTAGGGTTCAGAACCACCTAGCCATGAAACGGGAGGAAGTGGGTGAAAAAGAAGCATAGCTCGTGACACGTGAATTCCCAGACTTCATTCATTCAGTATTTGAAAATGAGAGCACTTAGCGACTTTCAGAATTTCAAACCTTTGAAAGTTTTTTCTCGCGGTCAACCCCTACAAAATAATGAAAAGAAAAATGTTCCTCACTTTCTATTTTTCCGCTTTTCATGCAGTAAAAGTATTTCATATTTTACAGAAATATGCCACTGAATGTCCCCATAAAATTGTATCATTGTACAACACACAGTTCAGGAGGTGCAACATAATACACGTTAAGAACAAGGCCAGGCGCTGCGTTTAAGGACATGGATGCACAGCTGAAAATAAGTACCTTGCCAACGTATGGATTCCCCGATAGTATTGTACAAACGAGAGGCAACAAGGCGTTCTTTAATGGACACCTCTTATGTCCCAAGATTTAAGACTCACTAGTCTATCAACTCTATCAGAATTTTCAGATAGACAGAACATACATGAAACGAAGCTAGACAAAAAGCAAGTGGTCTATTTATTGTTACCAATTCACAACGACGTATTCTCTCGGTATTGAAGATGATGATTACCATCACGTATTACTTTGAGTGCACGACTGCAAGATTTATAGCATCGGTGCTAAAGTAATTATGAGTAACAGATTAATAAATGTTCATCAAGAATTAAAAATGTGGAAACGTCCTAAAATACAAAGAGTGAGAAGAGTATTCAACGGCAAGAAATAAAATACTATAGTAAATAGATATGGCTGCCTGATCACTGAAATAAAAAGTATGAGCCAGCACTTCTGCAACAGATTAAAATCCCCATCCTGAAAGATTAGGTTTTAGTCCAGATACTACGCAGAATTTTTAAAGCCTCACCGCACTTTTCTCGTCATCAGATGTAATAGGAGGCATATTCCTACTTTGCCCCTTCTTGTCATCGTACTATAAAAGGCGTTAAAATGTTGTGTACAGCGACTTGCTAACGAAATGTGGTGAGGGGGTTGTCTTATGTGTTAGTGGACAGTGCCCTCTTTGGAAATGGATCAAGGCTACTTTCATCACTCTGGACTGCCTGGTGTGAGGCAGAACATTGCCGTGGAGTTGGCTTCAACAGTCGCAACTTATTGATTTCACAGCCAGCCATTCCTTCTGCTACAGTTCAATGTCTCTCTGACTCAACAGTAAAATGAGAGGTGTGTCATGTTGTGATCCCTTCAGGCTCCCGTGGCTGTGTTGTTGCTCGTTTCTCGTTTCCCCACTATCCCACTTCCCTTGGTACCAAGCAGAATGACCCCTTGAAGAAAGAGAACTGTGCCCAATATAGATCTTTTCATTTTCTCCACTCGATAAATTTTCTGCAGTGCACTAACGGAAATGAAGACATGCGCGGAAAAACGGGCTAACCTACAGTAATTAGAAAAGGAGAAAAATGGGATTGTGTAAATGTGCCTGGAAAAAATATATAAAAATACTTTATTCTTATTTTTTAACGTAAATCCATATAGTATGGACCAGTTATTGTTCCTGATCTGTCGTATCCTTTATATTGGAAACTTGGAAACTTGTGGTAAGGTCTTATGGGACCAAACTGCTGAGGTTATCGGTCCCTAAGCTTACACGCTACTAAATCTAACTTCAAGTAACTTACCCTAAGGACAACACACAACCCCATGCCCGAGGGAGGACTCGAACCTCCGACGGGGAGAACCGCCCGGTCCGTGACAAGGCGCCCCAGACCGCGCTGCTACTCCGCTTGGCTTTATTCTGCAACGCAACATAAAAATCAATAATTAATAAAGAAGAACAATAATATGTGAAAATTTTTTGTACAGTATCAAACATCCCCAGCCGAAAATTACCATTAACTGTAGTAAAGAGTCCTGTAAAAGGGAAAATTGGTGATAACACATGAAGTATGGCACAAGCAGATCGAGCTAATGGCCACTGTCATAGACTGATGCCGCAGAAAAAGGCATCCCTTGATGAAAGCAATGACCATAACAGAATTATAAGCTTTTTAATATTCTGAGTGCGTTTTCAGATTTGAGTCCAACCAAAAGAAGTTTTCCATTCCTTTCTTGGGGCCCATCTCCTATCAGATTCAACGCCTTCTTCGTAATAAATATAACTGTAATGTCGCCTTTTCAACCAGTAATAGCTTAAAAAAATTTATTCACAATTTAAAATCGACCTGTTCCCCTTTGAAAAACTCTAGTGTCTGTGAGATTTTTTGCCACATTTGCTTTTCTTGCCACACAGGCAAACAGGACGTGCCTTTACAGTCAGATACAAGGAACATCTTTTAAGAAAAAATGGCACTATCACCCAGAATTCGTCTTTTGCTGACCACCTTCTCATTACAGGTCACTCACTCCATGCTGTTCACGATATCAGCATTTTGCTCACTGAGAAGAAAAGCCGTAGATTAGATGTTCTCGAAGAATTAGAATTTTTTAAACATCTTTCTCCTAATGATGGTCTCATTCTTAATGAGCAGCTACAATTAGCTTCTTCAATGGCATAAAGCCGTTACTTGATATTTGATTTCGTGTTCCCTCGTGTAGTTACCGAAATATTTTTTCTAAGTCTAGTCATAACTGGTTTGTTTTTTAAAAGTTTACACTAACTGCATTTCATGTTATACCATTCTTTTCTGCTCGCTGTGTTATTCAGCTCCCTTTGTATTATTACAATGGCGTTTTCAGTCTTTAAACTGTTTTTATAAGTTTTTATGTAGACAATTTGTTACCATGTCTGCTGCTGACAGATAAAATTATTATTTTTTACCTCGCGTACAAAATAATATTCATAGTAACGTCTGCCTACATTCTGAATGTCAAGTAGCTTGTTTGTATTTGCCGCTACTAGATGGCATTCTTAGTGTAATGTTCACCTGCCCACTATTGCATACGCGGTAGTCTCAGTCTCATGCCACCGTACCTCGACGCACGTGAGCAGCCCATAGTGGCTTGCCTTTATGTATTTTGTTTTACAAATTTTTTGGCTAGAGCCTCATCTCTTTATTTTCAGTTTATACGTGACATGTAAGTACTCTTTCTTTTTTGTACTACTAGCTAGTACTTACAGTTAACAAATTTTTTCTTGGCTGCAGTTTTTTAATTATGTCATAGGAAAAATTGAGAGTTTCGTTTCTGATGAAGGTCCTCATAGCAGTACCGAAATCTAGGTAATAAGACTACTTTTTTGCGGCCGAGAGCTGCTTTTGCTGTTCATTTTATATATTATCTTATTTTCGGGTCAAAATTCTGTAGCCGCTTAGTATTCGCACCATCTCTTGAGTGTAGGAACCACAGCAACAACTGTTGTAACCAATTTTGAAGTATCTCAGGACAATTATCGTTATCATTTGGACTGCTATAGCACGCTATAAACGCCCACTTTCTGGAACTTATTCTCAGAAGTCAAGAAAAGCTATAGTTGATGGATGTTCCAATAATGAACTGAACAACTTTTCTTATCTAAATGCCGGCTGGTGTGGCCGTGCGGTTCTAGGCGCTTCAGTCTGGAACCGCGTGACCGCTACGGTCGCAGGTTCGAATCCTGCCTCGGGCATGGATGTGTGTGATGTCCTTAGGTTACTTAGGTTTAAGTAGTTCTAAGTTCTAGGGGACTGATGACCATAGATGTTAAGTCCCATAGTGCTCAGAGCCAACCTTATCTACATGATGTCTATGGATATGCATGTATGATTAGTTTCAGTGGATGGGTAGATGCTTACCATTTACAAGTTCGTTAATGGCGCGCTGGACGGAATTTAATATATTATTTTTCATTCCTGCTAATGAAATTACACTTAAAACTAGTTTTATACAAAGAATAGGAGGGGAATCTAAATTGAACCTCGTTGGTCTCCCTTCCAATATTGTTGGAATCATTGGTCATCTTTCACTTCGTTACATTCTTTAGGATGTCCCTCTACATAAAGGCGTATACTGTGTATGAAATAGATTTGTCAAACCAACAGTGAAACTGATGGTTCCGTTGGAAAATATCAGATAACTTTTTGCTATGACATCCATTGGCGTTGGTGTCTAAAAGGCTTACAGTAAAATAACAAATCCTTTTCGCAAGCCCTCAGAGTATTTTGAAATCACAGCTACGTATTCGTGCACTGTTTCTAATGCGTCTTTCGGAGGAAAGCAGCATCGCTCTTTGAACCCCGGCCAGTTGCGAACGCAGGGACAGAACAGCCTATGTGTTGCCACAGTCATGCTGGTGGAGGGGAGATGATTTATTTGACAGCGGGGCGCGCGGCTCGCGGTGGCCTGTAATGAGCGCGTAATGGCCGCCATTGATTTCTGCGGCGGCTTTTGAAACGGTTACCCGCGTCGCGTCGGCGGCCGTAGCGACCGCGCGCTGCGGGTTGCCGCACTGCCCCTGCGGAGGGCTGTGCCACTGACACCTTTCGTGGCGCGGGTCGTTTATTTAATAATTACAGTCACTGGTAGTGACCACAAGTAAATGTGCCTATTGCACTGAAATAAATCATAAAATTTCAAAACAGAGAAACATCATTAGGATCGAAAATTATAACAAGTTGTTCACCGAGTTACGATAATTCAATTTCTAAATTACTATCGCCTAGTAATAAATTTGGTTAGTCCGTGCCGTTTGCAACCATGAGCCTTCCGCCTAAGATACAAACGCAAAGATATGTTCGTTATTAGAATAACGTTATTCTTGCAGACATACACTCCTGGAAATTGAAATAAGAACACCGTGAATTCATTGTCCCAGGACGGGGAAACTTTGACACATTCCTGGGGTCAGATACATCACATGATCACACTGACAGAACCACAGGCACATAGACACAGGCAACAGAGCATGCACAATGTCGGCACTAGTACAGTGGATATCCACCTTTCGCAGCAATGCAGGCTTGCTATTCTCCCATGGAGACGATCGTAGAGATGCTGGATGTAGTCCTGTGGAACGGCTTGCCAAGCCATTTCCACCTGGCGCCTCAGTTGGACCAGCGTTCGTGCTGGACGTGCAGACCGCGTGAGACGACGCTTCATCCAGTCCCAAACATGCTCAATGGGGGACAGATCCGGAGATCTTGCTGGCCAGGGTAGTTGACTTACACCTTCTAGAGCACGTTGGGTGGCACGGGATACATGCGGACGTGCATTGTCCTGTTGGAACAGCAAGTTCCCTTGCCGGTCTAGGAATGGTAGAACGATGGGTTCGATGACGGTTTGGATGTACCGTGCACTATTCAGTGTCCCCTCGACGATCACCAGTGGTGTACGGCCAGTGTAGGAGATCGCTCCCCACACCATGATGCCGGGTGTTGGCCCTGCGTGCCTCGGTCGTATGCAGTCCTGATTGTGGCGCTCAGCTGCACGGCGCCAAACACGCATATGACCATCATTGGCACCAAGGCAGAAGCGACTCTCATCGCTGAAGACGACACGTCTCCATTCGTCCCTCCATTCACGCCTGTCGCGACACCACTGGAGGCGGGCTGCACGATGTTGGGGCGTGAGCGGAAGACGGCCTAACGGTGTGCGGGACCGTAGCCCAGCTTCATGGAGACGGTTGCGAATGGTCCTCGCCGATACCCCAGGAGCAACAGTGTCCCTAATTTGCTGGGAAGTGGCGGTGCGGTCCCCTACGGCACTGCGTAGGATCCTACGGCCTTGGCGTGCATCCGTGCGTCGCTGCGGTCCGGTCCCAGGTCGACGGGCACGTGCACCTTCCGCCGACCACTGGCGACAACATCGATGTACTGTGGAGACCTCACGCCCCACGTGTTGAGCAATTCGGCGGTACGTCCACCCGGCCTCCCGCATGCCCACTATACGCCCTCGCTCAAAGTCCGTCAACTGCACATACGGTTCACGTCCACGCTGTCGCGGCATGCTACCAGTGTTAAAGACTGCGATGGAGCTCCGTATGCCACGGCAAACTGGCTGACACTGACGGCGACGGTGCACAAATGCTGCGCAGCTAGCGCCATTCGACGGCCAACACCGCGGTTCCTGGTGTGTCCGCTGTGCCGTGCGTGTGATCATTGCTTGTACAGCCCTCTCGCAGTGTCCGGAGCAAGTATGGTGGGTCTGACACACCGGTGTCAATGTGTTCTTTTTTCCATTTCCAGGAGTGTATATGATATTTGTATGACGACAATCGGACAATAAGGAGCCAAAGTGATTCACCGACATCATGCTCGCCAGAATAGAAATGCAGCATTTAGATTAATGATAACAAAGATTATTAATCCCAAAACTACTTCCTTAACAAACATCGAATGTGTAGATCGACTATAGGACGGATGGAACCGGCAGATTTTTGTTACATATGACTTCATTAGTTGCAAACCAATAACCAAGCCACGATAAAGCAAAAAAGTTACAAACAAAATAAAACATGAAATAAAGCATCTGATTAGTCTACTTTTCGATTTACTTCCTTCACTCTAACTCTGGAAATTGAAAAAAATAGTAACCACAACAATTAGAATGATCTATAAGAAATCAACACAGTTGGCAGAAACGAGGAAGACCTTTTGAGTGTCTGAAAAAGGCACAATTCAGCACATAAATTGATTTTGACTGACATGTTACTTACCAATAAGAATAACTTAAAATTGGAGTTCACTTACAGTAAATGATTGTCACTTATGCAGCAGATATAATCACATTACAACATTCCCGTGCCGGCCGGAATGCCTCGGGCATGGATGTGTGTGCTGTCCTTAGGTTGGTTATGTTTAAGTAGTTCTAAGTTCTAGGGGACTGATGACCTCAGAAGTTAAGTCCCATAGTGCTCAGAGCCATTTGAACCATTTGAACATTCCCGTAGAACGTAGTACCGTCTTCATCGTTCACGTTACAGGCCAATCACGGTTCAGTATTCTGTCTTTCTTTCTCTTTCATTGCGCCATATTTGACGTCAGGCTTTTTTCGATGGTAACATCTCGCGTGTGTGACTTTATTTGTGACCTCCTCGCGCCACACTATTGCCATGCAACTCTTCACTCCAACTTCCATTCACAACAGTGGTACCCGTATTTAAATAATTTCTCTGCATTTTTCGCAGACTGCAGATGTTTTAATCCGGTATTCTCGGATGACTTGCAGGCTTCTTCTCATAAAATTAGATTACACTGCCCTTCTTTTATTCGTAAGTGGCCATATTTCTGCACCGTAAGTAACTTTGCTTTCAGTAATACAATGGAAAACCCCTTTTTATTTGTTGTGGCACAAAGGTCTGCCTGAAATTTTTGCAGCAATGCGCATTCCGCTACATGCTGAAGTACGCACGCCACAGTCGCACAGTCTCAACTCCAGCGCCTGCCTCGCAGCTCGCCGCTCACGGACACAGGTGAGTGGGAGGGGGCGACTGATGCACAGACCCGGTCGGGCGTGCGTGGGCAGGCCTGATATTGTGATACGCACATATGTAGAACATATGAAGTTATAGGAGATCGTCCGTAAACAACTGTGCAGGCGTACCGCCAAGCTTCCGCATCCTTACAAAACCGGCACCGAGAGAAGCGTGCTGGAGTCAAACGGCAGCGAAAATTCCAGCTCGAGGGCAGGCCGTTGTGTAGAGTGAGCTGGATTTGGAGATAGCAATACGCAGCTTAAGTGCTGACATGGTGATGCCAAAAACGGGAAACCGCGAAACATTAAATTGTGCACGGAGTTAACAAGTCAGCCCACATAGTTGATTGCCCACTAAGTACCGTCAGAGCTTGGCAAATTTAAGTTTGCATTGAGACTCATAGTTAACGTTGTCAGATGTTTGGACAAACCTGCATGATACCCCACAGTATATTTAACAGTATATACAGTATCATGGTTGAAATGGCTCTGGAAGACTGGATCACTGTATACCACCAGCTATCCTCGCCAATATTTGGCAAAATGATGCGTTTCCCTTGGTTTTGGCTCTGAGCACTATGGGACTTCATATCTGACGTCATCCGTCACCTATAACTTCGAACTACTTAAACCTAACTAACCTAAGAACATCACACACATCCATGACCGAGGCAGGATTCGAACCTGCGACCGTAGCGGTCGCGCGGTTCTAGACTGAAGCCCCTAGAACCACTCGGCCACACCGGCCGGAGAGGATCATGGGCTAGTACTGACTCTTGTTACACTGTATGTGGATAATATGACAGGGTGAGGCTTATTTTGAGAAGTGTTAATGACGCCGCATATCTGGCCACGGTTTGGATGCGTTTTATGAGACGTCTGTGATGAATTTAATTACGCTCCTTTTAGGGAATTATAGTTGCAACAGAGAAACAATATGTCAAGAAGGATGCAAAGACATTTATGGTTTAAAGTCCCGTCAATATTGAGGTCATTAACACAGAGCTCAAGATCGTTTTTTTTTTTTTGTCATCCCTTAAGAACGGGGCACGAAGTCTGCCGCAACATTTTAAAGGAACCACCTAGGTCTTTGCCTGGAGCAACTTAAGGTAAACACGGAAAATCTATATATCTAGATGGTGGACGCGGACTTCAACCGATGTAGTTAGGAATGCGATGAAGATGAAGATGATTTTGCCGGCCGCGGTGGTCTAGCGGTTCTAGGCGCTCAGTCCGGAACTGCGCGACTGCTACGGTCGCAGGTTCGAATCCTGCCTCGGGCATGGATGTGTGTGATGTCTTTAGGTTAGTTAGGTTTAAGTAGTTCTAAGTTCTAGGGGACTGATGACCACAGATGTTAAGTCCCATAGTGCTCGGAGCCATTTGAAGATGATTTTAGATGCGTGGCTCTCAACGTAACGGTCTTCAGCGGTCTGAGGTAAAGTCAGTTTGCCAATATCGTGGGGCGGGGGTGTTAGTTAGGGGGGTCTAAGGCTGCCCTCATATGCAGAAAAATTCATTTTAGGTATGATGCCCGACAGCACAAAATTTCACAACCCATGTAACACGTGTCAGTGCTGGCGAGGATGATAGGCAAATCTCCAGCCAAACCGGGGGCTGGTCAGATGTCAGTAAATAAGACACAAGCAGCCAAAATATGCCGAACCGAAAGTGACACACGGCAAACTCAACAAAGTGGTGTCTCCTTCTACCGGAAGAGGAAACCGTGTATTAAAGGGCTATGTCCTATGCACTATACTTACCTACGTCAATGAAATAATTTCAGAGAAAAATAATAGATCTCATTTCTGTCTATCCATTCCTTGTATTTGCAGTCTTCACCGCAACCTGACAAGTGATTCTCACAAGACACTACCATCTGGACCAGACTTTTAAGCAGTTGTTACTCTCCCCCCCCCCCCCCCCCCCTCACTCGTTTCTCGACCGTGCTTGGGGCCGGCTATGATGGGATTACGCTATTTTCTTTAGTTCTATATAGATTCAAAAGATTCGCTACAAGTTCAAATAAAAATGGAGCATTCGCAGTTAGAGATGGCACGAAAACGAAACATAAAATTCATATTTATAGAGATAGTTGGCAGTTTCGCTGTAAGCTATGCATTTTGATTAGTTTTGTATCACTTTCATTCCTATAAGAGTTGAAATTCAAATTCTTACTCCTACTGACACATAAATTTAAACACAGAAATTCATCTTACGATAGACAAATCAATTACGTGTAGTTTACGCGGTCACTAGTCCAGCATTTTTCCTAATCTGTTAGTTACCTGGTTAGTTACCTGATAAGGGAAGATTCATTCCGAAACATGTACTGTGAGAACCAAATTAACGTGTGACATAGTTGATCACTTTACTGCAGCTAACATTTATATGTAACTTCACAGGCAGTACAAACCTGATCTTGAATATCTGGTCGATAACAGAGAAAGCATGGACCTTTCCGTTGGTAGGGAGGCCTGAGTGCCTCAGCGATACAGATGGCCGTACCGTAGGTGTAACCACAACGGAGGGGTATCTGTTGAGAGGCCAGACAAACGTGTGGTTCCTGAAGAGGGGCAGCAGCCTTTTCAGTAGTTGCAGGGGCAACAGTCTGGATGATTGACTGATCTGGCCTTGTAACACTAACCAAAACGGCCTTGCTGTGCTGGTACTGCAAACGGCTGAAAGCAAGGGGAAACTACAGCCATAATTTTTCCCGAGGGCATGCAGCTTTACTGTATGGTTAAATGATAATGGCGTCCTCTTAGGTAAAATATTCTGGAGGTAAAATAGTCCCCCCATTCGGATCTCCGGGCGGCGACTACTCAAGAGGATGTCGTTATCAGGAGAAAGAAAACTGGCTTTCTACGGATCGGAGCGTGGAATGTCAGATCCCTTAATCGGGCAGGTAGGTTAGAAAATTTAAAAAGGGAAATGGATAAGTTAAAGTTAGATATAGTGAGAATTAGTGAAGTTCGGTGGCAGGAGGAACAAAACTTCTGGTCAGGTGACTACAGGGTTATAAACACAAAATCAAATAGGGCTAATGCAGGAGTAGGTCTAATAATGAATAGGAAAATAGGAATGCGGGTAAGCTACTACAAACAGCATAGTGAACGTATTATTGTGGCCAAGATAGACACGAAGCCCACGCCTACCACAGTAGTACAAGTTTATATGCCAACTAGCTCTGCAGATGACGAAGAAATTGGAGGAATTTATGATGAAATAAAAGAAATTATTCAGATTGTAAAGGAAGACGAAAATTTAATAGTCATGGGTAACTGGAATTCGGCAGTAGGAAAAGGGAGAGAAGGAAACGTAGTAGGTGAATATGGATTGGGGGTACGAAATGAAAGACGAAGCCGCCTGGTAGAATTTTGCACAGAGCACAACTTAATCATAGCTAACACTTGGTTCAAGAATCATGAAAGAAGGTTGTATACATGGAAGAAGCCTGGAGATACTAGAAGATATCAGATTATATAATGCTAAGACAGAGATTTAGGAACAAGGTTTTAAATAGTAAGACATTTCCAGGGGCAGATGTGGATTCTGACCACAATCTATTGGTTATGACCTGTAGATTAAAACTGAAGAAACTGCAAGAAGGTGGGAATTTAAGGATATGGGACCTGGATAATCTGACTAAAGCAAAGGTTGTACAGAGTTTCAGGGAGAGCATAAGGGAACAATTGACAGGAATGGGGGAAAGAAATAGAGTAGAAGAAGAATGGGTAGCTTTGAGGGATGAAGTAGTGAAGGCAGCAAAGGATCAAGTAGGTAAAAAGACGAGGGCTAGTAGAAATCCTTGGGTGACAGAAGAAATACTGAATTTAATTGATGAAAGGAGAAAATATAAAAATGCAGTAAATGAAGTAGGCAAAAAGGAATACAAACGTCTCGAAAATGAGATCGACAGGAAGTGCAAAATGGCTAAGCAGGCATGGCTAGAGGACAAACGTAAGGATGTAGAGGCTTATCCCACTAGGGGTAAGATAGATACAGCCTACAGGAAAATTAGAGAGACCTTTGGAGAAAAGAGAACCACTTGTATGAATATCAAAAGCTCAGATGGAAACCCAGTTCTAAGCAAAGAAGGGAAAGCAGAAAGGTGGAAGGAGTGTATAGAGGGTCTATACAAGGGCGATGTACTTGAGGATAATATTATGGAAATGGAAGAGGATGTAGATGAAGATGAATTGGGAGATATGATACTGCGTGAAGAGTTTGACAGAGCACTGAAAGACCTGAGTCGAAACAACGCCCCGGGAGTAGACAACATTCGATTAGAACTACTGACAGCCTTGGGAGAGCCAGTCCTGATGAAACTCTACCATCTGGTGAGCAAGATGTATGAAACAGGCGAAATATCCTCAGACTTCAAGAAGAATATAATAATTCCAATCCCAAAGAAAGTAGGAGTTGACAAATGTGAAAATTACCGAACTATCAGTTTAATAAGTCACGGCTGCAAAATACTAACGCTGATTCTTTACAGACTAATGGAAAAACTAGTAGAAGCCGACTTCGGGGAAGATCAGCTTGGATTCCGTAGAAATGTTGGAACACGTGAGGGGATACTGACCCTATGACTTCTCTTAGAAGCTAGATTAAGGAAAGGCAAACCTACGTTTCTAGCATTTGCAGACTTAGAGAAAGCCTTTGACAATGTTGACTGGAATACGCTCTTTCAAATTCTGAAGGTAGCAGGGGTAAAATGCAGGGAGCGAAAGGCTATTTACAATTAGTACAGAAACCAGATAGCAGTTATAAGAGTCGAGGGACATGAAAGGGACGCAATGGTCGGGAAGGGAGTGAGGCAGGGTTGTAGTCTCTCCCCGATGTTATTCAATCTGTATATTGAGCAAGCAGTGAAGGAAACAAAAGAAAAATTCGGAGTAGGTATTAAAATCCATGGAGAAGAAATAAAAACTTTGAGGTTCGCCGCTGACATTGTAATTCTGTCAGAGACAGCAAAGGACTTGGAAGAGCAGTTGAATCGAATGGATAGTGTCTTGAAAGGAGGGTATAAGATGAACATCAACAAAAGGAAAACGAGGATAATGGAATGTAGTCGAATTAAGTCGGGTGATGCTGAGGGAATTAGATCAGGAAATGAGACTCATAAAGTAGTAAAGGAGTTTTGCTATTTGGGGAGTAAAATAACTGATGATGGTCGAAGTAGAGAGGATATAAAATGTAGACTGGCAATGGCAAGGAAAGTGTTTCTGAAGAAGAGAAATTTGTTAACATCGAGTATTGATTTAAGTGTCAGGAAGCCGTTTCTGAAAGTATTTGTATGGAGTGTAGCCATGTATGGAAGTGAAACATGGACGATAAATAGTTTGGACAAGAAGAGAATAGAAGCTTTCGAAATGTGGTGCTACAGACGAATGCTGAAGATTAGTTGAGTCGATAACATAACTAATGAGGATGTATTGAATAGGATTGGGGAGAAGTTTGTGGCACAACTTGACTAGAAGAAGGGATCGGTTGGTAGGACATCTTCTGAGGCATCAAGGGATCACCAACTTAGTACGGGAGGGTAGTGTGGAGGGTAAAAATCGTAGAGGGAGACCAAGAGGTGAATACACTAAGCAGATTCAGAAGGATGTAGGTTGCAGTTCAAAATGGCTATGAGCACTATTCGACTTCGGAGGTCATCAGTCGTCTAGAACTTAGATCTAATTAAACCTAACTAACCTAAGGACATCACACACATCCATGCCCGAGGCAGGATTCGAACCTGCGACTGTAGCGGTCTCTCGGCTCCAGACTGTAGCGCCTAGAACCGCACGGCCACTCCGGCCAACAGTGTAGGTTGCAGTAGGTACTGGGAGATGAAGAAACGTGGACAGGATAGAGTAGCATGGAGAGCTGCATCAAACCAGTCTCAGGACTGAAGACAACAACAACAACAGAGAACGACACTGTTTGTAAATTTATCTCAGTTTTGTCTACAAGAGAATAATACTGAAGTGAAACCACTCAGCGACGTAGAGCAAGCCCAGTATTCTGAATGTAGAAGAACCTAGGCCCCCGATCGACAGCAACATATCTACTCACATTAACGCATTCGTACATCAGTTGTGTCCAATCACAGTTGAAGAATGATTGTCCGCAGCTCTTGGTCGTGCGGTAGCGATCTCGCTTCCCGCGCCCGTGTTCCCGGGTTCGATTCCCTGCTGGGTCAGGGATTTTCTCTGCCTCGTGATGACTGGGTGTTGTGTGATGTCCTTAGGTTAGTTAGGTTTAAGTAGTTCTAAGTTCTAGGGGACTGATGACCATAGATGTTAAGTCCCATAGTGCTCAGAGGCATTTGAACCATTTTTTGAAGAATGATTGGGTTACTTTCTCGTACGCTGTAAACAAAACGACAATACTCTGTCTGGGACGGGGCCTCGAACCCGGTGCTTTTCGTTACACGAGCACTACCATTACCAAAGAGGCTGTAGACGCATGACTGAAGACCCGCCATCACAAGTTCTGCTAGCTCTCTCGTATTGTCCAATGTTGACAGAAGCTTTCTTGCATTCCGTGCAGGACTGTTAACTCTGGAAGAGGCTTAGCCACTGTGAAGGGCAGGTTGTTCCAACACTGCCCACTGGGGCACAGACGCCTCATCCCTCTCACGTGACCTTACATCACGCGTCCTATGCAAATGCGAATAACACGGCCAGCCCTGCCTAAGCACTCTCTGTCGGGGCAATGCGGCCGCGCAGGCTGCGGCCTACTGCTTTGCCACTCACTCCTGCCCACCTGAGTGCCGGACTGCTCGCGGCAAGCACTGCAGCTGAACAGTCTATTTCAGTCTGTTACAGAATGTGCGTCGGTTCAAAAATTCCTGGCAGAGCTTTGTGCCCCGCCTGACTAGTACCAATACTATGGCTTTCGTGGGGAAAGCTCTTATCGACTAAGCTAGGTAAGCTTGAATAAGGCCATGTACTTCCAGGTCTATTTCTCCCAGTACCTCTCTGCTGCTTTCCAAAATTCTCAGAAACTCTTCCTGAAGAGCTAGTGGGAACGCTCTGTTTTAAATCGCCACGAGCTGTCAAAAAAGTGCGCGCTCTGTGGAATATTCATCCAGAGAACAGTAACACGTATCCACGAACACATTAACTGCCACGATGCCGCCAGCAGAGACAGCAGAGTCTCACGTCTGCCCCAGAGTGCCCGCTGGCAGTGACATTACCAGATTAGCTCAGTTCAAGTTAATAAAACGTTTGGAAATCACATAAAATAAATTTATTTTGCTCCATCGTTAACCATAAATGTCCATTAATGACGTAATTTAAAAAAATGTCAAGGATACCTGGAGAAACGTCACGACTTATAAGGGGACTGCGCCTGTTCCTCGTCACCCACATCGTCCAGTTTCTTTGCATACGCAGGGCTTGGCCAGGAAAGAGAGTGACAGAAGTGGGAGCTGCAGATGGTCAAACGCTTAGAAAAAACAGCAATTTTGGCACGAGTGGATTATGTTATCTTAGCATGCAGGCAGCGGTTAGCGCAACGAGATGAGTGCAAAACGGTACCCAAGGATCGTGGATTCGAGTCCATATGCAGTAACTTCATTTTCTTTTTTATTTTCAATTTTTATGTTACTTGTACTGCAAAAAGTCAAAATAACGCTTAATGTACTGTTTTTATTAAGATTTTCATCAAAGACGTGAAAAGGAAAGGCATGGGAAAATTTGGGATTGCAAATAAAATTGCAGGGAGGTATTTTAAGGCTTCCAAGAGAAATTCTTATATAAAACTTCTTTTATTATTTTACACTTGTTCATCGTAAAAGTAGGGGTATCAGTAATTGGTTCAAATGGCCCTGAGCACTACGAGGTCACCAGTCCCCTATAACTTATAACTACTTAAACCTAACTAACCTAAGGACATCACACACATCCATACTCGAGGCAGGATTCGAACCTGCGACCGTAGCGGTCACGCGGTTCCAGTCTAAAGCGCCTAGAACCGCTCGGTCACTCCGGCCGGCCATCAGCAATTCTATCGGCATCTTGCGAACGTTATAAATGCGAGAATTGTCCAATTAAGTCGCTGTTTTAAAATTTACACGGAAAATAAAGGGTTCTCTCTCTTCAGACAGTTCGGGAGAAAACCACGGGAGCCGGATGAAGTGACCGAGCGGTTCTAGGCGTTTCAGTCCGGAACCGCGCGGCTGCTGCGGACGCAGGTTCGAATCCTGCCTCGTGCATGGATGTGTGTGATGTCCTTAGGTTAGTTAAGTTTAAGTAGTTCTAAGTTCTAGGGGACTGATGACCTCAGATATTAAGTCCCATAGTGCTCAGAGCCAAACCAAGGAAAACGCATCATTTTGCCAAATATTGGCGAGGATAGCTGGTGGTATACAGTGATCCAGTCTTCCAGCGATGAGATTTCTTTTTCACCTTCGATAAGAGCAGTTTTGATTCTTTTTCATCAAATTCTTGAACTCAAGATAAAAACTGAAACCGCAGCGTTCCATTACGGAGTGCGTCCGAGGGAAATCCAAACTTCTAAATTTATTTGCAATCCCAAATTTTCGTTCGCGTTTCCTTTTCATGCCTTTCGAAAACATTAATAAATACACTATATTGAGCGTTATTTCGATTTGTTTGCAATTCAAGTAAAATAATAATTGAAAATAAAAAGAGAAAAGAATCTGTGTATGCACTCGAACCCACGACCCTCCACTTAATGTTCTGTATAATTTACGCTGCGTTAACTACTGCCTGGATAATAAGCTAACGTAAATGGGTCCTGTCTTGCCCGATACGCGCTACAAATGCTATTTTTTTTCTAAAAGTTTAGCCATAGGAAGCTCCCACTTGCGTCACTTTCATTTCTGGACAAGCCCGGCATGCACCACTAATATGATGAGATCGATGATGGCGAGTGGCCGTGGTCCTGCTGCAGCCTAGTTATCTCACAACGGGAATCTGAAACAATAACTACACTCCTGGTAATTGAAATAAGAACACCGTGAATTCATTGTCCCAGGACGGGGAAACTTTATTGACATATTCCTGGGGTCAGATACATCACATGATCACACTGACAGAACCACAGGCACATAGACACAGGCAACAGAGCATGCACAATGTCGGCACTAGTACAGTGGATATCCACCTTTCGCAGCAATGCAGGCTGCTATTCTCCCATGGAGACGATAGTAGAGATGCTGGATGTAGTCCTGTGGAACGGCTTGCCATGCCATTTCCACCTGGCGCCTCAGTTGGACCAGCGTTCGTGCTGGACGTGCAGACTGCGTGGGACGACGCTTCATCCAGTCCCAAACATGCTCAATGGGGGACAGATCCGGAGATCTTGCTGGCCAGGGTAGTTGACTTACACCTTCTAGAGCACGTTGGGTGGCACGGGATACATGCGGACGTGCATTGTCCTGTTGGAACAGCAAGTTCCCTTGCCGGTCTAGGAATGGTAGAACGATGGGTTCGAAGACGGTTTGGATGTACCGTGCACTATTCAGTGTCCCCTCGACGATCACCAGTGGTGTACGGCCAGTGTAGGAGATCGCTCCCCACACCATGATGCCGGGTGTTGGCCCTGTGTGCCTCGGTCGTATGCAGTCCTGATTGTGGCGCTCACCTGCACGGCGCCAAACACGCATACGACCATCATTGGCACCAAGGCAGAAGCGACTCTCATCGCTGAAGACGACACGTCTCCATTCGTCCCTCCATTCACGCCTGTCGCGACACCACTGGAGGCGGGCTGCACGATGTTGGGGCGTGAGCGGAAGACGGCCTAACGGTGTGCGGGACCGTAGCCCAGCTTCATGGAGACGGTTGCGAATGGTCCTCGCCGATACCCCAGGAACAACAGTGTCCCTAATTTGCTGGGAAGTGGCGGTGCGGTCCCCTACGGCACTGCGTAGGATCCTACGGTCTTGGCGTGCATCCGTGCGTCGCTGCGGTCCGGTCCCAGGTCGACGGGCACGTGCACCTTCCGCCGACCACTGGCGACAACATCGATGTACTGTGGAGACCTCACGCCCCACGTGTTGAGCAATTCGGCGGTACGTCCACCCGGCCTCCCGCATGCCCACTATACGCCCTCGCTCAAAGTCCGTCAACTGCACATACGGTTCACGTCCACGCTGTCGCGGCATGCTACCAGTGTTAAAGACTGCGATGGAGCTCCGTATGCCACGGCAAACTGGCTGACACTGACGGCGGCGGTGCACAAATGAAACGCAGCTAGCGCCATTCGACGGCCAACACCGCGGTTCCTGGTGTGTCCGCTGTGCCGTGCTTGTGATCATTGCTTGTACAGCCCTCTCGTAGTGTCCGGAGCAAGTATGGTGGGTCTGACACACCGGTGTCAATGTGTTCTTTTTTCCATTTCCAGGAGTGTAGTTCTAAATGTTACGTAAATTATAAACGATAATAAAGGAAACGAATACGTATACAATGTGCAATTTACCGAGTAAGCGGGTAGAATTAAGTAGGAACCAATGAATCTATCAATAAAAAGGTGGACACAGCCATTTGCTGCAGCCCGAATACAGTGTGACTACCTTGTTCACTTGTTTCGAAGCTCCAGACCTTCCACGAGTACCAGAAATCTTCAGGTAACACTCCTGGTATCAGTTTCACACTTTTCCATTTCTGTTACACTTTTCGCGAGTGTCGTTTCGTATTTTGTGATACTGGACCACGGAACTGTGAGGATTTTTGTTGGCTGTTTCAGCAAGACGCTGCACCCGTTTTCCTGTTCACTCAGCTCAATCAAGAAATACAAAGTAACGCACGCTACAGCAAGAAATCTGCAGCAGGTAGATCTGTAGGAAACCACTACTGCGATTACGGCTAAAATGTAAGTACGTCGATAGCCGAAGGTCGCAATTACGTGTCGCATCCATCCACAGTATAAGTTTCATCAACAAGCAGCTCGTGACTGTGGTTGTATTACGAGCACACCATCCAAAGATATACTGTACTCAACAGCCGGCGGGCACAGGTCATCAGGCGTGTTAAGCAGATAACGCTGGGCTGTCGCTAAATATGACAAATCAAGTTACTGAAAACCAGATTCCTAATGCACTTAAACACAATTCCATTAAGGTATCGGTCGCGTAATTTAGAAAAACATTATAATTTAAATTATTCCACAAAGTTTTAATCAGACATATGCTAATCAATTTTGGACCAAACTGTCAGTGTCAAGCTTGTGGACTTGGTGAGGTGCTGGGACAAGAAATGTTCAGTACTATTTTTAAAAAAAGTTATTTAATCTACTAAATACCCAAAGGCTTGTGTATTGTGTATTCAGAATAACTGACATACATCGAACTGTAAGTAAAGCTTTCTTTTACCTGCAAAACCATGACTGGTTAAAGTTACAGGTATGCAAGACCTTGCGCTACAACACACAAATTTAAATAACTTCACTGTAGATTAAAACATCAACTTTAAAACTTTCAAACCTTTTATCAATTTTAAATTTCCCTAGGGAAATTCTACAATAAATTTTAAGAAAACATATGTTCAAAATCACCAACAAATTAAATCACTTGGAAAGTAAGCAATGCAATGAGTAGCAGGCCAATCTCTTGAGCATCTAGCTCCTCGTTTCCAAAGGAACTCCGTTTACATGGCGCATTAGCTTTAGAATGGGGGTCGGCTGATAGCACTTGTACACGCCACATCTATGGTAGGTAGTTTGCCCTCACATCAAGAAAATATTCGCACGTAGTAATAAGAGCTCCTGCAACACAACGTCGGTTAAGCACTTATTATAACAATGCGACGTGAATAAAATATTTTGGCTGTTAGTAACATCAGAGTTTGGCTTTTTTAATTTTCTCTTAAACGTTACTTGACTAGAGGAGATGCTAGGCAAGTTAACTGTCAAACCAACCGACAAATTTTAATTATAAAAGCAAACGCAGCACCTCAATTATTTAGTGCAATTGGAACTAAGGTAATTACATCACTCGAAATAATTATTTAATAAGAAAATAAGCTAGGCATAGTCAACTGACAAATTTAAAAATGAATAAACCGCGCTTAAGTGCTTGGTATACAACACTGTTTAAATTTACGAAAGTCTTTCCGTCGTGTTACTACGCACTAAATTAGGTAACCAATATGGCGATCTTCACATAGGTCTGCTTGACAGGGAAGGTTTAGAACGGATAAGTGCTTACCAAACATAAAACTTTCACTGCGTCATTACTAGTTAGTGCTGGAATACCATTGTCATATTATCCACACTACAAAACCCATCTAAAGCTGAACGCGTTGCACACACTAGGGCCAATAACTTGTTCCAAAAGCTATCTCTGGAATGGTTCCTTCACTGGCAAGCAAACGGAAACTACTTTGCTGAAAGTGCGATCCACTTGTGGAACCGAGCCAAGTTAACACTCGCCGCTTGCTGACACTGCGACACCACATGCTTCAGTCAGCTTGGCAGGACCGCACCGACACATCCAACCGCCTGTCCACACACACACACACACACACACACACACACACACACACACAAAACAGCTCTACGTCGCACTCTCTCTCTCTCTTTCTTTCTCTCCCACCGTCTTCTTCATCTACTGACTGTCTGTCTTCTTCCAGTGTCTGTCGTCCCTCTATCACCGCCGTGCGCGCCCTTTTAATATTAGATGCGCCACAGTTTCTCTAATATCCGAGTTGCGATTAAATGCGACATATCGATCCGTGATCAAAGCTGGAGCAATGTCTTCCCGGATAGGTAATTTTCACTTGAAACTACAGAATTGATGTTTTAGTAAAGCTGTGAAATGAGATGACTTTGCCATACGAAGAGATATTATTTATTAAATCACATCAGTAATAACTACCACTCTCATCTAGAGAAAAAATTTATTCGGCAATGCTTGGCTTGAAATTTTCATATACCTTAGTTAACAATTGTGGCAAAGCAATGATGGGACACATGTAAAACAGTGGTCCGTTGGCTGCAGACATGTGATGTCTCCCTGACTTGTTACAGAACGACGTCTCAGTCTTATTTCCGTTAGGAAATTGCGGCTAATATAATAAGACATGTACCAGTGTTGTATGACTGTGGCGAAATTTATACAAGGTGAAAATCAGCGACCAAATTTGGAGGTTTTTTTTCCTAATAGGGTTGTGACAACTTTAGTGACAGTTGGTGGCCGAATGCCCTTCCCGTCGTCACCGATGTACCCGGGACGGAAATTGTGTAGCCCATGTGTCAGCTTTTGGAGTAACTCTCAAGTTCAACTGCGAGAGTGTTTTTTAAATGTTTTCGTGTGTATCTGAGGTGGGACGTGACTGCCAGCCCGATATTTACTGAGATCGATTTGGGAAACAGCCTAATAATGACATCCATGCTGGCCGGCTCACCAGCTCTCGTCATTGATACGCGATCCGGATTCAATCAGTGCCAGGCTAGCCTTCCCTTACCGCAGAAGCGGTGCATTAACACGCTCGGCTTTGCGGGTGGCTCCAAATTTCAGACGTTTACAAAGATATTTTCTAAGAATTTTGTCATGAGGCACCAGTAGTATCCAGCCGCTCGTTACAGGGTAATAATGCAATTACATTGTTCACTCACATTCATGCGACCACCTGACAGAAGCCAGAATAACCACCTTTTTGTAGCGCTGACCGATGCGAGTCGTGTAGGAAGAGGGTCGCTCAGATTCTGGAAGGTACCGACAGGGCTGTGGAGCCATGCTCACTCCAGTGCCGTGGCTAGCTGCAGTAGGTTTTTCGATTGAGGACCCATGGCGAATACAGCACCCACGAGGTGGTCGCACAGATTCTCGATTGGTTTTTAATCTGGGGAGTTTGTTTGCCAGGGAAGTACGGTAAACTCATCTTGATACTCTTCGAATCACGTGTGGACACCAACTATGACACGTTGCTCTTACATGCCACCGAGCTTAGCGGAAACAAGCTGCGTGTACGGGTGGACATGCTCCGCAAGGATGCATTGAAATGTGGTTTCGCAGGGCAGAGCGGATCAGGTTGAGCTTACGTGACAAGTTCACTGATTGCGCAACTCCAGTATGGCTGTGGGCGACGAACTTGCCAGTTCTCGCAGCTAGTGCCACACAACTCTGTCCGCACGTGCACGCCGCCAGCGGCCCCGGCCTGATAACACGCCGCAGAGACTTCCTCGCTGCTCCGCCGCAACCGACCAACTGCCACACAGACCGCGACACAGAAATATAACTGCCACACCAAAGAAGTTACAGCAGTACTAGTATCAATAAACGCTGCTGCTACCACTGACGGAGGCAAGTGAGCAACTCGTTCAGATAGTAACTGAGGGTGACAAAATGTGCAAAAGGAAAAACGGCAATAACGCGAGCCGACCACGGCTCATGCCCACTTGTGTTGATCCAATGTGCCTTCCAGAATGACGGCTCTCCGAGGGAATGCCACAAAAATATTTCCCAGATCGTAACGCTGCCTCTCCGGCATGGACGCTTTCGACGATTGTTGCAGTTTGTTTGCTTTCAGAAGTTGCATGCCGATGGAGCATAAAAGGTCATTCTTCTGGAAAGATCACCTGTCGGCACGCAGTGGACGTCCAGATGCGGTACTGGCGTGCGAATTACAGCCTTCGACAGCGATGAGCAGCAGTCAGCATTGGTGCATAAACCAGGGACCTGCTACGGGAGCCCATTCGCAGCTACGTTGGCTGAACGCTGTTTGAGGAAAGGGGGCACTGTTGGTAGCCTTTGGTTCATCTGCATAGTCAGCTTCCGAGCAGCTACACTCCTATTCGTCCGTACACATTGTAAGACGTATATATTTCTATTGTCTATTGTCAAACCACAATTTATGAAAGATGTTTATATTTTATTAATAAGATTAAGTAGGAATAATTAATATTTGTCATGTTGGAAATAATTGTGGTAGCAGGGAATGTCTGCACCAAAGTATTGTTGGCAAGAGAGACCGCAAATTGATATAATTTTAAAAAGGGCGGGAGAGACCGCGTATGGATACATTTTAAGAAAATAGCGGGATAGACCGCGCATTGAAACATTTTGTAATGATAGCAGGGATTGTCTGCACGAGAAAGCATTGTTGGCAGGATAGACCGCACTTTAGCGTTCGTAGGAAGTCAGTAGTAAGCGAGATGTGAAGCGAGTCGGTAGCAGGTCTGAAGCGAGAGGTTGAGAGGAGCGGTATGCCTGCCAGCCACTAGCTATGATTTACAAGAGATTATATACGGATGTACAGAGACATCAGCTAAGTGTTATTATAAGAGGAACTAATATTATTGAATTAATTTTTTGAAAAACTCAAGACTACTGAAGGCATGTTCGCGCATTGCTAGTTGTAAGATTATTGTAAAAAGTAAGTCCCATTTGAACGTTTGTAAAATTATTTCATTCAGAATATAATTAATTTTTGCCAGAAATATTGCATTTCTGATTATAATCCATCCCAAAATCCATCAACGTAAAACTTTGCGAAATTTTATAGTTGTCAAGAAAAACTTTAACTATGAAATACGTAACTTCAATCAAATTAATTAAAGAATAACGTCAGCTTTGCTATTAAAGAATAATGTCAGCTTTGGTAATAAATACAGCCACTTATTATGACAGCCCACCAGCAGCTAATAGAGTATAGTAAAACAGAGTAAGTATACTCATGTCGCAGTTCGATGTAGCAGTCAGATGGCGATCCAGTAACAGTAAAAAAAGGTAAGGGACAGTTTTGGGTATTGCAGGTAACGACTGAGGGCCACGACGACGACACATTCTATGTTTCGTCGAAATAATCAGAAAATAACTTTTAATAAGCATAATTTAAATTTGTAGGCGAAGATTGAGAAAGAGAATTAATTTCAAAGGGAAGATTTCATTTGTTATTATTAAGCAAGAGGTGGAAATCCCAAGGGAAGGTTTCATAGGTTATTGTAGAAAGGAAAGTTGCGAAACAAAAAAAAAAAAAAAAGATATAGAGGAGACCGGAAGGTTTCAACATCTCCGTAGCCGTCGTTCACCTACCGTGTGTGTTGCACCACAGTTGTTCTGGAACCGGCTCTGGATAGCGCCATTTTGCCATGCACGGCGGCGCGCGATCACATTTTACGGACGTATCCGTTTCGAAAATGATTCCGCCCTTGGTCTGAAAGCCGTTTGGACGTGAGATCAGTCACTCCTTTTCGGCATTACGATAACGACTGCAGTATTTTCCGCGTCCCCCTAATACTCTTTATATTCACTCCACTACTCGTGCCACCGCCAGCCGTCTGTAAGTGGTTATTGCACTTGAACGTTCAACTGAGGCGATTAATGTGTCTGGACCGTGTATGATTTACCAGTTTTTTTTATTAACGTCCGAAACTTAATTAATGCAATTAGCTCCTGAATATTAGGTTTTGCCGGCCGTAGTGGCCGTGCGGTTCTAGGTGCTACAGTCTGGAACCGCGAGACCGCTACGGTCGCAGGTTCGAATCCTGCCTGGATGTGTGTGATGTCCTTAGGTTAGTTAGGTTTAAGTAGTTCTAAGTTCTAGGGGACTGATGACCTCAGCAGTTAAGTCCCATAGTGCTCAGAGCCATTTGAGCCATTTTATTAGGTTGTTTGTAAATGCAAACAAACACGATAAACTAAAAGCTTTTCACATTATTTCCAGGTTGTCTCGTATTACAAATCAGGTATCTGGAATATATTTTCCAGCGGCAGGGCTCGTTTCCCATCCATTTCTCTCTACACATTTCCTAAGTATTGGTTCGGAACTGCATCCCTCACTACCCTTCCCCCATCTCTCCTCTAAACATCCACCCACACAAACACCCCCCAATGCACTACTTTTAAATACTACGTTTCCACTGAACTTTTATCCCTGGCAGTTTGCATCCACTCACCCCTTCACTCATCTATGTAACAATATTTATCAGTCAATACGTCGGCCTTTCCGTTTTACCTTATGTAAATCTATTTCTACATATTCGTTTGCTACACCCATTTCCAATTCATGTGTGTCTATATTTGAATTAACGACCAAATCAACCTTTTTCATTTTAACTTATGCATCTGACTATCTGTCTTTTTATTGTGCAAAATGTTTATCTCGTCACAGGCCCATATGGGGCTGAGTTGATTAACTAACAGTAAAGAAAAAGTCTGCACTGTGACTTCATGTGCTCTACACTTTAAGTTCCCACATTTGATTGGTATCTTTTTCATTTTCTCTTACATTTAAGCATTCTCATATAGTTATGAATACCGTTATATTTGTCTTATTGCGTGCTTTTCTGAAACAATCCTAAGTGAGGTTGACACTCTTCACCAGATATCACAGTAGTAAGAAAGCCTAGATGATGGCGAATTCTTTGAAAAGCTAAGACCGTCCAGTGTTCACCATGCCACATGTTTGCAGTTGTTCGCTGTTTTTCGGGATGCAAGCTCTCTCTTAGTGACGGCAGCCACGGCTGCATCTCCCTCGTACGCACAGCCCTACCTCAGCCCCCTTACCAGTATGGAGCGACTCACAGTCCTCAACTGACGGCGCGGCTTAGCGTGGCTTAGCTCGGCAGCCGCACCCCTCCAGTAATAACACAGTCCGCGCTGAGGCTCCGTCTCATTCCGTTCCTGATCCTCAGTTCAGCCATATGTAAAGCGAATCGACGAGATGTCCCTATTTTGCGGGTACGCGCACACGCAGGAAAATTCCAAGGCTCGAATTTGTCTGCAGATGGAAGTTGTGGATATCTGATCATTCAGCGGTCTCCTCTGCGTTTCCCTCACTTTCAGTCCGGACTTGTGCAAGTCTTAGTCAGAGTTGATTCGTAAGTTAGTCGAATTTACGATCCATATGAGATGCAGTCTTTGCAGACCTAGTGCAAAATGTGCAGTCACGAATCTCGCTATCACAGTATGATTTCCGTACAGTATCGTTGTTCAAAAAGATTTCCCTTAAGTTTCCTTCGCGTTCCCACCACTAGTGATTCCCGGACGTAAATACCTGGGTCGGTTGCAGCTTCGCTCCTATTTTTAGGAAGCAGTCCCTATGAAAGTGTGGCAGCGTACGGCCAAGTCTCAGATCCCTCGTTAGTCTCTGGCCCTGCGACACCGGCTCCAGCAGAGGGCGTGGAGGATTCAAATGGCAGCGAAGGGCCGAGCGCGAAAGGTAGGCGGTAGTCGGCGCAGTGCTGCGATTCCGTGTAGAGTCGGTCGGATTTGAAGATAACAACATGCAGTGTAAATGTTGACGCGTCATGTCAGAAACGGGAAGCAGCGAAACTTGGAACTGTGCAAGAAGTTAATAACACCAGCCCGTGTCCTTGGTTGTCGACTAAGTACCCTGGGAGCAAGGCAGGGACAGAGTCTGCATTGAGGGTTAACGTTCTCGGCTTTTTAGAGAAATATACATGGCACTCCATAGGATAGTTGGTACTATATACACGACCATGGTCCTGTACAGAATCGATGGTTACCCTGTACGGTTTAAATCTGACTGAAACGGGATGGAGATTCTTTTGTAGCATGTAGCTGCTCCCGCGAGTTCTGTTCGTTTTGTGAGAGACCCATGACGAATTTAATTATGCTGTTTTTTGCAGCAGAGAGCATGATACATCAGGGAAGAAAGAATAGCGGTTACGGTCTAACGCCCCATCGACATCGAGATCATTATAGAGTGAGCACAAGTTCGAATTGTTTCAAAGATGGAGAAGGATTTCGGCCGTGACCTTTCAAAAGAACCATCCCGGCATTTGCTGAGGCGTTTTAGGGAAAACACGGAAAATCTCAATTTGTATGAGGATGATTTTGTATGCCGCGTGTTCAAAGTCATGGTAATCAGCGCCCTGAGGTCATTATGCCATTCTCGTGTGGGAAACGGAAAGGAAGTGGCTGGCGGCGGCGGGGGGGGGGGGGGGGGGGGACAAGGCTGTTCCCATATGCAGAGTAGTTTATAATGCATTAAGTTCCACTCTTCTCCTCAGAATTTGTGGGTTGAGGCCCGACAGCTGACAAAATTGCACAATTCATGTAACACTTGTGTCAGTGTCGGTGAGTGTGGTGGGCAAATCTACAGCCAAACCGAGCTGCCCTGATGTCATTAAATAAGACACACGCAGCCAAAACATGCTAAACCGAAAGTGGCACGCCCCAAACTTCATAGAGTGGTTGATCCTTCGGTTGGAGGAGAAAACCATGAATTAAAGGACTACACCCTACGCGCTGACTGGCGAGCAGCACCTCCTTTCATCCGTAAGGTTGGCATGATGTCCGTCATGTTTGCGTGGCCGATTTCAGTGTCCGCAGTTTGTTTTCCGCCACCTCCAACTATTCAGTTTCCCACTGACTCATGATTCGTCTGTCAGGTAATGGGATGACGGTGGGCAAGGGGACAGCAATCGATGTACAACACATCCCGACATGCTTCTTTGACTGCTATGTCGCCTACGTTGTTTCCCTGTATCCCGTCGTGTCCAGGTACCCAGAAAGAGACCACCTCCTTACCACGGTGTTGGAACCGCTGTAAGGAATCATTGACCAGCTGAATCTATTGTTCTGCCGTACATATTTGGTGGACCGTTTGTACCTCACTGATCGAATGATAACAGATGAGAAATCTATAATAATTCCTGTGAATCACTTCACTCCAGCCATAATGTCATTTAACACCGCGTCATAACTTGTAAAATGTTCCAGAAAGAAAAACTCTGTCAGGGAAAACAGCTGAACAACCGGGTGCATTCTCTTGCTGGGATCCATTCACATAAATAACGACAAAACTTTGATACGCACTTAAAATTGAAGAAAACAAAGTTGTTAAAAGCATACTAAGAATTACACTTTTCTTGTTCTGCGTCAAGCTTAAAATCACTTTGGATCTCTGAAGACCCCAAGGAGGCAACTTGCTCTATCTCTGGCTGTGTATTCGGCGGTCTGATATAACCAGATTCTTGAGACAGTAGCACGGAGCACGTTGAGCCGATTCCTTAATAGCCCCTCAAAGTTGGGATAGACTGCTGTACGACATGCCAATAACTGAGGAAACGCTAAGATATTCAGGGCTGTCAAGCCAGGAGGCGGCGCTACCGAATTCAGAGTGGTGGTTAACAAGCCTCTGCATACAGACTCTGAAATGGAATGGTCCGAAAGACTCCAGTGGATATCCGCTCGCTTTCATAGTGGTCAGCGTCTAACATCTTGAGGCAGGAAAAACAGGCTGATCAATGAACCACACTGCCGTAATGTGACCGGGATCTGAGAAACACCCTATGAAACTGCATGAGTCGGGACCTGCCGCCTTTCCGCAGTCGCCCTTTGTTCGCAGACCTTTCGGATGCGGGAGCCAGGTTTATTTCATGTCAAATAGTTGACCCAAAAAGCGCACATTGTCCTTATAATGTAAAATACTGTGCATCACTGTGAGCTCTGCCTGGTGAAAACTTCGACGAAAACTCTTATAATTGATACGTCTAGCCTTCTCTGTAGAGAACCAAAAACCAGTTTTACAGGCCGAAGCTTCCAGCCTCCTAACGGCCACCTGTAGTAGCCTCGTTGTCGTTGTAAGATCGGGGAAGTAGTAGAAGACTATGAATACATCCACAAAAAGACTGTGGAGGAGATGCAATTGATAGCGACTACAAACAGTGTGACACTGAGTACACTCCCTTGACAGATTCCATTCTCCCGAACATCAGCAATTAGACAAGACATTACCAGTCTGGTATCGAAAGAACTGGTTCCCAATAAAGGATTGGGTAAGAAGTGGCAGATATCTGCGTAGTCTCCATTCTTGATGTTGACGGAGATGTTGTACCTCCAAGCTGTGTCTTAGGTTTTTCGAGGTCAAAAAATACACAAACCACATGGTTCCGACATAAGGACTCCTGTATCGCCGTCTCCTGTACAATTAATTTCGCAGAGGCAGAACGGTAGCTCCAGGAAGCCGCAAAGGAAAGCCCAGCATTCGAGGAGCCATTCTAGACGGTGGCTGACCATGTGCTCGAGAGTCTTATCCATACAACTGGTAAGGGCTACACTCCGATAACTGTTACGGCGAGTACAATACTGTTCTGGTAACCATAATGAATTAATATTGCCTTCTTCTAAGTCGTGGAGTGCTGTCCGTCAAACCAGATCTGACTGAAGTAAATTAGCATCTGGCCTTTGGCTTCAGGACGGAGCATGGCATAATTAATCTGATCCGGTCCTCGAGCATTGACTCTGGCCGCAGACAGGGCTGATTCCAATTCCCAAAAATGTAATGATCGACTGTAGACCTCATTACACGAGAAGAAGCGGAATCTCCTCATCTCCACAGTCCTGCGGAAAATATGGAACGTAGGACCTTATCTGGATAATGCAGTGACGGTAAAAACGTGAGCCATGTCTTTATTCTTCCACCAAGACCTCATTACTCATCACGGCCCTTAAGGGAAGGCGTACTACCCTTGCCTGAAACCGCCTAATTGAGTCTCAAACCCCCAAATATGGGTTTACTGAACTAAACACTGCCCAACTCTCTCGGTAACATTTTAGGTTTAGACATACGGCATTCCAGTATATTTAAATACCCTGATGGCCACTTTTGATAGTGATCGAAATGTTACCCCGTCTGCAGCCCAAGAAAATATTATGGAAACTGACTCTGGCCACTAAAGCCTACGAAATTACAACGGACGTAAGCTGCTATTGTGACCCATTCGCACACCTGAAAATACTGAACGGATGAGATATGAGTCGTGGACATGCGTCGTCGCTATAAGGTGTCGTAGGTTCATGTAGTAAGCTACTAGGACCATTTATGCTATGGCGGATGACCATGATAGCAGATTATGAAGCGATGAGTCAGAAAAAAATTCACTTGTAGGAAAAACCTTAAAACCTCCCCTTAGAAAATAATTAATGAATGGCTGTGCTGATAAACCTCTTACATTATTTGATTTTCAAACAGCTGAGCAGAACTGAACGTACTCAGACATTTCGCTCTTTACCTATTCTGATCAACACTAAACTGACACACAGTATTTTTAGCGAAACGCAATCTGACTTTCAATAATCCCTACAAAAGAATGGCCCTGACTAACATTAACCTATACCTTTCACAAATCACTTACCTCACAAAAATCTTCGTTACTCGAACTACTGCAATACAGCGAGCGCCACTACTGCCAGCTAAATAAAAGATTCTAACTACTGAAGGCACTAACTACTGATAAGCACGGTTAGCAAATGAAAGATTTTGATAGAGAACAAACAATGTATTTACCTTAATAGTATTCAAAAGTCATAACATATATAGCAGTTCATGACATCCAGTCTTACAAATTTACTGTCTCTGATGGACACTCGTCCAGATAATCCGCTCTCAGAACTCTGCCATTTCTCTCCCCACATCCACCACTGCTGGCGGCTCACCTCCAACTGCGCAACGCTACGCGCTGTTCACATTCAGCTGCCCAACACTACAATAGTAAACAACAATGCAAACCATCCACAGACTGCACACAGCACAGCCAGTGATTTTCATACAGAGCGCTACGTGGCGTTACCAATATAAAAACCTAAACAGCCTACTTACAACCTCTCAGTGAATTTCAGTGACGAATTTCTTCCTATGTTCTCAGTCTCACAGGAAAAACTCTGACGGTGACTACTATGGTCAAGTCAAGTGATATACATGTAGAAGTATGTTAGCATTTGATAGGTTACAGTTAGCACTGTGGCGGGTGCAAGTGGTTGGCTGCTCGGCTCACATACATGGGCCACCGCTCACATATCAGTATAACATAATCCATACAAGAAGTTCAGTTTATTAACAGAAATGTGATTGGTTGATTTAGAATTAACGACACCCTTTACTAGTGTACCCATTTATCATCAAAACTGAATTATTACAAAATGCGACTACACTGAGTTTTCAAAGCATCTTTTCAATCAAGCCAAATAACATGCAATGAATTAAAAAAAGGGCACATTTGCAGGAAGAACGGATTTAACATGCAAAATACACTCCTGGAAATGGAAAAAAGAACACATTGACACCGGTGTGTCAGACCCACCATACTTGCTCCGGACACTGCGAGAGGGCTGTACAAGCAATGATCACACGCACGGCACAGCGGACACACCAGGACCCGCGGTGTTGGCCGTCGAATGGCGCTGCGCAGCATTTGTGCACCACCGCCGTCAGTGTCAGCCAGTTTGCCGTGGCGTACGGAGCTCCATCGCAGTCTTTAACACTGGTAGCATGCCGCGACAGCGTGGCCGTGAACCGTATGTGCAGTTGACGGACTTCGAGCGAGGGCGTATAGTGGGCATGCGGGAGGCCGGGTGGACGTACCGCCGAATTGCTCAACACGTGGGGCGTGAGGTCTCCACAGTACATCGATGTTGTCGCCAGTGGTCGGCGGAAGGTGCACGTGCCCGTCGACCTGGGACCGGACCGCAGCGACGCACGGATGCACGCCAAGACCGTAGGATCCTACGCAGTGCCGTAGGGGACCGCACCGCCACTTCCCAGCAAATTAGGGACACTGTTGTTCCTGGGGTATCGGCGAGGACCATTCGCAACCGTCTCCATGAAGCTGGGCTACGGTCCCGCACACCGTTAGGCCGTCTTCCGCTCACGCCCCAACATCGTGCAGCCCGCCTCCAGTGGTGTCGCGACAGGCGTGAATGGAGGGACGAATGGAGACGTGTCGTCCTCAGCGATGAGAGTCGCTTCTGCCTTGGTGCCAATGATGGTCGTATGCGTGTTCGGCGCCGTGCAGGTGAGCGCCACAATCAGGACTGCATACGACCGAGGCACACAGGGCCAACACCCGGCATCATGGTGTGGGGAGCGATCTCCTACACTGGCCGTACACCACTGGTGATCGTCGAGGGGACACTGAATAGTGCACGGTACATCCAAACCGTCATCGAACCCATCGTTCTACCATTCCTAGACCGGCAAGGGAACTTGATGTTCCAACAGGACAATGCACGTCCGCATGTATCCCGTGCCACCCAACGTGCTCTAGAAGGTGTAAGTCAACTACCCTGGCCAGCAAGATCTCCGGATCTGTCCCCCATTGAGCATGTTTGGGACTGGATGAAGCGTCGTCTCACGCGGTCTGCACGTCCAGCACGAACGCTGGTCCAACTGAGGCGCCAGGTGGAAATGGCATGGCAAGCCGTTCCACAGGACTACATCCAGCATCTCTACGATCGTCTCCATGGGAGAATAGCAGCCTGCATTGCTGCGAAAGGTGGATATCCACTGTACTAGTGCCGACATTGTGCATGCTCTGTTGCCTGTGTCTATGTGCCTGTGGTTCTGTCAGTGTGATCATGTGATGTATCTGACCCCAGGAATGTGTCAATAAAGTTTCCCCTTCCTGGGACAATGAATTCACGGTGTTCTTATTTCAATTTCCAGGAGTGTATTTGAAACGTAATAAACAAATAAATAAATAGAAGATAAGTGCTAAGTAATAAGTAATAATTACTAATTATGTACTATAAACGGTTGTATCGACGGTAGGATACAGCTGCAGAAACAAAGTAGAATTAAGTCTCCCAACCATTTTTGTGAAGCGGATGTTACTTCTTTGTTTTAGAAGAGAGCCAAGACGGGCACTTTTCTGTGACTACGGCATATTTATACGACACACCTCCATTATCATTTGTACTTTGTAGAGACGCAATCATACTAGGCAGACGTGCATATTCTTGATACAGAAATTGATTTAATATAAGCCTCATTGTAAATTTATTGTTTGTGTGTGATATTACTTAATATTTCTTTCATTCAATGTCGAAAGTCACCTTCAACTATACTGCGTCTTGACATGGTGAAAGGTTCCGGCCGGCCGTTGTGACCGAGCGGTTCTAAGTGCTTCAGTCCGGAACCGCACTGCTGCTACGGTCGCAGGTTCGAATCCTTCCTTGGGCATGAATGTGTGTGCTGTCCTTAGGTTAGTTAGGTTTAAGTAGTTCTAAGTCTAGGTGACTGATAACTTCAGATGTTAAGTCCCATAGTGCTTAGAGGCATTTGACCCATTTGAAAGCATCCGTGTTCATTAAATGTACATAAATAGTCCAGCGCGAGCAACGTTTTCGAAGTCCGATAGAAGAAGTCCTAATTTGAAGAGCTATCCACGGTCTATAAAAGAATCGAACAGACCTTACACCCAAAGCCACTGTTGGTTCAAATAGCTCTGAGCACTATGGGACTCAACATCTTAGGTCATCAGTCCCCTAGAACTTAGAACTACTTAAACCTAACAAACCTAAGGACGTAACAGACATCCATGCCCGAGGCAGGATTCAAACCTGCGACCGTAGAAGTCGCGCGGTTCCGGGCTGAAGCGCCTAGAGCCGCTCGGCCGCCCCGGCCCAAAGCCACTGTCAAGCGCGCCAAACAAGAGTAATGTATTAACAAACATTATTTATTTAAGAAATTACTTGATTATTTTAATAAGTGTGGTTCGCAACCTGACATTTATCCATGCGCAAATCCGTCAGGAGTAATAAACAAAAATTTAATTTGGCGACTTCGCGTCTGGACCAATTATTGTATGTACTACATTGTGTTTCTTTGTTGTATGGACGGTGAGAACACACATGAGGAGCTTATTAACATTTAAAAAATTGTAACAACCCAACTGGAAAGAAATTTAATGGAAATTGTGATGAAATCTGGAATCTGCGTTGAAAAATAAGGTAAGATACCACATTTCTACTTTAGCGCCCTGGTTCAAGCGCATTCCGTAGTTGTAGTTTGCTTCGTAGCTTCGATAAAAATTTTCCGAAATTGTAGCAATCACTTTAGCACAAAATCGCGAATTGCAATTTGTTTTACCGAACAGTCTACTACAACAATAAACTTACACTGTTGTACAAAATGGCCGAATTATGTCTTGTTAATGAGCAATCAATAGTTGAAATGTCTAGTGACGGTAGTTTTGTTAACTTGCCAACCACTATTCAATTTCTAAACCAGTAGTTTATCATGACGTCATATCAAATGTAGGCGTAGGGCAGAGCAGTTTAAATCGGCAAATGCTGCTAATATGGTTAATATTATAATCAAACAAACGACCGGAAACGAAACAGACTGTGGCGCAGGTATGACATCAATACAATATCATATGATCAAAAGTAGAAAGGACAGTGACTACGAACAGACGTACAAACCGATATGACAGTACTAAAAACGGGACATGACGAGATTAAGACCGATCTGATAACACTATAAACCAGTAACGACACTTTATACGAAAGGATAAAGTAAATAAACGCAATACTGAGCGTACAGGTGACTGAACTTGATCTAAAGTTTTCCGAACTAAATTTACAACAGGAAAAAAAACCAAGGATGTAAAAATCATTCAGAAAGTAGTCAAACAGTTACACGCCACGAGCTGAGCTGTTGCGACTCGAATGAAGTCTTGCTTGTCAGTACATCAATTAACGACCACGAGGGTTATACAAACTGAAGACAATGTAGACACATTGACCAAACAATTAATAAACAAGCTTCAGTTAGACACAGACAACCATTTCGCAAACATAAACGAAGAATTTCACAATTGGATTGACGAGAAGAGCGATACTTCGAGCGATGTATAGATGAAAAATTACCGACAGTTTTGCATGACACCGTGACTGAATTTGTTAAAAATAATAAACACATCACAGCTAATGCAGCACAAAGTGGCGCAGCACAGGAACAATAATTTAATGACTATGTGCAACAAGACTGAACTAACGGTCACCGTCAAAATGTTCAATATGGAAATGAAAATCCATACGGGTATGACACGTACCCCGTGTACACACCATACACACTACATTGTCAACGAAACTTACCAGCATACGCATCACCAAATTGCAGTCATGATATCTATGGAAAATACGTTCCCTCGCGCTCAGTCGGTGAGCATTGCAATAATGACAGCGAAGGAAAGAGATATCACGGTGCTAAAGAAGAACAAAGCCGAGTCAAACATAGCAAATTTCAGCCGTTTATTCCTGAAAAATGTAGTATACACCCTGTGACTTTTGTCAAATCATTCAGCAACGTGTTCCCCATATCATGGAGTAGGAAAAAATGGAAATGAGCGTTTGGCGTCATCGGCCGGGAGACCCCTTACGGGGCAGGTCCGGCCGCCTTGGTGCAGGTCTTATTACATTTGATGCCGCATTAGGCGACCTACGCGCCGGATAGGGATGAAATGATGGTGAAGGCAACACAACACCCAGTCCCTGTGCGGAGAAAATCCCCGACCCAGACGGGTATCGAACCCGGGCTCCTTAGGACGGGAGTCCGTCACGCTGACCATTTTTTTTATTTATTTTTTTTTGTTCGTTGTATTTGGTCGCAGCGGACGTCAGATGATATCCATTGAAGTTCGTTGTTGAACCATTCTCTCAGTTTTTTTATTACAGAAACCAGCCAGGTCTCTGACTGAACACGCTGATCTACCGTGCCGGCACCATTCAGCTACCGGGGTGGACTATGTAGTAGGTTATATCCAGGGAGACGCAGCTGTCTGAGCATATAATGAAGCGGAGGAATATAACAAAGCCGACATATGCGAAACTTATGAAGAATTCGAAAAAGCTCTTGTGGCCCAATTTTGGTCTCAAACTGTTCGAGAGGGTCTCAGAAAGCAGATCATGGAACCATAGCTTTTCAATGCCAAATATGGTAATTTACGAAGATATTTTGAGAAATGCCAAAATATAACACCTTTTCTTGACAAACACATTGCCACGCGTGATATGCTCCGCGCACTAAAAGCTAGACTAACAGCTTACATCAGAGAGAAACTACTGCACTTTCCCGGAAAAGAAGCGGAATATTTTTTAACAGTGCTGGATTCAGTTGATTTGCTGTATGAAGATCAACGGCGCTGGTGGCGAAACAGCCACAATGTTTACATGAGTGGTACGCAAGGCACACAGGTAGTCCAACACATTCCTGGCGTGCCAGATGCGTTCGGTTACATAGCACGATAGAATCCACAGCCTGTATCCGCAAACCAGCAGACACATTCTAAAACGAATATCATCACATACACGACAGGCAGTAACCCAAAGAAGAGGCGCCAAAACAATAAAGGTAACATAGAAACGGAAACAATTGGAACTGGAATATGAACAAAAACAAGTTTCACCCAAGACACAAACAAGAACAAAACAGGAACACTACTTACGGAAATAAGTAGCAAAACACTGATCCACCACCACAACACAACAGGGACATCGAAAACACGACTGTGGCAAGTGCCGAATGCAAAACCAAAACTGGACTTTGCCTAGTAATCAACAGGTAAGTCACGATGTTGAACAACGAAAACCGCAACAGATTGGACGTTGTAATCGGCACAACCTGAACGTGAATATAATTGAAGTATCAGGGAAAACTAAACTTTCACCAGCAACGAATACGTCGTCGTCAAACTAAAAAGACTCAGCACTGAGGTCGTGGCTGATGAAAGTTCGGGGACGACTTCGCTATTGAATCATTGTTTAATACACCCACAGAAGGACAATACAATGACGATATTGTAAATAATTTTAAGCAACAGTCACTATTGTTTGTGGTCTATAATCACGATCAGAATTTATCCAATGAACTATTATCGGCCAATGAAATAGTTTTAGCTACAACTACTGGGATAGTAGAAAGTATTCCAGTCAGTATTGACTTGGATGCAGGAGCTGCTGTTAGTGTTTTATCGCACAATTTTTATAAGAAAATGATAGTATGAAAACTAGTGCCCGAGTTTCCTGCAAAAAATGTAAGGTTTTGACTGCCGTCGGAAATAGCCAAGTAAAGCTACGAAACAAGTTTTTGTAACCATTAAGGCAGGTAACTGAACAGTACACTGGCCATTCCTCGTGGTCCAAAATCTAGTTGCTAATTATATAACAGGGTTAGATATGTTATGCAAAGATTTTTGCAGAACGACCAGGTGTCATTAAGAAGTATATTTTCAAAATTGAAGTCAGGCTTCACCAGATTTTCTTTCATAAGCCTTACAATGTTCCTCTACCTCACCGACCTAAGGTGTGGCGTCAAATCAAACTGATGTTGCAGTGGAAGATTGTTGAACATTTTACGTCACCTTACTGTAGTCCGTTATTTGTTGTAACAAAGCCTAACGCACACATTAGACTGCTGTTAGATTTGTGTTACATACCCGAGCTATAAATGAGATTATATTACCAGTGCGCATAAAGCTTTTAAATTCTGGGGCGAATAAATTAATTCTGCGTTCTACCTTTCGGACTGAACATGAGTTCTGGTGTATTCATAACTACTACGGATACAGTGCATGGAGACGAATTAGGACAAAGTGTCACACATTATATAGATGACATTCTGATCACTACAAAGACGTAGAAAGAATATCACGAAATACTTGAAAAAATTCTGCACAAATTTGCACAAGCTGGTGTAACAGCAAATCTTAAGAAAACCCAAATTTACATGTAGTGAATTCAGGTATCTAGGGCACATAATAAATGCATAAGGTGTACAACCTGATCCGCATAAGTTAGATGCTACTAAAATTTTGCTTAGTGCACATGTTAAAAAAAAATTGAAGTCGTTTCTAGGACTGTGGTCTTTCATCAAACGTTTCCTGCCACAACAACTATTAAACAGTAAACTCCTTCCAGCTTTTCTGAAGAAAAATCATCTATGGATCTGGACAAAACAGTGGCAGCAAGATTCTGAAAACATAAAACATGCATTAGTAAATTCAAATTTTTAAACCATCCAGATTTTAGCCTGTATTTTTGTATGGCACTTGACACGTCATGCAGTGACTTAGGATCCTGCCTATTTCAGTTGTTTAAGGACGGAGAAGAGGAACAGGTAAGATTATTGTATTTGCCATCCGAACCTTAAGCGAATGTGAGCGGACATATTCAACAGCTGAATTAGAAACTCTTTCAATTGTCTGGGCTTTTAAAAAGTTTAATTATTATGTATGTGGCAAACACATGAAAATCTATGCTGATCACCCAGCCCTGACATTTTTATTAACCTGAAAATTATTTAATCCCAGATTATCATGCTGAGCTTCGTCGATGCAGAATTACTCATTTGAGATTGTTTATTAAAGGACAGGACGTGATTGCTGAAGCTTTGTCTAGTCTTTCACAAGGTTTGAATGACTGTAACACTGATCTAGAAGATGAGAACGACTATAGAGTACTTTCAATACAGGTTAATCAATATTACCGGTACTACAATGATGTGTGTAAAAACATGGCAGATTTACAAAAGTCGACCCGGAACAAGGTAAGGACCTTGCTGACTAATCAATTATCCACTATCTTGCCATTATAGAATATATCAAGATGCGTTATTCTATTATTGACATCCAGATGGCTCTAACTGGTGTGTATATTTACCCAAGGACTCAGAACACAACTTAATTAGACATACACAGTCAGTTTAGGGACATTGTGGGACGAAGAAGTGTCTAGTAAAACTCAGTACATACTGTTATTTTACCAACATCAGGAGGAAGGCTCACAACATACTCAAAATTTGTATGTCAGAAAGCTAAACCACAAAATTTATCGTCAAAGACAGATTTACGTTCCTTAATACTCAGTAAACCTATGGAAAACGTTAGTACAGACATACGTGAACCCCACCCGACAAGCAGCAGCTGTGTAAATTATGTATTAGCCTTTTATGACTTATTTTCTAATCATTTTAAGCATTACGCCATAAAATGTGCGACTGCAAAGACTATCATCAGACGACTTTCATGTGATTACATTCCTCACGTGGGAAAACCAAAGTCAGTTTCATCTACAACGCCACGTATTACACAGAGTACAAATGGTGCAATTTCTTTTGATATTAAGAGCATTTTTATATCGATACTTAGCCCTCAATCTAATCCCATAGGACGGATTTTCAGGAAACTGAACAGATTAATGAGTACATATATGTACCTACACAACATTCTAATTGGGTAATATATACTCTTTTTGAAGACGTGCACAATAACCTCAACATATATGATACTATTTACACTACTGGCCATTAAAATTACTACACCAAGAAGAAATGCAGATGATAAACGAGTATTCATCGGACAAATATATTATACTAGAACTGACATGTGATTACATTTTCACGCAATTTGGGTGCATAGATACTGACAAATCAGTACCCAGAACAACCACCTCTGGCCCTAATAACGGCCTTGATATGCCTGGGCATTGAGTCAAACAGAGCTTGGATGGCAGGTACAGGTACAGCTGCCCATGTACCTTCAACACGATACCTCACTTCATCAAGAGTAGTGACTGCCGTATTGTGACGAGCCAGTTGCTCGGCCACCATTGACCAGACGTTTCCAATTGCTGAGAGATCTGGAGAATGTGCTGGTCAGAGCAGCAGTCGAACATTTTCTGTATCTAGAAAGGCCCGTACAGGACCTGCAACATGCGGTCGTGCATTATCCTGTTGAAATGTAGGGTTTCGCAGGGATCGAATGAAGGGTTGAGCCACGGGTCGTAACACATCTGAAATATAACGTCCACAATCAACGTGCCGTCAGTGCGAACAAGAGGTGACCGAGACGTATAACCAATGGCACCCCATACCATCACGCCGGGTGATACGCCAGTATGGCGATGACGAATACACGCTTCCAATGCGCGTTCACCACGATGTCGCCAAACACGGATGCGACCATCATGATGCTGTAAACAGAACCTGGACTCATCCGAAAAAATGACGTTTTGCCATTCGTGCACCCAGGTTCGTCGTTGAGTACACCATCGCAGGCGCTCCTGTCTGTGATGCACAAAAAAAAAAAAAGACTCTGAACACTATGGGACTTACTTCTGAGGTCATCAGTCCCCTAGAACTTAGAACTACTTAAACCTAACTAACCAACTAACCTAAGGGCATCACACACATCCATGCCCGAGGCAGGATTCGAAGCTGCGACCGCAGCAGTCAGCGGTTCCAGACTGTAGCGCCTAGAACCGCTCAGGCACTCCGGTCGGCGGTCTGTGATGCAGCGTCAAGGGTAACCGCAGCCATGGTCTCCGAGCTGATAGTCCATGCTGCTGCAAAGGTCGGCGAACTGTTTGTGCGGATGATTGTTGTCTTGCAAACGTCCCCATCTGTTGACTCAGAGATCGAGACGTGGCTGCACGATACGTTACAGCCATGCGGATAAGATGACTGCCATCTCGACTGTTAGTGGTACGAGGCCGTTGGTATCCAGCACAGCGTTCCGTATTACCCTCCTGAACCCACCGATTCCATGTTCTGCTAATAGTCATTGGATCTCGCCCAACGCGAGCAGCAATGTCGCGATTCGATAAACCGCAATCGCGAAAGGCTACAATCCGACCTTTATCAAAGTTGGAAACGTGATGGTACCCATTTCTCCTCCTTATACGAGGCATCACAACAACGTTTCACCAGGCAACGCCGGTCAACTGCTGCTTGTGTATGAGAAATCGGTTGGAAACTTTCCTCATGTCAGCACATTGTAGGTGTCGCCACCGGCGCCAAACTTGTGTGAATACTCTGAAAAGCTGATCATTTGCATATCACAGCATCTTGTTACTGTCGGTTAAATTTCGTGTTAGTAGCACGTCATCTTCGTGGTGTAGCAATTTTAATGGCCAGTAGTGTAGTTGGTGATGATGGTTACGTAGTGATCCTCGCAACTATCATTGTTCATCCACTGGTTTTCATTCAGTTCGCGGAAGAGTAACTGTATAAAGTATTTTTTTGATTACCCTTATGGGAAAGTTTAAATTAATAAAGGTTACGAAGTAAGGTCTAATGTGGAAAATAATTCCTAGAGTCGTAAATTTTTGTAGAATTGTAGGAGGGAGTGCCATAAGCAACAGACTAGAAATCCTGAACGGTGGGGTGGCGGGGAAGGGGGTTTAGTCCTGAGGTGAGGATGCATTTGATGGTCACGTTTTATGGCTTTTTGGAAAACTTTAAGTGCACTGCTTCCGGTACAAAATTAAACTACATTAAATTTCCTGAGAGAAAAGGACCTATTCATTTCTCTTCAGGGTCTAGTAGTAATCAAAGAGGGCGAGGGAATGCATGCACTGTCGCCATGGTAGTTTTTGTGGACCAATTTTAAGTAGATTCCAGACTTGATATACTGCAAGTGTCCTATATCAGTTTGTTTGTCTAGACTTCCTGTCCTCACTGTGGTACGTTGTAAACAGTTATCGTTTACACCCAGATTTTGTTTAATTATTAGATGAACCTCTTAAGCCAAAACCAGTGTTGACATCATTTGTGTGTCTTGAGACTGAAATACGGAACAAAAATAAACTTAATAGTGTCTGTGCTAATCTGGTAAGGGCGAATAAAAGAGCTACAGACTACAGAACAAGAGGCAGCAACAGCATTCAAATGCAGTCAATAAAAACTGTACACTGTGAAGGCTATAAACACAAGTTATATAGGTTAATTGCCGTCTTTAGCAACTGTAACGAAACAGTTATTCAGACTAGACGCGTTTCCCTTTCTTTTAAACATATTCAGTGGTCACTGTAACAATATGGTTATTCTCTCACAATTTTGTTTGTTTTGATCATTAACAGATAGCATGGTTTCTTGTTACTATAAGGAATTTTTATTCTATTCTTCTTCGCCGTCCACTTGTATGTGTTAAGTATTTGCATTTGCACGCAGCCCCTTTACTGCACTTAACGCATTCAAACTTGTATGGACCGTCCACTCGGCATTTTTCGTGTTTTGTTTCCGTGTTGCGGTATGCGTTCGTGTTTTGTTTGTTGTTGTGTCCGTTATCGCTCTGTTAGTGTTTATATGTCCCGACGAGGAAGAAAGAGAGAGAGAGAGAGAGAGAGGGAGGGAGGGAGAGGGAGAGATATAGCGTGTACGTGTACGTGTACGTGTGTGTGTGTGTGTGTGTGTGTGTGTGTGTGTGTGTGTAAAAGAGAGAGAGAGATTACATTTTAAAAATTTTTTACTAATCTATTTTCATTTGCGTGTTTGTGTGTGTGTGTGTGTGTGTGTGTGTGTGTATGTGTGTGCGTGCGTGAGTGTGTGTACGCGCGCGCGCTCGTATGTGCGCGTCAAAGAGAGAGAGAGAGTTCCTGTACAATACTTTTTTTCCTGCTGTAAAACACCTTTTGTTATTTATTCTGCTTTTTTCAGAAACAAAAAAGAAGTGCTTTATACTAAAAACATCTTTCCCCCTGTCTCAGTCTCTCTCTTCCTTATCGGAAAATACAAACGCTAACAGACCGATAGCAGATGCTTCCACCACTATCAAAACAAACAAAACACGAACGCATCCCGCAATAGCAAAACAAAACACGCAAAATGACGAGAGGACAGTCCACAGAAGCGTAAACGTGCAGTGAAGGTGCTGTGTGGAAATGCAAATGCTCATACATACACGTGGGAGACGAATAAGAGTGGAATAAACAACAAAACACCGTTAGTAGCGAAAAGAATAAAAACTGTTTTTAGTAACAAGTAAAGCATGCGAACTGTTAATGATCAAAACAATCAAAATAATCAAAATTTGCTATAGGAAAAAAGCCATACTGTTACAGTGACCACTGTAGACACTTTAAAATAAAGCGAAACGCGTCTGGTCTGAATAAGACTTTCATTGCACTTGCTAAAGAAGGCAGTTAACCTACACAACTTATGTAAATGTAATACGTCAAGTGAACTACGAAAGCTGGAAAAGTGTCTTGGCAAAACAAAGTTGTACGAAGAGTAATTGATGCTGTATTTCGTCTAATAATGTAATGTTCATAATCTGTATAAAAATAGTAAGTAGCCATCCATACACAGAAACAAATCGTGCCTACTTAACGCGTGAACAGATTAGCTCCGTATCATTCTTATAATTTATGGAAGTACCAAGTTATCTTTTGATGAAACGGACGAAACAATGTCAGTATCTGAAACTGTCTGCAGAATATGGTGATGTCCTCTCCTCTATAGATACTCCAGACTTATACAGGGTGTGTAGGCCGCTGTCTCTCACGGCGTGGCGTGAGAGCTGACTTCCTCTACGTTTAAATCGAGACGGTGACCTCCACGCCGCCCGTAGGAAACGGTGGCTCAGCGGCGAGCTGAGTCGGCCCGTCAGCGCCACTGACAAGGTCCGTGCCGAGATAAGCGCGCCAGTGCTGCTGCTGCAACTCGACGGTCGGCTGGCGGCGCCCGTGGCCGGCCGCTATCGGTTGCCTGCTGTCGGGACCAGGCGGCGTGTGGCTGCTGCCGATACCTGGCACCGGCTCACTGGCCGCCCAACACACCCCTGCACCCTTTTCCTTATGTACAGATGAGACCAAAATTATCAGCGATCTTCCAAGCATCCGTTCTACACTACTGGCCATTACAATTGCTACACCACGAAGCTGACGTGCTACTGACGCGAAATTTAACCGACAGGAAGAAGATGCTGTGATATACAAATGATTAGCTTTTCAGAGCATTCACACTAGGTTTGCGCCGGTGGCGACACCTACAAGCTGCTGACATGAGAAAAGTTTCCAACCGATTTCTCATACACAAACAGCAGTTGACCGGCGTTGCCTGGTGAAACATTATTGTGAAGCCTCGTTTCAGCAGGAGAATTGCGTAGCATCACGTTTCCGATTTTCATAAAGGTCGGATTCTAGCCTATCGCGATTGCGGTTTATCGTATCGCGACATTGCTGCTCGCATTGGTCGAGATCCCATGACTGTTAGCAGAATATGGAATCGGTGTACTCAACGACGAACCTGGGTGTACGAATAGCAAACCGTCATTTGTTCGGGTGAATCCAGGATCTGTTTACAGCATCATGATGGTCGCATCTGTGTTTGGCGACATCGCGGTGAACGCACATTGGAAGCATGTATTCGTCATCGCCATACTGGCGTATCACCCGGCGTGATGGTATGGGGTGCAATTGGTTACACGTCTCGGTCACCTCTTGTTCGCATTGACGGCACGTTGAAAGTGGACGTTATATTTCAGATGTGTTACGACACGTGGCTCTACCCTTCATTCGATCCCTGCGAAACCCTACATTCCAGCAGGATAATGCACGACCGCATGTTGCAGGTCCTGTACGGGCCTTTCTAGATACAGAAAATGTTCGACTGCTGCCCTGACCAGCACATTCTTCATATCTCTCACCAATTGAAAACGTCAGGTCAAAGGTGCCGAGCAACTGGCTCGTCACAATACGCCAGTCACTGCTCTTGATGGATTGTGGTATCGTGTTGAAGCTGCATGGGCAGCTGTACCTGTACACGCCATCCAAGCTCTGTTTGACTCAATGCCCAGGCGTATCAAGACCGTTATTACGGCCAGAGGACGTTGTTCTGGATACTGATTTTTCAGGATCTATGCACCCAAATTGCGTGCAAATGTAATCACATGTCAGTTCTAGTATAATGTATTTGTACAATGAACACCCGTTTATCATCTGCATTTCTTCTTGGTGTAGCAATGGTAATCGCCAGTAGTGTATATGACGTTCTGATGATTGCATCAGGTTGTGATACTACATATATTTTACTAGCGAATTAACCAAAAAACAAAATACAAATCCTGCCTCTCAATTTTCTGTGAGTCCCCGATACGAGGGTGAGTCGGAAGTTACGTACAATTGTTCCTCATGAACAGGACTAATTTCGGGTCAGGTTAATTTTAAGGCGACCCCTTTCACATTATAGTTACTCTTACTCCATTAAATTTTGCGCGTGAAGCATCACGAGTTCAAACTCGTCTTCTAATATGAGGTGCGATGAAAAGTTTCAGTTAGAGGACGTTTTGCAGCTTGACTTCGAGGCGGGTATATCAGCACCGACATGTAAGTAAGGGATTGTGTGCCAGTAGCGTCTTTCTAGTGGGTAAATGTAGAACGTCAACTACGGCGACGTTATTACCAAATGTGCCTAAACAGGGCCAACGTGCTGTTACTCTTTTCTTGACTGCCATGGAACAATCTGCTGTCGGTGAAGAACATATATGCAGCAGCATATCTGCCGAAAACCGTTGTGGATTGAAAATTGTGACAAGGGTACTGTTGCTTCGTGATAACACACGCCCTCTAGTCCCAAATCTCGTAATTCAGAAGTTACGCCAATTCAATTGGGAGACACTCGAGCAACCCCCCTCCCCTCCCCCCTCCCACCCTCTCACCCTACCAAACCGGCCTTTAGTCCTCTGCCCATGCAATTTCACGTCTTAGGTCCCCTAAAAAAGGTCTTGAAGCCTTGGATGGTCGACGATTTGCATCGGACGAGTATGCGGAGTATGCAGTTACACACTTCTTCACGCAGAAGGACACTGTGTTTTACTAAAGAACCTGTGTTACTAAACAACTATGTTCAATCTGATGCGTCGTTGAGATTATTTCCTCAAAATTCACGGCTATTTTATCTAGTTGACATACCGATTCTCCACTGTACGGTTTTCGAAAGGAAAGTTTTTGCTCGCACGTTATATTTCGGCCGTATACCTTTCAGCCATATTCAGAGTGAGTCGAAAGACTGACGCTGCAGTACTCGCTTCGACCTATTAAACTCGCGGACCGCGCCACTGAGCATGTGGCCACAGACACATGAAGATGTTGGTCACCAAGATGACGACGATCGTCACCGAAGATTCCTGATGTGAAGAAAGACCCCAGGAGTGCAATGATACATCCGTGGACGGTAGCTATGGATTAGGAACAGCAAGGTAAAGGTAACCTGACAGATCAGGAGCGCTACCTTAGAAGTCACTAATAAGATATATTTTCGTGGGAACGGCCGCTTAATGAGGCAGTAGAAGGCAGTGCATTCCGTGATTGTCTGCTGTTCCCTTTCTGGGACCGCTCTCTTAAACAGAAAACGAGGGGAAATTGAGCCTCACTTTTGTTAAGTGTCCTGGATCAATGAACAAGTAGCACCCGTGTCCATTGCAGACGACTTCGTTGACAAACGTCAGACTAAATTTAAACAGTTTCATCTGTGATTACAATACGTAGTTACACCCTATTTAAAACTGGCATTTCATAAAAGTACATAGCAATAGTGGTTACACAGGTGTGTGGCTTTTACCGTACTTTTACGATATCAGAGGTTTGTAAATCTTGATAAGTCATCTTGAATGAACCTCCCCTCACAGCCTAGGTAACTCGCCATCATTCTCCACTGTTGCTCCTCGTTCGTAACAGTACTTCCTCTCATTCGCCTCAAACTTATAGGAGCTTCATGGATTACATTTTTATAACTTTTATTGTAACTGTCACTTGATAATAATACTGAACACTAGCGTACACTTTCCTTCCGATTTCAATGCTTTATATTCGTTTTCTGTCGCTTTGTAAGCCGTTAATGCCTAATATATCGCGATTACGGAATCAAATGTAGGCTCTTCCCATTGTTGTGACTGTTGTGTTGCCCCTCCTATTCATCTACACGCCAAGATCAGTGTTAAAATTGACTGAATGAGTCACAGCAGCAAGTAGAATCGAGTCAGATGCTTTCAGGCCACGTGCTATGGCGTGGCCCCGACACCTTCATTGGGTTCGGTTTGTTACAGAAGCGTTGAGCAGGCTAGGTGCAACACTACCGAGTCTGAAAACCCGGTTGATTTCTTGAAACTATAGCATTTTATAAGTGAGGGGAGGTTCATTCAAGATGACTTATCAAGATTTACAAACCTCTGATATCGTAAAAGTACGGTAAAAGCCACACACCTGTGTAACCACTAATGCTATGTACTTTTATGAAATGCCAGTTTTAAATAGGGTGTAACTACGTATTGTAATCACAGATGAAACTGTTTAAATTTAGTCTATTAATATATATAGACTATTAGACTACACAACATATAGTCATGTAAACATTCTGAGCATCTCGAGTGAGTCATCAATTTCACTCCGGAGACACACAAAGGCCGCCCGGAGTGGCCGAGCGGCTCTAGGCGCTACAGTCTGGAACCGCGCGACCGCTACGGTCGCAGGTTCGAATTCTGTCTTGGGCATGGATGTGTGTGATGTCCGTAGGTTAGTTAGGTTTAAGTAGTTCTAAGTTCTAGGGGACTGATGACCTCCGATGTTAAGTCCCATAGTGCTCAGAGCCATTTGAACCATTTGAACACACAAAGAAATACACTTTCTCTTAAAGTAGGCCTTCATGTTATCCATGAGACATACTAACGCCGAATTAACTTAAAAGTAGTTCCCGTCCACAGGGGACAACCAAGGTCTTGGGGACCTTGTGTCGGTTGTGAGGAGTGTGCTGGAAATGCATAACCCTTCCAAAATATTCCGTGTTGGGACTCACTCTGCACCGTTACCAGCTAGCCTGCTATTTGCCTAATATGACGTAACTCTACAATGAGTCACAAGTATTTTAAATAAACTGAACTACTATAGTTTGTTATGACAGTTGTCATATAGTCAAACGACGTAATTCGTACGTAGGTCCTTATCTTCACTTTCACGTTTCCATGATTATCATTAAACACTATTTTTTTATTTATTCATACTTTTACTTCTTTTTATCTATTGCTGGATGTTGTTTTACTCGTCTTATTTCGTAATTTAGGAAAACAATGCGTTGTGAGCTTCATACTCATCAACAACACATTATACATTATCTGACCAATAGTATTTCGGCATCGGTTAGTGGACGTTAATAAAAGGTGTGTATGACGGCTTGAACTGGGATCACTTTCAGTGAGGTGCCTCAATGTCTGAGGACAAACGGCAGCCCATTCTTCCTCAAGAGCTGAAACCAGAGAAGACAGTGATATTGGACGCTGGAGTCTGCAGCGAACTCGACGATCTAGCTCATCCTAAAGGCGTTCCACTGCGTTCAGGTCGGATCTTCGAATCAGCAGCCGGTCAGGTGATATTTCTGGAATATTATTGTACACAAACCGTTTCTTCACAGGTTCTGCTTTGTGACGTGGTTCATTGAGATGCTGACGAGCAACTATAGTCTGCGAACTGTTTCTCTAACGTGCGCAGGACACAATACTGTAAAATTTGTTAATATCCTTCAACATCAAGTGTTATTTTAAGTGTTATTTTAAGCGCAATAAGAGGACCACATCATAAAGAAAATGCGCCATACAGACAAAACCACCCCCTCCGTACTTCACTGTTGGCACTACACATGATGGCAGATAACGTTCTCCAGGCATTCGCCAAATGCATAGCCCACCTTTGGACTGCCACAGGATATGGTCTGAGTACTCGGTCCAAATCATTCGTTTCTACTCACTGTCCACACATTTCACTTTTAGACCTAAACGTAAAATATTTCGTACACTATTGTCATAAGCGATTATCTTTCACACGTACCATGCCAAAATCGATATTTACTACCTAGTATAAAAAACTATTCCTTTCTTTCATTGTTCCAGTCAGTTTCCACTGCACTCACACGTAAAAAATGTAGTATCTTTCTCATTCCACATACCCCTACCCGTATACATTAAGACTGTCGTCGTATACATGAATGGTGAACATAATCAGGGTATTGAGACATCGTCACATAAAAGGGATGTCGGAAGTTTTTCCTTTTTGTAAGTCGAAAAGTCGCAGTTGGGTAGCACATGAATGCACTCGATAAGTCATTCTACGTATTTCTACGTTTACATCGATTCTACTGTATCCACAGCTATAATCTGAAGACCGCTGTAAAGTGCAAGGAAGACGGTAGTTCTCGTTGTACCAAGCAGAAAGATTTCTTCCAGTTAGATTCGAGTAATGAGTACGAGAATGACTGCTTAAGTACTTCTTCCAAGCTGTAATTATTGTAGTCCTGTTTCTGCGGTCCCTGTGGCACGGTAGGTAGAGTACTGTAGTATATTCCTAGATTCCTTATCTAAACCTGCTACTTCAAACTTTTAAAATGAACTTTGGCATGTTAGCTAACATCTATCCTCAAGCGTCTGCTAGTTTACAGTTCTAGCACTTCGGAATCCAGAATGGTTGGCATGGATGACGTCAGTGCGTTCGAGAGACATTACGTTTAAGCTAAGTGTATGTATATTTTAATATCCTACAACTGATAGATGTAAATGATACCAAAAGGTAGTTTGTGGACCACTTGGCTCTAAGCATTATGGGACTTAACATCTGAGGTCATCAGTCCCCTAGACTTAGAACTACTTAAACCTAACTAACCTAAGGATATCACACACATCCATTCCCGAGGCAGGATTCGAACCTGCGACCGTAGCAGCAGCGCGATTCCGGACTGAAGCGCCTAGAACCGCTCGTTGTGGACCACTTCTGGAATCCTTTTTGTAGCTGCATGTGGCCCATATTGTCTACCAACTAATAGCCACAACTATTCATTCGAGGGATCTTTAACATATTATGGTTTAAAGAGAGGCTAACTCAGCGGCGAAATTTGTCCACTCCGTATTTTTGTTACGATTGAATATACATTTAGACGGCAATCTAGACGTCATGCTTTTCGTTCTGTGTTAGAAATGACGGGTATGGCTTATCACGATAGATGATGCTTCTGCTCGGTCTCAGTTTTTACACTATCTAATATGCTATGTGAAAATCATACAGCTGACAACTTGCTACAATATTTCCTGCGGCAACTGCCTAAGCATTCCGTAAAGACATGACTCCTCTAATATGTGCAAGAGGTTGCGTGCTTGCCAAAACGAGTCATCTTGAGTGTGTTAATTCAATTCTTAAAGTCTAGAGGGGTAAAGTATGGACTGGCATTCAATAAAACCAGCGTTGTTACAAAAATGCAACGTAGGAACTCAAAAGTAAATAATACTTGACAGCTTCTAAGTTATGTGTATTTCTAATTTTTCTTTGTCTAAGGGAAGTGCCATAGTTCTAGGCGTTTAAAAGTAACCACTAAATCTTAAATCGTATGTACGCGTAACTTTCGATCAATCTTCCCGTTACAAAGAATTGGACACTAGTTACTTCTGTTACGAATCGCATCTGACAGATACTCGCTGTTACCGACGTGCCTTGATTGGTTGACGGAGGACGGTGCACACGCCACATTTTATGTCGTTTTTTTAAGGTAAAGCTCGGAAATTTCGTTAGTTTTATGTTATAACTTAAATCCCACGGAAAACTTCTGGGTGAAGCCGCTGGCGTTTTAAGAATCCATAAAAAAACTCATCGTTTTTGGTAGAATTTATTAAAATAAAATGATAAATAAAATATAAATTTTGGTATGTTACGGATTCGACGGTGGGTATACGAGGTGCATTCAAGTTCTAAGGCTCAATTGGCTCTGAGCACTATGGGACTTAACATCTGAGGTCATCAGTCACCTAGAACTTAGAACTACTTAAATCTAACTAACCTAAGGACATCACACACATCCATGCCTGAGGCAGGATTCGAACCTGCGACCGTAGCGGTCGCGCGGTTCCACACTGAAGCGCGTAGAACCGCTCGGCACACCAGCCGGCCAAGTTCTAAGGCCTCCGATTTTTTTTTCTCCGGACTGGAAAGAGATAGAAACATGCGCATTGTTTTAAAATGAGGCCGCGTTCATTGTCAATACGTCCCAGAGATGGCAGAACCGTACGGCAGATGGAATTTTACCGCCAGCGGCGAGAATGAGAACTGTTTTAAATACTTAAAATGGCGACGTTTTCCTTACTTGAACAGCGTGTAATCATTCGCTTTCTGAATTTGCGTGGTGTGAAACCAACTGATATTCATTGACAGTTGAAGGAGACATGTGGTGCTGGAGTTATGGATGTGTCGAAAGTGCATTCCTGGGTGCGACAGTTTAATAAAGGCAGATCATCTTGTGACAACAAACCGAAGCAACCTTGGGCTCGCACAAGCCAGTCTGACGACATGATCGAGAAAGCGGAGAGAATTGTTTTGGGGGATCGCCAAATGACTGTTGAACAGATCGCCTCCAGAGTTGTCATTTCTGTGGGTTCTGTGCACACAATCTTGCATGACGATCTGAAAATACGAAAAGTGTCATCCAGGTGGGTGCCACGAATGCTGACGGACGACCACATGGCTGCCTGTGTGGCATGTTGCCAAGCAATGTTGACGCGTGACGACAGCATGAATGAGACTTTCTTCTCGTCGGTTGTGACAATGGATGAGACGTGGATGCCATTTTTCAATCCAGAAACAAAGCGCCGGTCAGCTCAATGGAAGCACACAGATTCACCGCCACCAAAAAAATTTCGGGTAACCGCCAGTGCTGAAAAAATGATGGTGTCCATGTTCTGGGACAGCAATGGCGTAATCCTTACCCATTGCGTTCCAAAGGGCACTACGGTAACAGGTGCATCCTACGAAAATGTTTTGAAGAACAAATTCCTTCCTGCACTGCAACAAAAACGTCCGGGAAGGGCTGCGCGTGTGCTGTTTCACCAAGACAACGCACCCGCACATCGAGCTAACGTTACGCAACAGTTTCTTCATGATAACAACTTTGAAGTGATTCGTCATGCTCCCTACTCACCTGACCTGGCTCCTAGTGACTTTTGGCTTTTTCCAACAATGAAAGACACTCTCCGTGGCCGCACATTCACCAGCCATGCTGCTATTGCCTCGGCGATTTTCAAGTGGTCAAAACAGACTCCTAAAGAAGCCTTCGCCGTTGCCATGGAATCATGGCGTCAGCGTTGTGAAAAATGTGTACGCCAGTTTCATCGATTTCGGGTGAGTAGTTAATTAGAAAAAAAATCGGAGGCCTTAGAACTTGAATGCACCTCGTATATCAGGCTCCCTCTGTGGTTTTTGGTGCCAGTGATATACCATTAAACCACTCTACACCTCACATGAACTTCTGAGCTGTGGCCTTTTCATCGCATGTCGCCACCTTCCTGTTTGGAGCATCGCCTAGCGCGTGGGTAACGTCACAGGGCACCATACATTTGTTCCATTACGGAGGAAGGTTGTAGACACAGTTGGGCCAAATCTGAAATGGGAGAGAATTAAGGGGATTCGAATAAGGAATATCTTGTTCCGCAGTCTACGTCGTAGACGGGTTGTAATTGGCTGGAGTACGTCATCAGTACCTCCTTGTGTTTATGTCTGAACTGATGGCGCCAGTGCTCTTGTACAAACGGAAAAATTTAATTGGCAATTTTATGTGTCTCCTCAGCGTAAAGAGTTCTCTAACAAGCATTACTGGTATTATAACAGCTGCCCTACTTGAAGCTGTCCTCGCAATTCCAACTTTTACTGTTGCTTTAAAATCAGAATCACATTATCTAGAAGCGCGGAAGACAATTTTATTTTCTGTGTTTATTTCTGTGACTGTGCTCAGTAACTGCTGCTTCTCTTGTCCTCATTTTGAACGTTCCTTTGGTTTTCTGCACAACAGTCGGAATGGTAGACACACAGCTGTAGCAGCTATATGATGATCCGAGTAGCACGAGATGGGGCGGTAATCAGATTAAAGAGTTGCAAAAATTATTCTCCAATCTCTTTGCTATGCGAATGTATAGTTCCAGAAAAGCGTAGCAGTGTCTTGAGGAAAGAGTTTCCAGAAACAATAACGTCTTTCAGTTAAATGTATTCGTTGTACCAGTCGGCCTCATTCACATACCTTCTTGCACGGTGGATATAGTTAGGTAGCTTTTAAGACGTCAAATCAGCGACTATCATCATCACCGTGGCTTCTACTGCCAATCTGGGCGTCCGAGATCAGTTAAAGTGTGTTTCATAGTAGCTCAACCTGCATTTACGATGTTACGACTTGAATATTCTTGAGGACGTCAATTCAGTAAATTTGTTCTATCTTTGCATAATGGAGTATATCCGTCAAATGTGGTCCGAGATCTCTTCCTCAGAAAAAATACAGTGACATCAGAGGGTCATCGGATTTTTCCGGTACTGGTATAGATAGAACTATGTACGGCCTGAGATTACAAGGCAAACACATCGGTAAACGCTGTAGACGCTTCTCTTACGACTGTATACGTTCAGGTTGACAGGAAGCCGCGGCTGAGAGCGAACCTCTTCAGCGTGACTCGCTAAGCTTCGCTGCGCTGGCAGCAACGCAGCGCGAGCCAACCCGCAGCCGCAGCCGCAGCTGCTGCTGCACTCAGCACTCGGCGAGGGCCGCCAGCCGACTGCCGGCAGAGAGCCACTCCACTCCGGACCGGGCGGGGCCAGGAAAGCGAGGCAGGGCAGCCTACGTGGCACGGCGCTGCTCTGCTGCCTGCACAGGCTCGCGCTGCTCATATGCGACAGCCGTCACACGTGGCGCCAGCAGCGGCGGCGGCGGCAAGCGCAGACCGCGCTAGCCTCTCATCCTTTACATGCGAGCTACACAGGGTCACAGGCTCGCGCTGCTCATATGCGACAGCCGTCACACGTGGCGCCAGCAGCGGCGGCGGCGGCAAGCGCAGACCGCGCTAGCCACTCATGCTTTACATGCGAGCTACACAGGGTGTTGATTTCAACTAAATATCTTGTAAACGACTCGTCGTACGAAAAATTTTCTGGGTGAAAAGTTAATATTAGTAAATGGGACATCTGTCTGTGCTACAACTGGCCACCTCCTAACCACCCTTCCTGCGTGGGCGAGACAACAGTATTTTCAAATGGGGACCCACGACTTTTATTGCATACTCGTGTTCTACGCCAAAAAATACATATGGTTTACCCAAGCTATACATGTTTTCCATTCGTGGTAGATGACACTGTAACTGAAAAGTATCAAGTGTGCCTCTTTTTTTGCGATTAACAACCTACGCATTCGATTCTACATGTCCTTCACGACATAACGTAAAACTGTGAAGTCTAACACTTGGGATTTATGTTCGAAATTTACTTTAGTGTAACAAATTTGATTGTTCAGTACAATATGGTTAGCCGTTTCAGTGTCTGGCTAGAAAATACGTTTAGCTTGATCCAGGAACAACGACACTGATGTAATAGTTTTTTGTTCCCTATCAGCATGCTTAACATCGAGGAGCCCGCTTAGCTCTCACCATTTGCGATGCTTAATTTGGTGGGTCGCCTTGCCTCTCACCACTGAGAGTCCCTGTGCCTCTCAACATAACTGTAATTCACAATAAACGCACAAACTGACGAACTTCCATTTAGATACACTCATTATTTCGTGCGTGGAATTCAGGTACACAACTTAAAAATATGGATCAAATGGTTCAAATGGCTCTGAGCACTATGGGACTTAACTGCTGAGGTCATCAGTCCCCTAGAACTTAGAACTACTTAAATCTAACTAACCTAAGGACATCACTCTCATCCATGCCTGAAACAGGATTCGAACCTGCGACCGTAGCGGTCGCATGGTTCCAGACTGTAACGCCTAGAACCGCTCAGCCACTCTGGCCAGCATAAAGGAAGACTGGTTGAATGTTTGTGCAAGCATTTCTGATACGTTCTGTCATGTTCTGTCAAGTAGTTCGTACTTCTCCATACACTATGTCCTCCAGATAACCCCACAACAAAAATTCTGACGACCTAAGGTCGAGTACTACCTCTAACGATCCATCTACCACTGCAGTCACGATTCAGTGCCTCTTTGGGTCCTGCGGAGTAATGCGCTGGATAGCCATAACATCACAACCACGTGTTCTGTCGCACAACGACGGGTGTACCTTGTAACAGAATGAGAGGCTCCCATTGCAAAACTTACAGTATCTTTCCCCGTTCAATCTGCCTTCCACAACAAGGGCGACGATAAGCTTATCGCCTAAGAAAAATGGTTCAAATGGCTCTGAGCACTATGGGACTTAACATCTATGGTCATCAGTCCCCTAGAACTTAGAAGTACTTAAACCTAACTAACCTAAGGACATCACACATCACCCAGTCATCACGAGGCAGAGAAAATCCCTAACCCCGCCGGGAATCGAACCCGGGAACCCGGGCGCGGGAAGCGAGAACGCTACCGCACGACCACGAGCTGCGGACTTGTCGCCTAAGATATCACACCAAACATTAACAGACCAAGAAGGCCGACGAGAAATCTCACGTATCCAGTGCAGATGTCCCTCTAATAATGCACGTTATATGCTGATTCGAAACATACTACTTCGGGATGGTTGATCCGCAACTCTATAGTATTGAGGAAATTATTATGAAATTTTATTTTTTCCGTCTCAGTTGTATTTACTGCATGCATTCTCCAGTATATACAAATATTTCTGTATGACATGTACTTTGTATTTCTTATGTGTGTGCATTGAGAATGGGCGAGTTAGCCTGAAACCGGTAATAATTGCTATAATAAATTGTATATTCATGCAACTGAGACGAAAAAGAATAAAAACTGATGAAGAAAATGCATATTATGCCGTTAACTTCGCCGTGCTTCATAAATGTTGACTTGTCAGTGAACATTGCCTGGCAATGAATTTTGCATCTCTCTGTTTGCTTGAGTGCCCAATTCCAAGACCACATCGGAGGCTGAAATTGATTCCCATGAAGTTCTTGAGGCATGGAGATATGGTAGGGATGATATTTTTGACTGTGTACTATTGCCCAAACATTTACGTCAGCAATTCCAGAATACCGCTGTATGTCTGTGATATCTGCACGTGATTATGAGCCATCGGAGTAGTACAGCAATTTTATTATTGACGTTCCCCGTTACAGTTGCTTTAAGAGTTCATTCCTTAGGCTTCGTCAGTAAATTACTCTAGAACATGATGAACAGTTCCACGGGATTGTGGCCTATCAGCAAAACGTTCGGCATAAAGAGCAACAGCAAAGTCAAACTTTCTTGCGGCCTCGTCATACATTGAAGTTATTCCCATCTTCTCTGAAAAAGATACAACATTCATTACGCCAGCTGTGTCAGAATAGCCTCCAGAGAGGAGTGATGCAGAGACGTTCGGTGTTCGCGCTTATAAACCTCCGGCGCTGCAGCGGCTAGCGTCTGTGGCGAGACGTTGAGCGAAAGAGCGAGCGTGTGAATGTTTACACGATATGTGTGTCACCATGGCAGGTGTGCCTGTCACTATCACTTATGGCCATTTTACCTCAATACAATGGTCGTGGTTTGTAGTCTGCCGGTAGCCGTGTAGCCGCCAGCGCAGGAGTTACGGCGATTGGATGGAGACACACACCGAAATCAGTCACACTGACGGCGGGGTTCGAGGGCTGCAAAAGATATTAAGAATTCCCATGGTCCGGGAACTCACCACAATCAACTTTGCATGGAATAGAAGACTATTTTGCCATACAAGTAGCTTACTTAAGAGAAATTTCAGTGTCTACCCATATTATTTGTACTGTACGATCACATTAGCTACATTCAAGTAACATTTGAATATCAATATCAACTGTTAGAACACAAATGTTTACATTTACATCGTAAATGAAAGGCAGAATCAAATTCGTCGGTTCTTATATTTCAAAAACAGGCCCACCTGATATCTGTTGATTACAGCGCCATCTACCACGAATGGAAAAACAATAGTTAGAGTGAACTCCACACACTTTTTGGGGTTGCTTCCGAATATCCAATAAAAATCGGGGAGTTCCCATTTGCAAATACAAAGTTGATCTCGCCAGCCCAGGAGGGGCGGTTAGAAGGTGGCCAGTTGTAGCACACACAAATTCCCCGTTTACTACCATTAACTTTTCACTTAGAACCTTTTTGTCGTACGACGCGTCCTTTTAAAGATATTTAGTTGCCTCAAGTTAAAACAAACACCCGTTGTATACAGGCTGGCCTCGATCATTAGGCGCATTTTTTCTCGTGTTTCGGCAGATATTTGCATTTTAGTTCCTGCAATGTGAAGATGGAGTCAGTTCACACAAACAGAGCTCATACAAAAAAAAACCGTCTTTCATTATCGATGGTGTTGTTCCCCGTTACAAAAAAAATATTCTTAAAGCGGAATTTTACTAGCCCATTCGGTAGAGCGGTCCCAAATTAGTTTAGTGTTATATTCATTTATCGAAATATGATAACAGTGGCAGCAAAAAGCGAAGAATAACCAATATTCCAATGGTTATTAGTTTACTAGACAATTCTTTTTGTTTTGATCCAAATTAATCTTTCCAAAATATGGAAAACAAAGAGTTTTGTAATGATCCTTGCATCCTCAGACCTTTCTTATTTCAGTTGAAATGTTCGATTTCATATAAATTTTGGCCTGAGTTAGTTTTTATACTTAAATTATATATCCCACACTTAAACATAATTTTGCCTATATTTGACCACGAAAATCCATTTTCTGCTAATATGACTTTATTTTTACCTCGATCCATTTAGCAACATCGTTCTTGAACCATAAAATTTGCAACGTTCATTATTAATTATTAGGGACATAAATCTTTACATAAGTAATTATTTCCATAAAACAGTATACAAATTTTTCCTGAAAAGTAATTTTAATTAACAGAGTCACAATAAAATTCATTCGAACTACGTCCTGTTGTACAACAATCTGGAGGCTATGTACGTAATACTTACACAACTTTATCGCGCCAAATGAGCTATAGTAGTTTCTGTTGTTGTCAATATTGGCCTTTGTAACTATCAAGTTTTTTTGTATTATGCTGAAATGTTGCGCAATGCACTTAACAAATGATAAAAAGTGCCAATAATTTATGAATAAACACTGATGATATGAAAAAGCAACAATATTCCAGCGACTTTTACTGAAACAAAAACTTTGGACCTATTAATTGTACAGCATAAACAGGAACCGACACTCCAGACAACAAGACGGCCTTAGAGAGTTAAGTCCATTTATCTGCTAATATCTGCTAATATAATATATAACCACATTAAAGTTGACAACTCTGGGATAGTTAGTTCAGTGTAGGATATTTACTTTCTGTACATCTATGAAGGTTTTGATAATAAGGGACACGTAACAGTATAGCTTGCAGGATAACACATTCGTCTCACATAATCGAAGATGAGGAACTTTTATTGCCCATGTTTACCAGACTTTTATGCTCCGAATGATTATTTGTCAAATCCTTGAATATCGACCACTCCTCCTTGGACATTATGTGTATGTATTGTGTGTATATATCAAGACAGGTCTGAAATGATTGGAGCGATTCCAAAAAAACCGAATTTACATATGTCTTAGTACCAGTAGATAATAAATGACACGCAAGCAAAGCTCTGGAATAGGAAAACCGGCACCTGGAAAAATGTACTGTCGTAGTGCGACTCCTAGCGCTATAAGGATTGGTGTCAATTGTCTGAACAAACTGAAAAAAAAAAAAAAACGAAGCCTTCGTATTAGTGTCGAATCCACTGTTTTTAGGGTCTTGAAGCTGATTAATGGGAACACCAATGACGCTTAATCCATAGGGGTGAGGTGGCCGATATGAAGGCTTGGACAGACTTTAACGGCGTAGTAGCTAAAACAACCTTCTCTGGGGGAATAAGGCACCCACAACTGACTTATTTGTGGGGATAGGGGTTGAAAACTGGTGATATCCACACTTAGCTCTTGACGAGCAGGAAAAATTTCAACGAATTTGGTGCGGAGTGATTTCCTATCTGTAAAAAATAATACTGTAGGTGCATGATAGTCCTGGATCTCTTAGATATGGAGATGGAAACAGGGAAGGAGAGCGCAAGCATGTAAAAATTTCATCCACACTTTGTGTGCATAGGTCTCACACAAGCATTTAAAAAAATACTTTTGGCTTAGAAAAGGACACTCAGTTTTTGTAACACCCATAATCTGTATAAAGACACACACGCACACATACGGGTAACTCGACATCAGTTCTGATAAATCTTTGACAAAAGCCATTTTTTTGTGCATTTGTACTTCAAGTAAAATTCTTAGCATTATCTGTACTAGAATGCCACGAGAAAATGTCACTGAAAAACATTAAGAATTATTCATCTATATAACTTAAGAGCTTTACTCATCTATTGGGTATTTGTGTGACTTGGGCAACTTTCCAATCCTTAGATACGGATCTTACGACGAGCGAGCGGTTGTATATCATTGCTAAGAATGGAGCTATTGTATCAGCATACCCTAAAAGAAATCTAGACCCGAATCATTACCTTAATTAAGTGCTTTAAGCTGCTTCGCTACACCGAGGATATTTACCTTTAAGTTACTCTTGTTGGCAGTTGCTCTTGATTCTAATTCTGGAATATTTACTCCGTCTTCTTCGGTAAAGCAGTTTCGGAAAACCGTATGTAGTAACTCTGTTACAGTGGCACTGTCATCAGTGTCATCAGCATTGTCATCGAGCAATAAAGTTATTTGATTGCGTCTTACAGCTGGTGTAGTTTAGATACGATCGGGATCTCTTTGGGTTTTCTGTAAGATTTCTAGGTAGTGTTTCGTCATGGAAACTACTAAAAGCATCTCTTCTTGAAGTTAACTACGTATTATCTCTCTACAAGGTACATCATTCCTGAAAAGTAGGTAGTTAGCTGCAAATACATATCAATCATTAGATAAAGAAACTGGTAGTTTCAGTGCATTTATCGGTACTGTCTTACAGGGATGATGATAGGGTTTGCAGAAGTGGAAGCGTGTGACAAATTCTCGTGTCAACACGTTATTTCATTTTGTAAATGTCGGTGACCTAAATAAACAGTACCCAAGATTAAGAAACAACACTATGAGAAAGAAACATCCGCGAATGTGTGTGTTTTTTGGCATTTGAAAATAGAACATTGTGGAATACAACAAAAGTCGCCGATTACCTCGATTATCGATTTCTAGCTCTCAAGCAATTATATGCTCATATAGATAGTAAATTTTTCCGAACCATAAGGGTCAGATCTACCAAGTATGAGACACTTTCCCACTTGATATGTGACAGCTGCCTGGGAGCCATTGAAGAAATTGCTCCTGAATGCAGTGGCTGTTCATTACTATAGCATGGAGATGCTTAGCGAGAGTAACACCAAGACATGCACCAAGTACTGCTTCCACTCCCGTCGTCCAAGGGTATGACTAGGATGGGGTAACTGGGGTATTGTCCTGTGGCCCACGACCAAGGGGGCCAGCTGCGCTCGAAAGAAAAAAAAAAGAAACATGAAATAAATAGTTAGTTGAAAGCTAAGGTTAGTAGTGATCAGAAGTAAATGATTATGAGTCATAAATAGTGCATCGTCTTCCGGCATCTATTGAAACACGTATTCCCTACACCCACTGCTTCGAGAGTCATCTTAGAGTGAACGATTATGTGACGACAGATCGTACTGAATATGTAAAAACAACGCTTACTCGCTACAAATATCACAAAATGAAACACAGCATTAAACAATGGCGACTCTAGTGTCAAACCTATTGCGCACAGTATCATTTGATCACCAAAGTTATCGTTTTGAGAGGAGTCAACGTATTAGCGGCCCGAATTTCAGCGACCGGTGCGGAATCACTATTATTGAGACGAGGAGCCAAGTTGATGTGAAAGTTCTGTACTGAGTTTGAACTATACTAACACAAAGAAGGTAAAGCTGCTCCTTCTTATGCAATTCAAACGTCAGTTCATTCCGTTAAAAAGACACCTCTTATTTAAAAGGCAAATTAGTTTTCTGGCAAAAATACAGATTACTGCTTGAAACTCGTCCATGATGTGTTATGAAGTCTTAAAAACAGTTTTATTTCTTATGCGTGCATGAAAAATGTATGTTGACACCATGCTGATAGACTCAACGTATCAAACCTTATGAGCTATTACTGGGAGCACTTTGCAGAGAACCTTCGCAGGAAAATGTCTGAATTGTAATATTCTGATTTACCTGTAATAACAAGATTTATAAAAGTAACACTCCTCCACAGCAAACTAACTCAGACAAACGATGATACACAGTTTGGGTGGTTCGTTTACAAATTTAAATATATGAGAATGTAACTTCAGTGTTGACGATCTCCGTATGAAGTAGAGAAATACGGCTGTGAGAATTTATTATGTGCCAACTGGAAGCTGTAAATCGATTTGACAGCTGTGTTTTCGGTACCACGAATTGGCAGAACTCAAATGTTTGTTTGCGGCTTACATTATGACGTTTACTGGAATTCCGCGCTTTTATTGCATTTCACGGGTCTCTTAAGATTTTGCAGACTGGTGACGAAAAAGTTCAAGGTGATTTCTAGTCTTCTGTCTTCAAACTGATGCTAAGCAACGGTATGGGGCGTTGTATCTCTTTTATTGAGAGCTGTAGCAGATCGGGATATGTCGTCTAATCTAAGAGGATATGCATAAAAGGATCACCACACTGTAAAGAAAACTATCCAGTGGCAATGACATGGATATAACTAGAATGATACGACAGAGGCAATGTCCACAAGAATAAGACACCCCAGAAAGGAAAAAAATACGGAAATATTAAAGTGAAAAGAAAAAGTGGATAAATTAGTATAATCACAGTCTTTCACTCTGATATTATTGCAGTGCATATGCATTGTGTGTATAGGATAAGATATATATAATATCTCAAGGACCTATGTTTTTAACAAAGTCTAATTGCGACTATTTTTATAATGCAAAACTAACTTTATGCATTAACGTTAACACTGACATGCTTCCGAGTTCCCAGGCTCGGTGCTTTCCAACGACGACAGCTCGGCCTGAAGCTAATTCTTGCAAGAGAATGAAAGTAACTTCCTATGAGTAAGAATGATGTTAAACTGTAAGAAAACCTGTACCTTCTTGCCGATTTTGTGATTACATATTTTCATTTCTTAACGGAAATGTGATGTATCCTTTCTTCAGCAACACTTCAACTCTCATGTACAAATTTAAAATAACGGAAGACATACTGCGGAACGAAGGTGATATATTACACTGCCCGGCGTTTTAAAGGAGCATTTTATACCAATTTTATGTCATTATATTAGTACCCCTCCGCTGAGTACATGGGGTTCTTTTGAGACACCCATACCGCTTATACGTTTTGCACTTCCGTGCTTACTGATCTAGCAATCCTCATGGTCCATGACATCTCTCTCCTCGTTATCATCTAGATGACCACTGTGCAAGTACACCATTAACTATTGCTTTACTTTATAATTACTTTGGTTAGGAATCAACTGAATTAGACACTTGGGGTATTCAAAGAGCCCACCTGGTTTACAGGATCGGTGTTGCCAGCAAATGGCTAAAGTTCGCAGAACTTATTAAAATAAAAGTTACTCATTTGTTGAGCTTCAGACAGCATTGCTTATGTGCCGAAAGCAATTGATGGCTGGCTTTACTAGGTAAGCTCAGTATTTGTTTTCAGATCTTACAGTTTTTCGTGTGAGTGAGTTCCTAAAAACAAAGAAAGGTTTGTTCATTACGGTATAAGTGAATTATGGGAATTGTAGGGAAAACTATTGTCTGAGAACTTAGAGTAAAATTTAAATATAGGGTTAATTTTTGGTTTAGGGTTGATGTAAAACTTCTTCGGGCTGAAGAGGCCGACAAAAATTTTCTTCAGTTGTGGGACGATGCTGACGTCGATAACAAAAGTATTTTTGACGTGGATGATGATGGATTCTTGCTTTCGGTTAGTGAAGAGAAGGAAGACAGTGACGTAATGGAAGAAGAAGAAGAAAATGAATATTACGTCACTCATTGTGATGATGATGTAATAATGACAAAACCATGAAAAACTATTTCACTGGAAAAAATGGAATGATTTGGTGCAAAGAGCCTCAACTAAGTGCGAACCTCCACCTCATAATATAATTCGTGATAAACCTGAACCAAACGCGGCACCCCCTAGTTTAAGCCCTAAAGCTCCTAATTACCCCAGAAATACTATCTGTCATGGTAAGAGAAACTAACAGTGAGGTTAGGCAAGTGTATAACAGGTCGAATGAAGATTATCGTAATAGTATACTTGGGGTGTGGAAGGAACTATATGGGAAATAATTAGAGATCTACGTTAGTTTGCTTATATCTTCTGGAGTCCACACATCAGGGAGGGAGGAGTAAACAGTGGAACGAGGAATATGGTAGGCCTGTTTTTAGGGTAACAATGCACCTGAAAAGGTTTCAATTTATCACAAGTTTTCTCAGATTTGACAACAAAGAAACAAGGGCAGATCGCAGGACTCATGAAAAATTAGCTGCATTTGCAGAAATGTGGGAAATGATCATCTCACGGCTTTCTTCCGTATACAGTCCAGGTTTTGACATACCTGTTGATGAACAGGTTGTTGCATTTAGAGGGAAGTGTCCATGTCGACAATACATGAAAAGCAAGCCTGCTGAACATAGTATAAAGGTATGGTGGGCTTGCGATTCTAGAAATGCATTTCCACTGAATGGGGAGATTTACTGGGGAAAACAACCTGGTCAGCAGAGAGAAATGTTCGAAGCTTCCAGGGTCAGAAAAGATCGAACTGCAAAATGGTTCAACAAAGGCCGCAATGAGGTGGCTGACAATTTTTTCAATGACATACCCATAGTGAAGCAATTGCTCACTCCTGGAAATTGAAATAAGAACACCGTGAATTCATTGTCCCAGGAAGGGGAAACTTTATGGACACATTCCTGGGGTCAGATACATCACATGATCACACTGGCAGAACCACAGGCACATAGACACAGGCAACAGAGCCTGCACAATGTCGGCACTAGTACAGTGTATATCCACCTTTCGCAGCAATGCAGGCTGCTATTCTCCCATGGAGACGATCGTAGAGATGCTGGATGTAGTCCTGTGGAACGGCTTGCCATGCCATTTCCACCTGGCGCCTCAGTTGGACCAGCGTTCGTGCTGGACGTGCAGACCGCGTGAGACGACGCTTCATCCAGTCCCAAACATGCTCAATGGGGGACAGATCCGGAGATCTTGCTGGCCAGGGTAGTTGACTTACACCTTCTAGAGCACGTTGGGTGGCACGGGATACATGCGGACGTGCATTGTCCTGTTGGAACAGCAAGTTCCCTTGCCGGTCTAGGAATGGTAGAACGATGGGTTCGATGACGGTTTGGATGTACCGTGCACTATTCAGTGTCCCCTCGACGATCACCAGTGGTGTACGGCCAGTGTAGGAGATCGCTCCCCACACCATGATGCCGGGTGTTGGCCCTGTGTGCCTCGGTCGTATGCAGTCCTGATTGTGGCGCTCACCTGCACGGCGCCAAACACGCATACGACCATCATTGGCACCAAGGCAGAAGCGACTCTCATCGCTGAAGACGACACGTCTCCATTCGTCCCTCCATTCACGCCTGTCGCGACACCACTGGAGGCGGGCTGCACGATGTTGGGGCGTGAGCGGAAGACGGCCTAACGGTGTGCGGGACCGTAGCCCAGCTTCATGGAGACGGTTGCGAATGGTCCTCGCCGATACCCCAGGAGCAACAGTGTCTCTAATTTGCTGGGAAGTGGCGGTGCGGTCCCCTACGGCACTGCGTAGGATCCTACGGTCTTGGCGTGCATCCGTGCGTCGCTGCGGTCCGGTCCCAGGTCGACGGGCACGTGCACCTTCCGCCGACCACTGGCGACAACATCGATGTACTGTGGAGACCTCACGCCCCACGTGTTGAGCAATTCGGCGGTACGTCCACCCGGCCTCCCGCATGCCCACTATACGCCCTCGCTCAAAGTCCGTCAACTGCACATACGGTTCACGTCCACGCTGTCGCGGCATGCTACCAGTGTTAAAGACTGCGATGGAGCTCCGTATGCCACGGCAAACTGGCTGACACTGACGGCGGCGGTGCACAAATGCTGCGCAGCTAGCGCCATTCGACGGCCAACACCGCGGTTCCTGGTGTGTCCGCTGTGCCGTGCGTGTGATCATTGCTTGTACAGCCCTCTCGCAGTGTCCGGAGCAAGTATGGTGGGTCTGACACACCGGTGTCAATGTGTTCTTTTTTCCATTTCCAGGAGTGTATATGACCAAGAGCCGAAAGGACACAGTGCGCGTTTGAATCACCAACCCACCAACAAGAAAAAAAATGTGTTCAGTGTGTGCAAGAACCCTAGAGAAAAACATAAAAACAATTTTTAATAACTATGGAAAATTTGAATGCAGTTCCCATTCCAGACAGACTGTGATGTGCTTCGAATGTGATAAAAATGAGTAGGTGTGCTGTGTTGCCATGATCATTTATAAGCGCAGTAAGAATAACAGATATTTCTTTGTACTGAAGTTTTCCTTTTTAAAATTTTGTTTGATCACCATAGAAATAACATTAACTGAGAAATAAAAGAAATATTTCAGTCGTTTTCAAAAAAAAAAAAATAAACGGTATGTTCTGAAAATGTTTGTTAAGAATAACAGCAGCATGTAAATTGTAAAAAATAAAGTTACTGTAGCAAAAAGCAATGTAAAACAAAATGTTGGAGGATATAGAATGTTGAATTTTTCCCATATCCCTTAAAAAAAGCAATTTCCATTTGATGTATACGATCCATTGATAATAGAATCAATGTGGAATACAATAATTTGATGCTACAACAGAGAAATTATGACAAAACCCAACAATAGACAAAGTGCTCCATTAACATGAACTGGGGCATTGAAAGACCCCAAGCATCATGTCATGTAACTTTTACAACGTGTCCAGCGGAAGGTTACACGTTGTTCTTCCCTGTTCATTTGTTATGAATAGAAACTGTAAAATACTGATGAAAAAGGACCGAAGCCAAAGAAGAATAGGGCGTATTAGAAGTAATTAACATTGTAAAAAAATTTCAAATATTTTAAGATGGAAAAAGGAAGTGAAACAAATTTTTTGAAACTATTTGTGTTCTTTATGATACACTGTATGAGGTGGGAACAACATTACTTATTTTCCTTTCCTAAGCGTTCGAATTAAAATTCATGGACCATTGTTTGTTCAAAGTTTGAAAATTTTAATTTGTTGGTACTTAATTCCAATATTTACAAAGGTAATTTACGTAAGATGACTGACTTAGTGTAGCATGAGTGCAGAATGGCATGGTGAAGTTACGCTGATTCTTTAGAGTAATATCTTCTGACTGAAAAGTTCACATTTTGCATTATTATTATGTGACTGCTGTTATTAAATTGAAATACGTAATTTGATAATTTCATCCCTGTTTGTGTTACGGTAATGACAGCAAAATCTATAAAAATGGAATCTGAAGGACATAATGATGTAAAATCATAGCAGAAGCTAGCGGATTCACTGATGCAGCGGTCGAAATTATTGATACTTGACACGCGAAATGTAGTCACAGGCTGAGAGTGGAGAAATTATTTCATCAACTAGTTCTACTCAAGATCCGTTTGTGGTATTATAACGGTGTTCATAGGCAATGATGAAAATCATTTTGTCACGCTTGTCATGACAGCAACATAAAATGTTTTGTCAGCTGGATAAAACGTCATCTAAGCTAAGAAAAATGTCATCGCCACAGGATGCCCTAATAACCGAAATTTTGGAATTGAAAACCACTTATCACGATATTCATAAGGTCATACGAAGATTAACAGATAAATAAATTTATATAAAAGAAATTATGCGGAAGCTAAGTGAAAAAGTAGGTAATACTACTACTCAACAAGTTAAAGGAACAGTTTGACGTGCGGAGGGTAAGCTTTTACAGTATTTTTCGAAGTGTATTTGAGATAAGGACATCCAGATTATTGCAAAAATTAGATTCAGCATTACAACTTGTTATAGAACAGTCTGTTACTGAAGTGTTGCCTGAGAGAGGCACTTCAGAGGAATTGGTCAAAGTTAAACCATATCAAAACTACTTAAAGTAAAGATTTGTCTGAATAACAATATGCATTTCCTTTAAAAAGAAGGAGATCGACTTTTTCTAATTTTTGTTCATCTGTTCGCACAGCCAGATTTTATGAAGCAATCGCAACCGGTTTCAGCCTCATTGCCAATCTTCAGACGCTAAGAGTGGCATTTAACGAATAAATATTGACAACGAATAAACATTTGTTCACTAAACGCACTGCTAGTATCTGAATGTGGCCAGTGTGGCTGAAACTAGTTATGACTGTTCCATAAAAAGAGTTCTGTGTCAACAAACATATGCAGCTTACAAAACTGCAATATTCGTTGCGCGTCATCTCATATGCCTATATGAATGTGCTTTATGCTAGCCACTTTTTGAAACCAAATATTTCACGACTTCCTATCTTCCCTAAGAACTCTACGTCGAGTGTAAAAATTCCTGTCTTGGTGAATCTGGCCTCTGTTCCTTAGATGCGATTTCCTTCAACAAATGTAAAAATTCTGAGTTTACTTACGACCTCAAGTCAGTGGTTAAGTAAAGCTGCCTGCTGTGTGAGTCATTATCCAGCGCCATCATCAGACATGTTAATTAATGCTGCATATTCGACCTGGCCGATATACTGATTGTTCCACTAATGAAGCCATTAATTTCGTTTTCACGATGGTACAATTGGGTTTGTCTCTGGAGCCAAGGGCACAGCTGAGCTGCCAGCGGGACTGAGATGCACCGCCGTGCCCCCTGCCCTGCTGTGAGCTACGGTCCTCGGCTCCTGGCCACAGCCAGCCTCCCTGAGGGCCGGACGGCCTGATTGATCGCCGGCTGCTGTCGCAGTTGTACCGCCGCAATGCACGGAACCCCGTTCTCCAGAGTAAACACACGAATTACTGTACAACGGCATACAGAAGACCCACAGTGAGGAAGGGAAGGAGAAAATGTCTTTGGCACCAGTGTATTTCTCTGTTTACGTGCCAAATTTTTCTTTTTGATCTGCTACCCATCCAGTCCTGCTCGTTTAAGTATAGATTATCTTCCGAGACGAATATATTCTTACAGATACAATCAACTACGCTGTTACCTCAGTAACTGCATCTCAGAGGCTGAGTGAAATGATTGCCTACTCAACCTTTTATGGTACATGAAGACAAGTAGGTCATCAATGAAGAGTGTACGATCGTGCTCCATAGTTTTTTTTATTTACTTGTGGCTTTAAAAAGTAAGTAATATTTACAAAACGAATACGAAGTGCCATAAGGAATTATTAAAATGTACGTGTAGGTACACGTACATACACAACGATCCTTTTGGCATATACCAAGAACTGCTAACAGGCTTACCTTGTACTGCACTACGGCCATTACATGGAGCTGCAAACGGTGTCCATCTGCCTGGATTCCGCAGTGTATACTACTTCTATGATCTTATGTAGCATTAAGATAATTAATGTAGTCTTGTGTAAATAGTTTATTGTGTTCTCTCAGATGTAAAATCATCAAGAACCTGATCAACAACAAAACACTTATTCACCAAGAGGATCAGAACGTGCGTTTTTGAGTGATTATCGGTTTCCGTTCTTTTTAAGCGATGCCTCTGTCAAAATACGGAAGAAATATGACGTGACTGTTATTTGCTAAAGAAGCCGAAACAGGTAATCTCCAACTTCGGTAGTAGACTTTGTGATCATGGGTTTCTCCAAGACACAATGTCTTTTTATATCACCTTCATCATTATCCCCGTCAGACTTTCATTCAGTACTGTGGCAATACATTCGTATCTGGAGTATCTACATCCGTAACGTCATTCTCCGCCGGCCGGAGTGGCCAAGCGGTTCTACGTGCTTGAGTCTGGAACCGTGCGACCGCTACGGACGCAGGTTCGAATCCTGCCTCGGCATGGATGTGTGTAATGTCATTAGGTTAGTTAGGTTTAAGTAGTTCTAGTTCTAGGGGACTGATGGCCTCAGATGTTGTGTCCCATAGTGCTCAGAGCCATTTCAACCATTTGACAGTGTACGTCAAAAGTAAATATTTTGGTTTAATGCAGTGTTGCAGTCCAATCCCTCTCCATTCTATTACTAGCTGCCTTGAGGCTCCTCTTTTACGCAGGTGGGATGCGCATACTTGTGTTTTTTCAGGATTAGGTAGCAGTGTGACTTCCCTTATTGTAGATATGTAAAGCTTTGTCAATTTTTTGTCAACAGCTGTAAATATTGTAATCAGTAAGGGCAGTGTCGTCGTCTTTATTTTCGGCGGGTGTGGCTGGTCATCTGGTTCACATTGAACAAAATATAAAAGAACATTTCCTCGTGGTAATCGCGCCGTCCGCGGTGGCCGAGCGGTTCTAGGCGCTTCAGTCCGGAACCGCGCGACTGCTACATTCGCAGGTTCGAATCCTGCCTCGGGCATGGATGTGTGTGATGTCCTTAGGTTGGTTAGGTTTAAGTAGTTCTAATTTGTAGAGGACTGATGACAGATGTTGAGTCCCACAGTGCTCAGAGCCATTTGAACCATTTGAACCTCGTGGTAATCCGTGCTTTTGGTTTCTCCATCTACTTTTCTTCCCTGGAGAGTTAGATTCTGCAACGTGCCTGTTAATATTTAAGTCAGCGCTGAAAAAGGAATTTTACGAGTAAAGGTCTCAATTCCAATAAAAATGGAAAGTAGCGCGTACTGTGATTTGCCTTCTCTGTCTCCTGGTTCTAAATCATAAGACATTGTCTCGCTGCGATCTTGAAAGCTGGATTGAATTATTGTATTGGTTAGGCGTCGAAAATTTAGAATGCTTTCCGGAAATCGATCCAGATACTGAAATATGCGTGCTTTTTGTAACATGCCAGCAGAGTCGGGTGAAATACCAGGCTTGAGCTCTGCAACTACAGGCTACCACATAGTTAATGACGACAATGAGTTAACTTTGGTCGGAATCTGCCCTTCTATCTATCGTGCTAACCACAAACATACCTACATTTTTTCCTGCAATTTAGATACGATCAACCAATAATTCAATCAGGGTAACAATTTTGCGCTTGTTAATTCACGGGCATTGCTAAACAATAAAAGAAAGAGAATACTCTTCGAACAACAGTGCCGGTTCAAGTACAAATAAAATAAAGGTCAAATTGGAAAAAGATCCATTCACCCTTCCATTGACATGAATAAACACGTACAACACTAGGTCACAAAATAAGTTTTAAATTACTAACTCGCCTTAGATTTACATCTGGTGCAAGGTAACGTCAGTAGTTTTCTTTTGAGTGTTGAAAACAAGTACAGCAACAGATAGAAAGGGATAAACACTATGCAAAAATTAAACACATATAAATTAATTTTATTAAGTTCTGTATTCAGTATTTGAAGAAAGGGTTTTAGATGAGAGGCTGATGCCGGAATACCAAGCACTCAGTACGCTCCGTCTGCAGCATCGTGATGAGGAGAGATTGCAGAGCCTACAGCCGCTTCGAATAACTTCTGCCGGCCCAGCGAAACAATCACATCCGTTTGTCACAGCGCACTCTGCCATGAGTGATTCACCTCTATCGTGGGCGGACTTTAACAGTGGTTCAACGAATTGCACAAAAATTCCTATGTAACCAGTCGCACCAAAGAGCCGAGTTTTACTTTTTTATGTATACTAATTTCGCTTTGCAGAGAGGCTGCCCTAAATTAAAACTGCACACTGGCATACAGCTAATAATTATTTATCAGTAACTAATATGATACGGGGTGTTTCATATACGACTTCTTGCCAGTATTCTGGTTTTGGATAGTATGAAATATGTCCGTAATACTGTCATACACGCTTTGTCTGTCCATGCTCTTGCATCGCCCTGCATGGAATAATGGTATATTTCTCCGTTAGCCATTATTTATCTGGAGTAATGTTTCGGTCTGCAAAATACAAACCTGCAGCCCGAAGAGGAAATCGCACAAGAGCAGCAACTACAGTATAGCACACGGAGAACATTGAATAGGTTAAGAACAAGAGCTGCAAAACACAAAGTAAACATTATGTGGGGCTACTCTGAATTTGACCAGTGAAAATGTGGAGAAACACATTTGCTCATGTGCCAACGGACGGGGTTTGTGTGCACAGCGGAATATCTACTTTTGTGCAGTGACCAGACCGTTAAAGCTGCAGAGTTCTAGAGGAAGTGAAATGTTCTCGCCCCAACACGAAAAGTGAAGTAAATGAGCACAGTAGTCCTCCGTAGCTGAGTGGCCACAGCGGCTAACTGCCATGCAGAGAACCCGGGTTCAATTCCCGGTACTGCCGGGGATTTATCCGCGGTGGAAGGAGAGGAACGGGGTGCACTCCGCCGGATGGTGAAGCTTGAGGAGCTACTCGGACGCTACTCGAACTACGAGTAGCGGCTTCGAGGTCTGCAAAGCTGACAACGGCAGGGAGGGCGCCGTGCTTGCCCAACGCCCCTCCGCAACGCATCCAAATGTCGTCACCAGCTGAGGATCATGGCGGGCGGGCGGTTCCAATTAGCCCTTGTGAGGCCAGAACAGCGGAAGTCTGAATGAGTTAACTCAGTAAGTAAAACGATAAAAAGATAATCGGTCGCTCAGCTGTACGAATAATTTGTTTTTCTCTTCCCTAATATTAACTTCTGTTTTTTCATCTTTGTAACTTACATACACTAAATCATTTGTATGCAGGTACGTTTTGTAGTATACCGATACCAATGGATAACTGAGTCTGAACCACATTTTCTTGTTAGTGTTGCACAACTGCTCAAGTTCTAAGTTCTTGACGGCTCTACGGGATTCCCAAAAAAAATTACCAGTACTCAGAGATATGACAAGAACGATAATATGGACATAAGCCCTTATCCGAATGCTTTCCGAGATATAACACCTTTAATAAACATTTTTATTTATTTTCTGCATTATTCAGTACTTTGTCAGGTTCAAACATCAACTGCAGTTAAAGCATTAAGACATGGGTTTTACAAAGTATCTATTGAAAAATATTTATTTTTAACATATTCGCCTCAAAGCGTTATGGTGCACGACACATTATACCTGTTGTACAGTTCACAATAAATGTTGGAACATCCCACAGTCAGATTCAATGGGTTTGTGCACCCTTCGGAGAATATTTTGTGTTGTTACTCTCTGCATGTTCCCTAATGAGGGCAACACCGTCCATGGAATGACCAAGCAGTTCTTCTCGCAAATTCATCTCAGACCATCCAACTCCGTAAACAAAATTCTAATGGCGTAAGGTTTGGCGACGCTGGTGGCCATTTAAATCCGGTTGAACTGTTCCATACACGTCTAGTCTACTAAAAAGTGGAGGGGCTCCGTCATGTTGGAAGTCTATTGCAGGCCACGTGGCCAAAGGAACCTCCTCAAGCCATTCAACAGACGTATTTTCTAAAAAAGTGCAAGTAATTCTATACCTTCACTCGCTCTTTTAAAATGACTGGAACTATGAACATACTACCAATCATGCACTGGTTTCCACTGCAGCTTGTGCATTTTACTGCGACCGTCGATTATTATGTACGTTGTTGATTTCACTCCGTGTATACGTGGCTGCATCATTGAGCAGTATTAATGGAAGCAATAACTGTTCTCATTTAAGCAGTGACAAAATACAAGTCGTGTGGCATTTTCGACAATGTGAAGATTGAGGAAACGCTCTATGTGAAATGATACAACTACCGTTCTCCATACACACGTTCGTGGGGCACTGATGCATGCCGAATGTCGCCAGATGCTGGTACTGGGACTACGTTGCACCATTTCAACAATGTGTCGCTATTCCTACACAGGTTGCTAAACTCAGTTTCAGAAGAAAAATGGAAACTTGGAAGAATAGTTGTTTCACGCAATGTGCTAAAAAGTTTGGTAAACACTCCACGATCAGGAATTTCACGCGTCGGAAAGCGCCGAAGGCATTCTACAACAACAGCAGGAGCACTATTATTACAGAGGCCGTAAACTTACACCATATCTGCGTATTATTCATTAGTATAGATGTGTGGCATTTTAGCAGGTGCGTGTACAAACACAGTTAACCGACGCTTCTCTCTGATACTTTCTCAATTCGGCGCACTACGTTACTCACAATATACCATGGACAACTGAAAGTTCAACGGGCTAGTTTAATGGCAGAAAGAAGTTGAAAGAAACGAGGCAGGATGGGCTAGAATAAAATGTCAAAGAGCTCGAGTGGGTAAGACGCATGTATGTGCGCCGCTACCCCAAATACATATGTGCTTTAAAAGCGTTGCTTAAATGAGGTTTCCTGTCATATCCCTGAATATTGACCATTCTTCCTCGGACGCCCTGTTTATCGTCGCAGTATTCGATAACAATCTCTTTTTCTGCGACAGAGCGAGGTGGTGGAGTGGTTAGCTCATTGTACTCGCTTTCGGGGAAAAGACACTTCAATTCCGCGCCCATCCGTCCAGATTTAGGTTTTCCGCGACGTCCATAAACCGCTCCTCTGCAGTGACGTGGCCTATTTCCTTCCCTATCTATCAAACAGTCCAAGCTTCTGCTCCGTTTCCAACGACGTCGCTGTCGATGGGACGTTAAAACCTAATCTTCCTTCCGTCCTTCTCTTCTATGCAACGTTACTCCTAGGGAGATCAAAAAGAAATGCAACAATTTTTTACACAAACCTGTACAGCACTTTTAGAGACGTGATCACATGAATTAACAATTAGTTTCTGTATTGTACTCCATTACACTCAGTCTGGAGCCGGGCGACAGCTACGGTCGCAGGTTCGAATCCTGCCTCGGACATGGATGTGTGTGATGTCCTTCGGTTAGTTAGGTTTAATTAGTTCTAAGTTCTAGGCGACTGATGGCCTCAGAAGTGAAGTTGCATAGTGCTCAGAGCCATTTGAACAATTTTTAACCATTACACTCAATAGTTGTTCAATTTATAAAGCGTCCAGTCTTATTAATGCGACCATCTTGTCAAAAGTGTGAGTAACCTCCTTTTCCAGCGCGGACCACTTAGAATTGCACAGGATGAGAGTCAACGAGGTTCCCTGGAAGATACCAACAGTGATGTGGAACCATGCTGACTCCAGTGCCGTCGCTTGCTTCGCAAGGTTTCTTGGTTGAGGATCCATGGTGCGAACAGCCCGACGTGGCACCATGGATTCTCGATGGGATTTAGATCTGGGGAGTCTTATAGCCTGGGAAGTACAGTAAACTCATAATGGTGCTCCTCGAAGCACACACGTACAATACGAACTTTGTGACAAGTTGCACTGTCCTGCCGTTAGATGCCATCGTGGCGAGGAAAGACACCCCAGCGTCCATGTGTCCTATGGAGCATAAACGCGGTTCATGTGAAAAGAGCACCTGTGACGGTATGGGCGGTATGGACATGTAGCAGTCGGCGACGATGTATGAACCAGGTGAGCGCTGGAAGTTCCGTATGCAGCAACGTTCGCTAACCTGTCGTTGACGAGGCACTGTTGGTAGCCCCATGGTACATCTAGGTGGTCAGTTGCTCAACAGTTCCACGTCTGTTCACCCGTACAAATGCCGCGCGTGGCAGCCGCGCGGTCTGAGGCTTTTTGTGACATTCCCCGCGTCGTAGGTTCGAGTCCTCCCTCGGGCATGGGCGTGTGTGTGTCGTCCATAGCGTAAGTTAGTTTAAGTTAGATTAAATAGTGCTTAAGCTTAGGCACCGATGACCTCAGCAGTTTGGTCCCTTAACACCCTACCACAAATTTCAAAAATTTTACCCGTACAAATCTTCAGAGCCACCGTTCACCACTGTCGCTACGGCTCGTGGTGTACCACAGATGCTTTGACTACAGCTGTGGAAAGCGCAATTTCGCCATGTGCGGTATACGTTAACCACGACAGCACGCGAACAATTTACAAACGTAGCCGTTTCGGAAAAGCTTCCACCCTTGGTCCGAAAGCTAATGCTCATGCCCTTATGGACGTCACATAAATCGCTGCGTTTCCGCATTACGACAACTACTGCACTGTTATCCACGTCACCCCGACACGCTTTAGGTAGCCTGCCAGCTGCTGCCTTTGAGTGGTTCTTGAACGTTGACGACGATCATAGGCGGTGGTCGTATTAATGTGATTGGACCGTGTATAACGTAGAATACGCTCTACTTTCTTGATTACGCTGTTAACAGATCTTCATCTGTCACCGCTTTTTTTATTAGTTTCACTGTAGTATAGCCACGTACGTATGTCATTAAAGGACTTTTTAAAACAGTGGACTTTTCTTATGGGGAATGGATGTTATAATTCATTCGTAGGAAAGTAGTAATAAATTATCATCAAAGAACATTTGAAACCACGAGCGATCGCGCAAGAAGAACGACCAGCCATAATCCTTCACATGAGCTCCAACTTCTCTGAGTTACTCGCCTTAGTCAGTTCGTGGAGGAAGCTATAAACTCTTCTTGCAACGTACTGTATGGAGGTTTCAAAAGTACAGGTCCCCTTGGGGCATAAATGCTTCTAACATCTGAAAAAGAATGTTGTTGAGCATCGCTGTAGTGCCCTCGCGATTACTAAGCGATCCGGTGCCGAATCGTGCTCTCCTTCGTTGGATCTTCTCTGTCTCTTCTATTCAAATAACTTTGTGTGCGCTCCAGACTGTTGACGAATACTTTAAAATCTGTTACCTGTGTGGACGCATTACATTTAGTTGAGAGTCATCCGATAACTCTCAGCCTGGCATTTACTTCTGCTACATTTAATTTTGTGTGATCATCCCAATTTTGGTCTCTCGAAACGTTTACTTCTACAACCACTAGGTTAGCTGAGAGCGCTAATGCGCTTGTTCCTGGACTCTGGGTAGGCGTGCTGGCCCCAGATCGAATCCGCCCTGTGGATTACCGACGGAGGCCGGTGTGCCGGCTAACCTGGATTTGGTTTTAAGGCGGTTTTCCACATCCCATGAGGTGAATACCGGGCTGGTCCCCACGTCCCACCTCAGTTACACGACTCGTCGTCCCGCAGGGAGGAGGGGGGTGGGGGTGGTACGGGGTGGCGGCAGGAAGGGGATCCGGCCACACCTTCAAATTAATCTTGTCAAATCCGATTGTAACCACGCCGACCCTGCGAAAACTGCGCGACAAAGGCGTTAACAAAGGAAGAATAACGTTTACTTCTACGGATTTTACGAAACACTTTTGCTGTTTGGTTTAGTTTCAATACCGCAATCGAATACTAATGGATTGCTCCGCCTGTCGTGTTCAGTACGTTTAGTTTATGTTCAAGTCGAATTGCCATATCTTGCACTAATCACAGCGTGATCTAAAACACGCAAAGTAAATGTTCCACTAATACCTATTATCTGACGTCCTCCTTTTGAATGATTGCTTAGTTTACGTTTCTGTGACGTAATTTTCGCAGATAAAAATCTTACATCAAGCATTCCACAGACTTTTTCAATGAATAACCTGGGATAATGAAGCAGCTGGACATGTCAGTCTGCTTAGATAGGTCGCCTTGATTTCCCAATGTTATACTAAATTAAATATTCAAACTTTGAAATCAGATTTTGTATACCGATATTGTGGATTTGGGCAACAGTACACTTAAAACAGAACCACAAATACTACGATGTAGAGAATAGGGTGGTGGTACACTGTTAATTAAGCCCAGTTGTAGGTAACTACTTCATAAATAATTGAAACAATAGGCATGGAGACCTCCATTACTATCATTACGTGTTACAGCGAGGCATAACAGAATAGAACAAGGAGGTCTTTTTCAAGGTCATATGTATAACGTTAAACAAAAGATTCACTTAGCCGCTGACGTAGAGAAACAATATTTTTTTAATGTAAGGTTTTCAAGAAATTTCGTACGGGAAATTCTACATATCGAAGCTGCACGGAGTAGAAACTGAATACCTAACTAGCGGTTTGGTAAGGAATAAGCACGTCGTCCGACATAAAACGAGTGTGAGACAGGCCAGGAAGAGGTATCAGTAACGTATGTCTTCAAAATCAAAGGAATATGTACAGTTAATTAAGGATTTTACTCACCGAATCAAACAGTCTTAGTGTAACGGAATATAATTATACTATCAGAATCCACAGAGGACTGGGGGGATGGGGGTAAAAGGAACCCTTAAGGTTCGAAATGGTGCTTGCCTATTGTTAGAAGGTGCTTAAATGAATATAATACTGTGTAGCTATATGCAAATGTATCACAGGAATTAATGACCTTTTATCACTTCGAAAAAATTAAGTTACGTTCTTTTTTTTGTTTGTCTCCAAACATCTGCAGTCCCGTTGGTTGCACACTGAAATCCCAGCGTCATAGCACGTCGCTGTAGTACACACACACACACACACACACACACACACGCACACACACGCACACACACACACACACACCAACACACCAACACACAAACACACACACACACACACACACCAAGGAAAAAATGCAGCTCATTGACAAAGTCAGTATTATGTGGTTATTGTCTTGCTGCGTTTTAAGGGAACAACATTACCACAATCCTTGCTGAGTTACTAGGAGTGCACGGCAACGATGCATCTTCATATAACAAGACGGTTAAGTGTTGTAAACGGTTCCAGAGTGGTCAAACGCCGGTCGATGTGGACGAGCGGTTCTAGGCGCTTCAGTCTGGAACCGCGCGACCGCTACAGTCACAGCTTCAAATCCTGCCTCGGACATGGATGTGTGTGATGTCCTTAGGTTAGTTAGGTTTAAGTAGTTCAAAGTTCTAGGTGACTGATGACCTCAGCTGTTAAGTCCCATAGTGCTCAGAGCCATTTGAACCAGTGGTCAAACAAGTACGAACGATGAAGTGCAAAGTGGCAAGCCAGCTCGGTAACGACCACGTTTCACAAGACGTGTGGGTGCCCTAGTGCTCCAAGAGAATAAATTTGACCTCTGTGTCCGGCCAATCGAGATAACTTCTTTAGCGGCCTACTCACTTTGTGGCGTAATGACCACATACCGGTGTGAAACTCGGTGTATTGCATGTATTGCAGCAGCGCTGAAAGTGGCGAGCAGGGCATGTTGTCTCTGTAGTAATTCAATAAGACCGATGCAGTTTTGCTTGGCAGGTTAGCTTGCTAAAACAGCGAACTGTCTCCGCAAACTATTGCAGTAAGTGGCGAGACAGATTTCCATACTGACAGTAGCAGTAGGGAAGTTAAAATCTTCTGCATTCTTAGGACGCACCATATTTCTACAAACAATAGACAATTCGAACCTGCTATTGGAATATTCTTCTGGATTTATGGTGTTCACGGTAGACTGGGCACTGTCAGAAACCAGTGTCGCCTTCTCTTATAGAGGAGAGTTTTCCCGCACACGTGCTGGAGAAGTCGGATTATTAGGTAACAACATTGGGCTGGCACTGTTGGACCATCGTTACTGGATAGTAAGAGAAGTTTTTCCCAAACTAGTGCCGAAGGAGGGGATTATTGGCTAAGACTTCTGTGGCTACCACTAGTGGGCCAGCGTCATTGATCAGAAAGGAATTTTTCTCATACTTATGTTGGAGAAGAATTATTGCCTAAAATTGCTCCTGCTGCTATTAGTGGGCCCATATTATTGGCTAGAAGTGAAACGGGCAGAGCAACAGAGGAGAAGTGTTTATCCATTTTTTTCCGCAGAAGTAGCTTCTAGAGCGTTGTTTGTATTGCTCGCATGTCGCGACTGCGTATTCACTTCCTTGATGGAGGGGAGCCACGATGCCGGACCATAACATTTTGGATGAGCATTCCCTCTCTCATGCTCCTCCATTTCGATTCTAGACAACGATATGGGCCCACCAACGAATTTTAAACTCTTCTCCAGCATAAGTGTGGGAACAATCCTTTTCTGGCCAATAATGTTGGCCCATTAATGGTAGCTACAGGAGTTTTAGCTAATAGCACTCTTGTAGAGCATTAGGGCGGGGAAACTTTTGCTGTCCAGTGACGATGGCCTTCCAATGGTAGCCCAGTATTAATACCCAATAATCCAACTTCTCTAACACAAGTGCAGGAAGACCCTCCATTATAAGAGCATTTGACACAGGTCTGCCCCATCTACAGTGGACACCACGAGATCCTGAAAAAGTTCCCAACAGAGGGGTCGATACGTCCATTGGTTGAAGAAATATGACACGGCCTCACAACCCAGATAATTTTTGCAGTGACTGCGGCTGCGGAAGCTGACAGACTTACATAGCAGCAGAAGTGATGGCACTTACGCACAGTAAGCGCACCACTGGCGACCATATTTCTTGGTCATTCTTTTGATAAAATTATTCTGAATCTTGCACCCCAGCCAGGACGACGGGGCTGTTTCAGATAAGGACCCGCCAGTAGCAGTCACCGGTTTGAGGCGACGTCAGAGCTGTGCCTCTACGTACTAAGTCTCTCCCGTACGTAATGCCACGGTGTAGCGGTCAGCACCAGATCACCTGCAGCATCATGGCTGATTCCTGCCGAGTTGGAGGCGGATCGCTCTCCTTGCACACAAGCCATCGTCAACCATTGCGCGTCGGGCGTGTACACGGGTGGGCATCCCCCACCGTAAGGTAGCAGGGCGTCGCCAGCGGCCATAACAGATACGGCATGGTCGAGAACACGCCGCTGGTGCGGAATCCGTGCGACGACCTTACGTAACGAGCCCGCCGGCGCGGTGGAGTACTGCGTCAGCAGTGCGGGGCGTGAGCCAGCCAGCGAAGCAGAATTCAGCGACTTGCAGGATTCAGCGACCACGCGGCTACTGATCTGGGGTATATGTTTGTGAATTGCCCTAAGGGGGTCGCCTAAATTAACGTTCCCATCCGACGGACGGATCTCCATCAACAGCATCACATGCCCTCGCTTCACGGCACTTTGTGGAGAGATTTGAAATTTAATTCAAGACATCGCCGCAAAGATTGCTGATCATTAACTTCATGAAACCATCTTTCCGCCCTTGCCCGTCAAGTACCGGCACTGAACTTCTCATCCACCACCTGGAGTCGACTCAGGCGTGCGATAGTGCTCTCGGCAATAGAGACGGATTAGTGTTTCACTGTGACCTCGAGACAAAGGGGCAAAGCAACAAATCTCCGACGACCCATGCCTTGCGTAATCATTGCTGTATTGCATTCCATAGGCGGACGACTGTGCTCTTAAATAGATGATCATAATTTTGTGTTATCAAAATATAATAAAATCACTAGAGCGCTAGCAAATGCACATTCATATCAGCGTGAATCCATGGTCAATATACGTGACACTTCACTACTGCCATTATGCTAGACGTTCCACAGTTTGTTTCAAGTGGCTGTTAGATGATGATGAGGATCACAACCTGACACCCCGACTCATAATAGGAACACATGAGATATCGGACCAGCTATGGGACTGGACTCAGTGGTTACTAGTAAGCATAGCATGTCGTTCTCAAAGGAGTGAAGTCTTCAGACGTAAAAGAAAACTTCGGGCGTATCCCAGGGGAGTTTTATTGGACCATTAATTTTCACAATGTATACAGAATGAGTCACGTAAGACGTAACACCCCTTTCATTTCGAGAACGGTTACACATATCGAGCTGGCCACTCTGACCGAGCGGTTCTTGGCGCTTCAGTCTTGAACCGCGCGACCACTACGGTCGCAGGTTCGAATCCTGCCTCGGCCATGGATGTGTGTGATGTCCTTAGGTTAGTTAGGTTTAGTTCTAGGGGACTGATGACCACAGATGTTAAGTCCCATAGTGCTCAGAACCATTTGAACCATTTTAAGGAAATATTGAAGCAAGCATAGGTTTTTTTTCTTTTTTTTTTTTTTTTAAACGTAAATGTCGTGTGACTAGGGCTTCCTGTCGGGTAGACCGTTCGTCGGGTAAAAGTCTTTAGATTTGACGCCACTTTGGCGACTTGCGCGTCGATGAGGATGAAATGATGATGATTAGGACAACACAACACCCAATCCCTGAGCGCAAAAATCTCCAGCCCAACCGGGAATCGAACCCGGTCCCTTAGGATTGACATTCTGTCGCGCTGACCACACATTAATGGAACCGTACACTTTTTGTAACTGCATTCGACAGCTCTTGAGAAAACGGTTACAGTGATAAACCGTTTGTTAACGTTGACGTTGAAACCTGTCGTGAAAACTGCGAGAAATGTCTTAGAATTTGAGAGCACTGTGGCCCGAATGGGCATTAGTGGTGCAAACACCGCCAAGCAGAGCTCTCGTGCTACACTGTGTCAGAATATCGACACATTTGCCTGTTTACTTGTCTGCACTGCAGGCCGCTCTTTTCTGCTTCAAGATTAGTTGCATGCAGACATGTATATCAATGAGGAGAAGTTGGATACACTACTTTCGTATGGAAAATGTAAAAGAAATTCCGTGAAAATAGTACAGCGGTATATGGCTATCCATCTGGATCGCCAATGTCTGACGCACCAGGCAGGTACACGAGTTATTGGGACGCTAGTGCGCACAGGCTGCTTGAACGCCAAAACAGGCCAAGAAAGAAGACAGCAATTGACAGAGAACACGAAGTTCTTCTGGCTACGACGCTAATTAGTCCACACAATTGTACAAAACTTATTGACAAGGAATGTGGAATCAGCCATACGAGTGTCATTCGCATCCTACATCGATAGAATTTCCATCCGTATTATCTGTCACTGCATCGGGCATCCGATGACCGTCATTTCGAACGTCGTACAGAATTTTGTCGGTTTGTCCTGCAGCAACTGAGAGATGACGCTACGTTTTTCCAACGTTGGCCCTTTACCGATGAAGCAACGTGTGCTAACCATAATAATGTAAATTTGGATAGCATACGCTACAGGGCAGCCGCAAATCGACTCTGGCTTCGTCAGGTGCAACATCAACGGTCGTGGAGTGTAAACGTATATTTTGGAATGATAGGAAATTACATTGTGGCATCTTACATCATCTTAGGTGTTCTAAATGGACATGCGTACGCACATTATCTGAGGAACATTCTGCCGGTTCTTCTAGAAGAGGTACCCCTGGAAATTCGACAGTGTATGTTGCTACAACACGACGTTTTTCCACCTCACTCGTTCCGTTTTGCAACGAAAATACTGGACGAGAACTTGCCTGGAAGTTGGACAGGATGAAATTCTGTTATCGAACGGCTTTCCAGGTCCCCTGATTTAACTCCTCTCGATTACTTTCTTTGGCGAGCACACAAATATGGAGGCCAAGATGAAGCCGCAAATACGCCAGACGATATGTATCGTCGAATCACCTACTACAATTACATCTGTAAATGTACCTCTCAGTCCATGTTTAACAGATTGAATACATGCTTAAATAAAGGATAAAATTATATTTTGGAAGACAAAATTTATCTTATGTGATTTAGGAGGTTACCAAATCATTGTTAATAAATTGTTTATTTCATTTACTTGTGTACGAAACTGCACTGCGGTGTCAAATAAACCGGCAGCGTGCATTGCACTTAGCTGGTCACTGTCATTTATGCGTTTACGTTCAACATGAAACGACGTTTAGTTAAGAATATTTATTTTTCGGAGTACAGATGGTCACCAATGTACTCTTAACAACACATTTAGTTAAACTAATGTATTCCACATGATATAATTTAGAGCTTTGCAGAAAGAGACAGTTGTCCGACAGCATGTATTTTACATCTAAGAAACAAAAAAAAAAAAATGGCTCTGAGCACTATGAGACTCAACTGCTGTGGTCATCAGTCCCCTAGAACTTAGAACTACTTAAACCTAACTAACCTAAGGACATCACACACAGCCATGCCCGAGGCAGGATTCGAACCTGCGACCGTAGCAGTCGCACGGTTCCGGACTGCGCGCCTAGAACCGCGAGACCACCGCGGCCGGCTCTAAGAAACACATAGCCACGTACAGGAAAAGGTAGATCATATCTTCTTTCCACCATTTAGATATTTAATACAGTAGTTGCTTTTTGCAGCGCGTAAGACCTTTTTTTTAAGAATGAACAGCTGAGTTCTCTGTTTCAGCTCCCGTAAATCTGGGAGGATACACAAATGTGAAATATTTTTCTAAGCCGTTTGTTATATGCAGAATTGTAGCTTATGTCATATTTCCATATACAGTATGCGTAGGTGAACCTGCATCTAGGTAGTAAATTGGTTGAAGGAGATATACAGCTTTATTCTCGTACTGCAGGCCTACTTTATGCTGTACAACTTCGCAGCCTGATCTGAGACGCCTACTTGGCAGTGTTTGCTCCGAAAATTGTAGGATATTTCTCTAATTACACTGCTGGCCACCGTAAATGCAACACCCTGATGGAAGCATCCGAATCAAGTGAAATTTACACCATGAGTTTGCAGCGATGAGGTATGCAACTGATTAGAATTTCAGCGCAGACGCACATCACGCGCGCCTGTGGCGCCACCTCATAACGCCATTTAAGGCTTGGCGATTTCGATGAGTGTACGTTCGGCACGTGTGTTTACCTTGTGGTTGTTTCACAAGACGATCAGTTATGCCTCGTAGACAACAGCGAACATCTTTTGATCAAGTATCCGAGTTCGACAGAGGAAGGATAGTGGCTTACCGAGATTGTGGATTATCATACAGAGAAATCGCTAGTCGTGTTGGACGAAACCAAACAACTGTAATGCGGATATGTGACCGTTGGATGCAGGAGTGTACGACGGACCGACGTGGTCGATCGCATTCACCTCGGTGCACCACTGCACGTGCTGATAGGCAAATTGTGCGCATGGCAGTGACGGATCGCTCAGTGACATCCCGAACCATAGCACAGCACATTGCGTCTGTAACGCATCACCCAGTGTCTGCGCGTACCATTCGACGCCGTTTACAGCAGAGTGGTCTGTCCGCAAGACGTCCATTGCTTCGTCTACCATTGACGCAGAACCACAGACGTCTCCGTCGCCAATGGTGTGGTGACAGACGGATGTGGACGGCAGAATGGAATGACGTTGTCTTTACTGACGAGGCACGCTTCTGTCTGCAGCACCACGATGGTCGGATTCGAGTGTGGAGACACCGTGGAGAGAGGATGCTGGACAGCTGCATTATGCACCGCCACACTGGTCTTGCACCGGGTATTATGGTATGGGGCGGTATTGGATATTACTCTCGCACGCCTCTAGTACGCATTGCCGATACTTTAAATAGCCGGCGCTACATATCCGAGGTGCTGGAGCCAGTTGTCCTTCCTTACCTTCAGGGCTCGGCCACAGCCATATTTCAACAGGATAATGCGCGACCATACGTGGCACGCATTGTCCAAAGGTTCTTCGTCAATAACCAGATTGAATTGCTTCCCTGGCCGGCTCGCTCTCCGGACGAGTGACCCAGATTACATCCCCAGCTGCCACACCGGATGATCTATGGCAACGTGTGGAAGCTGCTTGGGCTGCTGTACCCCAGGAACACATCCAACGTCTCTTTGACTCAATGCCGAGACGTGTGGCAGCGGTGATCTCCAACAATGGCGGCTACTCTGGCTACTGATTCTGGCAGGAACCACATGTCACAGACATCTGTAAACGTAATCATTTGATACTTGGTCAACATGTTATCTACAAAATAAATTTTGTTGTGCTACCTCTTGTCTTTCTTGGAGTTGCATTTACGGTGGCCAGCAGTGTATTTTGAAGACGGACTTCAACGTCAACATTAACAAACGCTATATTGCTGTAATGGTCTTCTCATGAGCTATCGAATCCAGTTATAAAAGTATACGGTTCTATTTAAATGAAAAAAAGCATACTTACTTCAGCATATCAGTCGATACCAGCATTAAAAACATTAACCAAACAAAAACATACGTTCCTCTAGATGCTCTAACATTTGCCGAAAACCGCGTTTTGATATGTGTAACTGTTTACGAAATAAAAGGTGTGTTACGTCTTAAGTGACTCACACTGTATACAAATGGCCTAGAGGATAATCTAGGACGTTCGATGAGGATTTTCGCTGATGGAGCTGTTGCGGAATAAACAGAAGTCTCGACGCTAGAAATTTGTAATACATCGAAACAAAACACCTTTAGCCGTCTAAATTTATAGTTTCTATTTTATTGAGCAATCCGCTACAGTGCACCAGTACGCCATCTTCAGGAACCCTGAGCGGCGTGTAAGAAGAATCCCAACTTCGATCCAGTCAAAATGGGAGCCAGCATTCAGTGTCTAGTATACATAGATTTTTGTCACAGCGATCGCTTCACCAAGTGATGATCGAACGGATCGCCGTGTCAAAAATCTACGGATACCAGTCACTGAATGCAAGCCCCTATTTTGACTGGATCAGAATTGGGATTCTTCCTACACGCCGGTCAGGGGCCTAAAAAAGGCTTAATGTAGCCCTGAAACGGGTTGCTCAATAAAATAACAACTGTAAATCTAGACAGCTGAAGGTGTTTTGATTCGACATTTTGTACTGAACAGAGGAGGTCCCGGAACCATCTGAATAAAAACGGACTTACAGAGATTAGAAATTTGTAGCGAAATGCACGAACAGCTATAGAGGATCGTTGATTGGTGCAGGAATTGGCAGCTGACCATCAGTATGAACAAATATTATATAGTGGGCGTAAATAGCTAAGAAGAACCATTATTGTATTGTTACAACCTCTGGAAGCTGTCACATTCATAAAATAGGCAGAGCACCTGTACGAAGTATCTTAAAGTGGAAATAACTCATAAAACTAATCACGGGTAAGTCACATGCCAGAATGAGATTCATTGGATGAATACTCAGGAAATGTGGTCCACCCACAAAGGAGGTACCTCACAAGAACCTTGTTAGACCAACAATTGACTATTGCTCGTCACCCTGGCAATCTGGCGTCTGTATTAGATGGGACTGATAAAGAAAATTAAGAAGATCCAAGGAAGAGAGCTACTTTTCGTCGTAGATTCATTTAGTAAGCACGAAACTGTCATATAGAAGCTCAGCCAACTCCAGTACCCGACGCTCCAAGAGAGTCATTTTGCATCACGCTGCGGTTTACCATTAAAGTTCCAAGACTTTCATTCCTAGAAGGGTCAACCAATATATTGTTTCTTCTTACGTACATCTTGCGAAAAGACCATGAAGGTAAAATCATAGTCATTAGAGATCACACAGACGCTTACAAATAATCGTTCTTGCCGCGAATCATTCGCGACTGGAGAAGGGAGAAGTAAGAATTGTGCGTGAAATAACCTCCGTCACACACCGTAAAGTAGTTAGCGGAGTACAGATGTAGATGCAAATGTAGGCTCTTCTGTGGCTTATAGCAGATTTTGGGACAAGTATCCCTTGCCTGTCCTCTGGAAGTTTGAGTGGTTTAAGTGCTGCTTCGCGTTACTTTCCATTTGTACCATCCAGCAAGTTAATAAAATATCGAAGGGTTCAAGCTGTCAATTAAATACTTAAGTATTGTTTTTTTTCTTTCTCCCAATGTTTATACACTCCAAATTGCACTTACCTTTGATCATATAGTATAAGAACTACGTTTGATGCACTAGTCTATCCCCAGTAACCAGATTTCGTCACCAATATGAACACTGCAAACAATAAACTTCTAAAATGACATGAACTTTGTGTTACGACAAGAGATGAAACGGTTTTATGTAGGAAGTCAGTACAATTAGGAATACGCGGAAGTACAAAAGATAAAGACGATATTCATGCTCCATGAACTGTGGAAGTTCGTTGCAATAGCTGCCGCTATGATCTAAGTGCTTAATAGCACGGGACGATGCAGAATGACGTCACGTTTACTGCAGTCTTCTTGCCCTCGTTTAGGAATCGACGTGTTATCTGGAGGCAGCAACGAGCGACTGAACTAAGCTGACGAGCCATCAAACTGGGGGCGACTACCATAAAAGTAGTTCGCCCCGCTCTGCGCCGGCAGGCCCGCTCGAGGTCCGGAAGTTAAATGAGTAACGCATTCCATGCTGCCCCCTCCAGGCAAGACCATCGTCTCAACAATCTGTGAATCTCTACGAGCTTAGTGCGCTAACGTTGAGTGTTCTTCCTCCAACTTGGGAATATTGTCTGCAGGAGAGCTACATAGCTGTATAATTGTATTTGAAAGTACAATGACCTATAATTTTCAGTTTCTGTCATCGAATCACGGTTCACCATAAATGTAAATCTCATGCTAAGCTGGGAAACGAGAGTAACAGCCCGACAGTATGGGGGTTACAAGTTCAAAAGGTTCCAGCTCGTCACATAGTTCACACGAGGGACTGCGAAGGGCAGGAAATGGAACAAACATATGAATTGTTGACAGTAAAGGATAATATATGAAATCAGTTTATTGGGATCATTTTGGTAATGTGCTGTGCGCCCGTTAAGGTAATCGTCTGCATGGCTGTAGGTCGCTATGTTTTGAAACAATACACTCGTATTTTGGATACCAAAAAGATACGCTTGGTGCCAGGTATTGAAGTAATTCATATGCACACTATCAGTGTGGTAACAGATCTGTAACTCTTATTTAGAGCTGATATCAGAGAAAGAAGACAGATTTTAGTGACTATTATTTTACCCATTTCTCTCCTAGTACCTTAAAACATCCATGAAATGCCCATATATCATTGGCATAAATCAAAGCTGCTTATTTTAAACTTCCCGTTTCACATACAGTAAAACGTGCTTTTAAAACTTTAGTTACTTTACGCTGGTATTACATGTAATTTTTATTCCTCCGTTTATTTTTTACCTGCCAATTATGCCGTTGTCTTCAACTGCCCTGAACAAAAAACTCTTCAACTGGCGATCCACTAAATTTCAGACGCTCATCTGCGTAAATTACATTTCGTTTCCTAACATTTCCGCCGTAGGCGTTGCGACTACTTTAGTGTGAGTCGACAGAGTGAAGATACAGCACTCGCTCCGTCCTTTTAAACCCGCGTACCACGCGGCTGCGCATACGCCCACAGATACACAACGGCCAGAGGCACTGATCGGCGACAATGAAGTATATATGTATATTGAATCTGTGGCTGCGCTGTGTATCCGTGCTGGGATTTTGCTGTATATTATGAGCTGCACTGTAGCGACGTCTTTACAAGTTTATTAAAGAAATCTCAGGTTTTCACGGTTTTTCCAAACTGAATCCACTGTATCTATTTATTAAATTCTTCTCCAAACGAATTACAACGGCTTCCTTCACCATCGATTCCCGAAAAGATGAAATCGAAGCTAAAATTTCGGCATTTTCATAATACTTTGAGTGACCGGTGTCGATGTAGCGTCCTGTCACAGTCGATTTAGTGGACTGTAAGAGCCGGGTGTACCTACGATGTTCCGTGCATCTTTCATGGATTGTACGAATCATCAGTATGATGAACGAAAGGAGCACTCGCAAGGAACCATGTAATCCCAGCCTTCCGAAGCATCAGTTCACCTTTGACGGAATCGGAAGGTGCTGCTGTCTTCGGTGAATGGCAAAAAATCCCTTTCACTTTGCGTTTGGTGAGGAACTACCGTATTTTTGACGACAGGCTTCTCAGATACGGTAGGAAAGGCACATACGTAAATCTCTTTATATCTTCTTCCTCTTTCCTTACGTCCAACTAATGTTTTATCCGTAGCGCCTCAAATAGCAAGTGTCTAGAATAGTCATTTGCTCCAAAAACTTCCTTTAAATGTAGGCGTTCAACCTGCAGACTACTCTCACCAGCAACAACATGTGCTCTGTGAACCAAGGTTCTCAGAACATTCATTCTTGGGAATGATGGCAGCGGTTTGCATGTATTGCAAATCCTTGTGAGTCGGTTTCCGATAAACCACGTGTTCCCTGATGCTGTCATCTTAACTATGAACCAAAAGATTCAAAACTGGAATGCATTCCTCTTTTTCGATTTCCATTATAAACTGGGCTTTTCCGTGGATGGAATTTAGGTGGTTAACAAATTCTTATAGTTATCTTCACCCTGTGCCCCCACTACAAACGTGTCACCAACATATCTCGGAAATATTATGGGATTCAAATAAGCAGGTTCCAGTGCCTTTCCCACAATCTCCTCCATAAATTAATTGGCCACTAAGGGTGACAATGGATTACCCACAGCAACATCATCAGTTTCTTCCAGAAAGTCGTTAAGGAATTTAAGAAAGTAAGTCGGGGTCATCACATCTTTTAACATACGCTCTCGGAATTTTAACTGTAAGTCACGCTGTGATATTATCGTGAAAAAATGACAACTAGTATAATATTTCTGGCTATGGAGCCATAACATTCCTTGCCAAGATGTACAGTGAGTACCAGTTCCGCGAGAAATTGCACCTGTTTAGTAGGAGTTTAATCTAACACACATGAAATTTATTCACAGTTACGAATAAGGACACTTTTTTTCGCTAGCTGCTTATTTTTTATGACCCACCATCTAATTTCTTATGGTGGGTCGTATGTTGCCACTTAGCCGCTGTGACTGGGTCCGGGGTCCGGTGTGACTGAAAGTAACACCATCCCGGCTTCCGTCCCCACTCACACCGTTGCCCGTGTCCCGCCACGTGGAGGCGGGCTCTATTTGTTTACATTCATTTGATATCTTTTTTTTGTGCAGCATTAGCAAAACTTATAACTAATACAAAATCAAGTCAGATATTAATAAACAAAACGGAATTAAATATTTAGAAAGAAGGAAGGAATAGAATTGAATAGAGAAGAGACAGGTATAATATTGCCCGACACCTGGTTGTGGGCGGCGGCCCGGGCCTTGGAATGACCCTCAAGACGCTGGCCATGCCTTTAACATCTACCATCCTAAAAACTAACTTAACTAGAAGAGATTATGGTACGTTCAAGCTAGAAACTAAGACTAAGACCTCCATGTCCAGCCTGCTAAACTATTTACGATATACAATAGAGAGGTAACTGATTTTGTGCTTGGCTAATGAAAGGGTTCTTGTGGTAATAGTAATAAAAGCCTCCGCCACACACCGTCAGGTGGCTTGCGGAGTATGGATGTGGATGTAGATGTAGATGTAGAAAGGTAATGACGCTAACGGTTTGTGTTGAGCCTACAAGGCTCCTAGTGGAGTACATCAGGCGCAAGCACCTCCCGGCCTCGCCGACAACACGACCTGGACGGTGGTTTTCCCCGATATACCATAGGTATCCGTCGGGTTGGGCTCAAAAGAGAGGAACCACAATTAAGATCCTTCCATCCAGGCCGTGCGCTGCCTCTTAGCAGGAGGCGTAGGTCCCTTGAAGAGGTGCCTAACTTTAAGCTTCAGATCAGAAGTTATTAGTGTAGTGGAGTTTGAGGTATAGGCTGTGTAGGTTGGTTGTACAAACAATTCATGCTGAGCCAATGAGACTTATAATGATACGTAGTGTGGCAGTTAGCACCTTCCGGCCCCGCCAGCAACACAGCGTGAACGGTGGTTTTCCCCGATCTACCATAGGTAATCCATCGGGTTGTGCTCAAAAGAGAGGGACCACAATTAAGATCCTTCCATGTAGACTGTGCGCTGCCTCTTAACGGAAGCTCTTATCAGACATGGAGGTACTGTTAACTATTTACGTATAAGGTGCAATCTGTTTTTAGGATTGTGTGTGACTTGTGAACATCTTGTCGGTTGTTCCAGACTGTTCTTTGAAGTGGACTTGGTTGACACTATGGATCATCCGCGCTGGACGCTTCAATATCTGTGTTGGAGCCCTGGTCTGTATCTGTTTCTTCTTCATCACTCGTGGTGCTAATCATATCTGTGTCCCCCTGGGCATCATGATGTCTGTTTGGAACGACTTGCCTTCGGTAGGGCCTGTTGCGCAAGTATTCTATATGTTGGTTCTTCGAGATTTCGTCAGTTTGTTGAGCTCAGTCCACCTTTCCGGGTCGCGTGTTATGGCATGTAGTTCGTTCTGTGTGTTCAGGTGATTTATGTGTACTGTGTGTCTTGTGTTCGTGCGTTGTCCGCAGAAGAAGACAGTATGTTCAGGGGAACCTATTAGTCTGCTGCAGACTCATGCGGTACATGTGCTTTGGATAAGGGCCATGTCCTGTGATGATATGTACCATACCACGGCTGGGATCGATATGTTTTAGTTTTAGTCTTTCCCGGATGTCAGGGAAGAAGTTGTATACACGGCGGCCCTTATCGCTGTTGGCCCACTCGCTCTGCCAGGTATCCACTCGCCATGCTCTGAGTTGGCGTGTTGTCTCAATGGGTACACCAGTGATCTGCCGAACCTGGTCTATTCTCCCCATCCTAAGCCAGTACATTGCTGCGAGGTACCTGATGGTGATATCTATGGGGAAGATTCCCATGACGACACATAGTGCGTCATTTGAATTTGTGTTGAATGCCCCTGTTAGTCGAAGTACAACACTTCTTTGGCCTCGACGTACAATAGTTCTGTTGGTTGAGAGATTTAACCTGTCGGCCCACGTACTGGCAGCAAAGCATAGTACTGACTCGAAGAGAGCGCAATGGTATGTTCGTGTCACTGACAGGGGTAGTCTGATTTGTTCTGAATTTAGCCTAGCCAGTTTGTGTAGTATCTTTTCTGCTTTGTGTGTGCATATTCGCATGTGTTCGTGGAAGTTCAATCGTTCGTCAATGTATACTCCTAGATAGCGTGTGACTGCTAGTCTTTTTATGTTTGTGTCCCCGATTTTGACTATTGGGTTCCTGCGCAGGATACCCTTTAGCAATGTATAAGTTGTTTTGTTTCCTGCTATCTTTAATTTATTATCTGTGCACCATTGGGTTATGGTCCGAAGTGTTCCATTGGCTCTTTCTTCTAGCTGGGCACGGTTGTTTGCTGAAACTACGAAGAGTAGATCATCAGCATAAGCGACAACTCCATCTGTCAAGATGTGCTACTCTAGTAACTGTAGGAGCGGTTCTATAACTATGTCCCAGAAGATGGGGCCGCAGATCCCTTGTGGACAGCCTTTTGTAATTCGTTTAATCATTTTCTGGTTGTCCATTTGCCAAACGACCGTTCTGTTTCTGCAATAGTCCATGAAATTATTATACAGAGACTCCGGTACCTGCAGGTGTCTGAGCCTCTTGAACAAGGCCGGCCACCAGAGGTTGTCGAAGGCACCTGAGATGTTTATCATAATTGCAAGTGTGTATTTGGATGGTGTGTCGTGTACTATTTGGAGTGCTCTGTTAATTGCGTCGTCTATGGATTTCCCTTCCCTGAAGCCGTATTGGTGTGGTGTCAGTCCCCGTAGTGTTCGGTGTGCTTGTAGTCTTTTGCATAGTAGTTTTTCTTGTACTTTACCGAGTGTATTGATAAGACAAATTGGTCTGTATAACTTGGGGTCTGATGGGTCTTTGTCTGGAGCCTTTTTGATGATAACCGCCTTCGAGGTCTTCCACACTGCAGGCACACGGCCAGCCTTAATGCATCGTTTAACAACGTTGTGAGAAACGGGGTGATCTGCGGTGCAATTTATTTCAGTACCTCAGAGTGGATACCATCCGGTACAGGCGCCTTTTTGTTTTTGAGTTCTGAGATCGCTGTCGCTACTTCTTCCTGCGCAAATGGACAGGTGACGCTTGGTGTGGTGTATACTGTGTCTACTTCGCGTCTCAGTGCTGCATGTTGTGGTGTGTCTGTGTCTGCGATGTCGTCAGGCAGGAGTTTGCTCAGCAGGAACTTCGCTGTGCGTCTCCAGCCCTTAGTCATCTCACCATCCTCCTGTCGCAGCGTTCCCAGAACCAGTGGGCTCTTAATTTTCTCTGTCACGATTCTGTATGGTTCCACCCTAATGTTTAGTTGTGTTTGTGCTACTACATGGCTATTCCAATGGTCTTTCCTGGTCTTATTCAGCTCAAGTTTATATTTGTCCTTGGCAAGCCGGTAGTCGTGTAGTCGTAATTGTCTTTCTCTATCTGAAATGCTCGTTGGTAAAGCTTACGTATAAGTTTTGAGTCTTGTTTGAGTCGTGTTAATTGTGTAGTCCAGGGAATGTTTTGGTGTTTCGTCATTCTTTGTGTGGGTATGCAGGTGTTCTGTGTGTGTGTGATGATATCTGTCAACATGTGTGCTCTATAATCAACACTGCCGGTGATGTCTTGCGGTGTGTGGTTATGTATTTTTAGTCTGACCCTGTCCCAGTCTGTTTTGTCAAATAATAGTCTTTTTGGATGTGTTTCTGTGTTGACGTTTGGTGTACCACTTAAGGTTAGTGTGATGATGTTGTGGTCGCTAGCAGTGATCTGGTCATGTACGGTCCAGTTTCGTACGTGGTTGATGGCGGCATTATTAACGAGGGTGATGTCTATGTTTGATGAACGACCGTTGTCTCCGATGTGAGTCGGGTGATGTCCTTCCTTGTTGAGAACGTGTAGTCTGTTTTCTTGGATGATGTTATTTATTATTCTACCTCTGTCGTCAGTTCTGTTCAAAATGGTTAAAATGGCTCTGAGCACTATGGTACTCAACTGCTGTGGTCATTAGTCCCCTAGAACTTATAACTACTTAAACCTAACTAACCTAAGGACATCACACACATCCATGCCCGAGGCAGGATTCGAACCTGGGACCGTAGCAGTCGCACGGTTCCGGACTGCGCGCCTAGAACCGCGAGACCATCGCGGCCGGCCGTCAGTTCTGTCTGAATGCCACTGGGTTGATCTGGCATTTATGTCTGCACAGATGAGAAGTTTCTTGTTGCCAGCGTATTGCGCAACATCTCTGATGAGGTCTGTGTATGGTTTGATGCAATGACAGAATTGGGCGTACAGCGACGCGATATTCCGAGTATCCCCCTTGCGTGGGACTTCAACTGTAACTAGGTGCTCGGAACAGGGTCTTGTAATTTTGACTGGATGTATTTCTTTGTTTAAGATTATGACAGATGCCTTACAGCCTGTCCCCTCCCGCAACTGTCACCGCACTTGGAGGAAAGTTGGGGATATGCCCTTGTCTTGTGTAGGGCTCCTGTATGCACAGAATGTCACTTTTTAGTTCACGTAGGTCCCGTGGGAGCTCCGAATTTACAAGTATACTCCGCATAGCATTAAGCTGTGCTATTAGCAGTTTGGGTGTTTAACGGCGTCAGTTTGACTGTAATCGAAGTATGTTCTCCCATGAGCCCGTACGTGATCCTTGTAAAGCTTGTCCATATCGAATGATTCCTCCCTGCGGGCGCACACCTGCATGAGCAGTTCTAGTAGGCTGTCTGGATCTGTTGGAATAATCTCCGTTTTGAGAATTGAGAATCAGTCGATCGGTTTGCTCCGATGTACGGAAACAAACAGATTGGCCGTACGGGTGTAGGGTGCGGATGAGCATCCACTGTGCCGTCTCTAAGATGTCTCTTTTTTCTAGTCTACTTAATTTTACATTTATATCTAGCTTGTCGTAACTAAAACTAGCGGTGTCGATGGCGTGTGTTGGCGTCTCTGCAGCCGTGACGTGTCTTGATGGTGTAGTGGCGTTGCTGTGCACCTCTGCGGAGGGCGCTGGATTGGCGTGGGGGTTTCCTTGGGCGTCGGCATTAAGGTTGTTGGTTGGGAGGCTGCGAAGGTGTTGGTATCATCAGGGGTATGCACTTTTGTATCACTAGGTTTTAAGGCAGCCTGCGATTGCAGCGATTGGTCGTCACACGCTTTCACTTTCTTGACTCTCTTAGGCTGTTTGGGTTTTCTATGCGGTTTTAGTTTCCTAAAGGCTGTGATGATTCGTTTTTTTGTGTGTGTTTCGTTTGTGCAGTCTTGATGTGTATTAGATGTGTCGGTTGTTTGTGCCTCCATTCTGCACTGATTTGACGTGATTTGGTTCCCACTTGACTGCTTTCCTACGCTATCTGTGACAGACATAACAAAAAATGGCTTTGAACATTATGCGACTTAACTTCTTAGGTCATCAGTCGCCTAGAACTTAGAACTAATTAAACCTAACTAACCTAAGGACAGCACACACATCCATACCCGAGGCAGGATTCGAACCTGCCACAGTAGCGGTCGCTCGGCTCCAGACTGTAGCGCCTAGACATAACAGCTTTTGGTATGTTATGCGCACCGTCGCCTCAGTTGCCAGACCCTCTACAGATTTTTGTTGCGGTTGATCTGCGGCTTTTTGTGTGGCATTCGTGGTGTCTGCTGGCGCTTTGGTCTGTTCAAGGTCGGTATTACGGTTTTGAATATCACTGTTATGAACACTACAGTCTCTGGCGTAAGGGCAGTAATAGACGTCGTCTTCTTCCTCTGTCAGTGGGTCAGAGAGAGTTATTTTGCGTTTGATTTGATTGCAGTCTGGGGTGTCTGATTTGTCCGTGTTTTCCGTTTGGGCTCCTTGTGCTGGCTTGCGTTACTGTTTTGTTTAGCACCGTTGGGTTCAAGGTCTCACCATGTATGAATTTGATTGGTTTGATGCGTCCTTCGCATTTTGTAGTGTCGTATGTGCGTCGTTGTGCTGGAGTGGATGGGTGATCTTGAGTCTTTAGCAACGCTGTTTTGTGCAGTTGCTTTGGTTGGTCATGTGTGGTGTAGTTTTCTGGTCTGTCGGTATCAGAATTTGGGGTTATCTTGTCTATTCTCAGTAGTTCGTCTTCGAGTTCGTCTATCCTGTTCATAAGGGTCGTCTGGAATGTCATCCAGTACATTATTTGTCTTTTGATTAGTTTGGCGGCTTCTGGTGACATTTGTCCTCTGAGTCTTAGGTCGTCTATGTATTCAGTGATTGCGTGATGGCTGTCCAGGTTTTTACTGTGTATCAAGCCTGTAATGTGACCATTGTTGGGGTAGTCGTCAGGTAATAGTTTTTGCCTCTTGTTTCGGTGCCTGGTGGATGGTGACTTGTATGATCTTGTTTTTCCAGGGGTTGATTTATGGAGCATGTTGGTTAACTCAGGGGGGTGTTCAGTAGCCATAGTAAGTACTGTCAATTAGTCTATCAAGCAGTTGTTTGTAGGTCTGACAGACGCCACCCCTGCTCTTATTGCAAATTCGGTTTCTGTTCCTGCAAGGAATGCAATCGATGGGCTCTGATGCTCGACAGTCCGCGCGTTTGTGGTCCTTTTTACCACACCTTGAACAGGTCGTACCTGTGTCTGCGCAGGCTTTGGTTGTATGGCCAAGATCACAACACTTGTAACACTGGCTCACTGGCGTAAAGTGTTTAACAGATAGGGATTGGAAGTCTATGTACACACTTCCTTTTTTGGTGAGGTACCAATAAATTCTGGGTGTGACTTCCAACACTTGATGGTTGTATCCCTTTCCTTTGGGCCCTGTGCGGAATATGATTTTCACATCTTTGTCGAATTCGTCTTTTGTGAAATCGTCACTGAGATTTTGGTCGTATAGAAACTCAAGAAATTCTCTATCCGAGGTAGTGTCTGTCACTCGATAGACTACCACCATATGTTGCCGCTTTCTGGGCCCCTCACACGCGATATTCTCAATATCTTTCGTCTTTTCTATTACTTTCCTACAGTCCTCCTGTGTTGCTGCGTCGACAGTCACAGATGTCTTTGTGTTTCTTATTGACTTAATGTGTAGGTTGTCTCGACTTGGGTTGATGATTTTTGTCAACGTTTGTTTTATTGTTTTCGTGTCTTAGTTGTTGGTAGACTTTATGAAGAGAGTGGTTGCCTGCTTGGCTTTTACCACCTCAATGCGTTTATGTTCTTTGGGTGCGGTGGAGAGTGCCCCAGCGTATGTCAGTGTCTTGGCCTGTTGCTGTGCCTGTTCAGTAACCTTTCCTGTCAGTTCTCTAATTTGGTCCCTGAGCTCTTGGTTTATTTCAGCGAGTTTTGTATAGTCTTCCTCCAGTTTGTTGACCTTTTCTGTGAAAGACTCAATTCTAAAGTCCTTCACTGGGTCAGCTGAGTGTTGAAGTTCGCGCAGTGGATCTTTGTTCTGCTCTTGCAGCAGCTCAACCTTTGCTTCTGCTGTCGTGAGTTGGAAAGCCAAAGGGAATATTTTATTCCGTATTGTATTCAGTACGCTACTCGATACGTGTTTGGTCTTTAATTCCGCCCCAATGTCATTTAATAGCTCGTCAATTGCAGCGATCTTCTGGCTCGGTGACATGACGGCATATTCGTGGGCACCAGACGCTATGACTATAGGCGATACTTTGCTACTGGTGATGCTCTGCGCTCTACTAAGCGTCCCTTTCGTGGACTTGAGTGTGGTGTTAGCATCACTTAGTTGGCGTGCTCGATCCAGGATTGCGGATCTGTGTTATTATTCACAGTTACGAATAAGAACAACGAAAATTTGTATCGGACCGGGACTCGAACCTGGATTTCCCGCTTATCGCGAGTGGTCACCTTACCATTACGTTACCTGAGCACGCTTCACGGCCAGATCCAAACTTCCATATGTCGTCAACCCTGTGTCTGGCCCTAGCTTATAAATACGATATCGCAGATCCTGTGTTCTTCAGAAGTACGATGCAAAGTTCTTTCGGCAATGAATGGCACAGTAGTATCGTATCGTAATAATAATCTGGTTGGCTGTAGACACAGGAAACAACTCTGCAGATGCGTCAGATTTTCTTGTTAATATTTGACAAAGTGTCACTCAGTTTCATCTGTCATGCCGAATACACTCTCAGTAGCAAGCTTTAATCATCTTATTTCAGATCGTATTTTTACAACATTTAATAACAAAACATTTAATAATATAATTTGAAATCACGATATTCTGCCAAAAGTGCGCTAAGTAGCGATGTGATTCGGGCTGTCTAGTCCGTCCGGCGCGAGGGATTGAACGGTATGGTTCGCGTTGTTGGCCGGACAATTAAGATCTCTGATGAGCACCACACAAAATTGTATTCAAATAAGGCGACTCTGCTTCCGAAGCTGATAAGAACAGAGTAACAATGTATGTAATTCCTGTGAACATCTTTTCTACAGAACTTAAAGTAGTACGATCTTGATCGTTTCTAATATGACTCGTGAAACAAGTGACTAGGAAATCATTTGAAAAAACGTCTTACTAGCAGTTTATAGCTTTATCTGCTTGGTGTATTGTAAATAATAAAAGAATAGCTATTGAAATCACTAATCTGCGACTTGTCAGATCATTTAGTAGAATCGAGAACCTTAGCTAGCTCACCAGTTATTTTAAAGCCTCACTTCAAGAAGAACGAACTCACGACCTGAGCTCTAAATCTATGCTGGGACTACGACCTCTATACAACATATGATGTTAGTTATGTGTAACAGAATGTCTGTGTTCTACCTCGAAGAAGCAGAACACGATTAGGCCCCTTGCATGTCCCGCATTTCTAGTAAAAATTGAGACTTCAATATTCGTGGTAACACGGAGGAGGATAAGCCAAGGAGGAATTAGTGTGGGGAATGAGTATTGATTTGGAAAAAGACTAATATCGTCACATGGCACAGTTAATATTTGACTTTTCTCTTTTTCCTTTTCCTTTCACGCCGCCTTACTAGCTGTTGCCAATTCATTGGCTCCATTATTCGCTGTTGTTAAAGTAACAGTGGCAGTTAACATAAATTTCATCATATGATTATAGTCTTGTTATAAGTATAAATCTCCCCACTCACCACATTTCATTGACTCCTTCCTTCCCTCTAACCCCCGCCCGGTATTTCGCTTGCTCATCAACCAATAATTAGTTTAGCCATACCATGTGATAGATAGTCTGTGCCACTGCTCATTTGATGTTCTGTTTTGACCTTTATATTCTTATGCTTTTAATCTTGAGTAAAGTGTAGTATAAGATTTATTTGTTCATACCGTCTTTGTGTATTTCATTGTGCTTATTAAAATGTTTATCGCAGTTTCTCAGTTCGTTTATAACTGAGAGGCTTTAATCAGTATATACATAAGAATGTTTGCTGTTTTGCAGTATGTTAAATTGGAACATTGTTATTTGTGTTTCTCGAGTAGATGTAAAGTCACAAACAGTTCACATATCATAGGAAATAACAATTTTTCTACAACTATAACATCTTGTCAGTGTTGTGTGGATTTGTCTGATGATAATCTAGAAAGCTAAAAGCATTTTAAAAGCAAAATGTATAAATTAATTGTTATTTGGAACAATATCAAAGTGTGGTTCTCTACAATTCCCTCTAGTACCACAGAAGTTGTCCCGTGATGCCTTAACAGATGTCCTACCATCCTGTCCCATCTTCTCGTCAGTGTTTTCCGTATATTCCATTCCTCACGATTCTGAGCAGAACCTCTTCATTCTCTACCTTACTATTCCACTTAATTTTCAGCATTCTTATGTAGCACCACATCTCTAATGCTTCGAATCTGTACTGTTCCTATTTTCCCACAGTCCATGTTTTTAACTACCATAAAATGCTGCGCTCAAAACTTAATTCTCAAAACTTTTCTCCTTAAATAAAGGCCTGTTTTGAATAATACATCTACATCTACATGATTACTCTGCAATTCACATTTGAGTGCTTGGCAGACTCCTCTTGGCCAGGAATGTCATTTTTGCCTGTGCCAGGTATGCTTTAGTGTCCTCTTTGCTGCGTCCGCCATGGGTTATTTTGCTATCTAGGTCAAGAATTCCTTACCTTTATCTATTTCGTGATCATCAATCGTGATGTTTCCTCACTGTTCTCATTTCTTATACTTTTCATTACTTTCGTCTTTCTTCGATTTACTCTCAATTCATATTCTGTACTCCATAAGCCATTCATTCCATTCAGCGGGTCCTGTAATTCTTCTTCACTCTCATTGAGGATATCAATGTCATGAGTGAATCTTATCATTGATATCGTTTCACCTGAACTTTAATTCCATTCTTTAAACTTTCTTTTATTTGTGTCATTGCTTCTTCTACATATAGATTGAAAATTAGGGGCGAAAGATTACGTCCCTGTCTTCTAACCCTCTTGTTCCCTCTTAGCTGTTGTAAATATTGTGCATTATCCGTCTTTTCCTATGGCTTACCCCTATTTATCTCAGAATTTCGAACATTTTGCCCCATATGACATTGTCGAATGCTTTTTACAGATGAAGAAATCCTATGAACGTGTCTTGATTTTTCTTTAGTCTCGCTTCCATTATCAACCGTAACGTCAGAACTGACTTTCTCGTGTCTTGATCTTTCCGAAATCCAAACTGATAGTCATGTGACTGATTCTCAATTTTCTTTTCCATTCTTCTGTATATTATTCTTGTTAGCAACTTGAATGCATGAGCTGTTAAGCTGAATGTGTCATATTTGTCACATTTGTCGGCTCTTGCATTATTCGAAATTGTGTCGATTATGTTTTCCGAAAGTCGGGTGATATATCGACAGACTCATACATTGTACATACCACAAATCACCGTGAATAGCGGTTTTGTTTGCCATTTCCCCCAATAATGTTAGAAATTCTGATGAAATGTAATCCATTCCTTGTGCCTTATTCGATCTTAAGTCTTCCAAAGCGCTTTTAAATTCTTATTCTAATAATTGATTCCCTGAGGCAGACTTCTCTTTCTTCTTCTATCACAAGACAAGTCTTCTCCCTGTTAGAGTCTTTCAATGTACTCTTTCCACTTATCCGTTCTATCCTCTGCATTTAACAGTAGATTTCCCGTTGCACACTTAATGTTACCACCCTTGCTTTTAATTTCACTGGAAGTGAACTTTCTGAACAGCATAGCGGCAAGCTGGTATGACACGGGCATACAAAAACTGCCACAGCGTCTACAAAAATACGTCGACAGAAATGGTGACTATGTCGAAAAATAGCTAAATGTTCAAGCTGTAAACTGATGTAAACCATTTTAGATATAAACAGGTCTATGTACTTGTAAAAAAAATAGTAGACCTTTCTTTTGGAATTACCCTCGTAATAACTGGATGAGCCAGTCGGCCTCTAACATACTAAAATCTTCGACCTAAGGGCTTAGATATAAAGGGAGACAAAACGCAAAATCTCAAAACGCCAGCCACATTCAGCTCATTATGACCTAAAACTGAGGGCAGGTCTGTCGATGAACCAGTTTGTACCCTCTCATCACAGTAAAAAATGCAATCGGTCAAAAAGTGGCGAACCGTAATCAGCACACCACATGCACTACAAATGCATCACAGCGTTAAGAAACGCATACAGTTTGGCCTCAGAGATGGGGAATTCACTAGACAGACGGAACCTGAAGACAGAGGCAGGAAAAATGGCGAAACAACCGACATCATCACCTGTTTGGACCCATCTGTATATATTTCGTTCGAGCTCTGGTACTCGGTTAAAATGGTGATAATTTTATTCTTAACAACTTAGTCTGGAGTGAACAATTTGTTGCACTCTGAAAAATCTAAAATTATCCTAGATTTCAATAACAACCATGGCGGAGGTCTACGCCAACCTTCTCTCTGTATGTTTGTCGGAGATACTCCCAGATGCAATAAATTCTGCTTTTTCCCGTATACCGAACGGTTTCGTCCCTCGTGGACGAGTGCAATAGAGTCTTTCCGTAGATTCGCAGATATTAATTGTCGCAGGGAAAGCCAGAGAAGGCGGAAACGACCGGACCTTGAGCGTCACAGCTCGCAAAATCATATGGTCCTTCTGGAAGCGGTTTCTAAGCATTGGTTCCTTCATAGCAGGAAAGAGGAAGTCACTGCGACCAATGCCAGGACAATACAGGGGTGAGACAAAATGTGACAGCCCAAAAAGCAGCATGTATTAGTAACCTGTGAAGAATGACTTATGACGTTGTCGCGGAACAAAATCAGCTTTCAGCTTAGTGATACTTCGTCTTGACACCCTCTCATAGCCTCACCAGGCAGAATAGTTGTGTTACAGTCTGTCCTTTACTGGGATTATGTGTCAGAATCACATCAAAATCACTCACCATCAGTATGCCCGCTGATGTTCTGGTCTCCACCATATTCAGCGGTGACTGATCTACACGTTTCCGCCTTCTCTTTGCTCCTTCGGCTCTGGACACAACCAAGACTCGTCCATAGTGATTAAGGGCATTGTGTACGTACGTACATGATGAAAGACTCCCAAGATATTGTAAATTTAATATTTATTAAAAAACAAAACAATGAAACAACGATCGACCATAAGAGTTGGCAAAGATATTAATTATGAATGCGCTGTAAGGCCCATAAAAACGAAGAAACATTCATTCAATTATTTGTACAGTTTTTGGTTTTTACACACACACACACACACTCTCGTATGAAGATGTGCGATTTTAAATATAAAGTATTACAGGTTTTATGTATCATATGTGTGCACGAATAATAGTATATTGAACAATAGTATCAAGTATTTTTTAGTTATTGAAGTTCAAAAATGGCTCTGAGCACTATGGGACTCAACTGCTGTGGTCATCAGTCCCCTAGAACTTAGAACTACTAAAACCTAACTAACCTAAGGACATCACACACATCCATGCCCGAGGCAGGATTCGAACCTGCGACCTTAGCAGTCGCACGGTTCCGGCCTGCGCGCCTAGAACCACGAGACCACTGCGGCCGGCAGTTATTGAAGTGAAAACAATATAAAGAGGATTTTCGTAATTATGACAAGCAGCGGTGTTCTCGAAGTCCGCTGCCTGCAACTACAATTGAAATGCAAGCGGAGTCCGATAGCCAAGAAAAATTCAAATAAGCACATAACATTTCTAATAACGCAATCGTATTATATCCTACAAAAACGTGTCTTCACATGCATATTCGATAATATTTAATAATATTAATATTTCATTTTTTATTTTTTATATTAATACAATACAGGCTTAAGAAGTCGTTTGGGTTGGCCTGAGAGAGCTGCCACGTTTTCGTTGCTGCCTCGGTTTGGCTAGCCTTTTGAAAGCGTCTGAGTCGAGGAATCAGTTTCACGATGATCTTTTTCATGCTCAGTATATTATGTGAGACAAATACTGATTCATTTTTGATTTTCAATTCCTGAGTCCTCTCAGAGAGATGGTCAAACACTTCGTTCTTCGTCATTCATACTTATCTGACCACAGTGCAAGCGTCTGCGCCACCTAACCAATGTTTTATATGATGACACGTTGCTGCTGCCATACATTTCCATCAGCTCAGCAGGAATTGTTACACTATTATTTCCCTTAATATGTGGAAAACTGATGGCCTCACGAAATACTCCAATTTATGAATGGGCTTTGACATTTTATTTTGGATCCTCTAGCGGCTTGCTATGGTACTTTTGCGCAAGAGATTCAGTGTGTGCCAGAACAGGAAAAAGTCAAAAAATTAATTGCGCAACTTCCAATTACAATTTATGTCTACCGCTCGTTTATTAGGCTACTCCGTTTCTTGAATGGATGCCGCAACAGAGACATCTGGCAGAATACGCGCTCAAGCGGCCAATACAGTACCCTGTAACCTCTAGTCACGCCGAAGTCTGATAGTTCCTCCCGGCCACCTTCTGCTGTTAAGCTAACCGGGCAAAAAATTAGTCACTCGAGTGCACAAGCACAGGTGAATGGTCAAAACCTTTACAGATGGCACAATCATCGAGTCGCCTGCTCACACCTGCGCGCGCACTGCCTCTACGTGAACATAAGGAAGTATTGATCAGTGAGACATTGTGCATAAACGTGGGTAAATATAAGGACGTGATAGAGTGGTAAAAATGGGCACTCGTGTTTGGAAGTGCCCGTGGCCACACGGTGTGTGTAGAGGTCTGCATCTGTCGTGTACGTTCGCTCGGATTGCTCGAAGCATGTAGATCCGCAGAAGTCCACTTTGGACTGAGGGGGCAGCCGCACTCGACTTTCATAACGCTCATTCCAGCGTCACATGCTCGAATTGCTCGGACGTCTGCTATAGTTACCCGCGTGCCATTCATTCACCCACTATAGGATCATGGCGCATGAACGCGAGATGAATGAAATGCGAAAGCGAAACCTGATTCATAATAATATATCCTGAGTGCGAAAGACGGTAGCTGTAACAATCTTAGAGAGAGGTTTTCTTCAGTGACTGACAAGGTTGTCGGTTACCTGTAGTATCGCAAGTGCTCTGCCCCCCTGCCTTACATATCCAACACCACACATCTGAAGGCATATGTCTGCAGATTACGACGAAGTGTAATTTCTGAAGCATTATAAGTTTCAGTGAACGCTACAATAATTAAAAGGTTTTAGAAATGTGTGCCAGAGACCATCGTCCACACACATGAAAATTAGGAGTACCATTTTGCGTTTTATATCAGGAGTTTGAAAATGTCGCTTCAGAATTTGGAGATGTAGACGTTTCCAACATTTTGACTGCTCCTATCGTAATAGTACGAAACACTGAAAGACATGCCGACGAAATACGAGCGAGTATGATGTCCAGCATTACACAGGCCATAGGTGTCAATGCATATGGATGTACAACAGATATAAAGGCCAACAGATATCGGAAAATGTTTTACTTGTCTAATACTGTGGACTTCGCTTATCAAGATTAGGCAATGGAAAATATGGCACTGCTGACGAAGCCTTTTTCTCAGAATAAAAAAGAAAGATGGGGAATTTAGTAAGAACTACATCGAGGAAATATTATTCAAACTGTTAGGAGTACATTTTTACCATTTCAGAAAGATTTCATTTGCCACTGACGAAGGCACTAATGTACGCATGGCACTGCAGTCCTTTCAACATTATGCATGCATTGCACATGTTTTGAACGTAGTCCTGAAACACATGCTGGATGACGATTACGTAATAAATGAGCTTGGAGTAGTTTTTTCTACGATGATGATGATGTTTGGATTGTGGGGCGCTCAACTGCGCGGTTATCAGCGTCTATACAAGTTCCCAACCTTTGCTCAGTCCAATCTCGCCACTTGCTTGAAGGATGATAAAATCATGAGGTCAACACACACACCCAGTCATCTGGAGGCTGGAGAAAATCCCTGACCCCGCCAGGAATCGAACCCGGAGTCCCGTGCTTAGGAAGCGAGAACGCGACCGCGGGACCACTAGCTGCGGACTCCCTCCCCCCCCCCCCTCGATTTATGCCGCTAACGACAGTAAACGTTTCTTGAAGAAAACTGGTGACATGAATTAGATATAGACAAGCTTCAAGCAAGAAACGTAGAGTAAGTGTAATAGCTTGATTAAAATGCTACACTATCTACTAAAGCACTACGACAGTCATGGAACTACACCCGAAGAGGAGTGTTCCTGAAAAACTTGCAGATTACGAAAACACTGCAAAAGAACTCAATGCCAGCCGCTGTGGCCGAGCGGTTCTAGGCGTTTCAGTCAGGAACCGCGCTGCTACTACGGTCGCAGGTTCGAATCCTGCCTCGGGCATGGATGTGTGTGTTGTCCTTAGGTTAGTAAGGTTTAAGTAGTTCTAAGTCTAGGGGACTGATGACCTCAGATGTTAAGTCCCACAGTACTTAGAGCCGTTTTTTAAGAACTCAAGACATTTTGAAAGCCAGTCAGAAATGCAACAGCATTGCTAGGAGGCGAGAAATTCCCAACAGTTCAGATAGTTTGTTATGGGTGCACAAACTAAAAAACCGTTGTAATGTAGTAATCGAAGATATATAAATTACTGTAGACTCGCTGCCTGTCCAGCAAATGAAAGTTGCGCTTAATTGCAAAACGCCACTTTCAGTGTCACAGGTATTTTGGAACTAAACCTCAACGGTCGTATTATCATCTATTAACTGTAAGTTAATCGCAGATGAGAAAGTCGAAACTCTGGCGTTGCACAGAATAGTAACAGCTGGGGACAATATTTGTTTCTGACAGAGATGAGACGTTAAATAGTGTGGGTCAAATCAGGTTCTGATAAGCTAGAACAAAAATAAAACTTTTAGTGCGGTTTGGGACGTTATCTCTCACTGACGAAGCGAACTTGATCCGAAATGAATCGGTTCCTTGTAATTACGCCAACAGCGAATAATTTGGAGAGAGTTTAGTTCTTGTTAGATTTCTAATTTGTTAGGTAGTCAAGTTCGCATAAGTACATTTTAATCAGCAGAGCAGATGGTACTATAAAAACAACAACCTGATTGTTCATTATGACACCGACAAAAGTTGGTAGGTACATAGTTTTCCTGCGAAAAGCCAAATTATTTCCAAAATTTCCTTATTGCATAAAGCGAGCTTTTTTGTCTTATGGATCACAATGATGCCACGATTAGAAACTGCCACACAGGAGTATACGTCTGCAACGTAAGCAAACTGATCTGAGTGTGGTTCCATCAGCTGGTGGAGCGACACCAGCCTGCAGACACACGGAGTGCTGCTATTGAGACGTTGGTGGCATCAGCAGTGCGGTGAGCGACCGAGACCGGTCCTCCCCCAGCCATGGAGCCTCGTCCGATCAGAGCCCGCTTCGAGCGTTCGTCTACATCTACATCTACATCCATACTCCGCAAGCCACCTGACGGTGTGTGGCGGAGGGTACCCTCGGGGAAGCCATACCCGTGGGCGGCGCGCTCGAGCGAGTACGAGCAAGCGAAACCCCTACTTTGCAGATCTCTACTGTAAAGTTGTTGGATTTGTTTCGCAGTGGACTGTTCAATTTGCCTACAAGCAATGGCTGGGTTGATTTGTTTGGGGGAAGAGACCAAACAGCGAGGTCATCGGTCTCATCGGATAAGGGAAGTATGGGGAAGGAAGTCGGCCGTGCCCTTTCAAAGGAACCATCCCGGTATTTGCTCAAAAATGGTTCAAATGGCTCTGAGTACTACGGGACTTAACATCTGAGGTCATCAGTCCCCTATAACGTAGAACTACGTAAACCTAACTAACATCCTGCCCGAGGCAGGATTCGAACCCGCGTCCGTAGCGGGCACGCGGTTCCAGACTGAAGCGCCTAGGACCGCTCGGCCACTCCGGCCGGCCCGGCATTTGCCTGGAGAGATTTAGGAAAATCACGGAAAACCTAAATCAGGATGGCCTAACGCGAGATTGAACCGTCGTCCTCCCAAATGCGAGTCCAAAGTGCTAGCCACTGCGCCACCTCGCTCGGTCAAGCAATGGTGTAAAGGCCCGCATGAAAGATCAAACAATCTGTCAAATTTTAGTATGTTTGTCTAACATTTGATCGTGTAAAGTGATTTTTAATGTATTTGTCAAACACAGAGCGTGATTGATGTGTTTCCCAGAAATTTAGGAAATTTTGGAAAATTTATGGTAAGTTCCTATGGTACCAGACTGCTTGGGTCATCGGTCCCTAGGCTTGCACAGTACTTAATTTAACTTTAAATAGGGACAACACATACACACACATGCCCGAGAGAGGCTACCTTGCGCGGCCAGAAATTTTGATTGACGGAAAAGTTGACAGGATGGAGGACATTGCTTATGTTGATGTTTCCCCTAATATCTTTAGTGAAAAATAGTTTTATTGCAATTGGTCTGAATGTATGGTGAGCCAGTAGAAGAAACAATCAGCATTGTTAAAAAGTGGCTGCAGTATCAAGAGGAGATAACAAGTACACACGTAGATTAAATAAAAGCCACCCTAAAGAACAGAACAGAACTACTTCACTTTCGGTAAAGAGTTCTATCTGCAAAAAGATGGCCTACCAATGGGCTGATCCATCACTGGTCTACTTGCAAACGCCACGCGGGATTAGCAGAGCGGTCTAAGGCGCTGCAGTCATGGACTATGCGGCTGGTCCTGGTGGAGGTTCGAGTCCTCCCTCGGGCATGGGTGTGTGTGTTTGTCCTTAGGATAATTTAGGTTAAGTAGTGTGTAAGCTTAGGAACTGATGACCTTAGCAGTTAAGTCCCATAAGATTTCACACGTTCTACTTGCAAACATATTTCTAAACCACATTGAAAACGAAATATTCAATGAAATCATACATCGAAAACAGTACAAGATTATATACTGGTACCGATATGTAGATGACATCATTTGCTTGATTAATGAAACACATACCCGAATAAAACAATTACACAGTGGGCATAAATACAGTTCACCCAAAAATAAAATTCACCATTGAGAGAGAAGAGGAAATGAAGCTTAATTTCTCAGACATTGCCATACACAGAATCAACAACAAACATAATTTTGGAATTTTCAGGAAACGTACAGCCACTAGTAAAACCATTCACATCAACTCCAACCACCCACAAGCACTCAAACTCTCAAGTTTCAGACACATGCTACACAGGCTCAACATAACTCCTCTGGACAAACTCAACTACACACAGGAACTAAATGCAATACACCAAATAGCCAGAGAGAGTGGGTACAACACACAAATGATAAACAAACTGAACAACAAAATAAAAAAACAAATTAAAAGAGAGAAAACCATGAACAAATCACCAGCGACAGCAGAGAACCAAGAAATCAATCTCCAGACAAACACAGGATACCAGGAACACTCTACAAATAGTACAGCTGGCACACACTAACATACAGCTACAGAAACGTACACAGGGTGGGAAACATACTGAAGAAACAAGGGCTACATATATCATTCCGCACAAATAACATAGTACAGAAGAATCTAAGACCTAAGATCACTTCTGCAGACACATTCTCCAAAGCTGGAATATATCAGTTAACTTGCAGTTCATGCCAGTCGGTCCACATAGACCAAAAATACAGAAATTTCAAAACGAGGTGCTCCGAACACCTCAGAGCCCTAAGAATTAACAATATACACTCCACTTTTGTTTACCATCTAATACAAGAAAACCACCACCCAAAAATCATGGAGACTGATCTTAAGATCCTCAGTGAAAGCAACAGTCTCTACCAAAAACTCACAATAGAGGAGAACTACCACATACAAAAAGCAATAATATAGTGAAAGACAGTCCTGAATTAAAATACAACACTGTGCAACATGACACTGTTTGGAACACTCAGTGAACTATACAAAGGTGACTCCCTACAAAACACATAACAGAAAAAAAAATTCTGATTTCTTGGTTCTCTCCCCACCACTCTTTCCATCTCTCTCTCCCACTCTCTCTCTCTCTCTCTAGAGATCTCTCTCTCTCTCAAACACACACACACACACACACACACACACACACACAGAAAACCAGTGCCATAACACACACAAGACGAAAGATGAACAAGTGAGCAACGACAGTAACATGACACATCTCACTGAGTATACTGCCATAAGTGTCTGCTCAGATCACATTTCACCACATTCTGTGTAAGGGCTTGTGAGGTGAAGTAGATAGCGAAAATTTATGAAGACCTGAGTGAAAGCAATGCACTAAATAGTAGCTGATTGAGACACTAACCAGGGACACGAAACAGGATGGAAAATGTAAGTACAGAAACGTATATAACCTCTACCGTCGAAACAGCTCTCCAAAAATACGCAGTAATTTCCTTCATGGCTAGTTTGCACATGACATGCTGTCAAAAAAGCGACGAAAACGAGCACTAAACTCAATGTTTAATAATACAGTTCAATTAGCGATGTAATTTGAAGGTGAGTGTCCAAACAAAACGGAGCAAATTACAAATATTGTATTTGTTAGGCCTACAGTAGTTAAATTATTACAAATTTGATATTTACTTTACAGAAAACAAAAGGTCACCCACAGAAGATGACACATTGGTGTTGAAACATGTCTGGGGAAATATGAAAATAAACTAGGAGTCTTTGCATAAGACTGATTTCCGAAATAACCCGGTTTTTAAATCGCAAACACGGAAGAACGAGAAGAGAAGCTTCAAACCTTAGTAAAATGAGTATCGTGGGTTTCAACTACTATGGAAATTAAAATCAAGGATAGAAACAAAACAGTACTGACAGTGACAAAAATGGTAGCGGTTTTGCACCTTCCCAGGCATGTATTGCGCAGGAAGAAGACGAAAATTAATGTCCTACGCATAACATACATGAGGGAGTGCAACGAAATAAAAGAATCTAAGTTCCCCGGTACTCCAAGGGCGATGTGGGCTATATGCTCCTCCGTTGTGGTCATTTGAGGACTAGGGCTACAGCAGATTCCATATTCCTAGATCTCCGTAAATCATTTGACACGGTGCCACAATTCCAACAGTTCAATTAGGTACACGCATACAGAATACGTGCCCAGGTATGTGAGTGGTTTGAGGGCTTTGTAACTAATATTGTCCTCGACGGCGAGCGTTCATCAGAGATAAAGGTATCGCCAGGAGTGCCCCAGAAATGTTATTTTCTACACACATAAATGATATAGCAGACAGGGTAAGCTGCAGTTAGCAGCTGTTTCCTGTTAATGCTGTGGTGGATGGGAAGGTGGCTTCTTGAGTGACTGTAGGAGGATACAGATAACTTAGATAAAATTTCTAGATGGTACGGATGAATGGCATCTCGAAAAATATAAGTTAATGCCGATGAGCAGGGAAAAAAAATAAATTTCGAGTATAAAATAAGTAGCGTGCTGTGCGACAGTCACGTCGATTAAATATATAGGTGTAACGTTGCAAAGCAGTATGAAATGGAATGAGCATGTTGGGATTCTAGTAGAGTAGTCGAATGGTGGACTATGGTTTACTGAGAGAATTTTAGGAAAGTGTGGTTCATAAGTGAAAGAGGCAAAATTGAGGGCACTAATACGACACATTATTGACTACTGTTCGAGTGTTTGGAACCCGCACTAGGACGGATTAAAGGAAGAACTTGAAACTGTTTAGAGAGAGGCTGCCAGATTTGTTACCGGTAGGTTCGAACAGCACCCAAGTATTGCGGAGGTGCTAGGGGAAATCAAATGCGAATCACTGGAGGGAAGACGACGTTCTTTTTTAGGAACACTATTCAGAAAAAATGCCATTTGAGGCTGACTGCAGAACGGTTCTAATGCCAACAACATACATTTCGCGTAACGGGCACGAATATTAGAGAGATTATGGCTGGTACAGAGGTTTGTAGACAGTCGTTTTTCCCTTGCTCTGTTTGCAAGGGGAACAAGAAAGGAAATAACTACACTACTGGCCATTAAAATTGCTACACCAAGAAGAAGTGCAGATGATAAACGGGTATTCATTGGACAAATATACTATATTAGAACTGACATGTGATTACATTTTCACGTAATTTGGGTGCATAGATCCTGAGAAATCAGTACCCAGAACAACCACCTCTGGCCCTAATAACGGCCTTGATACGCCTTGGCATTGAGTCAGATCTTGGATGGCGTGTACAGGTACAGCCTCCCATGCAGCTTCAGCACGATACCACAGTTCATCAAGAGTAGTGACTGGCGTATTGCTACGATCCAGATGCTCGGCCACCACTGACCAGACGTTTTCAACTGGTGAGAGATCTGGAGAATGTACTGGCCAGGGCAGCAGTCGAACATTTTCTGTATGCAGAAAGGCCCGTACAGAACCTGCAACATGCGGTCGTGCTTTATCTTGCTGAAATGTAGGGTTTCGCAGGGATCGAATGAAGGGTAGAGCCACGGGTCGAAACACATCTGAAATGCAACGTCCACTGTTCAAAGTGCCGTCAATGCGAACAAGAGGTGACCAAGACGTGTAACCAATGGCACCTCATACCATCACGAGGGGTGATACGCCAGTATGGCGATGACGAACGCGCGCTTCCAATGTGCGTTCACCGCGATGTCGCCAAACACGGATGCGACCATCAATATGCTGTAAACAGAACCTGGATGCAACCGAAAAAATGACGTTTTGCAATTCGTGCACCGATGTTCGTCGTTGAGTACACCATCGCAGGCGCTCTTGTCTGTGATGCAGCGTCAAGGGTAACCGCAGTCATGGTCTCCGAGCTGATAGTCCATGCTGCTGCAAACGTCGTCGAACTGTTCGTGCAAATGGTTGTTGTTTTGCAAACGTCCCCATCTGTTGACTCAGGGATCGAGACGTGGCTGCACGATCCGTTACAGCCATGCTGATAATACACCCGTCATCTCGACTGCTAATGATACGAGGCCGTTGCGATCCAGCACGGCGTTCCGTATTACCCTCCTGAACCCACCGATTCCATATCCTGCTAACAGTCATTGGATCTCGACCAACGCGAGCAGCAATGTCGCGATACGATAAATCGCAATCTCGATAGGCTGCAATCCGACCTTTATCAAAGTTGGAAACGTGATTGTACGCATTCCTCCTCCTTACACGAGGCATCACAACAACGTTTCACCAGGCAACGCCGGTCAACTGCTGTTTGTGTATCAGAAATCGGTTTGAAACTTTTCTCATGTCAGCAGCTTGTAGGTGTCGCCACCGGCGCCAACCTTGTGTGAATGCTCTGAAAAGCTAATCATTTGCATATCACAGCACCTTCTTCCTGTCGGTTAAATGTGGCGTCTGCAGCACGTCATTTTCGTGGTGTAGCAATTTTAATCCTCAGTAGTGTATATAGGTGTAACGTTGCAAAGCAATATGAAATGGAATGAGCATGTAGGGATTGCAGTAGAGTAGTCGAATGGTCGACTACGGTTTACTGGAAGAATTTTAGGAAAGTGTGGTTCACATGTGAAGGAGGCAGCATGGAGGACACTAATACGACCCATTATTGATTTCTGTTCGAGTGTTTGGGAGCCGCACTAGGTCGGATTAAAGGAAGAACTTGAAGCTATTCAGATGCAGGCTGCCAGTTTTGTCACCGGTGGGTTGGAACAGCACCTAAGTATTGCGGAGGTGCTCCGAGAAATCAAATGCGAATCACTAGAGGGAAGTCGACGTTCTTTTCGAGGAACATTATTCAGAAAATTCAGAGAAATGCCATTTGAGGCTGACTACAGAAAGATTCTACTGCCGCCAACGTACATTTCGCGTAACGGGCACGAATATTAGAGAGAGCAGGGCTGGTACGTAGGTTTGTAGACAGTCGTTTTTTCCTTGCTCTGTTTGCAAGGGGAACATGAAAGGAAATAATTAGTAGTGATATAAGGTACCCTCCACCATGCTTCATAGGATGACTTGTGGAGTATGTACGTAGATGTAGATGAAAAAGTACAAGAGAATAAATTTTCGCATACCTGTATTTTTCAGTGAGACGACGAAGAAACACTAAAGAAGTTATTAAAGGTTTCGTTGTACATCCGCAGAATATTGATGTTATCACTAGGTTCTGGAGAGTAACATTTACTTTAACAGGTTTTCGTATGTATATTTCTCTTTTTAAACCATTCCCATGACCAGCCTCTTGTTTTCTTCTTCTTCTTTAAACACAGTACCAGAGTCAGTGTTAGAAATACTTTACCTACTTCTGTAGCCATTTCCACTAGTGTCAAAATACAGCATTCACAATGAGCATCTGCTTCGAAAGTAAAGTTAAATTGGCGAACTTGGTACGTGTACAAGCTTGTTTGACACATCCGTGGCTATATAAGGGCAAGTTTGACAAACAAGTTAGATTATTTACTGGGCCTTAACACACGTCGCTACGAAACACGACGTCAGAAATCGAGAAAGATCCTGACACAGCGACGCGAGCTGCATCCAATGAGGCCATGGCTCACGTAGACACAGGAAGCTGCTCGTTTCCAATGCACTAACGTCGAACTTGGACAGTACCTGACTGGCGGAACGTAATGTGGTCACGCGAATCAAGTATTTGCCTATATTCAAATGACACACGCTGTCTAGTGCATCGAAGGCCAAATGAAGTATTTCATCCTGAATGCGTGCCATGTCATGATCAAGCCGGAGGTGGATCTGTGATGTCTTGGGGATGTTACCCTTACCATCAATTTGACCGGCTCCCTTAACTGAGCACTAAAATTAACCAGTACGTTTTTTTAAACATTCGGAATTACCAGGTTTTGCCTTTAAGTCAACTTCTGCATGAGAGTATGCCATTGTTAGCCCTACTTCTCGAGACGACAACAGAAAAGTTCATCGGGCTGGAAGAATAAGCGAGTCGTTATTAGATCACTTCCCCACCATATTACATCTCGATTGCCCTGCAAAGTCACCTGACTTGAAACTCGTAGAAAACTGTAGGACAGCCGAGTGGCCGAGCGGTTCTAGGCCCTACAGTCTGGAACCGCGAGATCGCTACGGTCGCAGGTTCGAATCCCGCCTCGGGCATGGATGTGTGTGATGTCCTTAGGGTAGTTAGGTTTAAGTAGTTCTAAGTTCTGGGGTACTGATGGCATCAGAAGTTAAGTCCCATAGTGCTCAGAGCCATTTGAACCAAACTGTAGGACATATAGGAACAGCGGGTAAAACCAGGATACACACAGCAAAAAAAGTTTTGCATCACCTCGGTTCCGAGAGTTCCAGAACCAGTACAGAAAGTTGGAACAAAGATCAACATAAACATCATTTTCACCATTTATGTTGCTCATGAAAACCACTCATTGCGAGACCTTCAGAGGTGGTGGTCCAGTTTGTTGTACTCACCGGTATACCTCTAATACGCACTAGCACATCCTCTTGCATTGATGCATGCCTGTATTCGTCGTGCCATACTATCCACAAGTTCAGCAAGGAACTGTTAGTCCGGATTGTCGCACGCCTTAAAGGCGATTCGGCGTAGATCCTTCAAAGTGGTTGGTGGGTCACGTCGTCGATAAACAGCCTTTTCAAACTATCCCAGGCATGTTCGATAGGGTTGGAACTCCAGCCTAAAGATGTCGTTATCCTGAAGGAAGTCATTCACAGGATGTGCATGATGTGGGCGCAAACTGTCGTCCATGAAGACGAATGTCTCGCGAATATGTTGTCGATATGTTTGCACAATCTGTCGGAGAATGGCATTCTTGTATTCTACAGCCGTTACGGTGCCTTCCATGACCAACAGCGGCGTACGTCGGCCCCACATAATGCCACCCGAAAACAGCAGTGAACCTCCACCTTGCTGCACTCGTTGGACAGTGTGTCTAAGGCGTTCAGCCTGACCGGGTTGCCTCCAAAAACGTCTCCGACGATTCTCTGGTTGAAGGCATGTGCGACACTCATCGGTGAAGAGAACGTGATGCCAATCCTGAGTGGCCCATTCGGCATATTGTTGAGCTGATCTGCATGGTGTCGTAGTTGCAAAGATAGACTTCGACGTGGACTTCGGAGGTGAAGTTGCGCATCATGCAGCCTATTGCGCACAGTTTGAGTCGTAACACTACGTCCTGTGGCTGCACGAAAGGCATTATTCAACGTTGTGGTATTGCTGTCAATGTTCCTCCGAGTCATAATCCGTAGGTAGCGGTCTTCCACTGCAGTAGTAGCCCTTGAGCGGCCTGAGCGAGGCATGTCATCTACAGTTCTTGTCTCTCTGTATCTCCTCCATGTCCGATCAAAATCGCTTTGGTTCACTCCGAGACGCCTGGACACTTCCCTTGTTGAGACCCCTTCCTGGCACAAACTAACAATGCGGACGCGATCGAACCGTGGTATTGACCGTCTAGGCATGGTAGAACTAGAGACAACACGAGCCGTGTCCCTCCTTCCTGATGGAATGACTGGCACTGATCGACTGTCGGATCCCCTCGGTCGAATACGGCGCTGCTCAAGCATAGTTGTTTACATGTTTGGGTAGGTTTAGTGACATCTCTGAACAGTCAAAGGGACAGTGTCTGTGATACAATATCGACAGTCAACGTCTATCTTCAGGAGTTCTGGGAATCGAGGTGATGCAATATTTTTTTATGTGTGTATTAGCACCTGCGCAATTTGATGAAATTCCACGATCAGATCCTCAGCCTGTGGCTGAATTTGAATGTGACGTACGTGCACAACCTTTTGTACTCACGTCATGACCGAATCCAAACTGTTATCAAGTCTAAAGCGGAAATACACGGTATCAAATGAGGTGTGTAATGATTTCTGTAGGGCTGACCAGTCTTTTGTCCAGTGAGCTTACCTGGTTGCAATAAAGCGAGGGACGGCCCGGCTCAGCACTGAAAGCTCCAAACAACTTCCGACGCCCTTCTTCTGCCGAGTGTCTCATCCATCATCTCACATGCGTTCGAACCCAGTTTAATTCAACCATCACACTGTCCTAATTTTGGTGCACGTAGGTGGCTGTGGCTCCAGCGCAATACTGGAACTCAGTTACCTTGCCTCATTCCATAATATCCGAGTTTAGAGGCTCTAGCGGTTTTAACTATTATTTTCAGAATGAGATTTTCACTCTGCAGCGGAGTGTGCGCTGATATGAAACTTCCTGGCAGATTAAAACTGTGTGCCCGACCGAGACTCGAACTCGGGACCTTTGCCTTTCGCGGGCAAGTGCTCTACCAACTGAGCTACCGAAGCACGACTCACGCCCGGTACTCACAGCTTTACTTCTGCCAGTACCTGGTCTCCTACCTTCCAAACTTTACAGAAGCTCTCCTGCGAATCTTGCAGAACTAGCACTACTGAAAGAAAGGATATTGCGGAGACATGGCTTAGCCACAGCCTGGAGGATGTTTCCAGAATGAGATTTTCACTCTGCAGCGGAGTGTGCGCTGATATGAAACTTCCTGGCAGATTAAAACTGTGCGCCCGACCGAGACTCGAACTCCGGACCTTTGCCTTTCGCGGGCAAGTGCTCTACCAACTGAGCTACCGAAGCACGACTCACGCCCGGCACTCACAGTTTTACTTCTGCCAGTACCTGGTCTCCTACCTTCCAAACTTTACAGAAGCTCTCCTGCGAACCTTGAAGAACTAGCACTACTGAAAGAAAGGATATTGCGGAGACATGGCTTAGCCACAGCCTGGGGGATGTTTCCAGAATGAGTAAAGCTGTGAGTACCGGCCGTGAGTCGTGCTTCGGTAGCTCAGTTGGTAGAGCACTTGCCCGCGAAAGGCAAAGGTCCCGAGTTCGAGTCTCGGTCGGGCGCACAGTTTTAATCTGCCAGGAAGTTTCATATCAGCGCACACTCCGCTGCAGTGTGAAAATCTCATTCTGGAAACATCCTCCAGGCTGTGGCTAAGCCATGTCTCCGCAATATCCTTTCTTTCAGTAGTGCTAGTTCTGCAAGGTTCGCAGGAGAGCTTCTGTAAAGTTTGGAAGGTAGGAGACGAGGTACTGGCAGAAGTAAAGCTGTGAGTACCGGGCGTGAGTCGTGCTTCGGTAGCTCAGTTGGTAGAGCACTTGCTCGCGAAAGGCAAAGGTCCCGGGTTCGAGTCTCGGTCGGGCACACTATTATTTTCAGGTTTAACGTATAATTTGTATTTCAGATATCATTCGTTTATACCGTCACTGCAGGTACACTATGTGATCAAAATTATGCGGACACCGCCAGAAACATACGTTTTTCATATTATGTGCATTGTGCTGCCACCTACTGCCAGGTACTCCGTATCAGCGACCTCAGTAGTCATTAGACATCGTGGGAGAGCAGGATGGTGCGCTCCGTGGAACTAACGGACTTCGAACGTGGTCAGGTGATTGGGTGTCACTCGTGTCATACGTCTGTACGCAACGTTTGCACACTCCTAAAAAACACTAGGTCCACTGTTTCCGATGTACTAGTGAACTGGAAACGTGAAAAACGCGTACAGCACAAAAGCTTACAGGCCGACCTCGTATGTTGGCTGACAGAGACCGATGACAGTTGAAGAGAGTCGTAATGTGTAATGGACAGACATCCATCCAGGCCATCGTACAGGAATTCCAAACTGCACCAGGATCCACTGCAAGTACCATGACAGGCGGGAGGTGAGAAAACTTGGATTTCATGGTCGAGCGGCTGCTCATAAGCCATACATCACGCCAAACGATTTAACAGTAGAAAAACGGTACACACTGTAGCGATCCGATGGCAGGGTGTGTATTGCCAACAGTAAAATTCGGAGGCGATGGTGTTATGGTTTGGTCGTGTTTTTCATGGAGGAGGCTTGCACCCCTTGTTGATTTGCATGGCACTATCGCAGCACAGACCTACATTGATTTTTAAGCACCTTCTTGCTTCCCACTGATGACGAGCAATTCGGGGATGGCGATTGCTTCTTTCAACACGATCGAGCACCTGTTCATAATGCACGGCCTGTGGCGGAGTGGTAACACGACATTAACATCCCTGTAATGGACTGGCCTGCACAGAGTTCTGACCTGAATCCTATAGAATACCTCTGGGATGTTTTGGAACACCGACTCCGTGCCAGGACTCACCGATCGACATAGATATTTCTCCTCGGTGCAGCACTCCGTGAGTAATAGGCTGTCATTCCCCAAGACAGCTTCCAGCACCTGATTGAACGTATGCCTGCGAGAGTAGAAGCTGTTATCAAGGCTAAGGGTGGGCCAACACCATTTTAATTCGAGCATTACCGACGGAGGGCACCACGAACTTGTTTTCAGCTAGGTGACCGGATGATTTTGACCACATAGTGTATATTTCATGTGAATTTTAGGGCCCCTGACAGTTTAATTCGACACCTGTGTCGTACGTTTGGTGTGCTGGCTGCAGGAGCACATCAAGGTATGCAATGCACGAGACACCTGAAGCAGTTGGCAGATATCTAGAGCTAAGACTGTTCTGCCCCTGCGACAGTTCACTATGTCCCTCATTTGTAAATTAAAGCAAACACTTCGAGTGTTTTCATTGCAGTGCTCTATATGTATTGTTGCGACTGTAATTGTACTGAGATTTGTAATGTACAATGTCGTCACATATCCGGGACAAAAAAAAAAATGAAAGTATGCCGCCACATTTGCAGAACACTTCGCAGTGCGCGCTCTGCGCCTTATTAACAAACAAATAGACCTGAAAAGATCCAAAATACAGTACCATTTTGTAAGCTCTCAACCCAATAATAAATGCATTGCTTTTTGAAGAAACAAATTACTGCTAAATCAAATATTGCAACCTATAATTGCACGTCACGTAAGCCGTTCTCGGGCTTTGACAAACAGTGATTTATGCCCCGCAACATCACTGATTGAATGAACTGTGCGTCAGGTGCTCAAAATCTTCTTACGTCTAGCACATATTCTAATTAAATAATAATGGTAGAGAATTTGATGTGTAGTGATCAAGGGCGGTAAATGTAAGGCTAAACACTGAAAGAAGGTATTTATTCATTCATGAAAGAAAAATGTATGAACAGTGGTCCCACAATAATTATCCAGTGGTTAAGTGTGGAGGTCTAATTATACACACGAGACTCAAAGTACACTTAAGTGTGTATGGGCATGAGCAAGTGCTAGCAGACCTCTCTAAAACTGTTATACACTTGTGTAGCGCATAAATTTGAGGTTTCGTAACGCAACAGCTTTATTTACATCGAACATAAAGTGAATTAAACGCAGTTAAAAGTGCATTATACTACCTTGATATCCACTAGCAGAAATGTTAGTGTTTCAGTCTCAAAGGAGTCTACGAACATAACAGCTCAAATATTCCTAAATGCCGACAGCTCCCTAGAGTCTCTCACTCACATAATGTTATTGTGTGTCACCTGATCTCCGGAAGACTGTGAATTACCTTAAACCTCGATCTGTTGTTTAGTAGCTCACATCCGCCAAATGGTAAAGTATGAATAAGGTACCGCTGCCGTCCAGGACTGTTATTTAGTAAACTAACCATTCTTTGAGGCTTTCTGATGTGTCTAGTCAACCGATTCCTTCCTTTAGTCTGATTCTGACATAAATGTTCTCCCTATTTCGGTTCAGTACCTCCTCATGGGTTATTTTAACCACCCATCTACGAAAAATGACCTGCGGGCGGCCTTGGTTGTACAAGTCTGCATTTCGGCTCTTGAGGAAACGCTCCACATCGAAAATCACATCATCGTCATTCTGGAAATGTCTTCATCCTCGTAAAAGTCAAAGAAATCAGAAAGTATCATGTCAGGAGTCTGACTGAGCTCTGTACAGAATGAATAACGAAGATTAGAGTTTACCGTGCCGTCGACGCCACTGTCATTGGAGCTCGTGCTCGGATGAAGAAAGTATGGCGAAGGAAATCTGCCGTGCCAGTTTTGAAGAAACCTTTCCAGCATTTGCCTCGAGCGATTTAGGGAAATTACGGAAAAACTAAATCTGGATGCCCTGACTGGGATTTGAACTGCCTTCCTTCTTCTTGCTAGTTCATTGTGCTGACCATTGCGCCACTTTTTTTTGTATGTATATCAATATGCGAACAGTCAAAGTTAATCAAGCCTGGAAAACTAAAACAGAATGAAGACACAATCGAAGATAATAAACATAAATAACATGAAAATAAAGCTACCACTTCGTAGTTAGGCTTCCCAGCTACTGCGCCCACTGATAAAGATAGTTCATGTATGATCGTTTGCAGTTCGTTCTGAACTCATCTACCACTGCCTAAAACATTACAACTAGACGGCGGGCTGTGAAAGGCACTCCGTAGGTAGTTTGCGAAGCATTGTCGGTATCTGGTATGCACGGCAATAGCGCGATGTTTTCCTTGCAAATAGAGCCAGAAGTGAAGTAATTTGTTGTGTCTGTCACGATAGAGGTAATGGACCGTATGTCTACGCATCCAGGTGACGGAGTTGGTCCGAGTCTTGGGGTAAAATGTCTCATCCGGAAACAATAACTGAGCCGAAGTAAAGTTAGCTTTGAAAAACGCGCCGCAGCGCGTAGCGTGAAGCAGTCGCCCTCTGTTTTCTGGCGGTGGCGCCGTTGTCGCAATTGAAGGCTTCGGTGTCTCCCTCTAGCGGGAAAAGGGAAAAGTGGGCTGATCGCGCGGGTTTAAGAAGTGGCTGTATGGGCTATCGTGGAGAGTTGGCAGTCGGGGCATCAAGAAACGACTTCTCTGCCGGTGCTAGAGGGACAGCACGCAGACCGCGGCATCAACGTAAGCGACGCGAGAAGCGGCTCCGTGGTATGGGGCGTTACCTGCTCGTCGCGAAAGGAATCTACCTGAGCGTGGGTCCTCAAGGGGCCTAATTTGCTGTTCGGCCGTATGCTATCGACCGGCGAGGAGGTTCTGAAAATCGGCGCGCCTTCCTGCGTCCGTTGAAACGGCTGGCAGCGGGCGGCTCGGCAGAGCATTTGGAGGTGCTGCGTTGGTTCAGTCCTGGGAGTCGTAACGCACCAGAAGTTGATTGTTGACAGATTTTATGAAGTTTAATTGAATTCAATTTACTTATTCTTGTTAATTATACCAGCCGTAAATATTGGGGCTTTCCCGCAATTCATTCTCGTCTGCCCACCATCGGGAAGGTGGTAATATTAGAAAGGGTGGTCCGTATGTCCTCTTTTGAGGACGAATGAGGGGGGGGGGCGGGAGGCAGAGTAAATCTGTGGTTCAGATTTGCTTCTTTTCCCTCCCAGCTTACCTGTTAGCCCAGATCACGTAAAAAACAGATTGACCGTCCTTACGACGGAACAGGCAACCGTAAAAATAGTTTTCCCGTCGGTCAACAGATGTCGCAGACGACGCTACAATGCTAACTGACCTGTCCATGTCGTGGAATTGGCAACGCTGTATCTTCGGTGACGTGAATGACGCTGATTTGTGTTCGGCTAGAGCGCTACGCGCGAATTGCATTCGTCACACAGCTGACTGTAGACCACGATCGGCTATGGTTTTTCCCGAATTTTCAATCGAAGAATGTAGATTAGCTCCTGTAATTCTACAAACCAAGTTTATTTCTACTGTAGGGATACTTCTCACAATCATATGCGAAATGAAAAAAATTGGAAAATAACACACAAATATTTCTCTGTTTACATGCAGACTGTATTGCAGTCGCATAGGTTTTACACTCGCCTTCCATGCCGTCTATTTCCTCTGTTATATAGCTCTTCTGATACGGATTATGGTGGTAAAAAAGATCTCCACGTGCAGGTTAACATTAGAAAATTTTCAAAATCTTCTCAACGTCTTTGAAATATAATCCGTTAATTTACTGGCAAATATTGCACTGAGTAGTGGGTTTCGCGTCCTGACATTACCGACATAATTATTTTCCTACGCCATTTGTTTGCTTTGTCAAAACCAGCGGCCAAAATAATCTTATCTCAATATCAAAGATTTACATCGTAGCTGTAACTAGAAGTCTGGGCGGACAGGAAAAATGCCGCCGTCCGTATGTGAACCGCATCCACAAGATCATTATCCACATCTGCCAAGTTGCTTATCCACATTCTGAGATATTAACGTTTTGTAAAGCAGTTTAACCCACCACTGCTCTGAAAAGAGACGTGTGCCTGGCCTGAAATTTTGTCTGCTGATGTCCGCACTCGGTTGTGATGTGAATTAAGACTTGACATATTTCAGTGACAATCATTTGAAATTTAAATTCTTTTACTTTGCATGTAACGTATCGTAAATGATATAGGAGTGGCACAAAACGATGAATTTTGGATTGTTGTTGAAAGGGGGCTGCAAACGCGGTAATATACAAATGAAAGCGTTTTTTCGAGCATATTTTGGCGGTGTCAACTTTGAAGAGCCACAGACTGCAAACCATGTTAAAAATTTACTTTGTACAGTTTAAAGATAACCCGCAAATATTCGCAACAGACGTACGCTTTTATTTGCAACGCAGTTACTACTAGGGATATCCGCACTCGAGCATACCTGTTACTATAAGTAGTGTTGTTTTCGAGTGAATGCTGTGTGAGGATTATTAGCGCACAGAAAAAAAAATTAAAATAGGCAGCGTCAGTTTGCATGCTTTGCTCGTTCTCTTCTATTCTCTTCCCTTCATTCCAGTATAAAAGCTTGTTCACACGTATAAACGAATGGCAGTGAACATTGGCGAATTATCTATGAATACTTATTTGCTTCAGTGTAAACGAGGTTTTACACTCGTTCACTTCGTTCGCTCTAGTATATACCAGGATTTAGAGGGACCGATGTCCTAGCAGTTAGATGATGGCTATTGTTCATTTATTCCACTGTTGCGATTTCAGCTCTAGAGCCATTTTAAAGTACCAAGGGAAAGGTCTTGTAAGGTAATGCTTCTTAAATTGTTTACCAAATGTTACCACACTATGCTTTGCATTTTGTTATCCATATCTTATATTGGTTTCAGTTTTCACATTGCACACAAAAATGCCTCTACAGCCAAAATTACGATAGTGAAGTGAATAAACAGTTTAAAAAAGTCCAAATCGCAGCAAAGATTTCATTTAAAAATTATATGATATGATTCTTGTACAGGAAGGGCTGCCACGTTATATCAGAATATAAGATCGACAAAATTTAGATAGGATCGAATGCTTAGGGCTCTTTATCAATTCTTACTCGTAAATAATTTATTGATTTACCTGAATTTAAAATCCACTCGCGTAACCTTTCTTTATCTTTGACAGGAAATCTGAACATTTTTAGTTCAGGATTTGTTCGTCTACTCCTTCCACAGTTGATATACTCGCAGGCCCTCGGCATGACGACTCGATCCACTACCACCAGTAAGTCAGAAACAGCTGTACTTCACAGACGCCAAATAGTGGAAAGCTGCACGCGTTCGGCCGATGTTGCCACATATTTCACAGAACGGAGTGCCATCTAGTGGTGGATTCCACAAGTAAGGGTGTGACGCTGTTGCCGCCTGGTGGCCGTTCCCTGACATGGGTTGCGTGCTAGACCAAGCGATCGGGCAATCTGTTTCTTACGTGATCTGGGCTGTTAGCCTCTGCCACATCTGTGAAAGTCTAAGGTACCAATGGCTGTACTGTTTAAAATGGAAGGCACAAAGACCTGATCCATTCTCTCGCCTTCCATAACTAGTATTACTACACTCATGTGTAAAAGGTACCCTAAGAGAGAAGAAAAATTACTTTTGCCTCATGGTAAGAAATAGTCAATTGCATAACGAATTCCTGATCATCTAGAAGCTGTAACTTACGTAAATTTGTGTTTATGTATATTTGGCTATAATCAAGCAAGGTTGTTATTGTACGCCGTAGTAGATTTTTTATATTGTTTCTAGTCACCAAAACTGTTGTGTGTTTTCTCCGATTCAATACATTTTAAGGCCTTTACTCAACGTGCTTATGTGTTTTATACAGGTAGTTGGTTATTAGTGTGTTTTCATGCCATGCAAAAGTTTGCCATTTCATTACGGGTAGAAATTGTTGCCTTGAAGCCGGCCGTGGTGGCCGAGCGGTTCTAGGCGCTACAGTCTGGAACAACACGACCGCTACGGTCGCAGGTTCGAATCCAGCCTCGGGAATGGATGTGTGTGATGTCCTTATGTTAGATTTAAGTAGTTCTAAGTTCTAGGGGACTGATGACCTCAGAAGTTAAGTCCCATTGTGTTCACAGCCATTTGAACCATTTTTTTGTTGCCTTGAAAGGAGAATGTTGTAAAAGTTCGCAAGTCCTATCTTGCGAGCGTGTGTCTTTGCCGTAAGTCAACTGGCAGAAATTTGTCAAATTTGTTTTTTTATATTTTTTGCCGTTAGTGGGGAGGCTTGCGTGCCTCAGCGATACAGATGGCCGTACCGTAGGTACAACCACAATGGAGGGGTGTCTGTTGAGAGGCCAGACAAACGTGTGGTTCCTAAAGAGGGGCAGCAGCCTTTTCAGTAGTTGCAGGGGCAACAGTCTGGATGATTGACCGATCTGGCCTTGTAACACTAACCAAAACAGCCTTTCTGTACTGGTACTGCGAACGGCTGACAGCAAGAAGGGGAAACTACAGCCGTAATTTTTCCCGAGGGCCTGCAGCTTTACTGTATGGTTAAATGATGATGGCATCCTCTTCAGGTAAAATATTCCGGAGGTAAAACAGTCCCCCATTCGGGTCTCCGGGCGGAGACTACTCAGGAGGACGTCGTTATCAGGAGAAACAAAACTGTGGTCTGCGGATCGGAGCGTGGAATGTCAGATCCCTTAATCGGGCAGGTAGGTTAGAAAATTTAAAAAGGGAAATGGATAGGTTAAAGTTAAATATAGTGGGAATTAGTGAAGTTCGGTGGAAGGAGGAACAAGACTTTTGGTCAGGTGAATACAGGGTTATAAAAACAAAAACAAATAGGGGTAATGCAGGAGTAGGTTTAATAATGAATAAAAAATAGGAGTGCGGGTAGGCTACTACAAACAGCATAGTGATCGCATTATTGTGGCCAAGATAGACACGAAGCCCATGCCTACTACAGTAGTACAAGTTTATATGCCAACTAGCTCTGCAGATGATAAAAAAATTGATGAAATGTATGATGAGATAAAACAAATTATTCAGGTAGTGAAAGGAGATGATAATTTAATAGTCATGGGTGACTGGAATTCGAGAGTAGGAAAAGGGAGAGAAGGAAACATAGTAGGTGACTATGGATTGGGGTTAAGAAATGAAAGAGGAAGCCGTCTGGTAGAATTTTGTACAGAGCATAACTTAATCATAGCTAACACTTGGTTCAAGAACCATGAAAGAAGGTTGTATACATGGAAGAATCCTGGAGATACTAGTAGGTATCAGATAGATTATATAATGGTAAGGCAGAGATTTAGGAACCAGGTTTTAAATTGTAAGACAGTTCCAGGGGCAGATTTGGACTCTGACCACAATCTATTGGTTATGAAATGTAAATTAAAACTGAAGTAACTGCAAAAAGGTTGGAATTTAAGGAGATGAGACCTGGATAAACTGACTAAACCAGAGGTTGTACAGAGCTTCAGGGAGAGCATAAGAGAACAATTGACAGGAATGGGGGAAAGAAGTAAAATAGAAGAAGAATGGGTAGCTCTGAGGGATGAAGTAGTGAAGGCAGCAGAGGATAAAATAGGTAAAAACACGAGGGCTAGTAGAAATCCTTGGGTAACAGAAGAAATATTGAATTTAAGTGATGAAAGGAGAAAATATAAAAATGTAGTAAATGAAAGAGGCAAAAAGGAATACAAACGTCTCAAAAATGAGATCGACAGGAAGCGCAAAATGGCTAAGCAGGCATGGCTAGAGGACAAATGTAAGGATGTAGAGGATTATCACACTAGGGGTAAGATAGATACTGCCTACAGGAAAATTAAAGAGACCTTTGGCGAAAAGAGAACCACTTGTATGAATATCAAGAGAGATGGAAACCCAGTTCTAAGCAAAGAAGGGAAAGCACAAAGGTGGAAGGAGGATATAGAGGGGTTATACAAGGGCGATGTACTTGAGGACATGTAGATGTAGACGAAGATGAAATGGGAGATACGAAACTGCGTGAAGAGTTTGACAGAGCACTGAAAGACCTAAGTCGAAACAAGGCCCCGGGAGTAGACAACATTCCATTAGAACTACTGGCGGCCTTGGGAGACCCAGTCCTGACAAAACTCTACCATCTGGAGAGGCAGATGTACGAGACAGGCGAAATACCCTCAGACTTCAAGAAGAATATAACAATTCCAATCCCAAAGAAAGCAGGTGTTGACAGATGTGAAAATTACGGAACTGTCAGTTTAATAAGTCACAGCTGCAAAATACTAACACGAATTCTTTACAGACGAATGGAAGCTGACCTCGTGGATGATCAGTTTGGATTCTGTAGAAATGTTGGAACACGTGAGGCAATACTGACCTTACGACTTATCTTAGAAGAAAGATTAAGGAAAGGCAAGCCTACGTTTCTAGCATTTGTAGACTTAGAGGAAGCTTTTGACAATGTTGACTGGAATACTCTCTTTCAAATTCTGAAGGTGGCAGGGGTAAAATACAGGGAGCGAAAGGCTATTTACAATTTGTGCAGAAACCAGATGGCAGTTATAAGAGTCGAGGGGCATGAAAAGGAAGCAGCGGTTGGGAAGGGAGTGAGACATGGTTGTAGCCTCTCCCCGATGCTATTCAATCTGTATATTGAGCAAGCAGTAAAGGAAACAAAAGAAAGGTTTGGAGTAGGTATTAAAATCCATGGAGAAGAAATAAAAACTTTGAGGTTCGCCGATGACATTGTAATTCCGTCAGAGACAGCAAACAACTTGGAAGAGCAGTTGAACGGAATGGACAATGTCTTGAAAGGAAAATATAAGATGAACATCAACAAAAGCAAAACGAGGATAATGGAATGTAGTCGAATTAAGTCGGGGGATGCTGAAGGAATTAGATTAGGAAATAAGACACTTAAAGTAGTAAGGGAGTTTTGCAATTTGGGGAGAAATATAACTGATGATGGTCGAAGGCAATGGCAAGGAAAGCGTATCTGAAGAAGAGAAATTTGTTAACATCGAGTATAGAATTAAGTGTCAGGAAGGCGTTTCTTAAAGTATTTGTATGCAGTGTAGCCATGTATGGAAGTAAAACATGGACGATAAATAGTTAGGACAAGAAGAGAATAGAAGCTTTCTAAATGTGGTGCTACAGAAGAATGCTGAAGATTAGATGGGTAGATCACGTGACTAATGAGGAAGTATTGAATAGAATTGGGGAGAAGAGGAATTTGTGGCACAACTTGACAAGAAGAAGGGACCGGCTGGTAGGACATGTTCTGAGGCATCAAGGGATCACAAATTTTGCATTTAAGGGCAGCGTGGAGGGTAAAAATCGTAGAGGGAGACAAAGAGATGAATACACTAAGCAGATTCAGAAGGACGTAGGTTGGGAGATAAAGAAGCTTGCCCAGGGTAGGGTAGCATGGAGAGCTGCATCAAACCAGTATCAGGACTGAAGACCACAACAACAACAACATATTTTTTGCAAATGATAATGTTATTAACTGTGAGTGTCCCCCCCCCCCCCATGTGCATGAGCATGACTCATGCGTTTTGGTTTTCCTATTTTGGGAACTTTTGTAAACAGGATTGTCGTTATATGGTGCAGACAAGTTAGATTCTGCACCATTTAATGAGCTGAGTGAGGCTTTTGTGGGCGGCCGCTATTATAACCAAATGGGAAATTTGTATGCCAAAAAGTGAAGTCATATATTCAAATTTTATTCATTTATTAATGGAGTGAAATTCACCTGTAATTTAGCTGAGCTTGAAATGTTATACAGCGTCGTGTTGTACACGTTAAATTGCTTGCCTGTACTTGCCTTTTACTGGCGTGAAATTTTTTATAATAATTCAATAATTTAAAAGTCCTTTCCTATCGTAAATTGTGACTTATTCGTTAAATGATTGTTGCGTTTTTTAAAATATCGTAAAGTCTTGCACCTAGTTTGAATAAAGAGTGTGACTGAAAATTGTGTGTTATTTCACCAGTTATTCCTTGACACCTACTTCCAAGTTACATTTTCGTGAATCAGTAGTAATTTTACGGTTCAATAACGTGCGTGCAGATATATGCTCCGGCGTAACCCGCGAGAGATAAGCCAGCATCTGCCTCACTAGGTGCCAAACTGGCTCCTCCTCTCCACAGCTGAGGCGGTGCTCGTCAGAATCTACTGTATTACAACCCACACAATAGGGATATTCTCTCATGTGGATATTGTAGAGATGTTCTTGCGTCACCAGCTTCCCATTAACGACTACGTACCATTGAGAAACAACATCGGAATCAAGCATGGCATCGTGTACAGTCTTCCACACCACGTGCCACCGTACATCAGGATATTTTAGTTCGACCACATTTAGGGGGCGGCGTTGCAGCATGTCATGATATAGGCGTCGAGTTGTGGCCATTCGTGGTGCGCGAGCGCTACACTGGAATAACTTTGTCCTAAATAGAAACCTCCTATATAGAAGAGGGGCGCTGCGATGTCCTGTAGCGGCACCGGCGCTCTTAGTGATGCAGGTCGTAGCGCCGTCAGAAGCAAACTTGTGAGGCTCGTAGGACAATGGCGCAGCAGACATAAATTTGAGCTAACATAGAGGGCAATGGCTCTGTCATGGACGTTAACTAGGCCGAGACCACCTTTTCCTTGGGGAGAGTAAGATATACGTATGTGATCTTTATTAACATACCAGTGCTGACGAAGTATCCCAGCGCTGCCATAATGCTACGCGCCAAGGGGTTCGGAATGGGTAGCGTTTGAGCGACTTGCGGTATGCGGGAAGCAAGGTATACATTGGTATAATTCGCCTGCTGAACGATGTTGAGAGATCGCAAGCGCTGATTTGCAATTCCGGCCCGAATTTGGTTAAGAAGGCGTTGATAACTGAGCGTCGTCGGGCGTCGCATGTCGTTATGAAATCTAAGCCCAAGCAACGGATATTATCACTGAAGCGTAAGGGGGCAATGTGTTCATGCGGTAACCCAATCCCGATGCTCAAGGCGACGGACTTGTCAACGTTGATTTGGCTACCAGAAGCTGTACCGTATGCTGCAATCCAGTCCAAAGCCGCCGCCATATCGTCAGCTCCACGTATGGCGATCATCCAATCATCCGCATATGCGGTGCAGCGATAGATGGAGCCTCCAAACTGTATCCCAGTGAGTCTGTCTCGCAGACCACACAGCAAAGGTTCTAAGGCCAATGAAAATAACAATGTAGATAATGGACATCGTACTGATTAGCAGATCGGCATGGGTGCCGTCATTCTTCCATTAACAAGAACTCGAGAAGTAGCACCACGCGGAAGGCGTGTCAACAATGTGATAAAGGGGTCGGGGTATTCCTCGCGCCATAGAATGGCCGTGAGGAAAGTGTGGCCCACACGATCAAAAGCCTGGCTAAAGTCGGTAGACGCCAGGGCTGCCGGCAAACGTCTCACCCTTGCAAGAGAGATGAGATCTCTGTAACGACATAACACAGTTCTGAAGTTGTTAGGTCCCCCCAAGGACTTCTGAACAGGACGTGCAATAGCTTGCCGCGAATACGTTCTAATAGCAACCTCGAAAAGATCTTGAAATCGCTGTTCAATAACGTTAAGGGGCGATAATCGCGGACATAATTCCGTCCCTTCGGCTTATGGACGGGTACAATCAGTCCTTCCAAGAACAGTGCAGGCAACGGTATACCTGGGGACATCAATTCCTGACAAATTTCAACCCAACACGATACCAACAGTTGTTTAAAGGCTCGATAGAACTCTAATGGTAGTCCGTCGATTCCTGGTGATTTATGGAGAGCACCTTTACCAATGGTGTCGAGCACTTCCTCTTCTGTCACTTCTCCTAGTAAAGTCGGTACCATGTCTGGTGGAACTGTACCGTGGACATATGCTGAAACGGTCTCTGCCGTCTTCATATCAGGGAGCACTGCTGAATAAAGGTGAGCGTAATGCCCATAGGAGGCTTCTGCTATATCTGCTTGTTCTACCACGTGTCGGTCGTCGTCCGTTATCACGTCGGTTACCAGCGCCTCCTGCGCTCTAAGAGCACGTGGTGCATAGATAGCCTTTCTGATTGTATCATGTCTGGAGCACGTGACCATATAACAGCGCCCTGTAAATGATGGCGTTCTAAGGAGACGAGCTGCGCTTTCGCACAATTGACTATGATCTGCCTGTCAGGTGAGGACTCCATAGCAAGACATTCCCGGAGGACGGTGTAATAAAAGCTTTCCGTGCTCCTCCTCCAAGCCGCCGCTTCCCGGCCGTAACCCATGAAAGTGCGCCTAAGAGCAGGCTTCGCACATTCAATCCACCAACTGAGGGTCGATCGGTAACGACCACGACGCTCTAAGGACGCGTTCCACGACTCTTCGATAGCACCTTTACATGCCGGCTCGTCCAGATGGGAGACGTTCAGTTTCCAGGGGGTCCTACTGCACCACACACGTGCAGGTTGGAGGGCAATGGTGCAAATATAGGCTGTGTGGTCGGTGAATGCAGTGGGCCAGAGCTCTGCTCCTCTCGTCGCCGTCGAAAGGGTGCATGTGACGTAAATCCTGTCTAACTGACATGCAAGCTCCCAGCGACAGGTATTTAGATCGTAAATGTCGTTAATTCTCCCTGTCTGTGTAGGCTGAGAAGGGAGTTTGCTTAATTTTATCAGCACGGATTACTTTTCTTCATTTTTATATAAGCCTGCTGTGGGCAGCGTAACCCTCCCTGACCATTCTGCCCGCTTTAGAATTGATGTTTAGGCCCATCAAAGTTCAGAGTACAGTCTTATCCACTGAATTTGAGGTCACAACCTATAACGCAATTGTAATTTTGGGAGTCGTCAGAGAAAACTACGTCCTGCACGAATGTAGTCTTGTGCCAATAATTTTAGTAAAGGGGCAGCGTGATTAATATGATTCTCTTTTCTTAGGTATGGTTTAAATGAGCAAGCTGAGAACAGAAATTACTTCGAAAAACAAAGTTAATTTTATTTTAAACAACATTAGACAAAAATTAACGAAGTTACTTCTTAACAATCTTTTGAATACACATTTCACTAATTTTACTTTGAATTTTCATTTAACTATGGACAAATATTATTTAACTATGCACATAGATTATTTCTCCTTTGAATTACAAGCCGTGTTGCCTTTGATTTGCATCGTCCTGTGGGGGGAAGGAAAATCTTGGAGAGCACGTGGTCACTACACTACTATGCTGATACATACACATGCACTAAGTTATCACTGAAATGCAAATATCGTAACTATTTCTCTATGCAGATTTTCTATGTACAGTGGCTGGCATCGAGCAGGACTCGTGGCTGGTATCTCCAGCGCGAAGTGCTTGAATACGAAACGATTCATCTTAGAAAAGCTACACTCGTTACTAAATTTTCAAGAAGTTGTTAAACATCGACACACGCTAGCATTAATGTTCAGCAATCGCAAAAACTGGCTAAAACTCCGTTTATTAGCTTTCTCGGCGGTTGCAGTTTGAAACTATGCACCACGTGGCGGGTCGTAACGGAAATCTCGAACGGAGAAGATTATTCTTTTATCGGATAAATTGAACAAAAATCAATAAATGGTTCTTAATTAATCAATCGCGAAAAAGCCTCTGATAAATAAATTGTTAACATTAAACGTATTTAAACATTCAAATACATTTGTCCTGATTTCGACGCAGCGTTCTGAAGGAACGTCTGGTCGCTTACCTGTCTTCCAAAAAGCTCCTCGTAACCGTTGAGTGGCTCTTTCCCTCGAGCAGCGCGAGGTGGTGGGGGAAGCCCATGACCAACCTCTGCTAAGAAAACGTTTTTTTAGACTTTCGCACCTCTGGTTGAACCCTCCTGTTCCTGCTCTTTGCCTTCCACTGACTGTGTTAAAGTTGGTAGAAGATTCTGAGACCCACTACATCTCTGGTTCGTCTGCTACCACACGCAAAACATTCCCACCTGACAACGTACTTTAAGGAGAGGTGGGGAGTGGAAACAGGGACAAAATGGTTCAAATGGCTCTGAGCACTACGGGACTCAACTGCTGAGGTCATTAGTCCCCTAGAACTTAGAACTAGTTAAACCTAACTAACCTAAGGACATCACAAACATCCATGCCCGAGGCAGGATTCGAACCTGCGACCGTAGCGGTCTTGCGGTTCCAGACTGCAGCGCCTTTAACCGCACGGCCACTTCGGCCGGCAACAGGGACACAGGACGTGCATATTGTAATGAGAATAAAAGACTTTGATCCATAATTGTTTCTACATGCATATAATTTGGGGCTGAGATTATTTCACTGATCATTAATTACGTAAAGTAATTGAATTTACGCTGATAATGTCTATCAGCTGACAGCAACATATTATAACACTGATTTTAACTATCTAATGAAACCTATTGTGACGTTACAGACTTGACGAATGACTTGTATAACGGGTGTAACCAGGAGCTGGGCCATGGATGTGGCGCTACGTGTCGAGCAGTTGGAGGTCACGCATTAGCATTTCCAATTCCGCACACGGTGCGTGATGTGGCTCCTGATCAGACGGAGATAAAGTTCAGTTAAAATCTCCTTCGATCACCGTAACGTCTATGCGGTCCATACAGAGAGCCGTAATATCTTCCGAAAAAAAGCAGGCCCGATCTCTCCGTCTCCCTGATCCTGAAGGGGCATAATGAGTCGTACACCGTTGACAGTTACGGCCATGGCTCTTGCACTCGGTAGGTACAGTACGCCCGTAGCTACCAACCCATCCCGTAGCAGGACAGCCACACTACAATCGGTAGAAGAGGCGTGGGAGATTTGGGCGGTATACCCGTAGAAATCAGGGAAACTAGAGACACATACTTCCTGTAATAGGGCCGTGTCGATGTCCGCCGCATCGAACATAAGTAGTAGCACTGTCAGTTTGTGTGGTGCCCTAATCGCATTGATATTGATTGTGGCAAGGCGAAAGGTGTGCTGCCTAGCCTCTTCACCTACAGTAGACGCCATGGCAATCGAAGATAACGGCAAGAGATGCCGGACCCCCCGAACCCGTTAAGATTATGAGTCTTTGACGCTAGGAGTGGCATCCCCAATGCCACCCTCTTCCTTGTCACCCGTGCCCTCTCCAGGAAGTTCCTCAACACCGCCCGACCACAGTGGGAGCAACACGATACTGTGTAGCTGATCGGCACCTAAATCTCTCTCACCCACGTCTCCTTTGGAAGAGGTGGACAGAGCGCCATCCATCGACGCGACCTGCTTCGTCTGTGGTGCAAGAAGTAACTGGGTACTCGTAGTATGGGCAAGCGAACCGTCTACACCACTTATATCCTCAGCAAGCGCAGCATTCATGCCGTCTGACGAGATGTCACCTTCTTGATCGGCCGTGTGTAGGAGGCAATCGTCAGAAGGGCTCCACCGACTTCGCTTGCTTCGTCGAGGAGAACGTTGCTTTCGAACGTGGACATCCGTATCCGAATGTGGGAGGCAATCCAGCGTCGTACCGCCTTCCGCTAGGAAAGCCGCGGTCGGGACAATGTTCGCATCCACGTCCATCACGTCCTGATTGTTATGTTGCGTCTGAATTCCGTGGGACTGTTGCTGCTGTGGAGGGGGTGACATCTGGGTTGGCATCGGGGTCCTTCCTCTTCCTCCCTTGGTCCTTCTGACGTCGATGGATGTGAACGATCGCGCGTTTCATCCTCATCTGTGGTGCGCATCGTCGTTTGAACTACGTGAGGGGCAGGATTTTTATGTCGTCCCCGTCGGAGAAACGTAGTCTCTCACTGGTGTCTACGTTGTAAGCAGCCCAGTCGAACCATCGAACATGGCCTTCCTGCCCACATCCGGAACATGTCCGCGGCTGACCGTCGTACATTATGATTTCACGACAGCCACCGATGGTATTACAGGGCGGCACATGTTTCTTGAGCTCAAGTTTAATTTGGCGCAAAACATTGTACACCTTATACGCCGAAAAAGTTTGCCACTTTTCTGCAACGTGGCTGATGGCATTGCCATATGGTCGGAAGGCGTACTTGACAACTTCCTCTGGGACCTCGAAGGGTAGCTCAAAAACCCTTACAGTCCTCAAGCCCATGCCTGCATGATCCACCGTCACTGCTCCGATATGCCCATCAGAATGTTTGAATCTGAGTGAGTTCGCGTATTTAGACACTACTGTCTCGCAGACCTCTGCACTGGTCATTTTAACAAAAACCACTCTCGCCGTTATAGAAAAATTTCACCGGATCTAAACATAGATCGTCGCGTGTGAACTGTTCTATTTCATAGGCTCGAGGACGCGCGTGATCTCGTTGGAAGGTAATTCTGATCGTATCGTGGCGCCATGTGTGTGCCATAGTCGCACTGAACTTGAAACATATACAACCCGCGCCGCGAGAAGGGAAACGCAAGCAAGCGCTCACGGTCGCGCACGGCGGGGCGCAGCGGACGTCCTCGTCCCACCGCAGCCGAAAGCAGGCTGCCACCTCGCACGGTCGATGCAGAGTGAGCTTGGACGTTGTCGTGGAGCAAAACTACCCCCTTGGAAAACTTCCCGCAATGCTTCGTCTTGAAAATCTCCTGTAATGAAACCACGACATTTTGGTAACACGCTGCTGAGATAGTTTGTCACCAACGAGCATAATCTATTTGCATAGTACCGTGGCAGTCCCAAAACCCACAGACTGCATCATCTTGCCCATTGATGTTTGCGTCTCCCTTCTTTCGGAGGTGATGAATTCACTTGTTTCCCCCATCTGTTTGCTCCTTGGTCTCGAAGTCGGAATGATACATTCAGAACACATCCATGGTGACTAGGTGGCTGCAGAAATTTTCTGGATTGGCCACACACAACTGTAACATATTAGCCGCTGCCTAAGTTCGACGGGCGTTTCGAATGGACCACGTGTGCGGAACTGCTTGCGAGTTGCGACGCTGAACGTGACAGTTTTTTGTTGAATATCGTTACGGGCGACAAAACATGGGTTCATAACTTCGAACCGGAAACAAAACGGCAATTCACGGAGTGGCGCCGCACCACCTCTTCTCTGAAGCCAAAGTTCAGAACCGCACGCTAAGCCATTAAAGTCATGGCGATGGTCTTCTGGAACACTAAAGGGGTTATTCTGGTTGATTTCCGCCCTCACGGTGGAATGAACGACTCTGAAGTGTACTGCGCTACCCTCAGGAAAACGAAGAACCCACATCAGCGTGTTCGTCGCTGCAAAAATGCAATCGGTCTTTTCCTTCTCCTTGAAAAAGGAAGGGCTCAGACAAGTCTGTGCACCTGAGACGATCTCAACTTCATTTGACTATTCTTCCTCATCCACCGTAAGGCCAGGGTCTCACATCTTTCGACTTCCATCTATTTGGCCCAATGAAGGATGCACTCTGTGAGAAGCAGTACGTGTGTGATGGGAAGATTACTGAAGCAGCAATATATTGGCTCCTACGTCGACAAGTAGAGTGGTGCCATGCGGGCATACAGGCACTCCCAGTAAGGTGGCGTAAGGCATAGCATTGAACGGAGATCATGTTGAAAATAGGGTTTTGTAGCCAAACGTGTGGGGTGTAATATAGTGTATCAGTTATGAGTAAGGTACAACCAGTTATCAGAAAAAAATGTGTTGCGTTACTTATTGAATGTCCCTCGTATGGCGTTGCGTTGCTACCATACACCGAAAACTGCTCAGCATGGATTGTGCAGCGTTCTCTCCTTCTAATGCGGAAAATGGTTTACCGAACGATACTCGAATGTATCAACCTGCTTCGACAATTTGTTTTGGCTCCTGAAATTGCATATTACGGTACTCTGACGCAGAAATTGCAGTGTCTCCCATAACTGTAAACATGTACCTTCAAATAAACAAAAATATTTACGTATCTTTAACTATGAAACTGATAATGAAAATTTTATGACCAACTTTCTTGCGTGAAAACTGACGTAGAGTCAACATTTTGAAATGTTAGGTGGACTCCTCTCCCCACTGGTCATTTCCTGATGGTACTGATAAAATATGTATTTTTCTAAAACATGTGCTCGGTATTTCAAAAAGTAACACGCAAATAAAGATGGCTTTTCACACTAAGTGTATATGGTAAATCTTTAAGATATTGCTCCCAGAAGTCTCTGTTAGAAAACAGTCTTCATAGTGGGCTGAAAATAGCAATTGCCTACTAGGTGTCTGTGTGGTGGTTTCCGTGTTCTGGCACAGAAAGTATTTGACGTCCTGAAACACGTAGTCAGTGCTAACAGATACCATGCTTCCCTATCGTTGAACACATCGTTTGTTATTGTGGTTCTACGGATTTGAAAATAATTTTTGTAAATTTTTTTCTGCAGTCGGTAATTTACATAATCAGTTTTAGCGCTCTTAACTTTCAGTGTACAGTCGTCTCCTAAGTGACGCTGAAAATACTTCACTGCCAATTTAAGTTACTCGTATGTTTTGCAGGCTTGCTGGAATATGCGCAAATCAAGTTTTGTTCATCCGGCATAGTATTACATTCTTACCTGAACACGAGGTTCACAACATACAGCGAAGTCTCTGATCCTCCAGGTGGTAATGGGGAAAGTCCAGGGCCACGTGCCTCGTCGTGATTCCGATCGCCAGCAGCTCCACCCCCTCGATAAGCTGTCCATCCGTTCCTATTCTAGCAGCTTATTCTCCCCCACCCCCGCCCCCGTCCCCACGTGGATAAATTGTCTCTCTACTCTGCCAAATCGCGCTCTGTTCTCCACGCCGTCGTCTGAGAAGCGAATGTTACCCTGCGCTTCATCAAACTATCACACAGAGAGAGCATTTAATGTTAGGCTGCGGTCTTCAGTCCGTCTGGTTTGACGCAGCTCTTCATGATATTCTATCCCTTTGTAGCCTCTTCATCTCTTTGCAGCTACAGGAACATACATCCCTTCGAACCTCCTTACTGAATTCATACCTTGGATTCCAGTTTTTACTCCATTGTACCCAATTCCATCCATTAACAAACTGACAACTGATTAATTCCCTACGATGTTTCGTGCCAACCAGTCCTTACTATTAGATAAATGGTACCATATATTCCTTTTATCCTAAATTCGATTCAGTACCTACTAATTATTTATCCGTCTTAATCATACAATTTTCAGCATACTTCTTGAGTACCACATATAAAACGATTCTTTTCTCCCGTAGCCTAAGTAATTTATTCTCCATGTTGTATTTCCTTACAAAATCACACTTTTAACGAGTACCTTCAGAATATAGTTCCTAATATTTACATTTATATCCGATGTTAACAAATTTCTATTACCAAAAAATACTTATGTTGCTATAGTCTATATAGATTCTACTTTCTGTCTGCTTCAGCCATCACCAGTTATTTTCTGCCCAATGGGTCTCATTTTGTAATCTAATTTCCTAGGGGTCAACTGAATTCGATTATAGTTTCATTACGCTTGTTTTACTATACAAGTGGTCGTGCGGTAGCGTTCTCGCTTCCCCCGCCCGGGTTCCCGGGTTCGATTCCCGGCGGGGTCGGGGATTTTCTCTGCCTCGTGATGACTGGGTGTTGTGTGATGTCCTTAGGTTAGTTAGGTTTAAGTAGTTCTAAGTTCTAGGGGACTGATGACCATAGATGTTAAGTCCTATAGTGCTCAGAGCCATTTGAACCATTTTACTATACAAGCCAAATTTTTCTTGTACGACCGTACTACATTATTTAACACCTCGTGAACAATCGGAGAAACACAAACACAGACACAAGATTCGAATGTATACTGGACAAAAACACAGATACAAAATAGCTACTCTTGACAACTAACTATCGCAGTCCTAATTAGTGGCATAAGTGACCGCCGCCAGTTACCAATGCAGTAGCAGTACAAAGTGCACTAAAGAAGGCAGGACATTGTGTAGTCAATCAAGAAACAGCAAAACACCGCGAAACAGTGCTTAAAAGACCCCACTGAAGCTACAAAATGTGGAACTAACACATAAATATTTGCAATGAACGAATCCTTCTACAACACTAAGTAAGCGTAATTTTCTGACTGTAATACTGACCGAAAATACCTGTGCTGTAAATGACATGCTGCAATTATTATTGATTTACGTAATAGTCGAAAAAAGCTGCAACAGACGATTGTACTAACAAAGTTACGACACATTCTAAGAATATCCACCATTATAGTTAAAGAGGGGAAAAACTAGACACATACTCAGAATATCACAACAGTAGCGAAATATGTCAAACATGTAACTGTGTTTTTTATGGCGGATCTTGTTAACTATATTTTATGCAACCAAGGACACACAGCTTAAGAATCCAAAATGACTGTATACACATGCAGAAGGAGGCCAAGTACATTTGTTGTTTCATGGTAAAGATTCTTATAAAGCCACTGTGCTCTTTCCTATGTTGTTGTTGTTGTTGTTGTGGTCTTCAGTCCTGAGACTGGTTTGATGCAGCTCTCCATGCTACTCTATCCTGTGCAAGCTTCTTCATCTCCCAGTACCTACTGCAGCCAACATCCTTCTGAATCTAATTACTGTAGTAATCTCTTGGTCTCCCTCTACGATTTTTACCCTCCACACTGCCCTACAGTACTAAATTGGTGATCCCTTGATGCCTCAGAACATGTCCTACCAACCGATCCCTTCTTCTAGTCAAGTTGTGCCACAAACTCCTCTTCTCCCCAATTCAATTCAATACCTCCTCATTAGTTCTGTGATCTACCCATCTAATCTTCAGCATTCTTCTGTAGCACCACATTTAGAAAGCTTCTATTCTCTTCTTGTCGAAAGTATTTATCGTCCGTGTTTCACTTCCATAGATGGCTACACTCCATACAAATACTTTCAGAAACGACTTCCTGACAGTTAAATCAATACTCGATGTTAACAAATTTCTCTTCTTCACAAACGCTTTCCTTGTCATTGCCAGTCTACAGTCTCTATTTCGACCATCATCGTTTACTTTGCTGCCCAAATAGCAAAACTACTTTACTACTTTTTAGTGTCTCATTTCCTAATCTAATTCCCTCAGCATCACCCGACTTAATTCGACTACATTCCATTATCCTCTTTTTGCTTTTGTTGAAGTTCATCTTATACCCTCCTTTCAAGACACTGTCCATTCCGTTCAGCTGCTCTTCCAGGTCCTTTGTTGTCTCTGACAGAATTACAATGTCATCGGCGAACATCAAAGTTTTTATTTCTTCTCCATGGATTTTAATACCTACTCCGAACCTTTCTTTTGTTTCCTTTACTGCTTGCTCAATATACAGATTGAATAGCATCGGGGAGAGGCTACAACCATGTCTCACTCCCTTCCTAACCACTGTTTCCCTTTCATGCCCCTCGACTCTTATAACTGCCATCTTCTTTCAGTACAAACTGTAAATAGCCTTACGCTCCCCGTATTTTACCCCTGCTACCTTCAGAATTTGAAAGAGAGTATTCCAGTCTTGTCAAAAGCTTCCTCTAAGTCTACAAATGCTAGAAACGTAGGCTTGCCTTTCCTTAATCTTTCTTCTAAGAGAAGTCGTAGGATTAGTATTGCCTCACGTGTTCCAACATTCCTACGGAATCCAAACTGATCTTCCCCGATGTCGGCTTCTACCATTTTTTCCATTCGTCTGTAAAGAATTCGTGTTAGTATTTTGCAGCTGTGACTGATAGTTCGGTAATTTTCACATCTGTCGACACCTGCTTTCTTTGGGATTGGAATTATTGGTTCAAATGGCTCTGAGCACTATGGGACTTAACTGTTGAGGTCATCAGTCCCCTAGAACTTAGAACTATTTAAATCTAACCTAATGGACATCACACACATCCATGCCCGAGGCAGGATTCGAACCTGCGACCGCAGCGGTCGCGCGGTTCCAGTCTGTAGCGCCTAGAACCGCTCGGTCACTCCGGCCGGCTTGGAATTATTATATTCTTCTTGAAGTATGAGGGACTTTCGCCTGTCTCATACATCTGGCTCACCAGATAGTAGAGTTTTGTCAGGACTGGCTCTCCCAAGGCTGTCAATAGTTCTAATGGAATGTTGTCTATTCTCGGGGCCTCGACTAACGTCTTTCAGTGCTCTGTCAAACTCTTCACGCAGCATCGTATCTCCCATTTCATCTACATCTACATCCTCTTCCATTTCCATAATATTGTCCTCAAGAACATCGCCCCTGTATAGACCCTCTATATACTCCTTCCACCTTTCAGCTTTCCCTTCTTTGCTTATAATCGAGTTTCCATCTGAGATCTTGATATTCATGCAAGTGGTTCTCTTTTCTCCAAAGGTCTCTTTAATTTTCCTGTAGGCAGTATCTATCTTACCCCTAGTGTGATAAGCCTCTACATCCTCTAGCCATCCCTGCTTAGCCATTTTATACTTCCTGTCGATCTCATTTCTGAGACGTTTGTATTCCTTTTTGCCTGCTTCATTTACTGCATTTTTGTATTTTCTTCATTCATCAATTAAATTCAGTATATCTTCTGTTACCCAAGGATTTCTTGTAACCCTCGTCTTTTTACCTACTTGATCCTCTGCTGCCTTCACTACTTCATCCCTCAAAGCTACCCATTTTTCTTCTACTGTATTTCTTTCCCCCATTCCTGTCAATTGTTCCCTTATGCTCTCCCTGAAACTCTGTACAACCTCTGGTTCTTTCAGTTTATCCAGGTCCCATCTCCTTAAATTCCCACCTTTTTGCAGTTTCTTCAGTTGTAATCTACAGTTAATAACCAATAGATTGTGGTCAGAGTCCACATCTATCCCTGTAAATGTCTTACAATTTAAAACCTGGTTCCTAAATCTCTGTCTTACCATTATATAATCTATCTGAATCCTTCTAGTACCTCCAGGGTTCTTCCATGTATACAACCTTCTTTCATGATTCTTGAACCAAGTGTTAGCTATGATTAAGTAATGCTCTGTGCAAAATTCTACCAGGTGGCTTCCTCTTTCATTTCTTAGGCCCAATCCACATTCACCTACTACGTTTCCTTCTCTTCCTTTTCCTACTGTCGAATTCCAGTCACCCATGACTATTAAATTTTCGTCTCCCTTCACTAACTGAATAATTTCTTTTATCTCATCATACATTTCTCAATTTATTCATCATCTGCAGAGCTAGTTGGCATATAAACTTGTACTACTGTAGTAGGCGTAGGCTTCGTGTCTATCTTGGCCACAATAATGTGTTCACTAAGCTTTTTGTAGTAGCTTACCGGCACACCTTTTTCCCTATTCATTATTATAGCTACTACTGCATTACCCCTATTTGATTCTGTATTTATAACCCTGTATTCACCTGACCAAAAGTCTTGTTCCTCCTTCCACCGAACTTCGCTAATTCCCACTATATCTAACTTTAACCTATCCATTTCCCTTTTTAAATTTTCTAACCTACCGGCCCGATTAAGGGATCTGACATTCCACGCTCCGATCCGTAGAACGCCAGTTTTCTTTCTCCGCCGGGCGCAGTGGCCGAGCGGTTTTAGGCTCTACAGTCTGGAACCGCGCGACCGCTACGGTCGCAGGTTCGAATGCTGCCTCTGGCATTGATGTGTGTGATGTCCTTAGATTAGTTAGCTTTAAGTTCTATGGGACTGATGACCGCAGCAGTTAAGTCCCATAGTGCTCAGAGCCATTTTCTTCCTCCTGATAAGGACGTCCTCTTGAGTAGCCCCGCCTGGAGATCCGAATGGGGGTCTATTTTACCTCCGGAATATTTTACCCAAGAGGATGCCATCATCATTTAATCATACAGTAAAGCTGCATAAACTCGGAAAAAATTACGGGTGTAGTTTCCCCTTGCTTTCAGCCGTTCGCAGTACCACAACAGTAAGGCCGTTTTGGTTAGTGTTACAAGGCCAGATCAGTCAATCATCCAGACTGTTGCCCCTGCAACTACTGAATAGGCTGCTGCCCCTCTTCAGGAACCACACGTTTTTCTGGCCTCTCAACAGATACCCCTCCGTTGTGGTTGCACCTACGGTACGACTATCTGTATCGTTGAGGCACGCAAGCCTCCCCACCAACGACACGGTCCATTGTTCATGGGGGGGGGAGCTATTTCCTATATGCAGTCTAATGTGCTTGTTTGGAAGGTTTAATACATTTAGAGATTTTATTTCATGGTGGTATTACATAAGCGTTAAATACTCGGAAACACTGTAGCTACACAGAGAAAATAGCATTCAAGAGCATATCAAATTACAACTGCAATCACATGTGACAAGTCCTCCCACGTTGGAAAAGTAACTTATGAAATGCTTCATATAACAGCTTCAGTTACTCTTATTTCGTCATTTACGGGCTGTAAAAACCCAATTCTAAGAACATCTACAAAAAAACTTATAATGTACAACTGTTGTTCTTCTGTTGTTCAGTTCAAAGACTATTCTGATGCAATTCTCCACACTGACCCACCCTGTCCTAGACTCTTCATCCCTGCATAACTGTAGCAAACTGCTTACTGCAATCAAGCCTTCGTCTCCCTCCACAATATTAATCTTCCCCCACCCCCTCAGGACGTGTGTGCTATCAACCAAACCCTTTTTTTAGTCAAGTTCTACCAGAACTTAGTTTTCTTTCACTTCGATTCAGTAGCTCTGTATTAGTTACTCGAGCTAAGTATCGAATCTTCAACATTATTCTGTTGCACCACATTTCAACAGCTTCTTTTCTCCTCTTCTCTGCACAATTTAACGTTCACGTAACACATCCATACCAGCTACACCCCAGAGAAAAACTTCCTAACAAATTTATATTCGATGTTAAAAGATTACCCGTTTTCAAAAATATTTTCGTTACTACTGCCAATCTGCTTTGTATATAATCCCTACTTCGGCCGTCACAAACTATTTTGCTACTTAAATAGCGAAACTCGTTTACAACTGTTAATTTCTCGTTTCCTAGTGTAATTTCATCAGCGTCGTCTGACTTACAACTACTTCAAATTATCTTTGTTTTACTGGTCATTATGTTAATTTGATAACTTCGTTGCGAGAGACAAACCATTCCATTCAACCGTTCTCCCAAGTACCTCCCTTGTATAGCTCTTCTGTATATACCTTTCACCTTTCAGCTTTCCCTTCTTTGCCTAGTACTTACCTGCCATCTGAGCTCTTGACATCCGTATAGCTGCTTGGTTTTTCTGCAAAGTATTCCCCAATTTTCACATAGGGAGCATCTATCTTTCCCCTTGCTATGCTTGCTTCTACAGCCTTGTATTTGTCTCTACCCAAGCCTACTCATCCATTTTACATTCTCTGTCAAGCTCATTTTTATACTCCGCAATCGCTTTTCCCTCACGATTTATTGCTTTTTAAAAATATTTTCTCCTTTCGTCAGTTAAATTTAAGAAATCGTGTGTTATCCAAGGATTTTCATTGGACCTTGTCTTTTTACCTATTTTGCCTCTACTGCGCTCACTATTTCATCTCCTAAAGTTATCCATCCACCTCCTATTGTGTACCTTTAAGTTGTTACAGTGAATCGTTGACTAATGCTCACTTTAAATCTCTCAAATCCTTGCGAATCTTTAAATGATCCACGTCTCATTAAGTACCTACCATTGCAGTTTCTTCGGTTCTAAGATGCAGTTCCATATATGTTATTGGAAATGTTTTCAATTCAGAATATATTTTCAGAATCTCTGTCTCACCAGTATTTAATCTGTCTGATACCTACCGGTGGCTCCAAGTCTTTTGCACATAGTACAACTTGCTTACATGGTTCTCGAACCAAGTGTTTCCATGATTCGTGAGGCCAAAAGGAGAGAGGGAGTTCAGACCACTAGAAGAGAAAAGGAAGAAGAAGAATTAAATTCGGTTTTGTAGTTTGCACACGACTATAAAATTCTGTTAATTTTTTGCGATCCAACACCCCAAAATGTTCGCCAGTCAGGTCACGGAGGGAGGTGGCGCATTGGTCAGCTCACTCGCCTCACATGAAGCGGATGGAGGATTTAATCCTAATACAGTCATCCACATTCAGGGTTCCCGTTGTTTACCTAAATCATTCATGTGGTGGAATCCGCTTTCTGAAGACAGTTACGCTTTTTATGTTGAAGTGGCGAGTGAGTGTCTTTAGCTTGGGACATCCTACCAATGCTTACGAGCGAAAGGAAACAAGAACGATATAAAAATTTCACTATATATGTTGATACAGGGTGTTTCAAAAATGACCGGTATATTTGAAACGGCAATAAAAACTAAACGAGCAGCGATAGAAATACACCGTTTGTTGCAATATGCTTGGGACAACAGTACATTTTCAGGCAGACAAACTTTCGAAATTACAGTAGTTACAATTTTCAACTACAGATGGCGCTGCGGTCTGGGAAACTCTATAGTACGATATTTTCCACATATCCACCATGCGTAGCAATAATATGGCGTAGTCTCCGAATGAAATTACCCGAAACCTTTGACAACGTGTCTGGTGGAATGGCTTCACATGCAGATGAGATGTACTGCTTCAGCTGTTCAATTGTTTCTGGATTCTGGCGGTACACCTGGTCTTTCAAGTGTCCCCACAGAAAGAAGTCACAGGGGTTCTTGTCTGGCGAATAGGGATGCCAGTCCACGCCGCCTCCTGTATGTTTCGGATAGCCCAAAGCAATCACACGATCATCGAAATATTCATTCAGGAAATTAAAGACGTCGGCCGTGCGATGTGGCCGGGCACCATCTTGCATAAACCACGAAGTGTTCGCAGTGTCGTCTAAGGCAGTTTGTACCGCCACAAATTCACGAAGAATGTCCAGATAGCGTGATGCAGTAATCGTTTCGGATCTGAAAAATGGGCCAATGATTCCTTTGGAAGAAATGGCGGCCCAGACCAGTACTTTTTGAGGATGCAGGGACGATGGGACTGCAACATGGGGCTTTTCGGTTCCCCATATGCGCCAGTTCTGTTTATTGACGAAGCCGTCCAGGTAAAAATAAGCTTCGTCAGTAAACCAAATGCTGCCCACATGCATATCGCCGTCATCAATCCTGTGCACTATATCGTTAGCGAATGTCTCTCGTGCAGCAATGGTAGCGGCGCTGAGGGGTTGCCGCGTTTGAATTTTGTAGGGATAGAGGTGTAAACTCTGGCGCATGAGACGATACGTGGACGTTGGCGTCATTTGGACCGCAGCTGCAACACGGCGAACGGAAACCCGAGGCCGCTGTTGGATCACCTGCTGCACTAGCTGCGCGTTGCCCTCTGTGGTTGCCGTACGCGGTCGCCCTACCTTTCTAGCACGTTCATCCGTCACGTTCCCAGTCCGTTGAAATTTTTCAAACAGATCCTTTATTGTATCGCTTTTCGGTCCTTTGGTTACATTAAACCTCCGTTGAAAACTTCGTCTTGTTGCAACAACACTGTGTTCTAGGCGGTGGAATTCCAACACCAGAAAAATCCTCTGTTCTAAGGAATAAACCATGTTGTCTACAGCACACGTGCACGTTGTGAACAGCACACGCTTACAGCAGAAAGACGACGTACAGAATGGCGCACCCACAGACTGCGTTGTCTTCTATATCTTTCACATCACTTGCAGCGCCATCTGTTGTTGAAAATTGTAACTACTGTAATTTCGAAAGTTTGTCCGCCTGAAAATGTACTGTTGTCCCAAGCATATTGCAACAAACGGTGTATTTCTATCGCTGCTCGTTTAGGTTTTATTGCCGTTTCAAATATACCGGTCATTTTTGAAACACCCTGTACTATGTCTCGTTTCCCATTTTGCTGTTAGTTATATTCATAACATTTTTATATCATACGGTAGTAGCATTGCTTCATTTATATATATGTTCGATCGTTGGCTTTCGTGCAGCGGCTGAGCTATATGGGACCGAGATAATACAAATGCGGAATCGATTAGTTGTCATGTTTACGCCACATGGCACAAAATTCCAACACGCAATTGAGTCTGGAACGCAGGGGGAAAGTAGGGTATCCTATGCCCACGCGACTGCCTAGTGCGAACTGTCGCCAGCCGAGAAATGAGCAGCTATTTCTTTTTCCATCACAGTCAAGCAGAAGTTAGAAGTGAATGAAAGATTACGGAAAAACTAGTGAGTAGTCATCGAAATCAATGGCAAAGAAATGAAACTAAATTTTGTTTGAACTAATAAAGACCTAAATTGGATGTATACGCAAAGAAAATCAGAAATGTAGAAGGAATCACTGTTACAAGAGCACACAACCAGAACAGGTTAGGACGGTACAAAAATGACAACCAGTATAAGGCTACGTTGTTTTTATTTCTGCTGACTAAGGCACCTTCAGGTAGCATAGTTCTGTTCATAACAGGAAGAGATGTAAGTCTACTGGCCTCTAGAGTGGGAGAGTGAGATCACACAACGGAACTCCACTATAAAGATTATATATAGAGAAACAAATACGTTTTGTGGAGACATAAAGAGCATCTAGCGCGCAAACTGAGATTGATGATGTAAAAGAGCATATATTGATACGACAGGGGTTTTTCGAATATGAATTATATCCTTGAAAATTAGCAACGTCACTAGAATACTTGAAGAAGTATGGAAGATTAGAGTCTAACACGGTTATTACAGACAGAAAACAATCTCGGAAAAACTATCTCGGATTGGATAAAGGTGAGAAAGGGAACTGGCCGTGTTCTTATCAATCTTATTTCGCCATAGCCTCTGTAAGTACATCTTTGTACGACGTGGTGGAGGGACTGTTCAATATGAAGCGTAAAATTAAAAAACCTCCAGCTATCTAGAAAATTCGACATTCCAAATATAGACGGGTGAAGCTTTTTTATATCGCCTTAATTGAAAAATTAAAAGCATAAAAAGTAACTCGGCTGAGTTGGTTTGGAGCCCATTCATTCTAAACACGAGTCCACGGCACCAATGACTGCGCTTCTCCTCAGCCACTGTAATGAGTTGTTAGAATCAACTGTCTGCTGACGCACATGGGGTGTGTGTATTGTCCATCGGCGATCCCACCACGTCACACAGTTTCCAAATTCATAGTGAAAAGTATTCTTTAGTATGATATTGTACCCTTGTAAGCAGAATGGTGAATCGTTGGTCTTGGTACAACCGTAGAACACTATACTCTAACATCTAAGCTTATCGGGCGACCAATGTATTTTCTAGGTGATAAGAAATTGAATAAGCCTTCCAAAGTCTTTGCTCCCATCCGATGATATACGAGGGGCGTTCAGAAAGTAAGCTCCGATCGGTCGCGAAATGGAAACGACTATGAAAATCCGATAAAGCTTTGCACAGATTTGTTGGGTAGTGTCTCTAGTATAACCCCAGTTAGCATCACGTCGCTGTTCTCATTTCTGAGCTCGCTGAGAGTGCGTAAAGATGTCTAGAAAATAGTGTCTGCCGCCAAGTACGAGGGCTTGGTGAGAAATTTCGCCTGAAGCTATGCAGCTAACATTACATAACTGTCGTGCTGTTTCTTCTTCAAGACAATTCTCAGCCGCATTCTGCAGGGGCAATGAAGATGCTCCTGCATCGTTTTCAAATGGAAATGTGAGATTACCCACAATACAGTCCGCAATTGTCTCCCCCTGAGTTTCATCTCTGGTCACATGAACCGCTGTCTTTGCAGACAACATTTTGACACAGACAACGAGGTGTAGGCCAGCGTGGAGAATTGGCGGAAAGCACTGGCGGCTGCCTTCTATGATGAGGCCATTGAAAAGTTGGTACAACGCTATGACAAGAGTCTAAGTCAGAACGGCGACTACGTAGAGAAGTAGCTCAAAGGTGTAGCTAATTGTTACAAGTAAAACATTTCTGATGTTCACTGTGGTTCCAATTTGGCAATCAATCGGAGCTTACTTTCTGAACAGGCCTCGTAATTCAAGTCAATTTTCAGCAAATCAAATGGTTATTTGTTTTTTAAGCTCTAAGTGTTCTGAAGATAATTGACATAGACCTGGTAACTTATTTGTGTTAACATTATCCAATATTCTCTCATACCCTGCTCGCATTATTAGACCACTGATTGCTTCCGTGATATACACTCCTGGAAATTGAAATAAGAACACCGTGAATTCATTGTCCCAGGAAGGGGAAACTTTATTGACACATTCCTGGGGTCAGATACATCACATGATCACACTGACAGAACCACAGGCACATAGACACAGGCAACAGAGCATGCACAATGTCGGCACTAGTACAGTGTATATCCACCTTTCGCAGCAATGCAGGCTGCTATTCTCCCATGGAGACGATCGTAGAGATGCTGGATGTAGTCCTGTGGAACGGCTTGCCATGCCATTTCCACCTGGCGCCTCAGTTGGACCAGCGTTCGTGCTGGACGTGCAGACCGCGTGAGACGACGCTTCATCCAGTCCCAAACATGCTCAATGGGGGACAGATCCGGGGATCTTGCTGGCCAGGGTAGTTGACTTACACCTTCTAGAGCACGTTGGGTGGCACGGGATACATGCGGACGTGCATTGTCCTGTTGGAACAGCAAGTTCCCTTGCCGGTCTAGGAATGGTAGAACGATGGGTTCGATGACGGTTTGGATGTACCGTGCACTATTCAGTGTCCCCTCGACGATCACCAGTGGTGTATGGCCAGTGTAGGAGATCGCTCCCCACACCATGATGCCGGGTGTTGGCCCTGTGTGCCTCGGTCGTATGCAGTCCTGATTGTGGCGCTCACCTGCACGGCGCCAAACACGCATACGACCATCATTGGCACCAAGGCAGAAGCGACTCTCATCGCTGAAGACGACACGTCTCCATTCGTCCCTCCATTCACGCCTGTCGCGACACCACTGGAGGCGGGCTGCATGATGTTGGGGCGTGAGCGGAAGACGGCCTAACGGTGTGCGGGACCGTAGCGCAGCTTCATGGAGACGGTTGCGAATGGTCCTCGCCGATACCCCAGGAGCAACAGTGTCCCTAATTTGCTGGGAAGTGGCGGTGCGGTCCCCTACGGCACTGCGTAGGATCCTACGGTCTTGGCGTGCATCCGTGCGTCGCTGCGGTCCGGTCCCAGGTCGACGGGCACGTGCACCTTCCGCCGACCACTGGCGACAACATCGATGTACTGTGGAGACCTCACGCCCCACGTGTTGAGCAATTCGGCGGTACGTCCACCCGGCCTCCCGCATGCCCACTATACGCCCTCGCTCAAAGTCCGTCAACTGCACATACGGTTCACGTCCACGCTGTCGCGGCATGCTACCAGTGTTAAAGACTGCGATGGAGCTCCGTATGCCACGGCAAACTGGCTGACACTGACGGCGGCGGTGCACAAATGCTGCGCAGCTAGCGCCATTCGACGGCCAACACCGCGGTTCCTGGTGTGTCCGCTGTGCCGTGCGTGTGATCATTGCTTGTACAGCCCTCTCGCAGTGTCCGGAGCAAGTATGGTGGGTCTGACACACCGGTGTCAATGTGTTCTTTTTTCCATTTCCAGGAGTGTAGTATGCTTCTAGTGTCATGCTAATCAGTGGATCATTTCCATTATGTAAACTTTCTATCTGTTCCTGCACTATATCTCTCCTTCTATCTACATTTAACATTGGCTTCCAAAGAGAGCTTAAGGGATTTTTAAGTCAAATGTGTGTATTTGATACTCAGTTTGTAGACCTAGAATCATTTAGTACCTGTTCATTTTTTTCTTTACTACATCTTCACCCATTTCCTTACATGAAAGTATAAAGCTCTCTAATTCTGGATTTTTTAACTGTTTTTTACCTATTCTGGCTGAATTATGTAACATTCATTACACTGTTGTACTGTCTTCTACCGATAAACTGAAATGCTTTACCAGTTTCTCAATCCCTTTTCTCTATTCTTAGGGCAGATGCCTGAAAACAATTGTTTTCATTCTGGTTGTATTCCAGTTCAGCTACTGAAAGGTTTCTGTGATTGCGTTTGTAGTGAGCTGCTCACTGCAGTTGATTTACTCTCATTTAAACAAGAGGAGCTTTAAGTTCTATGGTTTAACATTGATATTTGCGCGCATCTGATACATCTGATTAATACTGAATAAAGAATAACATTTGACCGATAAGGACTACAATACCAAGTCTGCCTACGTCTAATTATTTAAGCACGTGACTAAAGTTGAATATACAAACGCAACGAACCGATAACGAATGTAGTAGCGCAACGGACTGATAATGAATATACGAGGGCAGTTCAATAAGTAATGCAACACATTTTTTTTCTGAAACAGGGGTTGTTTTATTCAGCATTGAAATACACCAGGTTATTCCCCAATCTTTTAGCTACACAACACTATTTTTCAACGTAATATCCATTCAATGCTACGGCCTTACGCCACCTTGAAATGAGGGCCTGTATGCCTGCACGGTACCATTCCACTGGTCGATGTCGGAGCCAACGTCGTACTGCATCATTAACTTCTTCATCATCCGCGCAGTGCGTCCCACGGATTGCGTCCTTCATTGGGCCAAACATATGGAAATCCGACGGTGCGAGATCGGGGCTGTAGGGTGCATGAGGAAGAACAGTCCACTGAAGTTTTGTGAGCTCCTCTCGGGTGCGAAGACTTGTGTGAAGTCTTGCGTTGTCATGAAGAAGGAGAAGTTCGTTCTGATTTTTGTGCCTACGAACACGCTGAAGTCGTTTCTTCAATTTCTGAAGAGTAGCCCAATACACTTCAGAGTTGATCGTTTGACCATGGGGAAGGACATCGAACAGAATAACCCCTTCAGCGTCCCAGAAGACTGTAACCATGACTTTACCGGCTGAGGGTATGGCTTTAAACTTTTTCTTGGTAGGGGAGTGGATGTGGCGCCACTCCATTGATTGCCGTTTTGTTTCAGGTTCGAAGTGATGAACCCATGTTTCATCGCCTGTAACAATCTTTGAAAAGAAATTGTCACCCTCAGCCACATGACGAGCAAGCAATTCCGCACAGATGGTTCTCCTTTGCTCTTTATGGTGTTCGGTTAGACAACGAGGGACCCAGCGGGAACAAACCTTTGAATATCCCAACTGGTGAACAATTGTGACAGCACTACCAACAGAGATGTCAAGTTGAGCACTGAGTTGTTTGATGGTGATCCGTCGATCATCTCGAACGAGTGTGCTCGCACGCTCCGCCATTGCAGGAGTCACAGCTGTGCACGGCCGGCCCGCACGCGGGAGATCAGTCTTGCTTGACCTTGCAGCGATGATGACACACGCTTTGCCCAACGACTCACCGTGCTTTTGTCCACTGCCCAGATCACCGTAGACATTCTGCAAGCGCCTATGAATATCTGAGATGCCCTGGTTTTCCGCCAAAAGAAACTCGATCACTGCCCGTTGTTTGCAACGCACATCCGTTACAGACGCCTTTTTAACAGCTTCGTACAGCGCTGCCACCTGTCGGAAGTCAATGAAACTATACGAGACGAAGCGGGAATGTTTGAAAATATTCCACAAGAAATTTCCGGTTTTTTCAACCATAATTGGCCGAGAAAAAAAATGTGTTGCATTACTTATTGAACTGCCCTCGTATATCTGACTATAATGATAAATACGCGCTCATACAACGATACTGCCTACATTGTAGACAACACTACCATTTCGTCTATTGTTCTGCATCCAAAATAACTTTAAAAATTTTAGCAGCCCTTTGCAGATAACGGACAAATTTCCACCTACCGGTAAGCTTGATCGCATCGCGCTTCATACGAGAACATTAAGCTGAAAGACAGCTGTGCTATACCTTGCAACCACTATCGTGCAATGGAATACCTTTGATCTACGTATTTCGTTTCCCATTCCCCAGCTGAAATCATAGATAAATCTTCACGCAATAGGTCCGTTTTAACAAAAAGGAATCGAACGTGCCAACATAGGCGGCGGGTGATGACTAAATGCAAAACATATCTTCAACACAGCTTAATATAACACAAGAAAAGTACAATCGGAATACGTTATTCCCACCCTCAAAATTTAAATTTAAATTATTTTCAGCTATATGCACATGCGTCCATCACATATGACACATTTTGTGTCCCAGGGAAAAAGTATTCAGGGAAATCGTTAACCAATTTAATGCAACGATAATACTACATTGCCTGACACGAAAAGTGAAGTATCTAGACGCAGAGGACGAAGCTCAATGAAATTTCACAGGCTGAGAGTCTGTGTGATGTTTCCAGAATGGAATTTTCACTCTGCAGCGGAGTGTGCGCTGACACGAAACTTCTTCGCACATCAAAATTGTGTGCCAGACTGAGGCTCGAAATCAGGACCTTTGCCTGCCGCGAACAAATATTCTACCGTTCTTTTTGAGTGCTCCACCGACTTTTTTCTTTTACTTTTTTAATGCTGTACCCCTTTTTTTTAAAAAAAAAGGGAGAGCTGTTTGCTTTGCTTGATTGCAAAAATAATTACTTCATTTCTTCTACCTCTTGTATACGGAAACGGAACAGTAATTTAAAAACTAATGGATCACGCATAAATCGAACCCAGGCCGCCTACCAAGTCTTCTTATGTTTTTTCTATTTTTATTTTATTTACTTATTTACTTTTGTGTGGAGCATAGTTAGCGGCAGGAGGGAGGATGCAAGACGGACAGGGGTCGAATTCCCAGCCCTGGCCACGACGTCTCCCCGTCCTACCACCGAAGCGCACAATCACATTTTTTTTTAATTTTAATATTATAAGAAACAAAAACAAGGGAGCCATGCCCCAAACGTTATGACGATAATGTGAATTAAAAAGGACCATCTTGCCCTCTGGGATCACCTTATCGAAGCAGGCGGCAAGTTAGTGGCGGTCGTCATTACAATGGGCATTACCATTCATCAACCGTCGGAGTGTCCGGGTCCGCTGCACACAGTCAGAGACTGTTTCTGTTACCGTAGGGGACTCGTGGAAATGTCTGCAAGTAAGCTTCTTCTCACTCCCGGCACACCCCAGCTGGACGGTGGTCCATGAATGACGACATCAAATAGTTAGCAAAAAGGTTCCGGTATTGCGTTTTGTTTGTTAAGACCAGGAACTCGTCAATCTTGTAGTGCCACAAATCGAGGACTTCCTTTTCGCCGCCGCGGTACATGTAGTGTATCGCCGTTCCTCGTACCTAATTGACCGCTTTCATCCGGTTCATCGAGAAATATACAGCGTCGTGATGAAAGAGGTCCAGGGGTAGAATCGAAACATCGGGGCGGCGTAGCAGGAAAGCCAGTATCTGGCGGATCAGTTTCCAGCACTCGGGTGCGGGGCCACAGTTCAGTCTGTGTTCGTCTACCGTCGCGCTGCGGGGGCACGTAGGGTTGTCAGTTCTGTGAATGGAATGTAGCCTTCGTCGGGTCGGTAATTTCCCGTTAGTGACCACATACCACGTCGACCGCACTAAAGTGTGCAGGAAAGGCGTGTGGGTGGGTCGCCAAACCAGCCTCCAGTCGACCGTGGGGTGGCGTCGTACAATGTCGTTAGCCGGATTCCAGCGTTGGAGAAACTGTAATAAATCTTTGCTGTCGGATTCCGTGTCTGCGGTATAATCCCCAACGTATAGCTGTGCTCCACGAAAAACGTCCTAATATGTGATAGCGAGGGCGATAAATGTCCAACGGATACCCGGTGGGCACAGCTTGTGTGGGGCCACCTTTGCTATCAGGAGGCCAGGAAGACTGTCTGTTGGTGAAAGCCAGAGTTGCCGCATTGAGCGAAGGTACAGCGCCAAAGCTCTGTGCTTGACGTGAGTGAGTCCAACACCTCCTTTGTGGAAGGGTAAAGTAAGAGTGACAAAACGGATCTTAAAAACTGCACCAGCGTTCACCACGTGTCCGAACACTGCCTGTATCTTGGAAGCCATCGGTAATACGTGGACGTAATGGTTAAGTTGAGAAGCCATGTACACATTGACGTACTGAGCGCGTTTCAAAATGTCCAACGATCTAAATTTGTTGAAGCGATCCTCTATGCGGAGTCGTCGTAAGACCTTACGATATCTAAAGGCCGACGTAGGTTGTATTTCTCGATTGAGCGATATCCCTAAACGTTTGAGCATTCAGACTTTTGTCAGGGGTACATCCAGTTCTACAGACATGTCTCGTCCCACCTCTATATAGTGTGATTTCCGGAGGTTGGCCACACTGCCTGCCACCGCGCCATACTTTTGGAGCCAGGAAAGCGCCTTTCGTATTTCGTCACCAGTCCGTGCTAAGAACATCACATCATCGGCGTATGCGCCACATCGAAAGGTCATAGAGCGGAGGCGAAGACCTTTCAAGCGTCTCCACCGTCCGTAGCCGGCTCGAGGGCAATGGCGAATAACATGGCAGAAAGAGGACAACCCTGTCTGGCGACCTGTTGATACGGACGGGGGCGGACAAATAGCCGTTCACCATAATTCTCGTGACCGCCACATAGATCAAACGAAGCGCAATAGGTGTCGTCATGCGTGGGATACCGATGCGTGCCATAACTGCACGCCAAAAACCATGTTACACGCAATCCAAAGCGTGGTCAAAATCCAGCGCAACAAGAGCGCCGTGGGGACGGAAGGTTTACATCAGCACCACCACGTCTCTATACGTGCTCAAAGTCGTAAACACATTAGTGTTGCTTCCAAGGCAGGTCTTATCAGTGTGAATGGCCGTAGATCTCAGCCTCTCACGGACGATGCGTGTCAACAGCTTTTAGCCGGTGTTTAGCATTGTCAGTGGTCGAAAAGCAAGTGGGCGACAGCCTCCTCCGATAACCGGAATCAAGAGGCCCTCAGTGAATTCAGAGGGTTCTTGAAAATCGGGGTTCAGGAGTTCTGCGTACATCCTGGCCCACATTCGTCCCACAAGATCAAAAAACCTTTTGTAAAATTCAAGAGGGAGTCCGTCAGGGCCTGGCGTTTTGTTGGGAGTATCGCACAATTTAGCCTCTCGTAGTTCTTCCAAAGTCACCTCCGACAAGAGCGTGGCGTCATCTTGCGGGTTCCGAGAGACGGATAGGTCGGATAGGATTTCCCTGAAACCTACATCCGTACCCTCGCTCGTAGAGAAGTATATATGACTGTGTGAACGCTCGAACGATGTCCATCTGCTTTTCAGCTCGTCGTCCATCCTCCGTCTCGATATCCAAAATGAGCTGCCTCTTGCGTCTTCTCCTATCTTGAATGGTGTGGTGGAGGGAAGGTCGTTCTCCTCTAACATCATCAGTTGTCTTCGTCCGCACCTGCACACCCGCAAGACTTACGGCGGTTATGCGTAGCTATTGTGCCTTGACGTGGTGTTCTGCCGATTGTCAGTCGGGGGACGACGGTTGCACAGCCAGTTCGCGGAGTGCAGTGTAGTAGAAATCAGTGGTCGCGTTATACCGGCGGGCTCTATCTCGTCCCTAGCTGGCTAATGTTCGGCACAAGGAGGGCTTGACACACAGTAACCACCGTTGAAATATGGAACCATAGGCGGGTAATGGCCAGTGGCATCTACAATTTACCTCATCAAGAAGGGCCACAGTGAGGCGCAACGGACCTCTACTTCGTAGGGCGCGTTGGCAGGGGAGGGTGAGAGTACACAAATACCCTAGGTGATCCGTCAACGCTACCGGCCACATCTCAGCGTCGACAACTGCCGATCGCAGGCCGCGTTTGACGTAAACTCGATCCAAATGGCTGGCGAAATGACTAGTAAAGTAGTTGTATGCCTTTCGGCCTCCGTGTTGTATCACCCATGTGTCTGACAAAGCCAAGTCCTTGACAAGTGTCTGAAGTGCTGCGCAGGTGGTATAGTGCAGCATCTGGTCGGATGGTCTGACCACACAACTAAAATCTCCGCCTACTACCAAGTGGTCGGCGTTGCCCTGGAAAAGTGCAGCTATGTCTTCGTCAATATAGGTGCTGCGTTCTCTACTTTTGTCGGTGCCGGAAGGAGCATACAGACTCAACTGACGAACTGTACCAACCGTGAGTGCGACCCCCCGGGCCGACGGTAAATAGGATACATCAGTTGCCATAATCCCTTCTCTCAGCAGAATAGTCGTACCTCTTCCGCCCACATCTGAAGGCATAGCGTAGGTGTCATATCGGTAGGTATCGATAAGGAGTCCTGTTCGGACTTCTTGAAGGAAAACAACATCCAGATCCGCAGCTCGTAATGTATCTTGCAACATACGGGTTTTGAGAGCAGAAGTAGCGCCGTTGACATTGATCGTGGTGAGGCGGTATGCCTGTTCCATCAAGTCACGGGGGCTGTCTTTGGTGTTTCAGATGGAGCGTCGTCAGGGCGTAGAGACAGGAAGCGACGGGTGTGGGTCATGCTGGCCTAGGCGTCTGTCTCCGTCAACGTAGATGTTGCCAACGGCATCGGTGTATCGTCAGGACCCTGAAATGCATCCTGCATCTCCTCCCAGGGAGGTCGATACCACTGGATCTCGAAAGGCAGACGTAGTCGTGGGTGCATCCCCGGGGGAGGGTCTGCGGGCTGCGTTGATCTCCGCGGACCCACCGGTAGTTGGAGAAGACAGCGGACAGTGTGATAACGTTAGTACAGGCCGTGCCGGATCGGTTTATCGACTGACGCACCACATCGCTGCTTCCTCGGGCCGTTCTACTACATCGGTCGTTATGTGCCGTATCTTATGGCGCTTCGGCGATTTCTGTTTACGCTATCTCGCCTCTGTGTCCGGCCCAGGGCAGGGTATGGACGCGCTATCACGTTCTTCAACTTTTCGTTGTAGTGATGCGCCTGGGCTCGACGAGAGGACAACAAAGGCATCGGCGCTGGAAGACTCAGGGGGCTCCTCAGGAACTGTTGCAGGGGCCTCCAAGGCTTGTACCAGTATAGAAGGGTCGTCATAAACAGCTGGCGTCACTCGTCTCGCAACCGCAACATACGTAATCGGCAGAGATTTCGCTATCGACGGTCGAATCTGATCGGCTGAGGGCGTCTGCACGAGACGGCGTTGCAGGCATTCGGTAGGCTTGTGTCCTACCTGTCCACATCCGGAGCAGGCCCTCGGCTGACCGTCGTAAATAATTATCGCCCGACAACCAGCGATCGTGTGATACGAATGTATATGGCGGTGCAGTTCTGCACGGGCCTGCCGCATCCCGTTAAGGACAGGTCGTCTTTCGAAGGTCTTCCATTTGCCGATCGTATGCCCGAGGGCTGTGCCATAGGGTTAAAGAGCAAGGGTGACCAAATCCGCTGGAACTGCAAATGCTAGTTCAAACACACGCACATTTTGTATTCCCAGTCCAGCACGTTCGAGCGTTACCACACCCACGTTTCCGTCAGAGTGGCAGAACCTATAACCTTCCGTCGATCGTCTGAGAAGGTTGTCACAGACCTCTTCGTCAGTGAACTTAAGGTAAACAACGCTGGAGATGACAGGTAAGTGGATACCCATCAACTCTTTCTGGTCAATGTGTATCGCGTCGCGTAAAAATCTCTCTACTTCGTGGGCTTTAGATCGAGAGTGCGTAATGTCAAACTGCAGCTTAATCGTGGCATTCCGATACGAAAGAGCCATCGGATGTCAATAACTTAACTATGACACTCAACACTAGCGCGGTGGCGCGGTAAAGAGCAACACACCCGGAAACGCGACACTGAGCGGCCAGGACGTACCACGCCACTCCACAGCCAAAGGCCGACTGCCGACTGAGCGGACCAAGCACGACTCATGTTCAGACCTTTACTTCCGCAAGTACTTCGTCTCCTACCTTCCAAACTTCACTGAAGCTCTCCTGCGAACTTGCTGAATCCATGCCATGACAAGTTACAGTGCTACGCCAGGAAAGAAGGAGGCCCAACACGGTGGCAGGACATATCCCACGATATACGTCACCTCAGTGTATATGCTACCAAGCTTGGTAACAATACTAAACATGGAAAACACTAATGCACTCTCGCGACCGTTCCACCTATCACAGAGAATTGCAATTCTAATAATTTTCAGACCCGACTGTGGTGCATACGTGTACGAACTTACATTTTCACTCTTATTTGTGCTTTAGTTTTTTTTTTGTCAAGCAGATCATAAGGAGACCCTTCAGACTCAGTCACTTTCTAATCACATCTGCCACGAAGTCCTCAGTTTCCCACGGTTAAAATACAAATTCTTCGAAATTATAAATATCCATAAATACCGACGGTATATGAAAGAGCATTCTTTTTTCGCTAAATCGCCACGAATTCTGGGTCAATTAATCACTATCTAATAAGAAAAAGTACTTGGGACTCAGTAGCCACCGAGAGGTTCATAAAATCGCGAATTTAGCCGGAATATACTCTCTAGAAAGTCACGAACACGTAACAGATTTTATCCTAACAATTTCCCAAATTTACGAAATACGTGCCAACGAGCGACCACATGAACTCACACAAAAGAACACATCAAGAAACTGCATTGCGAAACGTTGTAGACACGGAAACACATCATAAAAGAAAATTTCGAAGCAGACAATTTCTGTAACAAATGATCAAGGTAACATTAAAACTGGCTAGTTGCCTGCGAGCCACGTGGACCTTGAAGAAGCCTCACTCAAGAAAAGATTTTAATTATCAATTAACGAATTAATTTACGCAATTGATTCCAATAATTAAATTGAGAGGAGATATATTGTGACAAAAGTGATATAAAGTTAATTTCCGCTCTCTCGCGCAAGCGACATGATTACCCTGGCTCTGCAACGACGGCGGCCAAGTCCGTAATAGCTAGCGTCTCCGACACCAGGGGGTGTATCAGAGTTTCTACGCCAGCATGCGCTAACGTGGCTACTTACCATACAGCGGGCCGGGGTTCGATTCCCATCCGTGTTGGAAATTTGCCCCGCTCGTGGACTGTCCCTTTTGTTGTCTTCATCACTATTTCATCCTCACCGACACGCATCACGCATCACTGCCACAGGATCGTTTCATTTCATTTTTTATTTATCACAGTGGCGCTCTGTACCCCGTTTATACCGTAAGTCCTTTACCCGACAGCCCGATACAATCCATTTGACCAGTGGTGGCTGCGCCCCGCTTGTCAACTGAGTGAACCACAGTTGACGTGGCTGCTTTGAACAGTACGGTAGGTAGAATATGTGCGACTGTTTATGATACACGGGATGGTCTCTATTCACACATTGCACATATAATAGCGTCTTGTATCAAAATACATATGATATCAAAATAGTATCTAAAAACTGAGTCATCCTTACACGGCAGGGAATTTTCAATACCTTCCGTTACTTTACCCGAGACAATAATCTCTGGTTCAGAGAACTTTCGTTTCTTTGCGTTACTAAATTGATACGTTACATGCATTTCAGTGTATAATCAGAAATATTTTTAAGAAGTTCTGTTATATTTGGAGAGGAATTGACCAGTTTTGATTTGCTCTGAATACTTTCGAAATTGAGCCTACTGTTTAACCTTGCTCTGTTACGATCTCTTGCAGGTGCTCTCCTGCGTGATAACTGCACCTTAAAAACTGATCATTTACGATGATTGGCCGCAGTTAATGTCTATTTGCTTCTCCCAGTTTCATCAGTGTACGTAAATTCTTCATTCTATTTTTGAAAAGGTCATTCAGTGTAATGAGTGAAAGTAATAATACATTTTAATAAACTTTTTCTCTCTTTCGATTTGCCATACAGTGGCATGAAAATAGTGAGAGCGTGAAACTGTCTCTGTGAATGTGTACAACCATTGCTCCTCTTCGACTCCGTAGTATCGTATATTTTGTATGTTCTTATTTACTATTTGCCGGCTGTGCATGTTAAGTATGCATATGTCACATACACACTTTTTGCTTCCCATTCTGTTAAGACGTGTATGACGTGTGCATACAATGTACGTGTCGTAAAAAGTACTCGTCAAATGCACATAAAACAATCAACATTGAAAAGCTTAGATAATATAAAACTTTTTTTATTCCTCCATGTTGTTGCCGCTGCAGAGCACGGAATGGCCAAAATATGTACTTTATTTTCCAAAGGGAATGACCCATTATTTTTAGCAATTCAATGATGCTTTGTGTGATTGTTGGTGACTTCAGGATAATTGTTCCTTCTGAGGAGTGTTCCAGAGCTTTAGACGTGAGTTGTCACACGAACACCAATGTTTGTGGTTGAAGAAAGCCACAGAAGATCCTCATTTTGGCTCCGAACGGTAGCGGCTACCGGACTCAATTCGATCGCCTCCTCAGAGAAACAAGGTGAACCGTAATTCTTTGCAACGATTTCCTATTCGGACAATCTATGTTGGACAAGAAGACACCAACGGTCACGTAACATTTGGAGACTGACACTCCGTCACGGTTTTTAGTTTATAGAACTCACGTGACATTCTGGTTCCAGCAACAGATTTGTCGAAAAAGTGAATTATTACTTCATTTCTGTCATTGTATTAATATAGTCCTTTCTAAAAACACTATGCCGAGCAATCCAGACCACTTCAGGGATTCTGATTTTTTCATCCATTACAAGTTGTTTCCTCGAGTCGCAACCCGCCCTCACCCGACAGGCTGGTACTCTCCACGTACCTAACATAGCGGCCTGCCAGTTAGAATCAAAAACGCTCTCTGTGTCTGTATTCACCTCTAACATGATATGTTACGAAGCCTGTAAGTACTAAGGTTCCTATACGTGAGGAACTCATAACCAAGTATATTTACTTTCCTGCTGCCACGAGAACAGCAATGACGGAATCTCCTAAAAAGTGCCTTCAAAACTCATTGTAAAAAACTAATTCAGCACTCAACACCGATGACAAAGTTTCATCGAAGTGCTTCTGAACACAAGCTCTGTTTCAAGTGGTTGTTGCTTTTCGTTTGTGGAAGTGAATGATAAACATGCTAGCACCAAGTGTTCCTCAAATATCATTGTACGTGATGAGATGTGTTGTTGAACACACTGCTGACCAATAAAATTGCAGCAACGACAATGATAATCAGCAAGGAAATTTTAACTATTGTAGGTTTACGGTATTATGTTAAGAATTCCTCAGGAAATTTTTAAGTGTCTTTTTTATGGGAGGGGGGAGGGGATGTATATGGTACGAAATTCAGCACTAAAAGAGCCTCCTCTGGCAGCGACAATGCCTCTAACCCCGCTGAGTGTTAAGATGGACCGAACTTGGATGACGGATACAGGTTATGTCGTCCCATGCTGCTTCTGTGGTATATGATAGTGCGTGGCAAATGATGGCGTGCCAATCTCTCGGCAAACAATCAATGGCCGAATGTTTTGACTGAGTGAGCGATGTGAGAGATGTGTAGAACATGATGGCAACGGAGCAGTCGACCACCTACCCGCCCCCTCCCCCCCCCCCTTTCCCTGTAACGTCGAGTGACTTCGAAGACAGGGTACAACCACCAGCATTAAAACATCAGAAACGTAAGAGCGCTGTCAAATCTATAAGCTATGTCATCCACTGGTGTTGTGTACCCAATGGTAGGGGAAATTGGGGAATTTGGTACACCCAAGTCATTTTGAATATAACCTTTAGTCAATAACACCCACCGGCTCCAATTTTCGTATAGCATTAGCCGCAAATGTTTAATGTAACAAATCTTAGAGCCATAAATATACAGCTACACATATTAGTAAAAGACCGATAATTATGACAACATTGTACTGCGTCATTTTACCCGACATACCGAGTAAAATGACGCAGTAAGTGGAGTAAATTGGTGCAAGGAATGGCATGAGGTATTTAATACCACCCATCTTGTAATAAAAAATATATGTATTGAATATTATGCTTATTAAGAAAAACACTGAACAACATAATTTACAAAAAGAAAATAGCGAAAATATCAGCTTAGTTATCTATGGAATAGATACAAAATAATAATACAAAGAATAATATTTTTCTTATAAAATAGTGTCAAAAATGAATAAGAAGACTAGTGTAAAGCGTATTCAATAACTGACCTCTTGCGGACCTGTAAAACAACTAACTCTTATTCACACAGGAGTTACAGTTATAGTTTTCAGGACTGTCACAGCCACTGTACTCAGAATGACACCAAAAAGCACAAGGAGTACACCGGTACCATTTCGCGCCATCTTTGCTGACTTCACCACATACTATACACAGATCTTTGCCTCTAGTATGTTGCACTGGGTGGCGCTCTGTCTAACAAATGTCCGATTATCAACAACTCTGACGGCATTCCTTAACTCACCCGCCGTCCAAGAAGCTCTCTCTGTTTTATGGGTGTATGGCCTCGGTATGAGCGGAGGAACACATTCTTACAAAAATGATGCATTATGTTGTTTCCAATTTCATTAAGTTTACATTAAAGTACCTCGTTTACCTACCTACTTTCATTAGTATGAAACTGCCGGCCGGAGTGGCCGTGCGGTTCTAGGCGCTACAGTCTGGAGCCGAGCGACCGCTACGGTCGCAGGTTCGAATCCTGCCTCGAGCATGGATGTGTGTGATGTCCTTAGGTTAGTTAGGTTTAATTAGTTCTAAGTTCTAGGCGACTGATGACCTTAGAAGTTCAGTCGCATAGTACTCAGAGCCATTTGAACCATTAGTATGAAACTGAAGTGGGGTAAAATGATGCACTCGGCCTCTGTGCGAACAACAAGCTTGGCTTATATGAAACTCCAGTTTCGCTCTCGCGCTTTGCGTAACACGAATAATACTTATAGAATCGTATGTGTTAATGTGCATAGATATGTATAACAACAGAAATTTGTATTTTAACGTAATAGGAAATGGCTTAACTCTTAGAAACTAGAGATCAAGTATTAGAAGAAACGAAGACAAAACACACTCTTGCTTCTTGCGCCGACTACTGGCAAGCAATGGTTCCCGTGTTCTGTATGTATATTTGTGTAACTGAGCACCAGATGGCAGCACCGATCGGATAAGACTAGCTCTCACAGTTGATGACATATTGACGAGCGTCATTTTACTCGCTGCGCCAAATTCCCTCACCCTCCCCTAACCCGCAGCGGCAGAATTACTATCTATTTCATAATGATTGATACCTGACTTTGAGCGCACATTTTAGTCACATCGCATGACGAACATCGATGTGCTCGAATCGTGGAAATGTCTACCTTCATTTGGTGTATGAATATTACATTTTAGTTGAAAAGAGGACGGCATGCGCGGTAATGCGAGAAAGTGTGCTTTTTGACCTTTTTTCGGCGATTGTGAAGTTTGAGGAGTCATAGAAGTTAGACGGAAATCAGGAGAAACATATCCTTTACACAGTTTAAAGATACAACCATACTCCCAGACGAACTGTCGTTGGTATCCGGTAAGTCGTTATGTTGTAATAATGGTAGGAGTAGACTGCTGAAATTCACCTAATGGTGATACATGTTAACAAGGCTAAAATTGTAAATGCAAGCTCTGTTTTTGCCATTCACAGCTGTTATGTTTTTATGCACGTAAATCTCCATAAAGCGCTAATATCGCATCTTTAATTTATTTGCTTTTACGTTTATGTGCGCCGCTTGCTCGCGTGTGCTATGTTGCGTCCAGCTGGACAGTATTTCCACTAAAATGTTTATTGCGGCTTCCCGTCGGATGGGAAACAATTCTGCTACCATTCGTTGTTGCGTATTCGTGTGAGACAGTGCTCGTAACACAATTAGTTGTCTTTTACTTGTGTGAAAAAGTGCGCCATTTACGGAGTTGTGAAAAGTCTGAGGTGACCAGCGCGCGTTCTTACTTTGAGGCCGAAAAAGAACAGGTTCAAATGGCTCTGAGCACTGTGGGACTTAACATCTATGGTCATCAGTCCCCTAGAACTTAGAACTACTTAAACCTAGCTAACCGAAGGACATCACACAACACCCAGTCATCACGACGCAGGGAAAATCCCTTACCCCGCCGGGAATTGAACCCGGGAGCCCGGGCGTGGGAAGCGAGAACGCTACCGCACGACCACGAGCTGCGGACAAAAAGAATAGGGCGCGAGCAGTTCCGTATCACAACCAGTAAACAGAACTTATGAATTTCTCGGTATTAATGAAAGTACAGTGAAGCGAATTTCGAGAGAATATAGAGAAACTTCATGTCCTGCATCACCAAAAAAAGAGTTCTGGCAAGCGACAGAAGATTGTATTGCGCGAGTTTAGACAGGGCACGACTTCTATGTGGAAAAGCAGTTTCCAACAGTGGCAGCCGTGATGGAAAAATTGAAGACTGTAGTGGAAGATTTTTGTGGTATGAGTAAAACAAGCCTTTGGCGTACTATTCAAAAATTGGGCTTCAGATACAAGAAGTTCAACAAAAAACCCTTGCTGATGGAAAATAACCAAGTAGCAGAAGAAAGAGACGATTTCTTGTGGAAAATAAGACACATGAGCAACACTGGATGGATTATTTATTACACTGACGAGAGTTGGTGTAGTGCAAATCATTCCGGAAAGTTTGGTTGGCAGGAACAAAAGATGCCTTATGCATCAGAAAATGTGCATGATAATCACAGAGGAAGTGTTCAAGAGTGAAATGGCTGGAAAGGAGGAATTCAAACACTGTACGTTTCTAGTAAAAGGATTATAAAATGCCACATTGGGAAAGAAGATGGGATCGTGCAAAATGCTGGCTTATGTTTTATTGGTAAAAAATTGTCATTCTCCAATGAATGCCAGGCACTCCGAAGACTGATTTAGGAGCGTTCTCGAAAAATTACCAGACAAATATGCGGTTGTTCTAGATCAGGTCCATATCATACGATATAACTCCAGTATCACGAAATGCATCTATGAGGTGGAGAAAGGATCTTATTATTGAATGAATGGAAAGCAGTGATGTAGAGCTTCCATCTAATGCCACATCATACGACGAATTTACTAAAGTTGGCCTGCGGGAGCGCACGCGACCGCTCTTCAGGGCGCAGGAATACTTTTTGGAAAGTATATTGCCATCAGTCGACAAGGAAATTGAAGTTCTGTTGTTGCCTGTAGCACACTGTGAATTTAACTCCCTTCAACTTGTCCGAGCATTTGTCTAGAACAAGGTAACAAATGGGGACAAGAATTTTTAGATAAACGGTACCTTACAGTTGTTTCTTTCTACTGTGTTAAGTGTTCCCCACAGTGACTGGAGGAAATTGGTGCATCACGTACACAAACTTGCAAACAGTAATGCTCTTGAAATAGTGATAGAACCGTTACTGATCCAAGTAGACGCCTGCAATAGCAGCAGCGAGACCTCAGCCAGCAGCGAATGCGATTAAGGTACGTTTTACTTCAGACATCTTTCTTTACTCCAAATTAATTCGAACTACTCGGCTTTTCCTTTTACTGTTGAAAAGTGCTGCACAAATGTCTATTTATTATGAGCTACTTGCATGTCGGGCATTTATTTGCAATTTCCCTTTTTATTTCCCTCTACTCGAAACAAAAACTGAACGCGGCAACGCTGTTGTTAAATGCTACAATGAAACTGCCGTCCTTGGCTAGTGGACAGGCGCTTATGGCGGATTACAACAGTGGCAGCGCGTTGGTGTGACAACTGCGATCCATCACATCCTCGCATATATCGCAGCTAATAACAAAATTGCCTTAGATTCTCCTAACCAACAAACACGAGGCGAATTCATTAGTAAAGATATATGATGTAACCATCGAAAGTTCAAGCTAAAACCATTGCCTTCTCCGTCGTAATAGCTACAATGGTAAACTCAATCACAGAGTCTTGCGTTTGACATTATAGAGATGAAATGAGCACTCAAAAAATAACGAAACTCCACATGTAAATAGGACAAGGTTGTACCTTTGAACAGTGCACAACAGAAATTGATTTTTATGCGTGCTTAAAGTTGAGACTCACCGAAAAAACCTAGGAAAAGCATGGTTCCTCTTAAATATTACCGCGTATGACGTCGATATTACAATTAAGATGTAACATTTATACACTAAATAAAAGTAGACGGATGCACGATTCCAGCAATGTATAACATATCGATATTCGTTATGCAATGTTGCCAGAATATGAGCTCAAAGTCAGGGGTCAATCATTATGAAACGGATAACAGGCCCTGTATGACGATGACGAAAGCAATATGGCAACGTTCACTCTCCCCTGGGGCTCCACCTGCGATATGTCCATCAAGATGCTGTACCCAGAACCGGAAATCGCCTTAAAGAAAGCTTCATTCCACTCTTGTGTCCAGCGTTGTCGCTGGGCATATAATTGTCGACGTGCCTCTTTCTGCGTGGCGTCAAGGGAGGAAGGTCTCGCTCCTGGTTGTGGTGCTCTAGGAATTGTTGCACTGTCCGTACGGATAATTGTCTTGCTGCCAATAAGTCACTTTGCTGACTGCTTGTATGTGACGTGGGTGTACTGTCCTGCATGGCTGAGTAATATACTCTCTACTCGGGTGCAACGAGCAGGTGGTCGTTTATATGGCCTTCCTCAACACATCGATCCCAAATTCACGAGACAGCAATATCGTGGAACTGAAGTCTCGATCATGAACCTCCAGTTGTCTGTTTCCGACAGGTATTTCTTCCCACATATAGACATAACTCATCTTGTGATGAGCAACCAACATCATCAAATTTGCTCTCAGAGTGATATCTTTCTGCATCATCTTTCCTCGTACAAAGAATGTATATGGTGTTAGTCCTGGCTATTTTGTGTGGTTGTGCTGAATACTAATCATTAGCAAGGCTAAGCACGTTGAATACTTCCCGACAATTTGACTTTTCTTACATACCACCTATATGGTTTTCAAATTTAGTGCCCACCAGTGTACATGTCCCAGAAATCACACTACAGTCCAACCTAGGGGAGACTTCTTTATTATCTAGGTCGAGGAAAACAAAAGTAATCAAAAGAACCTGAAAACCTTATGAAGGGCTTGTCTACCTACTAAGCATGAGTCAAGTTACCATACAAATTGAGTATTGTTTCCTTCAAGTCTGGATACGATGATATCGGAGCAAGTAAGAACATGGTCTGCATTCTTGCGATCATCCATCACGAGAATGCTCCCGGTCAGACAAAGATGAGCGGCCGGGAAAAAATAACAACACCGATGCAGCTCTCCATCGTGAGTCACCGTACTCTTTTGTGTTCCCTCGAACTTAAACGGACGGAAAAGGTATGCGACTTCTGGTTGTAGAATACACGAAAGAAATATCAACAGATTTATAAAACAGCATCTAGGAAAATAAATACTCCTAATGGTTTTAAGAAATATTTTAATTTCCACTACTGGTTACATTCATTGAATCTGCTTAGGTGACAGTTGCTTAAGGCCTTTCGCAGTGCGTTCTTGGACACGAAAAGATATTCAGTAGCATGTAGTTTCATACCGCAACTAATGATGGAATAATAAAAAGTGTCTCTGCAGCATAATGCGGAGCGAAGCCACTTCGAGGGCAGTGTGTATGACTCCCCCTCCCTCACTTAACTGAGAATAATACCTCTCCTTTTTGACATGATAAATCATTTATTACTTAAAAACATTTAGATACAACAAGGTGAAGTTCAAAAAGAGTAACAGACTAAATTGCGACATCTGATTTATTAATGCCTTTGTATTCGATGGTTATGAAAGCAGAATAATGAAATCATGCCAGGTAATTCTAGTTATAACTTCCAATCAGAAATCTTTCATTTTTGGACGACATTCCCTACACTCACGCTAACGTTAAATATTATTCGCGCACGTGGCCGAACACATATTACGGGACCACTTTAACGATGTTTCGTAACGACTCCAGCAAGCTCTGAACGATCACCATGACTGCTGCCCTGCGCACCCAAAGCGAGCAAAATCAGTCTCACTGTTCTAATCACGCGTTTCTGCATCCCAGAGAGACCACATTTGTTCTCCAAAAATAGAGGTGCAGTAATGGTAATCTCACAGGTGGTAGTGGCAGTGTACTTGTTAGTATTCTCTCATGAGGTGCCGCATAAAGCCGCATGCTACTGAAACTATTTCATGTGTACTGAATCACACCGCCAGGCCCTAGCCACCTGTCATTTAAGAGGACGCGCATTGATACTCTTCAGATAAATTGCGCATTCGTCAGTGAAGGGAACCTGATACCACAGATACAGATTCCATTCGAGGTATTTCCCTGCCTACCTTCTTTGCGCAACAGAGTGCTGGGTGAATTGTAATGAACGCCTAAATTCCTAATTAATTGTGAGAAGACGGTCATGTACCGTCTGATTAGAGAAATTTGTTCCATTCACCACCAAAAGCGCAGTGTGCGGTTTTCTTGTATAGTTCTCCTATTACTTGTGAAGCATAATTTGTTACTGACCGCTGGCAACAACACGAGAAAGATATTCAACGTTTTGTTGCTCATGCTAGGAGCTGAATGTTCGATTGAAGACTCTGTGGTGTACTGCAAATGAAAAGGTAACTTCCCGTGCTGTCATCTCTTCTCGCCGTAAACTGACAATGCGCCTGCCGTTTAAGCTTGAAGTGCCACTTTGGAGGAATATTGAGAGAATGAACATTGTACACAGGCAGCAGTGTTCTGTCAAGTTTGACGACATAGCGTGCTCTATTGTACAGCACTGGAAATGCAAATTTACTATAATCTGTATTATACAGATGGCTGTACATAGCGATATGCTTTGTTCGAAAACGTATTGAGGAGGTTTCCGGTAAAAAAAGTAACCAAACTATGCATGACAAGTGGAAAAAAGATTTTTCAGATCAGTGTATTCACCTTATCGTTGCAGAAGGTCTTAATATATTTCCTCCCTTCAACAACCGCACGAATGCCTGAGTGATAGGTATTGAGGTAAGTTTTTTTCTAAGAACTGACATATTATCAAATGGAAGTATGCGACAGTACGAATCTTTATATTTTGTTGTTGTTGTGGTCTTCATTACTACTATATCTAACTTTAACCTATCCATTTCCCTTTTTAAATTTTCTAACCTACCTGCTCGATTAAGGGCTCTGACATTCCACGCTCCGATCAGTAGAAGACCAGTTTTTTTTCTCCTGATAACGACGTCCTCCTGAATAGTCCCCGCCCGGAGATCCGAATGGGGGACTATTTTACCTCCGGAATATTTTACCCAAGAGGACACCATCATCATTTAACCATACAGTAAAGCTGCATGCCCTCGGGAGAAATTACCGCTGTAGTTTCCCCTTACTTTCAGCCGTTGTGGTTGCACCTACGGTACGGCTATCTGTATCGCTGAGGCACGCAAGCCTCCCCACCAACAGCAAGGTCCATGGTTCTTGGGGGGAAATCTTTATATAATAATTTATTATTACAAGGTCCCCTATTAACTACAGTTTCACATAACCAGTTGCGGTAACTTACAGCCATCATCAGATATGATTGAGTGACAGCTTTACCATATGCATGTCTAACTAGAATTTTTCCAAATCGTGACGAAGCTCTTAGTAAATTAATCACATACGAAGACGAGAATAAATTGTCGAAAGCGGTTATGTGAAACTAATTATTAGGTGACCATGTCATATTAAATTATTATATAAAGGAAAAAAGTGATCGGGGAATAAAATCGGCCAGTAATGGAAAGTCATGTGGACTGAATGTGGTACCTGTGAGAACTTAAAGAGGTTATGTGAAAGAACTTGCTCCCCTTCTAGCAACACTGCGTCGTAGGTCGCAGGAAAAACTAACGGTTGCGAAAACAAAGGGGAGTCCCCTTTTCAAGAAGGGTCGTCGATATGATCTATATCTACATCATACGCTTCAAGTCACCTAACGATATGTGGCGGAGGGTATTTCTGGTACTGCTAACTGATCCCAGCTGCCCTGTTCCACTTGCGAACCGCGTGTGGGAAAAATGATTATCGGTAAGCCTTTGCATTAGCTGTAATATCTCGAATTTTCTCTTCCTGATCCTTTCGCGAGATATGTGTGGGAGGAATTAATATATAGTCCGATTCTGCCAGCAAAGTTCTCCCTCGAAATTTCAGTAGTAAACCACTACGCGATACATAATGCCTGTCTAACAGCGTCTGCCACTGTAGGTTGTTTAGCTTATCTGTAACGCTCTCCCGCCAATCAATGGACCCCGTGACGAAACATAGCGCTCTGCGAGTCATCTTCTCTGTGTCTCCTATCAATCCTGCCTGGTTTGGATCCCAATTTTATAAACAATACTCAGGAATCGTTCCAACAAACGCCTTGGAAGCCATTTGCTTAGCGGATGAGTTAAGCTTCTTCCTAAGAATCACAATCTCGCATTTTCTTTTCCTACAATTTCCTTTAAATAGTCATTCCACGTAAGGTCGCGCTGGATAGCACATGTTTAACTGCTGATGAAGTTTCAAGAAATTTGTCACCAATAGTTTATTTAGTTGTAAAGCAGTGGATTTCTTTCCATATGTATGCGAAATATGTTACATTTATTCACGTTCACTGTCAATTGCCAGAGCCTGCACCATTCGTAAATATTCTGCAGGTCATTCTGTAAACTGATACTGCCACTGCCGTTGCTACATTCATAGCTGTATCATCTGTGAACAGTCTTATTGAGCATCCCTCGCTTTCCGCTAGATCTTTTACATATATTGTTAACAGAAACGGTCCCATCATGCTTCCTCTTTGTACTGCGGAAATTCCCTTTAAAACTGTCGATTTTGTACAATTAAAGCGACGTGCTGATTTTTCTGTAAGGAAGTCTTGTATCCAGTAGCATATCTTGTCCGATAATCGATAAGCTCGTGTTTTTTTCACTAAACGGCAATGCGGGACAGTATCAACTGACTTCCTAAAGTCAAGGAACATGGCATCAACCTGAGCGTCGTTGTCTGTAGCACTGCGAATCTCATGGAGCAACAGAGCGAGCTGAGTTTCGCAAGATCTCTCTTTGCGGAATCCATGTTGACTTTCAGAAAGGAGATTTTCGTTCTCCAGAAATGTCGTAATACGTAAGCATAAAACATGTTGACGACAATGATATAGGCTTATAATTACGTGCATCTGTCCTGCGACCCTTTCTTGAGAAAGGCAATGATCCGTGCCTTTTTTTCCAGTCGTTAAGAACCCTGAGCTGCCCTAGCGATCTACGAGAAACTGCTGCTAGAAGAGGAGCAAGTTCTTCCACATAATCTTTGTACAACCTTACAGGAGTCTCATATGGTCCTCGATGCCTTTCGACTAGTAAGTGATCGTAGTTGCATTTCTATGCCCGATCGCCTATCTCAGTATCTGTTATTTCGACGTTCTTACAAAGATTGAAATGAGGGACCGTGTAACGATTTTCTGCGGTGAAATAATTTCGGAAGATCGAATTCAGTGTGTTGGCCTTCTCTCTGTCATCTTCCGTTACTGTCCCAGTGTGGTCACTGAGTAATGAATAGAGGATTTCTAACCTCTCACTAATTTTACGTAAGACCAGAACCTCTTAGGGCTTTCACTCAGATGGTTTGACGACATTTTGCCTTCAGAGTCACTGAACGCGTTTCTCTTTACTCTCCTTACGCGCATTTTCGCTTCTTTCAGCTTTTGTTTGTCAGCCAGATTTTTACTTCCATTGAATCTGTGGCGCAACTCTCGTTGTTTACGTAGCAGTTTTCCAACCGCGGTGGCTCTTCCCCATCCCTTAAGACTTTGGTCGGAACATATCTCTGTAAAGCATATTTAATGATGTTTCTGAATTTTTACCTTTTGAGCTTCACATTTTCGTCTTCATGACTGAATATTTGATGCTGACTACTCTCCAAATTGTATCCTGCCTGTCTTGCTAAGCAAAAAATATTTTCCTACCGTTCTTAACATTCTTTGTAAATCCCGTAGTCACAGTTTCTGTCCCAGTTTTACGATCACCAGTACCTTCCTCTGCCTTGCCTGATTCGATGCGGTCAGATCTGTTTGTTATTAGGAAGTCTAAGACGCTAACTCCACGTATTGGTTCTTCAATTATCTCCTCGATGAAATTTTCGCCCAAGACCGTCAGAATAATGTACACGAATCCCTGTCTCAGGCACCAGTTTTGACAGCATGATTTTCCCAGTCTATATGTGGCAAGAGGCTACCCCCAATTACAACGGCATGATCAGGAAAATGCTAATGATATACTGTGGGTTCTCTCTGAAGCGCTCTACCACTACAGCTCCAAACGCAGGAGGTCTATAAAAAGAGTCTGATTTCAGTTTTTGACCATCCTTATGATGCTTAACTTCAACCAGATTAATTCACGTTCGAAATCCGTGAAAATATCACTGAATATTATCGAATTCCTTATTGCAATGAAAATTGCACTACCACTGGCGGCTAGCCTGTACTTACGATAAATATTTCAATATGAACTTAGGATTTCATTGCTAATCGTTTCTGGTTTCCACCACCATTCCACTCCTAACACTACCTGAGGCTTATAACCTTCAATTAACGAGACTAATTCGGCTCCCTCCCTTGGAAGCTCCTGCATTTTATTAATATCATATGGGTCTATGTTTATGTTTCCGGCTTCGAGATCAGACGCGTCTGCTGTTCTTGATCGAATTATATTTCCATTTCGCCCCCTTTACACTGCATGTTGTCTGCGCCAGAACGCGGTTGGCTCTTTTAAATATTTTCCTTGGTTTTCGATAGTTCCTCTTTCCAGAAAATACTATAATTTTACTTTGGAATTTTATTCCCGGTTTGATATCACTTATGCTTTTATTTGCCTAATGACGATAGGATGATGTTTTCTTTTAATTTTTATGTTAATGTCATATGCTGGCATAAAAGGACTGATGCTGGCTCAGCACATTACTCCTCACGTAGGTCCACACTCACAGGTAGTTGACGGCCACACAGCATGGAACTTTGCCTCGTACTACCCCTATCCGTAGCCAGCCCGTCTAGGCGCTCGGTCTAACGCGCTGCTTCCCGAGCGGGAAGGCGTGCCGGTTCCCGGCACGAATCCGCCCTACGGATTAGTGTCGAAGTCTGGTGTGCCTGCCTGTGGGTGGTTTTTAAGGCGGTATTCCCTCTACCTCGGCGAATGTGGGCTGGTTCCACTTATTGCGCCTCAGTTACACTATGTCGGCGATTGCTGTGCAAACACCGTTCCCATTTAGGAGTACATCATAATTACTCTAACGTACAAACATTTGGGGTTACAGTCGTCTGGAATGAGCCATTCCCGGGGAGGGGTCCACTGGGGGCCGAACTGCACAGCAACTCTGGGTTCGGTTGGGAGGGAGGGGGGGGCTGCTGTGGCCTGTTGTGGGATTTTGAACCACTGAGGGCTACGGCGGGACGAAGCCTCTGCGTCGTTTGTTGGTCCCCAGTACAATACACAATACACACACACCCCTATCCACCCCTTTTTAATGCCCCTATGCCTCACAATGGTATTTTACACACCTAGGTTAATCTGAAGGTTCCCCACAAGGCAGAGACGTGTCATTCCTAATAAAAGGATAAAACGTCGACGTCATTTTTATTATGCTTGGTGGTACTGTGGGGGATGTCCCAATGCTAATTCCAGGTTTTAATTCGCTACACCCTGACACTGCCTTCACCCACAAGCTAATAGATGGCAACAAGATTCTCAATCATTTACATCTCCAATTACGACTAGAGGGAGGTAGTGTCAGCTTTGACATCATTCGCAAACCTACAACAAGCGATTCCATCATTCACTCCTCTTCTTGTCACCCATATCGTCACACGATGAGCTTTTTCAAATCAATGATCCACCGTATCACAGAACTTCCCCTCAGCCAGTCTTACCAATCCCGATGAATCTAAATTTCCACTAGATATCTCACCCTTTTGTACAAGACTTTTCAAAATCCCTTTTGTAGCAACTATAATGCATGACCTCGAGAAAGCTATTTAGAAAATAAGGTGTGTAAGTCGTCTTTTCATCCACCAATGAGGTCCAGCATCAGTACATCCACAATTAACTACTTACCAAAGACAGATCCTCTGACTCCGGAGTTTATAGAATTGAGTGAAGCTTCACACGTGGACTACACTGGTAGGAAATTTCGAACAAGATTTACTAAAACTTACTTAACAAGTATTGGAAATTCTTAAGCACTCCGGTACAGAGATAGGTAGATTATTGAACTATCAACTGGTTAGTAGAAACCAATTTCATTATGATACTATGATACCAACTATGTAAACAGTAAATCACTGAACACAACTGCAGAGCACACCGGCAGACAACGGACTGAGGCTATCGACTGGTTGCTGTAAATGTGCAAACTACTCGACTGTGGCGCTGCAGGCAGACTAAATCTACACTACGTACGGACAGAAACACATGCAAGGAAACAAAAACTAGCTTCTGTGTCTTTTATACGGCTGTGAAAGCGATAATTAAAATCAAAGCCACAAAATTAAAAACGCATACAGCCACATAAACACTAACTCACTGAGTGCAACTGCACAGCACACAGGCAGACAACGAATGATAGGTACAATTATAATAGGCCTATTTCGCCGACTTCAGTCTGTTAAAGAAATATGGAACCTGATGTTTGCTCTCACAGTATGACGTTTCTGAAGAACAAAATTCTGCTCTATAAGAATCAAGATGTATTCTGTAAGTAAATATCTTCGTCTACGAAACCAGAGCGCCGTAGACAAAGGCGTTCTGTAGTTGCTATGATCCTTGACTTAAGGAAGGTATTCGATACAATTCTGAACTCTCCTTTAGTAAACAAAACACGAGATTACAAAGCATTGGATAAGTAGACCAAGCAGTCGTAATACATTGCTGTTAAAAGGATGAAATCAATAGATGTAAAGATATTGCCTAGAGTACCCCAAGACAGTATCATAGGGCCTTTACTCTTTGTACTGTGTGTGTGTGTGTGTGTGTGTGTGTGTGTGTGTGTGTGTGTGTGTGGGTGGGTGGGTGGGTGGGTGGGTGGGTGGGTGTTGAACCAAGGACCTAGAAATGACGGAGAGGCTTCGTCCCGCCGTAGCCCTCAGTGGTTCACAACTCCACAACAGGCCACAGCACTCCACTCACCCCACCGCCGCTCCACACCTAAGTGGACCCCTCCCCGAGAACGTCTCACACCACACGAGTGTAACCCCAAATCTTTGCGTGGTAGAGTAATTACGGTGTACATGTACATGGGACAGTGTTTGCGCAGCAATCCCCGACATAGTGTAGCTGAGGCGGGATAAGGGGAACAGCCCGCATTCGCTGAGGTAGATGGAAAACCGCCTTAAAAACCATCCACCGACTGGCCGGCACACTGGACCTCGACACTTATCCGCTCGGGAAGCCTTTACTGTTTACTATATATGAAAATCTAGTGAATAACGTTGAAAGTTCAATGAGGTTGGTCACAGACGACTCTGTAGTCTATAACAAGGCTCCAATTCCAAAAGACTTTATCGAACAGCAGGAATACCTTCAAAAGTTGCAAGAATGGTACAAGAAATGGCAGTTAACCCTGAAAGTAATAAGATAAATGTAACGTTACCTCATTGCTAGGCGAGGAGATCAGCTAGTTTTCGATTACGCCATGGTAAATCAGTAGAAACAGTAACGACCGTAAAATACACAGGAGCTACCATCCGGAACGGTCTGAAGCTAATAGTAGGAAAAGAAAATGCTAGGCTGAGATAAACTGAAGGAATCTTAAGAAAGTGTTATCCATTACGAAAGAAGTACCTTCAAAACATTCCTAACACCGTAGCCTGCGGTGAATATTTAAAATGGTTCTATCATTGATCAATAGCGTAGAGTCTGTGGACCCGCACAGGAAGCAACCGATTCTAGAGTACTGCCAATTAGTGTGAGCCCTTACCATGTTGGATTAGTAGAAGAGATAGAGAAGATCCAAAGATGAGCACCACATTTCGTCACGGGTCGTTTACTTGACACGATAGGTTTACAGAGATGCTCAACAAACTCCTAGGGCTAAAGCTAAAAGAGAGGCGTTGTGTATGACCGAGAGTTTTACTAATGCAATTACATTGCATATATTGCAAGAAGAGTCGAACAACATATTACTTACACTCCCATTCGTCTCGAGAAGTGACCACTACTAGTACTCTCTACTACACAGTGTAAGGTTGCTGGCGGAGTATATATGGTGCTTTAAAATTTCTAACACCACAACTGTGTGGGTGAACATACATTTTCTATGTGTTTTACGAAGTCTGTTTTATTAATTGTACTGAATATTATTCTTATAAATATGTTGTCAAGTTACAAATGCTGTTTGTTATTTGAGAAAGAGAATACGTGTGGAATGTTAACATTTTGTAAGTAGCTGGCCTAGTCAGGGAAAAGCTATTATCAAAGAGTATAATAAATTTTAAATGCATTATCCTTGGGTGTGCGAGCGCGCCAAAAAAGTAGCAGTTCGGAGTCGCGAGCAGACGGTTGTTGTCGTTGGTTGTGTGTATTCGCCGGTGTGGCTATCCAAAGTGCGGAGATAAAAGTCTGTTTCCGAAGTGTGGAGCAGTGAAACCTAAAATGGTTGTTTTGGAGGATGTTTAATATGGGCAAGCTATGCGTATGGCATTTATTGGGCACAGAACAAATGCAGCAAGAGTAATTCACAAAATATCAAGAGTACTGTGGGCCCTTGTTATGGGCTATGGTACGGCAACAAGATCAACCTGCGCCCTGTTTTATCGCTAAGTGAAGTAGGTCGACAAACCAACGGCATCACAATGTGAAGTAAAATCTAGACCTTTTATAACTAGAAGTGCAATAGATAGAGCAGTGTATTTGGAAATTTATTGCTTAAATAACATTGTTTTAATGCATATTGTCACGTAAATACACTCCTGGAAATTGAAATAAGAACACCGTGAATTCATTGTCCCAGGAAGGGGAAACTTTATTGACACATTCCTGGGGTCAGATACATCACATGATCACACTGACAGAACCACAGGCACATAGACACAGGCAACAGAGCATGCACAATGTCGGCACTAGTACAGTGTATATCCACCTTTCGCAGCAATGCAGGCTGCTATTCTCCCATGGAGACGATCGTAGAGATGCTGGATGTAGTCCTGTGGAACGGCTTGCCATACCATTTCCACCTGGCGCCTCAGTTGGACCAGCGTTCGTGCTGGACGTGCAGACCGCGTGAGACGACGCTTCATCCAGTCCCAAACATGCTCAATGGGGGACAGATCCGGAGATCTTGCTGGCCAGGGTAGTTGACTTACACCTTCTAGAGCATGTTGGGTGGCACGGGATACATGCGGACGTGCATTGTCCTGTTGGAACAGCAAGTTCCCTTGCCGGTCTAGGAATGGTAGAACGATGGGTTCGATGACGGTTTGGATGTACCGTGCACTATTCAGTGTCCCCTCGACGATCACCAGTGGTGTACGGCCAGTGTAGGAGATCGCTCCCCACACCATGATGCCGGGTGTTGGCCCTGTGTGCCTCGGTCGTATGCAGTCCTGATTGTGGCGCTCACCTGCACGGCGCCAAACACGCATACGACCATCATTGGCACCAAGGCAGAAGCGACTCTCATCGCTGAAGACGACACGTCTCCATTCGTCCCTCCATCCACGCCTGTCGCGACACCACTGGAGGCGGGCTGCACGATGTTGGGACGTGAGCGGAAGACGGCCTAACGGTGTGCGGGACCGTAGCCCAGCTTCATGGAGACGGTTGCGAATGGTCCTCGCCGATACCCCAGGAGCAACAGTGTCCCTAATTTGCTGGGAAGTGGCGGTGCGGTCCCCTACGGCACTGCGTAGGATCCTACGGTCTTGGCGTGCATCCGTGCGTCGCTGCGGTCCGGTCCCAGGTCGACGGGCACGTGCACCTTCCGCCGACCACTGGCGACAACATCCATGTACTGTGGAGACCTCACGCCCCACGTGTTGAGCAATTCGGCGGTACGTCCACCCGGTCTCCCGCATGCCCACTATACGCCCTCGCTCAAAGTCCGTCAACTGCACATACGGTTCACGTCCACGCTGTCGCGGCATGCTACCAGTGTTAAAGACTGCGATGGAGCTCCGTATGCCACGGCAAACTGGCTGACACTGACGGCGGCGGTGCACAAATGCTGCGCAGCTAGCGCCATTCGACGGCCAACACCGCGGTTCCTGGTGTGTCCGCTGTGCCGTGCGTGTGATCATTGCTTGTACAGCCCTCTCGCAGTGTCCGGAGCAAGTATGGTGGGTCTGACACACCGGTGTCAATGTGTTCTTTTTTCCATTTCCAGGAGTGTAATTTTCCTAAGTCGTTATCCAAGTAGTATCTATCCCATCGCTTTGTACGAACCGAGATAATCAGAAAATAAACTGAAAATGAAGTGAACATTAATTTATTAGATTATCAAAACATAATTTTCCCAACTTTGGACAATTACGTAATAATGAAATCTTTGGCTGTAGTATGGATAATGTCACAAATAGCATGATGCAAAAGGCAGTATTAAATCATTTGCTAAAAATAGAGTAACTCTGATAATAAAAAATTGGTAGTAAAACCTTATGTAACTTGGACACAATTTCACTGTCAGAGCACAGTTAGTTTCTACTTTACAGCTTGTGGCACAATTTATAGGTTTTATTACAAAGAAATATCAGAGTAAATGCTAGGTAAATTAGAGTCCTTACCAATGAGTAAATTCAAACAATCATTACGCTTGCTACAATTACGACAGTCAGTATTACGGTAAGTAACGAAACAAAAAATTTCTGTCCACAGACAGTAAACAATCTTACATTAATTGATCTTTGAAAGTTAATATAATTGTTGTATGTGTTTGCTATTTGATTATTATCTAACTACTGTGACGTGTGGTGTGAAGTAATTGAACATGTGCGTTAGGTACTGTTCCTACCTAATGATGCCAGTAACTATTCTTACGTAAGATTGCTTTTGAGTATAAAGTCCAGTTTCAATTTAATTGTTCTTACTCCGGTGAGGAACTGGAGACCGTTGGTCATTTTCATTAATTCATACTTTGAAAACCTTTTTTCCAAATTTTCCACTAACTATTGCTAAGTAAAAATTAGTTTACATAATAACAATATATAATGTTAACCGAACTTTATTTCTAAACGTCATTGCTAAAGTACTAAGCAGTGGAGATTCAGTTATAACTTCATCCATTTCTCTCAGTTTTCCATTATTCATCGGAGTAGATGCCTTTTCCCCCTCAGATTAGGGACTTCAGGTACACGGCCATATAGTACAGCCTAATTAGCCGGAGAAGTAGGAGGGTTATAAATTCATTTCAAAGGCTCCTTTGATAAGGAATCCAGGTCCAGAAAAGTACCATTTGGATATAAAATAATACTGGAGACCGAATCACTTTAAAATTTTCCGCTTTACGATACACGCGCAACGGAGGCAATGAATTCTGGCCTTTGTGCTCTGCAGGAGTTGCTGCTGTTTGTTCCACATGATGTAGCGACGCACGTTTTCATACATATAGATCACAAACCCCGGTGAGCGTCCGCACTCCCATTTATGGAGGTATAATGCAGCCTGTAGTGTATATGGGAAGACACCAACTAAAGATGGAACACACTCTATTGCAGAATGAAAATTCATTTTGCAAACCATCTGAAGATGGTCACCGCAGACCGAAGCCGATACTGAACTGATGTACAGTCGTACTCAAAAGTATCCGAACAACATGAATTGCATTTCGCCTGATTCGAATGCAACCCATATAGCGCAGCTGTCTAGCAGGTCCTCTATTCGCCCCTCGGTACAGTCGTTTAACTATTGAAAATGGTTCCAACAAGTCACCACTAGAAAACACTGCTCTGTATCGCAATAACTCAAGATGTAAAGTAATACCAAGGTACTACAAATATCAAGGAACATCTTATCACAGATAAGACGGTTCCTAAGGCTTGTAAGCTCACATTTATTGCAATAAATGAAATACATGAAATGTTACCACTCTCATTATTACGGCAGATAGGTAATTCACGTAGTAAGTTCGTCGTATTCATGATTTCCTCTTCAAAATAACATACCGTACTTATTATTTAACACAAAATGACATTAAAAATTTAAGTTATTCACGAGCATCTAGTTCAGAATATGAATGAACTTCAAATCACACGAACCATCTCGTTCTGCATATTGATTCAAACCCAGGTCATGCAGACTAAGCAAAGACTTCGTGGCTGACGGAAACAAACAGTCATTCCTGACTAGGCATACAGAGAGTGATATACTTCGATTTTAGACAGTATCAGTTAGCAAATATCAACTTTAAATTACATAACGTAAACATTGTTAACGGATGCGAATTCCTACCCAGCATCTACTGTCCTTGTTAACGAACTACGAGAGATGTTAAATATTGCTTCTTCGCAAGTAACTTACTTGAAATGCCGTGAGGTAAAGCTTTGTGTTGGAGAAGGATTCGAACCCAGAACCTAACTGGATTGTCATCGAAGCACAATTAACTGTGTCATATCGGATTTTCTCGGCAGTAGCTAGATGTTTTAGCTGAAATGACGAGACGAAACATTAATTTTTTCTTTCCCAGGACTACAACCTGGCAGCTATTGCTGTTATATTCTAGAGAAAACGAACGTTAAAAATGGGTTTGTTACACCAGCAGCGACATGTGAGTATGTTTGAATTAGAAATTATAGGACGAAGAGTTCAGTGCTGACTGGGAATCGAGCCCCACACACATCGTTGTTGACTTCACACAAAGAAACGGCAGCTACCCAGTTTTTCTACACCAGCAGCTCGGAATAACAACCTTGAATTTACAATGATTTCGCAAACAGTTCTGTGTCTCACTGGGACTCAAAAACGTCAGATACCGTTAGTGTTCACAACGAATGTAAATACATTAAAAATCAAAATTATTACCCACCAGCAGTTAGGTGTTCTCATGCTAGAGCTTGATAATACATAATGAAAGCTTGAGTGCCGGTCCAAGATTCGAACACTTTCACGCGCAAAATGTGGAGATGTTGAGGAATCTGCAATTTTGAACAAACAACAAATTGCAGTCGATCTGTATTGTCACGAAGGGATCAAATTCAGCGTTAAGGGCGGTCTGAGTTGCATTCCGAGATTAGAACCAATTTATCGACATACAGAAGGTCAAATAAAACATGGAATAAGTGTCCTGTGACCCTAAGTAGCGTTTGTTTCGTCACTAGAAATAAATAACTAGTATAAGAAAGGTTACTGTTGATAGAGTTTCTCCGTGTCGCGACTCCTGACTTTATTGTGATTCTACCTAATGTCTACTTGATACAGAAGGAATGTCATGTTTAACATGAATGTCAGACCACAATGCCATTATACCTTCTTCACTTGTCGTAGCCAGAAGAGAGCAGAATCTGTCTCTCCATATCAAAAATCATCAGCAAAATTTTGGAATCGAAACCAGACCATAAGTATATGAACTTAGCATCAATCCAATAGACCACCAAATTCTTTTTTCCATCACTCATTTTTCTACCGTAACAATATTGCTCCACACTGGATGAGAATTCTGACACACAGACTCCCTGTAGTGGTTTGCAGCATGTTCAGTACATTCATTTACTTGGTTGACCGATTCGCCATGAACTAGCTGCCTCGGCTACCCACTGCATACATTCGACTCTATTTTGTAATCACCGAAATAAAATCACGTAACTGACACCTACACAGCACTGCCAACAGTGTAGGATGCAGAAATTTAAACAGGAAGTGTTCTTTTCGACTTGAGCTACTCTATTGCGCAATCTGTTTCTTAATAACGTCGTGCGGTACAAAAGAAGAGCTGTAACTGTCTGTCTCTCAGAAGTCTAGATCCGGCCATATGCATTATCTCACAGCACTGTGCAATGCGCAAGTTCTGGAAGAATTGTTGTTGAGTTCTGGAGGTGTTACAGCTTTGTGTCAGCTAGTAGCGTAACGGTAAGCGTCGCGCACTGCTACACTTTTTAAAACGCCATACTGCTGTCTGCTGAAGTTATCGATCTAATGGAACTTTGAACATAATTCCCTTCACTTCTCAACCCAAAATAGCCGCGTGTGGAAAAAGGGCTAACTTCTGCGACATTTTGTTCTTCTCAAGTTTAATAGATGGCTAGCCTGCAGATGCATCTCGAAACTTTTGTATTATGTATGGGGAGAGCGCATCCTGCCAAAATACGTCAGAAATGTATTTTCTACATTAGCTGTCGTGTGGCAGTGGCATTTTACTCTTCATAAAACCTTGTTTGACAGCTTTAACTCAGAACAGGTTTTCTACATGCATGTAATCAATAAACTGCATGTGCGTAACATTAGAGAATTCGCATATATCGTTGATGATTAATTTCTCTCTCATGTTAACTAATGTTTTAACAACACTAAAAGAAACCGTACGGAAACTGTGCACTGTATTATAAGAAATGAAATAGAACTACCCACGATAACGTTACGACGAAAGTCTGTTTCAATAAAACTGAGTATCTGTACACAAGCGGGCCTCTATCGGCACGAATTGGTAAAATACTGATCACTTAGATTTCGATTGGGTCTGTGTTTGATTGGTTTGCTGTGTCATTCTCAAGTGGTATGCAAATCTGTCATTTCATAAATAAAGATATGTATTCCTAGAAACCCAAAATTTGTTTGTCAGCAGCGGAAAGAGGCGTTACCTGTTGTGCAGCATTGTAAGTTTTTCACCATTCCACTATGAGCCGAAAGTATTTTCTTGCGATTTCGGCATCGATGTGTGATCTGACTGCTTGTAGCTCTTTCACAGAAGGGATAGAAACGTTACAGTCAGCAAGACTGGAACCGCAAACCATAACAGACGCTTTCTCTCAGGTTAGCACGTTTCCACAGAGCTAGTTTAGAGGCAGGCGTCTAGGTCTCCTCTTAAGAGACCAATAGTGGCTAGAACTCGTAAACCGCTATTTAAAGGACGAGATTAGATGCGATTTTCTCGAGCAACGACTTTCCTGGGCTGAAAACCGTAAATTTACAATCTTTTGTTACAGCTCAAGCGTTAATAATAACGTTTTCGTGCCTCGCCGATAGTCGAGAACAACAAACAAACAATAATAAAACAAGACTGAGTGCCTGTGTGTGTGTGTGTGTGTGAGAGAGAGAGAGAGAGAGAGAGAGAGAGAGAGAGAGAGAGAGCGAGATAGAGACAGCGAGAGAGAGAGACAGAAGAGAGAGAGAGAGAGAGAGAGAGAGAGAGAGTGAGGCAGAGAGATAAAAATTAAAAAGATTGAGAGAGAGAGAGTAAATAATTGTTGCAAACAAACTGAATCATGGTATGTAAGCCGGCCGAGTTGGTCTCGTGGTTCTAGGCGCTCAGTCCGGAACCGCGCGACTGCTACGGTCGCAGGTTCGAATCCTGCCTCGTGCATGGATGTGTGTGATGTCCTTAGGTTAGTTAGGTTTAAGTAGTTCTAAGTTCTAGGGGGCTGATGACCGCAGCTGTTAAGTCCCATAGTGCTCAGAGCCATGGTATGTAAAGAAATCTTCCGTTAAAATGAAACGTTCTACATCATTATGAAATGTCGCATTCGTGATCTATGGAACAAGTACAAAGTGTTCATGCATTTAAAGATGAAGCGAATGATATGAAGTTCTGTGACGGAGATACGAACCCAGCACGCAATTGGATTATTAACTAATCAAATGTTACGTATCGGTTTTTCTTACCAGCTGTTAGATATTTGAATCTATAATAACGATACAAATTTTTGTGCCTGAGCGACAACCGAACCGCACACCTACCGTCCTTCTTTATCATCCACGAACATAGCTTAAGTAACACTTGCTTCCTCGCCAACAGTAAGATGTGTGCGCATTTGACCAGAAATAACGACACCTATTGCGATTGTTGGCAACACATGAACAGACATTAAAAATGCACGTTAATTTTCACTAGCAGACTGGTATGCGCGTGATAGGGCTTGAAATGAAATTATGAATATTTTTGTACTGGATCAGGACTCGGACTCACATACTTACCTTTGGAGGAGACCTAGAGAAGATTGCAGTCTTGGGAAAAGGAACGAAATGATTGAACTATACGGTTCCGAGAGATTCAGATCCTCGAAAGATGAGATACGAATTCGAATCACAGTCCAGCACCAAATTTTTCAACGTATCTAGTTCAATCACGCATAAGAAAAATAAGAGCCCTGTTCCTTTAAATGGCTATCGTTTCACCAAATAAAATAAAATTTTCTAATGTAAGTCAGTTTACTGGAGACAGTATTTCTGTTTACCATGACTTCCACCTATATCATTTCCCAACGTAAACCGGCTCTGCCCAATCGGTAATGAAGGAACGTGATGTTTAATGCGGATTCTGGATTATAACGTCTTTCTCTTGAGTTTACCAGAGCTAAAGTAAATCTGTTTGTGCCTCTCAAAAGTAAATGCCTGAACCCACGCATTGCACCTGTGATAGTTCGTTCCACCAGACCATTGTGGCCACATTTCCCAGCCCCAGGAGCGTGCTGTAACGGATGTTGTGCTTAGCTTACAAAATTAGTCACGGTGTAAAAAATGCGAGTCTATTAAATGGTTAGGTAGAAGCAATCTTCTGACGTGGAGATTATGCTATTCTCATGTCAGCAGGATGTAAAGACTCTTCTAGGCATCATAGCCTCGATGTAAAGCCATTTTGAAATAGTCACTAATTCAGCAAATTTCTTAGTTCGAGAAAATCCACTGTGAAGTGTGAAGTTACCGGATAATTCGATTGTTACCGTCATTGTTACTATCATTTTCTTCATACCGTTGCTGGAACACATGTGCTTGAAGATCATTTAATACCTTTTGGTCATTATAGAAGTAGTTGCCCAAGTAGAGGTTCTTTCCCTGTCTACGGAATCCTTTTCATGTTAATATCAAACATCAGCAATTACTCGCAGATTACATTACAACTAAAGTAATTGATGAAGACGTTACTTGATAACAAAAACGGGCTGCCTTTCTTAATTTAATTGCACCTAGAAATGGCTGTCGAATACTGTCAAACCAAAAGCCAAGGGATCTTACTGCCTTCCGTTATACGTAGCTGTCAGTTCTTCCACAAGATTTGGTCGACGTGACCTGTTTCAAGTTGTGTATGGCAGAGAAGTCAGGAAGTCGTTTCTGAAAGTATTTGTATGGAGTGTAGCCATGTATGGAAGTGAAACATGGACAACAAATAGTTTGGACAGGAAGAGAATAGAAGCTTTCGAAATGTGGTGCTACAGAAGAATGCTGAAGATTAGATGGGTAGATCACATAACTAATGAGGAGGTATTGAATAGAATTGGGGAGAAGAGAAGTTTGTGGCACAACTTGAAGAGGAGAAGGGACCGGTTGGTAGGACATGTTCTGAGGCATCAAGGGATCACTAATTTAGCATTGGAGGGCAGCGTGGAGGGTAAAAATCGTAGAGGGAGACCAAGAGATGAATACACTAAGCAGATTCAGAAGGATGTAGGTTGCAGTAGGTACTGGGAGATGAAGAAACTTGCACAAGATAGGGTATCATGGAGAGCTGCATTAAACCAGTCACAGGACTGAAGACCACAACAACATGGCAGATAATGTTTTAGAACATCAATTGTTTTCCTTTACAATAAACAGAAAGATATTCATTCTATGCTATCCAAGCTCAAAATTTTTGCATTAGTATTTCGGATTTAATATTCACTTCTATAATGCAGGAAAGTATTTCACAGTTGCAAAACCCGCATCCGACACATTGACCTTACTAAGTCGCTGACCATAAATTCTAGCTCAGCGTGACATCAGTTTAAGTAACCTAATGTAGCGAAGACTGTTTGCCAGTGCTCTTTTTCACTGGAAAATATGCAATTCACTCATTGGGCTCCAATAGTCACTGTAACAGTAATTTATGTGTGTATACAATGCAGGCGGATTGTGGAATTTAGTGGTGCTCTCTCTTCCACTTCTGTATACAATATGCCCGACCTAAACGGGCCTTTTATCATTACAGGCCCTGGGCAGTGCAACATCATTCTGATAACAGTAACGTGTTTATACTGACAACCTCACCGTTCGGTTTAGCTGATTTTGTAATTATTTAAATAAAACAACATGACCTTCCAGTGGGAGACATTTCGTCCCCCTTTTCCTTGTGTGAAATTTGTCAGTAAGCTTTTTGCCTTCCAACCAGCGAAATGCGGCAGAGTACAGCCAGTAAACAATTCACAAACCCCGATTTAGTGCCGTTAAGACGATTTCTTTAAACATTGTCGTAGCTGAAGGGATTTAGTTTTTTCTTAAATCGTCTTATGCAGCAACGTTCACAGATATCTCAAATGGGAAAAGCTCTTTATCCAGGTACGAAGGTTGTGAGACAAACTTCCCACAGTTTGTGTCAGGTTGATCTTTTCGTCTTATAGCACTGCATACGTATTTTGTCTAAGAGGTATCTCAAGCAGTGTTCCTGTAGCTGTGGGAATCATTGGTTGAAACCGAGTTTACCGCCAATCGGTACAGTACTGCTAAATATTCAAAATGATTATCAACCAGTCTGAGTTCATCCACAAACTGAGGCGTATTTATAATACGGTAGCTAGACTGTGTATCCTTGTCTTCCTTGAGTGGGCATTACACACACGTATACAACACTGGCCGGCCGAAGTGGCCGAGTGGTTCTAGGCGCTTCAGCCTGGAACTGCGCGACCACTACGGTTGCAGGTTCGAATCCTGCCTCGGGCATGGATGTGTGTGATGTCCTTAGGTTAGTTAGGTTTATGTAGTTCTAAGTTCTAGGGGACTGATGACCTTCGGAGTTATGTCCCATAGTGCTCAGAGCCATTTGAACCAGCCATATACAATACTATGAATACTTCGAACGCTGTAGCTAACGTTGCTCTCACAAGATAATTTTGTTTTTTTTTTTCAATTTTTCTGGGTGTTCACCGTGCAATATGTGTTGTAAATACAGTCTTAAACAAAAAAATTGTCCATAAGGTGGACAATACAATCGTGCTGCCATCAGAATTCTATGTCCGGCAAAATGCTCGATCTGGCTACATTGTAGCCTGCTTCACTTCCTGGAGGAAGTCTTGCGTGCAGTCTGAATGCATCATTTTCCACTGCGACTGTAGTCTTGAGGTAATACGCAGGACTAGCTACTACGACATCTGGCAACCGAGAGCACACGTCGACATAATTTTTATCACCCCTTCCTCTCGGTGCTGAAGCTATGAGTGTATTTCAAGCGAATCTACGAAATATTTCGCTTTCTGTCGCATTGGTAATAACAGTTTGGTTCAACAACATTTTAGCGAGAGATTTCTTGGCCGACCATCCGCCTCTGAACACGGCATGCATCTGAGTTCTCTGTGAGCCGTTTGCTGCCTACCGGCGGGGGCTGAGGCACTGCGCTGCCTTCTGCCGGCAACGTCTGCTCCACTCCTCATTCTCGACGATGTGAAATGCTTTAATGTTGTTGAGTGGTGACCCATAAAATCTGTCTACAGTTTGTGTTTCACACTCTAATGCAACGGAGGCACAAAACTGTTTTTATTTGGTGAGTATTTTAATACACTAGTATGCAATACATCAATGTGGCACAGATTTAATTTCATTGTGATCCAGTGCGCTATAATTAAAGTGTCAAATTCTGTTCTTTTTCCTTTCACAAGAGATTCTTCAAATAATTTATTTTTTTCATGGATTCATATGTGTTAGTCTAGGCACAGAGAGTAAATGCAGTGTAATGGGTTTGGTTCCTTTCTTTGATTCCCTCTGGTAAATGGATGCAAAACATAGTGTCAATACCTTTCAGAAACTGCTACATAGCTACTCAGGCATATTGCTTGTTTTGAGGTCTATACATTAATTAATGGAGAAATGAACGCTATTCAGAAGTGATATTTAAAATATTCAATTGGATTTAAGGCGACAAAATTGCCCATATTTGAAGCTAGCCAGAGAAAAAGTAAGTCGCTAGAGCCGGTGTTAGTAAATGTCTGCAGAGAGTTCCTAACTGCTACTGCGGAAATTTAGCATAGGGGCCCTGCCCTACAGTAATCAAGGGGTTCATTCCCTTCATACTTATCACCCTGGCATGTGAGTCTTATTTGAAGAACAAGACTGAAATTCGTATCGTTGACGGTCGATTCGAATTTCTTCAGAGACGCTTGTATTGTGAAGCAGCTTGCCAGTCAGAAAGCCAAGATCTATGACCATTAACACAACTTACTGGGTCGAGCTACCAAGAGGACTTGAAGTGTAAAGGTTTTTCTTCCGTTTTCGTTAGAGAATTTTTTCCGGAAATTCGTAGTTCCATAAAATAAATCAGAAAAAAAGCTCGCACGCGCTGGCTCCTACCACGGTTAGCACTGACGATTCATTGAGCCATTGCGACACGAGACACGGGCTGTACCACGGGGCTACGGACACACTGCTGCGAATACTCCATTCTCATCATGGTATTGGTCGCTCAGCCTCATAACACATCGTGAAAGATAATAAAAGTTGTCACTTATGTGTAGAATAGCATTTCTTTAGCCAAAAATTTGAATTTTCAGTCTCAGTGTCTCAGTTTACATGAGGATTATACAGCACGAGTCATTCAAATGGAAAGGGAATATCAAGTGAATTTAGCGGGTCAATTCAGTACCATACGTGGAAGTGATTGCACTGTCACAGTGTTGCCAAATGTTTGTGACGGTGTTGCCAATTCTCAGCTGTGCTAGGAACAACTCTGTAGCGGTATCTGAGGAGAATCCCATGCTCATTTTATAGCAGGATACGGAGAGGAGGCTTGTGGTTTGGTTAATATGCAGCGTTTTCTCCTACCAGTTGTGTCAAACATTCAGGTGTATAATCTTCCATAACGATTACAGTTTCCCACAAAATATATACAAATAAAACACTTACCCTCTTACTTTGTGACAAAAGATTATTTCAGTACAAAAAAGTTTTTGGAAATATACTTTGCCCACCTGTCACAAAAAGTAAGATAACACCTCGAATTCGATTGCATCTATGTGCAGTCTTGTGATCATACAGGTAGAATATCATGAATTGAAAGAGAATGTAGAAAAATGTTGGTGCGAAAGAAAGCTGTAAGAAACACAGTTAAATAATTATTCCGTGCCATGTAATAGATAATTCATTTGAAAATTCAGAAGAGAAGAAACTAAAAATTATGCCCATTAAGACAGAAAGTAAAATGCAGATCAGCGCTTTTTCATCTTCCGATCTATGCAAATAATCTATACTAATCAGCGTATGCATTGCTTTCGTAATGTTTCCCTCTTGTTTAGTCTTCTAATGATGAACTGGATCCACACCCATGAGTCTGATTGTTTCTTTGTATCCTTCCATCTACTATCTTTGTGTGTTACTGCTCGGTGTTCAAAAAGCAAAATATTATACCTGCTCCCACGAGGTATTAGAGCGAGATGGCAAGTAGGCTAACGAATTATAATCAAAATACACCGAGACGCCAATTTGTCTGTCGTTATGGTGTTAAGTCGACAGAAATAGTTGGATATTATTGCCTGTATCACCGCATCCAGTTGTCGTTTGCTCTTACTGAGATTTTCATATTACCCTGAACATAAGACGCCGAGAAAAACGTGTATATTCTCCGTGATGAAACATCCCACATTCCATTCATCCTGATCCATTCGTAACGTGCATCGGCAGCAGTGAATGATAGGAAATCTGTTGTGAGGTGACGAATAACAATGAAAATGGTAGCAATAAAAAAATCAGTAATCAAAGATGTTTACTGCATTACATACGATTGTTACGGATTAACAAAATAACCAAGAAAGACTGAGTGTTTAATTGCCGCACTGCATAGGTCTTCTTACCTCTTTGATACTGAATTCTGTTCTGGTTGTTTGCAGAGAGAAAAGAAAGACCCCTGTAGCCATACATATCGCTAGTACAACGAGATACTACCTATCAACTATCCTTGCTTTACATCACGAGACGAACATGGCGTCACCGAGCTGATATTTTAAATACATTTCTGTTTTCTCTCTCTATCTCTCCCCTCTATTTTTATTTTTATTTTCTGAGGAAAGCATCGAGAAGCGCGAGTAATAAGCAAGTAGGCATATAATCTATTTACAGTTATTTTCATCGGGATACATCATGCAAAAATACACATTTTAAGTGTATTGAGCTTGCTCGCATTCAGTGGGCTGAAACCCGTCACAGAAGCAAGCAAAACACAAATATTTCTTCCACCATGCACAAAACACAAACGAAAGAGAAGACGGCAATGGGATGCCGGTGATGCAGGCAATAATACCCAACTGTTTCTACCGACTTCACACCATGACGACGGACACATTGGCATCTCAGTGTATTTTGATTATAATTCGTTAGCCTTCTTGCGATCTCGTTCAAATACCTCGTGGGGGCAGGCATAATTTATTGCTTTTTGAACACCGAGCAGTAACTCACAAAGATAGTAGATGGAAGGATACAAAGAAACAACCAGACTCATGGGTGTGCAGCCACTTCAACATTAGAAGACTAAACAAGACGGATACATTATGAAAGCAATGCATACGCTGATTTGTATACATTATTTGTATGGATCGGAAGAAGAAAAAGCGCAGATCTGCACAGTGCCCGCATCTGCCCTTTAGTTTCTGTCCACACCCATGAGTCTGAATGTTTCTTTGTATCCTCCCATCTACTAAAATTAGATTTGAGAACAACGATAGCTACAGCGCCCGAAGTATTCATAGTATTGTCTACGTGTGTGTAAATGTCTTCCAATGCTCACTCAAAAAAGACAAGGATACACAGTCTAGCTACAGTATTACAAATACGCCTCAGTTTGTGGATGAACTCAGACTTAGGTTGATAATAATTTTGAATATTTGGCAGTACTGCACACATTGGTGTTAAACTCGTTTTCAACCAATGATTCCCACAGCTACAGGAACACTACTTGTGATACCTCTTGGACAACATACTCATGCAATGCTACCAGACGAAAAGATCAACCTGACACAAACTGTGGGAAGTTTGTCTCACAACCTTCGAACCTGGATAAAGAGCTTTCCCTATTTGAGATATCTGTGAACGTTGCTGCATAAGACGATTTAAGAAGAAACTAAATTCCTTCAGCTACGACAATGTTTAAAGAAATCGTCTTAACGGCACTAAATCGGGGTTTGTAAATCGTTTCCTGGCTGTACTCTGCCGCATTTCGCTGGTTGGAAAGCAAAAAGCTTACTGACAAATTTCACACAAGGAAAAGGGGGACAAAATTTCTCCCACTGGAAGGTCATGTTGTTTTATTTAAATGATTACAAAAATGGTTCAAATGGCTCTGAGCACTATGGGACTCAACATCTTAGGTCATAAGTCCCCTAGAACTTAGAACTACTTAAACCTAACTAACCTAAGGACATCACACACACCCATGCCCGAGGCAGGATTCGAACCTGCGACCGTAGCAGTCCCGCGGTTCCGGACTGCAGCGCCAGAACCGCTAGACCACCGCGGCCGGCAAAATGATTACAAAATCAGCTAAACCGAACAGTGAGGCTGTCAGTATAAGCACATTACAGTTATCAGAATGATGTTGCACTGCCCAGGGCCTGTAATGATAAAGGGCCCGTTTAGGTCGGGCATAAAAATACAGAAGCGGAAGAGAGAGCACCACTAAATTCCACAATCCGCCTGCATTGTATACACACATAAATTACTGTTACAGTGACTATTTGAGCCCAATGAGTGAATTGCATATTTTCCAGTGAAAAAGAGCACTGGCAAACAGTCTTCGCTACATTAGGTTTCTTAATCTGGTGTCACTTGGCTCAAATGGCTCTGCGCACTATGGGACTCAACATCTGTGGTCATAAGTCCCCTAGAACTTAGAACTACTTAAACCTAACTAACCTAGGGACATCACACACATCCATCCCCGAGGCAGGATTCGAACCTGCGACCGTAGCAGTCGCGGTGTCACTCTGAGCTAGAATTTATGGTCAGCGACTAAGTAAGCTCAATGTGTCGGATGCGGGTTTTGCAACTGTTAAATACTTTCCTGCATTATAGAAGTGAATATTAAATCTGAACTACTAATGCGAAAATTTTGAGCTTGGATAGCTTAGAATGAAAATCTTTCTGTTTATTGCAAAGGAAAACAATTGATGTTCTAAAACATTATCTGCCATGTTGTTGTGGTCTTCAGTCCTGAGACTGGTTTAATGCAGCTCTCCATGATACCCTATCCTGTGCAAGTTTCTTCATCTCCCAGTACCTACTGCAACCTACATCCTTCTGAATCTGCTTAGTGTATTGATCTCTTGGTCTCCCTCTACGATTTTTACCCTCCACGCTGCCCTCCAATGCTAAATTAGTGATCCCTTGATGCCTCAGAACATGTCCTACCAACCGGTCCCTTCTCCTCTTCAAGTTGTGCTACAAACTCCTCTTCTCCCCAATTCTATTCAATACCTCCTCATTAGTTATGTGATCTACCCATCTAATCTTCAGCATTCTTCTGTAGCACCACATTTCGAAAGCTTCTATTCTCTTCCTGTCCAAACTATTTGTTGTCCATGTTTCACTTCCATACGTGGCTACACTCCATACAAATACTTTCAGAAACGACTTCCTGACTTCTCTGTCATACACAACTTGAAACAGGTCACGTCGACCAAATCTTGTGGAAGAACTGACAGCTACGTATAACGGAAGGCAGTAAGATCCCTTGGCTTCTGGTTTGACAGTATTCGACATCCATTTCTAGGTGCAATTAAATTAAGAAAGGCAGCCCGTTTTTGTTATCAAGTAACGTCTTCATCAATTACTTTAGTTTTAATGTAATCTGCGAGTAATTGCTGATGTTTGATATTAACATGAAAAGGATTCCGTAGACAGGGAAAGAACCTCTTCTTGGGCAACTACTTCTATAATGACCAAAAGGTATTAAATGATCTTCAAGCACATGTGTTCCAGCAACGGTATGAAGAAAATGATAGTAACAATGACGGTAATAATCGAATTATCCGGTAACTTCACACTTCACAGTGGATTTTCTCGAACTAAGAAATTTGCTGAATTAGTGACTATTTCAAAATGGCTTTACATCGAGGCTATGATGCCTAGAAGAGTCTTTACATCCTGCTGACATGAGAATAGCATAATCTCCACGTCAGAAGATTGCTTCTACCTAACCATTTAATAGACTCGCATTTTTTACACCGTGACTAATTTTGTAAGCTAAGCACAACATCCGTTACAGCACGCTCCTGGGGCTGGGAAATGTGGCCACAATGGTCTGGTGGAACGAACTATCACAGGTGCAATGCGTGGGTTCAGGCATTTACTTTTGAGAGGCACAAACAGATTTACTTTAGCTCTGGTAAACTCAAGAGAAAGACGTTATAATCCAGAATCCGCATTAAACATCTTGTTCCTTCATTACCGATTGGGCAGAGCCGGTTTACGTTGGGAAATGATATAGGTGGAAGTCATGGTAAACAGAAATACTGTCTCCAGTAAACTGACTTACATTAGAAAATTTTAACGATAGCCATTTAAAGGAACAGGGCTCTTATTTTTCTTGTGCGTGATTGAACTAGATACGTTGAAAAATTTGGTGCTGGACTGTGATTCGAATTCGTATCTCATCTTTCGAGGATCTGAATCTCTCGGAACAGTATAGTTCAATCATTTCGTTCCTTTTCCCAAGACTGCAATCTTCTCTAGGTCTCCTCCAAAGGTAAGTATGTGAGTCCGAGTCCTGATCCAGTACAAAAATATTCATAATTTCATTTCAAGCCCTATCACGCGCATACCAGTCTGCTAGTGAAAATTAACGTGCATTTTTAATGTCTGTTCATGTGTTGCCAACAATCGCAATAGGTGTCGCTATTTCTGGTCAAACACGCTCATATATTACTGTTGACGAGTAAGCAAGTGTTACTTAAGCTATGTTCGTGGATGATAAAGAAGGACGGTAGGTGTGCGGTTCGATTGTCGCTCAGGCACAAAAATTTGTATCCTTATTATAGATTCAAACATCTAGCAGCTGGTAAGAAAAACCGATACGTAACATTTGATTAGTTAATAATCCAATTGCGTGCTGGGTTCGTATCTCCGTCACAGAACTTCACATCATTCGCTTCATCTTTAAATGCATGAACACTTTGTACTTGTTCCATAGATCATGAATGCGACATTTCGTTATGATGTAGAAAGTTTCATTTTAATGAAAGATTTCTTTACATACCATCATTCAGTTTCATTGCAACAATTTTTTACTCTCTCTCTCTCATTCTTCTTAATTTTTATCTCTCTCTCTCTCTCTCTCTCTCTCTCACACACACACACACACACACACACACACACAGGGACTAAGTCTTTTTTTATTATTGTTTGTTTGTTGGTCTCGACTATCGGCGAGGCACGAAAACGTTCGTCAATGGTTTTCTTAGTTTTGAGTTACTGATTTATGAAGCTTAGTTTGCAGTCAGATCTGAGTATTATTAGTAACTATGCTCCAGTCCCTAAACCCAGTTACAGAAATGTGAACCAGACGGATTACGTATTCCAGGCCGTAGCAGCCGCGTCTTTGAGACGTCAGCTATGGTCACTTCCCAGCTCACTGTAGGATCACATCGGTTCGTCTTCTTCCTGCTGGTAATGTAACTGAGATTTGGCAACAAGGCAAGGTATATTTGGCAACTCTGTGATCGACGAGTTACTTCCTGGTATGCACGGAATTGAGCCTCAAAGTTCACTTGATTTTTCCTGTCATTTCCATTGAATAATCTGTGTTATTATTAACGCTTGAGCTGTAACAAAAGATTGTAAATTTACGATTTTCAGCCCAGGAAAGTCGTCGCACGTGAAAATCGCATCTAATCTCGTCCTTTAAATAGCGGTTTACGAGTTCTAGCCACTACTGGTCACCTAAGAGGAAACCTAGGCGCTTCCCTTTACCATAGCTGTGTGGAAACGTGCTAACCTGAGAGAAAGCGTCTGTTATGGTTTGCGGTTTCAGTCTTGCTGACTGTAACGTTTTTATCCCTTCTGTGAAAGAGCTACAAGCAGTCAGATCACACATCGATACGGAAATCGCAAGAAAATACTTTCGGCTCATAGAGCAATGGTGAAAAACGTACAATGCTGCACAACAGGTAACGCCTCTTTCCGCTGCTGACAAACAAATTTTGGGTTTCTAGGAATACATAACTTTATCTATGAAATGACACATTTGCATACCACTTGAGTATGACACAGCATACCAATCAAACACAGACCCAGTCGAAATCTAAGTGATTAATATTTTACCAATTCGTGCCGATAGAGGCCCGCTTGTGTAAGATACTCAGTTTTATTGAAACAGACTTACGTCGTAACGTTATCGTGGGTAGTTTTATTTCATTTCTTATAATACAGTGCACAATTTTCGTACGGTTTCTTTTAGTGTTGTTAAAACATTAGTTAACATGAGAGAGAAATTAATCATCAACGATATATGCGATTTCTCTAATGCTATGCACATGCAGTTTATTGATTACATGCATGTAGAAAAAGCTGTTCTGAGTTAAAAGTGTCAAACAAGGTTTGATAAAGAATAAAATGCCACTGCCACATGACAGATAATGTAGAAAATACATTTCTGACGTATTTTGACACGATGCGCTCTCCCCATACATGATACAAAAGTTTCGAGATGAATCTGCAGCCTGGCCATCTACTAAACATGAAAACAACAAAATGTCGCAAAAGTTCGCCCTTTTACCACATGCGACTATTTTGGGTTGAGAAGTGAAGGGAATTATGTTCAAAGTTCCATTAGATGGATAACTTCTGCAGACAGCAGTATGGCGTTTCAAAAAATGTAGCAGTGAATACCCAAACCCGCAACGCTTACCGTTACGCTACTAGCTGACACGTAGCTGCAACACCTTAGAACTCAACAACAATTCTTAGAGAATTTCCGCATTGCGCAGTGTTGTGAGATAATGCATATGGCCGGATCTAGACTTCTGAGAGACAGACAGTTACAGCTTCTTTTTTGCACTGCACGACGTCTTTAACAAACAGATATCGTATTAGAGTAGCTCAGGTCGAAAGGAACAGTTCCTTTTAAATTTCTGCATCCTACACTGTTGGCAGTTCTGTGTAGGTGTCAGTTACGTGTTTTTATTTCGTTGATTACAAAATAGAGTCGAATGTATGCACTGGGTAGCCGAGGCAGCTAGTTCATGACGATTCGGTCAACCAAGTAAATGAATTTACTGAACATGCTGCAAACCACTACAGGGAGTCTGTGTGTCCGAATTCTCATCCAGTGTGGCGCAACATTGTTATGATAGAAAAATGAGTGAGAGAGAAGAGAATTTGGTCGTCTATTGGATTGATCCTAGGTTCATATGCTTATGGTCTGTGTTCGTTTTCAACTGCTGCTGGTGATTTTTGATATGGAGAGACAGATTCTGTTCTCTTCTGGCTACGCCAAGTGAAGAAGGTATAATGGCATTGTGGTCTGACAGTCATGTTAAACATGGTATTCCTTCTCTAGCAAGTAGACATTTGGTTGAATCACAATAAAGTCAGGAGCCGCGACATGTAGAGACATTCTTATACTAGTTAATTATTTTTAGTGACGAAACAAACGCAATGTAGGGTCACAGGACATTTATTCCATTTTTTATTTGAGCTTCTGTATGTCAATAAAATTGGTTCTGAACTGGGAATGTAACTCAGAACGCCCTTAACGCTGAATTTGATCCCTTCTTGACAATATAGCTCGACTGGTATTTGTTGCTTGTTCAAAACTGCAGATTCCTCAACATCTCCACATATTGCGCATGAAAGGGTTCAAATCCTGGCCCGGCACTACAGCTTTCATTATGTATTATCAAGCTCTAGCATGAGAACACCTCTTTACTGGTGGATAATAAATTTGATTTTTAATGTATTTTCATTCATTGTCAACACTCACGATATCTGACGTTTTTGAGTCCCAGTGAGACACAGAACTGTTTGCGAAATCATTGTAAATTCAAGGATGTTATTCCGAGCTGCTGATGGAGAAAAATTCGGTAGCTGACGTCTTTTTGTGTGCAGTCAACAACGATATGTGTGTGGTTCGATTCCCAGTCAGCACTGAACTCTTCGTCATATAATTTCTAGTTCAAACATGCTCACATGTCGCTGCTGGTGTAACAAACCCATTTTTAACGTTCGTTTTCTCTAGAATATAACAGCAATAGCTGCCAGGTTGGAGTCCTGGGAAAGAAAAAATTGATGTTTCGTCTCTTCATTTCAGTTAAAACATGTAGCTACTGCCGAGAAAATCCGATATGTCACAGTTAATTGTGCTTCGATGACAATCCAGTTAGGTTCTGGGTTCGAATCCCTGTCCAACACAAAGCTTTACCTCACGGCATTTCAAGTAAGTTACTTGTGAAGAAGCAATATTTAACATCTCTCGTAGTTCGTTAACAAGGACAGTAGATGCTGGGTAGGAATTCGCATCCGTTAACAATGTTTACGTTATGTAATTTAAAGTTGATATTTGCTAGCTGATACTGTCTAAAATCGAAGTATATCACTCTCTGTATGCCTAGTCAGGAATGACTGTTTCCGTCAGTCACGAAGTCTTTGCTTAGTCTGCATGACCTGGGTTTGAATCCATATGCAGAACGAGACGGTTCGTCTTGTCATTTGAAGTTCATACATATTCTCAACTAGCTGCTCGTGAATAACTTAAATTTTTAATGTTATTTTGTGTCAAATAATAAGTACGGTATGTTATTTTGAAGAGGAAATCATAAATACGACGAACTTACTACGTGAATTACCTATCTGACGTAATAATGAGAGTGGTAACATTTCATGTATTGTAATAAATGTGAGCTTACAAGCCTTAGGAACCGTCTTATCAGTGATAAGATGTTCCATGATATTTGTAGTACCTTGGTATTACTTTACATCTTGAGTTATTGCGATACAGAGCAGTGTTTTCTAGTGGTGACTTGTTGGATCCATTTTCAATAGTCAAACTACTGTACCTAGGGGTGATCAGAGGACCTGCTAGACAGCTGCGCTATATGGCTTGCATTCTAATCAGGCGAAATGCAATTCATGTCGTTCGGACACTTTTGAGCACGACTGTACGTATGCGATGTAGCCTGGGATCAAAGAGGATTAAGTGAAATAAACACCCGTTTTCTGATCATTCTATATCATATTTTGATTATTCCTCCCCAATAACTTATGAAAGTGCAAATCATTATTGTTATTTTTCCTTTCCAGAGAAACAAGATTCGGTGTACCGAAAGGACGTTTGCTGAAAGATACGAAAAAAAATCTGATCGATCATGGGCCTTCTACTCTTTAGTTGAATTTTTGGATATAGTAAGTGGGTAATTTCCCTAACCCCCACAAAAAAATTAAAAATATTAAGTGTCATGTAATATTTGGGTAATGTAATATCATGTATAGATACTTTTTATTACCCTGACACGTTCCACATCATTACGAAGTGTCGTATTCATGATCTGTGGAACAAGTACTAATCTAATCTAATCTAATCTAACCTACGCTGGCACGATGACGTCACGGCGTGACAAACACATAGAGACGTGATCTACCGGTAGCGGATTCAACCAATGTTTACGCATTATTAGTCTCGTTGTTAACCATTCGAACGTGACGGTACTTTGTCATATAAGAAAGCTCGAGCGACGAGGGAGTAGAATTGTTCACGTCAAAAATGATGTAAGTGGAACGTACTACAAGCAGACTTACAGTCTTTCTCTTTAGACAGTTGAGGGAATAGACTTTTTCACGTCAAATATTATGTGAATCCAACGCGATGCGAGCAGATGTCTAGTCTGCAGCTGCAACCAGTTGCAGTAACTTCGCTACTCGACGCCTGGCGCTGTCACACGGTATTCAACAGGTCGAAGAAGCATCGCAAGCGAAATAGAGCACCATTTATGTAGAATTGCGCTCTACCAAACCTGTGGTTCGTTAGTTTAGGAACAGTACTTAAATGACACAGTAAATGGTAGGATTATCGGTAGTACTAGTAGTATTGGTAGTGAACGAAACATAAATGAATGTTTCAGAGAGAAACTGGGAGCCGACGGCTGCTCTTTGATTTTTGTTATTTTGTTTCTTTGTTTTGCACGTAATTAGAACCGCACATAGTTCAGTGTTAGTCCATTGTGTATTTTATATCCTTACAAAAAAAATTGCTTTTTGTAACCAATAAAAATTAGTTGACAACGTTACTTCTGCGTTTTTTATGTAACCAAAGCAGTTACTTTTGATGAAAGTACAGTTTACACTCACAAACATAAAAATATCTTTATAATTATTGTTATTGTGTTGTATTCACCAGAGCGTTACCATGATGAAAAAATTCAAGGGTTTCCTGTTATTATTGATAAATGCGGAATTTACTTAGAATAACCGAATCACTTATCATATAATCTCGACGAAGCTTTCAAGTGATATTTGATATGTTTTTGTTTTGTGGACTTTTTATCTTACCTTTTTTTTTTTTTTTGAAAACTGGGTTGTCAAGCGCTATATGACAAATCTGCTTTTTTTTTATTTTTCCTACGCCATAACTATATTTCACGTTACGAATATACAGTTTTGGAATAAAACCTGAATAAATGATTGACGTTCCAAGTTTGCTATTTTTAAGTAATAGACAGGAAGATACCTATGTAGAACAAAAATGTTCTGCGGGTTACTTTGGTTCTACAAGGCTAACCACTTCCGGTTCCTAGGGTAAACTTCGAGGGTAGTTCAATATGTAAAGCAACACTTCTTTTTCTTTCTCCGCCAGTTTCGATTGAAGAAATGCGGAATTTGCTGTGGGACGTTGTGGAATAGTTCCCGCTTCAGCCCCTGGAATTCAGATAGTTAGCCGCATTGTATGTAACCTTCAAAATGGAGTCTGTAACGGAAGTACTTTGCAAGAAGAGAGCTGTCATTCAGTTTATTTTACCCGGAAACGAGTGCATCGCAAGTATTCATAGGCGCTTGCAGAATATCTACGGAGACCTGGTTGCGAACAATAGCGCAGTGACTCGTTCATCATCGCAAGAAGGTCGTGCAAACCTGTCCGATGTCCCACGTGCCGGCTAGGCGCATCGGCTATGACTCCTGCAGTGCTGGAGTATGTGGACACTCTCATTCGAGGTGACAGATGGATCACCATCAAATACCTCGCTGTACAACTGGAAGTTGGTAGTGCTGATACACTCCTCCACCAGTTGCTGTACTCTACATCTACATCTACATCTACGTGGTTACTCTGCAATTCACACTTAAGTGCCTGGCAGAGGGTTCATAGAACCATCTTCACACTACTTCTCTACCATTCCACTCTCGAATGGCGCGTGGGAAAAAGGAACACCAAACTGTTTCCGTTCGAGCTCTGATTAGTCTTATTTCATTATGATGATCATTTCTCCCTACGTAGGAGGGTGTCAACAAAATATTTTCGCATTCGGAAGAGAAAGTTGGTGATTGAAATTTCGTAGATTGATCTAGCCACAAAGAAAACCGCCTTTGTTTCAGTGACTGCCACTCCAACTCGGGTATCATATCAGTGACACTCTCACCCCTACTGCGCGATAACACGAAACGAGCTGCCTTTCTTTGCACTTTTTCGATGTCCTCCGTCAATCCTACCTGGTAAGGATCCCATACCGCTCAGCAATATTCCAGCAGAGGACGGACAAGTGTAATATAGGGTGTCTCTTTAGCGGGTTTGTCGCATCCTAAGTGTTCTGCCAACAAAGCACAGTCCTGGTTTCGCCTTCCCCACAATATTATCTATGTGGTCTTTCCAATTTAAGTTGCTCGTAATTGTATTTCCTAGGTATTTAGTCGAATTGACAGCCCTTAGATTTGTGCGATTTATAGTATACCCAAAATTTATCGGATTTCTTTTAGTACCCATGTGGATAACCTCATACTTTTCTTGGTTTAGTGCCAATTGCCACTTTTCTCACCATACAGAAATTCTCTCTAGATCATTTTGTAATTGGAATTGATCGTCTGATGATTTTACTAGACGGTAAATTACAGCGTCATCTGCAAACAATCTAAGGGGCTGCTCAGATTATCACCCAGGTACTTATATAAATCAGGAACAGCAGAGGGCCTATGACACTACCTTGCGAAACGTCAGGTGTCACTTCTGTTCTACTCGATGATTCACCGTCTATCGCTAAGAACTGTGACCTCTCTGAGAGGAAATCACGAATCCAGTCACACAACTGTGTAACCTCCCCAAAAAAAAAATAAAAGTATAATTATGTCGTTCACATTCAGTATAACCTACCAACAGGAAAATTCCGTAACCTGGCCGATAGATTTGTCTTATATAAAAGGAAACAACTGATTTTTCTTTACAATAATCGGGATGATCATGGATTGGAGAAATTAGTAAATTCTTTAAATTGAAATGAATGGTTGTTAAAAGTTACTTTTTATGAGAAAGATTATTGTTAAGAGATTTTTAAAACATTTACATGGGACTTGATATAACAATACTACATATGCGCGAGGCTGCTTTTACCTTACACTATAACGCTCAGGCTCCGCCATCGCTCCCCATGACCGGCCCAGCCAACACGATACACCAGACTACTAGCTACTACTTACTGCTACTAACACACAGTTCCTACTGCGTACAACACTGCTCTTTGGTCTGAGATTCTCTTATACCTTACATATCGCAGGCAGCGCGTGAGCAATACATCAAAATTACATGTGCTCGAGTGCCCTAGCAACAAATTTCTTAATCATGGACCTCTTACATAACCCTCCACTGGGGGGGGGGGGGGGGGGGCAAAAATTTGGCAGCGATTGTGAGTCAATTGGACTTGCCATGAGCAACAAATTTTTCTATAATCTATTTAGTTACTAAGTCTACAGTCACAGAGTATATACATTATTGATAAGTGCAGAACATATTAAGAAAAACAAAATGTATGTGCAATGAATACAAAATATATAAACAAATGACATAAAGTGCACACGCACTGTAGATGTCTTTAGCATTTTTACATAACATATCATGGAGTGAAATAAAGTGCACACGCACTGTAGAAGTCTTTAGCATTTTTAGGACAACTAATCTTATTACAAATGAAATGAAGTGCACACGCACTGTAAAAGTCTTTAGCATATTTAGAACAACTGATCATATTAACAAATTAAATAAAGTGCACACACACTGTAAAAATCTTTAGTATTCTACAAGAACTGATTACCCTAAAAAATGAAATAAAGTGCACACACACTGTTGAAGTCTTTAGCATTTTTACAACAAATAAACATATCAAGGAGTGAAATAAAGTGCACACGCACTGTAAAAGTCTTTAGCATATTTAGGACAACTGATCATATTAACAAATGAAATGAAGTGCACACACACTGTAAAAATCTTTAGTATTTTACAAGAACTGATTACCCTATAAAAATGAAATAAAGTGCACATGCACTGTAGAAGTCTTTAGCATTTTTACAACAAATAAACATATCAAGGAGTGAAATAAAGTGCACACACACTGTAAAAGTCTTTAGCATATTTAGGACAACTAATCTTGTTAACAAATGAAATGAAGTGCACACGCACTGTAAAAGTCTTTAGCATATTTACAAGAATTTAAACGCACTGTATAAGTCTTTACCATTTTACAAGAACTAGGAAAGGAATGGGAAGGATTGCATCGTGGTTGTAGCACAGTAGGTTGCACGTAGCTGCACTGAAAGTCCATATCTTTCTACAGTAGCACAACACCAAGTGAGACAATCTGAAGTTCTCTTCCCTGAAGTATTTATCAGTGTAGCGAAGACACTGAAATGTTGTTTTAATATTTATGTTATCGTTTTGGTACTACATTAGGTACACCAAACAGTAGGACCATAATGACATCTCCATCGTTCAAGGTGGTGCACAGCTTGATATGTCAACACCACATTCTTGTAGAATCCGTACTCTCACATCAACAGAGAATTAGTGCAAAAACCAAATATAGTGCTCCATGATCATGAGGATGGACAGGACAAACGGATATTGCAGTAATTTCTGGTAATTAGGTCAGAAGGTGAAGGACATTAAGTCTTATGCTAGTCATCATTGAGAATTCCACTAGTCTATCAACCGATCTGAACGATTACTGGCATTCATTGGCTATTTACTAAACATTTGTGTACTATGTATGGAGTATTACAGAACAGTATTCATAAGTCATCTTATTACAGTAATATTGGCACTCATTGGCCAGTTACAAACCATTTTTATGCATTATTCAGAAGTCATCATTTAAAGCAAGAGTTAATTAATGGCATAGCATTTATGCATAAGTCATCATATTACAGTAAACAGTGGCATTCATTGGCCAGTTACTAAACATGTAGCAAGTATTGACTATTACAAAACACTATTCATAACTCATCTGATTGCAATAATTATTGGCAATCATTGGCCAGTTACAAAGTATTCATATAGTTTTACAAAACATTATTCAGTATTATTCAGAAGTCATCATTCAAAACAAGAGTTAATTATTGGAATTGCATTAATGCATAAGTCATCATTCAGTATTACTCAGAACTCATCATTCAAGTGACATAGGACATATTTAAAATATAACACACTGTAAGTATTACTCAAGGTCTGTAGTCCAATAATACATAGATATAATGGATTCAATACAATAGAGAAATTTGTATTATATTTAGAACTTGAAATATATCTTCAACTGGTAGCATTATTTGGTTGTATACTGGTAATAGTTGGGACTGGTAATATTTTTTTTTTCTAGCAGTGCATTGCGTTGGGATCGATAATTAATTGCTGGGGCATGAAAATATTTGCTTTTGACTTATTGCTGGAAATAAGGATTAATAACGTCATTCATCATGATTCAGCTGTAGCAAGGTTATGAAACCAGTAGAGTACATGTGATCACATTCATGAATGATACACACAAATGGGTAAAAAAAATGCAAGTACTAGAACAGGTTTAATAACTAAGTGTTTATAGCATATTAATTTCATGAAAAGCTTCTCCTGGAAAAAATACAAAATGGATTATTCAGCTGAAAGAATAAATGCATATTATGCTGAAAAGTAGTGAACTTCGAATTAACAGGTAATGAAACGTGTACTCAATATGTATGTACTCTAGCTGTCTTTTCCAAAACATTCAGTCATTATACCATGCGACATACTGTCAAAACGAACTGCAACAAATACTTAAATAAATACATGGCATTTCTTAACTAACAGTAAATATATAAACGTCATCATTATCTTCATCTGCAAAGAAAAACTTCATTATTCATATTAGCATATTCTTCATATAACTATTCATCATCACTTATTATCGTCTGCAAAAAAATAGACACTTCATTGTTCGTTATTCATATTACCATTTACTTCATACAACTATTCATAGTATAGAGTTTCTAATTTCTAGCATATTTCATAACTAAAATTAACAAGTGTAGTTCTGTCTGACAGCTTGCTCAATCACCTCGTATTCTGAAAGAAAATAATTAGTCAAGACTGCTATCATACGATGTGTATAGTATATTCTGGTTAACGCTTGTTAATTCTGATCCATTTACTCTTCATGACAAGATATTGCATTTTCTTTCGTTCATTCCGATGGTGAAATTTCCATTTTCTAGTAAACCATTGTGGTTTGTTTAATTCATTTATTTTACACCTTATTGCTTTCTGAAAATGATGAATATGTATTAATATTTTGCATTTAATTCATAAACTCATTAAATAAAAACTTGTTTCTAGTGATATAACTAAGCTTACAGCATAGCATGACAGAAAACGTATTAAGTCAAAAACAAAGTCAGTTTCCAAGTGCAAAAATGTACACACAGTCTCATAATGCAGTAGCAAAAAATGTAAAATAGTCACGATGTTGAGATATCATAAGGCAAAATGTCAAAGTCAACTGTTGTTTCTTACATCTTAAAGATTTCATAGTGCATACAGACAAAACAGGAAAACAATCATACATACACGGAAAATGGAAAATCTTCAAATGGCTCTGAGCACTATGAGACTTAACTTCTGAGGTCATCAGTCCCCTAGAACTTAGAACTACTTAAACCTAACTAACCTAAGGACATCACACATATCCATGCCCGAGGCAGGATTCGAACCTGCGACCGTAGCGGTCGCACGGTTCCAGACTGTAGCGCCTAGAACCGCTCAAACACCCCGGCCGTCATGGAAAATGTGCACGGTCTGATATATAACGACAAGAAAAGACCTGCTAACCTTACCTTGCCGGGCACTTGCCAAGAAAAAATATGATCATCATCAGTAAGTAGTCACATAGATAGAATTGCATAAGTGGTCATAAAATATGTAAGTTTATCTGGAAAAATGTGCACGGTCTGATGGGTAACGACAAGAAAAGCGGCCTGCTAATCTTACCTTGCCGGGCAATTGCCAGGAAAAAAAAATGATAATCATCAGTAAGTGTTCATATAAATATCTGAAAATGGCATTACAGTGCGACAAATCATAAAGTATGTTCATTCAATAAAGGGTTTAATATTGAAAATATGGTGATTGCCCTTGCTTTTTCTGGTTCTCAAAGTTTCGACGTGTACTACATTGGGGTAAGGAATGCTGCGAATCCAATATGGACCTGCGTATAGAAGCTCAAAATTTACTGCATCTACTCTTTCCTCTGTTGGATAAATAGTGTGTACGTACTAATATCTTCTGTCCTATGTGAAAGTCACGGCGTGTACAAACCTGTTTTTGCTGTCTCCTCCGGCGCTCTGCGGCACGTTTGATGTTGCTCAGCGCAATGTCAATTATTTCATGGTGGCGTAGTCGACGAGATGTAGGAAAGGATACTAATTCTTTAATTTTGTTAGGTGGTTCAACATTTTTCAATATAACAGTCGGAGATAGCACAGTAGATTCATTTGGTATGGAGTTAATTATATCCAGGAATGAGAGTATGTGTGTATCCCAATCAATATGTTTTTCATGGCAGTATATTCTACATAGTTTATCAATTTCTTTCATTTAGTCGTTCACAAGGATTCGAAGAAGCGTGGTACCTGGATATATAGATCGGAGAAATGTTTCTTGCTCGTAACATACGTGTCCATATAGCAGATCGAAACTGTGATCCATTGTCGGAAATTACTTTCAATACATGCCCTACATGAAATAAAAAATGTTTTACAAATGCATTCGAAATAGATTTAGCAGTAGCTTTGCGTTACGGAGTGAAGGTTACAAATTTCGAAGTGAGTTCAACAGCGACAAAGATGTAGCAAAAACCTCTATTAGTTCTGGGAATCGGTCCAAAAATGTCTACAGCGGCCATGTGTCTTAATTTAACAGGTACAATAGGATGTAACGGAGGAATATGTGGAGTCGTATCTGATTTAGCTTTCTGGCAGATTTTACATGACGCTAAAACTCGTCGAATACGTTTCTCCATGTTGGCAAAATAACAGTTCTCTCTCAGTATAAGAAAACATTTTCTGGCTCCATAATGTGCGTAACTTAAATGAGTATACCAAATTAATTTGTTAACAAGCTCGTCAGGAATACATAATAATCAACTGTTGCTGTCAGGGTGAGAGCGGCGAAACAGAATATTATTGCGTACAGTATAATGGTTTCTAATGGTAACGTTATTCTTATCTTGCCAAAGGTGTTTAATTTATTTCCACACGTTGTCTTTGCTCTGCTCTTGTGTTATGTCTCGTAATGACGATGAAATGAAATTTTCAAATGCGACTAGTTGAATATACATGACGCTAGAATTTGCTTGGCAGAAGTTGGTTGCGATGTCTTGCTGATTGTTGCTGAGAGAGCGGGATAATGCGTCTGCTACAACATTTTGTCTACCGGGAATGTGAACAATTGAAAAATTAAATTCCTGTAAATAAAGTTTCCATCTGCTTAATCTGTCGTGTGTAAATTTTGCTGAAAGTAAAAACTGGATAGCTCTATGATCTGTGTAAACGGTCGTATGTCTTCCATAAAGAAAATGCCTAAATCTCGTAAATGCCCATACAACACATAATGTTTCAAGTTCTGTAACAGAATAATTGCGTTCAGCAGGTGACAGAATGCGACTCGCAAAGGCGATGTTTTTAATTACTGTAGTACCGTCTTCTTCAATTTCCTGAAAAATATGTACGCCTGAAGTGGTGTTAGAACTGTCGGTGGCAATGGAAAAATTTCTAGTCAGATCTAGGTGTGATACAAGAGGTGCGTTCAACAAAGCTAGTTTTAGATTGACAAATTCAGACTGTGCTTGGCTGTCCCTGGACCAAATAGCGTTTTTACCCGTCAATTGGCATAATCTAGGGGTTTCTAAAGCAGAGTAATGAATAAATTTACGGAAAAAGTTAATTATTACCAAAAAGCTGCGTAGTTGTTTCTTCGTCGTTGGCACAGTAATCTCATGTAAAGCTTGAAGTTTTTCCGGGTCAGGCGCAATGCCTTCTGCTGAAATTACATGTCCATGAAATTTTATCGAAGTTTTGCCAAAGTGCGATTTGCTAAGATTAACTGTGAGTCCTTGTGCACGAAAAGTTTGCAACAGTTGTTCAAGAATCAAATTGTGTCCAGACCAGTTAGCTTCTGCGATAACAATGCCGTCTACATACATTGTGATTCTGTCTTTTAATTATGTCGGAAGTATAGTATTCAAACCGTGAATAAATGCTGCTGAAGAAATTGTTAAACCGAACGGTAATTTGCAAAATTGATGTTGTTGTTGTGGTCTTCAGTCCTGAGACTGGTTTGATGCAGCTCTCCATGCTACTCTATCCTGTGCAAGCTTCTTCATCTCCCAGTACCTACTGCAACCTACATCATTCTGAATCTGCTTAGTGTATTGATCTCTTGGTCTCCCTCTACGATTTTTACCCTCCACGCTGCCCTCCAATACTAAATTTGTGATCCCTTGATGCCTCAGAACATGTCCTACCAACCGATCCCTTCTTCTAGTCAAGTTGTGCCACAAACTTCTCCTCTCCCCAATCCTATTCAATACCTCCTCATTAGTTACATGATCTACCCACCTTATCTTCAGCATTCTTCTGTAGCACCACATTTCGAAAGCTTCTATTCTCTTCTTGTCCAAACTGGTTATCGTCCATGTTTCACTTCCATACATGGCTACACTCCATACAAATACTTTCAGAAACGACTTCCTGACACTTAAATCTATACTCGATGTTAACAAATTTCTCTTCTTCAGAAACGATTTCCTTGCCATTGCCAGTCTACATTTTATATCCTCTCTACTTCGACCATCATCAGTTATTTTACTCCCTAAATAGCAAAACTCCTTTACTACTTTAAGTGTCTAATTTCCTAATCTAATCCCCTCAGCATCACCCGATTTAATTTGACTACATTCCATTATCCTCGTTTTGCTTTTGTTGATGTTCATCTTACATCCTCCTTTCAAGACACTGTCCATTCCATTCAACTGCTCTTCCAAGTCCTTTGCTGTCTCTGACAGAATTACAATGTCATCGGCGAACCTCTAAGTTTTTACTTCTTCTCCATGAATTTTAATACCTACTCCGAATTTTTCTTTTGTTTCCTTTACTGCTTGCTCAATATACAGATTGAATAACATCGGGGAGAGGCTACAACCCTGTCTCGCTCCCTTCCCAACCACTGCTTCCCTTTCATGCCCCTCGACTCTTATAACTGCCATTTGGTTTCTGTACAAATTGTAAATAGCCTTTCGCTCCTTGTATTTTACCCCAGCCACCTTCAGAATTCGAAAGAGAGTATTCCAGTTAACGTTGTCAAAAGCTTTCTCTAAGTCTACAAATGCTAGAAACGTAGGTTTGCCTTTTCTTAATCTTTCTTCTAAGATAAGTCGTAAGGTTAGTATTGCCTCACGTGTTCCAACATTTCTACGGAATCCAAACTGATCTTCCCCGAGGTCCGCTTCTACCAGTTTTTCCATTCGTCTGTAAAGAATTCGCGTTAGTATTTTGCAGCTGTGACTTATTAAACTGATAGTTCGGTGATTTTCACTTCTGTCAACACCTGCTTTCTTTGGGATTGGAATTATTATATTCCTCTTGAAGTCTGTGGGTATTTCGCCTGTCTCATACATCTTGCTCACCAGATGGTAGAGTTTTGTCATGACTGGTTCTCCCAAGGCCATCAGTAGTTCTAATGGAATGTTGTCTACTCCCGGGGCCTTGTTTCGACTCAGGTCTTTCAGTGCTCTATCAAACTCTTCACGCAGTATCTTAATCTCCCATTTCATCTTCATCTACATCCTCTTCCATTTCCATAATATTGTCCTCAAGTACATCGCCCTTTTATAAACCCTCTATATACTCCTTCCACCTTTCTGCCTTCGCTTCTTTGCTTAGAACTGGGTTGCCATCTGAGCTCTTGATATTCATACAAGTGGTTCTCCTCTCTCCAAAGGTCTCTTTAATTTTCCTGTAGGCAGTATCTATCTTGTACACTATTGGTCACTAAATCGGAACCAAATAAATTTGACGTATTTTGTGAATATTGTTCACCTTCGTTAGAATCATTTATCTGTTCACTGTGTAAATTTTGCAAATCAGGTGTGTTAAACTGGGCAGCGTTCATTGTAACGGAACGTGCCGCGTCATCAATTGTCGTTAAATTAACAGAGGACACAATTGAATTTGTTTACTCATCATTAGCGTTAACATCATTACTAGTGGTCGGTACGCACTGATTGTCTGTAAATGGAGGATTATCATTATTACACTGACTGTCGCTAGTATGATCGGTCAAATTATTCGAGTCAGCTTTTTCACTCATTGCACATCGCGGTGTACTGTTAGCTGTTTTTCGCGGCATTTTCACAAGCCAAAGTTAAGCACAAAATCAAACAAAGACAAAGCAAAATTGGAACAAATACAATTACAACAAAGAGCAATAAATTGCCGATGATCTGTGAAAGAAAGAGTAACAAGTTAGTAAATGCGTTGCGCCAGATGCAAACTATATTTAAAATTAAGTAAATAAGAGCCGATATATAACTGACTACTTTTCAGAAATTCACAAAAATACGATCCTGGCCGGTTGTCGCCACGTGTAACCTCCCCACAAAAAATAAAAAATATAATTATGTAGTTCATATTCAGTATAACCTACCAACAGGAAAATTGCGTAACCTATCAATAATAAAATGTCACTAATCTCTCAATAAAAAATTGTCGCTCACTTATCACCTTTCAATTTGGACTATGAATTTAAACTGGTAAATTTAGAACGTCAGCAGTGCTGCGTTATGGCCCTGAAAATTCATTCTGAATAAATTGAAAAATCTTACCTCAATTAGGTCGCTTGATAACGCGTATATATCTGCTCCTATAAGAAAATTTTCTGCCGCAGCTCAGTGCAATGCTGGCCGATAGATTTGTCTTATATAAAAGGAAACAACTGATTTTTCTTTACAATAATCGGGATGATCATGGATTGGAGAAATTAGTAAATTCTTTAAATTGAAATGTATGGTTGTTAAAAGTTACTTTTTTTGAGAAAGATTATTATTAAGAGATTTTTAAAACATTTACATGGGACTTGATATAACAATACTACATATGCGCGAGGCTGCTTTTACCTTACACTATAACGCTCAGGCTCCGTCATCGCTCCCCACGACCGGCCCAGCCAACACGATACACCAGACTACTAGCTACTACTTACTGCTACTAACACACAGTTCCTACTGCATACAACACTGCTCTTTGGTCTGAGATTCTCTTATACCTTACATATCGCAGGCAGCGCGTGAGCAATACATCAAAATTACATCTGCTCGAGTGCCCTAGCAACAAATTTCTTAATCATGGACCTCTTACAACTGGGACGATACTACATGTGCACGCAATTTGATTAATAGTCGCTTGTGAGGAACGGTATCAAAAGCCTTCTGGAAATCTAGGAATATGGAATAGATCTGAGGTCCCTTGTCGACGGCACTCATTACTTCATGGGTATAAAGAGCTAGCTGTGTTGCACAAGAACGACATTTTCTGAATGCGTGCTGGTTATGTATCAATAAGTCATTTTCTTCAAGGTGATTCATAATGTTCGAGTACAGTATATGCTCCAAAATCCTGCTGCAAATTGAGGTCAGTGATAAGGGTCTGTAATTCAATGGTTTACTGCTATTTCCTTTCTTGAATATTGGTGTGACCTGTGCTACTTTCCAGCCTTTAGGAAGAGACCTCTCGTCAAGTGAGCGGTTGTAACTATCTATTTCAACTTCACTACAAGATAAACTACTACCAACGGAATCTAAGGTATCAGCCTGCTGGGCTCCTCACTCCCTAACAAAAGATCACAGAGAACAACTAAGGATGACCTATACGCAGTTGTTTGCGCATTGCGAAGCTGATCGTGACATTTTTTTGTGGATAGTTTGGAGGTCATTGATGCAACAAAATGTTGGCTCCAGCGTCGACCAATAGAGTGGTATCATGTGGGCATACATGCCCTCACAGTAAGGTGGCGAAAGGATGTCGCATTGAACAGACGTTGTACTGAAAAATAGCTCTTTGTAGAAAAAGAGTGGGGAGTAATATGGTGTATTGTAATCTTGAATAAAACCAACTTCCTTTCATTAAAAAAATATTTTGTATTACGAGGGTGAATCAAATGAAAACTTTAAAATTTTTTAAAATATTATTTATTGTGCAGAAGTGGTACAAAGCTGTACCAATTTTTCAACATAATCTCCGCCACGCTCAATGCAAGTCCTCCAGCGCTTACAAAGTACATAAATTACTTTAGAAAAAAAATTCTTTTGGCACTCCTCGCAACCACTCATGCACCGCGTAGCGTACCTCTTCATCAGAAAGTAACTTCTTTCGTCCCATTGCGTCTTTGAGTGGTCTAAACATATGGAAATCACTTGGGGCGAGGTCTGGTGAGTATGGTGGATGAGGAAGACACTCAGAATGCAGGTCTGCGATTGTTGCAACTGTTGTACAGGCAGTGTGGGGCCTTGCATTGTCATGTTGCAAAAGGACACCTGCTGACAGCAATCCACGTCGCTTTGATTTGATTTCGGACCGCAGATGATTATTTAGGAGATATGTGTATGATGCACTGATGACAATGGTCCCTCTAGGCATGTAATACTCTAAAATGACGCCTTTTTCGTCCCAAAAGAGTGTCAGCATAACCTTCCCTGTTGATGGTTCTGTTCGAACCTTCTTTGGTTTTGGTGATGAGGAATGGCGCCATTCCTTGCTCGCTCTCTTCGTTCCGGTTTGTGGAAGTGAACCCAGGTTTCGTCCCCAGTAACGATTCTTGCAAGGAACCTATCATCTTCGCGTTGAAAGCGCCGAAGAAGTTCTTCACAAGCATCAACACATCGTTCTCTCATTTCAGGAGTCAGCTGCCATGGCACCCATCTTGTAGACTCTTTGTGAAACTGGAGCACATCATGCACAATGTAGTGTGCTGACCCATGACTAATATGTAAACATGCTGCCATGTCATTGAGTGTCACTTGGCGGTTTTCCTTCACTATGGCTTCAACTGCTGCATGTTCTGTGGAGTCGCAACTCGTTTCGCCTGACCTGGAGGAGGATCATCTTCCACTGAAGGTACACCATTTGCGAACTTCCTACTCCATTCGTAGACTTGCTACTGTGAGAAACATGCATCACCGTACTGAACCTTCATTCGTCGATGAATGTCAGTAGGTTTCACACCTTCAATACGCAAAAACCGAGTAACGCTCTTCTTCCCTGGTGCAAGTAGCAAGTGGGGTGGCCATATTTATACTGATACTGCGACGGTGTGTGTGCATCTGCACTATGCTGCGACTTACAGGCCATTCTGCACGCTGTTTGTAGCGCGCTTACCAACTTACGGGATAACGGCGCCAAATTTGGATTTGTTTTTACAAATGTAGGGTTTTCATTTGTCTCAGCCTCGTACTTATTATAAAGCTTCCGTAGAAAGACAGAGATTGTATCCGCAGACGAAGAGACCAACATGAAGTAACGCGTGAAAGATATGCAACACATCTAACGTACAGGTAACACGGTTGCTATCTTAACTGACCAGGGTTATTAGGAAAACTGCGGTAGACTACGCTTACTTATGGCGGTTAGCCTACGGTAGTTTGACACCTCCACGCGGAAGGCGAGGAGTACCGGTGAGGTGTGGGGTGGGTGCACGGGCCAGCCGGCGTGGCGCCCGGAGTGGCCCGCGGCCGGGCAGGCGCAGTGGCGGCGGCGGCGGCGGTCCTCCCGGCGCGTGGCCCACGCCTCGCCTTCCAGTAGCGCAGCGCGCGCCGACCCGCCCGCTATGGACTGCGGCTGGCGTCGCTGGCCGCCCCCCCAGCAGCATGGCGACCGCGGCGGCGACGGCAACGGCGACGGTCAGTGGCGGAGGGCCCGGCGCAGCGGCGGCGGCGGCGGCCGCTGGACCGCAGGGGGCCGCTAGCGGCGGCGGACACGGCGCCGCCTCCGCGCCCGCCCCCATAGACGACCACAAGGCGCACGCGGTACGTCCCCTGCTGCGGCGCCTGCCTGCTGCTCTCCCATTCCGACGGAATTACACGCTACCCTTTTGCGTGCTACGTCGTAGAAGGCTGTCTGTTACTGAACCGTTCTTCAGTGCTTAGGGTCACACTGACCGTGCCGTGTTTACGTAAGAAATAGCGAGGTTACACAGAAGAGCAACGGAGGCAAGCTCTCCCAGCAAGTGGAGAGAGTCACAGAAATACTCAACAAGACTATTGTGGATAGTACAGGAAATACACGAATAGAATCACCTGAAGCTCGCACCCGTTTTATTTGGTTAACTGCGACTTCTGGTAATGATTACATGAAAAGAGGCGCATAATCTTGTTACACATATAATACTCTTAATTCTTACTTTGCACATCAACCGAGATACAGAAGCACGTATGTATTATTCTCAAGTAAGGATGCACTTTTTTGAACAGCATCGAACTCTCTTGAAAACGAGCGTACAAATGACCTCGATGTTGAGCGCCCATAAGACCCAACACACACACACGAGCGTACAATAACATATCTTAATTTTGACGCTGAATCTTTTCGCAAACACTTTTCGACTCTGTCTACATTCCATGGACCAATGTGAGATGGTCTTCAACAGTTGTGATGAACTCCAGAGCAGATGAAGAAAACGTAGCTACAATGAGGTCTTTCTACGTATTAACATTTCGCAATTTACTTTTCTTGACTGGAGGCCATAATTATGCAAGCTTTATAAAAGACATTATGGTTGCCTTTAACTGTAAAAACTATTTATTTAAAAGAAAAAACAGCCATTGCGGTTGTGTCGTCATTATCTAGCGAAGAATTGCGGGACTTGAGAAAATAATTTGTTCGTTGCATTTACATAGTGCCATGAATATCAGTGTTGCATAATAAAGTAACAAGTCGTTCACATTGTAAGGTTTGTAATTCAAACAACAACCAGCCATACGTATGTTTTAAAAACGTTTATTTGAATCATACCACGACCGATTTCAAATTTCTTACAATCCATCTTCACTTCCTTGTTTTTTTTTATTATTATTATTATTGGAGGCCACGTTTTCTGTTTGTTGCTAGTTTGCTCCACAAGGATACAAAGAAACTTTTTTGACACTATTTGGTAAAATTTACTGTAAATATAGTTCTTTTTACCTCTGTCGAAATATTTATGAAAATATTTTTTAATTATTAAAACGCGGAATATGGTGAAAACTTACGTTTTGTTATGAATTTTAAAACTGATGCATCTATGGACGTGCGCTATATGAGTCTCCAAGGGTTTTCTTACGAATTTAAAAATCAACAAATTCGTAACAAAAACACAGAGTGATTTTGTTACACAGACTCACACAGCACAGAACTTTCGACCACATTTCACCTTTTAATAACTTTAAAACCTTTTCACAAATGTTTTCATAGAGGTCAAAAAACTAAATCTCTAGTAAATTTTACCAGATACTGGACGACAAACTTTCTGTGCATCCTACGGCAGCAAACCAATAACCAGTACGAAACGAGGCCCCAGTAAAGAAACAACGAAACGTGTAAAAACTATCTGAAAATGGATTTGTAAGAAATACGAAACCAGTCACGATTTGATTCAAATAACCCTTTTTAAACCATATATGTGGCTGGTTGTTGTTCCACTTATAAACCTTAGAGTATTACAGCAACGGTTCTTCAAGTGTTAATTTTCGACAAAATAGTGTACTCACATCATACTTCAAAAACGTCAAAACTTAGAAAGTATTTGACATGCTTAAAAGTCATCAACAAGTCCATAGGGTGAGTATTTAACTGGAAAAAACGTCTCCATTAAACGAGAAAGATAGTTCCTACACAATAAAGATGGCAAATAATTATACACACTGTAACCGTTGTTGTCACATGATGCACAATAATAATAAACCACTTCAAATGTTCACTGTATTTTTTGTTTGCTGTTGCAGAAGATCATAAGTTATTGTGCAAACATCTATTATTTGAGCATCTTGATGAAAAGTTTTAATTCAGGGTTCTGTATTATAATGCCATAACATTATTTATGGAAGAGTGTGGGTAACTTACTTACCAAGGTGAGACGAAAAAGAATGTAAGTCATAAGTACTGCCGGCCGTTGTGGCCGTGCGGTTCTAAGCGCTTCAGTTTGGAACCGCGTGACCGCTACGGTCGCAGGTTCGAATCCTGCCTCGGGCATGGATGTGTGTGATGTCCTTACGTTAGTTAGGTTTAAGTAGTTCTAAGTTCTAGGGGACTGATGACCTCAGAAGTTAAGTCCCATAGTTCTCAGAGCCATTTCATAAAAAGGACTTCAGAGTAGCTTTTATGCACGTAACTTACAGCAAACCGGACAGTGATAATAATACATACCGCGTTATGCATGAATAAATTATAACAGAAGCACTGAATATGAACTACACAACTGCAAAAAATAAATTTTATTATACGAAGTAGTTCGAACGTTGACTGAATTAATAAATAAATTAAAATTATAAGTAAAATAAATATGAATGCTGGAGTAATTCCCATCCCATACGCAACACTGATTGTACACGATATTTAAACATTGTGAACTGTCACTGCTTTCTAAGTAGTTCAAATAGTAGAAATTTGCAGTTTACTACATTCATTTTTATCTGAAGTTTACTCAATATGAAATCTGTATAGCAGCGCAACTTCTGTATATAGTACTTAAAATTGTTTAACTTGATTTTCTGTCTTCATCTAGTGAGTAAATGTATTTTTTGCCTGGCGTGTCCAAATTATTATTCATATATCTCATAACGGTGTGTAGGTATAGTTGAATGCTGCGTTTGATGGGATGGTACTGGGTATCTGTTGTGTGTGTTCATTACAACGCCTTAGGAAACGTCTATTCGGCCCACACCGGTATACTACTCAGGTTTACAGGATTCTTATCAAGTTTTACCACAAAGTGAAATTGACAAATATGGAACAGTGCGGCGCGATTAGTCACAAGCTCGTTCAGTTGACGAGAGAGAGAGAGAGAGTCGCAGATATTCGTGGGAATCACAAGCTTGTTTCATTGCGAGAGAGAGACCCGCAGATACTGCTCGAAATGAGAAGTAGGAAGCTCTCACAGTGTGCGTGAAGTCATAGAAGAGGCTTTCAGGATATCAGCCACTTCCAGGTATAGTTTCCTTAGAATCGTGCAGATGAAATTAAAGCAATCACCAGCTCACGGAGAGGCGTTCAAGCAATCTTTTCATGTGTCCATCCCTCAACTGGATAGGAACAACACCTTGATGTATGGCACCGTGTAAAGTAACTTGTGCAGAAAAGTTTATACGTATTCGCTAGGTATATCAGTAGCTCTATAGAAATTTCGAGTTAGAATGACTATATGTTGAATTTCATAAGAAGCTTGCTTACTAACTAGAACGTTAAAATGAGAATTGTTAGAGGGTGCATGACGGCTTACTGGAAGTTGTTCTTCCCGCAAAAATAATACGAATGGGAGAAATTACTCTGGTGCACTATTTGCACGTGTCATTCACCTTACGATGCTTGTGAAACAGTGTGAATGAAATACGTCACTCCCCTCAGACTTTCTAAAGTATCTCATACAAAAAATATTAGCCGAAACCCAGAATAGCTCTGTTACCAAAAGAATAAACGTTCAGCTCACTATAATAGTGATACCGAATGCGAATGAGTAAGGACTAATGTATTCACATTTATCGTTGAACGCTGTTTTTCATTAAAAGTGTTCCCATCCGATAATATTTTGCTCAAAATATTGATAGTTTTGTTGACATTCAACATAGTTTCCTTGTATCTCACTGCGTTAATTAAACATCGTTTGCAATTCTAAGTCTGAAGCTTCCCGTTATGTTATGGAATGTTGGCTACACCCAAAAATATGCTATTGAGATTAGTGTTTCATTTATCTCCACCATTCGGATAGTGAAAATCTAAAAGCACACAACGTTGTCCCGATACCTGGAATATTACTTGCCTAAACAAACAGTTTGAATATCTAGCCTGGCCATTTTGCACAAAATAAGCTCTAAAACATAATTCATGGCTTCTAATGTATATAGGTTCACTTAAAGGCGTGATGCAATCGCTTTCACTTTTAGACATAGTTCTAGACAAGACATGTGGCGAGTAAGTCCACGGTGCAGTCGCCAGCAGTTCCTACCGCCAAACTGTCAATCAAGTTTTAATCTGATATGAACTATTCTACTACTCTGTGTTTTAACATGCCATTAGTTGTGAGACACTGGTGTTTAATCGACCAATAAAAGGAAACGAGTTAGTAATCATAGACACACAACTACGGTAATGTCATCTGCAGAACTATCCTAGTGGTCTTACAACCAATGTGAAGATCGGTACTGAACTTTTCTTTTGTTTTTAGCGACAGTACAACCTAAACAACAACGAGCCCAATAGTCAGGTGTCCGAAACTAGTGCAAACACCAAATAACAGTGCTCACGTGAAAGAAAGCCTACTAATCGCGTCGCTGGCTACCTGTGCAACTAGTAATCAGATGGTAACCACGTCTATACACAATAAAAGTGGGCTTCATCTTTTTGGTTTTCTGTTGTAAGCCTGCCGCTGACTTCTAAATGAAACACTATGCAGAGAACCTCAGTCTTTCGTTTCTTCAGATGATCCAATGTTCAGCCTGGCAAAGTATGTTTCTTTTTTAAATCAGGCACCACCGTGCTTCAGACATTCGTCATCAGCATCGACTAATAACGTCATCAGAAGATCAAAATAAACTGCAAAAACGATTTAGAAAAGATATCTGAATGGTGCCAAAATTGGCAGTTGATCCTAAATAACGAAAAGTGTGAGATCGTGCAGATGAGTGCTCAAAGGAATCCGTTAAACTTCGGTTGTACGATAACTCAGTCAAATATAAAGGCCGTAAATTCCACTAAATACCTAGGAATTATAATTACGAACAACTTAAATTGGAAAGAACACACAGAAAATGTTGTGGGGAAGGCTAACCAAAGATTGGCTTTTATTGGCAGGACACTTAGAAAATGTAACAAATCTAATAAGGAGACTGCCTACACTACGCTTGTCCGTTCTCTTTTAGAATACTGCTGCGCGGTGTGGGATCCTTACCAGATAGCACTGACGGAGTGCACCGAAAAAGTTCAAAGAAGGTCAGCACGTTTTGTGTGGTGTCACCGCCAGACACCACACTTGCTAGGTGGTAGCCTTTAAATCGGCCGCGGTCCATTAGTATACGTCGGACCCGCGTGTCGCCACTGTCAGTGATTGCAGACCGAGCGCCACCACACGGCAGGTCTAGAGAGACTTACTAGCACTCGCCCCAGTTGTACAGCCGACTTTGCTAGCGATGCTACACTGACAAATACGCTCTCATTTGCCGAGACGATAGTTAGCATAGCCTTCAGCTACGTCATTTGCTACGACCTAGCAAGGCGCCATTACCAGTTATATTGAGCTTATTATTAACGAATCAAGAAGAGCGATGTACACCAATTATGGATTAAAGTTAAGAACTCAAGCCACTACGTTCTTTATTTATTAGACTCAACTCCTTTAATTGTTCCAGACCTCACGCCAGTCTGTGTGAGCTTAAACGCGTGTGTTTCGGCCTCCTCTAGCAACACGGTGTTGGCTCTTCTGCCAACACAGCATTTTGTATTAACGCGAATTATGGGAGGGAGTGTCACTGAAATGATGCAGACTTTGAGCTGGAAATCATTAAAAGAAAGGCGTTTTTCGTTGCGACGGAATCTTCTCACGAAATTCCATTCAACAACTTTCTCCTCCGAATGCGAAAATATTTTGTTGACACCGACCTACATAGGGAGGAACGATCACCACGATAAAATACGGGAAATCAGAGCTCGTACGGAAAGATATAGGTGTTCATTCTTTCCGCGCGATATATGAGATTTAATAGTAGAGAATTGTGAAGGTGGTTCGATGAACCCTCTGCTGGGCACTTAAATGTCATCTGCAAAGTATCGATGTAGTAAGATGAGCAGACAAAGGGTAATGTCGAGACTAGTGCAATTTCCGGGCCACTCTGCAGTCACGGAGGCACTAGAATTGCTTTTGTTGTGTACTCTATGTTGTATACGCTCGTGAATAAAGTTGGGGATTGGGTATTCGATTGTGAGCTCTTGAACATATAAGCAAAACTGATTCTGTAAGCCATCCTTCCCTTTTGTATCGATATCAATTAAGCGAATCCCAATCTTGTCGGCTATGTCATATGGTAACAAACCAAACTTCCACGCGTCTCAAGTAGGTACCTTACGTCAACAGAAGTCGCTTAGAGGCACTTAAACTGGAATTTTAGTGATGCACTAATCGCACTTGTGGGAAGAAAATTACTCCGATTACCCGAAATTTTCCGAACCACTCCAATGCAAACGCTCCCAATGGCACTATAAGCCTCTAAACGCGTCCAGCATTTTACACTCAAATATGATTAACACCTGTAATTGGAAATAGTGACCGGGCTCAATTGTGACTACGCACAGGTGCATAGCTTAACACGACATGAATTAATTTTTAGATGATAATCATGTCATCATTTAGACTAAATAGTGCCCGACATACTACTTTCGATTGAAGACGCAAATTACTGTAATTAGTTACATTTACTGTCCTTCCCGTTATGCATTTCAGATAACTAAACCTTCATCCCAGGTGTACTTATTTCAATTAAAAAATAATAGTCGATTTCCATCTACAACTTTTCGCTAGTAGCCTGTGATACTGTGCTTCAGTGGTCGCAGGCTCATTTTCCTATCGTATCTCCGTCAAACACATTATTATAAAATAGAAAATGTGGAAATATAGAACCATTCTTTCTATAAACTAGAAAGTCCAAGTTGATTAAAAACAGTAGGAAAAAGAGCCTGTGATCATTGAAAGACCGTGCCAAAGCTCACTCACAAAAGTCTTACGAAGTTTCGATATCTCGAAAGATTGTGAAATTTCAGGAGGGTCTGAAGGGAGTTCTAAGCTATGTGAATACTACTCCCGACATACACATTGCCACAGGTTAGCATTTATGATAGACGAAAGCAGACGTACAGATGACCAGCATTTTTCAAAATGCTATCAATATTCCTGGATGGAGAACGTGGATTGCAGTTGATTCTACTTCCGTGTATGTAAAAAATATGGATATTTCCTTTCGCCTGTACGGGACAAAATAGTGCTAGCCGAAAGTATTGTACCTTGGAACACTTTTCAGACAATCCAGAACTTTAATAGAAGTTTAAATTATTAAATTATTTTGTTTTTAAATAATGGCATACATTTTTTGTGTGCTACAGTCTTCTTCTTAAATTACTAAAACTGCTTCAGAAAAGATTTTTCCAAATGTGAAAATATGTTTCAAGGTACAACAGGACCATGTACCTAGGAAGGAATATTTTACTGAAATATTCAAAAGCATTGTAATCGATAAAACCTTGTCTGCTACATTATTACTCTACTACACATTAGGAATCAGTTAACGAAATCAAATTAAATAGAAGTAGTATTAAAACCGGTTACAAGTTAAATACGTTTTGAAATAAAAGCTATTGGAAACGAACTAAAATTTTCGTTCTGAAGTCAGGTAAAATTGTTAATACATTAAAGAAATTGAGTTCATTTGGAAATATCCCGTGTTCCACAGTAGAATACTTCTCTGTTCCGAGGTACAGGATAGTGCGCGACCGACGAAATATAGCTTAACCGTCCGCACTTTATGTAACGAGTTTTAAAAAATATATCGAAAATTACATATCATAAAAACTTTAAACTGAAGAATTAACAATATTTTCCAAATAATTTATGTATTATACAGCATTTAAAAATGTAGAAATTAAAGTAGTTGCAAATGCTGCACAGAACACGACCTCAAGTCATAAACAATAAAAACTGTGAAAATGGCGGAGGTCTCTTGTGAGACATTCCTTCCTTCGTGTGATTCTACAACCGCTCATTAGACTGAAGTACGGGACAAGGAACATCACATGTTCCTACGTATACTACTCTCAAGGTATAACTCCTCCATAACATGCATCCCCCTATCATAACTTCAATGATGACGAGGCGGAAAGCCCTAGCAGACAAGTATTAAGATAAATATTTGTTAACTGAAGCAAAGAAGCAGTCGAGAACAAATATTTCGACTGGAGATAAAAGACAATTCATATTTTGTGTGTCCAAGCGAAGTACACTAACTCTAAATTTTCAAAAACCAATTCGTTGGTTTATGTAACGCTGAATCAACATTATAGGTCTACTTTTATGTGTTTCTTTATTATTATTTGAGTCATCAGTTTTCTGAGTGCGGCACGCCACGAACTCTTCTCCTGTGCCAAAAAAATGGCTCTGAGCACCATGGGACTTAACTTCTGAGGTCATCAGTCCCCTAGAACTTAGAACTACTTAAACCTAACTAACCTAGGGCAAGATTCGAGCCTGCGCCCGTATCGGTCGCGCGGTTCCAGACTGTAGCGCCTAGAACCGCTCGGCCACTTCGGCCGGCTCCTGTGCCAATCTCTTCATCTCAGAGTAGCACTTGCAATATACATCCTCAATTATTTGCTGGGCGTATTTCAATTTCTGTCTTCCTCTACAGTTTTTACCTTCTACAGCACCCTCTGGTACCATGGAAGTCATTCTCCGCTGTCTTAGCAGATGTCGTATCATCCTGTCCCTTCTCCTTGTCAGCGTTTTCCACATATTTCTTTCCTCTCCGATTCTGCGCAGAACCTCCTCATTCCTTACCTTATCATTCCACCCAATTTTAAACATTCGTCTCAAGCACCACATCTCAAATACTTCGATTTTCTTCTGTTCCGGTTTTTCCACAGTCCCTGCTTGACTGTAATAGAATGCTGCGCTCCAAACGTACATTCTCAGATATTTCTTCCTAAAATTAAGGACTATGTTTGATACTAGTAGACTTCTCTTGGCCAGGAATGCCCTTTTAGCCCGTGCTAATCTGCTTTTGATGTCCTCCTTGCACCTTGCGCCATCGGATATTTTGCTGCCGAGGTAACAGAATTCCTTAACTGCATCTACTTCATGACCATCAATCCTGATGTTAAGTTTCTTGCTGCTCTCATTCCTGATACTTCTCATTACTTTCATCTTTCTTCGATTTACTCTCAATTCATACGCTGTATTCGTTAGACTGTTCGTTCCATTCAGCAGATCATGTAATTCTTCTTCCCTCTCATTCAAGGTAGCAATGTCATCAGCGATTCGTATCATTAATATCCTTTCAACTTGATTTTTAATTCCACTCCTGGACCTCTTTTTTTAATTTCCATCGTTTCTTCTTCGATGTACAGATTAAACAATCGGTGAGAGGGGGGAAGACTATATCCCTGTCTTACACCCTTTTTAATCCGACCACTTCGTTCTTGGTCGTCCACTCTTATTATTCCCTCTTGGATCTTGTACATATTGTATATTATCCATCTCTCCCTGTAGCTTACCCCTGTCTTCTCTGAATTTCGAATATCTTGCACCATTTTACGTTGTCGATGGCTTGTTCCTGGTCGACAAATCCTATGAGACTGTCTTGATTTTTTTAGTCTTGCTTCCATTATAAACCACAACGTCAGAATTGTCTCTCTGGTTCCTCTACCGTTCCTAAATGCAGAGTGATCGTCATCTAACACATCCTCAGTATTCTTTTCCATTCTTCTGCATATTTTTCTTGACAGCAACATGGATGCATAAGCTTTAACGCTGACTGTGAGATAAGTTTCTCGCCTTTCAGCTCTTGTAGTCTTCGGAATTGTCTGGACGATATTTTTTCGAAAGTCAGATGGTGTGTCTCCAGACACAAACATTTCAGTCACCAACTTGAATGGTCGGTTTGTCGCCAGTTTACCCCATGATGTTAGAAATTCCATCGGAATTTCTATCCATCCATTCTGCCTTATTTGATCTTAAGTCCTTCACAGCTCTGTTAAATTCTGATCCCCCATCTCTTCTAAACTGACTCCTGTTTCTTCTTCTGTCACATCAGACAAATCTTACCTTTCATAGACGCCTTGAAATGTACTCTTTCCACGTATCCGCTCTCTTCTCTGCATTTAACAGCGTAATTTCCGTTGCACTCTTGATGTTACTACCCTTGCTTTTAATTTCACCGAAGGTAGTTTTGACTTTCCTATATGCTGAGTCAGTACTACCGACAATTATTTCTTTTTTCGATTTCTTCACAATTTTCATGCAGCCATTTCGTGTTAGCGTCCTTGCACGTCCTATTTATTTCATTCCTCAGTAACTTGTGTTCCTATATTCCTCAATTTCCCTGAACATTCTTGTACTTCCTTCTTTCGTCGATCAACTGAAGTATTTCTTTCCAACTTTGTGATTGTCCTTTTTAGAGATGTCGATTCCTCTTCAACTGAACTGCCAACTGAGCTATTCCTTATTGCTGTATCTGTAGCCTGAGATAAATTAAAGTGTATTTCATCATTCCTTAGTACTTCCGTATCCCACTTCTTTGTGTATTGATTCTTCCTGGCTCATCTCTTAAACTTCAGTCTACTCTTCATCATTACTACATTTTGGTCTGAGTCTATGTCTGCTCCTGGGTAAGCCTTACAATCCATTATCTGATTTCGGAATCTGTGTCTGCGCATGACGTAATCCAACTGAAATCTTTCTGTATCACCTTGCCTTTTCCTAGTATACCTTCTCCTCTTGTGATTCTTGAACAGATTATTCGCTATTACTACCTGAAATTTATTACAGAACTCAGTTACTCTTTCTCCTCTCTCATTCCTTGTCCCAAGCCTATATTCTCCTGTAACCTTTTCCTTTAGTCCTTCACCTACAACTGCATTCCAGTCCTCCGTGTTTATTAGATTCTTATCTCCCTTTACGTACAGCATTACCCTTCCATTATACTCATATACGTTCTCTTATCTCCTCGTCTTCAGCTTGCGACGCCGAGATGTACACCTGAACTATCTTTGTCGGTGTTGGTTTGCTGTCTATTCTGATAACAACCCTACCACAGAAGTGTTCACAGTAACGCGCTCCCTGCCCTTCTTTCCTATTCCTATCTAGTCCTACTCCTGTTATACCATTTTCTGCTGCTGTTGATACCACCATATTCTCATCTGAGCAGAAATCCTTGTCTTCTTTCCATTTCACTTCACTGACCTCTACTATATCTAGCTTGAGTCTTTGCATCAACTTACTAATGAGACATATGTAGCGCCAATGAGACGTATGTTGCTAAAGGACCATCAAGAACTTCATAATGGAGTTTTTAAGGTTCTTCCTCGTACTGCTAGTTCTTTCCCCCATTTCTGGGAGATCTAGCTTGTCACAGGACGTAAGACAGAACCGTAGAGGTTCCAGCATGTATCGTTTCGAAGCAAAGGAAACAGAACTGCTACGCGCGTAGATTTGTAATAGTGGTACGCTATGATTTCCAATCAAATGTCCTGTATAGAGTCCTCTCGATTCAACACCTAGTGATTGTATTTTTCAATGAAAAATGTAAAATGCGTTTTGAAGTTCAGTGGCAGATACTGAGTTTTCGTTTGTTGGAAGAGCTGATATTTTCCATTTCGCAAAGCTTTTGTTTCCTTGAAATTGTGTGCACTATATTAATCTGTCGACGACCCGTTCATAGCTATCTGCCAAGACAGGTTAAACGTAAAACTACTGATATTATTTACAGTAGGTGGTTCCAACTATCTTTTATCTAAATACATCAATTAGTTTGTCTTTCTCAAATATTTGCCGTACGAAAATCACTAACAAATATTTCAGAGGAGCTGCACGATAGCTTAAAGTTGTAGAAATTATCGGACATGACACATAAAGACTACAAAACAAATTAATTGTGTATACGTGAAAGTAGATCAGTGTTATGGTATACTACATCTGTAAGGGCGTCACATAAGTGTTCAGAATTGCGCTGCTGACTGCATTCATCAGACAATTTTCGCACTAGATTTGTTACACAATCGACTTACGCAAACCCGCATTCATTTACACACAGAGACTTGGATAGAAACTTTTAATTATTAGTCTTTGACTAACTACAATTTATTTTCAACCCTGTTGGTAAGTTATCGTGAGATATTTCAGTTTAAATGTGAGTATATTAAAGTGTCTTTACAGCTATTGCTTTGGACTTTTTTGTTCAATAAGTAACAGTTCTATACATTTCTGTTATCAGTTGTATAATGTAATAGACATACTTCGATGTCATTTTGCTAAGTGTAGTATCGGCTTTGGTTCTATTTTAAACTGAAAACGTAACTATTCGTACTCAGACAATTTTCACCATGATTCTCATCGGAGCTAGGAGTTTAAAACCTCATACTAGGCATGACTTGTGATCCTATAGAATACATAAACAGTCGAATAGACTGAAACCGAGTTGGGTAAAACGACATGTATGTACTGCACAAAGAGACAACTAGCGTCACAAGTGTTTCTCGTAAATTCTTCATATACTAGGGTGATGCATCTAAGCAATGGTAAATTGCCATTAATTTTCTTTGTGAGCTTCCTACTGCTATTCAAAATATGCTCGTCTGATGAGCCAAAAAGTAACAATTACTAACCAAACAGCGTAATTCTAATCATAAAATGCTGTCTGTCACAGTCGGCATTTGGTTTCTATAAGTATTACGCCATGGTGTGGTCCAAGGCTTAATTCTTTGCCTCATGTTTCGTCTTCCAATGCTGGAACATAACAACTCAGCTATAGTTACAAGTTCAGCAAGCCGAACCAGGGAATGTGCAGTTCGTGGCGTCATGAGCCCGCTGTCTAAGATCGCGAAGTCGCACCGATGTGTGTCATGGAGCTTTATTTACACTGATAGGTCAAATCAGTAAGACCACTGCCGTCGTGACGTTGGATGCCGCTGCGGGCACGGACGCCGTAACAAAAGTATGTAAGTGGAGCAGACACGGTCGAGGAATCACCCTAGCAAGCATTTGGACTGCAAATGGAGAAATCCATTGAGATAAGCAGCTTTGACAAAGGGCAGATTGACATTACGCACAGCCTATGAACCAGTATCTCAAAAACGGCGAAGCTGGTCTAATGTTCACGGGCAACAGTCGTGAGCATCTACGGAAGGAGGTAGACGGGCAGTGAAACAACCCCTAGGTGTTAAATGGTTGGACGTCCACGACTCTTAGTAGAATGTGGAGTTTGGAGGCTTGCCTTCTCTGTAAAGATGGTGAACCGTGGCGTCTCTGCCGACAGAGCACAATGTTGGTGCAAGCACAAGTATTTCTGGGCGCACCGTGAGTCGTACATTGTTGAACATGGATCTCCGCAGGAGACCACCCCTGCGTGTTCACATGTTGACCCAACCACATCGTCAATTACAATTTCAGTGGGCACGGGACCATCTAGATTCGACCGTCGATCAATATAAACGTGTCGGTTCTTCTGGCGAACCCATTTTTTGCTACACAAGGTCGATGGTCGTCTTCACAGACGCCGTCATAGAAGTGAACGGCGACCCAAACGTGTAGCGCTCCACCGTGGGAGCAGTATTATGCTATGGGAAGCATTCTCCTGAGCTTGCGTGGGACCTGTTGTAGTAATCGAGACAAGCTGACAGCTGCAAACCACCTGCATCCCTTCGTGCTTGATGTCATTCCAGACGGCGATGTCGTATTTCTTCAGTATAATTTTCCAAGTCTTGCTACCGTGGTTCGAGGAGCATTATAGTGAAGTCAGTTAATCTCTCGGCGACCCAATTTCGTCTAATGTAAATCTTATGGAACCCATCTGGGTCTCTATCAGACGCCATCACCGCGTACGCAGATCAGCGGCCCGTTATTTACGTGAATTACATGACGTGTGCATATACATCTAACGCCACTTACATCCACAAACCTACCAACAGACTGCCGGATTCTTGATACGCAGAATCAGTGATATATTTCCTTCCAATGAAGGAAAAACAGTCTATTAAGCAGGTGGTCATAATGTTTTGGCTCATCAGTGTATACTGACAAGGGTACCTTATGAACTTCCCTTCGCCTATTTGATTCATATTGACAGGACTCTAGCAAATGTAAACAGGGGGACGCATCTCTCAACCGTTCTTGAGAAAATCGAGTTTAAAAATTTTATGCGTGCTTGCAACCTTTGAAGGCTCGTTTGTATTCAAGAAGCCGACTGAGTACGCGCATAGTTTTTTTCATTAAGGGCGAGGTTGCCGGATCGGTTCTCTCCTTTGGTACGAGGCGTGTTTTTTTAAGTAAGTACTGTTTTGAAATTAAAAAAAGACGTGCTAAGATATCTCAATAATTTTATTTTTACGTGAAAGCCTGTACCTTAATCTACGCACTGACGCCATTACAGTTTGATTCTTCCTTGTTTACGTTGTGTACTGAGTGTTTAAGATGCCTCCGACAATCGTGAGTCCCGCCGACTGTGAAGTACGAACTGTTATAAGATTTCTTAGTGCTAAAGGCCTAAAAGCGATCGATATTCATCGCGAGATCTGTGCAGTTTACGGAGAACACATAATGAGTGATGGAACGGTAAGAAAGTGAGTGAGAGCATTTAAAGATGGCCGCACAAATGTGCATGATGAACAACGGAGTGGGCGTCCTTAGATCGTTAATGAATGTTTGGTGCAGGAAGTGGACAATAAGGTGAGAGAAAACAGACGCTTTACGATTTCCTCCTTGCGGGACGACTTTCCCAATGTTTCTCGTAGTGTTTAGTACGGCATTGTGACCGAGCACATGAATTACCGAAAATTATGCGCACCTTGGCTACCGAAAATGTTGACGGATGTGCACAAAGCCAAACGTTTAGACAGTGCATTGACTTTCCTTGAGCAGTACCACAACGACGGCGATGATTTCTTAAGCCAAACTGTTAAGGGCGATGAAACATGGGTGGCCTACGTCACACCAGAATCAAATCAACAATCCATGGAAGTTGAGCAAGGGCATAGTTTTGCTGTAAGACAATGCCCGTCCGCATATGGCTAATCAGACCAAAGATCTCATCACACCTTTTTGATGGTAAACTCTAATCTTCCTCTGTACAGCCCCGATCTTGCGCCCAGTGACTACCATCTGTTCCTGCACTTGAAGAAACACCTGGGCGGTCAGCGTTTTCAAGACGATGATGAAGTCAAATAGTGGTGATGCAGTGGTTAACAAGTCAGGCGGCAGACTTCTATGAGGAGGGTATTCAAAAACTGGTACAACGTTTTGATAAGTGCCTCAATATTGACGGAAATTACGTAGAAAAGTAGATTAAGTTACAGGCTTTCATGTAAGAATAAAACTATTGAGATATCTTAGTACGTCTTTTTTTTAATTTCAAAACAATACTTACTTAAAAAGCACGCCTCGTATATTTTTCAGCGACATTTAACTCTAACGACAGATTTTTAAGATTGTGCAAATTATCAAATTTCTTTCTGGATGCTCTCTCGCTAGACTGACGACCCTAATCTTGTAATAGTGCGGAACAAAGTCGCTGCCCATTTTCTCTTACTTCTCTTCAAACAGAAAGCCTTTGTCGATTTATTATTCGGTAATTAGTTCATCTTGTATCACGAGATGTTTCTCCGCTACCATTTCAAAGGCGTTGTAAAACATTTCTTCTGCAGAACCCGTGAGTTCTGGTGTTATTACTGCTGAACAATTCAAAACGACGAAATTGCTTTGGAGAAAGAGCTGTACGCTATATATATGACTGCCGTTATCAATCGCACATTTCAAACTTCTCTCTAAAGCGATTCGTGTTTACAGCAAGGTCTCCTTTTATTTTGCTCAAGAATTGCCAGGCAGGTCACTACATTTAATCGTAAAATCGGACGTCTTGAAGCTTTGCGAAACAATTATCTCGGGAGCTGACATACTAATGAAGTGTTATCTGGGTTTGTGAATGTTGATACCTTTCTGCGACAACCAACCGAAAGCCGTTTGCTCACATGCTGTTTATAGAGACTCAAAACTACGTGTAGGAGTACCTGGAAAATGGGCTCATACGGTGAGTCACAGTCATAATAAATCTGTCGTTAGAATTACATTGAAAAAGAACGACAGCCACACACACAACACAGAAGTATAGGCAGATAGATTCTATCCGAAACGTTGCGCATAAGAGACTAAGCGCTTACTCGCTGGGCTAGGAACTCCTTGCATACACGCGACCATACAACGATTATAAGAAAGCCTCAAATTTTCAAACTAGATTTTCTCGTAAACGGTTGAGGGTTGCGTCTTCTGTATGCTTATTTTGAAATTCTAGTCGTGTTCCACACGCCCTGTCAATAGAATCAAAGCTGCGAGGGGAATTCCGTGCGGTCCCTTTGTGAGCCCACATTGCATAACTTCAATATTGCTTCTTTATGTTACAGTTGTTCGTTTGTTTTGAATTTCTATGACCTCTTTGTGCATCCAAGCATAATAATGATTCGATCTTTATAAAAATATGATAACAGATAAACGAATTTGGTGGTTCCCTGGTCCCATTTCAGTTTTCTGGTTTTCTTTGAGATCGTAACTACTATCTGAGTTGTTATAGCCTCTGACGAGCATTGGAAAACGAAACATTAGGCACAGAAATATGCCTTGGACCATGTCCTAATACCCGTAAAACAAGTAACACCGAAATGTATGATTCCAGCCCCTTTGAGTACTAGCGTACTATCACTTTGTAGAAATCTTCTTTCTATACCTTCAAGTATTATGCACATTCCGTTTACATTAGACATAACCTATAGGTTTTTGGATTATTCGATTTTGAACAGTCATACATTTATTTATGTGACATATGAATGTGGTTGTCGCTCCTTAAATTTTAAATTAACAGAAACTTATTTGTTATGTTTCATTAGCACTGTAATAACAGTTTTACCTTTATTTATGATCTTTCAAAACGACTAGTGACTATGGTTTACTATTGAAGCCACGGAACTGAAAAGTACTCCGAATGCTGCTTTTCGTGTTCTATATGAGCTACTAAAAATGCTGAGGAATGTATGCATACTACGGGTTGAGTCCCAACGAATAAACTTCTGTAGGCTGTGTTATGATCCAGTTGTAGGCTTGTCTTCGGTTTTGTTCCATCATTATCTCCCCATGGAGCCATCTTACGCCGATCGAGAGAATGATATGATAATGCTCGCATAATTCCAGTTCGGCTCACCACAACGACCTCCATGCCCCGATACTGTAAATAAGTGTCATTATTTTGCGGTAACATCGGTTTTGAATTTTAGATTCCCCGATAATGGGATGCAGATTGTCGAAACGTATCTGCATGCGACAACAGCTACATCTAATCTAATAAAGCCGGAATGGCACGGTCGGACGCTTCATGACATTACGATGGGCGAGCACGCCCCCTGTCACTTTCCACTCTGTTTACGCAGAGTTCGCCCAGTTCGATCCGAGCGGACAGGCAATGGCATCAGCTCTGAATACCTCAGAAAGTGCTAATGGATACAGCGAAACGTGAATGACGCACTACAGGCAAATTTGTAGATATCATCTACATTTCTGAGAATAGTGGCGGTTTTATAGATACCGCGGAAGCGGGTCTCCTTTCATCGGTTATGTGTTGCTGTAAATTCAGGATATACCGCTCATTTAATAAATGGAAAGCTAGTTGTTATTGCTGTGATGATTCCTTATAATTAGTCACAGTAACTCATCGACCCAAAACTGGAGCTCTAGATGAAAATAATTACCTGCGCAGTATAGCCTGCTTTTACATACCTGATGGCCGCTAAATCCTAGGTACTACTGAAAACTGAATAAATAGCTTCCCTGAACAACTATCCGTGACATAATTTTTCACGGATCACAAGAAAACAGTGACATGTGAGGCACGGCGTCCACCTGTGCTTGAAAATATCCTGGAGCACCACGTGACACAGCGATCCATATGCAAGATATATCGGAAAATGACCGTACACAATGGGTGCCACTCACAGTGTGGAGGTTCGTTTCCAGAATAGCATGGGGTGTGATGTCCTTGCATGACATTACGTGTTGCTCTCTGCATAGTCTACCAATTAAGTTTTCCAGCAAGAATTTTTGTAACAGTTCCCACCGATGGAAAAGTGCACTCTGGAAGTAAGCAGTTACCCATGGTGGTGTCTGAGGGCTGCTGTCTTGCTGTTCAAGAGTCACAGAAGCAGAAAGTTTATTTTGCATGGAGACACCAGGATATACCAGCTGCAGTACATTTTGATGACCCAGTGGTTACAAAAAAAAAAAAGGTTCAAATGGCTCTGAGCACTATGGGACTTAACATCTCTGGTCATCAGTCCCCTAGAACTTAGAACTACTTAAACCTAACTAACCTAAGGACATCACACACATCCATGCCCGAGGCAGGATTCGAACCTGCGACCGTAGCAGTCGCGCGGTTCCGGACTGAGCGCCTGAACCGCTAGACCACCGCGGCCGGCAGTGGTTACAAAATCAGATATTGCATAGTAGGGTTTACGCAGGAGCAGACACAGTTTCAAATCACAATTTATTAATGAAGTGTAAGCTTAAACATAAAAAATAGTCGTAAACAATGTGTAAAGGAGTGGTGTACTTCGGATCTGAGCAGAGTCGGTGCGTGTTTGAAGTTCTCTGATGCTGTAGATAATCCAGTTACAAATGCTACAGTAAGTGGTTCAGTTGAAGAGGAATAACAACCCTAAAATGGGCAATCACGAAATTTTGATAACAAATATAGGTAATTGAGAAGAAACTTTATGAAACAAATGAAATACGGTCTAAGAAAGTAGAAAATACAGGCATGTTTAGGAAAATAAAGGAATACAGGAATATATAAGAAACGTAGAGATGAAATCAGTAGCAAGTAAACGGAAGCTAAAGCGGAAAGGCTGCAAGCAAAATGTAAGGGAAGCGTATAGACTTTGTGAGTACAGTTTGAGCTTGTAGGAAAGTCAAAATAACTTTCGGAGAAATTGGAAGCAAAGGTGTCAACATTAAGAGGACTAAAGAATTGGGCTATAAACGCAGAGAAGAGAGAAGGAAGTTGTGAGGACCTCTATAAAGACGGGCGGTGGGTTAAAAAAGTCTCCTGACGTGGTAGAAGAAGAAATGGATATCGCTTTAGAAGATGCAGGCGATAAAATATTAAATTTATATGATGTATCTTCGTAAGTTTGGGTTCAAACAAGGAAGGACTAAATTCTTAAAATCACTCGGGAAATGTAACCAATATTATTATTGTTAACGCGTAGAGACGGGATTTATACCAACTAACTATGAGAACAATGTCATTCACACAATCCTGAAGATAGCCTCGGCACATAAATAAGAGATCACACAACCAGTATAAGAGTTCATACATCCGAAATGCTAACAAAAAGAATGTACAGAAAAACCGAAAGGAAGTGGTTACATCATATTGAAGGGAGTCTACTGGGGTACACTTATATGTGGCTCCCGAATATTGTAATGACACTAATGCAAACTAAAATGAAAATATTATATTCTTAACGACGTATGTCTCTGATGGGCTCTATAAAGCGAATCGCTGACTTTGCACGACCGCAGTGCCAAAGATACTGCTTCTGGTCTGAGATTGTAGTGTTGGAGTAAGAGAGCGCTTGGCGCACAGCGGGAGTAAGTAGCAGTCTGTGAGCGAAAGATGATGCAGTAGGCAGTTCTTTTTTATCGTCTGCTCTGTAAGCTACCAAGTGTTAGATTATAATGTAGGAATTTTCTCATACCAATATTTTGTGTTACACCGCACGTAAAATAAGTGGTGAAAAATGATGAGTGATTTTATAGTAAAATGTAAATTTAATTGTGACGAGAGAAGATTACTGGACTGATATTACGAAGTAGCATTACGATTACATATATAACTGAAAATACAAATGTGGAACCATAATTCTTCTCGCAGTTAAGGTAAAGATCTTAATTTTTTATTACTTTCCTTTTGCTAGCGCGTTTGTGTGAATGAGTTGGCTGATAATTAGTAACAATGAGTTCTATTTGAGTAACCCCAGATTATACATAAACAGATTTGATATATAGGCTAGTTAGGTATTTCCCTTTTGTAATGTTTCTAAGATTTGTTACCACAGGTATACGTAATTTGATGATTCGCCTTTATGCTTTTTAGTGATGTATTTGCTGTACAAATCTCATTGTTTGTGATTACGTCAGCAGGGATAGGTTTTCATTTAGTAAAAAGGGTGTAGTTCTTCTGAGTAATGTAATTTCATTTGTCAGATGTTTCGAAAAGCCAAATTTAACTTCGAATACAACGTCACGACTGAAAAAGTCAGTGTTAGTAATTCACCCAAATAACTACCGCCTCCCTGTCCACGTCAGATGTTTTTTAAAGAAACTGAATGTTTCGTAAATGCCTTCATTTATCAGCCAAAAGGATTTCACGTATACGCTACGGTCGCAGGTTCGAATCCTGCCTCGGGCATGGATGTGTGTGATGTCCTTAGGTTAGTTAGGTTTAACTAGTTCTAAGTTCTAGGGGACTAATGACCTCAGCAGTTGAGTCCCATAGTGCTCAGAGCCATTTTTTGATTTCACGTATATTTCAAAGTATTACGGCCTGCATTGCACACCGCTGAGGCTGTAGCTAGTATACTTTATTCTTCTTCATGAGAGAGCAGACTATATTGCGATCCACCATTGCAACTTTAGAGGTAAAACAATTCTGTTTATTTGTTATGTGCACAGGGACCAGAGTTTTCAGTTTCGAACAGAACCAGACGATTCATTACCTAAGGGGCTGGATGTATTTTGCAGTGACTGTATTTCTTTATTGGTATTGGGAGTTGCATTGCCCAATCAGTTCGTATAAAGTTTTGCTAACAATAACACACAGTAAGCACACCACTTGCAGTTACAACACGCTACACGATAACTCCAGTTTTGTATGCATTCCCAGTTCATGCAATCATTTAAATATTTCAATAATTTATACAGAACGTTACAATATCGCTTAGGATTTAAGAAATACCGGAGGGAATTCTCACGTTGGGCTGATAAAGGGACAAATGTATAAAAATAAAGACCGTTTCATATGTCTTCTCAACGTATAAAACGCTTCGTGAAATTCTATAACATGTTTGTAAGTCTTAGAAAAGTAGGTGTAAGCTATAGGAAAAGCTGGGTACTATTCAATACACAGGGTAATTATGATAATGGGGAGAAACTGCAACAAACGATTGCTGATAGGATAAGAAGTAAAAACGGTGTATCGACACATGGCCGGAAATGCGTTTCAGGAGAGGTAAACCCACTTGAAGATGGAGTTGAAACAGCTTTCACAAAGTAGGTCTGAATGGCTGAAAGCACACGTGAGGAAACACCAGGCAAGAAACACCAGGAAAGTAAGATGTCCTTATCGTACTAGCATTTTAGTTCCCTTCGCGGCCTCTTCGCTGAATTAATTTTTTCTTCTTTGGTTTTTGTAGGTGTAAATCACTGAAATAACAGATGAGAACATACCAGACAAGTCGAAATGCTCTGTCTGGAGTAATGTTAGTTGAGTGAAGTGAACTGGAGGACTTCCATGTGTAGCCATAGTACATTCACACCATTCCAAGACATATAAGTGAGTTATTTATAATTTACGAGATTGTCCCTAATGTTGAGTCGCATTGATTATTTAACTTGACACACACACATTTCTCAGATGCAAATTTGAATCTCTTCTACACCTCCCACTCCTACACTTGGGATGTCGTCAGCCGTAACTCACGAGCAGTTTTTACAAGGTTGGAGCAGGTGCACAATGTAATGAGGTCATCTACAAACAACGAGTACTAGACACTAGTCTTAAATGCGGACGCAGTACTGATTGTTGCAGCTAAAACAGATCCCCGAGGAACACCATTTTTATTGTTCACTTCTGTGTTCATTTCCGAGTCGACTTCTGAAGAACCGCTAAGGACTGCATGGTAATGGTTAATTAATCAGCTCCTTTTGTTTATCAGTCCATTGTTATCATATCTTCAAAAGTGTAGTATGTCATTTCAGTACCGAACAGTACAACAACGAGGAAAGACTATGGTTTATCTGCTTCCAGCAAAGTAAGATTTTCGAGGGATCAATGACATCTAAATCCACTCTGCAACGATTACTTCTAGGATCAATGTTAAACTCTGGTCTACGACGAGTTCTAGTTAGTACTAGAGTAAGTGTAAGTTAGGATCACACCATAATCAATGAACAAATTATAGGCCTTCACTGTTTTCAGGAAGGGAATCAAGATTGCCTCCCACCACCACGAGTCGTGGAAGTCTCCAACATGCCAGGTTTCATTATAAACAACTTGTACTAGATTCGATCGTGTCTGACCCAGTTTTCTGGGCTTCAGGCAACGGAAAACCCAGTTCCGACATAGAAAAGCGCCAATATCCATCATCCCATTAAAACACGATGGCAGCGGAAAGCTAAATACTGGTTTTCCCTGTTGATCGACACTATCACCATATTCTAGGTATTTTATGGAGAAATTTGGAGACACGCATGCACCAGAACAGCATGTATTGGTAACCTGACAGCATTTTTTCTCTCAGATCTCTTTCACAGAATAAAGCTGACTCAATATCTAAATAGCCGTGCGGACAGCAATAAAATGACGGTGTACCATAAAGTTCCAGAGCTAGTACAACTACTTATAAAAACGCGTGTCACATCCACTTCTTTCTTTTTCTGATTGTTCTTCTTGTTTTCCCCTATACCCTATTAGTCTATTCTTACTGCGTCTATTTAACACACGCAAAAAGCCGAAAATTTTGCTTGTAAATAGACGTAATGTAAGCGAAATTGATATTAATTTTTAACTAAACTGAATAACAGAAACTGAGACAGAAAACTCGTGCCACTGAATATTTTTTCACATAGATTCGTCGCAGCAATTAATTTTCCACTAACATCTACTACAAGTACGTTTCTACTTGTTTTGCCTTCATTGGCGCGCAGCATTTAATTTTATATTCGCATGTATTCACAGTCTGTTGTTGAATATCTCCAGAGACAAAGCGGAATACAACCCGTTTCTTCTACTGCCTCAGCCCTTCGGAGAAGGATTTGATTGGGGCAGTCCCAGAGCTGAAGAGGCAGAATGTCTTTACTCCTCGAAAGTTCACTTCCTCCTGAGACTGTAATGTCCCCATTGTAATACTCCTCACGGAAATTGCTAGGAAAAAATCATATTCGGTTAACAGTACGTCAGCCGGCCGCGGTGGTCTCGCGGTTCTAGGCGCACAGTCCGGAACCGTGCGACTGCTACGGTCGCAGGTTCGAATCCTGCCTCGGGCATGGATGTTTGTGATGTCCTTAGGTTAGTTAGGTTTAAGTAGTTCTAAGTTCTAGGGGACTAATGACCACAGCAGTTGAGTCCCATAGTGCTCAGAGCCATTTGAACCATTTTTTGAACAGTACGTCATTGTACAACGCCACGATGACAATTTCTACATTTCCTCTGGTCAGAACTAACCTGTTAATTTTTCAGAAGCATGACACACATTTCATCATTCGATCCTCTGGTACACTCTTATAAGTCCTTCGCTCATTGTTATAACAGACAGAAGAGATTCCAACAATACCGTCATGCATGGAACGTTAAACTAAACTTACTTTTTTTTCACTAACCACATGACTCCGATCTGTTTAAGAAGTGCATTTCATGTGTTCTCTCAACATGGTCCTTCATATCCTTATCTCTAGCAATAAAATACGTCACGCTACACACACACATTTAAGAGTATGCGGAAGTGTACAACCCTGGCAGTGGTGAGTGCTAGTAAGTGTTGCAAGTGACACTTAACGGTTAGCTCAATGAGACTTTCAGTGTATGTCATTGCACCCTGATGTTATTTAATAGACCAACGTTTCGGCCAGTGTTGCAGGTGACCTTCATCCGGGTGGTACATTTCCTTACCGCAGCAACATTCAGGATGATGCGATCACATAAAAGTCTTACTGTGAGTAGCAAAGGTCGCAGAAGACTAAATTGACACATTCATCAGTTGCTTTGCATACACTCGGCTAGGAGCAGTGCCCGAAACTTAGGTCATTGCATGATGACACTGTTATAGACGCTAAATGACTTTCATTAATACATTTGACGGTCTTCACATCACTAATATCTGTAGCCAATGTTGTGTCCTCCAAAAAGTATCAGAACCAGATTTTAGAATACAATAAAATTTACATTAAAACATTGAAAAAGACGGCAATGCTACTAATAAGAGTATGGAAGTATATAAAACATTTTTCGGCTTAAGTCCTATCGGAACACGCGCATAGGCATCTCAGTTCGCTAATCGAGGAATGTAGAGGACGGTGACAAGATCTACACTTTCTGCTGGCGAGCTCTCATACTTCATCGAGAGCCTGTGGTTTGAGCCCAGGCGAATAGAAGGTTGGCTTTATGGTATTCATTCAGCGTGGCCTCTATGGTGGCTGCATAATGGATGCGTATTAAGATGTTACTAATTTTCCTGAGCATTCAGTATGCGATGTTACAGATGGAGATTTCTGATAATTTGTAAGACCATGGCACAAAGGTTAATTATGCGTTCACTGCAAAGCCAAACTTTTTTTAATGAACGGTATGGAGAATGGAAGGAGGGGGCAAGAATCATCAGACCACAGACCACCATGACTTCTTGCTCCGTTACCCAATTTGCTCATTTACTTGTTCGATCTACGAGGAAAATTAACTTGACAGCGACATTAATGAAAGGGAAAAGGAATTAGATGATGACAGTGTTTGGTTTGTGTGGCGTTCAACTGCGCAGTCATCAGTGCCTGTAGAAAGTCCCAAACTGCCAATTTTTACAAAGTCCAAACTAGCCACTCTCACGAATAATGATGATGATAATAATGAGAACACAAACACCCAGTCCCAGGGCAGAGAAAATCCCCAACCCTGCCGGGAATCGAGCACGGGACCCCGTGATTCCGATGCAGCAACGCTAGCCACTTTTTGGTGATTTTTTTTTTTTTCGGGGCGGACGTCCCATGACACTTGTTCAAGTTCATCGTTGAGCAATTAACTCAGTTTTTTTTTTTTTTTATTGCAGAGGGCATCTAACCCTCCGCGACCAAACACCCTGAGCTACGGTGCCGGCACCACTGGACCACGAGCTGCGAACTGGAATTAGATAAAATGAGATCGATGATACTGAATGAAGAATTTGATGGAGCGCTTGAACACCTGATTTGTAACAAGACTGCTGGACTAGACGCCATACCCTCAGATTTATTATGATTCTTGGGAGAGCTAGCCGCGACAGAATTATTCTACTTGGTGTGCAAGATAAACGAGATAGGCGAAATACCCACAGCCTTCAAGAACAACGGAATAATTCCAATTACAAAGAAATTGTGTGTTGACAGATGTGAATACTAACGAACTATTAATGTAATAAGCCACGCTTGCAAAATACTTACGCGAATTATTTACGGGAGCATGGAAAAATTGCTACTAGGCAGATAGGTTAGTTTGCATTTCGTGTAAATGTAGGAACATGGGAGGCAGTACTGACTAAAAGTCTTACCTTAGATGAGAAGTTAAAGGAACGCACACCTACCTTTATAGCATTTGTAGATTTAGAGAAATTACGATTTTACTTTGTGTTGACTGGAATACACTTTTCGAAATTGCGGGTTAGTCACAACTTGTACAGACTGCAGTTACAAGAGTCCAAAAGAAGGATAATGAAGCAGTGGTTAATAAGGCTGAAGACAAGCCTATGCCAGATGACATTCAATCTGTACAATAAGCTAGCAGTAAAGAAAACAATGGACTAATTTGGAAAGGGAATTAGAGTCCAGGGAGAAGGAGTAAAAACTTTAAGGTTTGTTAATGGTGTAATTCTGTCAGAGGCAGCAAAAGACGAGGAGAAACAGCTGAACGGAACAGAAAGCGTCTTGAAAAGAGATTGTTAGATATAGACTATAACAACAGTGAAACCATGGTAATGGAATTTAGTCAAATTAAATCAGAGGAGACTGGGGATATTAATGCAGACTGACTATGGTAACAAAAGCAATTACGAAAAGAGGAATTTATTGACACATAATAATAACGTAAAGTGATAGGAAGCCATTTATGAAGGTATTCGTCTGGAGAGTAGCCTTATACGGAAGTGAAACGTGGACGATATGCAGGGTCAGGCAAGATGCGAGGTGAAGCTTTTGAGTTGTAGTACTACAGAAGATGCCAGGTCGAAAAACTGATGAGGAGGTATTGATTCGAACTGAGAAAGAAAGGCATTTATTGCACAGCTCGACTCAAAGGAGGACAGGCTGGAAGGACACATCCTGAGACATCAAGGAATCGTCAGTTTGATAATGGAGGGTTAAAATTGTAGACGGAGACCAACAGATTATGACAGCAATCATGTTCCGGTGAATGTAGGCTGCAATAGTTATTCAGAGACGAAGAGTCTTGTACAGTAGAGACTAGTGTTGTGAATTGCATCAAACCAATGTTTGGACTGAAGACCACAATAATATCATATGTTCCAGTCTCTCCCTATAGATTTTGCGCTCAATGGCGTCGTATGATAAAGTGATAAAGTGGAAATTATTTCATCTTGCGTTAAAACATCTCTTATGCTCTCTGTCCTTATGAGAGTTTCCGGCCTGTGCCTCTCCTCGCCGATTCTACGCACTACGTCCTCACTTCTTATCAGTGTGCCTTATTTGCAGAGTGCTTATATAGCGCCGCACCTCAAACACTTGATGCTCTTGTTTTTCCGTTTTTTCACTGTCCATGATTCACTTCCATGCAGTGTCTTCCTCCAGAAGTACATTCTCAGAACATTCATTCTAAAATGAAAGTCTATGTTTGTCATAACTCCCTCATGCTTTTACCTTTTCTGAAGCTAATGTGATCGTCATTGGAGAACGAATTCTTTCGCGACGACACCGTTGATGAAACATTCTCGGACTTCTTGCTGCATTAAGTACAGGATAAAACAAGGAGTTTTCGACGATAGCCTCCATCGTCTGCTGCTGTGGTTGTCTTATATAGCCCATAGATGGCTTATGGTTGGTCGGTAATCATGTAATGGTGTCACAGCTGCGTCGATGCGTAAACATTGCGACGAGTATCTCTGTCTCTCCTCTGCATCGAGACCTAGCTGCCATCCACCACTAACATTGTACTCGCTGTCACGGTTGAAGATTTTCTCGCACAATCTTATTTCCACAGACTCTTTAACTATAGAGATCCAGTATGTAGGAGCCTGGGACAAAACTTTTGTTTTGTCAAACAGTATTTTGTGTTTATTTACGAGGCAGTGCTCGGTAAATGCAGATTTCTTCAGTTCTTGATTTTCAATATGCCGTTGATGTTCTGTACAGCGACCAGGAACGGTGCGGATGGACTTTCCGATATAAATGTCTCCGTACTCACAAGTGATGTTGTAAGTCCCAGGGATCCCGAGGTCGAGACTGTCCTTAACAGCGCGTAGAATCTGCTTTATCTTCTTAGGAGGTCAGAAAATAAATGTTATACCTCGTATTCCCAGGAATCTGCATGTTTTGCTGCTTGTAGCGCCGCAGAAAGAAAGGAATAAAATGGGTGATTGCTGTAATGTTTCCTTGGAGAACGCTGACTCCATATCACGTGAACCATAGCCGTTCTCTGGGAACACGAATCTCAGATGATTAATTTCTGAATCCAGGTGGTCCTCGTCAGAAACAGTTTTTAATCTGTGTACCAGTGTATTCAAAACTAGTACCAAAATATCTAAAACTGGCGGGCTTCCTTCTTTCTCTGTCTCGACGGTGAACTGGATGTTTGGGTGCATACTGTTCATATGTTCAGGGAACTGCTCAAGAGCTTTTACAGCTTGTGGCTGGACCATAAACGTGTTGTCAACATAATGGTCGAATGAAAATGAACCTTTCTGAAAAATGTACCATAAAAAAGTAGGCCAGTGCTGGAGACAAAGGAGAACCCATTAAAGAGGCTATAGAAGTAAGACTGTGAGAGAAGATCTTCAGCCGTGACAGCGAATATAATCTGAACGGTACATGGAAGCGATCTCTCGATGCAGAGAAGAGGTAAAGATATTCGTTACAATGTTTACGCTACGACGAAGCGGTGGGGATTATATACGCGTAATCATCGACTAGTCAGAAGCCGTCTATGAGCTATACAAGGTCACCGCAGCAGCAGTCTTGACAGTCAGTTGCTCCTGACGAAGACTAAGGTACTAGTCGAAACCTCGTGGTTTTAACCTGACTTGACGCGGCAAGAAGTCCTAGAATTTTTTATAGTGATCGTCATTTAACACAGCCATGATTTCCCTGTCTATTCTTCTGTATATTATTTTTGCCAGCAACTTTTGCTTCATGAGCTGTGTGCCTGATGTGTGTGAAGTTCCTAAGGTTAAAACTTACCAGAGGTATTAGATATCGGCTTTGTGTCATCTTACAAAGAAGCACTCTTAACTGGATACGACTTTTTTCGTAGCAAGTTCTGTGACATCATTTTAAAAAGCACATGTCACGATCCCTACATGAATTACATCGACCTGCCAAAACATTATGACTACAGCCAACTGAGAGACAGAATCCCAGCTGGTGGCGTAAGAATACCAACGGAGCAGAGAGGACTGAGGAACCATTTCTGTTACGATGCGAAAAGCAAATGGGGAAATCTCCCACATAAGCTACTGTTATTGGCCGGCGCCTAAGATCAGGTACATCGAAAATGGCGAAGCTGGTCTACTGTTAGCGTGCTACTGTCGAGACCATTTATAGAAAATAGCCGAAGGACGGCAAACTCATGAGTAGGCAGCAAGGCGTTGGATGTCCATACGTTATCACCGAATTTGGAGATCTGTAAAGCAGGATTATGATTGCAATGGACATGGTATCATCGAGAATGGGCCATAGATCAATAGAAACGTTACACCAGATCCATGGTTTGTCCGGATATGCCGCCATCCAGGAGAACGGCTACTAGAAACAAGCACCGGGCCACAGCTGCAGATCGGTGGGGACAGCTTTATGCTATGGGGGAGACTCATCTCGGCTTCCGTGGGACCTGTGACAGTAAATCAAGACACCAAGGTAGCTGTGAGCTACGTGCAAGTTACTGTACTTCACCTGGATTCTTTGATGCTTGACATGTCATCCGATAGCGAATGCATCTTAGAGCAGGACAGTTTCCCCTGTCACAAGGTTAGAATCGCGCTATAATGACTTGAGAAGCATGGCATAGTACTCGTTTGATGTGTTGGTCAGCACATATACCTGATCTGCACTCCATGGAATACTTGCGGAAGGCTAATGGCAGGCAGCACCGTAGCCACTTTTGTAATCGATACCACACATAGTCATTGCTGTACTGCGCCCCACAGGCGTGCGAACATGCTGTCCTGCTGATGGTCATAATGTTTTAGGTCATCACTGTATATGATGGAGGCACCCTAATTATCGCGCAGCCTTTCGCGAGAACAATGTAGTCTTTCTTCCAAGGATTCTCATTTCGTATATGCTGTATGAAGTTGTTACAGTTTGCCTATCTGTTGACAACTCCTAATGTTGGAGCAGTACTCTTGGTCGGCATAGCTTCTTGTATGTGGTTTCTCCACTCAGAATCATTCTAATGTTTCTATGTCGTCCATTAGCCTGCCTTCCACTGATTTTAAGTCTTCGTCCGATACCAAAAGACAGAAAACACTGCACACCTTAGTTCATATTGGATATTATACTAGGTCTTGAATATTGTATATGGGCAGTCGAAAGTTGTATTTAACTTCTATAACCACCTTCATATTGTGCAACTCAGTTTGTTGTTTCATAATCGTATTAGGACTACTTTTCAGGAGCTCATAAATTTCGATTTCTTCCAGTATACTCATTATTTTACTTTTCTTAGCAATGTATATAATTTGTAAACTACCAGTTACACGGTTCCACTATTTATCGATCAAGTTTATGGCCCGCGTAACCTCATTGTAGGAACTTTTGCTTACATTCGAAATCCAATAGATTCAGTAACGTAAAAATATCTCTTGAGCACAGCGCACATAAATGGAAAGGACAGAACAAAAAGAGTAGAATGGTTGCAGCGAAAAGTTACAACCATTAGGAGATATAGTTTAGCATTAATAATTCACAAATTACACAACTTTTCGTTGGGAAACGTTAATTATTTGATGAAGACAGCCACGTAGTTTCGGTCGTGTTAGTACCACTTACTTGACGAGGAAACCATTTTTTTAAATATTTCCTTGACAAGTACACAATGCTTACGTCTGTCATAGGAACAGAAATCGATGGGTTTAGGAAAGCCATAGTCATCGCCACGAGGGATCTCACGGCACGATGACAAACGCCCGAGAACGGGTTCGTACATCCACATCAAACACCTTCAGTCAGGAAACGGGCTTCTTTGCAACAAGACAGGTGTCCAGACGAACATTGCGATGAAGTCTGCAACGCCACGGACTGTCAGCCGGTGACCTTTGTTGCGGTTCCCCATAACGCGTCAGTGGAGAGTGGTTCAAATGGCTCTGAGCACTATGGGACTCAACATCTTAGGTCATAAGTCCCCTAGAACTTAGAACTACTTAAACCTAACTAACCTAAGGACATCACACACACCCATGCCCGAGGCAGGATTCGAACCTGCGACCGTAGCAGTCCCGCGGTTCCGGACTGCAGCGCCAGAACCGCACGGCCACCGCGGCCGGCTAGTGGAGAGTGGGCCGCCTACAGTGGTGAGGTACCAACAACACTGGACGTAACATTTGGCATCGTGACATCGTTTCCTCGAACAGCATCACGATGGTAAAATTGCAGGGGTGAGGATCTGAACAGAACGAACATTGCCAGCTTCGATTCACCATCATCAACACGCCGGCTCAGCACGTGACGTGACTGTATCGGGTCCCATGCGCTGCACAACACGATTACCTCTGTTTCACATAACCGATAATTTGGACGGGAGGCATTACACTTCTGACTTGTTTTTACATCCACTCTCGTTGAGGCCACCGTGAGATTACCTTTCAACAAGGTAATGTTTGACCGCACATTCCCCTTGCTGTTCTAAATTACCTCCACATATAGGATATTTGACTGTCCCATTTCCCCTGATCTTTCACCCATTACAAAAATGTACTCATAGGTTACAGAGAGAATTGCATGCCAACACTCGCCAGCCAGTATGTTTGATGAACTAAAGCAGCATGGAATGACGTGCTCGTCATTTAACCTGAGTTGGACTCAGTGGCCAACTGGGGTTAGAACAGTTGTTGCTGCCCTTGGTCGCAGCTCTGTGTACTAACTTTCGCACTATGTATAACCCCAAATCATCAAAAAGCGAAGCGCCCACTAGAAATGGCCAGATGTCAGTGTAGCTTCATATATGCACACACCATCATCTGGCATATAAATGATCAGAGTTGCAATTCTCTGTGACATGTACGGCTGCCAGAGCGCATTAGTTTTGTTAAATTTTACTGGTGCTACCAGTTCTGGTAGGGTATAAAGGGCAGGGACAGCGACAGATGAGGAGTGGTCACAGTGAAGACAGCGTTAGCAGTACCTGTCAGAGTTTGAAAGGGTCCTCACTGTGGGACTAGATCGGGCCGGCTGGTCAAATTGTACAGTATTTGTGGAGCACTTAGACGCAACAGGGCCAAAATTTTGGACTACATGGTAGCGTCAGGCAGTCATCTGCTTTGTCAAGGTTCCTGTTGATCATGTGTCTGATCCACGCAGTTGTGCACACATTACATACTAACGTCCCTCCCCCCCCCCCCCCCCGCCCCCCTCCCCTTCAGATCTGCGTCTGCCATCCGAGAGCAAGAAATTGATTCGCTGCAACGTTCTCCATCATTTTTCATCAGAGACTAGCAGTGCCAGAGTAGGGAATTACTGTGTCATGTGTAGGCTGCCGTTTAACGCCACTACATAATCGCCTGTTTTTGGGGCGCTTCATGACCGATAAGCATGCACTGCCAATGACTGAAATGGAAATTAAAACACCTGAAGGGATCTCTTTTGCATTTAATTTATTTGCGCATTCAGTTTCAGTGGTCTATTACACCCCTTGGCGAACGTAAATTGGGAGGGATCCAACCTCACGTACAGTCATAACAGGAGCCCATATACAAAATAAATGGTGACCGCAGAGCTCCCGTTTGCAGGACACTATCTCTGGTCGTGATCTACGGTCATCAGCTTATTATATAGTGACTCGTGTTGTAGCTGCACAGGAGACTGAATTCCTCTCAATTTACATTCGTCAGAGGGCCAGAAGGTGGTATAATGTACACCGAAACTGGTTGCGTAAATAAATTAAATGCAAAAGAAACGCCTGCAGGTGTTTTCATTTTCGTTTCATACTAAACATCCGAATTGGCTGTAACACTACAAGGACGGACATGCAAAGAGCTGATGACTGATGTCGCATTGCGTACAGTAATGAATTGAGCTCCTGCACTATCCCAGATGACCGTAGTCTGCGAGTATGGTGGCGATCTGGGGTGAGATTCCATTAATATTTTGGGGAAGCGTAGAGGTTTTGCTCCTGGCGTCATGATGTCGGTAGCCATTGGATATTACTTGAGGAAATTATGACAGCACAACGGTACATCATGGACATCCTGCGTCCTCATGTGCTACCTCTCGTGAAACAGGACAACGTTCAGCCACGCGTGGCACGTGGCACCATTAACTGTGCGTGATGTTGAGGTACTCCTGTGACCAAGAAAAACCTCAGAGCTGTCCCCGATAAAGCATGTGTGTGACCAGATTGGACGTAAACTCCGTCGCAGTGCCACTACCACGGATATCTACACTCATGCTCATTAATTAAGGATAACTGCAGAATGTGATGCCACACAACGTGGCACTACTTCAAACTGTCGCTAATAGCATAGGCACATAGGAAACACACACGACACAGATCTGTAAGTCCACGGTATTGGTGATAAGTTGAGAAAACAGTCCCGAAACACATATGCTACAAAACGCCAATGTTTCCTGCGCATGTACCCCGCGTCAATATGGGATATGATCACCATGCACACGTACACATGCCGCACAACGGGTTGGCATACTCTGGCTCAGGTGGTCGAGCAGTTGCTGGGGTATAGCCTCCCATTCTTACACCAGTGCCTGTCGGAGCTCCTGAAGTGTCGTAGGGGTTTGAAGACGTGCAGCGATACGTCGACCGAGAGCATCCCAGACGTTCTCGATGGGGTTTAAGTCTGGAGAACAGGCAGGCCACTCCATTCGCCTGATATTTTCTAAGTACTCCTCCAGGATGGCAGCTCGGTGGGGCCGTGCTTTATCATCCATCAGGAGGAAGGTAGGACCCACTGCACCCCTGAAAAGGCGAACACACTAGTGCAAAATGATGTCCCGATACTCCAGACCTGTTACAGTTCCTCTGTAAAAGACATACAGGGATGTACGTGCACCAATCATAATCCCACCCCACACCATCAAACCACGACCTCCATACAGTTCCCTTTCAAGGACATGAAGGGGTTGGGATCTGGTTCCTGGTTCACGCCAGCTGAAAACCCGGAGAGAATCACTGTTCAGACTATACCTGGACTCGTCCGTGAATATAACCTGGGACCACTGTACCAATGACCATGTACTATATTCTTGACTCCAGGCTTTAAGGGTTCTCCTGTGACCAGGGGTCAGTGGAATGCACCTCGCAGGTCTCCGGACGAATAAACCATGTCTGTGCAGTCGTCTGTAGACTGTGTGTCTGGAGACGACTGTTCCAGTGACTGCGGTAGGGTTCCGAGCAAGGCTACTTGCAGTACTCCGTGGCCGTCTGTGGGTACTGAAGGTGAGATACCGGTCTTCTTGTGGTGTTGTACACTGTGGACGTCCCGTACTTGGACACGTTTCCGGTCTGCTGGAATCGTTGCCATAATCTTGGAATCACACTTTGTGACACACGGAGGCCCCGTGCTACGATGTACTGTGTTTGACCAGCCTCCTGTCGCCCTAGTATTCTACCCCTCATAACGTCATCAATATGTGTTCTTTGAGCCATTTTCAACAGCCACCATTAGCACGTCTGAAAACGTCTGCACACTTACTCGCTGCACTGTACTCTGACATGCACCAACACACCTCTGCGTATGTGGACTGCTGCCAGCGCCACCGTGCGACGATCGCAGGTCAAACGCACCACATTTTCATACCGCCAGGTGATTTAAACCCGCAAACCGCCCACCAGAGCGTTGTTTCACCATGTATAAGCATCATTCTTAATATATGAGCATGAGTGTGTGACCAGCTACAGCAGCCGTGGACCAACTAACTTCAGGAGAAGATACGACGGCTTTAAGACACCATTCCCAATCAAATTAGTTCATGTATCCAAGCCAGACGGTGAGCAACCTCGCACTGATAAGTAGACACATACTGCCAAGTTCTCTGTAAATATGACTCGAAATTTTAATCGCTGAAATAACGTCACATACCATCTGAACCCGTGAATGCCCGACCCGTTTTCTCCGCCATTTCCGGAAGCTTCACTCTGTTTTGTCGGATAATATACTTGGTCGTCTACTGTTTACACCGCGCGGTACATGTGTAATGAGTAAAACTTAGTCACACTACTGGCCATTAAAATTGCTACACCACAAAGATGACGTCCTACAGACGCGAAATTTAACCGACAGGAAGAAGATGCTGTGATATGTAAATGAGTAGCTTTTCAGAGCATTCGCACAAGGTTGGCTCCGGTGGCGACACCTACAACGTGCTGACATGAGGAAAGTTTCCAATCGATTTCTCATACACAAACAGCTGTTGACCGGCGTTTCCTGGTGAAACGTTGTTGTGATGCCTCGTGTAAGGAGGAGAAATGCGTACCATCACGTTTCCGACTTTGATAAAGGTCGGATTGTAGCCTATGGCGATTGCGGTTTATCGTATCGCGACATTGCTGCTCGCGTTGGTTGAGATCCAATGACTGTTAGCAGAATATGGAATCGGTCGGTTCAGGAGGGTAATACGGAACGCCGTGCTGGATCCCAACGGCTCGTATCACTAGCAGTCGATATGACAGCCATCTTATCCGCATGTCTGTAATGGATCGTGCAGCCACGTCTCGATCCCCGAGTCAACAGATGAGGACGTTTGCAAGACAACAACCATCTACACGAACGGTTCGACGACGTTTGTAGCAGCATGGACTATCAGCTCGAAGACCATGGCCGCAGTTACCCCTGACGCTGCGTCACAGACAGGAGCGCCTGCGATGGTGTACTCAACGACGAACCTGGGTGCACGAATGGCAAAACGTCATTTTTTTCGGATGAATCCAGGTTCTGGTTACACCATCATGATGGTCGCATCCTGGTTTGGCGACATCGCGGTGAACGCACATTGGAGGCGTGTATTCTTCATCGCCATATTGGCGTATCACCCGGTGTGATGGTATTGGGTGCCATTGGTTACAGTCTCGGTCACCTCTTGTTCGCATTGACAGCACTTTGAACAGTGGACGTTACATTTCAGATGTGTTACCACCCGTGGCTCTACCCTTCATTCGATCCCTGTGAAACCCTACATTTAAGCAGGATAACGCACGACCGCATGTTGCAGGTCTTCCAAGCGCCTTTCTGGATACAGAAAATGTTTGACTGCTGCCCTGGCCAGCACGTTCTCCAGATCTCTCACCAATTGAGAGCGTCTGGTCAATTGTGGCCGAGCAACTGGCTTTTCACAATACGCCAGTCACTACTCTCGATGAAATGTGGTATCGTGTTGAAACTGCATGGGCAACTGTACTTGTACACGCCATCCAAGCTCTGTTTGACTCAATGCCCAGGCGTATCAAGGCCGTTATTACGGCCAGAGGTACTGATTTCTCAGGATCTATGCACCCAAACTGCGTGAAAATGTAATCACATGTCAGTTCTAGTATAATATATTTGTCCAATGAATACCCGTTTATCATCTGCATTTCTTCTTGGTGTAGCAGTTTTAATGGCCAGTAGTGTATTTCCTTTCCCTCCTGGTAGTGACTTGCAGTGCATATATATTATTAACAGCGACTGTGTGTAAGGTGCAATGTAAGTGGCAGGAAGTGGAATGAGCAGCTCCCTGGCTCCTTCGTGCTGCAGGGCATCTTGTAGTGGTGGTCGGCGCGCGCCCTCTCCCCGTCTCCGGAAGGAGTCGCCCGCGTTCCGCTGGTGGCCCGCCTCCCGGTCGGACAATTTGCGCGCCGGCACCAAGTGCTGGGCAAATAATTCCCCAACAGTTTCATTTCTACAGCAGCTGAGTTAATTAGCGCGCCAATAATGCCTTGCCGGCTGCCAGCGATATTGATTGCAGACTTAATTGTTCTCGTCCATTAATGCGCGTAAGAGCATTTCGGTTTAGAGCGGCCGCTGTTAATTGATATCGACCCTAATCAAGCCACTCGCGGGGAAACTAATGCGGATTTTTCGTAACACGAGAAGAACGAGGCCGATCCTGGATCCGACAGCTGTACCATCAAGGTAACCCGCGTTCTTTCCGGCTGAATTACTGCAGGATGTGTCAGGCACAATAGTGCCCTATCATCCGTATTACGTTTCCCTCTCTTCTGAAATGCGATACATCACACACCGTCGGCCATTTTGTTATTATAGTCCGTTTACCCCTGCACTAGGGTGCGTAGTTTCTGGCGAGTTTACATCTTAGCCCAGTATTCCTTCGTCCTTGTGCTACGGGAGTTCTACCCTTCACGAGTCCATTCGATTTTCCTAGCACACTTGTACTACTGGTATCTGATGCAATGATATCTGCCGTGAACGTCATTGTGATCCTTTCAGTTACTCTCTCTTTCTATTTGCTGCTATGATGCGCTGCATATGTTGGCAGAGTTCCTTATTGTGACACAGTCTGTACACATCATGCACATGCAATTAAATTTCCTGTCGCTGATGATGCCTAGGAAGGAAGGTTGTTGAATAGCCTTCCTCTGAAATGGAGTCACTTCAATTTAACTGCATGTGCTTTTCTTTAGACATACGTAGGGCAAAGGAAAACTTTAATTGACTCTTATAGAGAGTAAACAGTAAACTACATCGTGACGCAGAACGCGACTCTTGCACCTTTTGCTACTTGAGTTGGTTGACCATCTCCGCTTTCGCGCTTGCTGTATGGACATATGGACCTATAGCGAAATGTGCTGCTCTTCTTTGGATCTTCTTTATTTCCTCTGTCTAGTACGGATCCCAAACTGACCATCAATATTTTAATATTGTGTTTTGTGCGCTTCCTTCTTTACTGATCGGCTGGACTTCCAAAGAAATTTTCCAGTGAATGCCAGTCTGGCATCTGCCTTACCTGCAGTCATACAATAACGTGTATTTCTATTTGTGTGCATACCAGTGTTTATGCTGAGGTGTAAACTGCCAATCGCTGCAGCAAGCGTTGGTCCTCTGTACGTCACCTTGCATCTTGCGACTTCTCTGTATACAATAGTATCATCCACGAAAAGCCTCATGCAGGTTCCGACGTTATCCTGTATGTCGTTTACGTGTTTTGTGGAAAGGTATGGTCCTATAATACTCCTTTGCGATATGTACAATGCTACTTTTACATCTGAAGATTTCTCTCAGTTGAGAATGACATTTTATCTTTGCTAAATACTCGATAATCCACTCTCCCTTTCTAGGCGTGATTGATTAATAGTATGCGGGTTTTGCTGTTATATGTACTTGTTGTCTGGACTCTGACCATAGTGTGCAGTATTCCTGGTGTCATGCCGCTATTTATAGTCGAACTCTATTCACGACGCCATTTGATGCGTTTTTGTTTTTCACAACTCACATTCATATTCCGCGAAATGCAGATTCTGTCAACTATTTCCAATTCTTGTGGAGGTAATGAGCGACGAGATTTTAGTGAATTGAGTGCCAGACCTGAAGTGTTATTTAAATTGATACCGTCATCCCTGTTGATTAGCTTTCTGACATTATTGTTTCGATAGACTGTTGAATTATGCTGTCCCAGAAACTCCACAATACTGATCACGTCGTATTTCGTTTCATGATTATATTCGAGACAGCGCTCGGCGACAGATTATCTGCTTGGTTGTTTTAGTCGGGTATGTCGATGTGCTATATACTTCTCCTCGAATGTTTTGACAGTTTGGCCCGTATAATTCGCAAGGAATGCGATACACATCCGCCTTTGGGAGATCTAGGTCGTTTTTAACATTACAAAGAATACTTTTTGTCTTAGTTTAAGACAGCGAAATACCTCGCATTCCATGCTTTCTTAGAGTCTACCAATCTTTACGTACTATGTCAGCTCCTTGGAGCCTGTTGTAGCTTCTCTCCCACTGGAAGCAGCTGAAGTAGTTCGTTGCGAAATCCGTAAAATCAATGAAATTTCTACATCAAAAATTAAGAAAATTACGGCAATTAATAAAAATCGAAGCACTTACGAAGGCGCCAGTGCTAAGATCAAACAACTCCAAGGTAGAAGGAGTAGCTCTAAGAAAACCGTGGAGGTACAAGGAAACTGTAGTTCTGTCAGCTGGCAAGAGCAGTGCTATGGTCTTAACGCAACGTGTGGACTACAGTTAGAAGATTTTTGATCTTTTCAGTGCCGTTGCATACGGACAGATGGGTATAGATCCTGGGAATAAAATAGAGAGGAAGATAATGACACTTCTCAGTGAGTCTGGCTTCCCACGTAACATCATTAAGGGTCTTAAAACACGAGGATCAGCACCCCACGACTATACTGCCTCCCTGAGGTACACAAGGAAGGAATTCCTGTAAGGCTCATAGTAACTACAAACCAGCTGGAAAAATACCTGGAACGCATTCTCAGCGAATATCTGAAGAAGTGTGAAAGCCATATCCGCAAATCCGCTGAGTTACACCGCCTCACCCAATTACGGTTCCAGGGTATGAATATGACGGCCAGATTCGATGCAGTTTTCCTCTTTACAAGAGTTCCACTTTATAATTGCTTGGAACTAATCGCGGAATAGTTTGACAGATTTCACATATCTTTTTGGCCACGTTCTGTCATCTACTTGTTTCTTGTTCGACGGGAAGTATTATGAACAAACCAATGGTGTGGCGATGAGTAGTCCTTTATCACGACGAAGGTATACATGGAACTCTCCGAAGCATAGGCACTAGAATCCGTAAGGTTGAAGCACACGTATTTCTGTCGACACGTGACCGACACATTTCTTGAGCAGAAAAGCTTCAACAGTTTTTTGGAACATTGAAACACCATCAATCGTAATACAAATTTCACGATGGAACTTGAAAAAGGGGACCAACTACGTTCCATCGAAGTGTTAGCTAAGGAAGGAACTGGATCCCTTAGTCACGGTGTATTTGGGAAACCTACACACACTGACCTCTATCGAAACGGCTCGAGCTATCGTCATCTCTCAAGAAATTCTATGGTAAAAGCCATGTGGATAGCTTCAACAGACAAGGAGCACCTCGCCGAAGAATTACAACATCTAGTAACAGTGTCCTAAAAGAATGGGTACTCATATCATCATATTTAACTCGCGATACCTACAAAATCACGAACGCCTAAGAAAAAGCTTGACTGAGGTCGAGGAAGAGAAACAAAAATCGCTTATCTCCCTTCTGCTGGACCAGTATACTGGAATATCGGTGTAATCCTACTGTAACTTGAACTCCACTGTATTTCGTTCCCTTCAAGACAAAACGTAAGCTTTGTAATGTTAAAGACGACCTAGGTCTCCCAAAGACGTTTGTGTAGCATTCCATGCGAATGTGATATTTATTTCGTGGAACAGACTAACAAAACAGTTGGAGGAGTGACGCATGCATTATTAGCGGCACTAACGACTAAAAGAGCCAAACAAATCAACCGTCCCCAAGCACTGCCTCGAACATAATAACGAAGTGAAATGCGATGAGATCATTACGTGCTGCAAACACAAAGTTTCGGGGTCAGAATAATTAAGAACCCGAGGTCTACGGTAAGCGTCTTTGATTAGTAATAAAGCGCCCTCGGTCCCGGGTTCGAACCCGGTCACCGCTTAAATTTTGCATAAAAATCGTCAACATTGGCAGTTCAAATGGTTCAAATGGCTCTGAGCACTATGGGACTTAACATCTATGGTCATCAGTCCCCTAGAACTTAGAACTACTTAAACCTAACTAACCTAAGGACATCACACAACACCCAGTCATCACGAGGCAGAGAAAATCCCCGACCCCGCCGGGAATCGAACCCGGGAACCCGGGAACCCGGGAACCCGGGCGTGGGAGGCGAGAACGCTACCGCACGACCACGAGCTGCGGACAACATTGGCAGTTGACTTCCTGGATGAGAAGCCACCCTCATTCTGCCAACGGCTTTTTCAGAGAGAGCTGAGGGCCGTACAGAGGTTCAGGGCACACTCTGGCCCTTGGTGTAGGAAACTGCCCCTAAAAGAGGAAGAATCAGTAATGATCAACGACATGAGGATGCACAAGCAATAGAAACAACAGCATTAAATACATATAATTTGTATCCACAGTACATGTGACCTGTAATTAAAAAAGTGTCATTAGGATCCCCTCATTTGCAAAGGAGTTCGGAATAGTCCGCCATTCGGATCTCCGCGAGGGGACTGCCAACGGTAGGTGACAAAGTGAAAAATATTGGATAACCGACAAAACGCTAACATTCTACGAGGCGGGGCGGGGAATATCGGAACATTGATCGTGGTAGGTAAGCTATAAAATCTGAAAAGAGAAATGCAAAGGCTCAATTCATATATAGTGAGGGTCAGTGAAGTGAATGGGAAATAAGACAAGGATTTCTGGTCATATGAGTGCAGGGTAATATAAACAGAAAATAGTATAGCGGGAGTAGTATTCGTTATTGAATAAGAAGCTGGGGGAGAGAGTGTATTACTATGAATCGACAGCAAACCAACACCAATAACGCTCTTTTGGGAATAAATGCCGAAGGTGGAAGCTGAAGAGACAGAGAAAGTATATACGGATATTGGATGAATTATTCAGCAGTTGAAGGGAGATGAAAATCCAATAGTCATGGGGGACTGGATGCGCTTGTAGGGGAAGGAGTAGAAGAAAGGATTCCGGGTGAACATGTACTTGGTACTAGGAATGAGAGAGGAGAAAGACTAAAAGACTTATGCAATAAATATCAGCTGGTAACAGCGAATAGTCAAATCAAGAATCACAAGAGGAGGAGATATACTTGGAAAAGGCCAGGAGATATGGGAAGATTTGAATCATATTTTATATAATGGCCAGGCAGAGATTCCGAAATCAGATACTAGATTTTAAGGCGTCCCCAGGAGCAGATATAGACTCAATTCACACTTTTCTAGTGCTGAAGCGTAGGCTGAAGTTGAAGAGACTGGTCAGGAAGAATGAATACGCAAAGAAGTTGGATAAGAAGTACTGAGGACTGAAGAGACATGTCTAAGGTTCTCTGAGGCTATAGATACAGTGACGTGGAATAGCTCAGCTGATAACGAATGAACATCTCATAAATGGACAATCACAGAAATTGGAAAGATAAACACAAGTACAAAGAATGTAATTGGGAAGAGACCTTGGGTAACAGATGAAATACTTCAGTTGATCCATGAAAGAAAAAAATACAAAAACGTTCAGGGAAATTCAAGGATACAGAAATGCAAGTCGCTTAGGAATGAAATAAATAGGAAGTGCAGCGAAGCTAAGGCGAAATGGCTGCATGAAAAATGTGTAGAAACTGAAAAAGAACACTGAAGGGCTTTGAGGGGGAAGAATTGTCTGGTGTGACAGAAAAAGAAATACGAGTCAATATAGAAAAGACTGGGGATCCAGTATTAGACTCAGAATTTAGATATCTTTGGTCCTGTTACTTATTTAACGCAGGACCAAAACTTTGTAGGATTTCCTGTCAGGTCGGTAGCTGAATTTAGTTTAGAATTCGTTCAAAGTTTCACGTATCGCCCTGTTTGCACTAATATTACCTTCTTTCAGTGTTTGTTCGACTACGAAGTTTTTGCTTTGTCTACACTAACAATTTGTGATCCTCCCTGTTCAGATCCGTTACATTTCCTCATCCTCTGAAGAAATAGTTACCACAGTTGCAATGACCATAGTTGAAAATAAGCATTCCGTGAAACAAACCTTTCACAGCCTCGAGAACTATGACTATGTTTAAACCTGGTAACTCTGTCACATATTTTGTGGAAAGTTAATGGTTTCATTGGAGGCGCGAATAGCAATTTACTGCCTGAAAGTGTACGAGACGATTTACTGAAAAGGGTAAAATTCCAATGCAACACTAATTTCAATACTTTATAGCTTGGCGCCACTATCTGGTTATCTGAAGAACTAATTATAAATGGGATGGTTAAATGATACACCAGTACATCTGCGTCACAGCCTCAAGTAAATGAAACACTTAAAATATTAAGAAATGAAATCTGAAACCACAAGAAAAGTTCTGCTAAACAAAAGTGTTTTAGTTGTAAAAGAAAATAACGAAATGCTGTGGAACAGGACATGTGAATGAAGCCTAAAATTTGCTGAAAGTGGCGTTCCTGAAAAGTTCTGAGGCACCAGTTGCTACCTACAAAAACCCACAGACTCGCACATGAACGATAGTGACCAGAAGGGTTTAGGAACGACGGTTTGATTCGGTTTGTTCAAGTACTAGATAGGGAAGGACAAACGTGATGCTGAACACTACGTGCTGACTAGGTTTCCGGGATACAGGTACGAGGTAACCCCGACGGTAACTAGTAAGCTGTTTCTTGTTTGTCGAAACAAGATCTCCTGGTAGCGGTGCCAGAAAGAACCTGCTCGGTTATGTTCCACTGTGAGTTCCTACTGCTGCCAGCAGAGGGCGTGCGTTTCCTGGCACGCTCCCTCGGCGTAACACCGAGCCCTCGCCTGTATAGGCCACGTTAGCCGAAATGCCAGCCTGTAGAAATGTCAGAGCAGAGGATGTGCGAAGAAATAGCCGTCCTAACAATACCGTCTGTTAGTATGGCCATCGTGTCCCTGCACAATCTCAAAGACTGTTTAAACATCTCTGTTTAAGGCAGCAGAGGGGTTTAGTTTGAAAAAAAATTGTTAAAATGTTCGTACACCCAAGGATACATTTATTTCCTTATTTTACGTTTATCCTGGGTCGATACCCAATTATACTGGCTGCCTAAAATAAGTGTAACACTCAGAGATGGAGCAGGAAAGGAGAGAAACTTCACGGGTTCAGAGAGTTCGTGATTACAAATTCGAGTCAAATTTTAAAAGAACTTGAGCTACAACCCCACGTTGCATCCACTGTGGCCTGGATGCTCGCAATGATTCGGTTGTAAAGAGTGTCGTAAAGCATTTTTATCTTCTGGGAGGCAAGCTGGCCCGCAGCTCGTGTAACTGGTCCCTGATACTCTCACTGGGGCGAAGTTGAGTTTCGAGCTAGTTCTATACATGTTTCAACAGGCACAGACCAGGGGATCTTGCTGACCACGACGGTATCTCAACATCACGCAGACAAAAAAATGGTTCAAATGGCTCTGAGCACTATGGGACTTAACATCTGTGGTCATCAGTCCCCTAGAACTTAGAACTACTTAAACCTAACTAACCTAAGGACATTACAAACATCCATGCTCTAGGCAGGATTCGAACCTGCGACCGTAGCAGTCGCGCGGTTCCGGACTGAGCGCCTAGAACCGCTAGACCACCGCGGCCGGCTCACGCAGACAGTTCGTACATTTTTTTTATTGTAGGGTAGAGCCCCTTCATGTCTACACCGGCATGATGGCCAGCACGAAAGATCTACTGCCATCTCTGCATAGTAGTTAGTGTTCACTAAGAGAGGTCTTGCAGGATGTGGGTACAGCGATGTTTTCCTACGTATGATTAAGATTGAACATTAATAGGCGCTCATCGGGAGATCGATTGGCTCGAAAATTGAACGAAGGTTAGCGGTTTTAAAGGCAGAGAAAAAAAAGTGTCAAGGCAAAAACCAAAGGAAGAAAACCTCTTTGATAGTCATGTTAGGTAGTAAAAGCAGTAGCGGACAGCTTGCTAATTGAGACAGATCAAGAAAAGATTGGGTAAGTTAGTAGCGGGTATCGTGCAGACGGCTACCTTTGACTCTGCAAAGAGTTGTCACTCGGCGGCTGCAGCTGGGTACCGTCGTTGTCTTCTCGGCGAGCATCACCAAATCTCTAACCGTTGCGTTCATTAACGGTTAATGTCCGATGCATCACATACCGGATGTACAGTGCAGAAAGTATAGTTTGTTTGTGCGTTACTTTATCGGCTTCGCTGCTGTTGGCTGTTGGTCGGGTGTGATATAGCTGCCAGTATTGATGATGTGCAAAAACTCGCCGATGTTCTCGCGTGTGAGTGTGTGGTTCCTCGTCGTAGTTGATTAGACCATCGGGAGCAGTGTTTTTGGTCGCTTATGCTTCCGTTGATCGTTGTGGGCAGTTCGTAGAGGCACGTGCCATGCCTGGACATTGCCCTGCTGAAAAATGGCACCAAGATGCAGTTGCAATACAGGTAACACATGTGAACACAGGATGTCCACGATGTAACGTTGTGCCGTTCCCTCATTCACTACCAGCCGTTACCAGAAGTTCATACTCTATGGCTCCACATTCCATGATGCCAGGAGTGCAACCGCCTTGCCTGTGCAAAATATCGGAACACTGTGACCTCTCCACTGGCGACCGCCATACTGGCCCACGCCGATCACCCGGTATAATGCAGAACCACTATTCATCGCGGAATGCAATGCGATGTCATTCATCGGCAGTCCATGCTTCCCAGTCGCGGCACCACTTCAAACGCAGCTGTTAGTGTCGTGATGTCAAAAGCACCCCCCACTTGGGACGGTAATTGCGTGGTGCATTCGGGAGGACGACGGTTCAATCCCGCGTCCGGCCATCCTCATTTAGGTTTTCCGTGATTTCCCTAAATCACTCCAGGCAAATGCCGGGATGGTTCCTCTGAAAGGGCACGGCCGACTTCCTTCCCCGTCCTTCCCTAATCCGACGAGACCGATGACCACGCTGTCTGGTCTCCTTTCCCAAAACCAACCAACCAATTGCGTGGTCAGGCTCCTGTCAATCGCCGATCAGTGGTGCGGAATGACACGAAACGTTGCACGGAATCCGTTACTTATTCTTGGATGGCAGGCGTACACATGAGGCGGTTACGAAGTGCTCGGCGTAAATTAAGGCGATCTTTTCATGTAGTCGTTCGATGATCAAAACGAATTTTGACAACGAGAATGCCTGCCCTGCATTTCCATGCAGTCCGAATGCCCCAAAAATCTGAATATCACACAGTTCGACCAGTCAGCCAAATTGAGACCCATAATAAGGCTCGTTACAAAATCTGTCAGTTGCTGATGACGCTTTCTCGTAAGAGTCAGCGGCATCCCCTTGCTCCTCGTAGTGACTATTCAACACCGGACGCTGTTCATACAGTTTAGATAATCTACTATGCTCGATAATAGTGCTTAACAAGAAAAGCAATAATACATTCTGGTGATATAGACCAAGTTTATAAACTGAAGAGGAAAATAAATTTTAATAAACAGTGCTTAGCACATAATGTAGACCCAAAATATGTCAACATTATTATTAAAGCCAATTCTAGAATTATATCTTGAAGATATTTCAAATTACAAAATGTATGGTGTACACCCTTTATACGTAGTAAAGTTCCACCTTAATTTTTTTTCAATATTGCTCTTTCTTATAGATGAAAAAATAATTATATATTGCAAACTAATACCGACAGGTATCATAAGAAAAAAGAACATTTCATCAATCAACAAAATACGATTTTCGAAGAAAGTGTACGTGAAGTCTACCCCAGAGTTGCAAACCTAACGGATATTCAATTTACTGCAGCTGAATACGACTTACTGAGTAAAGATTTAAAATATAATTTAACATCAACTCTCAGTTAGACCTGTTTCAAACACATAATTTCAGATGTTAAAATTGCCACAAAGGTTGCAAAGTGTGGTGGGAAGTCTACAAAATACCACTGATGAGTGATTTCCCCAAATCACTCCAGGCAAATGCCGGGATGGTTCCTCTGAAAGGGTACAGCCGACTTCCTGCCCCATCCTTCCCTAATTCGATGGTACCGATGACCACGCTGTCTGGTCTCCTTCCCCAAAACCAACCAACCAACCAACCACTGATGACCGAAGAATTAATTACAAGAGAAAAAGGAAATGCAGAGCAAACAGCGAATCTGAAATAATTAAAATACGACTAATAAATTCACTTAGGGCAAGAAATCATTACAAAAACAGACAACTGAAATGCATTAACAACACTTAAATGAAAATATTACGTTTCCAAAACTTTAAACTTTTTTAATGAAAATAAGATTACTGAAATCAATAAGAACAGAATGCCCAACTTTCAAGCAAAAATTTAAAAAAAAAGTTTGTTGAAGATATCAGTTTTCCATTTTTGCCTAGTGAGAAACTGTCACTTAAAATCATGGATCCACAAGTGCCAAAACTGAGACTGCAGTTTGAGAGTAACATTATAGATGTTTTAAGTGCCGAACCGTGTAGCCTTAGGAGTCCGTGTGTTTATGTTCTCTCTTACCAATACCCTCCTGGTACTGATCCCAGGCACTAAAAAAATACTTTAAAATTGATAGCGTAGTTGATGTACGTAAAATGCTTCGAACTCCATCCATCTGATGTTCCATCATGCATAAAAACCACCTGTTTCTTGTTCTTCTTAATCATCTGCTATTACAGCACTTTCAAATCTGTTACTATACACCGATAAGGGGTGCTAATCTCCTCCACATGGGCGCATCTGAAGAAATCTTGTGCACTTGGATGGGCGAGGACTCGGCAAGGTCCATTCTTTCACAAGACGCAGAATGTAATTCTGTACTCCTGGTCAGATGCAAATTAAATCGGTAACGGTGCTGTGGGGTGGGTTGGTCAAAGACAGTGCGAGGGGGTCTTTCAGTCTCTAATTTTAGCCCAAGACTGTGAGAATGCTCTGGGACTCCCATCCATATAGAAATAGATCATAAATTATGCACTATGCTAGAGGTGCTAGAAATATGTAGAGCACTGTCTGGTATACTTTGATGGTGTTCGAGAATTAACAATGAATAGATGCACTGCACAGTCATCTATCGACATTCGCTATGATACTCCCAAAGTAGAAAATGGGCAGCTTAGCGATGGTACTGAAATTGTGAAACATGCTGTTGTGTCACTGGTCTGAGTTTAAATTACTGTAAAATTGTTAAAATTGTTCGCAGTATCAACTGTGATGCTTATAATAACAGTACATCTATGCTGTCTTTTCCATCCCATCCATCCACTATTATGCTGTTGGTTACCACATAATGATGGACTGACATCGTTTGTTTGAGATGGAAAACGAGTTTTGGTGAAGGGCAACACCTTCTGGGGATGGCTAGCACCGAAACAGTGATCGTCCACCTGACAGCAATATGAGGAATCTGTCAAAACAGAACGCAGAGCCATCAGCTATTCCATCACTGTGTTAGGTGAGTTTCAAAGTAGAGGTCGTCGGTTGCAGTTTGGAAACGCTACACAACGCCGTAAAACTCTTCCAGTTTCCTTGTGTTGCAACTTTTATTTAAAATCATCCTGTGTTTGTGGTGTGTTATGGTAGAAGCAGTAACAACATGCATGGTCTAGTTTTCTGCGAGAGGCAATGGATAGCAACATGTTAATGACAGTTTAGTACTTGACACAGACATCAAAGTCATGGCAGAAAAACAAAATGTATGTCAGTGTACAAAGCGTGTTATAGTAGAAAAAAAGCAGTGTTTCAAACAACGACAGGGTCACAGGGAGCATCTCTTGCGACTTACAGTAGAGTCTGTGGGATACGGTCATCCTCCTACAGTACAGGTGATACAACTTTAAACTGGTCTCTGCAGTGGATCAATACCTGGTATTTTTAATAGGATCGCTACATGTGCTCAGTGCCAGCATGCATACGGTATTTGTTTACTATATATGGGAGGAGAGAGACCCAAAACAATCTTACCGAGTTCTCTATCGGGTGCAGTTAGTGGAGCTTTCATAGTTCGTAATTTTTCGCTTTTGGATGGAACAGAATAACAATGATAGCATGTGGGAGTGATAGAGGTGAGTGGCTTATGAGGGGGACAAATCTGCTTCGGACTGCAGTACTTCTCCCAGTTCCCGTACTGCCTTTTATACTACTTCATATTGCAGGAGCAGGCTTCGTTTGGCACTGACCTTACACATCGTACATTGTTGGTGGAGCTACAACAACATGTTCCCATTTCTACCGAATGGTCAGAACATGGTCCTGTCACACTAGCTCAGGTCAGTTTGTTTTTACATGGGTTGTAGAAGGTTGTAGATATAGCTTTCTCCGACTTCTACTCAGCTCCGACTTAAATTGGAACGGCCACATGCGCAAAGCTGCAGGGGTAGTAGCACAGAGTCTGAGGGGCAGTTGCAAGATGCATAGGGACTACTGAAAACCACGGTGGAATTTTACTGAAGCAGATAGGTTGGAGAAAGGTGACTCATTTCGAGATCTGAGAGTGCCAAAAATATAATTCACTAGTGGCTGTATTCATTAAAGGACTTCTCCATATTATCCAATGCAGGTATGTGGTTGAATGGAATGAGTTGATTCCAAATCCCGGACAGTATTTCTACCGGATAGTGTAACACTAGAGATTTGGAAAGCCGGTGTACGTTTCTTACAACCTCAATCAGCACACCATCTACCGTTTGTGATCCTTCTCAATCAACCTTTGCCTATGTTGTTGTTGTTGTTGTGGTCTTCAATCCTGAGACTGGTTTCATGCAGCTCTCCATGCTACTCTATCCTGTGCAAGCTTCTTCATCTCGCAGTACCTACTGCAACTTACATCCTTCTGAATCTGTTTAGTGTATTCATCTCTTGGTCTCCCTCTACGATTTTTACCCTCCACGCTTCCCTCCAATACTAAATTGGTGATCCCTTGATGCCTCAGAACAAGTCCTACCAACCGATCCCTTCTTCTAGTCAAAGAAGAACCCAGTGGATATATCGCGGAACCTCCGACATGGCATCGAGACAGAATGCAATACAAACACTGGAGAAATATCTAGTGGCGGCGTGAGGGAGTTGCAATTACCGGTTTCATAACACTTGCCTTAGCCGAATCACTTTCTAAATTTGGTAATTTTATTATGAGGTTGGACCGTCAGCGAAGTGTAACTGCACTGTTGGTCTGATAATACACACTCCAGCGATCACCGTCTACATTCAGTGTCACGGTTGTTGTCTGGAAAAACCACTTAATTCGGAGGTAATGCCATACCTCGATTTATAAAGCCTGTGTAGCTTGTAATATGGATACTTTTCTGCACCTGTAGAATCAAGACCGCTTGTGACAGTAACATACAGCAGTTGTTGCGGAGTATTACTTGCGGAGTATTATACTTAGTAGTAGTGGATGCGTGATAGATTCGCCTTGGGTGTCTGGTTTATAAAGTATGTGAGTGAATGTGTGTACCAACATGTGCAAAAGGACTGACTATTTCCAGTCGGGAGGAAGGTATGGTTTTTACGTGGAATACTGTGATAGCAAAGAGGGAAAGTATGTCAAGTCGCAAGAATTCTATTTCCAGAGCCACAGCCGTCAGCAGGGTGCATTTCCGATACTTTGCTCATTGTCGAATGTCGTCCAATTGAGACTGCGATCGTAATATTTAATTGTAAGTACAGTGATAAAGTACAAATGTAGCCAGTTTCCTAGGATGACTCTGTATGCGTCGGTGGCCTGTGGTGGGAATGATTCACGTTTCTGACTAACGGTAGGAGCTGCCTGAATGGAGAGGCCTATTGATATGCATGAATGTAACTGACTTAACCATGCCGTCCTCTAGACGGCCGAATAGCGAACTAATACTTAGTATGTGTTGGATAGCTTTGGTGGTCGGCGGAGATTTGAGAAGATTCAATATGGAGATGGGTTTGCGCTGGTCTCTTATTCACTCCCACGTAAATTGTCGAGTTGACTGCTTCTGCATATTTCTCGCCTTTCTTGAGTTGAGGGGGCGTTCACTGATTCTACATATTGCGCGCCTTTATTGAGTTGAGGTGCAACAGTTGTGGTGTGTGCATCTAGCAGGTGAAAAACGGGTGGATGACACGTTTTCTGGTTTTCTAGACATGAGAAATACATTAGTTGACTTTGTAAATTATAAGAATGATTTGGAATCTGTTATTTCACCAACATCGGTATTCGCGAGTGGAAATATCGGTTTCCTCTGCTATTTTTTTTTCGAGTTCTCACATAAAGGTCTTTGCAGATGGGATAAGTTTCTAGTTACTCAGTCTCTTACTGCACACTACACCTCGCTAAACGCTAAAGTTTCAGGTTTCTAGAGAAATAATTTGCAGTCTATATCTTCGGAACTGAATCGTTTATTTCACAAACCAGTCACGTACCAAGTTTGTCCATTTTGGGAAAATACAAAACACTGTCTAGCATCATACTACATATTTCGGTAGTGACTTTGATATTTTTTTCTGAATGTAATATATATTGCAAATCATTGTATAAAAGAAAAATCCTTTGGGTTATTTAACATTGGTGTCAGTGGAACGAAAAAGAATTTTACTTAACTGGTTTCTGCAGTAAACGAGTAGAGCAAACGTAGTTGTATGGTATGATTCTCCATATTTTTAGGATTTACAAATAAAACTCTTATATTTAGAAAAGGACTACAGATGAAATAATCAACTACTTCAATCATCACGATAGGAGCTACTCAATCCCCACAAACAAATTCCACAGCACATTCTGCCTCTGTAGTAGGCCATTGCGAAATACTGTCATAAAATGTTTCACGCCCCACCAGGCAAGGTCTTAGGGCATATTGATAGGAACCTAAAACAATAACGAAGGAATTAGGGTTCAGACCTAAACACGAATAGAGAACGGCCAAAAAATTTATTATTTCAGACTGCGCTACAATATTTTATGTAAACGTTTGAATGAAAAAATGTAGTTACACCTAACAGTAATTTTGTGTCAGTTGCCTAATATATTATTTATAAACTTACTTTTCCTGAAAGGTAGACAAAATTGGTGGGTAACTCAGGAGCAGGCGCTGTTTTCAGCAGTGTGAAAATTGACTGAATGATTCCATCAATATGTCACTTTACTGATACATTTCCAGGCGTATTACTGTTGTAACAAAATTATTTGTATGTGGATATCTTGAAATTCTCCTTTTGATCTTTAGGAACACCGCTACCAGAAGTTTCGTCTGAGTTTGTAAGCTTTATGTAAGTATGAGGCCACCATATTTTGAAACTTCTGACATCTTGGAAGGAAACTTTGTGTACAGTAAAACGATTTGTTTTACTGGCTTTCAGTATGAGCCCCATATATGGCACTAGTGTATAAATTCGATCGACTTTTTTGATGATACGCTTTATAGCCCCAAAGTCTCTGCCACATTGTGAATACGACTGACCACAAACAGGGAAGTTGCAGGTGATACTGTCAAATCGCCCTTTGTCACACAGGTTCATCGAACACCTAACAACTGTGTGGTTCTTATTCTGTCCTGATGGGCCATCACTAAAAAGGGTCAGTCCCTTTAGTCTAATGGATATTTCAGTCTCTATGTAATTCAAGAAAATAACTGCACACCTGGTCTGGAGACATGTTACCTTCACCCTCATGATAACGACAGATTTTAGACTTGTTGCTTTCAAATTATGGATACTAAAAGCGTTAACCCATAACTTCCGCATGTAAAAAATTTCATGAACAGGAATATTCGGGATGGGCGAGTTTTGCATATAATCAAAACACAAAGCGACGGTTTCTTCGTCATCATTTTGAGACACTTCTTTCATACTAATATCAAACGTTTTGGCCCTCCTCTTGTGTACAATGAGCTCTACAGTTGCCGTACGCTTAGCATTTATCATTCAAGGATTTATCCTTCAGTTTTACGTTTAGGCTTTCAGATTGACTGCATATATTAACCTGTGGTCAACCAAACGAGTACCCAAAGTTCTCATGAAAATAAGAATAGTAAAAATGGTACTTGACAGTATCCTATAAGTCAGAGTTGTCATTAAGGAGCATCTCATGAAGTTTTGTGACATTCAAACGAGCATCCAAATACTTTTTGTGTTGCCCACCATACTGGGTCTCTTTGACTTCAAATTTTTCAATATGGTTGCCAGGAAGAGTATTGCCACTCCTGCTGGGACCCCTCATGTCTTTAGAAAAAGTATTTTGAAGTAATAATTGTCAAATTCTCCCTAATCTGTTATGTAATATACCATGGATTTCCATAAACGCCTTCTTGCTATCATGTTTTATTACACCGCCAATCTTTACATCATATCTGTAAGAGTGATTTCTTTTAAAACTGCCTTCAGTATGCCTACCACTTTCTTTGCCTGACCACTTGTCTGGAGCTTGTTTTCTCCATCCACGCTTAACTTCATTAATCTCAATCAAAGTATGCATATAGATATATTGACAGTTTTCATTTTCAAGAGAATGAAAATATCTCCACGTTTCATTAATGAAGTCCTGGTTAACGTTTAAGTAACAATTTTCATTGCACTTACAAACGATACCACTGGGATACTTTTTCATAAGTACTTCCTTATCAGAGGAAGAAACATAACCTTGTTCTTTACCCTTGCACTCCGAATACGATTACATTTGTACGAGTCATCGTTTACTACTCCTCATTTTCTTTTTTGTTGATTTGTCTTCTGAACTTACAGACATCTCACTTTGATAAAGGCTTACTGTCATCACAAATATATGAACACAGGAAAACAGAACATACTTATTCGAAAAGCTCAAGCTACTTGATCAGTGATAACAATGAAAACATTTGTCGATTCAGAATGGGAGTACCAACTCACAAGAAAGAAAGATAAAGTGTCTCACAATTTACTGCAGAAACCATACAAATGAAGTCGATTGACTAGTTTCAGATGTAAACCCGAAATTAAACGTCATGCTAGACGACAACAGTTGGAGATGGTTCAAATGGCTCTGAGCACTATGGGACTCAACTGCTGTGGTTATCAGTCCCCTAGAACTTAGAACTACTTAAACCTAACTAACCTAAGGACATCACACACATCCATGCCCGAGGCAGGATTCGAACCTGCGACCGTAGCAGTCCCACGGTTCCGGACTGTGCGCCTAGAACCGCGAGACCACCGCGGCCGGCCAAACAACAGTTGGAGATATTTGATTGATTTCTGCACTTAAATGTGCAGTTACCCTCAAAGACAAATACGGCGCCGTTAACTCGTTTTTTCTGGTTTTAGCGCTTGACTGGTTTCTGAAATAAACCATTCAATTATACCGTGCAAGCGATATTACTGCTATGCAAGTGATATTGATGTGTGCTTGATATCGAGAAGTATCGCATAAATGTTACGATATTGTGACAAACCATGTGAAATTACATATGTTCTTGTGATCCTAGGTTCTGGAGAAACACTAATGTCTTTGTGCCAAGGTGAAATGAGTCCATATTCGTACAACAGTTTGGAGAGTGACTTTGGCAGACTGAGTGCGCTGTGATCATACATCGGAAGCAGATTACTTGTGACCATCGGCCGCAGTGGATGACCACCCGACCTTGTGGGAAAATATCTAGTGAAGTAAGAAGTATACCTGCGGTGCATGTGCTTATACGTCTGTTTTCACGGTATATGTACGAGTGTCTGGCGTCGATAGCTACATGAATGATACAAGAGGGCAATTTTCTATGGCACAGGATACTATGTTTACTACATCGACACAGTATGCAGTGATATATTGTCGGGTTGGAAATCAGTTTCATGCTCTTATATTCAAGCTTCTGTCCTCAGTTGCAGAGCAGTGTAATTGAGTAAGAATCTTTCCGTATTTGACGAACTGTAGGCCACTTTTGCAGGGTTTCACTATCAGTGCAATATGGCGACCCGTGCAAAACAGATTTTCTGCTGAAAGTCTCATCTGCAGAAAGAAAAAGGCAGAGAGTGCTTCCACACTGGCAGCATCAATAATTGGTGGGTATATTCAGCACGAGCCAATCATAATGCTCCATTCATTCACAAGACATCTCTTGTGCTGACTCTATACAGTGGTGAGAGTGTTTGCGTTTTGGAGATGTTTGTTGAAAGTACTTAACGATTTCCAGGAAGAGTAAGATGTGATGGATGGGGTGCCACCTTAGGACTATCAGGAGGAATGCATTCTGAGTTAATCTGGGCTATTTTCGTAAACAGGTTCTGTTAGGACAAAAATGTGGACAAGCTGAGACATCATGAAAGCTCCTACATAAGCGACCATTAACTATTTCTGCGACACTTTACACTTTCCGAGAGGTCGACTTGGCTCTTATTTACGTATCCATGTGATGTCAGTATAACACTGAGAGCCTTTTAGATGCGCCTGCGATGGTAAGTCGCTATGTGAACATTTTGCGGTGATGCATCAGCCACACTGGGCAGGTAAACACGTGCATGGCTAGATGCAGCTCACATGTCCCATTAGGATCGCTAGGAACAATGAAGCATTGGAACAAGTTTCTGTGACATCAATATAAAATGGTTAACCTTTTAGCAGCATCTGCGAGGGTGAGCCACTATGCAACCATCTCTCTCGGCTCTGGATGGGCAAGTACGCCTCAGCCACAGTGGTTAGGTGAACACATGAGGGTCCAGAGGGTGACTTGGCTCTTATTTACATAGATATGTGACATCAGTATAACACTCGTAGAACTCTAACTGTATATCCGAAAATAGACAGGCTTTCACCTGCTGTCTGTGAGCAACAGCGGCGTCCGAGCGATGGCTCACACCCCTGCGTCTGGCTGCCTGTGCAGTGTCGGCGTCGTCGTCATGTTCGCTGATACATTACGGTTGACACTAGTTCGGAAGCGTATTTGATGGGCACTGAGTGTTTGTGCACTGCATTATTTTTGGCTGTTTAAGCACTGTGAGCTTGTTTTCAGAGTCTCTTGAATGCATTATTTTGACAATTTTCGAGTTGTATGAATGCAGAGTCTCGCGGCGATAACATTGAATAAAATGTTCTTGGGTTTCCAACCGCATCAATTGCTTACAACTACACAGCAGTTGCTTGCGTGTCTGTCTCTAAGCTGTGCCATGTATTATTTCAGTAAATTACGAGTTGTTTGAAGGTCTGTATGCTGTGTACGGCATTATTTAGACAGTTTAGTATTAGCGAGTGTGTCTGCAGAGCGTTTTATATGCATTATTTTGATAATTTACGAGTGTTTCTCGTGTCTGCACATCAGTATACTGCAGTGTTTTGGTGATTTACAGGTAGTGTGCAGATCTGTAGTCTATTTACTGTGACCCCAAGGACGTCAGGACGAGTGTTTTCTATCAGTGTAATGAATAAACTACGTGAAATCCGTCCCTAAATAAATTCTTCCAAAATAAATAAAGTACACTCTTTCCTCTTTCCCTATAGATTGTACACAGTGGAAAAAAAACCATTCAGTGTAAGTAGTTTACTTCTGTTTGTAAGTTATCATCGGATTACACGTCGTGGGAATAGACAACACATAACGTAATAACTATTTTATTTTATATGAACACTGAAGCAGTCAATAATTGTCAGTGACTAAAGCAGCCAGCCGTATATAATTTTAAAACCTTTTTTATATCAGAGTCAGAACTGGTATCCGGCGTTAATGCCGATCTTCAGTTAGCTAATGTTTCCAGTTTCATGAATATTTTCATCAACAGCGTATCTTCAGCTACAGCACTGCACAAGAACATTTAAATACTTATTAGCATTTTTATAGTGTTTCCATGACAAAGATATGCTAACAAGTGTTTCATCTTACATCTAAATAAAGGCAGGCATATTAGCATGTAACATACTGGAGTTCTGAGGTCGGAGAAAAATACTAATAAATTAAGGATGGATCCGACTTCCTGCAAGTATACAAATTATTGTTTTGTTTTAGCACACAAACATGTTTCACAACATTTATGGCATTCACAGTGGGCTTTTTAATATTTTCCTTTCATTTTACATTATGTGTGACCTGTAGCTGCAACCAAAATCAGCCACAGGTCTAAATTAGTACGCCATCTCATCATTCTAGTATTTTGCTAGTTCCTAGCTGTGTCAAGTCCGTTTTTATGGGCCAGACGTGTTTTGCGTGGTAAAATTGAACATAAATACTGTGTGCTGTTATAACAAAGTTGTCACTGCTAAGGACTAGCAAAAGACTATAATGGTGACGTGATGTCGTAATTTAAACCTGTGGCTGGTTTTGTTTGGCAATTACAGGACACAAACAATGTAAAATAAAAGCTAAATAATAAAGAAAACACCGACGAAGCCACAACTGTAGTGAAACATGTTTGGGTGATAAAACAAAACAGTAATTCGTGTACTTGCAAAAAGGCGGATTCAGCCCTAATTCTTTATTATATTAGCATGATTTTGCTATCAAAACAACATGAAAGTGACACTAAATATTCAAATATTTTTGTTCAGTGCTGGAGGTAACTGCATGCTGTTGATGAATTCGTTTATGTAGGTGGAAACGTTAGCTATCTGAGGACGGATATGAATGCACGAAACTAGTTATGAGTTTGAAATAAAAGCATTATAAAATTATTTGTCGCTAATTGCATTATTCTCACAACAATAACTATTACGTTTAAATGGATGTGATTGTTGTTACAGTGTAAGAAATTTCCTTGATTTATCATGACATGCAACAGTAAAACGTATAAAACCGGACATCATGAACTGACGTAGTCTTGACCTCTGGAGGAGACCGGTTACCTTGTCATCCGAAAAAACTGGATATTTGGCAAGACACCTCTTTCGACTGTACAGCTAACATGAGATCTTAAGAAAGCAGCGGCTCTCGGAAATCGAAACCGGTTAACTATTCAAAACCTGTTCAAAGTGTCACCAACACTACGAATTCTACAGTTAATTTTCACGTTTAACTCAGTTACGTTTATCGGTGTCATGGTCACGTTATCGGAACTGCCTAAACGAAGGGGTCCTCTAAAGTCATTTGGACTTCTTCATACATGTAGTGGAGGCCATGGTCGTACAACGAGTACAGCACTAGATTCTGGTCCTTGAGGTCCCAGTTTCAAACCCGGATAGGGGTGGATGTTTTTTTTTTCTTTTTTGCCCTCGTTCTCTGGACTCGCTGCAGGTCACCTCCTAGTGCAGCAGTGAACCAAAGCTGAGCTTCATACACTCAACAGCTTGCTCAAGTGCTTGCGCCAAGACTTCACTTTACAACACACGTAATCAGAACACAAATATTATTAAGAGATTAGACAATTTTGACGTTATGATTACAGATGAGCAACCCAGCTGGTCCCGGTGGAGGTTCGAGTCCTCCCTCGGGCATGGGTGTGTGTGTGTTTGCCCATAGGATAATTTAGGTTAAGTAGTGTGTAAGCTTAGAGACTGATGACCTTAACAGTTAAGTCCCATAAGATTTCACACACATTTGAACATGACGCAACCCACAGAAGTGTGCACCAGCAGTTTCTTCGACATCGTGATTCGGTTTGCTCCTTTCCGTAGCAGTGCCTGACAAGTTACGTTACTCAGGACTGCTGTCGACACAGGAAGTAACGGGTGGAGCCCCACAGCGCCGCAGCGCGGGCGACCTGGTCGGGCGCACTCACACACGCGCGGGCGCGCGCGCGCACACACACACACAAGCACACAGTAACATGCGTGGCTGGATTCAGCTCGTTTCTGGAATTGCCGCTGCGTGTAACATTCCAGCCAGCCGCCCCACTGAGAGAACCCTCGACACGACGACACGCCGCACGCCAGCCAGCGTGTTTCCTTCGCCACACACGCTTGTCACTCGAGTGGACCTTGTCGTTCGTTGGCAACCGCATTTCGCATGGTTCCAGATATCGTATTTTCTTGTTCTTCTAGAACCGCTCCGGGAAATATATACAATTTTTTTTCTCCTTGACAAATTTTCAGTTTTTCATGTTATTGTCGTACTTTCTTAAATGGTGTTAAACAGCAGGTAGAGCAACGGTGCTGTGGTTTTCTAATGCAGCAATTATTATAGTCTAAGACATCAACTCACTCCTGCGAAATTTAGCACCTACAGGATAAACCAGGGCTCCACCAAAAAACTTTCAGAAGTGGTAGTATTTGCCAAAACAACAACAAAATATCTAATAAATGTGGGTTCTAAAATACATTTCTTCATCTTTCCTAATATCACAGACATTTCTTCTACAGGAAAATCATTGCTCTCAATATTTTGAGAGGTGATAGTATGGAACAAAACAAGAAAAAATGTCCAGTAATCATGGGCTCTAAAGTGCATAGAGGAATTACTGTTACATACATCCGTCCTACTGAACAAGTGCTCATAGCTCTTAAAGTGTGGATTTTGCAACCCATGGTCACTAGCACTTTTTTCTTCTTTTGGTCCATACTACCATCTCTAACAGTTTGTCGGTGGAGTTCTAGTTCACACTGTAAATCACTCATCTACTATCTCAGAACCTGGAAACCGCTACCAGCTTCCGGATGTCTATCGATGGGCTTCCAGTGGCAACAAAAATTTTATTTTCAATAGCTCTCAAAGTACTGACTCAACAAATAATTTAAAATGCTGCCACAATCTGCTCATTAAGATATATAATCTTTTGTTGAAATTTTAACTCAATAAGACGAGTACTACAATTAGAAAATGCGGGTTTCTCATGAGGCAGCATAGCTCACAGTGCCCAAGTACCCGGACGAGAGCACTTACCGACTCCCGGTGAACTTCAAACATAGTTTCAAAATATTACGAAATATTTCTTGCTGACACCTCTCACAAAATGATGAAAGAAAAGAGTTTATCGTTTACTATATTTTCGCTGTTCGTGCAGTAAAACTTCAGCACGAGGTATGATGTTTTAATTTATTGCTTCTTTATTACCGGCTCTGTTCGCAACATAGTTTGCAGACAGAATGTATATACACTCATTGAATGTACATGCAAAGTAATATCATTGTTCGGCACATATTTCAGGAGTTATAACGGCACAGACGTTTAGATGCGTAAAAACTAGCTTCTGTTTACAATGGCGGGCAGTAAAACTTCAAAAGCAGGCAACGCGTTTTAATTTATTGTTTTCTTTACTAATAACTCTATTCAAAATACGTTTTGCAAAGAGTATCTGCACGTATCACTGAATGTACCTACAAAATTATACGACGCGTCGTTCAGGAGACATGAGGTCATAAACGTTCAAATGCATGCAGAACTTGCATTTTTTTAAGGTAGAGAACAAATTACCCGCACGGTACTCACCCAGTGTCTCATAATAAGAGCACGTAGCGACTTCCAAGAAACTTTAAGTATAATTTCAAACATTTTACGTTTACGTGATTAATGTCTAAAATTTAACACATTAACTCAATAGCAATCAGACTTTAAAACTGTTTTATACATAGCAGTTTGATTCTATAAAGAATTGGGGTTTTGAAACTTTCTGGCAGACTGAAACGGTGTGCTGGACCGAGAATCGAACTCGGGACCTTTGCCTTTCGCGGGCAAGTGCTATGCCATCCGAACTACATGAGCACGATTCGCTACCCGTCCCGAGTTCGAGCCTCGGTCCGGCACACAATTTTAATATGCGGGCAAGTGCTCTACCAACTGAGTTACCAAAGCACTACTCACGCCCCGTCCTCACAGATTTCCTTCCACCAGTACTTCGTCTCCTACCTTCCAAAATCCTCAGAAGCTCTCCTGCGAACCATGCAGAACTAGCACGCCTGGAAGAAAGGATATGGCGGAGATATGGCTTAGCCACAGCTTGGAGGATGTTTCCAGAAAGAAATTTCATTCTGGAAATATGGGATGTGGCAACCCATCACCTATGTGACGGATGGAACGCTGTCGGAGACATTTTCAGTTGTATGAACGTCCGTGGAGGAATGGCAAGATCCTCAAGAGCCGAAAACGGAGAAGCTAGTGATGCTGCTGCATTCTGGGATCTGGAGCGAAGTCGAAATTTTCAATCATCGAAAACGAGCTACGATCAGTTCAGCTCGGATCTATGGGCGGGCTAGTCCATTTCAGGAATGTTTTTCTAATAAATGGTTGCCTCGCGTGAATATGCTGCTTCGACAGAGGGCACTATCATGCTGAGAAAAAAGCATCACCCTCTACTGTACACATTACACAACGCAGTAAAACGTAAATGCCTTCCGCATTAACCGTTTTCTCAAGCGCAAGAAGGGTATCATACCGCAACCAGGAAAAACACCCCTATTTCGCAACTCCATGGCTTGCATTACACATGATTGCAGTTAATGTTCTCCATGCATTCGTCAAACCTTCATTCTTCCAGTCATTCAATTTCCAGTGGCTTCGCTATTTACAATATCTTCAGCATTGATTTGCATAACTACATAAATACGTGGCTTATGAGGAGCTGCTCTAACATTGCACCCCGTTCCTTTTATCACAATACGCACAGTCATTGCTCTAGCTGGGCTGCTGGTACCACCTTAGAAGTCACAATAGATTCCTTCCGTTGATTTCGTGCGATTTTCACAACGACACTCCGTAATACTTGACAGTCTCTGTCAGTCAGTACGTAAGTTCTGCCTGGTTGTTTAGCTGTCGTTTAGCTGTGGTTGTCTCTCTGCGTCTCCTCTTCATACTAGTTGACTTGAGAAGCTTTTTAATGCTTCAAATGTCCGTTACATACGTATATATACGTTATATACGTAAGTGACGTTTAACAACTAGTCCCGTTCGAACTATCTGAGCTCTCCTGACAGACTCATTCCGCAGTTACTGCTTCACTGCTGACTACACAGTACTCTCCACCTCGTTTCATACTGGCGGGTTCGCCTCTCGAGAGACCTGGTGGCCATTGCACATTACATATGAGTGTCCGGATACTTTTGATCAGATAGTATACTTTACGGGGGGTGAAATGCAGACCATTCAGCACATGATCCCAGTAGATACAACTACGCACAACACATCATTTCTACTTTCCACATCAATAAACAAGAGACAATGGTCTCATTTTACCTTTGTGTTTATGTCGCATACTACAAGTGTCTTTAGCGTTTATGGGTACTCAAAATTACATAGAAACTAGAGCGATTAAAAGATATTGCTAGCATGGCGTCATGTAAACTGCATGCCGGGACTTAAAGTACTATCCCTTTACAACAGTCACGCACGTTAGGTAATATCGCAAGTAACAATGGAAATCGGAGAGCGTGGACGTGATAGAAATTAACGTTATATGAATAAGTAAACTATAAACAATACCATTAAGACACAACAAAGTCATCTTAAATGGACTGTAATTGGGGTGTCTATCTGTCTCTAAAATTCGTTACCTTCAAGAGGAGAATCCGCCCATCAGTGGCGTACAAGTCTCAGTGCGACTTATATTACGTCACTGTGCTTCAATTAGTGAAACGAAGACATTACAAGAATTCTGGTATCTGTTTTCTCTGAAAATATGAAAGTTTGTTACGTATTATAAAATTTTGTGTATCATGATAACGTATCCATAGGGAGGCTGCTTATTCCGTGACAAAGTAGCAGAAGCAATCAGTCGTTAAATAAACGGCCCACCAGACACATGTATCAGACGAACTGGTTTTGTTTACAATTCCTCCATTCCGTAATTTGCTTGAAACGTTTTATACACTGCTTAACATAAAAACTGAAGCAACATGAAAATTTTGGTTAACTGTCAATATAACCACGTACAAGTACATACAATGTAAGCGGTTAGGGTTGCAGCTTTCTATGGCAGATATAGTTGTTCGTGTTTACTATTGTTATCGCAAATGGTGGGGTATATATCGGGCGTGAACAGCGTCAGATGCAACGTGATGACTGTGGATACAGAGATGCCGCCTACTCCTGTGAAATAGCGTTATCAGCATCTGACAGACTATAAGAAGGAACCCGCTCCATTTAGCCGGCTTCTCGAATCGTGCAATGTCCATATTTGTGAAGCATTCGGATGGAACAGTAGCATGATGGTGGACTGCATGGAAACATGAGGGCAGGCATACTCATCACCAAAGGTACGCTCGAAAACATCTGACCACCAGAGGGGGGAGATCGCCGTACTGTACACCAAGCGCCTCGTAACCTAACATCCGAGAACAAGTAGTGGATTCCTTGTAACCGCTGGTCATGGACTGTCAGAAGCCGGACTGGGGAATTAAAGTCTGATGCACAGGCTGACGTTGATACCCCTGCTCATATGTCTGCTTTTGGAGTCATGCCGTGACCGGGATGCATCGACTGCTGATGAATAGCGTCGCATTACTTTCAGCGATGAATAGAGGTTCTGCGCTACAATGATACCCATCGTCGACGAGTATGGCAGTGACCTGGGTAGAGGTCCCAGTCTTCCAATATTTTGGAAGAGTCACTGCGGTGTTACTCCTGGCGTTTAAGGAACTCTGACGCAGCATCGGTACGTCTTGCATCCTCGTGTGTTACCTTTCGTGCGACACTATCGTGGTGCCAATTTTCAACAGGTCAATGCTCGTCCACAAATAGCACGTGTCCCTATGAACTTTTTGCGTGTTGTTGAGGAAGCCCGTGATGTGGTACCAGATTGGACATCAACTCTATCCCAATGGCCGTACGGAAGCTAATTTAAAGGACCAGAGAAGGATTCAACTGACACCGGGTCACTGGGTGCTTCCAGGCGAGACAGACTGAAACGTCTTATTCAGAAGTGGGAGCAAATGCCAATTTATTTGTAAATTTGACATGACTTGCTAATCACTGAACTAACATCAAATACTCTCTCAACTTGTAAAGATCCATTTCGCTTCCAAGTCCCCTTCTGGGTGCTTGACGTTTACGGTCAGGTACTGTATATAATGGAACGCGCCGCATAAAACACCGCGTTTCGACAAATCATTTGTGTTTGAAAACAGCCTCATGAACACACTCTAGTATCGTACACCTACCGCCTACGATCCTACTACCCCTCTTACAATAATGTATAGCGAGTAGCCGACTTCCCCACCTTCTCATTGCCACCCACCAGCGCTGTTCCCCGTATACGTTCTCGGCCATATAGGTCGCGGCTTGCCCGATCTACGGAAGTCGCACACCGAGAGTTGCTCCGTGGTCAGGCCCCAACCATCTGTGATCCTCCAGTACGGCACCCTCGCCAAGCGCAGCAGAAATTCATCGGGAGTCGTTCCGGGACCAGCGCCGATATCCGCCGATCCTGAGGAATCATCTCTTGGCAGACTCCGACCAGCTCTGCCCTCCAGCGACCGTGAGAATCGTCCCTCGGCGTATCTCCTGGCTCACCCACGGATCGCGGCCCCCTGCAGCCATTCTAAGGATATCCGGTATTAGGTTACGTATCAAGAGACTGTTATTACGTTTGTTCATATTGCATCAGATATGTTTGTTCTTTCTGCTTAACCTAATAAAAGTAATCTTTCTAGTTACGAGGGTTCATACCTAGTGGCGTGTCGTTCCCACTCTGTCACGAACATAAAAATATTAGTACGTTTGATGAACGGAAATAATTAACCCACACATTTGCTTATTGGAATTCTGCCGTCAAAGATACCGTTGAGAGTAGAATGTTCACTAACAACTTTACGCTGGATATCGTCGTGGAAACGGATTAAAAGGCAACAGAGAAATAGCTGAGTCATCATTCACCTAACGAAATTAGCATTTCTATCAATGTAGACGTCGACAATTTCTTTTAGCACATGGAAGTTCCGTAAATTCGTGAATAATCCACGACGTAGTTCGCCCAATTATACATGGTACCACACGGCCTACAGGTAATTCCTGACCACGACGAAGACGAAGGAAGTCATGGAAAACTTGAGATTTGACACAAACCAGACGCGGTAAGAACTTCATTCAGCATTTCCTCAAGAATGTCGCTGTGAAGAAACATGTTGTCGAAGAAATATTGTTGAAGGTAGCTGATAATGTGATACCTGGTAAATCTATAAGTGGCAGAACGAATTCCTCATGGCACACAAAATAATCAGGACACTAATACAGAAGCAACAAAAAAAAAGCATATCAAGGGTAAGAAAACACCAAATCTCAAGAGTGGCGACGGTTCACAGACGCTAAATTTAGGCTCTATTTCAATGCGAGATGCTTTTAATAGCTTCCATAACGAAATTCTGTCTGGAAATCTGGTAGAAAACCAAAAAGTGTTCCAACTGTAAGATATAATCAATACCCTCAATGAGTGATAGCAATCGTAATGTTACCAGTGACAGCGTCGCCGAAGCGGAGTTACTACACACGATTTCCTTAAAGTCTTTCCCGAGGAATACGAAAAAAATATTCCAGAGTTTCAGTAAATAAAACTTCCAACACGAGAAATTTGAAAGTAGACAGACACTTAATACAGGGAACTGTTAACCAGTTAGGTTCCTTTCAGTTTATGCTGAAGAAATTGCTCCACTTTTAGTAGTCATGTACAACCGCTCGCTCAACTAAATATTCGTACCTAAGGACTGAAAAATCTGTACAGGCCACACCAATACACGAGAAAGCAAATGTAAATAAGCTGCTGAATTATACAACCATGCCATTAACATCAATTTGCAGTAGGCTTTTGTAACACACACGGTGTTCCAACATTACGAAAAATCTTGAAGAAAACGACTTATTGGCACCTATGCAATAGAATTTCGAAGATATCGTTGTTTTGATACACAAGTCTCTTTGTTCACACGAAATAATGGGTGCTATCGACAGAGGATCTCAAATTGATTCAATATTTATTGATTTCCGTAAGGCTTGTGACACTGTTTCTCATAAGCTGCCTGTAAGAAAACTGCATACCTATTTAGTATCATCTCAACCGTGTGACTGGATTAGTGATTTCCTGTCGGAAATATTGCAGTTCGCAGTAATCAACAGGGAAGTCTCTGTGAAACCTCAGTTATTTGTGGGGTTCCCCAAAGAAGCGCTATGGGTCCACTGTTGATCTTAAACCAGATAAACGAATTACAAGACAATCTGAGACAATCTTAGATTGGCTGAAGCTGCTGTCGTCGTTTATCTTCTAAAGATAGATCAAAAGATGAAAACGAATTACTAAATGATATAGACAAGATATGCCCCTGAGGCGAAAAGTGTTAATTGATACAACAAGCACAATTATAGTCTGTTTTGGTGAAGTGCGAAGTGCTTTTCGCCCTTATTTTGTGGAAATACGTGTTATATTTATGTGTGCTTCATAACAACTTACCGTGATGCAGAGAATAAAAGGGCTTGCCACACAAAGGCATGACAAGATACCTGCAATAAATAATACACAAGTGGTCCTGAAAAGCATACAAACCGAGTGTGAAGATTAAATAAAACAGAAACCCACTGATGATGGGCACAGAGGTGCTGAAACATGTTTGGGAACTTGGGAAAAACGGTGTTTTGCATAACTGGCGGACCTTACATCCAACGATTTTAACTGCAAACGCTGTAAACACAAGGAGCATCAAATGCAAATGATGGATGACCACAAACGATAAAAAGCATGAGTTTTACAAAATCCGCTAAACTTCTATTACACGATAAATCACATAAATATAAGGGTTGCCGATTCAGTTAAGTAGCTAGGAATTCTACTGAGGAGCAATTTAAATTGGGCATTTGAAAACCTGGGCTCACTTTCCTATAAATAACGCTGCACGCAACAGCTTGGGTACATATAATCCGTACCGGGTAGTAACCGGGAGCCGACAGGAAGGGTATCCGGCCAATTCTTGCCAAAACACTTAAAAGATGCAAAAATCTACTAAAGAAAGAGCTTGCATTATATCTGTCCATCGTCTTCTGGGGTATTTCTGGACGGTACGGGAGTTGTAGGAGATAGGATTGGCGGAGAGCTTCGAAGAAGTTCAAAGAAGGGCAGCATGATTTCTATTGTCGCGTAGTAGGAGACACAGTGTCATGAACAAGTGAATTGGGTTGGTAATCATTTAATGAAAAAAAGGACATTTTTGTTGCGGCAAGATTTTTTCACGAAATGACAAACACCTACATTCGCTTTCTAATGCAAAATGATACAAAACGTCGATACACCAGAGTTGTACTTTTCAAGTACTCCATCCCCTTTAAAGTCTATTTTGTCATTTGATTTGTACGTATACACTGTAGCGTAGATAATGTTAGACGTCTGATTGGTCTGCTAGAAGTGAAGATTTTAAAGCGCTAGTCTACAGCAATATGTATAATTTCTCTGGATGGATTATCATTTTCTTGGGTTGGAGTATGAGAACTATTTTAATTTACTCCTGGGACAACGTTATCATAAAATTTAAAATACGTTTATGTATGTGTTTATGTGTTGTGTTGGATTAGAAACACATGTTACGGAAGTACCAAGTAAATATGATTGCTATTAAAGTAATTTCGCTTACAAGATTGCTTCTAATATGACTTGTTTCATTAAATATAAGAGACAATACAGTTGGCTCAAACGAAATTTTTGAGGAATGTTCAAGGATGTATCTTTAAAGACCAAATATGAAACAATACGATAACTTTAGATGTACTGCATTTACGAAAAAATAGAGCAAGGATGCATACAATGGAACAAATATACTAACAAAATGGAGAAGACAGATTAGTAGAACAAAAAAATCAATTATAACCCAACAGGAAAGAGAGATGTACCACGATCGGCTAACAAAAGGGCTTCTGCCTACTCCATGGACTGAAGAAGAAGAATAAATAGAGAGGAAAGTCTACGATGTATATATTGGTTCAAAGTGAACCAATGAATGTTACACTCTGAATGCACAGGTGACTCGCTTTATTTTTTATCACTCTTGCTGTTTATTTTTCTATGAGCGAAGGATTATACGAAATCAGCTACGCCTATCTGTGACGTATGAAAATGGCTAGTGATGCTACAATCTCTCATTCCTCTGTTACTAAATAAATGGTTCAAATGGCTCTGAGCACTATGGGACTTAACATCTATGGTCATCAGTCCCCTAGAACTTAGAACTACTTAAACCTAACTAACCTAAGGACATCACACAACACCCAGTCATCTCGAGGCAGAGAAAATCCCTGACCCCGCCGGGAATCGAACCCGGGAACCCGGGCGTGGGAAGCAAGAACGCTACCGCACGACCACGAGCTGCGGACCCTCTGTTACTGTATACAATATGGGAGCTTCTCCTTTTTAAATATCACGAAATTTTCTTTTCAGATTATACATGGTTGGTCGGTGAGTGATTATCGCTTCAATTCGACAGTTTTGAAAATTAAGTTATGTAGTGCTGCTTATGGCCAGAGTGCAAAACTGACCTAATATCCATTTTTCAAAGATCAGAAGGACTCTGATGTCAACAATCGAAATTTTCGTTTTCCAGTGGCAACTGTTTTTCTCAATATTTTAGATGACTATAACTTAAAACTTGTAACATAATTTGAGAGAGTAAAATCTTCGTCTATTATGCACCTAAAAACCTATTGGTGGCTTGCCCAATATGATCTGGAGAGATGTAACAGGTCTTCAAAAATGTAAACATCCGGAAATTACAATTATGCTGACTGCAATTTAGACTAACAAAAAAGTGTACGATTCTTTCCTTGCCGCGAATGTGATCCGCATTAAATTGTTCTTCTCGCACTTATTATTGACAACGGCAGTTACAAACATCACCAACGTAGTCGTCGATGTAAACAAGCAGTAGCCGAGCTGCTACCCTCTGTAGCTCATTTTAACTATGCCGACAAGTACAGTACTCTTTTATCATCCACATTGACTAAGTACCTATTGTAGCATTTCTAACGGCATTTTAGTAATTTCCTCTAATTTTCCTTGTCTCCGTAAAACTATTTTAGAGTAAATATAACTGTGACCAAATGTGTTATTTGTGATGACGAAAAGACATACGTATATGAAACATGTGCCATATTGACTAAGGTCTGGAGTAATTAGTTTTTAAAATAATTTATCGTTGAAAAATAGTGTCAATTTTTTGTCGGGCATACTTCACTTCTTACTTCCCTCGTTACCTTTCGTCCTCCTAGCTCCGATCTATTAAAACCCACGTATCAATATAAGTTTTTAAGTTCGTGTAATCAACTCATTTTTGATCAAACGTTGTGTAATATTATTTTATTTTGTATCTTCAATAATCTTGGTATGTTAATGACAGGTCTTGCAGTGGAAGTGCGGGTGAGCCTGATTGTGTGAGGACGTATAACCGGCTTGCGCCATGTCTGTTTAGCCACCGTTACGGTTATCTCATTGACATCGCTACGAATTGTAATTATTAAGAAGCTGCTTGCTATTTAATTTACAAGGCCCTATTTGTTAGTGCGAACGACAGTGGGCACTTGAGATATTCGAAGGGGACACGGTCGCGAAAATAAGAAACCAACCCAGTTATTCCCGAGAAATGTAGTATCTCGTGCAGCGTGAATTTTTCTATTAATCGGCACTTTAACTCTATAGTAGTGTTAAACATCTTATAGCAGCAAAATATGCTTTCAATGAAACTGTTGCTGTAATTCGACCAACTTAAGGAGAATTTTACGGTGATACATTCCGAAATGCCTATAAACATTAGGAAACAAATTCGAATCATTCCTTGCGAGGAGCGTGTTGGGAAATATTAAAGACAGCCCAACCAAGTGTCGGCAGCAGTTCGTCCTTGTTACTCAGCCTATCCTTTCACACATCTCTACAAAAAATCACCGAGTAAGTACTTCAGTTTATAGATGACGCAATTGTCATGATCTCCGTCATCAGTTTATTGTGATTTTCAGTATCAAGGGTGAATGTTTTTTGTACATGCGATTGAGTCATAAAATGTCTCTGGAAAGTGAGGTAATCCGCATGTAGTGGTGCTAACAGTCTCGGAAACGGTATGAGGACATCAAGCGTATACCTGCAGAATTTTCACTGTTAAAAGTAAAACCGTTTACTGAATATTTTACTCATCAATTGTGTGCTCTATACTAGGAGCAGAGTCCAAATAGATTACGGTATTTTTCTCTTCCTTTTAACTGTGCATTCTGCACATATGCAACGGAATGCAAACCCACATTTACCGTTCGAAACTGTGTTGCGGTCTGGCTCTGTGACGCATTCTAATGAGATTTATTTATTTTGCAGTTTGTAATTCAAATCGTCATTGTAATATATTATAAATGATGAACACAATTCTTTAAAATCAGGCATGTACTTTACATATCTCAAAACTATTAAGTTAGCGAAATGAAATAGTATATGATTCCTGTATGAAGAAATGAGGCTGACGTATGGTTCGATATTACTGTTATTTCGTAACAGCGCTGTTAAATAACATCGATCAGTACAATAAATGACAATCATCCCTACTCCAACAGCAAACCTTCTTGTCTATGGGGACAACTCGCATATTGAAGTAAGAATCAGTAACAAAAATAAGTGCGAAAGATTGCTTCGATTCCTGAGTTTTAAACTGGTTTATGATATTCACACCGATAGTGTCTCTGTGAGTATTGAAACTACTTTAGCTTTTCTCGACTGCAGTGTATCGGTGCAAAGTAGTTCCCTCCGTCCAACCGAGAGCCCTGACGAGTCGGGGAAGAAATTGGCTCATTAGAAGGCTCTCTGAGGCATACCGTTCCTCGCTGGAAGAGCCTCCGTTTTACCACTTCACTCCGCAGCGAGTGCAGTCCGACATCCTGAAGATTCTTCCTCTGCCTGACATATCAACAACCAAAAACAGGTTACTAACTTTGGGAAAATATCATGGTTTAATAACTATGTTCATGTCATTAAGTGTGGAAGGAATTGTAGCTTCAGTCAAATCAATTATGTGATTCGGAATTATTAATATTTTTCTATCTCTATAGGCGAGGGAAATAAGATTACTTTTCTGAGAAAGATCATGAAACATCTGTTTCCTAATTGGGTTTACATGCAGCTATTTTGTGTATTTCCTGTTTCAATAGTGACAACTTAAGATTATTAATATGCTTCCGTTTCGGCACTAAGTCCTTGATGTTTGATACCATGGTTCATTAAATTCGAGAAGAGCGGTGATGAAATTGTTGTCTTCAATGAATCCAGAGTCATGGGCTTATTGCTAAATCTGAGAACGAACTACAAATAGCTTGTTATATTATCTCAGTTTCATAAGCTGTGTTCATATAGAATTAGCTATATAGAGATTTAATACACACGTGCAATGCTCACCTACGATCATTATCAGCATATGGAGTAGCTTTCACAGAATTGTTTCTGAAAAAAAGTTTCCAAACACTATTGTTTAATACTCCAGATTTTCAAAACAGTGAAAGAGCTGTAAGATACAAAGGCAGTTCGGCACGTCACAGTGCTTTAACCCTGTGGTGCATAGTGTCCACTACAGTGGACATCTATTAATTGTCGCATTTTTGGCGTTTTCAATCCGATATGAGGCTGCAAATGCACACAGTCTACTGCAGTGAGCATTCCCTGCTGGTGTTGTGCCATACATGTATTTACAGCTTCATGACTGTTTGAAAACGCTAGAGAAGTGTTCATTACAAGCTGCCCATTGCAGTGAAAGTGGTGCACCACATGTAATTTATTTCCGAATTTGTGGCACCATGATTGGAGTGAATGGGTAGTAAATGAAGAAATTAGCTTCCAGTTTTCTGTTTGTAACAAAACACGCGAGGAGAGTGACTATCGGAAGTTTGTCAGAGTATGATTTAATAATAGCGCTCTCTAAAGGCCCGTGGACGTTAGTAAACATTGGCATCGTTAATGTAACACTTTATATGGTTTGGTCGGCCGTGGTGGTCGAGCGGTTCTAGGCACTTCAGCCCTCAACCGCGCGACTGCTACGGTCGTAGGTTCGAATTCTGCCTCGGGCATGGATGTGTGTCATGTCGTTAGGTTGGTTAAGTTTAAGTAGTTCGAAGTTCTAAGGGACTGATGACCTCAGATGTTAAGTCCCATAGTGCTCAGAGCCATTTGAACCATTTTTTTGTATCGTTTTAGAGTTAGCACATTGTGTCAATAAGTATTTATTCTTAAGTTGGGTGTAGACCATTCCTATATTAGAGCACAGAGAGAAAGCTACATCTGTTGTAATATCATCTGTATGTCATTGTAGATCTATATATTTGAGCTAAAAAATCAGCTATCTTCTTTTTTCCTTATGTTTGGCCCTCTCTCCCCCCGTCTCCATACAGTTTCGATGAGGCTCGCTACGAATTGCTCTCATGTGCCAGTTTCATCATCTCAGAGTAGCACTTACAACGTACGTCCTCAATTGTTTCCTGGGTGTGTTCCAGTCTCTGTCTTCCTCTATGGTTTATACCCTCTACAGCTCCCTCTAGTGCTGCGGAAGATTTTCCCTGATGTCTTAATAACAGATGTCCTATCATTCCGTCTCTTCTTCTTGTCAGTGTTTTCCATATATTCCTTTCCTCTCCAGTTCTGCACAAGATCTCCTCCTTTCTAACCTTATCAGGTCAACTAATAGTCAACATTCGACTGTAGCACCATACCTCAAATCCTTCGATTCTCTTCTGTTCCGGTTTTCCCGAAGTCTATGTTTCACTACCATACAATTCTGTGCTGCGAAGGTACGTTCTCAGCAGTTTCTTCTTCAAATGAAGGCCTATGTTTGATACCAGTAGAATTCTCTTGGCCAGGAACGCCTTTTTTGTCAATGCTAGTCTCCTTTTGATGTACTCCTTGCTCCATCCGTCGTGGATTATTTTACTGCCCAGGTAGTAGATTTCCTTAACGTCATCTACTTAGTGAGCATCAATCCTGATGTTAAGTTTCTCGCTGTTCACATTTCTGCTACTTCTTCCCTTTCACTGATGATAGCAATGTCACAGCGAATCTTATCCCCGATATCCTATCATATTGAATTTAATTCCACTCTTGAACCTTTCTTTTACTTCCATCACAGCTTCTTCTATGTGTTGATTCGACAGGAGAGGCGAAAGACTAAGTTTCTGTCTTACACCCTTTTTAACCCGAATGCCTCGTTCTTGACGTTCCACTCTTGTTACTCCCTCTTTGCTATTGTACAAGAAATACACTGCCCGTCTCTCCATATAGCGTACCCCTATTTTCTTCAGAATTTCGAACATCTTCCACCACTTGAGGAAAGCTTTCTCCAGGTCGACAAATACTGTGAACGAGTCTTGATTTTTCTTTACCTTTCTTCCATTATTAACCGTAACATTCTATCTGCTTCTCTGGTCCCTTTACTCTTCCTAAAGCCAAACCAAACGTCATCTGGTAGATCCTGCATTTTCTTTTTACATTCTTCTGTGTATTATTCCCGTCAGTAATTTTGATCCATGAGCTGTTAAGCGTATTGTGCGATAATTCTCGTACTTGTCATCTCTTGCAGTCTTCGCAGTTGCGTGGATGATGCTTTTTCGAAAGTCGGACTCACACATTCTGTCACACCCTCTGAGCTCAGGGGTTATAATATTTCAGAACGGCCGAGAAGTATGATTTGGAAGAAAGGGCATAACTGACGCCGAAACGTGCAGAGAAACACATGCAAGCGTGTCATTGACTTTACTACGCCGAAGGTACACTGCGGGCCTTGAACTCGGCGATAACGCCGCGCAGCGTGCGTGGGTCAGCGCCACGCGAGTTCTGGAATCTGCAGCGTCGGCGTTCGATTGCCCAGCGTTGCGGACGTAGCGATCTGATTAACACCACGGCCAAGTGGCCGCCGCATGCGTTAACTGTGCCCGTAGCCCGAAACACGGCTGACTGCTGCCTTAAGCGCGACTCCTGGATCCCATGTAGAGCGCGGAAGGGAAGCAGCCGACCGCCGTCGTTTTAGTGAGCCTTAGCAGCTCCTTCCGTCCGCCCAGGGCCGCTCGTTCAGCGCCCGCAGACAGCTCTGCACCCGAGAGGTCGCGAGCTTTCGCCCCGGCCCCACCCCTGCGGACGGCAGCTTGCAGACGCCGGGCAACGCCACCCAGAGAGCGGAGGCTAGGAGCCCTCTCGCTCTTCGCGCCCGTGTGACTCAAAGGGACGACGCGCACCGCCACAGCGATGACGCGTCCGTGTAGCGGAGGTAGCTTCGGCGGGCCGGTTGGCCGCCTATATCCATCGCCAAAAGGTCGTCGTGGTTGCCCTGCAACTTGAAAAATCGTCATTCTCTCCGGTAATAGACGCAGACGGAATAGCGACACTACTGCTCCCTTTGAGCCTCCCGACTCGCTTATTTATACATCTTTACCATACGCTTCTAACACAGTTCCGGAGACAAGTAGAGTGCTCTTTGACAATTACATCAGCCTACCTCAGCATGCTTCAAAATGGTTCAAATGGCTTTCAGCACTATGGGACTTAACATCTGAGGTCATCAGTCCCCGAGAACGTAGAACTACTTAAACCTAACTAACCTAAAGACATCACACACATCCATGCCCGAGGCAGGATTCGAACCTGCGACCATAGAGGTTGCGCGGTTCCAGACTGAAGAGCCTAGAACTGCTCGGCCACAACGGCCGGCTCCTCAGCATGATTCGGCACCTACACACAGGTCACTAGTCTCGTCGTAACTGCAACGTATGGGTTTTTCGTAGCCCGTCGGTTCCCTGTGGTGCCCTCATTACTTCACATTTGTATACTGTGCAGGCCCGGCTGTGCCTTCTAGCCTGCGAGCGGTGGCGTAAACCTGCCTCGCCGAATCGTTCGCAAAATATCAACATCATTCGCGCTTGCCACCCGATGTGTAAATCGGTCCATTAGCTATTGCCTTCCGGCCATAGCTGCGCGAGATTTAAAAGAATTCTCCAAATTGACGCCTGTACATATTCGTGGCGCCGCAATTCTACACACCAATGTGAATAGTAGTTTTGTTGCCCCTTTTGATGTTAGAAATTTTGTTGTAATGTTACCTATCCATCCTGCGTTATTTGATCTTAGGTGTTCCGATGCTCTACTAAATTATGATTCTACTACTAGATCTCCTATCTCTTCCCTATCCACTCACACACTCCTGGAAATGGAAAAAAGAACACATTGACACCGGTGTGTCAGACCCACCATACTTGCTCCGGACACTGCGAGAGGGCTGTACAAGCAATGTTCACACGCACGTCACAGCGGACACACCAGGAACCGCGGTGTTGGCCGTCGAATGGCGCTAGCTGCGCAGCATTTGTGCACCGCCGCCGTCAGTGTCAGCCAGTTTGCCGTGGCATACGGAGCTCCATCGCAGTCTTTAACACTGGTAGCATGCCGCGACAGCGTGGACGTGAACCGTATGTGCAGTTGACGGACTTTGACCGAGGGCGTATAGTGGGCATGCGGGAGGCCGGGTGGACGTACCGCCGAATTGCTCAACACGTGGGGCGTGAGGTCTCCACAGTACATCGATGTTGTCGCCAGTGGTCGGCGGAAGGTGCACGTGCCCGTCGACCTGGGACCGGACCGCAGCGACGCACGGATGCACGCCAAGACCGTAGGATCCTACGCAGTGCCGTAGGGGACCGCACCGCCACTTCCCAGCAAATTAGGGACACTGTTGCTCCTGGGGTATCGGCGAGGACCATTCGCAACCGTCTCCATGAAGCTGGGCTACGGTCCCGCACACCGTTAGGCCGTCTTCCGCTCACGCCCCAACATCGTGCAGCCCGCCTCCAGTGGTGTCGCGACAGGCGTGAATGGAGGGACGAATGGAGACGTGTCGTCTTCAGCGATGACAGTCGCTTCTGCCTTGGTGCCAATGATGGTCGTATGCGTGTTTGGCGCCGTGCAGGTGAGCGCCACAATCAGGACTGCATACGACCGAGGCACATAGGGCCAACACCCGGCATCATGGTGTGGGGAGCGATCTCCTACACTGGCCGTACACCACTGGTGATCGTCGAGGGGACACTGAATAGTGCACGGTACATCAAAACCGTCATCGAACCCATCGTTCTACCATTCCTAGACCGGCAAGGGAACTTGCTGTTCCAACAGGACATTGCACGTCCGCATCTATCCCGTGCCACCCAACGTGCTCTAGAAGGTGTAAGTCAACTACCCTGGCCAGCAAGATCTCCGGATCTGTCCCCCATTGAGCATGTTTGGGACTGGATGAAGCGTCGTCTCACGCGGTCTGCACGTCCAGCACGAACGCTGGTCCAACTGAGGCGCCAGGTGGAAATGGCATGGCAAGCCGTTCCACAGGACTACATCCAGCATCTCTACGATCGTCTCCATGGGAGAATAGCAGCCTGCATTGCTGCGAAAGGTGGATATACACTGTACTAGTGCCGACATTGTGCATGCTCTGTTGCCTGTGTCTATGTGCCTGTGGTTCTGTCAGTGTGATCATGTGATGTATCTGACCCCAGGAATGTGTCAATAAAGTTTCCCCTTCCTGGGACAATGAATTCACGGTGTTCTTATTTCAATTTCCAGGAGTGTATTTCTCCTTCAATCAGATCAGACAAGTCTTTCTCCTAATAGAGGCTTTCAGCGTTCTCTTTCCACCAATCCTCTCTTTCGTCTACATTTAACGGTGGAATTTCCATTGCATTCTTAGTAATATCACTCTTGCTTTTAGTGTCATTGAAGGCTGTTTTGACTTTTTCACGCAGCCATTTCGGCATAGCTTCCATGCATTTCCTGTTTATTTCAGTCCTAAACAACTTGTATTTCTGTATGCCTGAATTTCCCTGAACGTTTTTGTACTTCCTTCTTTCATCGATCGACTGAAGTATTTTTCTGTTACCCAAGGTTTCTTCGCAGTAACCTTCGTTGTACCTATGTTTCTCTTTCCGTGATTTCCCTTTTTAGGTACGCACATTCCTCTTCAATTGAACTGCCTACTAAGCCCTAGAGAACAAGGCGCCTTTTTTCATTCCTGACCAGCGTCTTAAAACTCCGCTTACCCTACACCTCTACTAAATTGTGATCTGAGTCTGTATCTGCTCCTTTATAACCTTTGTAATCCAGAAGCTGATTTCGGAATCTCTCCGTGACCATGTTGTAATGTAACTGAAATCTTCCGGTATCTTCTTGCCTTTTCCAAGTATGCCTCATCCTTTTGTGATTCTTGAACAGAGTATTTGCTATTACTAGCTGATACTTACTTCCTAACACCAATCCCATTTTCTCATGTAACCCTTTCTTCTACTCCTTCCCTTACAACCGCATTCCAGTCCCCCATCACTATTAGATTTTCATCTGCCACTACATATTGAATTATCCGTTCAGTACCCTCATATACTTTCTCTATCTCTTCATCTTCAGCTTTTGACATCGCCATGTACACCTAAACTATTGTTGTGGTGTTGGTTTGCTGTCGATTCTGATGAGAACAACCCTATCATTGAGCTGTACACGGTAACACATTCTCTGCCCTACCTTCCTATACATAACGAATCCTAATTCCGTTATACCATTCTCTGAGGTAATTGATATTACCTTATACGCATCTGACCAGAAATCTATGTCTTCCTTCCATTTCATTTCACTGACCTCCACTGTATCTATTTGAGCCTTTGCATTTCCGTTTTCAGACATTAGATATAGTGGTTTCCGTTGCCTTCTGCATCCTCACGCCGTTCATCATTGCTGATTCTTCCGCCTTTAGGGGCAGTTTCCCACACCAAGGGCAAGACAGTGGCCTAATCCTCTGTCCGCTGCTCCGCCCTCTTTGACAAGGCCGCTGTCAGAATGAGGGTGATGTCTTTTGTAGAATAACTTCAGCCGCCATAGCTGATGATTTTTATTCAAGATTTAAGCGGTGGATTCGAACGTGCGACCGAGGATGTTTAGATTAATAATCAAAGACGTTACCGCTAGATCACGGTTTCATTTACTTTAAACATTATATAACACAGGAATCACACACTGAAAAATCACACTGTCCTGGGTTACATCACGGTCGTGAGGCACAATTATTCGCATAGAATCAAACTTGATTCCTTTATTATCTCATAATATTAATTATACATGAACCTCATATCCGTTAAGGCTATTGTGGGACATTTTTCCTTACGTGCCATGAGTTACATTCAATCTGCGTGATGGAGCTCCGCATAGTATGCTCCGAGTACAAAGTGAAGAAACCTTTACTAGAGCAGATGTACTTTTTACTCCAACTGATCCGTAGTGAGGAGATCCTCCGGAACGTAGAACATGTCAACAGGACAAGAATACACAATAAATAGTTACAATAAAAAACAAATATGCTAATGTAGCTTCCAAAGATCTCATGTGGAATGATCGTCATGGATGTGAAATGAATCAAACAAATTTAAATATATTAGCATTAATTAGATAGTAAAAACTGAATAGGAGAATCATTTTACAACACTTACTGCGCTGACTTTCTACAGAAGTCAAGTTGTGCTGATGTTCGTATTATTTTATATTTTAGTAACGCACACACACACACATCAGGACACTAAGAATGTCATCAGTGAAGTTGGCCATCAAGAAACACTTTAGACTCCTCTTATGCTGAACTTCAATGTAACTTGCAAATGTATGCTCCAGGATAAGGGACACCTTTTGTGACCAAAGTAAGTGACTTTAAATCTTCGTGAATATTATTCTAATCTCTAGTATTGATTCCAAGAACTGAGCAGTTGGTTTGAAAAAGAGATATATTTTTAATGACAAATTTTATTAAGGAATAAATATATTGAGAAACAGTAGTTAATAGGCTATCCCTAGTTCCCTAAACAGGCATCTGCAGGATGTTCTTGAGTTCACACTATAAATAACTCTTATTAGCCAGCCGCTGTGGCCGAGCGGTTCTAGGTACTTTATTCCAGAACCGTGCTGCTGCTACGGTCGCAGGTACGAATCCTGCCTCGGGCATGGGTGTGTGTGATTTACTTGGGTTAGGTTTAAGTAGTTCTAAGTCTAGGGGCTGATAACCTCAGATGTTAAGCCCCATAGTGCTTAGAGCCATTTGAACTCTTATTAAACACTTTTGTACCCGGAAAACTTCAGCTTGGCTTGATGAGTTACCCCAAAAAAAAAAGTCCTTTACAATATTATGGAATGAAAGTAAGCATAGTACGCCAGCTTTTCTCTCTTTAATATAGAGCTTATCGCTTGTTCTCTCGGACAGCTGGTATGCAGTAAATATCAATGGTAATATTTCTCCAATTTGCGACCGATCACTTGTGTTACTTAGAAACTACGCCGTCCTCCTCACGTGTCACTTCTTAAGAGGTTTGGAGGCACATCTGCAAACAAGAAAGGCGTCCGCATGGTAGGGCAAGAGCGAGCACTTGCCCCAGGCTGGAACCTGTGGTTCAGGCTTTATATTGATTACAGAATTCTCAGGCATGTCTAGATTTGACTACCTGTGATTTTTCTTACTCCGCACGTCTAACATTGTCGACTGCAGAGGGAAATTTTGTGACTTTAGCAGCGACAACGTAATGCAGTATACTTCATCTATGGACCCAATTTAATCAATCAAAAAACATCATTTTCTGTTGTGGAAGAGGGGGGGGGGGCGGAATGAGACATTTGAAGGTAGAATAGGTCTCCACTCCACAAACAGAGACCTCCTTAGACTTCATGGTATGCAACAGAGCTGAAGATGCATTTATAGAATTACCGATTCTGCTGCCCATTTTTTGTGGCTGCACAGTAATACGTCCATCTGGGAGGACGAGAACCGTCTTAAATTATTTCTAGACGGATATAAGTCGTAATTTTTATTTAATTGTCTTGATCGCACCGCTTTTGGAAAAGAATTAGCGGTTTCGGATATACAATAGTCATCTTCAGACTCTACAACAGAAATAAAAGGAAGTGCTTTTTGTTGAAAGGAAGTTTGTTATCTTGTCACAACGAAATTTTTGTTGCAGCGTGGATGTCTACACTAGTTTGTTGTTGTTGAGAAATTTGCTAAGCACTTCCTTAAAATTTTACTTTTAATAATGCTGTGACGATTGCTCAAAAATTTTTAAAACCAACTTTCTGTGCAGCTTCAGGGACCACGTCTTTCTATATACCTTCCAAGAAACACTGGTAACTTCTGAAATGGATGGTATTGGAAAGTTAACCAGCTGTGCTAATGGCATGATTCGGCACAAATTCCTGTTAATTGTTGGCGTCCTTAGTCTTAATGCAATATAAGGAAGCATCCAAATTTTACTTTTTTCTAGCTCGGAGAATAAACTGCTTCCCTCCTTCAGCAAAGTGTCGCGAGTAATAATAAATGAAAATCTAACCTGGACTGAGTATGTAACTGCAATGTGCAAGAAGGCATCAGCATGTCTCTATACCCTACAAGAAAGGAACTTGTACAAACACTTATACTTTCAGTTACTGCTTTGCAGTAATGTTATCATGCAAGGCCTTTCTCAGGAAAGGTCATAGTGGCTGGAACTTGTTATGAATGCATGTTTTCGTTATATCTGTGATGTTCGACTCTTTGATTGCATTTCACCACCATATGCACAGCTGTTCTGGCTGCCTGCAGACAAGCACAGGAATTTCCATACCGCCTTCTCTACTGTCTTATGAACTAAAACTGTTCTTCCTATCTTTCCTCGATCCTAACGCTCTTATCTGAACAACATGGTAAAAACACTCGCTCCTATCAGAGCACTATCCTTTATGTCCCACTCCATCGCTCAGTCACTTCCTTCTCAGTAGCAGGAAACCGATTCTGGAATGAGACCCCACATTACACTATAGAACTGAATAACACCTCCTGCTTCAGAAGACAGTTAATGACTTATCTACTATAGCAACAATAAGGATTCCACTGTCCCTGTACGCACTCGTTACCCTCGTATATCATTCTTCCTAGTCAGATGTCCCAGTGTTCCTATCTAATGCAGTCTCCTTAAATTTCGTTTCTCCAGAACACGATGTATCTGAAAACGTCTGCCTTGCACACCTGTTAATTCTTTTTGTGTCAGCCGCTGTCACCAATGTTGTTATTGTCATTATTACTGTCATTATTATTATTATTATTATTATTATTATTACTATCACTACTAAGAGGAACAGCTGCAGTAGTACAAGTACTGCCAGTATTAATTTTGTCATAGTGTTATTTATTCACACTGCCACTTCGGACACTCAAATCATTTTAATACTATTTGTCATATTAAAAGTGTTATTCTTAGGAAACTATGATGTTGAAAGGGTACTGTATACGTGAAACCCTGGTCTAATGTAAGAGAGCGCCTGGTGATCCTAATCAGATCAGGTTAAATAAATAAAATATATAAATAAACTAAACTTGTTGTGCCTGATTGTAGCACACACTTTACACCATGTGCTTTGTGTGCACCACTTGTTTTCCTTTCTACACGTTATCACTAGGTGGTAGCAACTGCTTAAAGGAAGCTGTTTATCGCAGTGTCAGCATGTCTTGCATAAATAAATGTATGTTCCCTTTTCTCAGCAATTTCTGACTAGTATGTGATTATAACACGCTGTAATATTCTAATACACCCTAAGTTGTAGAAAAAGTGATTGTTTATTCCGTCACAACAGTACAGCGATACATGTATTTGATGCATCTCTGGGACTACATTCGGCAACAGTCCAGTGACATTTTTTTCCATAATTTTAGGTGTTTATGTTGGGTTTTCTGAATATTGCACATAATTAAATTATTTTCTAACATAAACAGTACTCTCTTTGGATACGTTCTAAAATTTTGGTGAATCGCACTTATATTATTTTAACTTAGTATTATGTCTCAGGGAAATGCATTTACCACCAATCTAAATTTTTTATGCATAAAATATAAGCTCAAGACTGAGGATGTAACAGCGGCAGTTGTAGTTACCGATCTATTAAATTCTGAGGCATATTACATAGTGAGGTTCAACTGCACCCATCGTGGAATCTGTACGGTACCATAATGGATCGTTTCAGTGCACCCCCAAGCAATTTTCGGTCATTTTATATTAATAAATATTATGTAAAATTACACATGGAACATTAATGCGCCAATGGCTGCGAATAGCACTTTTTCGTTGCACACACAATACAAAACCCGTCAAATGTGAAGCTTAACCTTGATAATTATGAAACGGTGGCGTGTGTGCGGCGTGAACTCAATCGGCTAGTCATAACACAGGAGTCTCGGCGTGTGTGCATACAGACGTTTTGGTTACGAAAGTAACCGATTACAGGGCATTCCAAAAACATTCAAATGGTTCAAATGGCTCTGAGCACTAACATCTGAGGTCATCAGTCCCCTAGAACTTAGAACTACTTAAACCTAACTAACCTAAGGACATCACACACATCCATGCCCGAGGCAGGATTCGAACCTGCGACCGTAGCGCTCACGCAGTTCCAGACTGAAGCACCTAGAACCGCTCGGCCACCCCGGCCGGCAAAAAGATTCACCCGATTTTACAAGACTAAATCTTCCACTTGGAGTGGATTTTAACTTACTTATTTCGTACTACAATGAAGCGCCAAAGAAACTGGTAAAGGAATGCGTATTCAAATACAAAGATACGTAAACAAGCAGAATACAGCACTGCGGTCGGCAACACCTACATAAGACATCAATTGTCTGGCGCAGTTATTAGATGAGTTACTGCTGCTAAAATGGCAGGTTATCAATATTTAAATCTTGAGTTTGAACATGGTGTTTTAGTTGGCGCACGATCGATGGGTCACAGCATCTCCGAGATAGCGATGAAGTGGTGATTTTCCAGTACGACCATTTCACGAGTGTACCGTGAACATCAGGAATCCGGTAGAATATCAAATCTCCGACATCGCTGCGGCCGGAAAAAGATCCTGCAAGAACGTGACCAACGACGACTGAAGAGAATCGTTCAACGTAACGTAAGTGGAACCCTTCCGTAAATTGCTGCAAATTTCAGTGCTGGGTCATCAACAAGTGTCAGCTTTAGAGCCATCCAACGAAATATCATCGATATGGGCTTTCGGAGCCGAAGACCCATTCGTGTACCCTTGATGACTTCCCGCCTCGCCTGGGCTCGTCAACACCGACATTCAGCTGTCGATGACTGGAAACATATTGCCTGGTCGGACGAGTCTCGTTTCAAATTATATCGAGCGGATGGACGTGTACGGGTATGGAGAAAATCTCATGAATCCATGGACCCTGCATGTCAGCAGGGGAAGCTCAAGCTGGTGGACGACCTGTAATGGTGTGGGGCGTGTGCAGTTTGAGTGATGTGGGACCCGTGATATGTCTAGATACGACTCTGACAGGTGACACGTTAATAAGCATCCTGTCTGATCACCTGCACCCATTCATGTCCATTGTGCATTTCGACGGACTTGGGTAATTCCAGCAGACAATGCAATATCCCACACGTCCAAAATTGCTACAGAGTGGCTCCAGGAAACTCTTCTCGGGTTAAACACTTCTGCTGGCCACCAAACTCCCCAGACATAAACATTATTGAGCAGATCTGGGATGTCTTGCAACGTGCTGTGCGCCCTCGTACTCTTACGAATTTATGGACAGCCCTGCAGGCCTCATGGTGTCATTTCCCTACAGCACTACTTCAGACATAAGTCGAATCTTTGCCACGTCGTGTTGAGGCACTTCTGCGTGCTTCCGGGGTCCCACACGATATTAGGGAGGTGTAGCAGTTTCTTTGGCTCCTCAGTGTATTTTACAAGGGAGAACTTCTTCATGCATGCATATGCCGCCTGGTAGGCGACTCCTCAGCACACCATGCAGGACGTTCGGGAAGCCGTCCCGGCACGAGGACGTGCGTAAATGGCTCTCAACAGCACCCACAAACGTTTCTTATATGGTATTCGCTGTTTACCATCGATTTACGCGCCGCCTCCACAGCGTCTACATCTACATCTACATCCACACTCCACAAGCCACTTGACGGTGTGTGGCGGAGGGTATCTTGAGTACCTCTATCGGTTCTCCCATCTATTCCAGTCTCGTATTGTTCGTGGAAGGAAGGGTTGTCGGTATGCCTCTGTGTGGGCTCTAATCTCTCTGATTTTATCCTCATGGTCTCTTCGCGAGATATACGTAGGAGGGAGCAATATACTGCTTGACTCCTCGGTGAAGGTATGTTATTGAAACTTCAACAAAAGCCCGTACCGAGCTACTGAGCGTCTCTCCTGCAGAGTCTTCCACTGGAGTTGATCTATCATCTCCGCAACGCTTTCGCGATTACTAAATGATCCTGTAACGAAACGCGCTGCTCTCCGTTGGATCTTCTCTATCTCTTCTGTCAACCCTATCGGGACAGATCCCACACTGCTGAGCAGTATTCAAGCAGTGGGCGAACAAGCGTACTGTTACCTACTTCCTTTGTTTTCGGATTGCATTTCCTTAGGATTCTTACAATGAATCTCAGTCTGGCATCTGCTTTACCGACGATCAACTTTATATGATCATTCCATTTTAAATCACTCCTAATGCGTATTCCCAGATAATTTATGGAATTAACTGCTTCCAATTGCTGACTTGCTATATTGTAGCTAAATGATAAGGGATCTTTCTTTCTATGTATTCGCAGCACATTACACTTGTCTACATTCAGATTCAATTGCCATTCCCCGCACCAAGCGTCAATTCGCAGCAGATCCTCCTGCATTTCAGTACAATTTTCCATTATTACAACCTCTCGATATATCACAGCATCATCCGCTAAAAGCCTCAGTGAACTTCCGATGTCATCCACAAGGTTATTTATGTATATTGTGAATAGCAACGGTCCTGCGACACTCCCCTGCGGCACACCTGAAATCACTCTTATTTGCGAAGACTTCTCTCCATTGAGAATGACATGCTGCGTTCTGTTATCTAGGAACTCTTCAATCCAATCACACAATTGGTATGATAGTCCATATGCTCTTTCTTTGTTCATTAAACGACTGTGGGGAACTGTATCGAACGCCATGCGGAAGTCAAGAAACACGGCATCTACCTGTGAACCCGTGTCTATGGCCCTCTGAGTCTCGTGGACGAACAGCGCGAGCTGGGTTTCACACGACCGTCTTTTTCGAAACCGATGCTGATTCCTACAGAGTAGATTTCTAGTCTCCAGGAAAGTCATTATACTCGAACATAATACGTGTTCCAAAATTCTACAGCTGATCGACGTTAGAGATATAGGTCTATAGTTCTGCACATCTGTTCGACGTCCCTTCTTGAAAACGGGGATGACCTGTGCCCTTTTCCAATCCTTTGGAACGCTACTCTCTTCTAGAGACCTACGGTACACCGCTGCAAGAAGGGGGGCAAGTTCCTTCGCGTACTCTGTGTAAAATCGAACTGGTATCCCATCAGGTCCAGCGGCCTTTCCTCTTTTGAGCGATTTTAATCGTTTCTCTATCCCTCTGTCGTCTATTTCGATATCTACCATTTTGTCATCTGTGCGACAATCTAAAGAAGGAACTACAGTGCAGTCTTCCTCTGTGAAACAGCTTTGGAAAAAGACATTTAGTATTTCGGTATTTAGTCTGTCATCCTCTGTTTCAGTACCATTTTGGTCACAGAGTGTCTGGACATTTTGTTTTGATCCACCTACCGCTTTGACATAAGACCAAAATTTCTTAGTATTTTCTGCCAAGTCAGTACAAAGAACTTTACTTTCGAATTCATTGAACGCCTCTCGCGTAGCCCTTCTCACACTACATTTCGCTTCGCGTAATTTTTGTTTATCTGCAAGGCTTTGGCTATGTTTATGTTTGCTGTGTGAAGTTCCCTCTGCTTCCGCAGCAGTTTTCTAACTCGGTTGTTGTATCACGGTGGCTCTTTTCCATCTCTTACGATCTTACCTGGCACATACTCATCTAACGCATATTGTACGATGGTTTTGAACTTTGTCCACTGATCCTCAACACTATCTGTACTTGAGACAAAACTTTTGTGTTGAGCCGTCAGGTACTCTGTAATCTGCTTTTCGTCACTTTTGCTAAACAGAAAAATCTTCCTACCTTTTTTAATATTTCTATTTACGGCTGAAATCATCGATGCAGTAACCGCTTTATGATCGCTGATTCCCTGTTCTGTGTTAACTGTTTCAAAAAGTTCGGGTCTGTTTGTCACCAGAAGGTCTAATACGTTATCGCCACGAGTCGGTTCTCTGTTTAACTGCTCAAGGTAGTTTTCAGATAAAGCAATTAAACAAATTTCACTGGATTCTTTGTCCCTGCCAACCGTTATGAACGTTTGAGTCTCCCAGTCTATATCCGGCCAATAAAAATCTCCACCCAGAACTATAACATGGTGGGGCAATCTACTCGAAAGATTTTCCAAATTATCCTTCAGGTGCTTAGCCACAACAGCTTCTGAGCCAGGGGGCCTATAGAGACATCCAATTACCATGTCTGAGCCTGCTATAACCGTGACCTTTACCCAAATTATTTCACATTTCGGATCTCCGTCAATTTCCTTCGATACTATTGCACTTCTTATCGCTATAAACACGCCTCCCCCTTCACTGTCCATCCTGTCTCTGCGGTATACATTCCAATCCGAGTTTAGAATTTCATTACTGTTTACATAGGGTTTCAGCCAACTTCCTGTCCCTAGTACTATGTGGGCATTGTGACCGTTTATTAATGAGAGCGCCCGCAACTCGTGGTCGTGCGGTAAGGTTCTCGATTCCCGCGCTCGGGTTCCCGGGTTCGATTCCCGGCGGGGTCAGCGATTTTCTCTGCATCGTGATGACTGGGTGTTGTGTGATGTCCTTAGGTTAGTTAGGTTTAAGTAGTTCTAAGTTCTAGATGACTGATGACCATAGATGTTAAGTCCCATAGTGCTCAGAGCAATTTGAACCATTAATGAGAGCAGTTCTGGGACCTTTCTGTAGACGCTCCTTCAGTTTACTATTAGCACATTAATAGTGTTATTCCCTGTTACATTTTGCCTACTCCTACCTTTCTGCGTCTCAGGAGGCGTCTTGTCAGGCCTAGGGAGGGAATTCTCTAACTTACAAAACCCACATGTGCACTTCACACGTACTCCTCTACCCTTGTAGCCGCTTCCTGCGTGAAGTGCACGCCTGACTTATTCAGGGGGACCCTACATTTCTCCACCCGATGGCGGAGGTCGAGAAATTTACACCCCAGACCTCCGCAGAATCGTCTGAGCCTTTGGTTTAAGCCTTCTACTCGGCACCAAACCAGACGACCGCGATCGGTTCTAGGAACGATACTACAAATAGTTAGCTCAGATTCCACCCGGCGAGCGAGGCTTTCCGCCTTCACCAACTCCACCAACCGCCTGTACGAACTGAGGATGACCTCTGAACCCAGACGGCAAGAGTCATTGGTGCCGACATGAGCAACAATTTGCAGTCGGATGCACCCAGTGCTCTCTATCGCCGCCGGCAGGGCCTCCTCCACATCTCGGATGGGACCCCCCGGCAAGCAGACAGAGTGAACACTGGCCTTCTTCCCCGACCTTTCCGCTATTTTCCTAAGGAGCTCCATCACCCGCCTAACGTTGGAGCTCCCAATAACTAATAAACCCCTCCCCTCGTGTGCCTGCTCGGACCTTGCTGAAGGAGCGGCCACATGTCCACTCACAGGCAGAGCGAGCGATGCCATACGGCAAGGTTCCACATTGACCCTCCGCCTCGTGCGCCGCGAACGCCGCTGAACCCGCCACTCCCCTTGTGGCGAGGGTGGCCCAACTGCGCCCGGTACCCGCGAAGATGTCTCGACAGCAGGGACAGTGGGTGAAGCATGTAACACCTGGGGTGTACCATGCGACGCACCAGACTCCCCACTATCGCTACACTCAGAGCAGAGGCAGCAGGCTGAAGACGGTTGGCCGCGGCCATCAACACGTTCAGCTGTTCGCGAACAGTGGCCAGCTCCTCCTGCTTCCGTACACAGCAGTCACACATCCTATCCATCCTAAGAAATCAATTTACTGTAGAGAGTTAATCAACTTTTAACTAGACTGCTAATTCACTAAAGGCGGCTGGTAGTTGACTAAACTGTGGTTACAAGACACTTCTTGTAGAAAACAATGAAAACAGCACTACCTGTCTCTGGACTGTATTGAAAACAAACAGTAGCACTACTGGCACTATGGCTGACTAAAGGGACTCTCTCTGACTGTATTCAAAACAAACACGAAATCTACGGAATACTTTTACTAGCTCTCGACAATTAAAGCTTCCTAAAAGCAAAAACACACGGAAGAAGAAGTGACAAGTAAAAAAAAAATACAGTTAATACTTAAATTAACGTAGCTCGCGGCACAGCAGAGGTGAAGCGTCTGGTGGCGCCAACTTCGTCGACAGGCTGTGGCAGTAAAGAGCACTGTCGGTAGAGCACTATTTTGCTACGCCAGGGCACAAGCCCTCGCAGCGCTACGCGGATATCCATCCGCACCCAACTACTTTCCCGGCGGGGTCAGGGATTTTCTCTGCCTCGTGATGGCTGGGTGTTGTGTGATGTCCTTAGGTTAGTTAGGTTTAAGTAGTTCTAAGTTCTAGGGGACTGATGACCATAGATGTTAAGTCCCATAGTGCTCAGAGCCATTTGAACCCAACTACTTAGGCCACCGTCGGTCTGTGCTAGGCTATTTACGCTCTTCACTTCAAGTAGACAGTACCAGCAGCTCAGTGTGACCGCATCAGCCGTTCAGACTCTGAGCTACAAGTTGGCAGTACCAGCACTTTCGCCTCAGCGCTCCACGTCGGCAGATCCGCCCAGTTCGTCGCGGCCCTCACCAGCAGTACTCCAGCAGTCATACGCTGGCAGCACCGGCGCACGTGTGTCCCAGGTCTTTACGCGGCTACCTGCTAGACTCCGGAGGCCGTCGTGTAGTTACGTCACAGAAAACGTCGCAGGAGAGTAGGAGAGTCATTTCAGTTATGTGTACTTGTATGCTTGTGTGAATATTCATCCAAGGACATTATAGCTTACATCTACGTCTACATCTATATGGACACTCAGTAAAGTGTCTGGCAGAGAGTTCATCGAACCACCTTCACAGTAATTCTCTATTATTCCAATCTCGAACATCGCACGGAAAAGAGGAACACATACATCTTTCCGTGTGAGTTCTCATTTCCCTTATTTTATTATGATGACCGTTTCTCCCTATGTAGGTCAGCGTCAACGACGTATTTTCGCATTCGGAGGAGAAAACTGATGACTGAAATTTCGAGAGAAGATTCCGCCGCAGCGAAAAACGCCTTTGTTTTAATGATGTCCACCCCAAATCCTGTATGGTGTTAGTGACACTCTCTCCCCTATTTCGCGCTAATACAGAACGTGTTGTTCTTATTTGAACTTTCCAGATGCACTCCATCAGTCCTATCTGGTAAGAATCCCAGACCGCGCAGCAGTATTGCAAAAAGGGGACGGACAAGTGGGTGCAGGCAGCTTCTTTAGTAGATCTGTTAATTGCACCTTCGCTAACGAGCAGTTATTCTTTGAAACTGCCTTTGATCACTCCTCATTATAAGGATATTTCATAGAATAGTTGTTACAACGTTGACGACCAAAGCTTTCATTTATGTTTCACAAATTCTGAATGGCCACACGATGGACGGTTGACAAACATAGGAACGATAGTCAGACTCGTCCCGTACTTTTGTGAGCTTGTGGCGAGGTACTGGAGTCGCTTCTGCTGCGATGCGTTGCCACAGTTCACCTAAAATTGTTGAAAGGGGAAGCACAATTTCTGCCTTTATTCATGCAGAAGATACAATCGTTAGTATCTTTTTAAAACAACCTGTTATTTGTAACGGGTAGGTGGATCTACAGTGCCGAACAGATGTTGTCAAAAATTTAGTCGTCACTTTTACAGATCTATTCATAAGACTGTCTCGTTATCACTGCCATGTTAAAGCAGTTGAACTGATTTTGGTTCGGGCGAATGGGTATGTAGCTCCATAAAATAATTTTTTTGTGTAAATTAAGCTGAGAAAGAAATTGCTCACCACCTGGAAAACGTAAACGAAGTGAGCTGCTGTGATGCACTGAAACATGGAATAGCGAAAGTCGCAATCGTGAGAGTGTTTTAGAGCTAAATTGTTAATGTATACATGCAGACTGAAGCGACGAATTATTCCCCCTCTCTTTTGGCTACAAAACCCTATTTTTCAAAATAATCTCTATTCACTGCATTATGTCACATTACAGGAAGAGCATGTATTCCCGCATGGTACCACTCCATTGGTAGACGTTGGAGCCAGCGTCCTGCTGCACTAATAACCTCCACGTACTGGTTTTCACGGAGAGCCTCCTTCATTAGACCAAACAGATGGAAGTTGAAAGGTAGGAGATATGTGGTGAAGGGTGGATGAGGAAGAGCAGTCCAGTGAAATTTTGTGAGATCCTCTCCGGCGCGCAGACTTGTGTAAGGCCTTGCGTCATCATGGAGAAGGAAAAGTTTGGAGTGACGGACATGCTGAAGTTTAATTTCCTGAGGATAGCACAATACACTCCAGAGTCATCGTTGCACTATGAGGGAGGACTTCAAATAGAATAACCCCAGGAGGCCTGGCCGGCTGAGGTTGAGGTTTTAGACTTTTTTCTCCGGAGGAGGTATGGTATGATGCCACTCCATGGAGTGCCGTTTTGTTTCCGGTTCGAAGCGTTGAGGTTTTAGACTTTTTTCTCCGGAAAAGGTATGGTATGATGCCACTCCATGGAGTGCCGTTTTGTTTCCGGTTCGAAGCGCTGAACTCATGTTTGATTATCTGTGACGATGTTGGAATAAAATTTGTCAGGGTCAACACCGTAATGCGCGAGCAGTTCCGCATTGGTGGTCCTTCGTTGCTCTTTATGGTCTCCAATTAGGTGGCGAGGAACCTAGCGGGCACACACGTCCGAGTATCCCAACAGGTGGACGAGTATGTAAGCACTGCCAGCACAGATGTTCGATTGTTCAGCAAGGAGTTTGATTGTGATTCGACGGTCACCTCGAATGAAAGCGTCCACACGACAGAAACCTCGCCCAACGACGCACTGGCTTTTAGTTCATTGCCAGGTCTCTGTGGACATTATGCAGGAGCCTATGAACATCTGCAATGCTCTGGTTTCCCACCAAAGAAACTCAATGACAGCTCTCTGTTTGAAAAGCACCTCCTTTACAGACGCCATTTTGAAGGCTGTGTATAGCACCGCCACCGATCGGAACTTCATGAAACCATGAAACTAATTGGGCTGAAGCGAAAACATTCCACGATGTCCCACCACAAATCCTGCAGTTCTTCAAGCGAAAGCGACCGAGAAAAAAAACTGTTACATTAGTGATTGAACGCCTCTCGTAGTTTCAGAGAATTTTAATTTTTGAAATTTTAATCAGGGCTTCACTCCAACAACGGTATACGTAGAAACTGATAGGATTGGAAAATAATAGCCAATCCGATGCAGAACTAAAGGTTTATTAATCCCTTACCATGGCTTCGACAAATGTAAATTTGTCGAAACCATGAAAATAGTTAATAAAATTTAATTGTGCAACGGGTTGGATGTTTTTTTTCCAATACTATCGTGTTCCAGAATTACTTTCAATTGCTCGTGGTTCACCAGTTCGTCTCCTTAGTAACATAAAACCAGTTGCCCGTTGCCATCGCATGTCGTGGCAGACGCTACCACAACTGCACCGGGGAAAACCTAACATCACTTTGCAAGTGACCCGCTGATCTTGCGTCACCTGCTATAGCGTCACGTGACAAACGTCAAATAATCAGCAGTTTTAACCGCCTCCGTAGGCGAGGACGCTTACGCACGCTTGTGCGCTGGCGCTCGACTCGAGATACATCATTTCGTGAATGGATGAAATTCTCACCGCCAGTATTTGGCCGGCAATGAGATAAGGTGAAAGCGTGAAGTTACTTGGCAGCAGTCTTTCAGACATTGTCACTGATTAACTTCGGTAACACTGTGCAGAGTCTAATGAGGTGAGAGCATGTGACGCTGTAATTGTAATCTATTCTCTCTTCAACAAAACAATCTCTTAACAGCAAATGATAACAATTAAGGTGCAAGAGTCAGTGACATCTAAGAAAAATTTACTCAAAAACAATTACGTCCAATTTTCAAAATTTTAATAGCACGGAACCGTTGTACAGCGCCTTTATAATACAAAACCGAGCGAAAACAATATTTTCAACTTGTGACTAAGAGCTTCTGGTCACCCGATGACGCTAATATTAATAAACTCGAACAACTTAAGTAATATCCTAGGCCCAACCTGGTTGTTGCAGAATAGTGTACTAGAATACAAGAAAGCCAACTAAAATATGTCTAGAATGTTAGTTCCAATACATCGTTGCTGGCGGACAGACTACAGTTTTTCTCGAAAAAAATTAAATTTCCAGCCCACAGCGAGTCAATGTTTGTAATAAGTGAGACCTCACAAAATTTTAAACGTACACAGAGAATTGACCTTACATGCAACAGTCACAATTAAAACAATTGGACAACAATGATACTGAAGATATGAATACTCAGATGAGGCCCACTACGAGCTCGCAAAGATTTCAAATTTTAAAACATTCTGCAGTAATATACCAACAGCCTCCTCTCGATGGCACAGTCAAAGTGTTTGACAAATAGCTTTAGAAAACGGATTTGACATCAAAGGCTGTGAATAATTACGATAAATATGAGTCATTCAGACTATCAAGAAAATTAAAGATAAAAGATCACCTGCCAGCACAGCAGTGAAATTAAAACGGAACAAAGTTTGCTTCATCCAAATGATAGCGTGGCTGACAGTTTGAGTTTCAACCGGAGTCTCAGTAACAACAGTGCACCCGAAGCTAGGCTACCGATTTCACGTGCTCAGCTCACAGGGGTTTCAGCATTCTGCAGCAACTGCAGACCCCGAACTATAGATAATTCCGTCGACAATGCTTCATGAGTATGGCGCAAAAATCGATATATTCTGCCAAGAAGTTTCATACCAGCGCACACTCCGCTGCAGAGTGAAAATCTCATTCTTATCGATATATTGCCACTCGGCGCCACCTTCGTGCCCCTGGTGGTACTGCATCCTTCGTTTGCCCAGAAATGGTCAGAGACATTTTCTGTGAATTTTACTGTTGATCAAGTGGTCTCAAAATGGAATCAGGTTGTTTTAAAACGAATTAATATTCTACTACCGTCATCATCCCACCAGTATCAGATCTTTCTTAAATTATAATAAGTATATTATTTTCCATTGCTCATTTTTGATAATGGTTACAAGAATCAAAAGAAAAAACACTGATAGCCATTGAAACTACAGTAGCACGAAAATGGCATGCAACACATGTGAAATTGTCATGAAGTGCACGATATGACTTTTTTCGCTACAAAACCGCATTTTTCATAATCTCTGTTCAGTCTGATGGCCTTAGGCCACCTTACTGTGAGGGCCTGTATGCCCATGTACCACCCTGTTGGTCGACGTCGGAGTCAACGTCTTGCTGCATCAACAACCTACCCATAATCCGCGTATTGTTTCCCGCGGAGAGCATCCTTCATTGGGCCAAACAGATGGAAGTCTTCTGTTAGGCGGCAGGGAACCCTGCAGGCACAGACATTTGTGTACTCCAGTCGGTGGACGAGTGTGTCAACACTACCAAGAGAGTCGTCCAGTGAGCAGCAAGATGTTTGATTGTGATTCGTCGATCACCTCGAATGAGAGTGTCCGCCATTTCAACACTGTAGGAGTCACAGCTGGGTGCAACCGGCTGGCACATGGGAGATCGGAGAGGTTTGCGTGACCTTGTTGCTACGATGATAGACGCCTCACCCAGCGACTCACCGTCTTTTGTTCACAACCACGTCTCTGGAGACATTCTGCAAACGCCTAAGAATACCTACGATGCTCTGGTTTTCGACCAAAAGAAACTCTCTGCTTGGAACGCAACTCCGTTACAGACGCCATTTTGAAAGCTACGTATAGCACTGCCATCTATGGGAACTTCACGAAACTATGGCTGCTGAAAAGGTAATATTCCACAATGTCCCATAACAAGTACTGCACTTTTTCAACGAAATTGGTTGAGAAGAAATGTATTGTTTTACTTATTGAACGCCCCTCGTAGATTCTGTACCTAAGGAAATATTAAGCAGCAGGTACCTAATGTTCGTTTGTGACAATGTCGTGTAACGCTTCATGTAAGAAAGGTAAACTACCAGCACGTTTCGGAATTCGATAGCAACTGCTTCACGAAATACTGAAACAGAATTTTATTTCTCTATATTGCTTCTTGCGTTGGTCAGTGTCTCAGAAAAACCTCAGCGGCCCCGTACAAACACATCGTTCTCTCGGCCAAGGAGGATTACGTAGGCCCATCACGTATTTTTATTCAGGAAATAGGATTGTCTGTAGCAAGAGAAGTATCCACTAAGACAGTGTGATGGCATCTGGAGCACCACGGATTGTCAGTACGACGATGATGGTTACGCCTTCGCTTGGCGCGGCAGTAGAGCAAGGCGCATTTCAGTAGTGCGCCCAGAGTCAACACTGCACACAGAGATGATGTCACATCGTCCGATTTCTGCACACAGCAAAGCACACTGAGCCGTGCCGCTCATTGCGAGGGGACGCTTTCCTTCGGGAAGACGATCTTTGTGAGAATTTCCAGAGGTCGAGTAGAGAAACTAGCCGCCAGGGGCCGGGGTTGCGGTGCGAACGAGAAGAAGACGCGTGCGGACGCCAGTTGCGCGAGGGAGTCGAGAGGAGTTCTTTGGGCCCGGACAGCGTGTGGAGACCGGCCCAGAGTCTGTCGGATGGTGCTGCCTTGTTCGGCTACGATTGACCTTCGCTGAAGTGGTCCGTGGGCTAAGTTATGTATATAACAGCTGTGTTAAAGTTATTATGTTTAATGGTTTGTTCAAGTGACTCGCTTAATTTGCTTGCCAATTTGCAACTGAAATGTGTTAAGTGCGTATCTAGCAGTATTTTCTTATATTATTCTTCTATTAATACCACTGTGTACACTGCCCGATGTGCCCCACTCCGACAATTGAAAATGGTGGGCATTGCTGCTCATCGGATAAACCTGAGTATAACGACTGTGTACAAAGTGGCGAGTTGGATCACAAGCTGGTTATGAATGTTTTTTGTGAATCGAGCTTAATGCTTGGAATTGAGTATGCTGGTTAAAAGTCTCACAAGTGTAGTAGGCTCAAGCACACGTTTGCATGTGACTTCTGGTATAGCTGAATTACATGATCTAAACTGGTAGCATTCACAATTGTAAACGCTCCCTTGCCGTTTCGTGCTTGCTGTGATTACATACATTGAAGCTTATTAGAGCACACTGGCAGTAACTTGGTACATTCAGTTTTAATTATTGTCAGAGAACGGAGTTTAGATCTTGTATCAATGCTCATGGACCAAGCGCCTTCAAGCAATATAAGCTTTCCGTTTGGCCAAATGTTGCTTCTTACTAATGTTATAAGCTTAGTCTGTTTTCATGCACTATTTATTGGGTCCTGTAATTGGTCGCCTTTCCCTCTATGTTGTTGGGCAAGCAGTTCAAGTTGTTTATGGCGGTCCAAATGATCGGGGCCGATCATTTGACGGAGGAAGGAAACTGCATAATGCAGTAACCGTATTTGTAATATTACTGTGAAAAAGGTGAACGGGACGGTACCTCGGCCTTGGACTATTATGGGCTAAGTTATGTATATAACAGCTGTGTTAAAGTTATTATGTTTAAAGCTTTGTTCAAGTGACTCGCTTAATTTGCTTGCCAATTTGCAACTGAAATGTGTTAAGTGCGTATCTAGCAGTATTTTCTTATACTCTGTGCGACTCCACGAAATTCATTTAACCGCGTCTTAAATTCTATAAATTATTACTAGCCAGTTATTGAATGTGGGTTTTACGATTTTAGCCAGTTTTGTGTCTTGAGAAGTGATTGTTTCTGAAATGAACTGACTAATGGTCTTATTTGAGTTGGTATTTTTGATGTTATAAATTTAATCAGTTATTTTCTTCCGGTCACTATTTCTTAGCCTCGAGTTTTGGCACGAATTCAGGGAGCTGCTAGTGATCCAAGATGTTGATTGCCTAAATAATTGCTAATATATAAAGCAAACATCTTACTTAAAACACCGTTTCCTTGGGATTTGTTAAGGCTAATTTTTATCTTATTAAGAGATCATTATTTTATACATATCTGATATCGTTCAAGCTGAGCGAGATCTGAAAAAAGATTTCATTGTCATAAATACATGCTATATGAAATCAAACTGACCAATTGTTAAATAAATTTTCTGTTGAAAATTTTTCAAACGTGAATGGTGCTGTTGTTTGCCGTCGGTTATCCTTCCACACCGCAGCCCTTGTGGTGCTCTTTACCTTCCCCCTGATAAAACCCTTTTCACATATATTAGTCCTCCTTCGAGAAGGACTAATGTTGTCTTACTCCATTATTCATCATACAATTCAGCACCTGAGGTGACGGTATTGGGTACCAATGGGAACTCAGTACGAACCAGTATGGCTCGCACGCCCGGTAATTCGGACAGCAGTCGTCATTCTGAGGACTTGGTTGGGCCGGTTGCTGTTTCCTATCGTGTAGCCCCTTATGGACATGGCTGCCAAGAAGGGAAAGAAAACCAATGTGCACTCTGTGTGCATACCGGGTGGAGTCATTCCATATGTGGAACGGGTCCTCCCGGATGCCATAAAGAGCACAGGGTGCAGCCAACTGCAGGTGGTTGCTCACGTCGGTACCATTCATGTGTGCCACTTTGGATCAGAAGAGACTTTCTCTGGTTTCGAGCGGCTAACGGAAGTCGTAAAGGCTGCCAGCCTTACTTGCAAGATGAAAGCAGAGCTGATCATTTGCAGCATAGTCGACACGACCGATTGCGGACCACTGGAACAGAGCGGAATGGAGGGTCTGAATCAGAGGCTCAGACTGTTCTGCGACCGTATAGGCTGCAGATTCCTCGAATTGTGCCAAAGGGTGGTTGGGTTTCGGGTTGCTCTGAATAGATCAGGTGTCCACTATACGCGGGAGGCGGCTACACGGGTAGCAGGGGCTGTGTGGCGTGGAATGGGCGGTTTTTTAAGTTAGAGGGTCTCGGGAAAACACAAAAAGGTCTTCAGTCACAATGGGTACAGGCCGAACACATCAAGAACGTACAAACGTACAGGAGCCATCGGTATAACAGTTGTAAATTGTCGTAGCTGTGTTGGGAAAGTACCAGAGCTCCAAGCGCTAATAGAAAGCAGTGATGCTCAAATCTTTATAGGCACTGAAAGCTGGCTAAAGCCGGAGATAAGCTCAGCCGAATTTCTTCCGGAAGGATACGCTAAAGACGGATGGCGGTGGCGTGTTTGTTACTGTGTTTTATCTTGTGGCGAAATTGAAGTAGATGTTCCCTGTGAGTTAGTATGGGCAGAGGTCATTGTTACCAACCGGAATAAAATAATAATTGGATCTAATTGCTTCCGATGCCCGAGTCATTATGTACAAAACAACTGCTGCTGGACAAAAACCAAGAATGACGCTGCAACCGGGGCCGAAACGTTGGATTTTGTCCAGCAGCTGTAGTTTTATACATTATGACGCAGTACCATACCCAGAACACCTTTATGTCGAATAATTGGATCCTTTTACCGATCTCCCAATTCAGATGATACAGTTGTTGAAAGGTTCAAAGATAACTTCAGTTTGATTTCAAACACGTACCCGACTCATACGATTATAGTTGGTGGTGACTTTAATTTATCCTCGATATGTTGGCGAAAATACATGTTTAGTTCCGGAGGTTCGTATAAAACATCATCCGAAGTTGTGCTAAACGCATTCTGTGAAAATTATTTCGTGCCGTTAGTTCATGAGCCCATGGACATAGTAAACGGTTGTGAAAACGCACTTGACCTCTTAGCAACAAATAAGCCTGAGATAATAACGAGCATCAAAACGGATACAGAGATTAGCGAACACGGGGTTATCGTAGCGAGACAGAATATTGCAACTCCCAAATCCTCTAAAAATAAACGAAAAATATACCTACACAAAAAAGTAGATAAAAATTCACTTGACGCCTTCCTGGGAGGCAATCTCCACTCCTTCGAAATTAATAATATAAGTGTAAACCAGATGTGGCTTGAATTCAAAGAAATAGTATCGGCAGCAATTGAGAGATTTATACCAAATAAATTAACAAACGACGGAGCTGATCCTCATTGGTACACAAAATGGGTCATAATACTGTTGCAGAAACAACGAAACAGACATGCCAAACTTAAACAGACGCAAAATCCCCAAGAGTGGCGATCTTTTACAGAAGCGAGATGCTTATAACAGTTCCCACAACAAAAATTTGTCTCGAAACCTGGCAGAAAATCCAAAGCGATTCTGGTCGTATGTGAAGTATGTTAGCGGCAAGAAACAATTAATGCCTTCTCTGTACGATAAAATGGAGATACTATCGAAGACAGTGTTGCCAAAGCAGAGTTACTGAACACAGCCTTCCGAAAGTGCTTCAAAAAATAAGACGAAGTAAATATTCCAGCATTCGAATCAAGAACAGCTGCCAACATGAGTAACGTAGAAGTAAATATCCTCGGAGTAGTGAAGCAACTTAAATCACTTAATAAAAGCATTTCTTTTGGTCCAGACTGTATACCAATTAGTTCCTTACAGAGTATGCTGATGCATTAGCTCCATACTTAACAATCATATTCAACCGTTCGCTCGACGAAGATCCATACCCAAAGACTGGAAAGTTGCACAGGTCACACCAATATTCAAGAAAGGTAGTAGGAGTAATCCACTTAATTACAGGCCATATCATTAACGTCGATATGCAGCAGGATTTTGGAGCATATGTTGTGTTCGAAAGTAATGAATTACCTCGAAGAAAACGGTATATTGAGACACAGTCAACATGGGTTTAGAAAACTTCGTTCTTGTGGAACACAACTAGCTCTTCACTCGTATGAAGTGTTGAGTGCTATTGACAAGGGATTTCAGATCGATTCCGTATTTCTGGATTTCTTTTGACACAGTACCACACAAGCGGCTTGTACTGAAATTGCGTGCTTATGGAATATTGACTCAGTTATGTGACTGGAGTTATGATTTCCTGTCAGAGAGGAGACAGTACGTAGTAATTGACGGAAAGTCATCGAGTAAAACACAAGCGATTTCTGGCGTTCGCCAAGGTAGTGATATAGGCCCTTTGCTGTTCCGTATCTATATAAACGATTCGAGAGACAATCTGAGCACCCGTCTTAGGTTGTTTGCAGATGACGCTGTCGTTTATCGACTAATAAAGTCATCAGAAGATCAAAACAAATTGCAAAAGATTTAGGAAAGATGTCTAAATGGTTCGAAAATTGGCAGTTGACCCTAAATACCCCAAAGTGTGAGGTCATCCACATAAATGCTAAAAGTAATCCGTTAAACTTTGGTTACACGCTAAAGCAGTCAAGTATAAAGGCCATAGATTCAACTAAATAGCTAGGTATTACAATTACGCACAACTTAAATTGGAAGGAACACAAAGAAAATGTTGTGGGGAAAGCTAACCAAAGATGCGTTTTATTGGCAGGACACTTAGAAAATGTAACAGATCTGCTAAGGAGATTGCCTACACTACGCTTGTCCATCCTCTTTTAGAATATTGCTGCGCGGTGTGGGATCCTTACCAGATACGACTGAAGGAGCACATCGAAAGTGTTCAAAGAAGGGCAGCACGTTTCGTATTATCGCGAATTATGGGAAGAGTCTCGCGGAAATGATATAGGATTTGAGCTGGAAGTCATTAAAAGAAAGGCGTTTTTCGTTGCGACGAAATCTTGTCAAGAAATTCCAATCACCAACTTTCTCCTCCGAATGCGAAAATATTGTGTTGACACCGACATGCATAGGGAGAAACGATCTCTACGATAAAATAAGGGAAATCAGAGCTCGTACGGAAAGATAAAGGTGTTCGTTCAGCAAAAACATTCGTATTCGCCCGGGGCGCTGGCCTCGGGCGATCGCGGGCGCTAGGGCCCTAGAGGTACAGTTTGGACGAGCCTGGTACAGGTGTTCGTTCTTTACGCGCTGTACGAGATTGGAATAACAGAGAATTGTGAAGGTAGTTCGATGAACCCTCTGCCAGTCACTTAAATGTGATTTGCAGAGTATCCACGTAGATGTAGATGTAGATGAAATCGCTGTCTTCCAACAATACAATGCAGGAACGCTCTTTGCCTGTGCTATCCTGACCTATCTCGATACAGGGCGTGGTCGGCTTTTGCCATAGCTAGCGTGTTCTCCAGATCTCTCAGTCATTTAAAATATCTGATCACGGGTCGCCGAGAGCCTGACATGACACCTCTCGCCAGCCACTACGATTGATGAAACCCGACGGAGAGTAGAAGCAGCGTTTAATCACGTCCTTGCATCTGTCACGCAAGGTGTATTCGATTCGATGCTGAGCCGAGTTAGCGCGTTTGAAGTGCCACACGTGGCAGCCCTGTGCACTACATTGTGCACCCCGTACTGCCCGAAACCACGTAGAAGCTTCAACACATATTCTTCCTGTTATGGTATGTCGCACTATTTTAATGGCCAGCAGTTTAGGTATGAAGCATTTTTTTAGAAATTGAAGAACGTTACGCACGTTGGTGAACCGTCGTCCCACAGGCCTCCAGAATCAGGACTGCACCTATTTCATATATTTTGGCCTTTTTTTTTTCAGAACGTTGCCAGCTGTTGTAAGGTTTTATTGTGCTGAGCTGCAGCAGTGCACCGCGACAACTGCGCATGCTTTATGCAGTGATGGGCGGGGCGCCCGGCGCGTTCACAGGAGTAGCGTGATGGATGGGGGGCCACTGCTGCGCAGTTGTACTGTCGCTCTTTTGTGTACTGGGGCGATGCGTGTGTCCGATTATTTATAGACCTGAAAACTCGACGCTTTTGTGCTTTCTCTTTCTATACTTAGATTTAATATCTCGAGAGCAGTCGAATTATTGGGAATAGCACAGAAAATTTCTATGAATGTGTACAGATATAAATTTAATTCGCGTCCAATTAATAACACGTTGCAAACAAATAAACAGTTCGCGGCTGGTGCATAACAGTTTCAAATAAAAAGTTTTAAAGGTAAAGTTTCAGATGACTAAAATAATGTTTCTGTACAAGTTACGATTTTTCTATGATAAAAACATTATTGTGATCACAGGGGGCATTGTAATTTCAACAGAACTCGCTATAGAGCATTTGTGAAATCGTCCATATTTATGAACCGGAGAAGATGTGTAACTTACTCTTCTTCTCATGTATGTTGTGTGTATGGCTTAAGTACGGTCCAGTGCAGATCTTTCCTGACGAAGCTGTGACTGAAGCGTACGACGGTGCTTGATAAGTGCCTTGAATATGAGCAACCGGCATACCACTGACGCACAGGTAGCTAGGGTTATATTTATGTTTTGGCTATTCCCCTGCTTCTGGCGGATTTCTGCTATTGTTTCTTGCGTACTTCCCTGGATGAAAAGCTAAATCTTTCAAGGAATTTCGTAGTTAGAATAGTGATGTTAAGTAGACGGATAAATTGTTCTATGCAACAGGATCCGACTGTAGGATACCTCTGCATCCTTTTTCAAGTAGTGAAGCATCTGAAGATAACGACACGACGATTCAGCATTTGGAAAGAGAATTTGCCAGGTAACTGTGATTATCTTCGTCGGTAAAAATACACCGATGAGCCAGAGCATTATGGTCAACTATTTAATAGCGTGTTGATCCACTTTTCAGACACAGTACAACTGCGATTCTGCTTGGCATGAATTCTAATAGTCGTTGGTAGGTTTCCAGAGGTATGTGGCTCCAGATGTCTACTCACGGGTCACTAAATTTCCACAAATTACTGGACGGTGGTTTACCGGCACGCAGTTGGTGCCCGATATGTGTGCCAAACGGTAGAGATCGGGGGCATTTGCTGGCTAAGACATCAGTATCAGTTCAATATCATGCTCCTCAAACCACTGCAGCACAATTCTGGTCTTGTGTTGCTGAGAATCAGAGAATACTTCAAGTATGAAGGGATGCAGGTGGTCCGCAATACGTTTATTTAGTTCACTGCTGTCGTGGTGTCTTAGAGTGCTATCGTAGGTCTCATAGTCGCCCAATTCAATGTACCCCATAGAATAATTCTGCTCCCACTGACCTGTATCTGTGATGAATGACAGCTTCTAAGGACTTAAGCTGGTGAAACAAGAAATGCGATTCATTCGATAGGAGATAAATTTCTATTGATCCACGATGAAAACTCAGTGATGCTGTGACCACTGCAGTAGTAACTGACAATGTCGTATGGTCAACACGGGGTGATGTGGAGCTCCGTGTTCAACAATGGCCTTTGAACGATGTGCACCAAAACACTTGTACCTCTACCAGCACGGTACTCTGTCGAACTTCGCCGTTTTAGAGATTCTCTTTTCCAGCCGCAGCGCCGTAACAATGATCCCTTTGTCAGAACCACTTATATCACTGGATTTCCGCATTTGCGGCCCTTATCTGCGCTATAATGACTGTCCATTCGTCTCTCGTCCGGTTATATTATTTCCTTTCTGCGCCATACTCCCGCAACACCACTAGGGCCTAGGAAGACCTCCAGTCATAAGATTCGCTACAAGGGTAGAGACAAGGGGGAGATCCGGACGCGATGTTTCAATATAAAACAAACACCGTTTAGTTCTTGCATACTGGTCAAAAGCTGATCTCCCGTAATCTGTATTCGTGTTAACAATGCTATCAAAGTTGGAAGTCGCGTAAGAAGTAAGGATTTGTACATCTCCCAGAAGAGGTCGTTTGTTGGCGTGGATACCAGTGCACCATTTTCAGAATTTGTATTTGCACTGACGCTTGGTACAAAAGAACCGACCAAACAAAGTGGTATAATTAACGATTGCAAGAAGATCCATGACATTGGGAAAATGTGCATTCATCGGTTTGTTCAACTATTGAGAGTTCTCGAACGATATTCTTGGCGGTCTAGGTGGTATGTGATGTAGCTTCATACTACGAAAACAATATTTCCCAGAGAGATATTCCATGGATGTACGCACTTCTAGAACCATGTAGTTTCATAAGCCGATGAGAAATGTGAACCGATTATAACACAGATCTGCCAAACAATACGCCCCCATGAACTTTTTTTCTATTGCACCCGGAGCAAGGAAGTTAGTATCGTAACGCATTCTGAGAACCCTGTCGTCTGTAACGGTCGCATGCAACCCTCTATGGTTGTGAGGTGGCGAAACATTGCTTCGGGCTTCAGGACGACGCAGAGGCTCCCTTATGCGCCCGTTGTGGGCTAGATCAGCGGGGCGAGAGGGGCAGGAGAGCGGCCGCGGCATGATAGCCGGATTACAGCAATGCTGACATCAGTCTGCAGCCGACGTAGGTGTGCGCCCTTGCTGGGTGGTCGCAATCTGGCGTTGATCCACGGCGTCTTCATGCCCGATGTGACGAAGGCGGTCGTGCTGGAATCCCACGTACTGCTGAGGTGGCGCTCAGACCAAGTGCTGCGAAGGCGGTAACGCGTAGCTGGGGCAGGATTCTCGCATGTCGGAGCGAATGCGCTTAATACAGCTGGCGGCGATCTGGCCAAGACTTCTCTAATGATACATCGTGGATACGGGACAGTCACTGGTCAGATATTAATCGGAGAAAATTCGCCAAACAGTTGTATGCTCTCAGAAGTTATTTTATTTAGACGACCAGTTTCGGCATCTCATTAATGCCATCTTCAGTTGCCTATGCCCTCCATGCGTACACAGCCAGATACATCAATGCATAACTCGAGCAATCAATATCAGGATTCAGTGAATCTTTTTATGGCGTATGTTCTTCGAAGACTTGTTATCAAATGGCGTATATACTTCGAAGACTTGTTATTAAATCTTGCAAGTACACACTCCACAAAAAATGTGCGGAATACATATTGATGGCTCCAGTTATGCTTGCATCGATGTATTTGGTTGTCTGTGCATGGAAGCCGTAGGAACCTGAAGATGGGAGTCACGAGGTGCCGAAAATGGTGGTCTAAATAAAATAACTTCTGAAAACATACGACTGTTTGACAATTTTTCTTTGGTTATTGGCCAAAACTTGCCGCGTCCACAGGCTTCCGTGACAGTCAGTGTTGTCGAACGTCGGACGCCAAGGAGTTGTGACGGTGGCTGCCTGGCACAGGCTGCCAGCTCCGACACACAAGTCCGCTGAGTTCTATCGTCGAACTCTTCACTGCTACTTTTATCGTCGCGGCATCGAGTAGTTTTGTTTGGACGCAATGGCACGCAAAGCGGATTGACGACATCCTGCATCGATGCCTCGTTCCAGACGTCTTGCCACACATTCCCAGATATGACAGTGGCTCGAAGTCTGTTTATGTGTTACAAAAGTGTACGTTGTCCTGGACGTCGAATGTTCATCAGAGGCAAAGGTATCGTCAGGAGAGCCCCAGTGAAATGTGACAGGATTGTTCTCTTTCTCTATAGAATTTGATGTCGTGATAATGTTACAAACTTTCAGGGATGATGGAGAAGGGTAAATGCACGAACTTGAGGTAAGGGACCCTACATTTAAAAACGAAAATCGTCCTGACACTCTGACGGTGGAATACGTGTAATGTTGTTGCTAAAATTGTGGGATAGAGAACTTTCAAAGGTGGCAGTATGGACAATAACAAGGAGAAAATGTCTAATAAACGTTAGCTCTAAAGCTCACGCGTTAATAGCAATAAGCACTGGTTCATCTCCATCTATTCTACTGAACAACAGCTCATAGCTCTTAAGGTATACGTTTCATAGCCTATATTTACTGAACACTTTTTTCTTGTTTTCCCCCCTACTAGGTCTTCCAAAAATATGGAAACCAAAGAGCCTGCAGTAGAACAGATATGTTTCAGAGTAACAAAGACGAACCAGTGCTCATAGCTTTTAAGGTGTGCGTTTGAGAGCACATGTTTACTAGATTTTTTTATTGTTTTGGTCCGTACAACCACCTTTGAAAGTTACCTATCAAACAATCTTAGTAGCCGCCAGAGGTATCAGAACGAAATTCGTTTACAACTTCCGAAGCGGCCGTTTCCGGACCAGAGTCTTTTACCTCGGATTACCCCTCTGCATCATCCCTGAAAGGGAGAGTAACTGTAGGAGGAAACGGGTTACTTCGACATAACTTTTATTTAGTATGAAGAATGGCATCTCTCTAAATGTACCAAAATGTAAGTTAATGCAGATGTCGAGGAAAAACAGTCCTTTAATGTCCGAATATAGTATCATTGGTGTGCTGCTAGACACAGTCACGTCATTTAAATATCCAGGCGTAATGTTGCAGAGATGTATGAAATGCTGTGGGGAAGATGAATGATCGATTTCGGTAGATTTAGAGATTTCTAGGAAAGCGTAGCTCATTCTTCAGTACCACTAGAGTATCTGGGATCCCCAGCAGGTCGGGTTAAAGAAAGACATCGAAGCAATTCCGAGACGTGTTGCTAGATTTGTCACCGACAGGTTCGGCAACACGCGAGTATTACGGAGATACTTCGTGAACTCAAGCGGGAATCACTGGAGAGAAGACAACGTTCATTTCGCGAAAGTCCATTGAGAAAGTTTAAACAACTGGCATTTGTGGCTGATTAGGAAACGTTTCTATAGCCCCAAAGAACATTTAACGTAAGGACCGCGAAGACAAATTAATACAAATTATGGCTCTTACGGATCGCACAAAGTCATTTTTTCCTCGTTTCATTTGAGAGTGTAACAGGAAGGGGAATGATTAGTAGTGGTGTCTTGCAGAGTATGTATGTAGATGTTGATGTGACGCAGGGAGGCGGAAGGGGTAGCGTAGCAAGTTGCGTGTGTCGTCAGCACGTATGTTCGGGGACAGAAGAGTGGATTACTGTGCCTCGAAGTGCCGCGGTGTGTTATGACTGGGAGTTCCGTTGTATTGAACCAAGGGCCAAGGGTTCATTATCATTGTGGTTCTCACTGTCCTGTGTTTATTTGGACTCCTACGTTGGGATCAAGAAATTACTTATTTCGGGGAGAAGCACCTTTTCGAATGTGTCGAATCACCTTGGGTATAAGAGGTCGGACGCAGCTAGGACGCCAACAGAGATTGCCATATTGAAATAATCAAAGTGATACTTCAGAGGCTCTAAAAGTACTATGTAATTCCTGAGAACAGCCGGCCGGAGTGGCTGTGCGGTTCTAGACGCTTCAGTCCGGAACCGCGTGGCCGCCACGGTCGCAGGTTCGAATCCTGCCTCTGGCATGGATGCGTGTGATGTCCTTAGGTTAGTTAGGTTTAAGTAGTTCTGAGTTCTATGGGACTTATGACCTCAGCAGTTGAGTCCCATAGTGCTCAGAGCCATTTGAACCATTTGAACCCTGAGAACACACCACCGCTATTATATTTGTATCCACTGTACTAGAACCTCGTGCATTTGAAGCCTTCACTACAGGTATACTGATATGAGACAGTCTTCAATCTGTTAGATTCTCGGGGCCAATGGTGTCTTGGGCAAGTTCGGTAGTTTTATATCTGTTAGGCTATTTATTTGAATGAAAAAAAATGCACTTCATTTACAGCTAATCCCCGCCTGTGACAATAAAGTTGATTTCAGTCAGTGCTCACAAAGCTTTTTTTATTTTTTTTATTTGGTTACTTGGGTTTCGACTTTTCACTCATTATCAACAGCCCGTAATGATGCTTGACCAACAGTAGCATAAGGACGTTCTACACCAGTAACGTAGCAAATAGAAACAAAGTCACCTTCCATATTTTTCCAAGCTTCAGAAAGTCAGTCGTTTCCTCATTGACTGTTGCTACTATGTAATGCAGTTATAACCTCGTCGTTGTTCTCAAAACGTTTTCCAACTAAAAACACCTTTAGATTCGGGAGTAGATGGAACTAACATGGGATCAGATGTGGTGAACGGGACTGGTTTCCATTATTTGTTGTGTCACTCTGTTGTTTGTTCGCAAAACCGCCTTTGTCGGTGCAGGAATACTCTTGAAAGACGATCATGTTTCATCTCATAGTTAACTCTTCAACACAAATATGTAACTTTTTATGATACGACTATTTTTGTGTCGTACCCTGACATAAACTTCACCTGTCACGACAGTGAACTACATTGAGGGTAGAAAACAAGATACTGTAAAACTCAGCTGACGGCGAACGTTGAGGGATCCACTAACTTGAGCTCAAAATCAGCATCGATGAGCAAAACCAAAATCGTCTAAAACAACAACACGCACAAATATATTTCCAATTTAAAGCGAAGGCCCATAAAGTGAAATAACCACTGTATTTTCGAATCGACATACCGAGTTCAGTACCAAGTCTGAATTTGCTGATTCAGCCGCCAGGCCGGTTATGTATTTGCTGTATCTCCATGTGACGTGCTTGTCGCGTCACTTGGAGTTGCGAAACCATGTGCCACACATACACTGCCGCTGCCACTCTCTCTCCATACTGCTGCAGTGTGGGGATTTTCGATCTATGGGACCACCTATTTAATGCACCTTCAAGCTAGCAACATGTAGTACCATACGGGCAAATTTTCCATGCTTGCATATGTGGTTGCAATTCTTCAAAAGACATGCTTCACGCTTTAAGGCATCTATTTCTTAATATTATAATATTGAGAAACAGACTCCTTAAAATCATTTAGTATGGAAGATTTTACATTAAGAGATCTACAGCTTTTGTTGGTACTACATTCGAACATATCCTTCTGAACAAAATGCACGCAACTTGGTAAAAGTGACCCATATGCAACAGGGCGAAGTGCTTTGGTTGTCAATGTGTCTCTGGATTCTAGGAGACGCAGTCAGAATCTCTCTCTCTCTCTTTTCTGTCCTCCTGCTTAGCTGCAGGGTGGTAACGTGCTCGCCTCCCATGCGAGCGGGCCCGGGTTCGATTCCGGCCGGGTTGGAGATATTCTTCGCTCGGGGACTGGGTGTTGTGTTGTGCTCATCATTATTTCATCCTTACCACCGGCGCGCAAGTCGCCCAATGTGGCGTCGAGTGAAATAAGACTCGCTCTTTGCGGCCGAACTTTCCTGGACAGGGCGTCTCTGCCAATGATGCCATACGCACATTTCATTTCATTTCTTTCTCCCTGTCCCCTCTACCTCCCCCTATTTCTCTCTCTCTTTTTGGCCTGGAGGCCATTCACACAAATGAATCAGAGTCTTAACAATGGTTCAAGTAGCTCAAGTGGTGAAAGTCAACGATCAAGTCTGAATAATTAGAGATAATAATTCTCATATAACTGTGATACAAAGTTTAATTTCTTTGTTGTTTCCATGGAGAACCATTCAATGATCGTACTGAAAATGGTATTGTAAGAACAATGATGAGAGAAATTTAACTCGAATTGTTGGGAATTCAGTATTTGTGGAGTGATTGCTTTTACGTATTTTTGTTTGTCCCGAAAGATATCGTGATATCGTCAGGTTGTAGCCGTACTCAAGTTCAAATCCGAAAATAGATTGTACAAGCAATGGCGTATAAGCCTGTGGGAGGCGGAGGGGGGAGACAGAAGCAGCAGTAGCCCCCCACACTTAAAATTCTGGCGTGGGCGAGATACGGTTTCTGCACCCCTCCCCCCCCCCCCCCCAATTCACTTGGTCTACAGGTAGAGCCAGTGAATAAACTACGCTGCCGTAAAGAAATATTAGATTAGGATTTTTGTTGTCGGCGATTTTTGTTTTCGACTGAAGCATCTTATAACATCTACTACATTTTTGCCCTCTCCCTTCGTCTCGTTTTTCAGTCTGTGATTCGTAATGGGGGACAGCCTCTGTGTGCATATGCAACACATTGTGCATAGCTGGTCGGAACAGCAGTTGAGCTTGATCGGGTCCTCAGTGCCGGCTGTGTCGTACAAGCGAACTACAGATTGGCTAGTGCGCCGAATTTGGGGTTGGAGCGCCAGACTTAAGGCAGAAATGTTGACTGTAAAAAATTGGGTTTGCAGTCTCTCATGGGTGAAATTTTGTTTCAAAAACATGTATATTTCAATTAGAGCCCATTGTGTTTTCATGTGAGAATGGGGTGTCTGCATGCTTTGACAGTCCTGTCCCACAGCTTGTATGTCCATCGCCTCCATCTGAAACCGTTAAGGATAAAAACGTGCAACATGATGTTACTCGCATACATCCCACTAACATAAAAATAACTTTCAACCAGCAAAGTATGTTAATGTTGAGCACATAGTATAACAGCACAAGCATAGGAAGAAAACGATCATAGTTGACAACAAAATATTTAGCTTACCAGTATCAGTGCTTGTGCTTTCTTGTAAGTATCTTCGACTGGTGTTACTACTATCAGCTGAGACTGGCCGCTGTCATGGGTAAAGCAAATACAAACGATCTGAGTTTTTTAGTGCTACTACAACCTCCAAAACGTTCCTTGATAGATTTTTGGGACATTGTGTAGTACCACACCTAAAATAACAAAACAGTAATTCTGGCAGTTAGACGGAAGGTTATTCTACTGCCAATAAAGCTGCGGATAAGTTCAAGACACACGAGAAGAGCCTTTTTCATCGAGAGTCTTTCGCAATTATTCGCCAACTTGAAAATAATTGATTGCCCAAGTCGCGCGACATCTGCTGACCCATCAGGAGAAAGCTAGAACCCCTTTACTAGTAATTATGAGTTCACTCATGTTCCTGGGTCGAACAGGAAACGCACTGAGAGGTAATGGAACGAGCTCCGGTAACATCGTGACCCTTCTCGATGAGAGGAAGAACGATGTGCTAGAACTGAAGCTATGGATGAAACGCAGTGACACTTGCTTGGCGTCAGCAATACAAAACGAGGTACTGAACATTATGGCTCACATGATCCAGCAATAAATTGTGCAACAAATAAAAAATTCCCCATTTTACGGAATTATGGTAGATTCGACGACGGACGTGGCTGCCAGGAGCACTCACTCTTTGTGCACGTTGTGTTGACCCTCAGTCGCTCGAAATGAAAGCACTTTTTCTGGGTTTATACAGTCCACCGTACTCCAAGGCGCAAAAGCTGGAAACTACCATTACAGACATCCTTCTAAGACTGTCAATATAAATTGAGTTTCTACGCGCCCACTATTTCGATACTGCAGCTAATATGTCTGGGTGGAACAGAGGTTTGAAGAAAATCCTTCTTCAAGACCAGCCAATGAGTTATTACATCCACTGCCGCCATCATTTTTTGGATCCGGCACTACAGGAAGTTTCAAGACGCTGTGTCCCATTGTGCGATGTACTGTAACTGTGAAAGACATCTCAAATATAATTCTAGAATCCGCAAAAAGGAAAAACGTGCATGCAGATGTGCTACTATCTGCTGTCGATCAGACGAAACCAAACCCAAAAGCTCATTGACTGATTCCAATGTGCCCCACCCGATGGGCTGTAAGAGTAAAATCGTTGACAAGTTTGAGGGATAAGTATGAGCAATCAGAAAACGGTGACCGAAATATTGAATGTACCGAGCTCAGTTAGAGACGAAAGGTCAGTCCTGCGGGACTATGCGAAGCGGATCGAAAAGTTTGAAACTATTTTTTATGTAACAACTGAAGTGCTTGGACTAGTGAGGAACTGGCCAGGTCGCTACAGACTCCAAGTTTTAATACAGCCGGTGTGTAACATTCTGTAGAGGTTCTAAGAGCAGCTATTGCAAATCTTAGAACTACGGAAGCATTCGATGTCCCGTTAGAGAAATCCAAAGATTATTCTAAAAACCTAAATATGAAAGCCACAAATATCTCACGGCCAAGGATAATACCAGCGACACACAGAAACACCGTCTGTTCCCAAAGAATTGTCTTAAGGACGAAAATTTAGGTACCATTTGTTTGAAATTCTTGACCTCCTTCTGAATAAGATTGGTCGAAAGTTCAACCAAGAGGATCTGAAGTGACTATCCAGTCTAGAAGAGATACTTATTCCGTCCTCCCAAAAACATCCTCCACCTACATGACGCTTGGAAGAATTGCTTGGAGTATATACAACAGACTTTAACCTGAACAGGTTTCATGCATAGATCGAAATGCTGCGAATCATTACGGCGGGTATACAACCATGTAATGTGTACCCTATTGGATGAAACTTATTTCTGAACGTGGTAGGGTTAAAGAACTCACTCAAGAAGTTATTCGCCTCATCATTCTGCTTCTGACAGTTCGAGAACCGTCAGCATCCTCTGAGATGTCATTCAGCGCCTTGGTGTGACTTAAAAATTGCCTCAGATTAACAATGACACACTAGAGACGCATCCATCTACTCCTCCTCAATGCTTATCAAAACAGGGTTACAAAAATTAATCTTATGGATATCATGAAAGAATGTGGTTCCCGAACTGTCGAAAGGAAAACTAATTTGGAAATTGTACCTAAAATATTTTAGTCTAAAATAAATACCTTCTTCTTTTTCAAATAAATTATGTTTCTCTTTTTTCATTAAGTTGGGGTGCACAGTGTTTGTAAAATAATAATAATAACAAAAGGTTTCTCTCTGGCCGATCGATATTGTAGTCTATGAACTCGTTTTCGAGAAATGGTATCAAAACAAAGTAGGACCAATGTCTTCCCAGATAAATAATGTCTTTTTTAAAATTAAAGCAACGAAATTGTTTTCAAGAACACGACCTATAAAACCGGGACCTTATATATATATTAATGATTTGTTTCTCTCTATAGAACAACATAGTGCTGATTACCTAACACACCTTCTCACATTATCGGTATGCATATATTCTTAAGGTTTTGCTGAAAGATGGAATCAGTAAATGGGTTTGCTTGCCCCCTCCCCCTCTAAAGAAATAGTTAGTATGCCACTGTGTATAATAAACAAGTAAATGCAACACTGAGCACTGAAAGCACGTTTATTGCGCACACCAACGTTCAGGCAGCACAAAACTTACCTCCCGGTCGTAGAATGTAGCCATTTGTAGAAACGCCGAATTTTCCAGAATGCTGCTATTTATACAAATATCGAATATTTCAGAATATAGAACTTCTACAAACATAAGATACTTCAAGAACCTTTCAGAAATTATAAATACTAAATAACAAAAAATTGCTGGGGAGTGGGGGGCGGGGGGGGGGGGGGGGAGGTCGGGCGCTCCGGAACACATCAACATGTAGCACAGTGCGTGGAACTATAAGTCATTCGCATACGATTATCTAATAAAACTGAAATCAGTAATAATCAAGCAGTATTAAATCAATACGTCCCTGTGCCAAGGGGATAGTGTCTTTGTCTAGTAATCGAAATATTGTTGGTCTCGATTCGAACCCATCCACTTCTTAAATTGAATACAGATCATCAGCAATAGGCGCCCAAGACTTCCGACATAAGGAGTCACCCTCCTTCTGCCAAAAGTCTTATCAATGACGGCCGAGGAATGGGCAGAGTTTCAGAACAATCCGTTGACCTTAGGATAGGCAACAGCCGCCAAAAGACGGAAGAATCAGCAATGATCAACAGAAAGAGGATGCAGGAAACAAGAGATGCATCTGCGTTACGTAATGTGTATACGTAATGTGTATCAAAGGACATGTGTATTGTAATTGAAAAAATGGTTTTCATCTCTCCGTCGACGAAAGATGCCGAATTAGTCCCCTTTCAGATCTCCAGAGGAGATCGCCAAGGGGGAGGTAACAATGAGAAGAAAGATTGAATAACGTACGAAATAGTAATATTCCAAGAGTAGGAGCGAGGAATGTCAGATGTTTGAACGTGGTAGGGAACCTAAAAAATCTAAGAAAAGAAATGCAAAGGCTCAGTCTAGATACGGTGGGGGTAAGGGAAGCGAATCTGAAAGAAGATAATGATTTCTGATCATATGATTATAAGATAATATCAACAGTAGCAAAAAATGGTATTACAGAGGTAGGAATCGTTATACATAGAGAGATAGGGCAGGGATTGCGTTCCTGTGACCGGTTCAGTGATATGGTTATTCTCATCAGAATTGAATTCTCCGACAAAGATAGTTCAGACATACATGCTGACGTCACAAGCAGAAAATGCAAATATGTGGGCGTAAGAACTGCGCCTAGTTTGTATTATGTAACAGCATTTGACAGTAAAGTAAAGATGAAAATTTCCGGGCCGGCGGGAGTGGCCGAGCGGTTCTAGGCGCTGCAGTCTGGAACCGCGCGACCGCTCCGGTCGCAGGTTCGAATCCTGCCTCGGGCATGGATGTGTGTGCTGTCCCTAGGTTAGTTAGGTTTAAGTAGTTCTAAGTTCTAGGGAACTGATGACCACAGAAGTTAAGTCTCATAGTGCTCAGAGCCATTGTTGAAAATTTCCTCTAATTACCTGTAAATTTATTGGATTATTACTAGCCTTGAAAAGGAAATTTTATACCTGTAAATTTATTGGAGTATTAGTAGCCTTGTAGATGAAATTTTTCTTGATGTAAATTGCTGTTACGTAACACAAGCAAGGCGCAGTTCTCGCGCGTATATTTTGCGCCCTCTCCATCCTAACTTTTCCCTATCGCTTGAATTGGTCTTTGTCTCTGGCATGGTTGATATTTATGTTAGGCAAATGTTTTATTCTTTAGACTCCAGTTATTAGTTTATAAAGACAAGAACCTTTACCATTGGGCGAACGCATTTGTGCCTTTATTCTGACGTACGTTGAATGTAATCTGGCTGCTGTCTTAAGCCATGGCATCTGATGTTTGTGGCTTTTACATCCATTTTATATATAACAAGAGCCGCTCGGCTTCAGCTAATGTATTTTACCACTATGTGATGCAACAAATGAGTAATCTCACATCACAAATAGTTTTCTTCTATTAATATTTTGTTATGCGTGTAAAAATAGTTTGTAATCGTTTATGCAGGGTGATTTTTTTCCTACGTGTACAAACTCCAGGGACTGATCGATGAGAGAAATGGGACAGAAAAGGTCTAAACAACTTATGTCCGGAAATGCATGGGTTCCATGCTAGAGACCGTTTATTCAATTATACTTCGTTACAGAGACTGCGATTTAATCTGCGGTGTACGATGCAGCCACATTACACTATGCGTGGTGTCCTCATAGAGGGTGGTACTGTTCCTAATACGTCATGCCCTATCGCCCTCTCTTGCCGTAGTAACTGATTATGTCGTGTCCGAAACGTGGTGAACATTGTGGAAGCCGACCAGCGTCTCAGTACCAGGCAATTGGCTCACCAGTACAGGTTAAACCAGACGACCAGGTGGAATATCATCAATGACAATTGTTACTACCCTTATCACTTACAGCGATTGCAGAGCTTACCAGCGATAGACTTTTCACATCGAGAGTAGTTTTGTCACTAGTGTCGTCACCAGCAACCACGATTCCGTGATTTCTGTCATCCATCCTATTGACAGATGAGGCCACCTTTACGCGGAGTGGTATCTTCAGCTTTCATAACAGTCATATGTGGGATAGTTTGCAGAAGCCCCTTGGTATGGTGACAGCGAATCATCAGTATCGGTGCAGTCAGAATGTGTGGACCCGGATACACGGCGACCGTATTTTGGGACAAGTCTTCCTTTCACGTCGCCTAACAGGCCGGAACTATCGGCGTTCCTTTACCTCCCCTACTGGAAGAAGTACCATTGATGATTCAAAGGATTATGTGGCTGCTAAATGATGGTGCTCTAGCCCACTTCGCCGTTAACGTCGGGATGCATCTGAATCGTGTCTTCCCTGGTCTATGGATCGAACAAAGGCTCGAGGTCATCATTTCATCATCATTCATGAAAGTGGCGAGACTGGGCTGAGCAAAGGTTGGAAATTTGTACGGGCGCTGATGACCGAGCAGTTGAGCACCCCACAAACCAAACATAATCATCATCATCATCGTCGTCGTCGAACAAAGGGGTCCAGTTGCATGGCCTGCTCGTTCAAAAATGGTTCAAATGGCTCTGAGCACTATGGGACTTAACATCTATGGTCATCAGTCCCCTAGAACTTAGAACTACTTAAACCTAACTAACCTAAGGACATCACACAACACCCAGTCATCACGAGGCAGAGAAAATCCCTGACCCCTGCTCGTTCACCGGATCTCAACCCGTGCGATTTCTGGTTATGCCGCCATCTCAAAAGTGTCGTATATGCAGAGCCCATTCCAGATGTGGAAACACTGGAGCAGCAAATTCACGCTGCCTCTGACACTCTTCGGATGCAGCCGATGTGAACGTATGAGACAGAACATGCTACGGCGCGTACACACATGCATTGAGGCACATGGCAACCGTTTTCAACAAATACTGTAACTGTAGCTGCATGGTACAGCGCGAATTAGACCACAGTCTGAGCAACAATATATGACTGATAGTCTCTAACATGGAAACAATGCATTTCCGGACCTAAGTTCATTAGATCTTTTTTATTCCGTGTCCTCTCATCGATCAATCCCTAGAGTTTGTAAATGGTGGGAAAAAACACCCTGTACACATTTTTAGGTCTCACTCCTTCTGAAGAAGATATTTTTATAAATATGAAAGGGCTATCAACGGCTAAATAAACCTTTGGTTTGTAACTGGTTGGTTGATTTGTACAACCTCCTGTAGAACAGCGGTTCTTTTTAGTGTTTCGGATTACGAGTGGGAAGTCTGTTTTACTGTCGTTTACTTTACTTGTGTCTTCCCACTTACTGTGCTTTGCTGTTTCTACTGTCCGCTCAAGAACACAGAGATTGCTCGTCCTCGCAGATCGGATACAGAATAGGTTAATGTGACATTAGTAAACTGCAGGAGCCTCCAAGGAAAGCTGCTGGACTAATATCACTTATTGAAGATTATAATGCGCACATAGTATTAGGAACAAAAAGTTGGTTGTAACCAGAAGTGAACAGCAACGAAATATTTATCGTAAGGATAGATCAGTCGCCAACGCGGAGGAGTATTTATTGCAGTAAAGATTTCGATAAAATTTAGCGAGGTTATTAAGGATTCCGAATGTGAGTTAGTGTGGGTCAAGTTAAGCATCGAAGACCGTCTAAAAATTGTTATTGGTTACTTTCATAGACCTCCGGGGTCAGAAGCTGTAGTGGTAGACCGCTTCAGAGATAAGTTGCAGAATACCATTAGTAACTTTCCTAATCATGCCTCTGTAGTAGGAGTTACTTCAAAAAATGGTTCAAATGGCTCTGAGCACTATGGGACTTAACGTCTGAGGTCATCAGTCCCCTAGAACGTAGAACTACTTAAACCTACCTAACCTAAGGACATCAAACACATCCATGCCCGAAGTAGGATTCGAACCTGCGACCGTAGCGGAGTTACTTCATCTTGCCAGGTATACACTGGGAGAGCCATGCTACCAGCATTTGTACCACACACAGGGATTAGTGTGACGTTATTCTCACTGTCTTGTCCGAAAACTACATCGAGCAGTTAATTGGAGAACCAGCTCGCGAAGGTAACGTCTTAGGCCTCCTAGCAACAAACAGACTTGAACTTCGAATCAGTAAACGTAGAGGAAGGTATCATTGATGACGATGCTGTAATATCAACCATGACTACAGTTATTAAGGAAGGTAGGAAAATATTTTTGCTTCGCGACTCAAACAGGGAAAAAGGGGGATGGGGGCTGGGAAGGCGGGGAATCAGATGTACCAGATGTACCATCCGTCACACATCGTGAGGCGGTACATCGCGGAAGTGGTTACGAGAGCCTTTAAAAACAGACGCAGCCATACGCGCGTCCTGTTGTGAGTTAGGACCATTTGCAGGTGATGGTGGCGCGTTTTGACAGCCGTGGACGCCGAGCTGGGCCGCATGGGTTGCGTGCTGCCATGGGTAGCTGGCGGCACCCTTTGAAGCAGTGATTGGCAGGCGGTCGGAGTATGATAGTTTTTAGACCACAGGTCAGGTAGACGGAGGTCCCAGTGGCTTGATCGGGAAAACCAAAAGTGTACAAATTCTCCTTCCAGCCTGCTTGCCCCTATCTCCGCAGCAACCACTATAGCAGCTCAACCTGATACAACGGAGACGCAAGAGTACAAGTGTACCGAAACACAGTGATTAAAACAGACCAACGTAGATTTCCGCAAGCCTGTCAAGCTTTACGGGACCCGTTCAGCCTACTGTATCTCACAGCAGGTTGCGCTGTTAATCCGAGGTGACTACAGAATAGCCAAGTAAATGTCCGCCTAGTTGCTTCACTGCAGCTCATTTATCATAACGGTAGGAGCAGCAAAATTAACAAACCAAACGTAAAGGAGACTGAGGAAAAATTAAGAACTGAGGAGTATATACCTGTCAATAAACAGCCCAACTGAAGCAGGGGAAAAGTTATAGTGTTTTTATGAGGCACCTTCATATAAATCTGTAGGTGTCTCGCAATGCTAACTGTGCAAAAAGTTACTAAACACTCATTCGGGGATCTCGAATTTCTTGCGACATGTTTGTTAATTTGACTAGCAGTTTCCTCACTCTATAAATATATTAAAAGAGAAAAAAGATGTAGTGACTAACAAGTGCGTAGAAATGTATGCTAAGGATCTGAGGTCATTCAGCAGTACATAGACTTTCTAAATTTAGAGGAAGCACTGATTGAAATAAGAAAATGTATGGCTCAGTGGATATTAATAAGCAGGTTCTGGTTGCATGCAACATAGTGCTAAGAAAGCTTAGTATGACAGAACAGCTCCTTCATTCAGGCATGTATTTCTTAGATTAACATAATATGTTTCTTAAAATGCATTTGGGGAATTTAGAATGAACTATTTTGGCCACTTAGAATGAATTCAGCGAACCGGCAATACACATTCTGGAAAAAGTAATTAAAATTGCTATATCTGGTGTCATATTTCGTTGGAACGCACTAAGGTTACAGAAAAAAAGACTTCCAAAGGATCTCGACTTTTAGAGATGGTTTTCATTACTTCAGAAAACATGTGTTAGAGGCGACCTGATGATGGTTCGCATTGAGATTAGCCAGTACTGCTCGAAAGAGGATGAAGTTACAGAAAAAAACTGTTCATATAGAAATAAATAAATAAGTCTGAAAATGCCGAAAAGTAAAAAAAAAGGACAAACAAAATCCATTTTCTGACCTAAAATGATCCAAAATCCATATATATTCAATTGAGCTTCCTGCTGTGTTAGGTATTTTCAATAACTTCCGAACCCGACTCATAACACTACAATGAAAACGTACAGAATAAACGGCTGCCTAGCGTAGCACAGTGAGAAGAGCGGCAGGCAAGCAAGACTCTTGTAGCCCGCTTCGGCTGGGCACTGCTTGGCTTGGGTGGGGGTAAAGTAGCCTGCCCGTTCTGCTGACAACGTGCGGCGGCTTGCGTGCCCGCCTAACAGACAAACGTGGGCAGGTTAAAAGAGGAATAGGTACACCTCTTGGGAAAACCCACCAGTTCGCATGAAAGGAGGAGGGTAGCCGCCATAGCCGATTTGACTAGCCAAAACAGATATCAAGTAAGTCCGTATCCATTATAAACTAAGCCCAGCTAGTGAAAGAGAAGTCAGTGACATGGTTACAAAGACGAAATCGAGACTAGTGCGTGGGTGAAAACTCGCCATCGATATGGAGTGTAGTTTTTAAGTTATTTCATGGTAAACAATGTGTGTGTATAATCTTTAAAACCTAATATCTCGATAATGCCTTAGCCGATTCTTACAAACGAAGTGTCTATGGACACATCTCAGTGAGCACTATTTATCTGTCGTAGTAGCTTTTTATAAAGATTATCCATTTTTGCAGGCTGGAATGTACATTCCATACACAAAAATCTGTATTTTCTTATAATTAAGATACGAAACATTAAAATTAGCGGCAATATTACTGATTAGATACATTTTTGGATGTATGAGTGTCATTAGTTTTAAACATTTATAATTATTGATAACATAACAATGCAAAGTAACATTTACATGTACAAAACCATTATTTCTGATCAGACTAAGTTAGAGGAAAACTAAGAACAGCACTAAAAAGCTGACAAAAAGTATGTGCAAATTCATATATAATACATGGATGCAATATTGCTTTCATAGTTTTAAGTATGTTTCGGAAGTCGGAAGTATGTGCACTTAACTCACGTCAATATAACCATTTAAATGGCAGCGGCTATTTTCATGAAAGGCTTTTTGCATTCGTGCATCAGTCCGGATTGAGATCTGGAAGAGACGGGGTGCATGTACAGCAGTAAATCACCTCCCGAATATTCCTAAGCATTTGGCCGTGGACATGGTGAACTCATTTCTGTCGATAGTGAATATTCTGAAATATCTCTGAATGTTAGGGGTTAGGTGGTCTATTGTAGACCTTAAAACTTTTGTGTGGTCTGCATTCGAAATTTCGTTGTTTCGGAATTATGGAACTTCAAATTAAGGCTTGTGCTAAAGAAAGCGTAATTATTTTTATTGAATTTTCGGAAGTTTACTGTTCAGTTTATTTAACCTCCCAGACAGACGATTACTACTGCAGTAATTAACGATTAGTAATTGAGATAACTTCTACTTTATTTTTGAAATAAACTCAGTCTGTTAAAATTTAAAATGCTGCGAGCAGTGAACATTATGTCATTGCAAATTGCTGCCTGTGTGTATTGGACGTGCTACTGAATTTCTTTGTGTTTAATCCGACAGTTGCATTGGTTGGCCCCTGGACTGTAACGTAACCAACTTTCAAGAAATCTAGCCTCGCACCACAGAGGCCCTATTGCCTTACAATTTATTCATTCGTGCTGATGCATGTGGTGGAACATGAGTCATTGAAGAGCAAAAATTGGGGGAAGCAACAGGTTTTAGCTTCTCCATTTATCATTCGCCAATTATTTATCCATCAGTGTCAACAGCAGAGATACAATCCTTATTACTCTATCACACATATGCTAATCTCGTCTTGGACGATGAAGAGTTAGCAAGGAGAAACATTTATGCGTGTTGTCACAACCGCCAGGTCACTTGCTGAGTATTGATGCAGATGATGTAGATAGAGCCTATTGGATTCAGTTCTGAGAGCCAGCGGCTTTACCTGGCCTGAATGTTACTGTGGACACCGTTAGTCCAGCGACGTGAGCAAGTGAAAAGAATACTGTGAGAAACATTTCTATTTTTAAAAAGAATATCCAACTATCAAGCTACAATTACAAACATCTGCCAAGACAACGAAAACAATTTTTTTTTTCTGTTAACACGTCCTCTTCTCGTAATACCAAACATGGCTTGGATCAAAGGTTCGTCTCTGCAGAGAGACGGAAGGGAGTGGGAGAGGCTTTTACTGTCTCCCCTGACCACAAGTTTATTTATTTATTTATCACTTGCCCTTGGCCCTCCCCACAAACACAAACTCTTTTAATGTGTCATAGATGCGGTTTTAAAAATAATAATAATAACAATAAAATATATCACGTACAAGAACAACTGACATGTTAAACGCAACTTATAATTAGCGACATTTCTTGCCATTTTGAGGACTTAGTTTTCATTTTATCCTCCAGGTGAATTCTGGAAATATATGTAAAAATATAAACGCTACCATATTTTTCTTTTTTTTTTTAATCTCCTCCTGCACCTAACTTTTCTTACTGTCTCATACTGTACTAACATCACGTGGTCCTGTTTCACAGTAAGGCAGCCAGGCTGATTTATTAGTGCGTTCGGAGCTAAGACAGCCGGTGTTTGGCGAGTAAAGGAGACGGAAGCAGCCCTCCGGCGGACTGGCCGCTGCCGCTGGCGCCGCTGCAGCCGCTGCTGTTGTGGCAGCTGGAGGCACCTTTTGTGCCGGCGGTATTGAGAGCGCTGCGCGCTGGCGCGCTCTGTTATTACTCCAGACACAAGCAAGACGGCGGCCGCAGCCGCCGTAGCCTCAAATCCGAGCAGCGGCCTGTCAGTGATCCAGCGCCGCACTGCGGGTCGGCCGACAGCACGGCCCCCAAAGCTCAGGCCCACCTCACGTATCGAGTAACTGCGACCCGGGTAGACGTGATTGGGCGTACGCCGGACAAGCCGATACCGACGATCCCGCGAGCCGAACGATGGAACACGACACAGAGATCCGTTTTGTGCACTGGCAACGACATATTACAACAAATGGGAGGTAAGCAGTGTAGAGCAGACGAAGAGGATACTTTTCCCTGTTTTAAGTTTACACCCACAACCGTGATTTTGAACAGGTAATGTACTGATATGAAAAACGTAAGGATGATGTCACTTCCAAGTAAAAAAGCTCGGTGAAACTTGGACCATACATAGAAAGAACTGCAGCATTACAGTGCAAGAGGCAACTGTAATTGATACGCAACGAGAAGAACAAAACTCACACTCTTATACAAAGAGCATAATTACACTGAAATCACCGTGATTTATCATGCTCCTATGGACATTAGATCCTCTCGACCTTACAAAAGGCGGAACGTGGTTCTTAATAGGATGACAGCAATGCATACTCCTCAACGTGCGCCCAAGTTCGCTATGAGGTTGGTAAGGATTCTTGTGGCAGGACGTTCCGTTCTACCACCAGCGCGCACGACAAGTGTTGGATGGCCGTTGGTGATTTCGACGTCTCCCAAATAGATCCCACACTTGATCGATTGGATTTAAGTCAACGGGAAGGAGCAGGCCAGTCGGTTCACCGAATATCCTCTCGTTCCATGAACTCCTCCATCTGAACTGTTCGATGCGGTCGCGCACTCTCATCCATAAAAATGAAGCCAGGGCCGAATGCACCCGTGAAAAGAGGCACATGGGGAAAGAGCTTTGTGTGACAATAAGCTGAGTGGTGAGTGTACCGTGTGCAGAGATTTATAGGTCTGTGCGACCATACACTCTGTAACACCTAGCCATCAAAACGATTATGTTCGACAATGTTCCTGGCGAATTAAGTGTATCGACGTCGCGCCATGAAAATACGTGTAGAGAGAATCTGCTCTCATCAGAGAAGAGTACGCGATCCCACACGTCATTGGTCCAGTCCCTATCCTCTTAGTACCGTCGCAAACTGTGCAGCCGACGTGCATGTGTCAACGAAACACAACATACTGGTCGTCGGCAAGAAACGACCCCCATGCAGTCGACGTGCCACTGTGGAGCGAGACATTGCGTGTCTTGCAGTCCTGTTAAATATGGTTGCAATTGCACTGGCTGTTTGACGTAGGTCCCTCCTTGCCTCGTACTCAGTGTAGCGGTCATCTGCTGCTGTCGTTGACCGTGGTTGTCTGCCTCACCTCCTTCGGGCAACAGGGACTGTCGTGGGGGAGGTTCCGAATGCTGTTAGCAATACCAAAGTCCTGGGCTGCACTCGTCAAACTTGGGCATTCTTCCATTTTACCGATGATTCTTCCCTATGAAGTTATCCAGCGGATGTCTCTGGACCATGTTGCAATGAAGAAGACCGCCACAGTACACCGTAAGGACTCGCTCGTTGACATACAGTGTTTTTTCCCTTTGCTTCAACTGCCTCGTGTTGAGGGGCCAGCCCCATTTGGTGCTAAGTCACTCTGACCTCATCCCAACTTTCTGTGCACGGCTGGGAAATCTCTGGAAATTTGCACCCGCATTCTCATTCACTTCCACCGAGTAGTTCAAAAATGGTTCAAATGGCTCTGAGCACTATGCGACTTAACTTCGGAGGTCATCAGTCCCCTAGAACTTAGAACTACTTAAACCTAACTAACTTAAGGACATCACACATATCAGTGCCCGAGGCAGGATTCGAACCTGCGACCGTAGCGGTCGCGCGGTTCTAGACTGTAGCACCTAGAAGCGCTCGGCCACGCTGGCCGGCACCGAGTAGTTAATACGTTACATTGCTTTATGTATTTCAGCCGTAAGATTTGCAGAACAGTGTAAAGGACATCATATTGCGCGTACTCATGTGGGATGTGGCCTGCTTTACAACAATTAAGGTAACGTTTGTCAGCAATAAGATACATAACATAAAGTCTTCAGTTTTGCTATCCACGTGCAGATTGAAACAAAAATGTACAACTACTCTACATCCTTACACTGCAAGCCACTGGGAAATTCATGCCAGCAGGTACGTCACATTGTACCAGTTATTAGGGACTCTTCCCGTTTCATTGACCCATGGAGCAAACGAAGAGAGATTGCTTCCAGTCTTTGTGTGCGCTGCAATTAATCTAACCTTATCTTCCCAATCCCTATTGGAGCGATGAGTAGGGGATGTGGTATATTCCTACATCCATCACCGGAAATTGTTTCCTGAAATTTACTCAGCGGGCTTCGACGGAATAGTTTGGATCTAGCTTGAAGCATTTGCCAGTCCAGTTATTTCAGCATCTTCGTGACACTCTCCCATGGATCGAAGAAAACTATGACCATCCATACTGTCCTCCTTTGTATCCATTCATTATCAAGTGGTTCAAATGGCTCTCAGCACCATGGGACTCAACTTCTGAGGTCATCGGTCCCCTAGAACTTAGAACTACTTAAACCTAACTAACCTAAGGACATCATAAACATCCATACCCGAGGCAGGATTCGAACCTGCGACCGTAGCGGTCTCGCGGTTCCAGACTGTAGCGCCTAGAGCCGCACGGCCACTCCGGCCGGCATCCATTATCCCCTCTTATTTCTATTTGGTGCGGACCCTTCACATTTGAGCAGTATTCTAAGATGGGTCGCATTAGTGTTTCATAAACAGTTTCCATTGTATACTGATTACATTTCCCTAGTATTCTATCAATCAACCCTTGTTCACAGTACGAGCAGCCCTTAGCGGCTCGCCATCTCACTTACAACTATTCATGACGTCGCCTTTCCGGCTTAGATCTTTTTTTATTATGTGACTTGTAAATACTGCATCTTTTTCCACTCAGTACAAACTTTAATTTTATTAATGTGTTATATACCTAATATGTTTTAGAACAGTTAGTCTAATTCTGAAGCCGACGCTCATATTAGCGTCGAAACCTGGTCAATTTTGACTTAATATTTGTGTCCAATGGCTTATTTGTTCTAATATAATCACTTTTTTGTGCTTTTATTGGCGATCTCGGAAAGCACAGTGTCTAGCGAGAATGTTTTCCAATCAAAATTAAACAAGATTTAGTTTCCTAAAAAAAAGGTCGTATTTATTTTTCCTCCATGACTAATAGTTCCCGTGTTACAAGGATTAAAAATCGTAGATTGTTAAAACAGTGTTTTAATAATATAAAATTCATTTTCATTGTTAAATGAAGTGATACAAGAAGAAATATTAAATGTGTGTACTACATACTAACGCAGCAGGATCCCTTAAGGGATGATCTGTGTTTTTGGGGTTGTGACTTGGTGCATAGGGATGCTGAACTCTTGAGGGAAGGCAGGTCGCCAGTTGTGTTCATGCAATTCACTCCTTTGTAAGAGAGGCATTATTGTATTATTGTTCTCCTTTGTAGACCTGCCATCTGAAGAGCGGACAGGCGATTCACCACTCCGTCTACTCCACAGCGTCACAACAGTCAACTAAAAGTATTTCATATACTTATTCAGACCCTTTCGCAGCCCGCCCTATCAGTCACTTGCGATGTAGTGTGCCAACGCTGGCGTGGGTGTTAGTTTTCCATAACACTGAATATTGCTCCGAGTTTCTAATAACAGTAGCGCAGGGAAGTTACATGGACAGATTTTACCTAAATCTCTGCACATTGTTCTACATTGCTACAGAGGAAATGGCCGCGTGGGATTAGCCGAGCGGTCTGAGGCGCTGCAGTCATGGACTGTGCGGCTGGTGCGGGCAGAGGTTCGAGTCCTCCCTCGGGCATGGGTGTGTGTGTTTGTCCTTAGGATAATTTAGGTTAAGTAGTGTGTAAGCTTAGGGACTGATGACCTTAGCAGTTAAGTCCCATAAGATTTCACACACATTTACAGAGGAAATTCACTTTTAGTGATCCTGTACGGCAGGTGCAGCGTTCCTCCGGGAAAGGTGACTTTCTTCACCCCGAGCGCTGCCCCTTTTCAGTTTACAGACAGGTTATACCTCTCGTGCATTTTCTGAAAGCAGAGAAAATATAAACACTGTGTGTCTCTCCTAAGAATTCAGGCGCATTTTCTGTTCTGTTTCAGCAATTATTTGCAATTTATTTTTTGCACTGTGTAGCTGAAGCCAGTCCCAACAAATACTGCTCATCACGTCTTTCATGCGATGCCCACCGTCGACGGAAAGCGTAGGTCTGTTTCACTTTACAAACAAAGTTATTTTTAAATCGGAATTTTACGTGTACATTTGATAGGATGCTCCGAAATTCGTATAGTCCGATATGCGTTCTATCGATATGTAGTAACACGAACAGTAAAACTCAAAGAATAAACAGCAGTCCGTAAGCGACTCAGCAGCGTTGCTGCATGGCGGTAGCAGTCACAGCAGTCCAAGGCAGTGTTGTCGCTGCTGGATTACTTGTTATTGGTCCAGATTTACTGTCTTTTTTGGTATATATAGATAAAACTAGTAACGGACTAGACTAATCTGATACTGTTCTATCGAATGAATGCGTAAAATTTCGCTTTAAAATCATTTTGCTCGTAACGGGAAACGAACCGAAGCTTTCCATCAACAATGGGCGTCACGTGGAAGACATGACGAGCTACACAATAAAATGCAAAAATGAAATTGCAAATATCTGCTCAAACACCAGAGAAAATAAGCCTGACAACTCTTAGGGGAGACAACCCGTATTGTGGGGTTGTTTTCAGTTTATTGAGTGAATACTTATTTACAGATGTTAAGTGAGCGTTTATGTGAAATACGTTCTCATAAACAAAGGTTCAGAAGTGCTTAATTTGTAAGTCTGACATTGTCAGTGACGGACGTAGTGTTGGTGGGAAATGGACTGCACTGTTAAATGTGGCATCTTGCTGCTGTCTGTCGTTGACAGCATATTGTAAATCCGTGTAACCGTGTTGTAGTCATTTGGTGTTCGTTAATGAACGACCAGGAAGTTACTGCACTTCTCTTACGATTAATAGTGTTATTGGTAGAATGCGTAAGTCTCTTCTACTCAGGAATTGCTGTCACTTGTTGTAGAATGGCCAGCATTGAGCGAAGCCATTTGACGCACATCCACGGTGTATATTGCAAGGTGGGTGTCAACATGTCTGATGCACTGGGACTGGGGCTGATCATCATCAAGTCTAGAGCAGTAGTCTCCTGTAATCCATTGCTTGACTTGAGACGAAACATCTGAAGTTCCATTACATCTAGGTGACATACTTCTGACACAGAGGAAGCCAGTTCAAGCCTCTGAGCCTCGATCCCGTCATGCTGTCGAAAGCATTCCAACATATGACAGCGGAGAAATGAAATCAACATTTTCGAATACATATTCCCAGCATGTTACACTCGGGCCAGGCTCTTCAGTGTGGATGACGGCTCCAGCTGCGGAACTTTATTACATAATAGCTCACATAACAACTGCCAACAACTTTTGTAGTCCTGTCTTCCTCAGTTGCGTGTAATATTACGGTATATTGATAATTTTTACTTATGGACCGTCTGCATTGAAACAAGCGTTCAGTTCATAGTGCTGTGGAATGTTGGGAAAAAAACGCAAATTGGAATGCATAAGAAGGAGAACAACACCAAAAATTCAACAAGAGCGTAATATGTAAGAAATTGTCCACGCAACTTGCCACTGATGATGCCTTGCAGAAAATAAAGGCGAAACGCGTTTGGCACTAAAATTGTGTTTTATTCAGTTGCTGTCAGACGGTCCATAAGTAAAAATTATCAATATACCGTAACTGCCAACAAGTTCTCACTTAATAAACTGAAAATAACTTCACTATATAAACATAGCCTCAATGAAGTTATTTTGCCCATTCATATGAGAGAATTGGACAGGAAATGTTGGGGAGGTATACTCTGTCTTATGCTTGTGGTGGAGCAACTTGCCTCTTCCGCAAGAACGCTACAACTGCCGTGCAGGATGAGTAACAATCAATTTCCCTCCAGCAGAGTAGAACTTTGTAGATTTACAAAAAAATTGTTTGTATGCTTTAGTATTATTAGTAATTCATAGCTGTATTCCATGTAGTATTAACGCACTTAGTGGAAACAGACACCCATGGGGAAGTCTATACAGTACGTTGCTAGTGATTCGTAAGAAGAACTGCGAAACGGACGGTGTTAATTTATGAAACGCCTTTCAGTTGCTCTTTATGACGTAGTGCAGTACAGGGAATGGGGAAATGCCTGCTCGCTCTTCAGTTTGCAGACCTACGAAAGAGGTAAGTGGATGATTGCAATCCCGCGACTCACCTTCCCTCAAGCTTCTACCTTCCACCAACACCCCCAAACTTTCCGCATTGTTACACCGTCAAAAGACAATTTATCTCTTAATACGGTTCTATTGTATTAGATGTGGTACACACATTTAATATTTGTTCTTAACCCACTTCATTTAACAATAAACATTAATTTTATACAATTAAAACACTTTTTGGTAACGTGCGATTTTTCCCTACCATTCAATGAGAGAATTATCAGTCCAAGAAAAAAAACGAATAGGACCTTTTCTTGTAAGAAATTTAATTATGCTTGAAAAACGTATTTCCTAGATACCGTGGTCATCGATTTAATCGAGAAAAACCAGAAAAAGTTACATTTAAACCTGGTCCCCTCGCACTCACACACCCACGCTTGCACACCACTGGTCAGGAATTTTAGTATGATATTCATGACACTCTCTCCTAGCTCTGTACAAAATTTTGCTGCTGTGGTATCGATAGTTCCAATGCTGCAGTGTACGTTGGCACTACGAGAGCGGAAGGTCTTGGCCGACGCTGCACTTTCGCCCAGTTTATGAAGTGCAGACGGCCGAGAACCATCGCTTTATCTTAGCTTGCTATTGAGACTGTCTTATCTGGACTTTGGCTGCACACCTACGTGCTCTTCACCTAAAGTTATGTAACATGTTTTCATATTTTTATAGATTAGTAAAACCACTTTTACTTTACTTGCAGTACCGACGTGCTTTACCTCACCTGCTCCTACTCGCTTCATTTCATTTGGCCTCTTTGTCAGATTTAAGGAGCGAGATACAAAAAAGGCTACACGAATCCTTTCCCTAATATTCACCTATGACCTAAGATCGTTTCATTTCATATTCATAAAACTTGTTACAGCCAGCTGTTTGTATGAGCTGACTGATTACAGTTGTGACTCATCGTTATTGTAGTCCTAGAATACTATGTCTTTACGTTTTCTAGAGAACAAAGATTTATGTTTCTGAATATTTAAAGCAAGTTACCAATCTTTGCAGTACTTGGAAATATTATCGAGACCTGATTGAATATTTGTGCAACTTTTTTCGGATAGTACTTCATTATAGATAACTGTATCATTTACGAAATGTCTGAGGTTACTTTTAATACTGTCTGTAGTTCATTAGCGTGCTACATGAACAGTAACAAACTTCACTGTGACACATCGGAAGTTACTTCTACATCTGTCGATTACTCGTCATGCAAGATGACATGCTTTTGTCTCCCAAACCAAGAAATCCTAAGTTTGATCGATGTGTAACACAGGTGACGTAATGCATTCACTTGTCCTATTCACGTACTGTTTGAAACACAAATGTATTTAAAAATGTAGCCGCGCGGGATTGGCCGAGAAGTTTAAGGCGCTGCAGTCATGAACTGTGCGGCTGGTCCCGGCGGAGGTTGGAGTCGTCCCTCGAGCATGAGTGTGTGTGTTTGTCCTTAGGGACTGCTGACCTTAGCAGTTAAGTCCCAGAAGATTTCACACACATTTGAACATTTAAAAATGTATAAAAATAATAGGCGGCATTATCTTTCTCGTGTTAAATGTTACAGCTGTGCCTCCGTTGCTGTAAAATCGATCATAAGGATTATTCATGTGTGGTCTGTGTTATGAAACCAATTACGTAAGCATGAGAGTAGCCAAACCTTAAACAGCATTATAAAAACTTCTACAGTCATAATCAGAACATGAGGTACACCACACAATTTTACTGGTTACAGATCTATGTTAAAAGAAGTTGGTAATATCTTCAGTTCTACAGATTGGAAAATCGTATTACACTTACAGATACGGCCACGAAGTCTTTGTCGACTGCTTTCTTTCACGGGACATTCCAGGTGACCTTGACATAGACATTTTTATATTCCTCTCGAATAAATGAAAGACAAGTTGCGACCACAATAATAGTCATGGTTTCTGCAATATTCAATGGTAATGTTGACCTCGATACCAGAGGCTCTTCCTGTTCTGTAACCTGGAAAAAATAAGGGCAGCCGTAAGAGTCTACTTGAGTAAGCACAATATCTTGCTCAGGAAGACACTGATCCTGGCCCTTACCCCGATATACTAGGATTCAGTTATTAAGAACGAGTTGGTAATCAGTGTCTGCGTTAATAGCTGTAGTAGAGTGCCGGGAAAGAACTCATGAATGAATGGAAGACGGTGCTTCTTGATACAGCGACACTACGGAGGAGTATGAGGTACAGTTCGCACCATTCGCACCACCAGAACGTTTAGATCTCTGGTTTCCCGTGATGTCTGTGCCAGTTGTTTTCTTGCACGAGACAATGAACAATTTTCGATAGCTTGGAATGCTATCAAAATTTAACGCAACTGTCCCTCCTGACAACATTTTATACATTGACGAATGATATTCCGAGGTTCACAGGCACATCAAGAAATCCGTACTTTCTGTTAACGTTTTTCGATGTACAAGTTACTGTTGAATATGTCGATTGACAGACTGAACAGTTTCTGGAGTTTTAACATAAGAGCAAGTTGAGGCATGTTTCTAGATGAATGATAATCCTGATAGCCCGGTTCATGGGTATGCCCTGTAACGTACCTTTTCCATGTAAGGATAATTCCATCGGATGTATAGCTGTTCGTTTTTGTTCAAACTACCCGTCTCAGTGTTATATCACCGCAAAGCTTGCTCGAGCTATATCACTATGAAATTATGTGTACCTGACAACAATAGGCGATTTATTTCCCTCCAAATATAGAACTGTGTGTTTAAGAAATGTTGCATAAAATTTCTTACATGTATTGATAACATAATTTGGTTCCATAATTGACCGTTTTATGTTTACAGGAGTAGTAAGTGTAGACTGTGTTTTATGCAAGTGAAATTCTGAAATACTTACCTATTAAGTACGTACTGGAACCCAGGCAGATACTAAGCCATTAAATAAGTATATCTAAAATATGTGATAAAGGATGAAAATAACATACGTGGGATCATACTGTAAGCGAAAAACCGAATCGAATCTAAATATCCAGCTAAAATCAATGGAAGTATTTGGGATGTCTTACAAAATTTTGAATCATAAACAACATAAAGTAGATGATGTGTATACATTTAAATTACTTTTCGCGACTTCATTAAAATGAGGTCCATTGTTACTAAGACAACACAAGAATAACCAACTCGTTCATAGAACGCTCTTCCAATGGACTGAGGTGATGGATGAGCTGCACGAATACGGATCAAGGTCATGTCGTCACCACCGGAGTTTCGCAAAGACAAGGATATTATAGTCGTTGCTTGTAGCCTGTTGTTGCTCATCCCAGCCGCTCTGTCTCCAGTTCACTTACAGCCTTGACAACGAGGGGAAAGCTGCGGGGACAATACCAACGTACATCCCTGCAACCTTACATGTTTCCTGTGTCACCGTGTATTTAACACCGGTATCTGATGTAGGCTGATATCTTGGATAGTATTGACTTCTGATTCGTAATTAATTTTCTTAGTGGAGAAATGGAAGCAAAGAGAACCCTCGCGCTCGGGTACATCTCGGTAATAGATAATGTAAATTAACTTGAAATATGAATTATGAAGAGCGCTTCTAATGCCCATCCTGCAGTTCAAGGAACATTTTCCTCCGTTGGAACTAACTTATCAAGGATAAACGCTCTTCAGACTCCGAGTCATGTTTAAATACTTAGTGTTACGAATGTGTTCTTCATTTAAATGAATTCAGTGCGAGTATACTTGCTCATTTCATTGGAGAACGTTTAAAGTGCGAAAAAAGTATATATATATATATATATATATATATATATATATATATATATATATATATATATATATAACGCCAAGTTAGAATCACACGTTCCTTTCGTCACGAACGACGATTGTGATGTTCTGTTCAAATCTTCTCAGCTTCAAAAATTAGTATTAGCAAAGGAAATATCTGTTGCTGTACATTTTCTAGTCATTTTTATTACAGCAACTACTACAGTACTCTCTCCGCATTAGTGGTAAACGCGATTAGAGACTAACAGTAGTCTTCAGGTTCCTTAGGAATAACCGGCACTCACGTAACTCAAAGAATTTTGCCATTTTTCTTTTCATTTAACTACTCAATTACTTTGCAATGGAACGTGAGCGTAATGTTAAATACACTCGTTCACTATCAGTTGCAAACGAATACCGTTGCTCAGTTTGATTAAATATGCCGTTTTCCTTTTTTCAGACCTTTGCATTAATACAGATCGAAATATACGTTTTCCTATATCATACTTCACAACATGATGTACCCCGTAACCTTGCCCTAAGTCCTTAATTTTCCCTCCATTCTACGCTGTATTGACCAGGACTCCGCCAACCTAACGTTTTCATTGTCATTATATTTTCGTTATTCCAAATGCAGAAATATTTGCAACAATAGCACGATGTACATTTGTTTTACCTCGAGTGATATTTATCTTTGGATTATGTAGCTGTTCTGTTACTCTCATAGTCGTTGAAGCAGTCAACCCAATACCACCTTTCAAAAAATAAATCCATAAATTAACCGTTTTCCGAGCCTACGAAGCATTTATACCGCATATTTTTTCAATTATGATTGCTATTCTGGAAATAAAAACAGTAGCTTGATTATATTTGAAAATAAAATATGTGGTTACCTGTTCGTTTCGGAGAGAGCCGATCGTCAATATCTGAAACAAGCCGAACGGTAACCGGACTGAAAAATGAAATAACCTGTACATAGTCTTGCATGAGAATATCCTCCCTCCATCAGTGTACTAATTGTGATCCGGTAATAGATTTAGTTTACATCACAGTAATGGCTAATCGCGGCTACAGAGTCTTTTTAAAATGGGATACAAGGTGCAGGTGCACTATCGTAAATGTACGGTATAAGACACTGAAAATGTTAGGCTGTGTTGACCTGATTAAATTCACTTCAAGTGACCTTCGAAGTGGAGCGGTCATGATCACACATAAACATCCAAGAGTCGGTTCAAGAGAAGCGGTTAACTTAAAAATTATCATTCGTCTTGTTTTCAATTTCGAATAAATCCACTAGGTCGAGTTTTAAAATCAGTTACATTTTTTCTATTTGTTTGTGTGTAAACGGTCTTACGCGTATTGTACCAGTTACCTGTTTTCGAAGCAACAAATGAATTCAATTCCTGTTGCGGCAATCGCCGTACCTCAATCGATACGGCATTCATTATCGGAAGATTATTAATAATGTGAGCCGGGCAGCGTTATGGAATTTCCTCCACCACACTCTGTAGTGAACGCGACACTTCACTGCGTCGAGTTTTATTAGGAATTAAGCCTTAGATAGGATAGCGTCGGTAGGTCCTATGAGTCCTACTTAAATCATGTTCTCTGTATTCCAGCGAATTCTGTAGAAGTTCAGTAGCTTATACGGAGATCTAACAAACCACACATGACTGATTAGGCCCTTGTTTGAAGTTAGTGATTCAGCAGCACCCAATTAATAATATGGGGCGCAACAGTGTGCACCAATGTAAGACACACAGAAATCGGAGAGTGTTACAACGTCTGGACTGGTCACATCTTTTAAAGCATTGAGCAAACAGTAAATACGGAGACAAGGTGGCAAATATGGGTGTGTCAGTGAAACATTACGTTCCTCGCAAAAAAATATTTATTTCTGTTTCCACTAACAGAATGATAAACCGAAATCCTTGTTTAGATAGTCTATCATTAAACTGGAACGAGCAAATCAATAGATTTTCTACTTACCTGTTATAGGAGAAATGTGACGCTTGATAGTTTATTCACCAAACATTCCCATAAGTAATCAGGTTAGTATTGAATCGTGATGATGCTAACTGAAGCCAAAGGCTATTCACCCTACGTATGGCGACTGATCTGCTGCTCTAGAGCTGGCTCGATTCCTAGTGCTTCTCCAACTCCTGCGTCCCCTAGACGTTTTAAAATGGAATCCATCCGTATGTCTCTGTAAGGTTAATCCTCTAAAATATGACAAGAAGGAAATCAATGCTTTTTAAACGTCCTAATTCGACATGAAATATTGAGTCTTCCGCAAGACACTTGGTACTTTTAACGGGTATGTGGATAAGTGGCCAATTCTTAGAGTAACTGGTTTGATATTTCTCTAGTGTTTCAGTATAGAAAGACAAGGCGAAACGTATATACGAAAAATGTACGAAGTGGCACTTCACTCCGGCTGAATACTTTAGTCATAGCACGTCAAGCTGACTGCCGGTGAGAGCGAGAGTAATTCCACAGCCGCCTGACGAGCTATTGAGTCTCCGCGGCCAATCACAGCCTCTTTCAGCCGCACGCGGCCAATCGCTGGTGCGCATTCTCCACGGCGGCACACTGCGGGCATCGCACGCAAATCTGCTGCTCCGTGACAGGTGAGCCGCAGGTAATTTCCCTGGGGGAATGTTGGCGCACCTGAATGAGTGACTCGCGGTGGCGGAGGCAGCAGTGCGTGCAGGTCACGTGGCGCTTCTCGACGAGAATGACCTGTCGGGGAAAAGAAAAAAAGCAGGCGTGTGTGTGTGTGTGTGTGTGTCTGTGTGTGTGTGTGAGCAGAGGAGGACACAGAGATGAGATCTGAAGGGAACGACAAGCGAAGCTGTGAATCAGTACCGGGGGAGTGGAGAGCTACGCTAGTAAATATGTTATCTATTTTTGAATAGAAGGAAGAGGTTTACCTGCAGTGGAATACTACTGTCCTTTCGTTTCCAGTTTCTAATTTCTACAGAGTGAGAAGGAGAAGATACCAGGATCCGCAGATCAGGGATGAAGACTGTGATAAACTTCTAATATATCCATCATTTGGACTTACAGCTCCTTGACTAACGCGGTGTAACCGCAAGGTCTAGGGCGCCATGTGTTGTCCTTAGCGCAAGTTAGTTTAAGTTAGATTAAGTAGTGCGGAAGCTTAGGAACCGATGATCTCAGCAGTTTGGTCCCATAAGACCTTACCACAAATTTCCAAATTTACAGCTTCTTGTGTTTACCGTGTTAGGATGTAAGGTGCGCCAGTAATGCAAAACAGTCCGCAGCTCGTGGTCGTGCGGTAGCGTCCTCGCTTCCCACGCCCGGGTTCCCGGGTTCGATTCCCGGCGGGGTTAGGGATTTTCTCTGCCTCGTGATAACTGGTGTTGTGTGATGTCCTTAGGTTTGTTAGGTTTAAGTAGTTCTACGTTCTAGGGGACTGATGACCATAGATGTTAAGTCCCATAGTGCTCAGAGCCATTTGAACCAATGCAAAACACGTTTTTTTCCAAGTTCCCAAACATAACACGTGTTGTATATACGTGTGCATCACAACAACTCACCATGACGCTGAGAATAAAAGGGCTTGCCACACGAAAACATGACAAGCTACTTGTAATAAATAATACGCAAGTGGTCTTGAAAAATCATGCACACCAAGTGCAAAGATTAAATAAAATGGAAACCCACTGATGATGGCACAGTGGTGCTGAAACACGTTTGGGAACTTGGAAGGAACGGTATTTTGCATAACTGGCAGACCTTACATCCTACAATTCTAATAGATCTGTCGTCTACAAAAATCCTTAAATCGAAGCTGAGCGGCACAGGACTTCTGTGTATGGCTTAAACAAAAAACTGAAAAAACGATCAAAGATTTTGTGAAATGGTTTGTCTAAGAGTAAGAAATAAAATATATTAGAGGAACGTTTGACGTATTTTTGAATAGTGCTCGAATTCGTGTGCAGCAAATGAAGTGCCGAATGAGAGTTCTAAGTTTAATGCTTAACGTAGAATTTTAAGGAGCACTAAAGGCATAGATGACAAAAAAATGTGTCAAGCCAACACACCAGCAGACTGCATGACACCCAAAAGTAAGAATACAAATATCCTGTTGTACTGATTAGCATTCTGAGATTCTAAGTTAAAAATTGAATTTCAAATTCCCAAATTTCAGCTCATTTGGGTGTAAACGATTTCGAGCATCATTCAAAGTTGCAAAAAATGTTTCTTTAATCTCTATTATAATTTACTTTTAGACAAATAATTTCACAAAAAAACTGACCGTCTCTTTTCTTTTTTTTCTAGCTTTGTTCAGAGAGAAAATAACGAAAAGACAGAATTTTTGACACTTCACTTGTCTTCCTAGTGTCTGTTGTTCTCTAAACGTCCTAAATTTAGAACCTAATTCGAAAGGAAGCGATTTTTAGAATTAAATTACCCAATAATGCAACGTTTTGTATGCAAAATAACTACCCCCTGAAGTAATGAAATTTCTCACACCCCACTTGTCTTCCTAATGTCTGCTGTTCTCAGGAAGTCCTAAATTTAGTACTCTATTCGAAAGAAGCTATTTCAAAAAATCATGTTACACGCGAATGCAATTGTTTGTATGAAAAAGTGCAACGCGTTGAAGGTATGAACTTTTTGATAACTCATTTGCTTTCATTTCCTTCATTTCGTGTTTTCTCCGAAAGTACTGAAAGTTTCACGTAATTTGAAGGAAGCCATTTTTTAGCTTAAATATAAATCACACTAGTGTATCTTTGTTTGCTCAAATTGGCTAGACCTTCAAGTGATTAACTTTCTGATACTCCTTTTACAAGGTAATGCTTTCTGATACTCCTTTTACAAGGTACTGCTGAAAATTAATCCCGAGCTTTTTATATAAAACAAACTTTATTAACATTCTTCATCTTCTTTTAGAGGACGTCATATTCAACGTTGACTATAGGAGTTACTTACTTACATGTACTTCAGTACATGTAAGACTTTAAAATCCTCCGACATGTATACATGTTATCGCCAAAAATAACCCTTTTCACTATGTTAACATCCTTCACATAAATCGCTACAAATAAATATCCTAACGCACTGTTTATGTGTGGCCTTAGTTCACATTCGCCCCTTAAGTGAAAAGAGAAAAATTCAGTTTCTGTTGTGCCATAATAAACACAAACACAACTCCTAAAATGGCTTGCATATATATTGGGTCATCGATTTCAGGTAACGAGTGTCACCGGCAACTTCGTGACACTGCCGTGTCAACGAGCGTGGCGGTCACGATGACTAATGATAAAGCCGTTCGTTTCTGATTACAAGATAAACTTCTTGTAAGCTCATGTGTATAGTCTGTAGGAGACGCAGTCGTAAAGTTTTAATTACCACATTGAAAAACTTAAGTTACGTAGCTATGTTCTGCTTGTTTGCAGGTATTTGTCTGCAGTCCTAATACACTTCGAAATCCCCGTCACATTACCACAACACGGCGCTAGAGGACACATATCAAATTGACGCAGCCTGTTGATAAAGTGCAGTGTCGTGCGATAACTCGTTATCTGCATTTGAATGAAAACGACACTGCAGCAATCCATGCCGAGGTGGACGGCAAATGAACCGTTATGCATTCTTTTCGAATTTGGCGTAGTGATACGTGCAGTGAAGAGGGTGAATTACAAAACGTGGATTTCTTCACATATACTGTTGATTTATTCCAGAATTCGTGCCATTTCCCACCTGACACAGCTTGCAGTGTACACAGATTACTTTTTAATCCTTTCCGGGGTATTTCAAACACAGAACTATTACATTCATGACTAATGGTATGTTCGACTACAATAAAAATATCATCCCATTTTGACACCAATTTCAAGTAACAGTATTAAAATCCCTGCTCATTGACTTTCTGAAACAGGGCGCCACAACTACCGCACAGCGATATGTGAACACTTTGCAAAACTTTTAGGTCGTCATGAAGTCCTGACTCCCAGGAAAGTTGACAGATGCTATCATTCTGTTGTAGGACAATGTCTGCCCACATGTTTCCATGATTATTTCGAAAACGCTGCAGAAGTTTCTCTGGGAAGTCCTGAAGTATCCTCCATACGGTCCCTGTCCCATCCCATGCAATTTCCGTGTTTCTGAAACCCTGAAAAACGACATGTGTGACCGTCGATTAGCTTCGGACGAAATGATTTACTCCTGAGTACAATCATAGTTCCGTACGCAACAACAAACATTTTTCCATGAAGGCACTGACCACCTTGTCTCACAGTGGGATAAATGTATTAACAGTTACGGTGGTTACTTTTGAAATAATAAAGAGTTCACTTACTTTTTTTCCCATTTGTCTCGTTTTGATTTGATTACATCATTATGGACCTATACCGCGCCGTCACCTCGTAAAGTATTGAAGACAGCCGTCGTAAGCCGTCCGTCACTAGCTGACTGAAACATGTATATGAACTTTCAGACAATGCCAACGGTATTGAAGCTGGTAAACGACAGTTCAAATTTAGCATGTCATGCAGTAGTGAAGCTGTGAAATCAGGCTGATTTACGCACACGAAGAATGTATGGTTATTATTTGCCTCTTACACGGGCACATAGCGGACATAGTAAAGATCTGTTCTGAGCAGACGTTGCATAAATTTCTTGTGACTGACAACTCAAAGATGCGTGTGTGAAAATATTTTTGGTAGTCTATGTGAGACACGTGATGCACTCGTAGCGAAGGATATGTTTCTTGCTGTAATGGGTCCGAAAATCCTAGTATAAAAAATTCTCGGTATTCGCACTGCGTTAAGATTGAATCAAAGCTCGAGTTTTCGAAGAGAATTACCATCTTTTTCTCCAGTAGATGACTAACTGATAGGAACAAGCTATTCTTCCTTTATATTGGATTACAAGTTTGTCATTTGTTGGGTGTCGTCGCTTAATGTTGGCTCAAATGGCTCTGAGCACTATGGGACTTAACTTCTAAGGTCATCAGTCCCCTAGAACTTAGAACTACTTAAACCTAACTAACCTAAGGACATCACACACATCCATGCCCGAGACAGGATTCGAACCTGCGACCGTAGCGGTCGCGCGGGTCCAGACTGTAGCGCCTAGAACCGCTCGGCCACCCCGGCCGGCTCGCTTAATGTTCTAGCTTTTGTAGGCTGAGTGACGTCATTTGGGAAGAGAGGGATTCATGTGCTCCAAACGCGGGGAAATCGGCAATGAGGCAGTAAACCCCCACCACCACAGGGCTAAGACTAAGAGGCGGAGAGAAACAGCGATAACCCCCAGTATCACCTGTCCAGTTAAGAATTAGGTACCTTTGCTTTTATTTCTTTGAAGAAACTCTGTATCAAGTGTTCGCCTCCAGCACCATTCAGACTGTGAGGACCGTCTCTGTTGAAACACATTCGTATTTCTACGACTTTCTTTATTACAGAGCTCTACTAAGATGATGAGTGGGAGAGGATCTTCGTATTCGCTGGGTTGGTCCTATCTCCTTCCGAAAGGAAGTGTTTCGTCGTAGATGATGTTTCACAATTTTCACATTTTATGTTCTGTTTTCAGTGCGGCATTCGTCTACAGTGCAGGTTGTCTGCCTTATGTAATTTTCACCATATTCAGATGCCATGTTGTACACACAAAGTCCTTTGATAAGCAGGTTGTCTATCACAGGATGCAGCAAGTCCTCGATTTCCCGAAGAGGCTCGAATGCTTGTCTGACACCATATTTGCCTGACGTGCAATCGATCTGCTAGAGGTTGCACCGCACACTGGAATGAGTGCTATGGCATTATCTCGTTTCTTTGGATTGTAAGGGTATAGCTGAGATTTCTACATACGCCTGTAGATAAAATGATCTGCATCAGTTGGGATAACCACTAGTCAGATCGGTACCCATATGCTCATATGCATTCTGTACGAGGGCTGTTTGGAAAGTAAAGCCCGATAGGTCATGGAATGGAAAATCCCATGAAGCTTTGCACAGTATGTTGGGCAGTGTCTCTAGAACGCCTGTCGATCGCATAACGTCGATCTTTTCACTTCTGAGCACACAGTGGCCAGGTAAAGGTGTCTGGAACAATAGTCTCCCGCCAGGTATGGGTGCTTGCTGTGGGGTTGCGCCTGATTTCATGCAACCCTACATAATGTACTTGTTGTGCATTTCCTTCTTCATGAAAGTTCTCGGCCGTACACTTCAAGGACAATGAGGACCTCGCTCCATCGGTTTCAGTGAGCGAGGTAGCGCAGTGGTTAGCACACTCGACTCAATTTTGGGAGGATGTCGGTTCAAACCCCCGTTCCGGCCATCCTGATTTAGGTTTTCCCTGGTTGGGGGCGCAGCAGCGAGGAGGTCCGTGCAGCGCAAGGGCAAACAGGGACCTCTGGCGGCGTGCTGCCACTGCCGGATCGAGGAGGGGTAGTTGTGAGAGCGACGACTTCGTTGCACACCGAACCCTGGACGTTTAAGTTGAGTGAAGAGTTAACTGCTAATGCAACCTCGACTATTCTGAGATATCGCCTTTGTTTGGCGGATTGTTGCTCTCAGGGCCGCTGAGCCTGGCGGCAACGAGTAAAGTGTTTCGAGGCGGTGAAATATTACAGCCGTCTTTCTCTATTTGTTATTCGTCATTGAATTTAGTATTATTCTTATTAGTGAAGTACAACCGGCGGTATTTTCTGCCTTGTGGCCGCTAACGTCACAGTTAGCTGCCCTGGAGGTTAGCGTACTTTTCCGGCAGTGTAACTTTCCTCGTCGTGTTGATGCTGTCCGACACTGCGTGTAGTCCGACAGCCTCTTCTATTGTACTGTGCATACTTTTTTGGGAGGTCTAACTTAGTTCTAGTGTCTCCTTCAGCGTTGGGTGTTTTCTGAAGACGTAGTGCTGTCTGTCTCTTCGCCATTGCCTAAAAATATTCCATTGTTGTACCAGTGATTGAACGTTAGGCAGATTGGTTAGTCGGTCGGTCGGTGCTTAACCTGCCCCTAGTTCGAGTTGCCATCCTGTTACGTGAGTACAACTCTCGGCTGCCTCTCTCACATTACCTTATGTTTGGGTAACTTTCCCAGGGCGACACTTGGAGCACTTGCTGAGAACCGCTTGTCCTGATTCGTTAGATTGTGATGTTTGTTTTACGGATATTTGTAGTTTTCTAATTATTGTTGGTGTGGCCTTCAGCCGAGCAATAATTTCAGTTCTTTGATGATAAGGCCTTCAACCGTGTTACAATAAGTTTTTTTGAAGCAAACTTGTTTTAAAAGCAAAGTATTTGTTGAAATGTGTGCTATTTGGATTGGTTCTTCTGACTTCTAATTCAGGCCTTCAGCCGTTTGTGATTTGAAGTTGTGTGTGGCCTTCAGCCGAGCAATGATTTCACTTCTTTTATAATAAGGCCTTCAGACGTGTTATAGTTTGTTTTAAAACGAAGTATTTATCTTAATATGTGCTATTTGGAATTGTTTTTTTGACTTCTAATTCAGGCCTTCAGCCGTTTGTTGTTTGAGGTTATTATTGTTGGTGGCCTTCGGCCCTAAAATTGTGGAATTTTTTTCTGCCATAAGGTCTTCAGCCGTGATACAGTCAATTGGCTCAAATGGCTCTGAGCACTATCGGACTTAACATCTTAGGTCATCAGTCCCCTAGAACTTAGAACTACTTAAACCTAACTAACCTAAGGACATCACACACATCCATGCCCGAGCCTATCACTTTACAAAGAGAAAAGAATTCCTGACGACAATGTAGCTCCGTAGTTTCTCATGAAACGCCGCGATCACTATCTGTTATTGATGACCCCCCACCCCTCCTTCTGCACAACATTCTCGAAATGCAACCGTCGGCCCAAAATAAACTTCATATGTAATTGGCCGGATGGCACTGTTTGTAAAACTTAAGATTCTGCGTGAGCGCAGGTGTTCGTCATGTGACGTTGTATGACTTCTGTGAACGTAGACCTGGGCCCCATAATGTACAGGGCGGATTGTGCCAGACATGGCTGGAATGCGACTCGCGGCATACGTGCTAAACAGTGCCTAGACCGCTGTGCGGTAGCTGCATGGGCGGTCTCATCGCCTCATCCCTTCACCCTCTCCTCTGAAAGGTGAGCAGCAACTACAAGTGGAGCCAGGCGGGACACGAAGTCCCGTCCTGGACTTCTGTACCTAGCCTGGCTCACGATAGTGAGCATAACTCTGACATTAATAAGTTAAAATCAATTATGAATAACACATGACATGGCGACTCCAGCAGTTGACTGAAATAAATGATGCTGGATGGGCCTACACTCGAGTTTATCACTGAATACAGCTCCATCAGTACCATTATGAACTACGGTACGAAAGAAAGATTGTGGACAGGTGGATTTTGTTTAATTATTTAGTTTTGAATATTGGAGGAGGGTTGAGGGATTGGGGGTGGAGTTTATGGATTGGTGTTGTCTGCCGGCCGAAGTGGCCGTGCGGTTAAAGGCGCTGCAGTCTGGAACCGCAAGACCGCTACGGTCGCAGGTTCGAATCCTGCCTCGGGCATGGATGTTTGTGATGTCCTTAGGTTAGTTAGGTTTAACTAGTTCTAAGTTCTAGGGGACTAATGACCTCAGCAGTTGAGTCCCATAGTGCTCAGAGCCATTTTTGGTGTTGTCTGACAGCTTTTTGAGGGCAGAGAACAGAGTTAATTTATTATTTGTTATCGTTCAGCTCTGGCTCTTTGCATTTGATAGTATTCTTCAGTTATTAGTTTTTGTGCTACATTTGAGAATTTGCAAGTAGTATAATGGCTGTTGCGTTGTTTTTCATATCCATAAGGCATTCGGCAAATGTAGAATGACAGCTGTTACTTTTTAAATGCTCTTCTGTTTCCTGTATATCTGGTATTGTAGTTTCTGCTTGTCTGTCCTATAAAAATTGATTTGCAGTCTTAACACGTCAAACAGGAGATCAGATAACAGCAGCAACATAATAGTGACAAAACAGAAGGAATACAAAGATAAAACCTTAAATTTCTACAGAACAACACCATAACAAAGCTAACCAGTGATACAACTCAAAGTTACCAGAAAGGTACGCAGCCTTTTCTAAAAAACACCTCATTTACATTCACAAAACAGAAAGTGAAATGGCTTAAACAAAGGACCCCGATGAGTTCCAACTTAACAGCTTATTAAAACTTTACGAAAGGGATATTGTGTTACACCCATTTTTAAATTTCAGAAGTAGACGCTCATGTAATCTAGCTAGAGAAATACATACATACTTGCAGATACATTATGTACAAAGAAAGGCTGTGCAAATAGTTAGAGATTTATTCGATGTTTAGAGAATGACACAGAGATGCTAAAGCAATTGAACGACAACTGCTTGAAGATAGATGTAAACTATACCGACAAAGCATACTTTCAAAACTTCAACAACAAGCTCAAAATGATGAATCTGGGGAAATACTAGTACCCCTTATGTGGCATTCCCATTGTAATTACAACGACATGATTCGGCTAATTACAGCATGCACAGAGGCATTGAGGCGATTATTCTTCCCACCCTAGAATGAGAAGATTTTGTAACAACTGGTACAAATGGAAGTACCCTCTGACATGCATTTCATAGTAGTTCACAGAGTATGGGTGTAGATGCAAATACTCACATCATTCGATATCATACACAGTTAAGCGAATGTCGTCACCACTGAAACCATCAACTTAATCAAATAACTATTAGAACAACAGAAAGACGTTCCCAAATACCACATAAAACGAATAAGGAGCACTATAAAACTAATCACATAGCAAAGCTGTTTCTCATTTGAGATCCAGTTCTTCTCATAAGATGGGCTTCTCATGGGATTACCAGTCAGTCGACTCCTAGCCAACATCTTCTTCAGTCACACTGAAAACAAAATACACACATCAAAAAGAGTTTTGCATCACTCCGGTTCCCAGAACTCCTGAAAATAGACGTTGACTGTGGATATCGTATCACAGACACAGTCTCTTTGACTGTTCAGAGATGTCACTAAATCCGCCCAAAGATGTAAATAACCATGCATGAGCAGCGAATATTAGACGGAGGCCGATCAGTTCCAGTCATGCCACCATGAAGGACGTACACGTCTCGTGTTGTCTGCAGTTCAACCATGCCCAGACGGTGAATAACGCGGTTCGAACGCGTCCGCATTGTTGCTATCTGCCAGGAAGGGCTCTCAACAAGCGAAGTGCTTAGGCGTCTCGGAGTGGACCAAAGCGATGTCGTTCGGATATGGAGGAGAGACAGGAACTGTCGATGACATGCCTCACTCAGGCCGCCCAAAGGCTACTACTGCATTGCATGACAGCAACCTACGTATTATGACTCGGAGGAGCCGTGACAGCTACGCCACGATGTTGACTAATGCGATTCGTGCAGCCACAGAACGTCGTGTTACGACTCAGTGTGCACAACAGGCTGCAAGAAGGGCAACTTTACTCCCGACGTCCATGGTGAGGTCCATCTTTGCAACCATGACACCATGCAGCACTGTACAGGTGGGCCCAACAATATACCAAATGGACCGCCCAGGATTGGCATCACGTTTCCTTCACCGATGAATGTCGCATATGGTTTAAACCAGACAATCGTCGGAGACGTGTTTGGAGGCAACCCAGTAAGGCTGAATGCCTTAGACAAACTGTCGAGCGAGGGCACCAAGGTGGAGGTTCCGTGCTGTTATAGGGTGGCATTGTGTGGGTCATGGAAGGCGCCGTAACGGCTGTACGATACGTGAATGCCACCCTCCAGCCGATAGTACACTCAAATCGGCAGCATATTGACGAGACATTCGTATCCATGGATGACAATTCGCGCCCTCTTCGTGCACATTTTGTGAACGACTTCCTTCAGGATAGCGACATCGCTCGACTAGAGTGGCCAGCATGTTCTCCACACACGAAACCTATCGAACATGCCTGGGATAGGTTGAAAAGGGCTGTTAATGGACGATGTGACCCACCAACCACTCTGAGTGATCTACGCCGAATCGCCGTTGAGGAGAGGGACAATCTGGACCAACAGTGCCTTGATGAACTTGTCGATAGTATCCCACGACGAATGCAGGCACGCATCAGTGCAAGAGGACGTGCTACTGATTACTAGAGGTACTGGTGTTTACAGGAGTTTGTATCACCACCTCTTGGTACCTCTATGTAGATGACATAATACGCCTTCTACATGAAATATCTAGTTGCTTACAACTACACACAACAACTTAACCACAGTTCACCCAAAAATAAATGAAATGTCCGGGCTAGCAGGACAAAGCGGATTAGGTTGTGGAAAGGGGTCAGAATAGGTTGCTTTCAGCTGCACTCAACATATAAAATTTATTTAGCAACACACAATATTACAATAAAGACGCAAAGCACTCAAAACTTTAAACGACCTCCCTTGATTAACTTTAGATCGGCTGAAGGCCACACTGAAAATCCAAGACACAAGGCCTAGGCAAGAAATTGAAATACAAGGTACCTCTGGAGGTTTCACCCAAAAATATTTTCTAAATCTTCAATCTAAAGAGACTGAAGGCCTTAGCAATTTAATTTTAATGGAACTTGGCTGGAGGTCGCATATTAAGCAATAAGAAGAGTTACAGTCAAAAGGCAGAAGACATTATTTTAAAACATTTCGTGCAAAATTCGGCTGAAGGCCCCATACAAAAGCATAACGACCTTATGCCTTAAGGGCAAGACAAGAACATTTATTTAAGAGATCTTGATACTCGGCTGAAGGCCACACATCAACCCAAATAGGGAAATTATTATGTAACACACAAGGAACGGCGCTCAGAAGTTTCCAAGGGTTGGCCTAAGATTGTAACAATAACGCCCGTTTAGGTGAGACTGGCAGCCTGTCCAACGACTTCTTAATTTGAAGGCAACCCAACCGACAGACAACCGACAGACCAATCAACAAAATCAGTTCCACTCCAAGCAACCAGCAAAATGACCACAAGATTTCAATACAACGATACACAGAATACTGGCGCCCACAACGATCAACAGCACCTCAGCTGTCGAACTACACGCCGCGCTGGACAGCAACGACACGAGGAGGAAAATACACTGCCAAAAATTACGTCAACGACCAGGGCAGGTAACCGGAACGTTAACGGCCACAAGGCAAAAGATACCACAGGTCAACTTCAATAACAGGGAATAAATTATGTTAAACTCCACAGGGAGACGGCTGGAGTCTTGGTGACTTAAATACACACACGTTGTTGCTCGCGGGAATGTCCCAAAAGCGACAACCAGGAACAAACGAAGAAATGTAAAGAGCTTAGGCTCGATAGTAGGTTAAGTGAGGACTCAACTTTCATGTCCAAGATCGGTGGGCGACGAACTTCGTAGCACTCGCAAGCGGCACCTCGCACTCCAAACGCGCTTGCACACTGCCAGCAGCCCCGTCCAGAGTACGCGCGACGAAGACTTCCTTGCTGCTCCACGCCAACCTGGCTCCCCAGGCCCGGAAACAGTGAAAGGACCAAGTATGCGTCGGGCGATGAGACGACCAACCGAACGACCAACCAGTGGTTGTCCCGCTCCAGTCTCCCTCCGTTGGACAGTTAACGTGTGTCGCGAGCGGTCGGCGAGCACTGGCTGTCCGTGCCTCACCGGCGCTCCATCCCTGACTTCACTGCTGCTGCGCCCCGACTGCATTGTTGTCCGTCTCCGACTTACTGCCAGACACACGACCAGAAAATACTATCGGGCGCTCCAGAGATAGTACGACAGTGCACTTAGCGATAAGCGCTGCTGCTGCTGCCACTCACGGACAGGTAAGGCGGGAAGTTTGTGACGCCAGTAAATGGAATAAGAAAATGAAGTGGCAGTACCGTAATGGAAGATGACAAATAATAAATGGCATGAACACGAGCTGTGCACGGCTCAATAAAATTCACCATAGAAACAGAAAATGACGAAATGTTTAACTTTCGCTGACCTCACAATACACAATACACGACCAACAGCAGTTTCCCAAATTCAGAAAAGTCGATACCAGCAGCACACCCCTACACATACATGTGTACTATCATATAATAGTGTAAAAGCTAGTCGTTTCCATTGTATGCTGCACAGACTGAACAAAACTCCACTCAGTGAAGATAACTACAAAAATTATTTACAGATAAGCAAGCAAATAGCTGTATATTATGGATATCTTACAAACATTGTAAGGAAAATAGATCACAAAAATAAAGTAGACGTCTGGAACTATAAATGTAGTCTACAGGACAAATAAGTCAGTACAGATAAAACTAAGGACAAACAATATTAATACAAACTAACTATATCTGTTATTTAGCAACTGACATTCCAGGAGTACAAGGCAATTTATTTATGACAACAAGCAGAAACTTTAATACCACATAAACAGAACATTAAAAAGTAACAGCGGTCAGTCTACATTTTCTGAACACCTTATGGGCATGAAACAACTAGAAAATTCTCACATGCAGTAACAGGCCCCTCAGAAGAACTAACAACTGATGAATACTGTCAGCTACAAAAAGCCGTAGTCGAAGGAAAACAAATAATAAATGAATACACAGCTCTCTGCAACAGAACTCACTCTGCCTTCAAAGAACTTTCACATAACACCAACCGATAAACAACCCCCCCCCCCCACCAACCCTTCACTCACTCCCCACCTTCAGCTGCTTACCTACGCAAACATGTGCACGCACACAGACACACACACACACACACACACACACAAACACGCAATCTTTCATATATGATTTGTTAATATTAGACCTAACGATAACATTCCCAGTCGTAAAATTTCGAAGTAAATAACTTTTGTACATTAAGTTCTGTGTGGTTGCAGATGACTAACTGTTGAAGTAAATGAGTGTAATAAAAAACATAAAAGCCCAGGAAAACCGTAGCATTTTGTAACAAGATATATATACTAAACTGTTTTCCAGATTTGTGAATACTGTCTTAAACCACAGATTTATATGTGTACAAGTAGTAAAGAGCATTTTTTCCTGTTCAATAGAAAGAAAATAAAAATCCCATTTATGATACTGAGAAACAGAAGAAAACACAAAATCGTGTTATGCTCAAAGCCAATCCCCACCACAAAAATAAATAAAATCTATCGAAAGTAAGTCATTCATGACACCTAGCAAAAATTTATATCAAGTGAATTCCATTTTATTCTTGTACAGGAGATATAATATTTATAAAAACATTGCAGATTGCTTGCTGGTTGCACAGGTACCATACTATCCTTTTTATATTGTAATATAGGACTACTGCAAGTAATCTATATTGTGAAGGCTGAAACCAGTTTAAATTATCATCTCCTATTTTTCTACCATTAATCGAGGGTCCATTACAACTAAATGCCATAATCAAATAATATGTTCCATGAGGACATACTTATTTAACTATTTTCAAAACTATATAACGTATTAACCAATGAAGCCTTTGTGCAACATTAAATATCAATTACAGAACAATTTTCAAAAATAAAGTACATTCAACTAATGTAAGAGGAAAACATATCGTGTTTTACGTACGAGTGTAACCCAAACACATCTACTGAATTAATATTCCTAAAATATAAATAATAACATTAAATTTTCCATAACGTCGGAAAAATTACAGACCTGTAAAATATAAGATCAGTTTTGGAATCATAACGAAAATTCCTTTAAGATAAAAAAATGGTAATGGACTCAAGTATGTTTGCTACCACATGGATATACATTAAATCGAATTTAATATGTAAAGGGAAAATTCATGTAAGGTTTTTATAGTATAAATAAATTAATGCTAGCCTTAAAGCTGCTTAATTCTATAGCCAAGTATATATTTAGACTTCGTTTTTGTAATTTCACTTCCCTTGAACTATTGGGAACAGAAACATCTTTAAATATGTTGAAGCGTCACTTGAAAGGGAGTTGATGCTGTCAGGTAGCGCAAACCTGCAAATACTTTCAACTTTAGTGAACACCGACCAAATACTGGCAAATGCGATGGCTAATAAAGTAAACGTTAATGTTTGATCCCGTACTTATATTGTAGACTTCAGGACACCAGATTTTATTAATTTCAAAACGTGTACACACTGCATTTCTACGTTATTCAGCATAATCTGCCTTCCACGATGAAGGCTGCATGCAAATATACAGACTGCCATGAAGTGAATTACATGCCTGAAGATGCACATGATTAGTATTTTTGTGCAAAGTATAGTGTAGGAATGACTATAATTGTGTGTAGTGAAATTGAACTTCAGCGGTAATAAATAATATTTATATGACACCTTAACGTTCAATGAAGAATTTATCTCTCACTGTCAATAATCTATTACAACCATATTTTTGAAGATGTTACCATAATATGTTATCTGGTGCAGCGTGAAATGTAGGTAGTAGAAAGTGACTCAGCGCTAACTCAAGGGAATCGCATAGGATATCTTTCCCCAGTTTTGTAATTCCCATTCGCGCATATTAATCTCACATGGCACAATTACACTTCCACAACACATAATTGCGAACGAGGCATCTTTCAATGATACTGGAAATTTTAACCTACGAAGCTATGCGCACTCTTTCGAATAAAAGTTTCAAACTTCGGTGTTATATTGTGATACACCGTCTCATAACCTGTATATAGCTCGAATACAAAGCATATTTCAAATGTTTAGGATTCGAATTCTCTGGGAGTTTCATTTACATCAACATACATAATCCATAAGCCACCGTACGGTGTGTGGCGGAAGATACTTTGTATCACTACTAGTCATCTCCCTTCCTGTTTCACTCGCAAATCGATGGAGGAACGACTGACATTATACCTCTGTACGAACCCTACTTTCTCTCGTGCTCTTGGTCCAAATGCGAAATGTACATGGGTGGCAGTAGGATCGTTGTACCATCAGCTTCAAATACAGTTTCTCTAAATTTTCTCTGTAGCGTTCCTCGAAAAGAACGTCGCCTGCTCTCCAGGGATTCCCATTTGAGCCCGAAGCAGTTTCCAGAAATTTTGGAAAATGTTTCTTGGTGTCGCTTTCATGTCCCTGGACATTCAACGAGACCTCAGTTTTAGAAATTTTTTTTTCTCTTGCCCTTTTTCGTGTTGATTCACTTGCTAGTTGCCAGCTGCGTGATTTACATTTGTTTTCTCGTGACAGTGCTGGACTCATCTGACTTTAACATTACACTTCAACACAAAATATCAGACAGCGTTAGTATTGTTCTTTGATTGAAAATAGGTGTTACTGAGACAAGTAGGGCACTAATTTACCGTAGTCCAGGAACATTTAGCGTCGCATCTACAGAAGTGTTAATTTGTGAAACCAGTACCTCTGTAGGGTCTACTACATTTCACAGATTACGAATGATCTTTCAGCGTCATTGACAAATTACTACGATACTGTTTTTTGATAAAAATACAGAAGAGGAGCTGAGTCCCCACTTGATCATTTTTTAACTGTAAAAAATTGCTCTAAGCGTGCATTCCTACTCAAGAGGGAAGGTGAGGCAGCGAAATTATGCAGAGATACCACTTCCGCAGGTTGTGCGACAGATAAGGACGTCGCCGGCAGTTTTCCATTACTCCACTGCAAGATTGCGCCAGAAGCATTTCCTTCTGTAGATAAAACTCTTTCGCATCGCCCTCACGGCAATTCTCCAAATTAGAGAAAAGTGTCGCCTGTAGCCAACTTGGGGCTCATGTGAGGTGCTGTGTTACAATTTCTGTTACAGTATCACATCAGACAAGTTAAAAAGAAAAATTATACTTTACATTCCCAAAATTTATGATTCAAACTGAGAAAGATAAATCTGTCGTATATCTGTAATTATATTATTACAAATGGAAATTAATCATTCTGATGTTCTTCACTGCAGCTGATTTTCCAGGACTATATTTCAACGTTGAAATCAAACCTCTGTACACGGTTCGGTACTTAACACAGAACTTTTTTATTGTTGTTGAGAACATTGAAAAGAGTTTCACCACAGTTAATGGAATATTTTGTGTGGCAGCTAAATAAAATGATTTATCTTGTGTATTCTTGCAATATACCGAATGAATACGTACATAGTTAAAATATTTGAAATATACTGAATAAGTACATAGAAAGATTTGCAATAATCACTACCGTATATGCAGGGTGTTAGGGATGTAAGAGCAGATATTTCTTGTGAGGGCTGAGAACAGTGTTCGTAACAGTTTCACATCAGTGTTTACTTATTTGCAAACTTTCAGGTTAGTTAGCACCTCCAAGTACGAGTGGCATAAGCGAGATATTAATGTTTCTTTACTCCTGAGCAGAAGATCAAGTACTGAAGTGTGGACGCGTCAGTCTATACTTACAAGCGTAGTTCTATTTGCGGAACACTTTAAGATCGTGTAGAAAACATCAGTACATAGTTAGAAAGATTTGCAATAATCACTACTGTATATGCAGGGTGTTAGGGATGTAAGAGCAGATATTTCTAGTGAGGGCTGAGAACAGTTTTCTTAACAGTTTCACATCAGTGTTTACTTATTTGCAAACTTTCAGGTTAGTTAGCACCTCCAAGTACGAGTGGCATAAGCGAGATATTAATGTTTCTTTACTCCTGAGCAGAAGATCAAGTACTGAAGTGTGGACGCGTCGACGCAAAGCGGACAGTCTATACTTACAAGCGTAGTTCTATTTGCGGAACACTTTACGATCGTGTAGAAAACATCAGTGATCTCTTTGCGGGAAGACAGATACAGAGAAAAAACAACAACGCACTGAACGGGATACGTATTAAGGTACCAATGACAACAGTAGCTACACCTACACCCCTAACATCCTACATAAAGGATGAAGCAATCATAACTCCACCGACAAACTCTCTGAGGTTGTTGGGACACATTGTGTGCTGTGATTTGCTCTGCTGTGAATATGTGCGGCTTTGTTTTCTTTGTTGCAGGGCATTTAACCAATTAGCAAAATTCTTTCTTCCATAGACATATACATATTTAAACAAAAATTGTATGCACAACAATGTGCTGTTTTGTTTTCTCTCTCGCAGTCGTGTTTCACAGAAAACGGAAAAGCTCTTTTTTATGACGTATCAGCTTATGATAAGACCACAACTACGGGATCTGAAGGCTAAAGAACAGACAAAGAGGGAGGAGTAGAGAAGAAGGAGCCAGTAAATGCACGTAGAGAGTGGGACGCTGGAGACAGGGAGGGGTGAGGAGGAGATGGAGAGGAAAGGGAGGAGGAGGAGATGGACAGAGGGACGGGTGAGAAGGACATTACGACGTATGTCCAGTTCCAATACGTGTTAGGTGTTTAGCAAATGCGAAGGATTCCTGGCTTCGCTAATAATATATAACTAAGGATAGATGGTTATACGCACCCTTGGTCTAGGGGTAGCATCTGTGATTAGTAAGCAAAACGTCCTCTGACCGGAGTTCGAATCCCGCCACTGTTTAAACTTTGAATAATAATCAGCATTTGCAGCCAAAGACATCCGGCATAAGAAGTCACCATCGATCTGCCAACGGCCTTGTCAAAGAGGGCGTAGGAGTGGACAGAGGTTCAGGGCACTCTCTTGTCCTGGGTGTGAGAAACTGCTCCTAAAGGCGGAAGAATCAGCAGTGATCAACTGCATGAGGATGCAGAATGCATTAAAGACACGTAACGTGTATGCACAGGTCATGTGGCCTGTAATTGAAAAGTGTCATGATGATCTCTCCATTGGCAAAAGATTCCGGAATAGTCTCCCATTAGGATCTCGGTGAGGGATTGCAAAGGGGAGGAAACCTTGAGTAAATACTGAATTATCAACGAAAGAGTGGCGTCAAAGAATGGGGGCGTGGAATGTCCGAAGCTTGGACGTGGTAGGGAAACTAGAAAATCAGAAAAGGGAAACGCAAATGCTCAATCTAGATATAGTAGGAGTCAGTGAAATGAAATGGAAAGAGGACAAGTATTTCTGGTCAGATGAGTATAGGGTAATATCAACAGCAGCACAAAATGGTATAACGGCAGTAGGATTCCTTATGAATTGGAAGGTTGGACAAAGAGTGTGACTGTGAACAGTTCAGTGAGAGGGTTGTTCTTTCGACAGCAAACCATCACCGACAACGATAGTTCAAGTTCCTATGTTTATCAGAATGGCAGACTCAGCATATAGCCCTCGGTGACATTAAAAGCAAAGGTGGTAACATTAAGAGTGCAATGGTAATTCCACTGCTGAACGCAGAGGAGAGAGCGGATAGGTGGAAAGTATATATTGAAGTCTTATATGAGGGGGAAGATTTGTATGATATTATAGAAGAGGAAACAAGAGTCTATTTGGAACAGATAGGGGATCAAGTATTAGAATCAGAATTTAAAAGAGCTTTGGAGGACTGAAGATCAAATAAGGCAGAAGGGATAGTAACATTCAATCAGAATTTCTAAAATTATTGGAGGAAGTGGCAACAAAACGACTATTCATGTTGGTGTGTAGACTATGAGAGTCTCACGATATACCATCTACTGTCGGAAAAATATCAATTCCGAAGATTGCAAGAGTTGATAACTGCGAGAACTATCTCACAATCAGCTTAACAGCTCAAGATGCTGACAAGAATAATATACAGAAGAATGGAAAGGAAAAATGAGGATGAATTAGATGACGATCAGTTTGGCTTTAGAACAGATAAAGGCACGAGACAGGCAATTCTGGCGTTGCAGTTGATAATGGAAGCAAGAATAGAGAAAAATCAAGGTACGTTCATACGATTTGTCGACCAGGAAAAAGCTTTCGACAGTGTTGAATGGAGGAAGATGTTCGAACTTCTGAGAAAAACAGAGGTAAGCTATAGGGACAGATGTGCAATATACAATATGTACAAGAGCCAAGAGGCAATAATAAGAGTGGACGACGAAGAACGAAGTGCTCGGATTAAAAAGGGTGTAAGACAGGGATGTAGTCGTTTCCCTCTACTATCCAGTCTGAACATCGAAGAAGCAATGATGGAAATAAAAGAAAGTCTCAGGGTGGAATTAAAATTCAAGGTGAAAGGATAGCAATGATACGATTCCCTGATGACATTGTTATTCTGAGTGAAACTGAAGAAGAATTACATGATCTGCTAACTGCAATGAACAATCTAACGAGTACAGAATACGGACTGAGAGTAAATCGACGAAAGACGGTAGTAATGAGACGCAGCAGAATTGAGAACAGCGAGAAACTTTTAACTTTTGGATTGATGGTCACGAAGTAGATGAAGTTAAGGGATTCTGCTATCTAGGCGGTAAAATAACAAATGGCTGATGGAGCACGAAGGACATGTAAAGCAGGCTATCGATGGCAAAAAGGGCATTCCTGACCGAGAGAAGTTTACTAGTATCAAAAATAGGCCTTAGTTTGAGGAAGAAATTTCTGAGAACGTATGTCTGGAGTACAGCATTGAATGGTAGTGAAACATGTACTGTGGTAAAACTGGAACAGAAGTGAATCGAAGCAATTGAGATGTGGTGCTACAGACTAATGTTGAAAATGAGGTAGACTAATAAGGTATAGAATGAGGAGGAAAGGAATATGTGGAAAACACTGATAAGGAGAAGGGACAGAATGATACGACATCTGTTAAGACACGAGGGAATGACTTGCATGGTACTAGAGGGAACTGTAGAGGACAAAAATTGTAGAGGAAGATAAAGATGAAAATTGAGGATGTAGATTGCAAGTGCTCCTTTGAGATGAAGACGTAGCACCGGAGAGTAATTCATGGCGTGCCGCATTAAATGTATGAAAAAGATTGTCGTGAGCCGGTTCCAGTGTACGAGCATCACGGAGACGGCGAAGGTGATCGGCTGTTCACGTGTTACTGTCATAAGCACGTATAGAAGGAGCTTGAAGAACGGTGAAAGCACGAGTCAAGGACCAGCCCACATGTCAGAACGTGGTGATCGTAGGCTTGCTGTTTCTGTAAAACGGGATAGGAGAAAGCTGTGGCCGGCCGGTGTGACCGAGCGGTTCAAGGCGCTTCAGTCTGGAACCGCGCGACTGCAACGGTCGCAGGTTCGAATCCTGCCTCGGGCATGGATGTGTGTGATTTCCTTATGTAAGTTAGGCTTAAGTAGTTCTAAGTTCAAGGGGAATGATGGCCTCAGATGTTAAGTCCCATAGTGCTCAGAGCCATTTTTTGAGAGCTGTGGAAGACCTGACGAGACAGTACAACACCGGTGCAGGCATAAGTGTTACGGAGCGCTCTGTTCAGTGCACATTGTTCAATACGGGACTCACAGCAGACTTTCCTACCTATACCCTGGGACACTCGTGTTCACTTTCTCTGTTACTGTTCTCTAAAGGGTACCCCATGAATGTATTACTAGCTGCATCTGGACGTACTGTTCGAAATGCCGTTCCTCTTCGTATGCATGAGAGCTTTGTAATGTAATCGGTTTTCACTGATAATAGTCTAGCCACCCTCTCCTTCTGCAGTAAAGCTATTTGATAAAATCTGCGCACTTGTACAATTTTTTTTTTTTTTTTTTTTTTTTTTTTTTTTTTTTTTTGCACTCCACGGTATACGGCAATTTTCAGTATTGGAGTGGTCACATTTTATGCCTGTTATAAGACAGTTGTAAGTGTCCGTGCCATGTACTCTACGCTGCGGCCGGCAATTCCTAGTCAATTTCTGCACTTAGTTTTTTCCAGTTATCCATTCAAAATTATATCGAAGGTGACTGTGTTCCTTTTTTGTAAACCAGGATCCGACAAAATGATCATGGCGGCAGGAAGGACGTCGGGCCACGCTCTACCACCATTGTTGCCTATTCCAGATAAACATGCAGATCTCGTGTGGAAAATGGAGAAGAAGATTGAAATGCCGGCTCCTTAATGGTTTAGCGACAGTATATATTCAGAAAACGAAATTTTCCCACTGAGCACACCAGCGACTAAGTCCACCTGCTATTGAATTCGGAGGCATTTGGCGTTCCTACACAATGGGAATCTAATGAGTACAGAATATGGATTGACAGAAAATCGAAAAAAGACGAAAGTAATGAGGGGCAGCAGATATGAGAACAGCGAGTAACTTAACATCAGTATTGATGGTCACGAAGTAGATGAAGTTAAGAAATTCTGCTAACTAGGTAGTAAAATAACCAACGACCGACGGAGCAAGGAGGACGTCAAAACCAGACTAGCAATGGCAAAAAGGGCATACCTGGTCAAGAGAAGTCTACTGGTATCAAACATAGGCCTTAATTTGAGGAACAAATTTCTGATAATGTACGTCTGGAGAACAGAATTCTATGGTAGTGAAACATGTACTGTGAGGAAATCGGAATAGAAGAGCATCGAAACATTTGAGGTGTGGCGCTACAGACTAATTCTGAAAATTAGGTGGACTGGTAAGGCAAGGGATGCGGACGTTCTGCGCAGAATCAGGGAGGAAAGGAAAAGACACAGGATAATAGGACATCTCTTAAGACACGAGGGAATGACTTCCGTGGTAGTAAAGGGAGCTGAAGAGGGCAAAAACTGCAGAGGAAGACAGGGATTGGAATACATCCAGCAAATAATTGAGGACTTAGGTTGCAAGTGCTCCTCTGAGATGAAAAGGTTGGGACAGGATAGGAATTCGTGGCGGGCCGCATCAAACCAGTCAGAAGAATGATGAACCAAAAAGAAAAAAAAGACAATGGAAACCAACGCACTGGCATGCATATCAACATTTCTGCCTCTAGCAGATGGGAACGAAGCCTAGACGGCGACTCGAACACACTCGTTGTCGTAAGTCTGTCGAGCTATAATTGTCGTCGATGTTCTATGGTACTTTCGGGCCTTGCGTTAGTTGGCGTAGACACAATTTGTGACCCAAGAAAGGCACGTTACTGTGTGAAACCTATCAATTGGTCGTACACAGACGTCGGTGTTGCACAATAATCTCCGTGCGAATCAACATATTACTGCATGAGCAATCTGCTCCCGGAATCGATCACCGCGCTCAGTTAGAGTTCACTCACTTGTGAAGCCTGACAGTAACAAGACATGTCGATTAAACTTTTACTTTGTAGACTACGACAATTTATCTACGCATCGAATGAGCAACGTATTGAGTCGGATGTGGTTGTTTAAGATTGTGGCTACTTTAATTTGGAATGAAAATAGTTGAAACTTTTCTCCGTACGATGTATGGAAAATCTATTCGAAGTCATCACATCCTACAATGATATTTTGTCCTGTGTGTAGAAGGAAAAGGAAACCATAAGGACTAGATCGCGTTTTGCATGGGTAGCCAAAACAGCTGCGCAGCCTGTCTTCGCACACGTGTGTCTCGCTTCATAGCTAACACGGTATTCGCAGAAATTGTGAATGACCGAATCCTTGGCTGGAGAGAAGTGTCACAGAACACAAAAACGAGAATACGGGTATTCCATCAGAACCCACTCCGCAGGCACGTGTGCTACCCTTTGCCTTCGTTATCAGATGTCTCGGGTTTTCTCCTTAATTATTCGTAAGCTTGGCGTACGTAGAGTTGGAGAGGCCATGACTAGCTAATATAACCGTCCCGCAGCAGCCAATTAACGCTGCGACGGACGGGTCACCGTCAGAAATGAGTCCGACTGGCCACTGCTGCTGTCAGTGGCATCCCACTGCCTGTTTTCCTTCATAGGACATAATTACTAGAGAGATATTTTTATTCACCTGTGGTAGTAGTTTTCTTTTAATCCTGCAGCAAAGCGTCTAAGATACATTACTTGTATATGTAATATAATTTTTGTTGTTAATGGACTACAGCTGTCAGTAGACGGAGCTGTCTTTAGATTAGCAGCTAGCCTTCCAAGCTGCATGGGTGATAAGAATGACGGTTGGTCATGACTGAGCCGCACCACTAAGACACGTTGTCACCGCCGTCAAGTGTGCGTCAATGATGAAAGAATTGCTTAATCATACTATTCCAGCTGTTGTTATTTCAGAGTTAACTTACTGATTTTTTAAAGAAATAAAAGAGTAAGTAAAATTATTAGTTCCATCTACAAAGAGAATGCTGCACGTTAGATAGTGTGTCGGAAGGCACTTCAAGCTGGACCGTCGGAGAGCTTGTGTCGTAATGTAATTTTGACAGTCACACTGGTTGATTAATCCTGTAGAGAACTCGGATTTTGCCTACTAACTAATAAGCATACCAACTAATAAGCATTGTTAACAATATAGGACATGTCTATTAGCAGCAACTATGAGGAAGTTTCCAATTACTAATGTACACAGCCAATCTTCGTCGGAATTTATTTTTATGCTTGTCCAATGTTTCAGCGCTAAGCGCGTCTTCTTCAGAAGGACAAGTAGTTGCATAAAAATTGTTCTGACGTCAACAAACAATATCTGGCTACCAGTTATGAATACAAATGGTTACATTTCTTAATTTTAAAATAAACAGTTACGTTTTTCTCCTTTCCTTAAACATCAGCCTTCCGACTGGTTTTTTGCTAACAGCCACCACTGCCTTTCTTGTGCCAACCTCTTCATCTGAGAACTAAACTTGTAGCTTAGGCCCTCAGTTATTTGGTGGATGTATTCCAATCTACGTATTCCTCTACAGTTTTTAATCTCTACAGCTTCCTCTAATACCATAGAAGTTATTCCGTGGTGTCATAACGGATGTGCTGCTATCCTGTTCCTTCTTCTTGTCAGTGTTTTCCATGTGTTCCTTTCTTCGCTGTTCTCTGGAGAATCTCGTCATTTCATACCTCATTAGTCTACTCAGTTTTCAAGATTCTTCAGTAGCATCACATCTCAAAGGCTTCGATTCACTTCCCACAGTCCATGTCTCACTACCATACGATGCTGTGCTTCAAGTGTAGATTCTTAGAAATCTCTTCTTCAAGTTCAGGCCAATACTTGACACTGATAATCTTATTTTGGCCAGGAATGCCCTTTTTTCCAGTGCTAGTCTGCTTTTTATCTTCTCCTTGCTCCGCCCGTCATGATTTATTCTGCTGCTTAGGTTGCAGAATTCCTTAACTTCGTCTACTTCTAGATCCTTAGCGTTTCACGCTGCTCTCACTTCTCCTACTAGTCACTATTAACGTCTTTCTTCGATTTACTCTCACTCCGTATTCTGTACTCATTAGACTGTTCATTCCATTCAACACATCTAGTAATTCTTCTTCACTGTCACAGACGATAGCAATTGAGCCGTGCGTGGCTCGTGTTCGCGCCATCACGTATTTTACACCCTGTTTTTTAACGTACTTACGCCTCACTACGTTAATTTAAACTACTACTTTCACCCAGTTGCTGCTTTGCCTGACTGTGACTGGCGCTAGCAGCGCGTATCGATATATCCCCTCTCGTAGTATCTTTGCTCGACTGCTGCTACTTCCCGGTCGTTGTCTGTCGTAATGGAGTTCGGGTGGCGACTTCAGATCTGCCAGTCAGTTGGAACGCGCCTGGAGGGCAGTCCGGACCTGCCAGTCAGGGAGTTGTAATGCGGCACCTGTGCTGTCGGTTTGGAGCAGTAGTGAGGCCTCCGTCGACATGGCTCGCCCGACCATTGCCGACACGCATCACTTGAGACGGGCCACGGTCATGGTGGATCGTCGGTCGGTCGTCCTACCGAACGACGTGTTTTGGCTCGCCGATCGTTCATGAGTCGGCTGTGTGTGTGTGTGTGTGTGTGTGTGTGTGTGTGTGTGTGTGTGTGTGTGTGTCTGCATCGACTCCCGATTGTCTGTTTGTGCTTAGTTACTGTTGGGTATCGTCCAGGTGTTTGTGCAAGTGTTTGTCAGGTTGTGTGTGTAGTTTCCGTTGTTTCTACTGACGACGATTTTAGATGTTGTCGGCATTCTGGCGTGAGTCGGTCGGTTGCTGCGGACCAGGTAAGTTATCTCCACGTGATGCAGTCGACTGGCTCCACTGGCGGTCCCTGTGCAGTGTCGGAGCGTGTATGGAGCTGTCCCATCGCTACAAGCTGCGTGGTTCACCGACCCAGGACGTCAAAGATGAGTAGTGGATTCAACTACCCAAGCCACATCCATTCATGTTGTGGCGGTTCGTTTCAGTGGTTCGCTGTTTGGGAGTTTTTCCTGTGGGCAACAGAGAGTGTTTCTATTGCTGAAATTTAGCCTCCATGCGGCGCAATTAACTATATAGGTTGACTACGATTCGAGTGCACCAGTGGAATTTTCTACCTTGTGGCCGTTAGTGTTCCGGTTACCTGCCCTGGCCACTAAAGTAATTTCAGGCAGCGTCCTTTCCTCACCTGTTGTTGCTGTCCAACATGGTGTGTTAATTTTGACAGCTAATAAATACTTCATTGTGGATGTAGTGGACTGACAAGGCAGCCAGTCCACAGTGACGGGTAGCCGAAAGGGCACACGTACACACACGCCGACTGGCGCGAAGTCTGGAACAGGATTCGTAATGAATGTGATAAAGAAAAGAACGTAGCTACTAGAACACTTAACTTTTATATCGTCCTTTGGTATACAGCAATCTTGATGAGACAAGTGAGACTATCTTGAGATACATGCAATGGTACAAATGGCGCCTTGCTAGGTCGTAGCTATTAACTTAGCTGAAGGCTATTCTAACTGTCTCTCGGCAAATGAGAGAAAGGCTTCGTACGTGTAGTCGCTAGCAATGTCGTCCGTACAACTGGGGCGAGTGCTAGTAAGTCTCTCGAGACCTGCCGTGTGGTGGCGCTCGATCTGCGATCCTGACAGTGGCGACACGCGGGTCCGACATGTACTAATGGACCGCGGCCGATTTAAGCTACCACCTAGCAAGTGTGGTGTCTGGCGGTGACACCACAGTGGATTATCACGTTCGTAACCTTTTGTGTTTCAGTTGTCATGTATTGGTTGATGGCATGCAAGTCGTTGTGTCCGTCGGTCCGTGGCTGTCCGCTGGTTGGGTTCCGACGGATCAAGTGTAGTTTGGCTCACCACCTGTCTCACCTAAGTGAATGAGGGCAGACCGACCTCCCTGGAGGCTTCTGACTGCCGTTGCATTTATTGTCTTTCCCACCAGTGTTTTAAGTATCTGTTTTCAGCTACTTAAAATTTAAGGCTTATAGCTACATTTTTTAAAAATTTTGGAAAATTAATTGGGGGCTTTCAGCCTTGCAACTTTATTCTTAGAATTATCTTTCAAGCTTAAACATTGCGGCCTTCTGCCTTTAAAAGATTATGGTAATATATTTTAAAATTTTGAAAGTTAATGGTGGCCTTCAGCCATTTGTATTGCAGCTTGCATATGTTTGTTGTATCTACTTTGCCTTGAGGCTTTCCACCTAGCTGTGACATGTTTTTTAATTATTTTATTTGCTATTTTAACTGCATTTTTATCTTGTTGATTTTTAAGATTTCTTGTGTGGAGGCCTTCAGCCGTGAAAGAGTTGCATTTGGTAAAGGTTTGGCTATGTGCCGCTTTGGTTGTAAATGTGTTATTAAATTTTAATAAATTACAATTTTGAGTGAACCTGACCGACACCTTATTTGGCCCTTTCCATAATCCTAATCACCTGTTCTGCCCAGCGGGGTTTAGCGGGCATCTCAGCAGTGTCATCAGCGAAACTTATTATTGCTATCCTTTCGCCCTGAATTTTAATCCCACTCTTGAATCTTTCTTTTATTTCCATTATTGCTTCTTCGATCTATAGAACGAACAGAAGGGGCGAAAGACTGCATCTCTGTCTCACACCCTTTTTAATCCGAGGGGTTCGTTCTTGGTCTTCCAATCTTATTGTGCCCTCTTAGTTTTGTACACACTGTATACTGTCCGGCTTTCTCTATAGCCTATAACTCTACCGGCTATTATTAAAATAGTAATACGCCAATAATGTTATTCCTGTGACATGATTTCTTTTTTTGTGACTGTGACTGAATGTAATGGAAAGGTATCGGACCAAGTTTGTTCCCCTAAAGGTTTCTATTGAAAGAAAGCAGTTGCAAGGTGAACGGGAATCAGACCAAGGTTCTATTAGTAATCAAGTAAATTGTAATTACGTAAATGGTAAAGATCACCAGGCGAATTAGGGGAAGTTGTATTCCTGTATTTGCATGGTTGACAAAAAAGTTAACTATGTCAGGTCACTTCACTTGATGCTAAACTCCTGTTTTGCTGATAAGATACAACACAGTGATACTATTTAGCAAGCAATCTACCAGTGAATTGACTTGAACTATACAGGAGAAGTGTTAATGTGTGTAGGCAACAAATGGCTCTCAATAACACTTACTACCTGTACATTACAATATGAAGATAATTGATAGGTACTGGTAAATGATTACTAATGGCGGAGCACTACTGACATGGTTAAGAGGTTCTTTTGTCAGTCTGATTACAGGAAATTATTTCTATTGAAATAGTTATGAAGTAAGTGTGTCTTTAGCACTGATTATTATTAGTATTCTTAAGGAACATTCATTACCGTAATATTATTTAGCGTAAATGGAATATTTTAGCACCTGTATCTAGTATAGTTTAAATAACTGTAGCCAGTTACTTATTCCTGACTGCTGTTATGGTAAAATAACATTTAAATTTCGTCCAGCAATTAGCATGGGGACTCAGAAATAATTTATCGGTAGATTCAGATCGTGGCTGAACACTTTAGTCACAGCACAGTATCGGAAACACTGTTACCTAGATAAAACATGAAATTGTAAACATTATTATTTCAACAATAAGAATCTTTGAGTGCAGCTGTCCATTTACGAAAACTTCTTGAATATTTCAAAACTTATGCCCACTAAATAACTATGAAATTTACAACTCCACGAAGTTTGTTAGCTTTTATAAGGAAAATAATTGATTTTCAGTTCAGTAAATTAGGATACTCGGGTTCAACGTAGCGCTTGGGATAGTACCCTGTCTAGATGAATGACTAAGGATAAAATACGGTGGCTTGACACAGAGTTTACAGAACACAAAATTATTATTGAAAACGAAACCCTATAACTGGCCCATGCAGTGATACAGTACTTAATTGATTATTTGAACTGAAAGAGGTGGCAACGTCGATATCCTGTGCTGTTCAAAAAGGCGGCGAAAGTATCCATGGCACCTCGCGTGTAACAAGCTTTGAGAATCCTCTTCTTAGCGCCGAATTTTCATAGTACAGAGCTAACCAGGGTATGCAGTGAATAACAAGCCGCATTACTTCAACATCCGAGGAACCCTTTGCCTGATAGCCACCGACTGACTCATCTCACAAAGAAGCCTTGCATTTAGACGGCCAGATTCACATTTTCTATTCGCGCCTAGCCAGTTCTGTTGAGGAGGGACTTCTCTCCAAGTTTTACATGATTGCAAACCTACTTTCCCTATGCATGAACCAGTATTTCAATTAAATTTTTAGCTCTTTATATTCTTTACAGCACATTACTTTTGAAATTACATCTGTCGATTAATTACAATTATATAAATTATAAATAACGAATAAAGCATTTACATGGATGTTACATCAATGAGTGACATTGATAAAGTAGACAAAGAAGATAGATAAGCCATTACAGATAATTACAATAATTGCCCCATGTTTCAGTGATGTTTCCTGTTAGGGATACAGCAGTGAAACATCCGTATCCTCTCAAACAGTGTTGGGCGAAAGAGAAAAATTTTGCAAACACATCGCAACAGCATTCACTTTACATAAATAATAATACAAAAACAAAGAACATCGTTTCAATTCGTTCACATAAGAGCACCATTAGTTACATTTACGGTACATTTCACTGTGGAGAAGAAATTATGTGTTATATAGAGAACTGGATAGCAATAGCTACACCCACATGATAGGGACACATAAATAAGAGAACACTTAATACACACATACAAGGGAGAAAGAACGATGCAAACTTTTACATAAACGTTATTTAAATTTTGTTCAGTATTTATAGTTGTTTAATTCCATAATTTTAAAAAAAATACTACTGAAGATTTTACTTTCAGTTTGTGTGTATCAATATGAATCACGAAAAATTATTACTTTCACCAGATAAGTGATTTTAGTTGCCTTAATTTTTTATGCAGTTCATCAAAATAATACAACACTATTTACAATAAGCGTAAACTTTCTCACTGCCCCTCCGAAACTTCAGGCAGTTAACCTACCCATTTCACACATTGGCGTTCATTTTACTAAGCTACAGCTCATTATGCAGTGTAGCTTTCTAGTAGTATGTCATTTTACTTTTTGGGAATGTCCGTTTCTTTCTATACATAGTTACATAGCTAAGAAACTGAAACTTAGAAACATATGTTAGCAGAAGTATGACAGTAATTCTTCACATCATAACATGTGTAACAAAACATACTTTGTAAAAAGTAAGCATATTACAATTCAGTAAGTATTATTTATGCAATGTTTTCAAAGAGTTCTTCTTCTTTTTCTGGTCTGTGGACATAGGTTTCAAGTCCACTATGTTACAAACATATAAGGGCTTCTTTGATTTCGTGTACACCAGGTAGTATGCGTTAGTGTAAGGAGTTCCTTGCACTTCAGACGGGTCATTCTAAATAAATTTGGAGATAAACCTGCCCCACACCCTCTAATTATGGTGGCATTATGTGCTACTCTACACAGTATAATTACATTTCCCTGATCTTTCCATTATACGTCTTAAAGAGATCTTATTCCATCCCAAGGGATGTTGTCTACTTGTACTTTGTCCGTATGATGGGGATTCTTTGGTTTTGGGAGTTCAAATTCTTTCGCGACTTGTATCCGTTTTCATTAATCGTCAGGTGGTTCTTTCTTTATTTCTTGGTTCTGTGTTTACTTCAGAGTTTTGTTTTGTCATGACTTTATCCGGTGGTACAAAGTAACATTTCGTCACGCCTTCCTCGATTTCTGTTACAATATTTTTTCGTCCGAACAGTTATGTATACCTGACCATTTTGGGTCACTGTTCAGTTATAACAGAAACGTCTTTCTTAGGCACTCGTTAATTTCCTCCTCTCACCTTTTGTCGGTTCTTAAATACTCAGTCATGGCTTCCTCCTAATGTTATCAGTTCTTTTTCTTTGAGAGCAGGCTCTTCATCTGAACAGCCATTTACATCGGCTGTCTTTACTTCGTATTTTGTTTGGTCTTCGTGAACGTCAGTAATTAGTAAACATACCTCTGTGTACTTCTTCCGGCCTACCGACAACAGTGTATTCTGCTGGCGATTCGTTAGTCAGGAACGCTTCGTCAGCAATGCTGAGGATTTCATCTTCCTCCATTCTCCTCATTGCGATCATATTTCTTTTTTTACTATTAATCTGGTTATTACTGGCAGTTCGCGTACTTTGCGCGGTGCCCTTTTCCTCACTACTTGCCACCTCTTTACTAATTGCTGCTAGACAAACTTCACCCGGTGCTAAATATTTCCATTTCCACCTTGCTGTTGGGTCACGTCGTATTCTCGGCGTCCTTTTTTTCTCCTTTCACCTTTACGTAACCTTTTGGTCGCATAATTCCTTTTGAAATACTCCCACTCGCACTGCTTCAGCCCTTGATATAGGTCATCGATGTGTTCACACCAACTAGTAATCTTTGAAAACTCATTTTCGCTAATTTCAGCGTTCTTCGAAGTGTCGTCGGCTCCTTCTTTTCGCCTACGAACATGTTCACGCTTTCTCTTGCCCTGGTGTTGTTATCTACCGCAGCAGGTTCATTGCATTCTATTCTGACGTCCCCATTCTGTTATACTGCCGTAATTACAGCTTCCATACGAACAGCTGATCGGTCTGATGTATTCTTCGCTGGCAGTCTCTCTGTCCGCACGCTAGTATACGTTTCATCGCCTGCCTGCCGTCACTCTTTCCTGAACATATCTGTCGCTTTGTTTGCAGCGACTGTGGCGCTTCGCAGACGTTCTCTCGAGTATTATATTCACTTCATCTGCGCCGGTATTGTTTCTTACATTTGAGCCGTGAAAATCTGTCCGTGTTAGTTTCGCCCTAGTTTTCCGCATGGTTGTTGTCGTGATAATGTCACGCTGCAAATCCTCTTACGCGAACGGCTGAAGAACCTGACCTCTGCACCTACCTCGTTGAACAATATTAACGCGATACCTATCGCTGTCATTTTGTTCATTGGTTCAAATGGCTCTGAGCACTATGGGACTCGACTGCTGTGGTCATCAGTCCCCTAGAACTTAGAACTACTTAAACCTAACTAACCTAAGGACATCACACACATCCATGCCCGAGGCAGGATGCGAACCTGCGACCGTAGCAGTCGCACGGTTCCGGACTGCGCGCCTAGAACCGCGAGACCACTGCGGCCGGCCTTTGGTTCATTGTCATTGTGATTAACCCTAGTGTTGTTGTTATGGCGACAGTGACGATTACTTCGCCAATGATCTTCATCCTCTACTCTTTCTAAAGATGCAGAAAAGTTTTTATGACTGCTTCCTACGTATCTCTTCGAATCAGCTGGTAGCTGTACCCACACTCCCATATAACCTCGGCTTCGAATCGTCTTTTTTTTAAAATGCGGTTGTTAAAGATACCAGGTTTCACAGAAGTCTTTCATAAAGTTTCTGCCCCTATTGTCATATAATCTAGCCATTATGAATTCTCGTCATGAACAATCTTGTTTTTGTTCTGACCAGTATTCCTTGGTAAACTTTTGTTTGAATTCGTTAAATGTCAACTTATCACTGTTCAAATTTTTTCTCCATCGTTTAACATCACCTGCTAATGCACTGGTAACTACGTTAATCTTTTCCTGCTCTGTCAAATATTCAGGAAAAACTCTTTCGCAGTTTTTCAGAAAATCCTATGGACGCCAGCCAGTATATATAGTATAATGGCAGGTTCAAAGCTTTCTCACAGTTATGAGGCATCCGATCATTGACAGAACTGGACTCGTCTCTTATTTTCTTTTTAGTGTCGCAGATCTTGCCCTGAATTTGTGAAGTGTTTTGGTTGAACTTCTGTTGGCAAATATTTACCTGTTTGCTTATTTCTTTCTCAGAATCAACCAATGTCTTTCTCAAATGTGAGATTTCATTTCCACACTCGTCAACAATTTCGGTTTTCAGACCGAAAACTTTCTCGTCCGCTTTTGTTACTACTAAACGTTCACCGTTTCTTGCATCTTTATAATTTCTAAATAGAAGCTTTCCTTGATATCGTTGATCTGCCCTGCATAGTGGCCACATTGGTATTTAGGATATTTATTTAAAGTGTCATGTCTTTGACAGTAGTACTCAAAACGCCTACTTTTTCGTCTACTTTTTCGATCTGTTTACTGATATTGACGCTCTGTGTTTCCATTTGGCTATTTAGGTTACTAACTTGTGTTAGGAGCTGGTTATCAGGACCATTAGCTTGTGCCTTAATTTGACTGTTAATGTTACTAATTTGTGCTTTTCGGCGATCTTTAATTTGTGTAAACAAATGTTTTGATAGGTCATTAATGCTTCATGGTTTTTCGCTCTACTGTATCCACATGCTCTGATTCTACGTCATGTGATTCTGTTGGTTCTTTCTCTGTCTGCGAAGTACTGAACATATCAGTCGATTCATTTACGTAATCATTATCTTCCATGTAAGCTTCCTCATTCGTTCCATCCTTTGATTTCTGTTTTATTTGTGAAGGGCTCATTATTTAAATCTAATCATTTACATATGCGTGGTATGCTACGTAAGCAAATTGCCGTTCTGTGGCGCTTCCTGTGTACACATTTCGGTAACTGCCATGGAGCTCCATGATGTATCTCGGTACACCCTGTACTGCCTCGTCCTGTTCGCTTTGGTCTACTACTGTTTTTGCATCCATTTAATACTGAATCTGAACTAAAGTTTAGTTTCTAAGCTCCCGCAATATTTGCTATTATTTCTTTTAGTAAATTTATTCCAAGTTCATTCCGCTGGACATTCAGTGCTCCAAATACACTTGTTCCACGCTTAGTACATATTCTATGGTCTTTACTCATTGTATACGAAGTTAACGAATTTTCTGTCACGCGGCGAGACGTTGAACACTACTGCTGGTATTAGAATAGTAATATGACAATAATAACCGTGGCTTAGAGTAATGGGAAGGTGTCGGGTCAAATTTTCTTCCCTGAAGATATCTGTTGAAAGAAAGCAGTAGCATGGTGAACGGGAATCGAACCAAGGTTCTATTAGTAGTCAAGTAAACTGTAATTCAGTATACAGGAACTGTCACCAGCCTAATTAGGCAACGTTGAACCCAGTAATAAAAAATGGTTCAAATGGCTCTGAGCACTATGGGACTTAACATCTATGGTCATCAGTCCCCTAGAACTTAGAACTACTTAAGCCTAACTTAACCTAAGGACATCACACAACACCCAGTCATCACGAGGCAGAGAAAATCCCTGTCCCCGCCGGGAATCGAACCCGGGAACCCGGGCGCGGGAAGCGAGAACGCTACCGCACGACCACGAGCTGCGGACAACCCAGTAATAGCATGGTTCATAAACAAAGTTAACTTTGTGGGGTGACTTTTCTTCAGACTAAACTTCTGTTTTACTATAAGATATAAGACAGTAGTACTATTTAACAAGTACTCTACCAGTGAATTGATTTGAACTTCACAGGAGAAGCATTAATGTGTGTAGGCAACGACTGGCTCTCAATAACACTGTCTGTATATTGCAGTAGGAAGATAATTGATAATTACAGGTAACTGATTATTAATGGTGGAGCACTACTGACATGGACTAGAGGTTCTTTTGTCAGTCTGATTATAGGAAATCACTAGTATTGAAATAGTAATGAGGTAATCGTATCTTTTGTACTGGTTATTAAGGAATATTCACTTCAATATATTATCTAGCTCAAATGGAATATTTGGTATCTGTATCTAGTATAGTTTGATTAATTGTAGCCAGTTATTTATTCTTGATTGCTGTTGTGGTGATATGAGAGTTACACTTGGCTCAAAAATTAGCAAGGGGACCCAGAAACCAATTATCGGTAGATACGGATCGTGGATGAACACTTTAGTCACAACACAATGTGGGAAGCACTGTGACATACATAACACGTGAAACTGAACACGCTATTAATTCAATAAAAAGAATCTTTGAACTGTAAATGTCAGTTTATAAAAACAACGTCGAGTATTTCAGAACTTAGGCTCACTTAATAATCATGCAATTTACGACTTCACAAGGTTTGTTAACTTTTCTTAAGGAAAATAATTGCTCTTCATTTCAGTAAATTAGGATACTCGGATTCAACTATCCCTATCTTTCTCAGAATTTCGAACATCTTCCACTATGAGTCACAACGTCAGGACTGCCTCTAAGGTGCCTTTACTTGTCCTAAAGCCAAGCTGCTCGTCATTTAATAGATACTCAGTTTTCGTTAGCATTATTCTGTATATTATTCTTGTCAGAAATTTGGATGTATGAGCTGTTAAGCTGACTGTTCGATAACTCTCGCATTTGTCGGCTGTTGCTGTCTTTAGAATCGTGTGGATGATGTTTTCTCGAAAGTCTGATGGTATACAGCCAGTCTCATACGTTCTACACATCAACGTGAACAGTCGTTGTGTTGCCACTTCCACCAATGATTTTAAAAATTTCGATGGAATGGTATCTATACCTCTTGACTTATTTGATCTTAGATCCTCCAAAATTCCTTCAAATTCTGATTCTAATACTGGACTCCCTGTCTCTTTCCCGTCGACTACTAGGTGGGAATTTAAGGAGATGGGACCTGGATAAACTGACTAAAAAAGAGGTTATACAGAGTTTCAGGGAGAGAATAAGGGAAAAATTGACAGGAATGGGGGAAAGAAATACAGTAGAAGAAGAATGGGTAGCTTTCAGAGAGGAATTAGTGAAGGCAGCAGAGGATCAAATAGGTAAAAAGACAAGGGCTAGTAGAAATCCTTGGGTAACAGAAGAAATATTGAATTTAATTGATGAAAGGAGATAATATAAAAATGCACTAAATGAAGCAGGCAAAAAGGAATACAAAGGTCTCAAAAATGAGATCGACAGGAAGTGCAAAATGGCTAAGCAGGGATGGCTAGAGGACAAATGTAAGGATGTACAGGCTTATCTCACTAGGGGTAAGATAGATACTGCCTACAGGAAAATTAAAGAGACCTTTGCAGAAAAGAGAACCACTTGTATGAATATCAAGAGCTCAGATGGCAACCCAGTTCTAAGCAAAGAAGGGAAAGCAGAAAGGTGGAAGGACTATATAGAGGGTCTATGCAAGGGCGATGTACTTGAGGACATTATGGAAATCGAAGAGGATGTAGATGAAGATGAAATGGGAGATACGATACTGCGTGAAGAGTTTGACAGAGCACTGAAAGACCTGAGTCGAAACAAGGTCCCAGGAGTAGACAACATTCCATTAGAACTACTGACAGCCTTGGGAGAGCCAGTCCTGACAAAACTCTACCATCTGGTGAGCAAAATGTATGAGACAGGCGAAATACCTTCAGACTGCAAGAAGAATATAATAATTCCAATCCCAAAGAAAGCAGGTGTTGACAGATGTGAAAATTACAGAACTGTAGAAGCCGACCTCGGGGAAGATCTGTTTGGATTCCGTAGAAATGTTGGAACACGTGAGGCGATACTGACCCTACGACTTATCTTAGAAGCTACATTAAGTAAAGGCAAACCTACGTTTCTAGCATTTGTAGACTTACAGAAAGCTTTTGACAATGTTGACTGGAATACTCTTTGAAATTCTGAAGGTGGCAGGGGTAAAATCCAGGGAGCAAAAAGTTATTTACAATTTGTACAGAAACCAGATGGCAATTATAAGAGTCGAGGGACATGAAAGGGAAGCAGTGGTTGGGAAGGGAGTGAGACAGGGTTGTAGCCTATCCCCGATGTTATTCAATCTGCATATTGAGCAAGCAGTGAAGGAAACAAAAGAAAAATTCGGAGTAGGTATTAAAATCCATGGAGAAGAAACAAAAACTTTGATGTTCGCCGATGACATTGTAATTCTGTCAGAGACAGCAAACGACTTAGAAGAGCAGTTGAACGGAATGGATAGTGTCTTGAAAGTAGAATATAAGATGAACATCAACAAAAGCAAAACGAGGATAATGGAATGTAGTCGAATTAAGTCGGGTGATGCTGAGGGAACTAGATTACGAGATGAGACACTTAAAGTAGTAAAGGAGTTTTACTATTTGGGGAGCAAAATAACTGATGATGGTCGAAGTAGAGAGGATATAAAATGTAGACTGGCAATGGCAAGGAAAGCATTTCTGAAGAAGAGAAATTTGTTAACATCGAGTATAGATTTGAGTGTCAGGAAGTCGTTTCTGAAAGTATTTGTATGGAGTGTAGCCATGTATGGAAGTGAAACGTGGACGATAAATAGTCTGGACAAGAAGAGAATAGAAGCTTTCGAAATGTGGTGCTACAGAAGAATGCTGAAGATTACATGGGTAGATCAAATAACTAATGAGGAGGTATTGAATAGGATTGGGGAGAAGAGAAGTTTGTGGCACAACATGACTAGAAGAAGGGATCGATTGGTAGGACATGTTCTGAGGCATCAAGGGATCACCAATTTAGTACTGGAGGGGAGCGTGGAGGGTAAAAATTGTAGAGGGAGACCAAGAGATGAATAGACTAAACAGATTCAGAAGGATGTAGGTTGCAGTAGGTACTGGGAGATGAAGAGGCTTGCACAGGATAGAGTAGCATGGAGAGCTGCATCAAACCAGTCTCAGGACTGAAGACCACAACAACAACAACTATCTCTTCTTCTACCACGTTATCAGATAAGTCTTCCCCCTCGCAGAGATCTTCATGTACTCTTTCCAACTGACCGCAGTCTCCTCTGCAATTAATAGTGGAATTCTCCCAGCACTCTTAATGTAATCGCCCTTGCTTTCAATTTCACAGAAGCTTCTTTCGACTTTTCTATGTGCTGAGTCAATCCTTCCGACAATCGTTTCTTTTTCTATTTCTCCACATCTTTCATGTGGCCATTTTGCCTAAGCTTTCCTGCACTTCCTAATTATGTATATTCTAAGTGACTTTCGTTTCTGTGTTCCTGAATTTCTATGAACTTTTTTGTACTCCCTTCTTTCGTCGATCACCTTTCACCTTTTATCCATGATTTCTTCAGAGTTGTCTTCCTTGTACCTATGGTTTTCCTTCCACTTTCTGTGATTCCCCTTTTTAGAGATGTCCAATCATATTCAACTTTGCTACCTGCTGAACTATTCATGGTCGGAATATCTGTAGTATCAGAGAAGTTCAAGCGTGTCCCTTCATTCCTTAGTACTTCAGTATAGCACTTCATTGCGCATTTGATTCTAGGAAAAGTTAAATATTATATAACAGAGCGTTCATTATAGCATTAACCCACAACATGTGCACACTGTGTGCTAGTCTACGTAAGCGCTGCAGCTAGTTGCTACGTTCTTAGTTCGACGTTTGTGTGTTCAATAGCCGTACCCGTTTTAATCTTACAGTTTTAATTGAAATTTTATTCATATCCTCTGTATGTAAAATGAGCTCCTCAGCTCGTGATGGATGGAATCAAATTAGGAACTGTAATCACTTTAACAACCTCCCCTCCCCCACCACTCTCCCCCACGAACCATGGAACTTGACGTTGTTGGGGGGGGGGGGGGGGGCCTTGCGTGCCCCGGCGATACCGGTAGCCGTAGCGTAATTTGAGGCGGCAGAAAAACATGTTGTTCCTGAAGAGGGTGCAGCCTTTTCATTAGTTGCTGGTCCAATAGCTTGGATGATTGACTGATCTGTTCTTGTAGCATCAACCTAAACAGCCTTGCTCTGCTGGTACTGCGAACGGCTGAAAGCAACTGGAAACAACAGTTGTAATTTTTCGAGAGGGCATACAGCTCCACTGTATTGTTAAATGATGATGGCGTCCTCTCGGATATAATATTCCGGAGGTAAAATAGTCCCTTATCTGGATCTCTAGGAGGACGTCGTTATCAGGAGAAAAAAAATTGGCGTTCTGCGGATCGGAGCGTGGAGTGTGAGATCCCTTAATCTGGAAGGCAGGTTAGAAAATTTAAAAATGGAAACGGATAGGTTAAAGCTAGATATAGTACGTGTTACTGACGTTCGGTGGCAGGAGGAACAGGACTTCTGGTTAGGTGAACAGGGTTGTAAATACAACTTGAAATAGGGGTAATGCAGGAATAGGTTTAATAATGAGTAAGAAATGTAGGAAAGCGGATAAGCTACTATGAACAGTGTAGTGAACGCGTTACTGTAGCCAAGACAGACATGAAAGCCACAACCACCACAGTAGTACTAGTTTATATGCCAACTTGCTCCGCAGACGATGAAGGGACTGAAGAAATGTATGATGAGGTAAAAGAAATTACTCAGATAGTTAAGTAAGACGAAAATTTAATACTCATCAAGGACTGGAATTCGATGAACGAAAAGGAAGAGAAAAATAAATAGTAGATGAATATGGACTGGGGGAAAGGAATGAAAAGGGAAGTCGTCTGGTAGAGTTTTGCACAGAGGAAAATTTAATCACAGTTAATACCTGGATTAAGAATCATGAAAGAAGGCTGTATACGTGGAAGAGACTTGGAGACACCGGAAGATTTCAAATTGATTATATAATAATAAGACTGAGATTTGGAAACCAAATTTTAAATTGTAAGTCATTTCTAGGGGCAGATATCGTCTATGACAACAAATTACTGGTTGTTAACTGTAGAGTAAAATTGAACAAATAACAAAAAGGTAGGAATTAAAGGAGATGGGACCTGGATAAACTGAAAGAACCAGAGTTTGTTTAGAGTTTCAGAGGGAGCATTAGGGAATGATTGACAAGAACAGGGGAAAGAAATACGATACAAGAAGGGGGCGTAGCTTTGAGAGATGAAATAATGAAGGCAGCAGAGGATCAAGTAGGTAAAAAAGGGCTAGTAGAAATACTTAGGTAATGCAAGAGATATGAAATTTAATTCATGGAAGGAGGAAATATAAAAATGCAGTAAATGAAGCGTCGAAGGGGAATACAAACGCCTAAAAAATAAGATTGACAGGACATGCAAAATCGCTAAGCAGGAAGGGCTACAGGGCAAATGTAAGGACTTATAAGCATGTAGCAATAGGGAATTGATAGATGCCGCCTAAAGGAAAATTAAAATTGGAGAAAAGAGAACCACCTGTATGAATATCAAGAGCTCAGATGAAAAACGAGTCGTAAGTAAGGAAGGGAAAGCAGGAAAATTGAAGGATTGTATAGAATGTGTTACAAGGGATACATACTTGAGGGCAGCAGTACGGGATATGACGGAGCACTGAGAGGCCTAAGTCGAAACAATGCTGGCAACGCCAGCCAAGACAAAACTCTTCCATCCAGTGAACAAAATGTGTGAGATAGGCGAAACATCCTTACACTTCAAGAGGAATATGATAATTCCAATTCCATGGAAATCAGGACGCTGACGGGTGTGAAAATTAGTGAACTATTAGTTTTATAAGTCACAGTTATAAAATACTAACATGGGTTCTTTACAGAAAAATGGAAAAATTGGTGGACGACGGGCTCGGGGAAGATCAGTTTGGATTTCGGAGAAATGTAGGAACACGCGAAACAATACGACTCCTAGGACTTCTCGTGGAAGATAGGTTGAGGAAACCTACGTTTATAGCCTTTTTGGACTTAGAGAAAGCTTTTGACAATGTTGACTGGAATACTCTCTTTCAAATTCTAACGGTGGCAGGGGTAAAATACCGGGAGCGAAAGGCTATATACAATTTCTGCAGAAACCAGACGTCAGTTATAAGACTCGAGGCATGAAAGGGAAGCAGAGATTTGGAGGGGAGTGAGACCAGGTTGTAGCCCCTCCCCGTTGTTATTCCATGTATGTTTTGAGCAAGCAATAAAGAAAACAAAAGAAAAATTTGGATTAGGAATTAAAGTTCAGGGAGGAGAAATAACACCTTTGAGGTTTGCCAACGGCATTGTAACACTGTCAGGGACAGCAAATGACTTGGAAGAGCGGCTGAATGGAATGGACAGTGTCTTGAAAGGAGGATTTGAGATGAACATCAACAAAAAGGAAAACGAAGATAATGGAATTGGTCGAATTAAATCAGGTGAAGCTGAGGGAATTAGATTAGGAAATGAGACATTTAAAGTAGTATATGAGTTTTGCTATTTGGGTAGCGAAATAACTGATGATGGTCGAAGTAGGGAGGATATAAAATACAGTCTGGCAACGGCGAGAAAAGCGATTCTGAAGAAGACAAATTTGTTAGCATCCATTAGAGATTAAAGCGTCAAGAACTCTTTTTTGAACGTATTTGTATGGAGTGTAGCCATGTATGAGTTAAAAATGGTCGATAAGCAGTTTAGACAAGAAAACAATAGAAGCTTTTCAAATGTGGTGCTACAGAAGATTGCTGAAGATCAGATGGGTAGAGCACATAACTAATGAGGCGGTGTTGAATAGAATTGGGGGAGAAAGGACATTTGTGACACAACCTGAGTCGAAGAAGGGGTCGGTTGGTAGGCCACATTTTGAGACATCAAAGGATCACCAATTTAGAACTAGAGAAAAGCGTGTGGGGTAAAAATCATAGAGAGAGACCAAGAGATGAATACAGTACGCAGATTCAGGAGGATGTAGGTTGCAGTAGTTACTCTGACATGAAGAGGCTTGCACAGGAGAGATTAGCATGGAGAACTGCATCAAATCAGTCTTTGGACTGAAGACCACAACAACAGTTATTTACATTCCTAACTGGGAGCCAGGTATCGTTTGTTATTGTAAAAAAAAAATAGTTTGGTCCTTGTTCTTCTGAAGAAAATCTCCATAGCGGTCTCTCAAACTGGGTCACGTATAAACATAAATTCTGGTGACTGATTAGCTGTGTACTTTATTAATTGTAGACGTATTGTTGTTGCGGTTCTGGGCGCTTCAGTATGGAACCGCGTGACCGCTACGGTCGCAGGTTCGAATCCTGCCTCGGGCATGGATGTGTGTGATGTCCTTAGGTTAGTTAGGTTTAATTAGTTCCAAGTTCTAGGCGACTGATGACCTCAGAAGTTAAGTCGCATAGTGCTCAGAGCCATTTAGACGTATTGTTAAAGCATATTATGATCATGTTTGGCGCATTTTAGCTAGTGAAACAATTTGGCATCTTAAAGTATCGAACTTTCAATAGCACTACAGAATCACTACCACATCCCGCTACTCTTCCCATTGACTGCTCTAAGGTTCAGTGGTCGGTGGTAGCTCTGTGGTGAAGAGGCACAACGTGCTACAAGTCCAACTACAGAAAACGATATGTTAGTGCTCATCTTGCGGCGCCTGTCGAGAGTCATCATCGTGACCCTGTGGGTAGCTGGTGCGGAATCACAAGTGATGACCACTGCAGGCCACGTCGCAATTGCGTGTACCACCGCGTTTCTCTTCTCCAGGTAAATGGGTAGGAACATTACAAGTCCAGCAGAATTAATTATTTTCGGAAACTATTACAAAATTTTTCGTAGTCTCATCGGATGTGCAGCTGCAAATGAAGGTGAAATTAACATATACTTACTTGTACCACCTTCAACAGGACGCAGGAGAAATCGAGAAATAATGTAGTGTGTATTGAATAATTACAGTTATCCATATACTGGGTATATATGTCTCATATGGGAAGTTTTCCTATCCGTAAAACCAACGGAAAGAGATTCGTAACATTAGCGACATATCTGTTGTGGCAGTTATCGATAGTGCTTGTAGTAGATTCAAACACACATGAAGTTTACGCTTAGAACGTTTTCGTTCAACATTGAGGCACGATGGCTATTGATCATTTCCGTATACGTCAGATGACGACTAACATCGGAAACTACTGTACGTTTAATTGATAGACAGACAGATCCATGGAGTGATTCACGAAGGAAGTTTGTGTATACGGCTACGAAAATTAGGCAGCTTGCTGATTACAATAAATACTATTCTCATGGTGCGACATGTTTCCGAGGAAAACACCAAGAAAGGATTCAAGAACTTCTAGACGTCAAGGTCATTATCGAACAAGCACAAGCACCAGTTGGCCAAAGGTAGAGTAGCAAAGGGTGTAAGCAAGAGGAAGTAAATATAACGTGCTTCCGCAATAAATATGTTGATGTTGGAAGCATTGTTTTTAACCTGGCATTATATCGGATTATCGACTATTGAGTGGCTGATGTTCACAATGAATAGTGTTTTTTCTTCACCAGGGAGTAACCACAGTAATCACGTATCCAAGAGTGGAAAAAAGTGTATGAATTTCTAAGGGACCAAACTGCTTAGGTCATCGGTCCCTAGACTTACACACTACTTAAACTAACTTCTATGCTGAGAACAATACACACACACCCATGCCCGAGGGAGGACTCGAACCTCCGGTGGGAGGGGCCGCGCAGTCCGTGACATGATGTCTCAAACAGCGCGTCCACTCCGCGCGGCTCCAAGAGTGAAGATGAGACAGTTAACAGATGTACTTCTTTCATAACTGTGTCTCTAAAAAATTTACTTTGGTTCTTATGTAAGATTACATGTCTGTATTGTAAAATTATCATTCTTCGACGTCTCAGTACAATGGCTGACCGACTTAGTTATCTAGCAAAAAGCGTCATAAAATACTCAAGGTTTCCATCAGAAACTAGATACGCACATGCTTGAACTTTAAATCACACGACGAACTGTTTTGTTCTGGATATGGATTGAAAACCCAACACCTACAACCAACGCAAACCAAGGAAATTATTCGTGCGTGAGCGAGATTGGAAATCAGTACCGATCGTCAATGCTCACTAGGCTGTTTTTGGCGAGGCTCAGTTACGATGTAACTTGAAATTACGTGATGAATATGTTTGTACTGGACCTGGACTCTCATCCTCCAGTTGTTGGTAATCAACCACTAAAGATGTTAAACATGGTTTTATTCACTAGCAACAAAGTGTGCGCATGTTCAAACTTGAAATGACGTGGATGTAATGTTCTTAGTTAGACTGGGATTCGAAACTAGCACCTAATTTCATTGTTATCTAAGCACGGCGAAATGTTAGATAAAGAATTTTTTCACCAATGCGAGCGACATGTTTGAACTCGAACTGTCGAGACGAAAATTTTCTTACGTTACCGAGTTTCGAACCTGGCATCCATCATCATTATTTTCTTGCCTTGAATAGACGTTAAATATCGCTTTCTTATGTCAGCAGCGGGATGCGAGCGTATCTTATATATATATATATATATATATATATATATATATATATATATATATATATATATATATATATATATAACGATTGCTGAATGAATCGTATTTTGTATAGTTACCAGTGTTAGTTGCTTCAGGTGCTAATGAAAGTTTTAATGTTTTCGAAATTGTAGTTTTGTATTCGGGTTTAGAACAATTAAGGAGTGCCTCATCTCTAATACCGTTTTCATGATGTTTGCAGTATCGGAGCAGTAATTTACATCTGCACTGACAGCCATACAGAACACAAGTCACTAGGGGTCTTTAATAACCAGTTTTGTGTAGTCAGACGTCTGTACCGAAAAGAGATTAGAGGACATGCTAGAGAGTTCCGTTAAATGGGCTGCATGAAAATCAATGCATTCGGATACTTTTGAGCATGGTAGTACTAATTAAGTATTTCAGATATTGTTACTAGATTTTTAAAAAGTTTGGAAATTTTAACTAAAATAAAGATTAAATTGGCTCATAACTAAGGTAAGAAGGCGAAGAACAAAATTATTTAATTGGAACTGGAAGTGAAAAACAGCACATTCCTTGTTACAGTTCTAACATTCTCACAAGCAACATTCTGTGTTTTTAGTATAATTTTGTCAACTAACTTAATTCTTTAATATGGCCGCAGCCGAAACTTTGACATCGACAGCTTACGTAACAGATCATTAACGGGTATTATGCCAAAATTTGTTTTCTGTAATTATAAATGTTATTAACCAACGAAAATATTCTTCCCGCTTTTCAGTGAAAGTGAGATATGGTTGAATAAAACATAAACTGAATTTTTTTCATGCAAATTTTATCTCGAAAAAGGTTCTTCTTAAGCGCTCTTATCTCATTACACAATGTAAATTCGTTTCTCTTACACTAAGCTAAAAAAAAAAGAAAAACAACTACCGGTCTCATCAGTATGCATGTTTCAGCTTCCCACTTCTCCTTTGAATTAGCTTTGTTAAATCGGCGAAATTACTTTATTTCACTAAATATAAAATGGTAAATAGTGATATACCTCTCAGTAACGCCACTTTCGGCGCGTAATGGTAATCCCATTTAGCACAGAACATAAAACCTCTCGGCAACAGCTTAATGCAGCTGTTAACGTGTATTTTCAGTTATATATATGGTTTCATTCTAATGGTTTCGGACTCCGTTTTTCCAAGCAGCGGTACTTCACTTTTAGAGACAAAATGGAAGGAGAAGTCTTTTTAATGACCACAGTTTAACAGTTATTTGAAGTACTGTCTTATCGCAGCCTTTCGTGGCCTACTAACTATTCTATACCGAAAGTAGACTACGTATGAATGTATGCACGCTGCTTCTGCGGGAATTTACAGTCTGTTAATGTGACCCAGGAAGCAACAACTTCTTGGTCTCTGTTAGTTGGCCCATTTGCCGTCTCATTCCGATGAGTCTTCAAAAATTTTTCAGCCATCTGAATGTCGTGTTAGAAAATAACAATGTCTATTATAAGAACTCTGCAAATATTCCAAGTATATTTTCATCGCTAAATGAAGTACGCAATAAGTTTGCTTCTACACACGTTATTTGTGTTCTAAGAGCCCACAACTTAATTCTGTTTTAATATGAAAATTAAATAAAATCCTTGACCCCGAGAGCTGCTATAATCGTGACTTATTAAAATCAAAATTTATATTCGTCATAATTTACAAATGATATCCCTTGTCAAATGACTCCTGGTTTCAGTTGGTCAGAGCTGGGTGAGCGTGGCGCAGGCCTCACGAAGCCATGGAACCAAGTTGACAACAAGGCACTGTGAAAGCCGGTGGTAGCTGCATAAGCGTGTGCGCTGGGAGTTCGGTTGTGTCCGGTTACATGGGGATCATTTGCAGTCATGCAGACATTCATGGGCTTCCGTTCCCGTACAACAATGGAATTTTAATGAATTACAATGCGCCATATCGCCGGGCCACAATTGTTCGCGATTAGGTTAAAGGACAGAAGGTAGGAGACGAGGTACTGGCAGAAGTAAAGCTGTGAGGACGGGGCGTGAGTCGTGCTTGGGTAGCTCAGTTGGTAGAGCACTTGCCCTCGAGAGGCAAAGGTCCCGAGTTCGAGTCTCGGTCCGGCACACAGTTTTAATCTGCCAGGAAGTTTCAGTTTAAAGGACATTCTCGACCATTCGAGCGAATGATTTGGCCGCCGACATGAATTCCATCGAACATTTGTGGGACGTCGAGAGGTTAATTGATGCACCGGCAACACTTTCACAATTATGGACAGCTATAGAGGCAGCATGTCTCAGCAATTCTGTAGGGGACTTGAGACCATGAGTCCATACCACGTCCAACTGCTATACTACCCTGAGAAAAAGGAGGTCTGACACCATATGAGGAGGTCTCTCATGACTTTCTTATCTCAGTGTAAGTAGTGGCAGCAAAAGTTCTGTAAGCTGCCTCTTTGAATTATGAATTATTCAGAGGTTATTCGGAAAGTAAGGTCCGATCAATTGCAAACAGAAAACCACAGTGAAAATTAAAATTGCTTTATTAGCGTGAGTTAGATACGTCTCTCCATAATCGCCGCTCCGACTCAGACGTTTGTCACAGCGTTGTGGCAACTTTCCAGTGTTCTCGTCGTAGAAGGCAGCTGCATGTGCTTTCTGCCAAGTCTCTACGCTTGCCTGCAGCTCGTTGTCTTCTTAGCCAACGGTTCATGTAAGCAGGGATGAGTCACAAGGAACCAAGTTCGTGCTCTATAGTGGGTTACGAAACACTTCCCATTCAAAACGCTGCAGGAGCATCCTCAGTGCCCCTGTAGTGTGCGGCCGGAAATTGTCATGAAGAAGGAAATAAGTGACAGTTACATTACGTGGGATTGCATGAAATTAAGTGAAATCTCTTAGCAGGCGACGTCACGCGATCAACGAGCATACTGGAAACACTGTCCAACTTTTTTTGTAATGAGTCTTTTGACTGGTTTAATGCGGCCGGCCACGAGCTCCCCACCTGTGCCAACCTCATGTCAGAGTACTGCTGACAACCCATGTCCTCAATTACTTGATTAATGTATTCTAACCTCTGACTTCCTCTGAAGTTTTTGCCCTCTGCAGCTCCCTCTAGCACCATGGAAGTCATTCCGCGATGTCTTAACATATGTCCTATGATCCTGCCCCTTCTCCTTACCATTGTTTTCCACACATTTCTTTCCCCTACGATTCTGCGCGGAACCTCCTCATTCCTTACCTTATCTGTCTGCCTAATTTTCAACTTCGTCTGTAGCACCAAAGCTCAAAAGCTTAGATTCTCTTCTGTTAAGGTTTTCCCACAGTCCATATTTCACTACCATACAATGCTGTACTCCAGACGTATATTCTCAGAAATTTCTTCCTCAAATGAAGGCCTATGTTTCATACCAGTAGACTTTTCTTGGCCAGAAATGACCTTTTTGCCTGCGCTTATCTGCTTTTGATGTCCTTCTTGCTCCGTCCGTCATCGGTTATTTTGCTGCCTAGGTAGCAGAATTCCTCAGTGACATCTACATAGTGACCACCAATCTTGATGTTAAGTTTCTCGCTGTCCTCATTTATGCTACTTACCATTACTTTCGTCTTTCTTCGATTTACTGACAATCCATGTTATGTACTCATTAGACTATTCATTCCATTTAGCAGATCGTGTAATTAATCTTCACTTTCACCCAGGATAGCAATGTCATCAGCGAATCGTATCGTTGATATCCTTTCACCTCGAATTTTTATTCCACTCCTGAACTTTTCTTTTATTTCTATCATTGCTTCTTCAATGTACAGATTGAACCGTGGGGGCGAAAGACTACATTGCTGTCTTACACCCTTTTAAATCCGAGCATTTCGTTCTTCGTCCTCCACTCTTGTTATTCCCTCTTGGCTCTTGTACATACTGTATATGACCCTCTCTCCCTATAGCTTACCCCTATTTTCTTCAGAATTTCGAACATCTTGCACCATTTGACACTGTTGAAAGTTTTTTCCAGGTCAACAAATCCTATGAACGTGTCTTGATTTTTCTTTAGTCTTGCTTCCATTATCAACCGCAACGTCAGAATTGTCTCTCTGGTGCCTTTACCTTTCCTAAAGCCAAACTGATCGTCGTCTAACGCATCCTCAATTTTCTTCTCCATTCTCCTCTATATTATTTTTTTCAGCAACTTCGATGCATGAGCTTCTAAGCTGATTGTGCGATAGTTCTCGCACTTGTCAGCTCTTGCAGTCTGCGGAATTGTGTGCATGATATTTTTCCGACAGTCAGATGGTATACCGCGAGACTCATACAGTCCACACACCAACGGGAATAGTCGTTTTGTTGCCACTTTCCCCAATAATTTCAGAAATTCTGATTGATGTTATCCAACTCTTTTGCCTTATTTGCTCTTGAATCCTCCAAAGCTCTTTTAAATTCTGATTCTAGTATTTTTTCTTCTTCTGCCACATCAGACAAATCTTCCACCTAATACGTCTATGCAAAGCTTCACCATATTTTCAGTATAGTTTCCATTTCACGACCGATCGGACCTTACTTTACGAATAACCCTCGTAATTTCTGAGGATTCTGCTACTGAATGTCACCGTGGGACCACACTTTCCTGTAACGAGGTTTATTGACCGAAACGTCTTAAGTTGTTTCGTGCGTATGTACCAAGATATTTAGCGACTGTGATACAAAATTTCATCAATCGTAGTCCCATCCGGTTACGATTTTCTCTGCCCGGGGACTGGGTGTTTGTGTTGTCCGCATCATTTCATCATCATTATCATTCTTGACAGTAGCTAGATTGGACTGTGAAGAAAATTAGATGTTTAACAATTGACACTTTTTACGGGCGCTGATGACCGCGCAGTTGAGCGCCTCATAAACCAAACATCATCATCATCATCAACCGTAGTGCATTTTTTTTATTTATGAGCAATATCTGCCTTTCATTCCAGCCAGTTCCAGAATCAATCATTGCTTCTTTGCAGGTTTTTCTGCTTTTCGCTACAATTTCCAGAATGCAAGAACATCGTTTGCGAATATATTCACAGAACCACGACGTCACTTAAGCGTTCTGAGATAGGTAGCAAATCACACAATATTCCCTTGGCGTACATTCAAAGGTATTGCCATATAAGATGTTCTTTCTCCTACATTTTATTGAAGTTGCAAACGATACTGCTTACAAAATGTTCGTACAGCCCAGCCTAGTCTATTGTGCATGGAATCTATACCAAATAGGAATAACAGGTGATAAAGCACGTATACAAATAAGGATAGCACAAATGCTGACAGCATTGCTTAAGCCATGGGAAAGCGTCATGAATATGCATGAAAAATCAGGAATGGCAGCTGGTTGAAGACAGGCGCCAACAATCCCGTGAAGAACTACATGCAGATTCAAGAACCGATGATAAGTGTCAGTCTAGGAGTATACTAATGCTCTCTACGTATCGCTCCCGTAGGCACCGTGAAGACAACATCACAGTAATTATTACGTGCATAGAATCGTTTAATGAAACTTCCCGCACTCCATAAGCGAATACAAGCGGAAGAACCGTTAACACGTGATACAATGAAAAGTACCTTTCACCACTTACCTCAAGGAAATTCCAGAGTATAGACTCACATGCAGAACTTCCAGCCTTTTTTCAGTCCTTATGTGATATTTCATAATTACGATAATTGCTCACTCTACCACTGTATGAAACCACTTACATGTACAAAATACAATGTCTAATTAAAAGTATTCAGCCCCCCCCCCCCCCCAATATAATGCGAAGTTGGCCGCTATATGTCTTTGGGAGTAGAGTCAACCGAAATGAAAGGCAGCGAGGAGTACCGTATTGTCAGTAACAGCAGAACTGGTCAGCGGGGAGAGCTCGGTAACTTCGAACGTGGAGTATTTATTGGAAGTCTCCCGACTAACACATCCATCAGGCAAATTATAATTCTTCTAAAGCCGTCCAAGTCCACTGTTGGTGATGTCTTAGTGAAGTGGAAACACGGAGCAACAACTACAATAAACCAAAAGCAGGCAGACCTCATGTATTGACAGTCGGGACCATCCAGCATTGAAATCGAGGGACGGAATCACTCGTGATTTCCGGAGTGACACCAGTCGTCCAGCTAACACAAGACTATGTGTGCAGACTGAAAACGAATTGGTTTCAGTGCTCGAGCACCGCCTCATGTCTCTTATATTACTTTGATCAGTGCGAAGCGACTCTTGAGGTGGTGTGAATAGCGATGCCAATGGACAATGGATAAATGGAAACGAGTTACCTGGAGTGATGAATCACGCTATACCCTGTGACAATCCGACAGGAAGGTCAGAAATTAGCAAATTCCTGGAGTACGTCACTTGATGGAGTACAGAGGAGGTCGTGTTAAGGTATGGGACTGTATTTCTTGGTTAGGGTGTGGTGGTTAGGGTGTGGTCTCATTTTTGGGTCAGGGAAACGCTAAATGCTGAAAATATAGACACATCTTACAGCACTGTGTACTGCGTACAGTAGAGGAACAGTTTGGAGCTGGTGATTGTATCAGCATAACAATGCACCCTGTCTATGAGGCAGCATCTCCGAGGCAATGGTTTGAATGGAATACCGTTTCTGAAACGAATTAACCTGTCCAGAGTCCCGTCCCAGGCCCAGCTGAACGTCAATTTCGCTCCAGACCCCAGCGACCACCAACACTACTTTTTCAGACTGCGGCTCTTAAAGAAGGCTGCAATGCCATTCCTCCACAGATCTTCAGACGTGCCGTGGAAAGTGTCTCAATCCCTCACAAAGGCGAAAAGTGAACACATCCCAAAGTGTGATCCATTAATAGTTGTCCGAGCAATTTCGACCAGATAGGGTAAGACTGAGGGCTCTTTCATAATAAATACATACGACGTAAGAGATTGGCAACTGTAAATGACCTCAAATGCTTTAGAATGACACATTATGGCTAGATATTACGGAATCGGCATTTCCCATTGTTTTACCATCTCTGTGACATCCACCTCTGTAACGGAGTGGTCAGCGCTGGTAGCTGTCATGCGGGGGAGGGAGGGGGGCGGGCATGTTCGATTTCCGGCTGGGTCGGAGACTTTATCCGCTCGGAGCTGGGTGTTGTATTGTCTTCATCATTAATTCAGCGGTACCGAAGCGCAGGTCGCCGAAGTAGCGTTAAAGAAAAAGACGTGTGCTAGGAGGCAGAACACCTCCAGGTGAGGTCATCCGGTCAAAAACCTCGAACTTCGTTCGCCGGTGAAGCATGTATTTGGTTAAATGTTGTAAACTGCACCTTTACTGTGCAAAGAATCGCCACTGGGAACAAAATATTAGCCACCTTTTTACATCGAGCTCATTGGTTACTTTGGGGCGCAGAAAATGGTATGGAACTGGTACCGGACCGCCATGGAACTCACGTAAGTCACGGCAGTAAAGCGGTGTGCATACGCTATTCGGCTGTATGTAATCAGCACATTAAGACCCGTCAACATGGAGAGGTGACAGAATACATTAAATGTATTCGCAATTGCTAATATGGACAACCATCAGCTGTAGAATGGAATGACGAGAACGAAAATTTGTGCCGGACCCGGACTTCCCGCTTATCGGAAGCTGTTGCCTTGCCAGTCGGCCTTCCCTGCACTGCTCGTGGATACACCCAAACTTCCATATGTTGCCACCCCTACGTCTACAACACGTATTCGTACATCCATTATGTATATTCCTATATGCGGGAGACATTTTACTCGAAAGTCGGTTGTACGGTGTCGGCTGATAACTACGACATTGTAGGGCCTGTGTGATTCTGAATTACGATGTAAAGCTACTTTGGGCATGCGTGCATTCAGAGTAACACAGGAACTGCAGTATCGTAAGTAACAGACTAGCAGAAATGTCATGTAACGATGTGACCATCATCAAGCGATAATTCAAATTTCCTCAACTGTAGGCGTGTCAATGGGAAATGTCCAACGTGTCTACTGGGAATGGTGTACCACCTGAAGCCATGTAACGCTGCGTAAGAACATATGAACGGTGTTCCAAGAAGTTCCCTACCGCCGATAACCGTAGAAGACTGCCACGATTTAAGACAGTCGGTTTCACATCCTTCGCTAATTTCTGATGTCAGTGACTGCAGGTCATTTTCCAGGTGAACACTGCGGAAGATTTTCCCTGCAATGAACATATGAAGTCAGGTATCTACTTAAAGATTATGGCTCACAGCGGCACATAAATCAACAATCACACAAAAACTGGACAGCGACAAGAGTTACGTTATATGCGCTGAAGAGTTGAGATTTTGTTTTTCTTCAAATTATGCCAGGCACCGAGTGGACCGACGACCCTATGAGATGTTTAAATCACCGTGGTTTGGCGGTGGGACAATTCATTCATGTTACCGTGGACACCAACGAAAGTACTTTCTTGAACATTCTCTCAGACCAAATATTCTTTCTTCTTCTGCTTCCTCATGATGAGAATGCAGTGGACACTCTCATATTCCAAAATGACAAGAGCCATGTTCACAGGTATGCGTTCATGGTCTGATGAACACTCGGCAAGGCTGTCGCACCTTCACTGTCACCCTAAATCACCCGATCTTAAACCCATATCAAATGTCTTGTACTATGCGGTCCAATCACTTTAATTTGAACACCGCCTACGTTCGACGTCAACGACCAATAACCACTCACAGATGGTATGTGGGCAAAATATGAGGCGTGTCGGGGAGGGGGGGGGGGGGAGGGTGAAAAACGGTACAGTCATTGTCGTAATGCGGAAATGAATCGATCTATCTGACGTCCAAACGGACATGATCATCGTGTTTCGGGGCAAGGCTCGAACATGTCCGAAACGGCTAAGTTCGCAATCTGTTCTCATCCGTATTGACTGCTGTGCAGCGGCGACGGAGTCTGGAATTTGCACGCCAGTACCGCATGTGGACGTCCACTGATTGGCGACAGGTGGCCTTCTCGGATGAATCACGTTTTTTGCTCCATCGGGTAGACGGCCGTTGGCGTACACGACTTGAAACGTTTGGAGGAGGGAGCATTCTCTGGGTGATTTCGCCATTCTGGAAGACGTAATGGATCAATATAAGTATGCATCTATTCTTGGGACCATGTCCACTTCTGAGTGCAATTTGTTGTTCCTCGGTCCGATGGCATCTACCAGCATGACAATTCACTGCACAAATTGCTTCGGCATACTTTAAAAAATGTAAACATTATGCACGTAACACAAGATGGCGGACTTGAAGCATGTGAGTCAGTATCGATTATCGAGGTTTTGTATGTCGAAGCAATTTCTGCAGTGAATTACGTTGGAAATCAGTGACAAAATACGATATGCAGTAGCGTAATGTTAATCAACGACTCCGCCATTACACCCGTGATAAAAGTGAAGCTGCAAGCCGGCCGTTGTGGCCGAGCGGTTCTAGGCGCGTCAGTCCGGAACCGCGCTGCTGCTACGGCCGCAGGTTCGAATCCTGCCTCGGGCATGGATGTGTGTGCTGTCCTTAGGTTAGTTAGGTTTAAGTAGTTCTAAGTCGAAGGGACTGATGACCTGGGATGTTAAGTCCCATAGTGCTCAGAGCCATTTGAACCATTTTTGAAGCTGTAAGATGATGGAATCGTAAGTGATCAACTGGCATATAAAAGCCTTTCACGCTATTTTCGTAACAACTGATGCAAAACTTTCTGCAACCACAAGGAACGAAACCAGCAGAAGACATCACTGACTTCGATTTCTGGCCATCCACTGCCCCCTCCTCCCCCCAAATGCCACACCAGCCGCTACAGTAAGAAACAATGGAAAAAGAGTTCTAGATTAAACTAGTTTAAGATGGTTTATTTTTAAGCAACTTTTCTCTGTATGTATGTATGTATGTATGTATATACAAACGCCTGAAGATGAACAGAACATGTTCGAAACGCGTTGTATTATGTTGGATTAAACATTAAACAAAAAATAAAAAAGTAGCAGGTAGCAGAAATTACAAATAAATAATTACAGAAAATGTGTTTTGTAGAAAAATGACACTTTCCGTTTACACTCTTGAAAAGGGTAAAACCGAGTACGGGGAAATGTTACAGAAATATTACGGTTCTGGTCATTGAGACAGCAAGCCATGTCAGGCAGTGAACAGAGAACGCCAGAACCGCCGACGGACTACCGGCATCAATCCAACAGCGCGTCCGATGATGACAAAATATTTTCGAAATACCGTGCTTGCTGGAAACGATGATCTGGCTCCTTTGAAGGTGCCGAGCTCGAGTCTAAGCCAGGCACACAGTTTTAATATGCAAGGAAGCTTCGTATCAGCGCACACTCCGCTGCAGAGTGAAAATTTCGTTCAAGTTATTTGTAATAACAGAGTAACTGACATACATTGGTAAATATCTGAATGGTTCTGACATCCGGCACGGACGCAGACAGACAAAGAAATAATTAACATCCTGCACGTTGAATTATTTTTACTAATGTAGCTTATAAACATTATTAACTAATAAAGATATACTCACCACATGGCTTGCGGCAGTATATGACGGTAGGGGAAAGAGCTATTGTTATTTCAGTGAAATTATCTTTTACACAGACCCTTGTAGCAAACTAACTGCTTTCGAAAATTTCGTTACGGAAATTCGATTTCACTGTGAACTTTGGATGTGGAACAGGATGTAGACATCGTGCCTTGTGCCTGTTTAGCGGTCAGTGTTTGGCGTCCCACAACACTACACGTGGGCCGGAAGCAGAAATCTGGACGAGTGGATCTGTTATGTATGAAACATAGAATAGAATTTATTGATATGACTTTGGAGGAATCAGTAAGTTAACGGTGTACAGAAATTTTACATCAAATCTCAAACAAGATGAAGGATACTTAAAATGACTTGTGGAATTCTCTGTGATGGAAACGTAAAAACCAAAACAAAAGAAACGACGACGTATAAGAGAGCAGTGAGCTCGCTATTGCTGTGCGGAGCAAAGACGTGGTAACCACTTAAAGACACTATAATTGGCAAGATGTTCCCGAAATGAAGAAGCTGTGATCGACGTACAAGACTGTACTCCGAATGAGAAAATAGCAAGAAGATTGAAATTGATTTATAAGGCTAAAAAAGTCGAGGGGAGAATTTTACAGTAGTGTGGACAGTTCATGAGAGAAGACTCACGTCGCAAGAACTGTGACGTAAATGGCAGTGGAAGGCTACACCGAAATAGGAGGAACAAAGACGAGATTTATCGACTGTGTTCGTTCAAATGGTCAAATGTGTGTGAAATCTTATGGGACTTAACTGCTAAGGCCATCAGTCCCTAAGTTTACACACTGCTTAACTTAAATTATCCTAAGGACAAACACACACACCCATGTCCGAGGGAGGACTCGAACCTCCGCCGGGACCAGTCGCACAGTCCATGACTGCAGCCTCCTAGATCGCTCGGCTAATCCAACGCGGCGACTGTGTTCAAAACGACTTTGGAGAAATAAGTAATCATGACATATAGGGCCGGGTTAAGTGGAAGAAAGTTGTAAGAACTTCGACCCTGCTTAAGACAAGAAGAATGGAGCAGGAGAGGAACCACAAATTAATTACATTACAATACCGACACAGACGCGTTCCTAGAAATGCTTTTGGTAAATAAGTAGAGATTATCAGACATACAGATAGAACAAAAATGAAATAGAAGAACAGGTCACAGAATATAGATTGCTCCTGAGGCATGGGAAAAATACCGCAAGCAAATAAATTCTACGCTTCAACGAGAACAGAATATCTAAGGCATGTGTCAGTGTGCTTACAAAGAAAAGCTAGCTTGCGGTTTTGCAGCAATTCTTTTGAAGTCTTTCGCATCTGTAGAAGGGTGTGCAATTGTAAATGTAAGTGGCGTGGGCCGTTCGTGTGCGGGTCAAACGGCCCCGCTTTTGTCCGGGATCAGGGGTGCGGTTGCTCGGTATGCTTATGCGGAACGCGGTGCTATATGAGGGGCAGTCGCCGTCTGTTGCGCGAGGAAAGACTGGCGGCGATGGGCGCCGCAGCCGTTGGCAGGCCCTGCAGAGGTCCTCGGGGCGGCGGCGGGCACATAAAGGGCAGCGCGGACCCCGCCGGCGCCGTCGCACCGCCCGCTGGCGTAACTGCCGGCCGCGGCGGGCGATAAGCGCGTATCTCAAGGGCCGCGCCCCGCCATCCAGAAAAACGTCCGACCCGAGGCGACAGCGACAGCCCGCCACGCCTGCTGCGACCTGCCGTCATGATGAGCTACGGCGCAGCACCCCACAGCCTCAGAGAGACCATTTCTGTATATACAGGGTGTAAATTTTAAGTTGACAAACAAGAATAACTCAAAAAATAAGCTTCACACGAAAAAATATATATAATCCAAAATTGATTATTTTCGAGGGGGACATCTTCTGGTGCTAAAATTAGCCCGCCACCCCAGCCCTATGGGGGTGGGATGGGAGGCAACTTAAAATTTCAAATGGGAACCCCCATTTTTATTGCAGAATCAGATTCTGTATATAAAACTACATACACTTTGTCTTAGGCATTTGTTTTGATTATTGGTAGTTGGCGCTGTAATTCAAGAAAATCCACGTTCTCACCTTTGCATGGAAAATGGTTACGGATAAATAAAAAATACTTATTTACTTCGTAAATTTTGATTTGCTAAAACTAAAACTCTCCCTCTTTCCTCATAGAGTGGGGTTTGAGAGAGAGGAATTAGACTTTTACAAATGTTGACCCACTTATCCGAATCTGCTGAAAAAATTAATATTTGTCTCCACCTCACGTCAGAGGCATTCACACGTAAACTTCGCTTCAGAGCACACACATGTCACCCGCGATTTAGTCATACAATAATCATACCGGCACAGTATTCGTTTGAAGAACAATGAGACATGAGCTTCGTTTAAGGACTGGCCGACGGTAATGCGCATGAATTTCGACGATTGTCTGAGGAACGGTACCCAGGAATAGGCCACCCACACCAGCAAACGTTTACAGCAATTCATCGGTTACTTGGCGAAACAGGCTCGTTAGCGGGATATCATGGTGATGCCGGAAGACCTCGAACACGACGGGACGCTGCATCTGAAGAGACTGTTCCCAAGCGCTTCGAGGAGGCACCTACGACAAGTACTAGAGCAGTTGGACACGACATAGGTGTCACTCATCGGTTAGTCTGGGAGGTTTTGAGGGATGACAGCAAGCATCCATTTAGTTTCCAACCTGTCCGAGACCTAAACCCTGTGGCGGACTATGAACACAGGCTAGGGTTTTGCCGGTGGTTTCCGTAACGTGTTGCTCAAGATCCCGACTCTCACGCCATTGTGTTGTTTATCGATGAGGGTACCTTCCATCGCGATGGCCTTTACGCCACTCCAAACGTTCATTACTGGGCAAGGGGAAATCCTCACGTCACGTACTACCACGGACACCAGGAACTATTTTCGCTCAACATTTGGGCAGGCAGTGTGAGTGACCATCTGATTGGTCCGGTCCGTCTACCTCCTCGACTTACTGGGGCAAATTACCTTCACTTTTTAAAAGAAACTCTAGCCAGCCTGCTGGAAGACGTTTCCCTGGACATACGGCTACGCATGTGGTTACCGCTTGATGGGGCGCCCGCACGTAACAGTCGTGCTGTACGCGAATATTTAAATGTTTGGTGGTTGTAGTGGTAAGTAAACTGTGTCTACAACAACTCAACCTTAAAGATTTATTTACATTGTGTTCAATCGCTTTTAGGGATAGTTACGTTTGCATAGGTCGTTTCTAAATTATTATTTTTTTTTCTATAGGGCACTACTACCCCAAGAAACTTTCATCACAAGGGGGAATAAAGAACCGAAAACTAATGTAACCAACAGCAAACGTGTATTTAGGCGTGAACAGCTGTCTGAAAATGAACCTGTAGGTTCGAAACTGGTAACAACGCTATTTGTGTAAATAAACAGCATTATCAATATTGGCTGGTTATTGGTTCCTTCTTTGCGAGAATTCACCTGTATTTACCTTACTTCTGGGGAAAACCACCCAAAAGCCCTCAGCAAGGGTTGACTGGATTTGTTTCCTTTGATTTGTTTAGTCTTTATTTCCTTTTTCCTATTGCCCTACATTTCCTTGGTGCTCTTCACTGAGCAACTACTGTAGATATTATGCCTCTTTATGAAGAGTTCTGATACGTTGTATTTTGGTTCCACCGCTTTGCTCATTGGTATTATTTCTTCAGTTGGTGATGGTTATCAATATGCTGGAAAGTGTCTCATACTAAAAAGCTTGCTGACTTCTTCTGTGCTGGCTATTGCGCTATTTAGGGTCTTTTTACCTAGTTTTGATGTTAGTTTTTCTAGCCCTGAGCCTATTGTTTCTAAATTTGCCAGTTGCTATACTGCCATAGGGTCAGTGTTGAGTTCTGCTTTCAGTGCAAATCGTAGGACTCACCTCTCGATTACGAATAGTCTTCAGATCTTGCGAACCATCCTGACTGGGGCCACATGGCCTGATGAAGGCTGTAACTGCTTGCGTTCAGGCCATTTGCCCTACACAATACTGCATCTCACTTTAACTAGTAATCTCTCGTGTGATGCCTGCGTAATACGGTCTGTGATGTATCACATGTTCGATTTTTATGTTGGATGAGGCTTACCTGTCTTTAGAGGGCGTTTGATCGGATATTCCACATGCGTAGCCACAGTTCTAATAGTCTGATAAACTGCGGCAATTCCTCCGCAAGGAGGTACTTCCTTTATATACATTATGTGATCAAAAGTATTCGGACACCGTCAAAAACATACGTTTTTCGTACCAGGTGTATTGTGCTGCCACCTACTGCCAGGTACTCCGTATCACGATCTCAGTAGTCATTATACGTCGTGAGAGAGCAGAATCTGGCGCTCCGCGGAACTCACGGACTTCGAACGTGGTAAGGTGATTTTGTGTCACTTGTGTCATACGTCTGTACGCGAGATTTTCACGCTCCTAAACATCCCTAGGTGCACTGCTTACGATGTGATAGTGAAGTGGAAACGTGAAGGGACACGTACAGCACAAAAGCGTACAGGCCGACCTCGTCTGTTGACTGACAGAGACCATCGACACATGAAGAGGGTCGTCATGTAACACCTATCCAGACCATCAAGCAGGAATGCCAAACTGCATCATTATCCACTGCAAGTACTATGACAGTTAGGCGGAAGGTGAGAAAACTTCAGCGGCTGCTCATAAGCCACACATCACGCCGGTAAATGCCAAACGAAGCCTCGATTAGTGTAAGGAACGTAAACATTGGACGATTGAACGATGGAAAAACGTTGTGTGGACTGACGAATCACGGTACACACAATGCGGCGATCCGATGGCAGGATGTGGGTATGACGAATGCCCGGTGAACGTCATATGCCAGCGTGTGTAGTGCCAACAGCAAAATCAGAGGCGGTGGTGTTACGTCGGTATTTCAGATATATTTCCTTGAAAATCACTCAGGAACGTAAACACGCGTTTTATAGACTTCTTACCAGTATGCTTTTGGTATCTAGAATAAATGGAGTACAAACCTTAAAAGCAAGGACATTTCGCTTGTTTGTGACAAGCGTCACGGTCTGCTATTTTTTAGATTTTGCACTTTATCTGTTTCGGGATCTGTCTCTTCAGAAATTGTGCTGCGGCGGCTTTGTGAAATATCCTAGTATTCAAAGTGAAAGTACCCCAAGAAACATCGAAGATGATCTAGCGATTTGTGCTGGTTCATTGCTGTTTATCCATTTTTCTTTACTGATGTGTTGTCTTTCTAATATACGAGTCCAAAATAATATTTTGCATTTTTCAGTATTTATTTGGTGCATTTCATGTATAAGTGTCCACTACGTTACGGAACACTAGTTCCCAGAGAAAAAAGAAATGTGAAATATTGTTCGCACATAACCATTTATTTAGTCTCAGTCTTTAAGTATTTGCATAGTGTCATAAGTAATTTACAAAAAAACTTTATTGGTATAAAGTGACACATTAGAAAACATTCTCAATGTCATAGGTACTAGTTACTGCAGCCACCTGTTATGGTTGCCCTAAAATAAGGATAACGGTTTGAAAATATTTGTACATAGTAATGTGATAGTCGTATGCAGGGTGTATCATAATTAATGGCGCAAACGCATACAGTTGAAAGTATACGATGCTAGAAGCAAAAAACTCTCGGTAAACATGCATGCCTTAAGAGCTAAGAGCAATGTTTTATCTTCAATACTGCGAAGCAAATCTCTTTCACAGCAAGCTCTTTGCTTACCATATTTTGGGAAGTGATAATATGAACCAAAACAAGAAAAAAATATCCAGTAAACATGTGCTCTAAAATGCGTACCTTCAAAGATAGGAGCAGTTGAGCGAGTACATTGGGCGCGCGGTAAACGCGGCCGGGGACGGACAGAGGGCAGTGCTGGTGCGAAAGCGGACAGTTCTGGTCTAGACACCAAAGGGTACAGTTCCGATTGAGACGCGAAAGCGGACAGTCGGTCTTTAGGCAGCTAGGATGTTCAACGACTTACAAAATTTCACGTTGTGTGGTATCGCGGGACTTAGTTTCTGCGCGGTGAGCAGGCGCGCGCCTGGTGTGAACTCTAACTTTTCGGATGGATAACTTGTATTTCGAGATGAGATTGTGAATGATCGAACTGTGTCAAATTGATATGCTCTTGAGTGTAAAAGTAACTTTAAATAGACCACTTTCGCTATTAGTTTGCTACCTGAATAAACATAATTCTAACCAAATCGCAACTGTGTGGCCTACATTATTTATGGGTCGTTAATGTAGTTCCCGATATTATCATAGCTGTTATTTCATGTTGTGTTAACTTTGTATTTCGCAGACTTGCCATCAGCCAGACAGTTTAACCAAAGGGTCACAAGTGTCTAATTTAGGTCGTGTAATGGGACACGTGCGGTTCAACCGCTAGACGAGTTTGAGCCAAGTCATTTCGACGAAGAGGAAGCGCATGTGAGCTCGAACATCTATGGGATGTTAGCTCGCAATTGGGGGCACATCCAGGATACGAACTTGGCAAGTGTTAGTTGAGGGATAAGAATCTTGCGAAGTGTTGGAACAGGATTGGATTTTGGAAAGTGTTAGTTGCGGAATATGAACTCTGGAAAGTTTTAGAATTGGATTTGAGTTCTGCAAAGTGTTTCCAAACCCATTATTTGAATTTCGATAGGCATGACCTCTCACAAAAATTAAATGTGAGATCGGTTAAGGACTGAATATTAGCTTTCTTTAATATTTGTGAAATTACTATCGTAATTCTCACAGTTAACGACAACTGTGACCTAGGTCCCAAGTCTGTGGCAGTTTAGGCAGTTTGCGTGGGGGCTCTGAGCTACGAATGTTGCAACAGTTGTGTGCACCGGGTTTTAGCAGTGGTTAGAAGTGATAGAAAAAGTAACGAGGAAGAAGAGGCGACACCGAAAGCACGTGGTTCCAGCCAGCAGTGGCATCTTCAACGGCGATTCATCTCTCAGCGACGGTTGCGGTACCACAGCAGAGTACGACATCTTCAACGTCGGCTTCAACTGCAACAGCGGCAGCAACAATACGGCAGAAGGATCCAGCACGACAACGCTGATAGTGAGATTATGTATGGTTCTGTAGTTCAATCGCCAATAACAGACATCGCTAATGTTAAGCAGTCGGCCAGTTTGTGTGGCTCCTAAAATACTAGCGAGCCGCTTAGCCCGAACTCGGAGCGGGAGAGCGTGATCGGCGGTGAATTTAGTAGGGCAAACAGTCCGAAATCAGGCAAGGGAGATGAATTTGGGGGAGGCATGATGTTGCAGTTAACGCAAATGATAAGAGGATTGGAATCCCAAACTGGTTCTGTTAAAATCGATATGGGATCCAAAATTGATTCTGTTAGAACCGATATGGGTGACGTAAATTTAAAAATTGATTCTGTTAAAACCGTGATATGGTTGACGTAAATTTAAAAATTGATTCGATTCTATCAAAATTGCTTAGGTTGTGAAAAACGAAGTAGGTAAAATGGCTAATGGATCTGAAGAATTGATAGATGGAAAATTAAAAACCATTGGGGATGAAATGGGCAAAATTTCTGATGAAGTTAGGATACTTGACTCTAATGTAGAACAAGAGGAGAAAAATTTCAGTAATGACGTGGAGAAGTTGCAGGCATATCTGAGAGGCAACGTAAGAAATTGTATGAGTAGGCAAGATGCTCTAATGGCTGAGAAGACAGAGACTATTAGCAACTTATCCGTTCGAATAGATAAAGGGGTGAAAGAAGTAGATAAAATAATGGAACAAATAAAATCTGGTATTAAGACTGAAAATAGTGAAGTTAAAAAGCAAATCAATGAAATAAAAAGCGAACTGAATTCTTTAGCTGCGCGCCAACCTCTACAGCGATCAGTGTTCCGTGGATGAACTCAGGATCGGCCTAATGTTTTGGAGACGACTGGAAATATCACCCAGTAAATTTTCTAGCAGCATGAAGGGATGGTTTTATAAGGGAATGTTCGACGAGGCGAAGATAAAATTCGTGAAAAGACATTTGGAAGGTGAGCAGTTTCCTGAACAAGTTCTGGAGTGAAGCGAAGCAAACGCGACTCCAAAATGAGTTTCTGAATACATTTAAATACGGGAACGGGTCGATGCGAGAATTTTGTAAACATGAACTTGCGAGATTAATGCCTGTGAATCGTCCGTTGGGAGTGCTTACTGAAATTACGACATTGAAAAGGAGGTTACCGGAAAATTAGCAGTGGGATCTAGTGCAGCGTCCTAGCAACTCAACAGACGAATTTTGCGACTTTGTAGAAAAATTATAAACGGCGTTGAAATTTAAACCGCAAAGTAAGCAGAAAAATAGTTTACAGGGAGGAAATCATAGCTACGGACCGAGTAATTACTACGAAAGACATCCGGGAAGTTATCAAAGGAACGCAAATAGCAGTTTTGATAAGGGAACGGTAACAGGAACACATCCAATGATAAATTTCAAAGGGGTGATGGGAATGAATACTTTCATGACAGGCGAAATGACCTGCACCTGGCGAAATGAACCAGCGTAATGGGAGATCGGGAAACTACGTTTCGCCGCATCTCAGGTCCGGAGATGGCAAAAAAACTAGCGATGAATAGGACGCGAGTAAGTGGAATTGTGATAGGTTTTAATAAATCGGCAGAAAGGCGCCTGGATTTTGAAATGAAATTAGTAAGAGACGACAATCAAATAGGTAAATTTTCAAATCAGGTCATACATAAAAGGCGTAATCCTAAGAAAATGAAAGATAGCGATAAAGACGACGACGACGACTCAGGGCTAAATGATTTGTTTTATGAATGTGAAAGGAAAAAGTGTGTGAATCTTAATACAATGAAAGATTCTATGTGCCAAAAGGAGGCTAAGGTGGAGCTGAATACGGTGGAGTTAGGTGGTATATGAAATTCTAAAGAGGTACTAACCAGCAGTAACGATTATAGTGATGAAGGTGATGATGTATCAGATGATACTGTGACGGCGAATGTTGTTAAGGAGGTTAATAAGGGCGGCGTAGCACTAGTCTCGCCAGCTGTTGAAGAATTTGTGTGTGTATCGGCGGATATTGGTGACTTAATTTTGAAGGAAGGTAGTAATGATGTTTTATGTGCTAAAGTTACGAAAGTTGTAGCTGCTGCTATTGATACTTCAGAGGAAGAAATCTGTGCGTATCTTTCTACTAATGGAGGTGAATCTGAAATTCTGGATCGATCTGTGGATCTTGAATGTTTGTTTGAAAATGAATGTGGATCTGAATTTGGTGTGCGATCTGAAATTAAAGTAGTAAAGGAGTGTGTAAAAGAGAAAAAGGTATTATGCTCAGGTTTAAATCAAAACGCAGCGGAATTGAATTTTATTGTTGATTCTGAAATTGCACAACGCTGTAGCGATAATTTATGTGATGTAATGGCAGAGGATGGTGAAACTATGAACGGTTCTTATATTGGTGATTTCTCGACGGAGGTAAATGAGGTTCTATGTAGCGAGTTGTATGATGTATCAGCGGTTGTTGCAAGTGCTGTTTGTGAAGGTGTTTGTAATGACGAGGAAATAAAAATTAATGCTTTATTTCATGATAATGATGTTGCAGCTAATAATGTCGATAATTTTAAGGGAGAATACAGAGAGTTTGATTCTAATATAGAAAGTGATATTTGGACAGAATGGTATCTTAAGGAGGAATGGGATTTTACTGCAAATGATTGGCGATGGTACGGTAGAACATTACGATCGTTATTGCCTCATTTGTGGACTCGAGAGAAGTTTAAGATAGCGAGATGTGTAGAAGGGAGAAAAATGAAAGTGGGGCGAAAGAAGCATTTAATGAATTATTTTCGGACGAATACGAAATTGAGGGGTGGATCGGACAGGATATGTGTACTCTAGAGATGTAAGAGAAGGGACGAGACATAGAGAATGATTTATTAAGGGAACAGTGTTTAGAGCAAAAATAAATTATTAATGTTCAGCCTATCATTGAAATTAAAGTAACTGAAGAAAGTAGTCTCCCTGCTCGATTCTGGAAGTAATGTGTCGGTAGTGTCGGACTGTTTTGTACATAGGATAAAGAACAATAAAAGCGTACTGTAACCTACTTCCTTTGTTTTCGGATTGCATTTCCTTAGGATTCTTCCAGTGAATCTCAGTCTGGCATCTGCTTTACCGACGATCAACTTTATATGATCATTCCATTTTAAATCACTCCTAATGCGTACTCCCAGATAATTTACGGAATTAACTGCTTCCAGTTGCTGACCTGCTATTTTGTAGCTAAATGATAAGGGATCTATCTTTCTATGTATTCGCAGCACATTACACTTGTCTACATTGAGATTCAATTGCCATTCCCTGCACCATGCGACAATTCGCTGCAGATCCTCCTGAATTTCAGTACAATTTTCCATTGTTACAACCTCTCGATACACCACAGCATCACCTGCAAAAAGCCTCAATGAACTTCCGATGTCATCCACCAGGTCATTTATGTATATTGTGAACAACAACGGTCCCATGACACTCCCCTGTGGTACACCTGAAATCACTCTTACTTCGGAAGACTTCTCTCCATTGAGAATGACATACTGCGTTCTGTTATCTAGGAACTCCTCAATCGAATCACACAATTGGTCTAATAGTCCATATGCTCTTACCTTGTTCATTAAACGACTGTGGGGAACTGTATCGAACGCCTTGCGGAAGTCAAGAAACACGGCATCTGCCTGTGAACCCGTGTCTATGGCCCTCTGAGTCTCGTGGACGAATAGCGCGAGCTGGGTTTCACACGACCGTCTTTTTCGAAACCGATGTTGACTCCTACAGAGTAGATTTCTAGTCTCCAGGAAAGTCATTATACTCGAACATAATACGTGTTCCAAAATTCTACAACTGATCGACGTTAGAGATATAAGTCTATAGTTCTGCACATCTGTTCGACGTCCCTTCTTGAAAACGGGGATGACCTGTGCCCTTTTCCAATCCTTTGGAACGCTACTCTCCTCTAGAGACCTACGGTACACCGCTGCAAGAAGGGGGGCAAGTTCCTTCGCGTACTCTGTGTAAAATAGAACTGGTATCCCATCAGGTCCAGCGGCCTTTCCTCTTCTGAGCGATTTTAATTGTTTCTCTATCCCTCTGTCGTCTATTTCGATATCTACCATTTTGTCATCTGTGCGACAGTCTAGAGAAGGATTCTTTCAGCGTATAGAAAAGTCAGAACAACCTAAAATCCTTCGGTTCGTTAAAATAAAAAATTAAAAGCAAGGGTGAGGACATTAACACTACAGTAGGAATATCACTGTTAAACGCAGAGGAAAGGTTGTGTAGGTGGTACGAGTACAATGAAGGCCTCTATGAGGGAGAGAACTTGGCTCATGAATCGGTGGAAGAAGTCTAGAAGATTTGGGATCAAATAAAACGGAATGTATAGATAACATTCCACCTGAATTTTTAAAATCACTGGGGACTAAGCCAACCAAACTACTATTCAAGTTGGTGTGTAGAATCCGTGAGACTATCGTCGTACCATCGGAAAAATAGCATCCATACAATTTTTATGTAGTACAGACAAATAGGTACGAAAACTGTCGCTCAATGAGCTTAGCATCTCATGCATCCACGTTGCTGACAGAATAACAAACAGAAAAATGGAAACGAAAACTGAGGATCTGTTAGATGATGGTCATCTTGGCTTCAGGAAAGGTAAAGGCACCAGAGAGGCAGTTCTGACTTTGCACTTGATACCAGCAGTAAGACTGAAGAAAAATCAAGATCCGGTCATAGGATTTGCCGATCTAGAAAAAACCTTCGGTAACGTGAAATTATGCAAGATGTTTGAGATTCTGGGAAAAAAAGGAAAGAGCTACAGGGGAAACGGGTGATTTACAGTATGTGCAAGAACTATGGAGGAACAAAAAGTCTGGAAGACCAAGAATGAAGTGCTCGTATTAAAAAGGGTGCAAGTCAGAGTTGAAGTCTTTCACCCTAACTGTTCAATCTATACGCCGAAAAAGCAGTAACGGAAATATAAGAAAGTTTCAAGTGTGGCATTAAAATACAGGGTGAAAGATGTACTGATAAGAATGGCTGATGACATTGGTATCCTTTTTGGACGTGAACAGGAATTACAGGATCTGGTGAATTTAATGAGCAGTTTAATGAGTACCGAAAATGGATCGAGAGCAAATCGGAAAGGACGAAAGTTCTGATAAGCAATAGAAATGAGAGTATCAAGAAACTGAACTTCATGATTGGTGGTCACGAAGTCTGCCCGGCGGATTAGTGTCGAGGTCCGGTGTGCCGGCCAGCCTATGGATGGTTTTTAAGGCGGTTTTCCATCTGGCTCGGCGAATGCGGGCTGGTTCACGTTATTCCGCCTCAGTTACACTATGTCAGCGATTGCTGCGCAAACACTGTCTCCACGTACGCGTACACCATAATTACTCTACCACGCAAACATTTGGGGTTACGGTAGTCTGGTATGAGACGTTCCCGGGGAGGTTCACGGGGACCGAACCGCACAATAAATCTGGGTTCGGTGTGGGGCTGCAATGGGGTGGGTGGACTGATGTGGCCTGTTGTGGGGTTGTGAACCACTGAGGTCTATGGCGGAAAGTAGCCTCTCCGTATTTTCTAGGCCCCTGGTTCAATACACACAATAGACACGGTAGTGAATCATGGACAGCGGGAAAACCGAAACAGAAGACAATCGATGTTTTTTAGATGCACTGCTGCAGAAAAATACTGTGAGATCAGGTAGGTTGATAATATAAGGAATTAGGAGTTTCTCCGCGAAGAAAGGAACATATGGAAAACACTGACAAGAAGATGCGACAGATGATATGACATGTGGTAAGGCATCAGGAAATTACCACCATGGTACTGGAGGGAAGTGTAGGAGTAAAAACTGTAGGAGTAAACAGAGATTGGAATACATCCAGCAAATAATTGAGAACATAGCCTGCAAGTGCTACTCTTTGTGGTAGGCCGCATCAAACCAGTCAGAAGACAGAGGACTCAAAGAAACTGACGGTGAATTAATACTGGTTTCTTAATATTAAGCTACCCACTAAGGTGAATATGGCTTGCTACACTGCTACCGTAGAATAGAGATTTGGAACCCACTCACTATTATTCGCATTGCTTCGCAGGCGTGACTACTAATGACTTGCAGATTCGTTTTTTGTGTGCTTCATTATAACCTCAGAATCCACCAAGTGGAAGATAAAAGCTTTAGAAGCAATTTGGATAATTTTCACAGTGAATTTTCTCTCAGTCGTCATAATTCTATCGATAGATGTTCCTACATAGATAAGATAGATGTTATTGCATAGAGAATATTGGCTACTTTGTCCAAATCTATAACGTTTCCTGAGCAGCTTTTTTACAATTGCGAAATAACAAATTTCAAGCAATTTTCCCATACTTTCTCATTCTGTTAATTCAATCTGTTTCCTAACACAGAAAATGTCCGATCATCTGGAAGTTAGCTCCTAGAGATCGTAGGAATAACTACGCCAGCTGTATTGATATGAGCACTAACGCAGTCTGTTTACTGCTACAGAAAAACTTTCAATCGTCTTGAAAGTAGCTGTTAGAAACTGTAGCCCTAAATACATCAGCTGTGTAGGCCTTCGTATGAAAGAGCACGTAACTACGAATTTAACCTTCAGAGAAACGGGATAAACCATCAATGCAACTTGTTTATAATGGTAAGAGGAATTTAATATAAATCTATTTCAAATAAATGTTTGTGATTCGTTGTTCTGATTAATTGAAAACGCAGTCTCAACGACCCGTGTCATAAAATTTTCATGAAGCCCACACAACTGATGAATAAGCGTGCCATATGTTATTGAGCGGTCGATGTGCGGCGCTGCTAGATTCGGAATTCAGAACAGTCTGGGCGCCTGCATTACGGCGGGTGACGTATTTTCGTCTGTTCCGAACACACGGTCCGCTGGAGGACCCACATTTCCGAGGGCGCATTCGCGAACTGCACAGCTTACACCGGCTCTTTGCGGAGGCACTTGCTTTATGCGAGCGATCAAAGAGCAACTTTTTCTGGTTCATTCTCTGCTGAGAAAGACACGGCCAATCCATTACCCTGGCGGAACTGTACGAGTACAACTTTCTGATTCCACTGAAATTTGGCTGAAGGCATGTGCTACAGTTCGTGGAATATAGAAGTATTGGGATATAGATTGCTGCAGCGTCCTTTTATCCGCGATGGAAAGGATTTGTTGGGAGCACAGTGGCCCACGGTATCCGGCGTCACGTTGTACCGCAGGACACTGTCCTGCCAACACCTGGCTGAGATTCGTGTTCAAATATCCGCATACGACGGCTTCTGGGTTACTGTTCCTACTAGGATCCAAGTAAAAGATTTACATCTACGTGATTACTCTGCTATTCACAAGAAAGTGCCTGGCAGAGGGTTCAATGAAGCACCTTCAAGCTATCTGTCAAGCTATCAGTTCCACTCTCGAACCGCGCGCGGAAAAAACGAGCACTTAAATTTTTCTGTGCGAGCCCTGATTTCTCTCATTTCATCGTGATGATCATTTCTCCCTACGTAGGTGGGTAACAACAGAATGTTTTAGCAATCGGAGGAGAAAACAGGTGTCTGAAATTTCATGAGAAGATCCCGTAGCAACGAAAAACGCCTTTGTTTTAATGATTGCCATCCCAATTCAATTTACCATGTTTGTGGCACTATCGCCCCTATTTCGCGGTAGTACAAAACAAGCCACCCTTCTTTGAACTTTTTCGATGTCATCCGTCAGTTCTAACTCATGCGGATCCCATATCGCACAGCAATACTCCAGAATAGGGCGGACAAGCGTGATGTAAGCAGTCTCTTTAATAGACCTGTTGCATCTTCTAAGTGTTCTGCCAATGTGTGGTTTTACTCTACCCACAACATTATCTATGGTTCAAATGGCTATGAGCACTATGGGACTTAACTTCTGAGGTCATCAGTCCCCTAGAATTTAGAACTACTTAAACCTAACTAACCTAAGGACCTCACACACATGCAAGCCCAAGGCAGGATTCGAACCTGCGACCGTAACGGTCGTGCGTTTCCTGACTGTAGCGCCTAGAACCGCTCGGCCACACCGGCCGGAAACATTATCTATGTGATTGATCAAATTCAGTTTATTTGTAATTGTTATCCCTAAGTATTTAGTTGAATTTAAAGCCTTGAGATTTGTGTGACTTAAGGCGTAATCGAAATGTATCTGGTTTCTTTTAGTACTCATGTAAATAACTTCACACTTTTCTTTATTCAGAGTCAATTGCCGCTTTTCGCACCATACAGATATCTTATCTAAATCATTTTGCAATTCGTTTTGGTCATCTGATGACTTTACAAAACGGTAAATGACAGAATCATCGGCAAACAATCTAATAGGGCTACTCAGATTGTCTCCTATGATCGTTAATATAGATCAGGAACAATAGAGGGCCTATAACACTTCCATGGGGAACGCCAGATATTTCCCCTCTATCATTCCTACAGCCAAGTCCACATTTTCTCATAACCCTTTCTTATGTTCCTTCCCGTACAGTCCACCATGATTATCATCTCCTTTTACATATGAATTACCCGTTCAATATCATCATATACTCTCTCTATCTCTTTATCCTGTGCTTGCGACGCCGGCATGTATAAATAAACTATCGTTGTAGGCGTTCGTTTGCTGTTGATTGTGATGAAAACAACCCTGTCACTGAACTGTTCACAGTAACTCACTCTCTGGCCTTCCTGCCTATTCATAACGAAACATTCTCCAATTGTACTTGTTCTGCTGCTATTAATATTGCCCTATGTTCATCTGAACAGAAACCCTGAATTTCTTTCCATTTCACTTCATTGACCCCCACTATATCAGGACTGAGCTTTTGAATTCCCCTTTTCAAATTTTGGTGCTCTCCTACTACGTTCATGCTTCTGATATCCCATGCTCGAACTCGTAGAATGATATCCGTTCGTTGGTTACCCCATCTTCCTCTCATAATCACCTTCCGTTTGCAGTCTGCTCCCGGAGTCCTTTGCCAATGGAGATATCAACTTTCTTTTTCAAACATAGATCACACGTCTTGTGGAGACACAGTATGTGTCTTTAATGGTGTGGTATTTATTGTCTTCTGCTTCATCATCCGTTGATCACTGCTTATTCTTTTAACTTTCATTGGCAGTTTCCCACACCAAGGTGGAGAGAGTGTCGAGAACCCCTGTCTGCTCCTCCGTCATCTTTGACAAGCTGCTGGCAGAACGGAAGTGACTTCCTACGCCGGAAGTCACCTGTCACCATTTCAGATGATTTTTATTCAATATTTGAGTAGTGGCTTGGCTCTAACCCAAGCCCCAGGGCATTTTGATTAGTAGTCGAAGAGCTACCACTAGACACCTACATTGGAATGGATAAAAGGACAAAAATTAGAGCAAAGTAAAAAACGCTTTGTCTGAAACGAACATCCCATGGGAATATGGCATTGGGAAAGAAAGTAGAACGCCATTGTAAATACATAAATTTCACCAAATATTCTTATATAATTCCTCTCAGACATTCTTCCTTGTTTTCTCTTTCGGTCTGTCCTAGGCTTTCTCGTTGCTTAGAACCTACATCTATTTTTTTGCGTCCTACTTTCATCTCACCACTCACAGTGCATCTGATCCCCTGATCCAAATGCACTCACCTTCATTATAAAATTAACAGACAGTTTATGTCTCATGTAGTCTTCAACGTAACATAACTATCGATTCCATACTAAACTTCCATGTATTTTTTCCTGCAACTGTTTCACTTAATCTAACTGTTTGTTCGTTGTTTGTACACTAACTCTAAACTTTTTAATTCTTTTTAATACCATATGTCATTTATCATCAGAAATGCAGTAAATCATAACGCAGGTGCAAAATTTTACACAATTAAAAATAAACATTAAACGCTATGTTATGGGTTTTTAATTGGAAAATTACTCTAATATTCTGTTGTTGCGGGTTAGCTATAATAAAATTTGCCCTAGTTGGTCCTGCGCCACATCTTCAGTCTAGGAGTATGTACATCTTATATCTATACAGCCCTGTCTATGAGAGAATTCGCAAAATGTAGCAAATGAACCAATTTCACCTGCTGAAACTTTTCTGTAAAGATCTGTTGCGTCTGATCTTCAGTCTTCGTTATTTCTTGCAGCAAGATCAAAACAGTTCAATCTGCTTAACTAAAAGAATGACAGCTATTTGTTCCAAACTGTAGTGCAGTATCAATTCTGTATTTATGGCGGCTGCGGCTGACCTTGAGATTTCCCTACTGGGTTGCCTACACTCAATGACAGGTGCTCGCCTACATGCCAGGGAAATGACATCATCAATGACTTTGAACAAATAACACCATCGAGATGGTGCTGGTGGGGAATTTAATAAGACAAGATGAAGGGAGATTAAAAACTGTAAAAATTAAAACTCCAATATGGCGCAATTATCTGAGATATTTTTTTTAAATCTTCTCTCTCCTTTCTCCTCTCCACTCCTCTCTCCTCTAATCAAGCCTAGTACTTTTGCGCCCATTAAATCGAAACAGCCGGTCACAGTGTAGCCTCAAAGTAGCCATCTCGGCTGTGCTGTGTGATCTGAGTAGTTTGTATCATGTTCAAAATTTATTTATGCAAAAATTACGGCAAGGGTCTAACTTACAGTATTTCCACATCTGAAAGTACGTTACAGACCATTACAATGAAACAGTGAGTCACAATGTAGCCACAGAGGATCCATCTTGGCATGCTCACAAGAAACAAAATGATATGAATTTATTGTGGCATGTTCAAAGGTAATAATCCTAAAAATTACATAAATGACGTAACACGCAAGAATTCCACATTCAAAATAAGTGAGTTACACTCTCTCACACACACGCAACGGTCATGCTATGATCTTGCAGGTTAAGCAGCAGTGGCGAATGTGCAAAGCTCAATTTCTGTCCCATGCATGGCGTAAAGCATAACATACTCCTTCTTTTCTAGTCTAAAGTATCTGCAAAAATACACCAGCAGTACAAAAAATTCAGTGTTTATGTCAAGTGTCACAATGCTACTTCAAACACACACACACACACACTTACATGCACATATAAAAATTGCTGCCTAAAATATTATTGTTTACTATCAAATTAACTGCTCTAGATTTTTTTCCCTACCTAAATAATTTGAAATAACATAGTAAACAGTCAGTCGATGTTTTCAAGGTAAGCCTAGATGGGATGATGTGGTCAAACTAACCCGTTCAAGCTTATAACCACAGAGAACACATGGTGGTTAAAATACTATGTTAAGCTGGCAAGCATCAAGTAATGCTTGCCAGCCTACAAGAAGAATGTAATGGAGCGCAGTTTTTTACGTCCGTGTAAAGCATAAAGAAGCTTCCACACCTAAATTGCTCTATGATGCTTCTCAAGTGTTACAATGATATCTCCTCGACACAACAAAGATAAAACACAAGGTAACTGACCAATTACCATTTTAGAAAGAAAGCAAGAAAGTGTTTTCGTAAGTAGTTTATTGGGGTGTAACATTTATACTGCATACTTTCGCAATACATTAGGAGAAGTTTTGCTGTCTTTACGTTCTACAAAACAACAAAAAATGTTGATGCAACAAGACAGAGATGAAAGGTGTTCGAAGATAATGGCGGAACGAGACATACCATCAGACATAAGTATAATTACAGACTTCCGATTGCAAATTAATATTCATACTTCGCACCAAAATAAAATTGTATTATTTCTTGAAATATGTACTATCTCAGGCCAAAACACACATGGTATTACTGTCATATCATAATTGTTGCGTAAGATTTAAAAAACCATCTGGTCTACATAATGGCACAAATGCTAAAATATAAATTAAGCAGCGTTTGTTGAAAAAACAAAACAAAAAAACTCAATTGTTGTACCAGACTTCGCGATCGCAATGAACCTAAAGGTTAAATATTTCTACAACTACAGTACCTGTATTAGTTATTAAAACAAACATGGTTTATTTACTGGCTCTACTGAAATAAATTTTAGGTTAGTAGAGAACCATAGTTCGGCCTTTGCACCACGTATTGAACTTAGCAAAAAATACATAAATTGGCTCTATAACATTATGAAACACACATAAACGCTACTGATAATCTAACTTATAGCGTAAAAGTTTACTTGTTGATGAGAATTATCAAAGTAAACAAAGTTATTCAAACGTCTAAATTCGTCAAGAACTCGCCTGTAGAACCGACATCAAAATTACCAAAACATTACTGCGACTTCATGTTGGTGTATTAACTACATATGTAAGTCAAAACGTTTTCATTTAAGCTGTAACATAGTGGAAACTAAATGACACTTCGATCAAATAGCATACTGAACAGTAGTAATACACATCTATGTGCGTTCAGAGTCACCCAAATCCATGAAAACGTTTTTCATCTTCTGCTGAGATCGTGGCAGTTGTGGTTTATTTACAGAGTGGGGCAATGTTGCTCAGTACAGGGTGATTGCAATTACAATGGATTCTACTGGGTGAGGCATTGATGGTCAGTTTACAGAGTGGGGGAATTGTGGTCAATTTACAGGGTGACTGTCACTATCACAGACACTACTAGGGTAGTAATGGTCAGTTGTACAGCGTGAGGTAATGGTAAGCAATCCGGGTGGGGTAACGATGGTCATTTCACAGAGTGTTTCCCATTACACGCAGATGTTATTGGGTATAGCAATGATGGTCAGTTATCACAATGACCGCTAGTTACTCTGAATATAATGACTACCAGAAACGGAACAGAATGGAACGGATTGGGTTGAATGGAGCATAAAGGATAGAAATAAAGTGGAACGGAAAGGATCCGATCGGAATTACAGGTTGATACTTATCGAAGCCAGCAAGTCAAGACTTATTCCAACAAGCAAACTTCCTGACCCATTCCGTTGCATTCCATTATGACTCACCCCGTTCAGAGTCTTTTCGTTGTGCTTTGTTACAGAGCGATACTTTCCAGTTCCATTTCATTTTCTGCTTCAGTCAGGTAGTGGTGGTCACCATCTTCTACTTCTTCTTGTTCCTTTGCCACGCATGGTCACAGGGTCGGCGTGATTATGAACGGATTTGGCACTGTTAGTTTAAGAAATTCTCTCCCTGTTGCCAGCTCGTTACTCTCCCTAGCGGTATACATGTGCCCCAAATGTCTGTGTGTAGTTTTATTCATGAGAAAGTAAGAGAAAGTTTTCTAAATGTTCGCAAATCATGAATCTGAGGCGATACTGGCTACTAGCCCAGTATTCAGAGCTTGGGATGTGGGAAAACACCTAAAAACTTAATCCAGGTTGGTCAGCACGCCGACCCTCTTCCTTAAACTCACAAGCCGGTTCGGTCTGGGCATGGCACATCTCCCCATCCTGGAAGCCGTTACCTGGCTGTTTATTTGGTCACCATTCTCAGGTAAATGGCAGTCACACTAACGATCACTCTCCAACCAAATAGTATCCAGAGGTAATGGTACACACCCTGAAACAGACCATCATTGCCCCTCCCCCTTGTAAGTTGATCATGATTACCACACCCTGTAAATTGACCATCAGTTACCTTCCCTGTAAGCTAACCATTATTTCTCCAACCTATAAATTCATCATCATTGTCCCAATAGTATCTGGGATAATGGAAGTCACCCTGTAAGTTGCCCATATTGCCCTAACTTTTAAAATAACCATCATTGTCCCATTCTGCAAAATGACCATAATTACCCCTACCCTGTAAACTATCCATCTTTGCCCACTTAATGTCAGCTAATGGTGTGCATCACATGTTGAACAGAATATGACAAACGTTTTATGCTACAAGACAAAGTTAATACCACAGCTTGGGGCCACTATAACGTTGGACTGTCTCTGATATTGGTTTTAGAGACCAGTTTTGATGCATTTAACGCTGGAGTATCATTGTTTACTTTGGTAATTCTCATCAACAACTTCACTTTAATGTGTTAATTGGATCAGCAGCACTGCTCATAGGTATTTTTCAGAGTTATAGAACGAATTCATTAGTCAACCTGGCGAACATTAGGCATCCTTCAAGTTGCTTTCATAGTCGGCAGCTTATTAAAGCTTTTGTTTGTCGTAATAAAAATAGACCGTTGTACAGAAAAAAAGGAGGAACAAAGCATTAGTATTTTCTTATCAGCTAAGGACTACACCGAAATGTTATGATACGTTATTACCAAAATAAAGTAATAAAATTGCTGTTGGGTTTCTTCTCAAATGTACTATATATTTCTGAGGGGCAAAAATGTGATGACTCATATATATATATATATATATATATATATATATATATATATATATATATATATATATATATATATATATATATATATTCCGATGGATTACCATATTGTTACTTCGTTGGCATTTCTAATAAACCACTGTGTCATCAGGAGAGTAACCTTCTGATATGTATGTATATATTCATGGCTCTGAGGTCGGCAACGTCTGCTGTACAAGACAGTTGGAGTGATATGGGACCCCTGATATGTGTAGATACAACTCGTGACACGTACGTAAGCATCCTGTCTGATCACCTGCATCCATTCATGTCCATTGTGCATTCCGACGGACTTGGGCAATTCCAGCAGGACAATACGACACCCTACACGTCCAGAATTGCTACAGAGTAGCTCCAGGAATGCTCTTCTGAGTTTAACCACTTCCGCTGGGCACCAGACTCCCCAGATATCATCATTATTGAGAATATCTGGGATGCCTTGCAACGTGGTGTTCACAGGAGATCCCCACACCTTCGTGCTCTTTTGGATTTAGGGACAGTCCTGCAGGATTCATGGTGTCAGTTCCCTCCAGCACTACTTCAGACATTAGTAGAGTCCATGCCATGTCACGTTGGCGGCACTTCTGCGTGCTCGCGGGGGCCCTACACGATATCAGGCAATTGTACCAGTTTCTTTGGCTTTCGGTGACACGTTAAAAATGTAATGTGCTTACTCTCCTGATACCACAGCGGCTCATTAGAAGCCCCCAGCGTCAAATGCCAATGCTAACTTGAGTTCACTGTCTGAGGACGTCGGATTATAGTGTTGGACGCAGTTTGCTACAGGTATCTTCCACCTAATCTGACAATAGACAGAATTTTTGTTAAGTTTGACGTCAATAAAGATGTCTTCATTCCCAATAACTGCACCTAGAACTCACAGTCTAGCCATCACCTTAAGACAGTTTGGTGACTTTCCAATCAGAAATTCACTCGTGTTTAGCAGTTAAATCCACTGTATCTCCTAACGCTACCACGCCTAAACTGATTGCCACAGTATTCGAGGCGGTCTGAGTGGAGAAAGTTAGCGTGCGGTACAAATACTGATAGGCCACCGGGATCTCATATTAATATTCTATCTAGAATCAAACTGTGGGAAGGCATGAGCTACGACTTAATTTGCACAAACCCGCTCATTTGAATGGATACTGCATGGAAATGTGGCGTAAACAGCAACAAAAACAAAATGTTTAGAAAATAACATATAGAGATATATTCCGAAATTAGTACATAACTACATATTCTTAACCGAGGGCAGTCTCCACTGATATAGAAACATTGACAGAACGCCATATAGCAAGAGTATTGATTTATAACTTCAAAAGCTTAACTGAGAACACCTGGAAAAGAGAATACTGGACCACGAGCATTACGTTCAGCCAACAAAAAGGGAGGACAAGGGAGGTGGGATGGGAGGTGGGGGGGGGGGGGATTGGCATACTTCTGTGAAGCTTTCCCCATGGCTGGCGCTGCTGCTCTCCCGTAGTATCGCAAAGTACTAGCGATCGCCGAGCGACCGAAACGACGATTGAATCCGAACATCATTACCAGACTGTGACCGTAGTTAGGAACGGTCGAACATCGTCGCAGCATGGCGTTGCGTGCCTACGGACAAGACGCAGTCGCGGGCGAGGCTTCAGCAGGCGATCCCTCTCAGAAGACGTTGCTCATGGGTTTTATTAGCCGGTCGGCACCTCATACCAGTGTGGCTACGGTTGAAAAGTAGTTCTGGTGCCAACTTCCTGGGTGGTCAAGCGGCTAGCTGTCGCGAGCTGGGCCATAGATCAGCCGCTTCCTTGTAGCCCCAGGGCTGTCATAACTTGGAGCAGCCTCGACCGTTCGGACGACACGCTTTTCTGTATTCATTCGCGCCTCAAGACCAAGAAGATGCTCCCTTTAAGCTTGAATCTTTTTAACGGCTGTTGCTATGTTTAATTTATTAATTCCCCTCAATATGATGGCAGCCGAAATTTGTATCTAGAGAACCAATATTGTAAGGTTTCTTTCCTTTCTGTAATTATTTCGACACTTGAATTCCAAGTTGAATTTTATATAAACCGAAATAGTATTGATATGCAGATTATGGCTACAGCAACGGTTTGGTCCGCATTAAACGATCCCGATACAGTCATCTGATTTCGTCTTCATTAATTACTTCTCGACTCATCCTCTGTTTCCGGTCTTGCGGGACCGCCCATGCGCTACTCACAGCCAAGTGTTATATGTTGTTGTTGTTGTGGTCTTCAGTCCTGAGACTGGTTTGATTCAGCTCTCCATGCTACCCTATCCTGTGCAAGCTTCTTCATCTCACAGTACCTACTGCAGCCTACATCCTTCTGAATCTGCTTAGTGTATTCGTCTCTTGGTCTCCCTCTACGACTTTCACCCTCAACGCTGCCCTCCAATGCTAAATTTGTGATCCCTTGATGCCTCAGAACATGTCCTACTAACCGGTCCCTTCTTTTTGTCAAGTTGTGCCACATACTCCTCTTCTCCCCTATTCTATTCAATAGCTCCTCATTAGTTATGTGATCTACCCAACTAATCTTCAGAATTCTTCTGTAGCACCACATTTCGAAAGCTTCTATTCTCTTCTTGTCCAAACTATTTATCGTCCACGTTTCACTTCCATACATGGCTACACTCCATACAAATACTTTCAGAAACGACTTCCTGACACTTAAATCTATACTCGATGTTAACAAATTTCTCTTCTTCAGAAACGCTTTCCTTGCCATTGCCAGTCTACATTTTATATCCTCTCTACTTCGACCATCATCAGTTATTTTGCTCCCCAGATAGCAAAACTCCTTCACAACTTTAAGTGTCTCATTTCCTAATCTAATTCCCTCAGCATCACCAGACTTAATTCGACTACATTCCATTATCCTCGTTTTGCTTTTGTTGATGTTCATCTTATATCCTCCTTTCAAGACGCTGTCCATTCCGTTCAACTGCTCTTCCAAGTCCTTTGCTGTCTCTGATAGAATTACAATGTCATCGGCGAACCTCAAAGTTTTTATTTCTTCTCCATGGATTTTAATACCTACTCCGCATTTTTCTTTTGTTTCCTTTACTGCTTGCTCAATATACAGACTGAATAACATCAGGGACAGGCTACAACCCTGTCTCACTCCATTCCCAACCACTACTTCCCTTTCATGCCCCTCGACTCTTATAACTGCCATCTGGTTTCTGTACAAATTGTAAATAGCCGCCGGCCGCGGTGGTCTAGCGGTTCTGGCGCTGCAGTCCGGAACCGCGGGACTGCTACGGTCGCAGGTTCGAATCCTGCCTCGGGCATGGGTGTGTGTGATGTCCTTAGGTTAGTTAGGTTTAAGTAGTTCTAAGTTCTAGGGGACTTATGACCACAGCAGTTGAGTCCCATAGTGCTCAGAGCCATTTGAACCATTTTGAACCTTTCGCTCCCTGTATTTTACCCCTGCCACATTTAGAATTTGAAAAAGAGTATTCCAGTCAACATTGTCAAAAGCTTTCTCTAAGTCTACAAATGCTAGAAACGTAGGTTTGCCTTTCCTTAATCTATTTTCTAAGATAAGTCGTAAGGTCAGTATTGCCTCACGTGTTCCAATATTTCTACGGAATCCAAACTCATCTTCCCCGAGGTCGGCTTCTACCAGTTTTTCCATTCGTCTGTAAAGAATTCGGGTTAGTATTCTGCAGCTGTGACTTATTAAACTGATAGTTCGGTAATTTTCACATCTGTCAACACCTGCTTTCTTTGGGATTGGAATTATTATATTCTTCTTGAAGTCTGAGGGTATTTCGCCTGTCTCATACATCTTGCTCGCCAGATGGTAGAGTTTTGTCAGGACTGGCTCTCCAGAGGCCGTCAGTAGTTCCAGTGGAATGTTGTCTACTCCGGGGGCCTTGTTTCGACTCAAGTCTTCAGTGCTCTGTCAAACTCTTCTCGCACTATCGTATCTCCCATTTCATCTTCATCCACATCCTCTTCCATTTCCATAATATTGTCCTCAAGTACATCGTCCTTGTATAGACCCTCTACATACTCCTTCCACCTTTCTGCTTTCCCTTCTTTGCTTAGAACTGGGTTTCCATCTGAGCTCTTGATATTCATACAAGTGGCTCTCTTTTCTCCAAAGGTCTCTTGAATTTTCCTGTAGGCAGTATCTATCTTACCCCTAGTGAGATAAGCCTCTACATCCTTTCATTTGTCCTCTAGCCATCCCTGCTTAGCCATTTTGCACTTCCTGCCGATCTCATTTTTGAGACGTCTGTATTTCTTTTTGCCTGCTTCATTTACTGCATTCACTGTGTTATATATTGTTTTACTTTTCTCTTTTAGAACCTACAGATTTGAAATCGTAGACAGAAACGACATCATTTTAGAGTAGGTCAGACTAGAGAAATTGTTTGAATTTGGGATATGGGCCAGTTTCTAATGTCTACTGCTAGCATCACACTGATAAGAAGCTGACTCTCTACCATAACTCCTACTAACCCCGACAACGACTTTCACTTCGCCACTTGGCATACGAATAACAGTGTTGCATTAAAAGATGCTTTAAAAAGAAATGAGTATTGGATGGTGTACACTTTATATTTACATTAACATAACTCAACATAATTTTACTAAGATTTTTTCGTTACATAAAAAACATTATTATCAAAACAGAACGTTAAATATTTTGAAAACAAACTCACATAAAAAACTGTTTAGTACTGTTTCATTTTCATTTTAATTTGGGAGGCAATTACTATTTAACTCTTAATTTACTTTTTTTATTTATTTTTTTTTCAACATGGAAAACAAGGCACACAGTTCTGTTCCCTAAAAATAAACGTGGACCAAATTGTAATTTTTTTTTAAATTAACTTTCACTGTGAAGGAACATAAACTGTAAAGGGGCCATCCATTCGTTAAGATACAGATCAGTTAGAGAAGATAGAGGAGTTGACTGCAGTGTGATAAAACACGGTGAGAGCGAGGACAGATTTAGTTAAAAACTGACGTCATAAAATCTTCGTTAAAAGTTTTTATTCTTTCTGATACATCATGTTCGAAATAGCACTTATTTTTAACTTTTCCAACTGCGAAAAGCGATCGCAGAATCACGTTAAATCGGGAATGCTATGTGTCTCGTGGAGGCCTGCTGCTCCGTTAAATGCTGTACATCATGCATCGCACACAATAATGACTCGTCCGTTTCATCGACATTCTTGCACTGTCTGGGAATGTGCGGCATCTTGTGCCTTTTTAAAAAGAGTAGCACAACATTATACCCTGATTTTTCTCTAACCAGTTATCGGAACCAAAATGAAACTCTTCATATGGCCAACATTTAAATTTTTGAATAAATTCTTTTGTAAACAGTCGTTAGTGCTTTGGATGTGATCTGTATCCGAAAAAAATGTTTACGTAACGCTGAAGGAAACACTGTTACGGGAAAATCTGATCTCGAAAAGTTTCAGAGCTGTCTTTTTTCACATACTCAGGAGAATCTCGTGGATTCTTAGTTGTTGTTGTTGTGGTCTTCAGTCCTGAGACTGGTTTGATGCAGCTCTCCATGCTACTCTATCCTGTGCAAGCTTCTTCATCTCCCAGTACCTACTGCAACCTACATCCTTCTGAATATGCTTAGTGTATTGATCTCTTGGTCTCCCTCTACGATTTTTACCCTCCACGCTGCCCTCCAATGCTAAATTTGTGATCCCTTGATGCCTCAAAACATGTCCTACCAACCGATCCCTTCTTCTAGTCAAGTTGTGCCACAAACTTCTCTTCTCCCCAATCCTATTCAATACCTCCTCATTAGTTACGTGATCTACCCACCTTATCTTCAGCATTCTTCTGTAGCACCACATTTCGAAAGCTTCTATTCTCTTCTTGTCCAAACTGGTTATCGTCCATGTTTCACTTCCATACATGGCTACACTCCATACAAATACTTTCAGAAACGACTTCCTGACACTTAAATCTATACTCGATGTTAACAAATTTCTCTTCTTCAGAAATGTTTTCCTTGCCATTGCCAGTCTAAATTTTATATCCTCTCTACTTCGACCATCATCAGTTATTTTACTCCCTAAATAGCAAAACTCCTTTACTACTTTAAGTGTCTCATTTCCTAATCTAATCCCCTCAGCATCACCTGATTTAATTTGACTACATTCCATTATCCTCGTTTTGCTTTTGTTGATGTTCATCTTATATCCTCCTTTCAAGACACTGTCCATTCCGTTCAACTGCTCTTCCAAGTCCTTTGCTGTCTCTGACAGAATTACAATGTCATCGGCGAACCTCAAAGTTTTTACTTCTTCTCCATGAATTTTAATACCTACACCGAATTTTTCTTTTGTTTCCTTTACTGCTTGCTCAATATACAGATTGAATAACATCGGGGAGAGGCTACAACCCTGTCTCACTCCTTTCCCAACCCCTGCTTCCCTTTCATGCCCCTCGACTCTTATAACTGCCATCTGGTTTCTGTACAAATTGTAAATAGCCTTTCGCTCCCTGTATTTTACCCCTGCCACCTTCAGAATTTGAAAGAGAGTATTCCAGTTAACGTTGTCAAAAGCTTTCTCTAAGTCTACAAATGCTAGAAACGTAGGTTTGCCTTTTCTTAATCTTTCTTCTAAGATAAGTCGTAAGGTTAGTATTGCCTCACGTGTTCCAACATTTCTACGGAATCCAAACTGATCTTCCCCGAGGTCCGCTTCTACCAGTTTTTCCATTCGTCTGTAAAGAATTCGCGTTAGTATTTTGCAGCTGTGACTTATTAAACTGATAGTTCGGTAATTTTCACATCTGTCAACACCTGCTTTCTTTGGTATTGGGATTATTATATTCTTCTTGAAGTCTGTGGGTATTTCGCCTGTCTCATACATCTTGCTCACCAGATGGTAGAGTTTTGTCATGACTGGCTCTCCCAAGGCCATCAGTAGTTCTAATGGAATGTTGTCTACTCCCGGGGCCTTGTTTCGACTCAGGTCTTTCAGTGCTCTGTCAAACTCTTCACGCAGTATCTTATCTCCCATTTCATCTTCATCTACATCCTCTTCCATTTCCATAATATTGTCCTCAAGTACATCGCCCTTGTATAAACCCTCTATATACTCCTTCCACCTTTCTGCCTTCCCTTCTTTGCTTAGAACTGGGTTGCCATCTGAGCTCTTGATATTCATACAAGTGGTTCTCTTCTCTCCAAAGGTCTCTTTAATTTTCCTGTAGGCAGTATCTATCTTACCCCTAGTGAGACAACCCTCTACATCCTTACATTTGTCCTCTAGCCATCCCTGCTTAGCCATTTTGCACTTTCTGTCGATCTCATTTTTGAGGCGTTTGTATTCCCTTTTGCCTGCTTCATTTCCTGCATTTTTATATTTTCTCCTTTCATCAATTAAATTCAATATTTCTTCTGTTACCCAAGGATTTCTATTCGCCCTCGTCTTTTTACCTACTTGATCCTCTGCTGCCTTCACTACTTCATCCCTCAGAGCCACCCATTCTTCTTCTACTGTATTTCTTTCCCCCATTCCTGTCAATTGTTCCCTTATGCTCTCCCTGAAACTCTTTACAACCTCTGGTTCTTTCAGTTTATCCAGGTCCCATCTCCTTAAATTCACACCTTTTTGCAGTTTCTTCAGTTTCAATCTGCAGTTCATAACCAATAGATTGTGGTCAGAATCCACATCTGCCCCTGGAAATGTCTTACAATTTAAAACCTGGTTCCTAAACCTCTGTCTTACCATTATATAATCTATCTGATACCTATTAGTATCTCCAGGATTCTTCCATGTATACAACCTTCTTTTATGATTCTTGAACCAAGTGTTAGCTATGATTAAGTTATGCTCTGTGCAAAATTCTACAAGGCGGCTTCCTCTTTCATTTCTTCCCCCCAATCCATATTCACCTACTATGTTTCCTTCTCTCCCTTTTCCTACTGACGAATTCCAGTCACCCATGACTATTAAATTTTCGTCTCCCTTCACTACCTGAATAATTTCTTTTATCTCGTCATACATTTCATCAATTTCTTCATCATCTGCAGAGCTAGTTGGCATATAAACTTGTACTACTGTAGTAGGCATGGGCTTTGTGTCTATCTTGGCCACAATAATGCGTTCACTATGCTGTTTGTAGTAGCTAACCCGCACTCCTATTTTTTTTATTCATTATTAAACCTACTCCTGCATTACCCCTATTTGATTTTGTATTTATAACCCTGTAATCACCTGACCAAAAGTCTTGTTCCTCCTGCCACCGAACTTCACTAATTCCCACTATATCTAACTTTAACCTATCCATTTCCCTTTTTAAATTTTCTAACCTACCTGCCCGATTAAGGGATCTGACATTCCACGCTCCGATCCGTAGAATGCCAGTTTTCTTTCTCCTGATAACGACGTCCTCTTGAGTAGTCCCCGCCCGGAGATCCGAATGGGGGACTATTTTACCTCCGGAATATTTTACCCAAGAGTACGCCATCATCATTTAATCATACAGTAAAGCTGCATGTCCTCGGGAATAATTACGGCCGTAGTTTCCCCTTGCTTTCAGCCGTTCGCAGTACCAGCACAGCAAGGCCGTTTTGGTTAATGTTACAAGGCCAGATTAGTCAATCATCCAGACTGTTGCCCCTGCAACTACTGAAAAGGCTGCTGCCCCTCTTCAGGAACCACATGTTTGTCTGGCCTCTCAACAGATACCCCTCCGTTGTGGTTGCACCTACGGTACGGCCATCTGTATCGCTGAGGCACGCAAGCCTCCCCACCAACGGCAAGGTCCATGGTTCATGGGGGAAGGGATTCTTAGTATTCCGACGTAATAGAGTAACCTAATTCATTTAAGGCCCAAAATGGTTTTTCTAACATTTCACAGGACGTCTTTAAGAAATTAAGAAACTTATCCAATACTGCCTATTTTCCAAATGATTTTCTCTGCACAGATAACTTATGTAAAATCATATATTGCTTCTAGTGTGACAAATATCATTACAGTTATAACCTCGTCCCACAGTACGGCCAAAGCAAGAGTGAGAAATAGAAAACGGGATATTGTGCTAGATTTCTGCATTGCGGATTCCTGGAATCGTTCCAAACTTCTAGGCATATTCTATTCTAACACCAAAAAATTAATTATTTATATCTACACCTGTAATCAAATCTTTTCCTCTTCAAATTATAGTATCTAAACGTGTCTAGTTATAGACCTTACTTAAGAAAACCGAAAACTCAGTTTTACGCGAAATTTGGGCACAGCTTCTACCACATACATAACTCTTTCTGACAGTGTAATGGGCATTATTTGTTCAAAATATCGCTACCTGAAACTAATTTACGTCTCACAGATGACGTAACCAAACACATTTAGTGCTTGAATCATGTTCATTGTTTTTTCTCGAAAACAATTTTGTTTCATTTTGGTGAGTTATCCAGCTTAATAAAAATCCTTTCAAAGAAACCGGAAGTTTCTAGAATGCACAAATACTTTGCGGGCAGTGAGTACTGTTCTGCAAGAACTGATTTATATATTTCCCAAAAATTCGTTAAGGCTTCCTCTCTTCGATTGCAAGGAATTTGCAAACATTTTAGAGATATTACGTGAAAGGACTAGCTCACTTTCTACCAGTAGTACATCACAGGTCGCAAAAAAAAGAGTTCATAGAGATTAAAAAAAGGGCAGGTCATTTCCGTTTTCTAGAAGGTTCGGTGGACGGGTGCACATAGTAACAGACCTACCTCACAGAAGTCAGTATGTTGTAGACAACGTAGAATGCAGTGCCTAGGTTGATGTCGTCTTCTCGACTACAGGAAGGTTCCGCAGCGTTGCACTGTCATTTCTTTCAGAAGGTACGCCCTTACCAGGTATCAGACAAGATTCGTGATTGGACTGAGGACTTCATTGCAGATAGAACTCGACACGTTGTTCTTAACAGGGTGAAATTGACAGGTAGAAAAATAAATTCAGGAGTACCCCAAGGGATTGTCTATGGGAAAGATGCAACACGTGAAGACTTGCAGAGGACCGACAATTGGTGCATGGAGTGGCAGCGAATCTGAACGTAAATAAATCTGAACACACAATGTAGGTTTTCACGGCCGATATCGTCTTCACTTAAAACTTCAGGGCTGATAGGCCGTAGTTGATGTCCCGCAGTCGCAGACGGAACGTCGACCGAGGCCTATCAGCCCTGATGTTTTAAGTGAAGACGCACTACTGTTTAATTACACCACCGATGACAAATCAGTGGAAACAGCAACTACCGTAAAATACGTAGGGGTAACCAGCCGAAATGCTACGGTCGCAGGTTCGAATCCTGCCTCGGGCATGGATGTGTGTGATGTCTTTAGAGTTAGTTAGGTTTAAGTAGTTCTAAGTTCTAGGGGACTGATGACCTCAGATGTTAAGTCCCATAGCGCTCAGAGTCATTTGAATCATTTAACCAACCAAGGCGACCTAAACTGAATGGCTGGATAAACAAACTTCAGGGTGAAAGGGTGACACTGATTGAGGAAATCACCCCTCATGGTAATGTACATGTGCATCAGTGACAAAGACCAATAAAAAGGTGTTAGCATGTGGACGTAATGTGCTGTTCCAGTCTCTTCTGTACCTAAGGTCCATCACCGTTCCCTTTGGATCCCTACGTAATTCGGTGCTCTCCGATACACACGATCGAACAGCGGAGGAGTGGTACTCAATCGTCAACTTTAGGTTACAATATCTCCGGATGTAATTAACATTTTACAATGCAACAAACGGCACTGATTACGTATTTGTTTATATGTTCAGATGTGCTAACAAAACTAACGGGGATTCCATTTAAAAAAACGTAGGTTTGTGTTAAAAAACATACTTCCGTGCATTTTTGTATGGTTTGTATTAACCAATTACACTAGCCCCTCTCCTCACGTTCGGTCAGTGGAATCGATTCGTCAGTATTTGATGTGGTTTACGAAATATATCCAGCGGTAATGTTAGGTGACTCACCCTGTATATTAAACAAACAACTAGGATCACACAGATCGAAAACTTACGATAATACTTAATGTTAGTACAAAAATGTATTTTTTCGCCTATGTGATTGTAAACAGACACAATTTCATGCCTCATAAGAACAAAGTCAGAGAGCCAGCATATTCTGAATTAAATGTTATTTCCAGGCTCGCCAGAGTACTTGTTTCTGAGATTTTTTTAAAATTTCTTTCCGTTATTTACTCTCAAAAATATTATTTTCATCCGAATGACACCAATAATACGAAAGCTGCAACATGTTGCTTTCTTTCAGTATCAGTAGTACGTGAATCATATTTTTATTAATGCTTTTATAATTTCATGCTAACAGATTAACGGTAAATTAGCTACTGTAGCTTCGTCAGTAAAAAACAGAGAAGATTAAATGTAACGTGTATATAAATATGCCGCTGGAACGGTGACTGTCAAATTGACACCTGTTAATGCAGCGTAAACTTAGAAAGGAAAAGCAGAGGACACATTAATGATCTCAGCAAGTCGTAAGAGAGCTGATTCGATCGGGAACTGCATCAAACTAATGAACTCTAGATTCGAGACAGGTGTGGTTTCGCTTCCAGATTTAAAAACAATTCCGATATCTTAGGTACATTTTGTACATAACGATCTATGTCCTAACGTGAACTACACTCAAAGTACCACTCAACTGCGTTTTTCCTTGTATATTAATTTAATTATCGGCTTTGTCACTAAATTGCGGAGCATCTCATACCGTGATTTCTTAAAAGTTGTCCGTTTAGTACGTTTATTCGACCCTTTTTTGTTCTCTAGAACAGACTTCTGGATTCCTGGAAGGTGTCGATTCTCCCCAACCAATAGCCTGATATGGTTGAACTATTGGTGCTTTCTTCTCCTTGCTTTTTACTTGACAGACAACATACGTTTCATAGGGAACAGTGTCTGTTAATAACATAGAAATATTAAGAAAACACTCTACATCACAAAAAACTGCAGCAACCCACATCACTTTTACGAAACAGCAAAAATTCAAAACTCCTAAACAGAAAAGGTTTGTGTAGAGTTTAAAACATTTAGTGTTTCTACTACAGTCGTTATTATTGCAACAAGTAGTGCCTTTTTTACCACTAGTAGCTTAACAAAGAGAACAATGATTTCAAAAGCTTAATCAGCTTAATCAGTTGATATCTTAATGCATGACTCAGGGAAGTGGGGTGACCTTTCTCTCAGTTCTGAGCAAGTGAATAAAGTTAACATAGCTCACAATAATCATTCCGCAGTACAGCAGTCTCACGTCAATCTCCTTCTCTTAAAAGAAAAATAAATGAAAATTTAAATTTATATTCTTTTTGCCTTGCCTTGCAATATATACATCATATTCGTCCTTACTGTCCTTTATAAATCTTTCTTCATCTAACATATACAATTACAGGTCAACACAATACTACTGAGTACGTCCATCACCCACGACACTTCAATTAAGAATATATCAGACTGACGCAGAGGCAAAGATTGTGCCACAACAAGACCAAAGATTGTTTAACAGTAACATAACTTGTTCTCTCTCTGACATGCACATCGATAACTTACAAAATTGTAATGACATGCCCACCTTACAACTTGGTTCAATCATTTACCTCAGGGAGAGTAGGAGCCATTTAAATAAATGGTGGAGTGTTTTTATTCTTTTTTCCAGGTTTCATTACCGCAGTCGGTACTCTTATAGCATCACTTTGCTGACCATCTATCTGTCTGTCTACCCGATTGTTAAAGGTCTTATTTCTCAGGAACAGGCAGACGTACCGAGCTGAAAAGTACGCCACGTACTAAAGTCTACCGTCTCTTGAAGGTGTAGCACTTCGAAGCTTGTAAGGCAATGCAATCAAATGATACGGTCATTTATGACAAATATTTTCATACTTACAGACTCAGTAATCTAAACTTATAGGATACTTCCCGTTGACCTGGACTGTGAAATCTGGCAAGTAGCAGAGTTTCACAGTACAACTAAATGAGAAAAAAATCAGAAAATTACTAGTTTGTAAGTACACCATACAAAAATATTTATTTTGTCATTTGTTATTCGACTTCAAACTTAAAATTAAAACGTTTTCGAAAGTCTTGGAATTACCGAGTCCGACAGCTTGCCGGCATCAATGTCAATAACAGGAAAAAATCATCGAGATACTCGATTCCGGGCATGGATGAACTGTTTGTGTAAGCTACATAAATAAGTTCGTAAGGGACCCTCAGGGCTATTTTTTTTAATTTTTTTTTTATTTTATTTTGCGAATCACTTCATAATAATGGCTCATGTAGCTATCTCGTTACAATTTTCGGTGTTTCGTTTATTTGCATATCGTGGATAATCATCCAGTGCGCTGTCTGTAATGAGAAATAGGATTATTGTGCAGGGATACGATTAACTTTTGAGACTCAGTTCGCGTGTCTAAACCGTAGGAACGATTGCTTCCCAATCGGCAAAAAATATTTCCAAATGAAGTGAAGATAGTTTGTAGCTCTCAGTGATGGAGACAGTAGTGCCGCTAGTGTTAGAGCCGTGGCAGTTCAGAGCTTGAAGTTGACTGGACTTGACACTCGGCGTCGGTGAAGAGCAAACTATCGGCTCCCGGCAGCCCGGCCCCCACGTCGCCCGACACCTCTCTGCCCTGAGTTCGTTGTTGGCTGTTTCTTTCGTTTTTTCCGCCTCCCACAAACATTCTCTGCCGGCGAATAAACGTCCTTCGAAAGCTAGATGGCTTTTTCCTGTAGCTCTCGAGTGAACCTTAATGTGTGTGTGTGTTAAACAAAAGAGGGACTCTGTGTTCTCGCCAGCTGCGAGAAAGTCCGGCTCCTATCTCGTTAGTAAACTAAGAAGCGTTTGCCGAATGCTCCCATGGGAATACCTAGTAAGCCTACTTTTCCAGCTTTGTACTCCAACATCATTGGGTCGAATCTAGTGCAAGAGCTGTTGTCGTCAGTTTCAAATGCAAATTACCAGAGGACGAAAAAGCGACTGTTTTCAAACTGGTAAACAATACCTATTTAGTTTTCATTTCTAAATGATGAACGGTTTTATGTACGTACATCTTTAAAAAGGCAAGCATTCTGAATAGCAATTATCATTAGAAAACACCATTTATTTTCCGCTTCCGTTTTAGTTGCAGTAGGGTGGAACGTTCTGAATAACTCCGATTGAAGGAAATGTGTTTTTTGACAAGCTTTCTAAAAAACAGGCTACTTAGTTACTTTGCAACGTGTGCGCATATTCTGCTTAAAACCTCTTCAGGTTTTTAACGCCATGATAATGTTACCTCATGTGTTCCATCACCGCTACAAATAGGTAACCATACACAACAACTTGTATAATAGTTTGTTATGTTAATGATCGCTTCTATTTATAAAAATATGGTACTACGTCAATTTTTGAAATACGTAATATTGTTATTAATACTCTTGCTCTGTCTTGGACACTTTAAACATTCTGTTGCCAATAAGAACTCAACCGAAATGTAAGAAAATATAACACCAAATCGTTTGGAAAAATTCCTCGAGACAAAAAACCCCGAATATTGAATGCTCTGCAGCATACCTATGCTGTACAGCGCGATCTTCATTGCTATACTACTTCTATTATTAAACATTGTTATTTTTATGTAGTGCTCCGAGAGTGGCATTACAATTCTGTTTTGTTTGCCCGAGAATGTATTATGTTTTGAATACTTAACGGTCGTCGGTAGTTGAGGTTTAGTGTAATAGGTGTACAATTCGCATATATCATTGTATCTGTCTTTATGTTCGAAGATCTTTCCCATATCTGCCGTATCTCATTATCAATTTATTGCTGTTTTCTTTAGAATAAATAAATTTAATTGTTGATCTTCTCTCTCGCCATATACGTATTGTCCGTACGAGTTACTGTAGCATCAATAAGCGCGATGATCAGATGCGTAAAGAGTTCAAAACAATTTTTTTTTTAAATTTTGTATATTAATGACGACAAGTCAAACAATAAAATGTCGATGTAACAGGTCGTATAATTATATGTTGTCTAGTGGATGTGAAACGGTTGCAGTATAGAGATCAGATAGGAGAAGTGTATACAGAGATATCAGATATGAGAAGTGTATACATCTATGTACGTATCTGACAGAGATCAGCTATCATTCATTAAAATACGGCAGCGTAAATTGTGCGTTTGAAACACACAAGGTGTGGTAAATGTTTTAAAACAAACGGCAAAGAAGGTAAATTCGACAAGAAACGACTTGGAAAAAGATTCTTCGAGACAACACCACACTTTTAAATACGCAGCAATGTATGTTCCATACAAATATTGCTCATATGTTCATGGACAAGCCTTCTACTTATTTGACTTTAAGACGTTGACCAAGCCATAAGTGTTTCTACTTCAGCAGTTACAATGACAGATTTAATGTGTGCTGTGTATCTGACAGAGATCAGATACTTACATAGTCCAATATAATTCTCGTTCATAAAGTTTAAGTGTACTTCGCGTACGTTGTTTTATGTGATGTCTGTCTGTGTGCACACATCATGGTCAACTATCCGTTTGTGTGGTCTGAAGCTGGTGTCCTTACTACACCCCAGTGTACAAGTGTGCACAACTCTCACTTTTATGTGAGATATGATTGTTCTAAATCCACATAAATCTTCTTGTAATACGAGGAACAGACCAGGCGAGGTGACGCAGTGGTTAGCACATTCGGGAAGACTACGGTTCAAATCCACGCCCGGCCATCCTCATTTAGGTTTTCCTTGATTTCCCAAAATCGCTTCAGGCAAATGCCGGGATGGTTCCTTTGAAAAGGCACAACCGACCTTCCTTCATTACCCTTCCCTATCCCGACAGGACCGATGACCTGGCTGTTTGGCCCCTTTCCCCAAATCAACCAACCAAACAAACAGGTGTGAAATTCGTATGTAAAACGGAGAACTGAAATCCTCCTGTCAGTTTTGACACTGTAATAGCACCGTAAATTGTGGGTTTGAAATACACAAGGTGTGGTAACTGTTTTAAAACAAACGGAAAAGTAGGTAAATTCGACAAGAAACGAATTGGAAAAAGATTCTTCGAGACAACACCACACTTTTAAATACGCAGCAATGTAAGTTCCATACAGATATTGCTCCTATGTTCATGGACAAGCCTTCTACTTATTTGGCATTAAGACGTTGGTCAAGCCATAAGTGTTTCTACTTCAGTAGTTACAATGACGGATTTAATGTGTACTGTGTATGCTGGTACAGTGACAAAACGCTTATATTAGTTGCACTTTATCGCGTCCGTGATTGTTGCTCCAATACCATATTTAAATGTGTCAAACTCATATTGGGGAGTTCATCACGTGTTACTATTTCTCACACCCTTGTGCAGATCGCAACATGCTTTAAGGATAACAAATTTCTTTTTGGTGTAGTTTATTCTGCACAGCGCCAAAATTAACTACTTGCTAACCATAAACTAATGTATCTAACGGTATCTATAGGGATCTGCGATTCTAATCGTAGGCTTTGACCAGTGACGTAATGTTAAATCCATTTCTATAGTACTTGTTCTGTTATTTTCTTTGGTTTCTATATAAGTTGTAGTTTTAAATAGCTGCTGTCTGTGAGAAATAACATTGTTTCTTCTGTTTCGGATAGAATTATAATATTTAGACGATTTATCAATCTTTTGTCTTTACTACTTTTTTTTTATTCGTACTGTTTGTCGTCGTTCCCATTAAAAGCTGTAGTGCTTCTTTTTCGCTGCTCAGTTCGTTTCCTTATTCGATAAATAGTTTTGTGGTAACCATTTTGATTTAGTCATGAGACACGCATACATTAGAATTTGCGAGACACAGTCTCCTCTTGAGCTACGTAGCTCAACTGTAATTTTCGATACTAGTTTCGGTTTCATTACCATACACATTTTATTCTTATTGTTAGCTAGTACCACGTGGGTCTCCACCACAGCCATAGAAATTCTTTTCCGACGGTCGCATCGTGCTTTTTTTCCAATAAATAGTTAAAGTTCTTCTTCTGATTACTACTTCTATTAGCTGCTAATAAGCGCATGTATTCTGAACTGGGTAAAACACCCAACACTTGAGTTGCAAGGGTAAAGTGTACTTTCCAATAGCAGCTTCGATTTATTTGTGATACATAATTTTTTAGTCCATCTTGCGTGTCTTGATGCCCAATATGATGTAAACTCTTTTCTGATATACTTGATTCACTTTATTTTTAAGTATTCTTTTTGTTAATCATAATATTATTGAACGTAATAGTTGTAATTCAAACTATTTTACCATGTTTTCATTAGGTCGCTTCCTTGTCTGTCTGTCTGTTCAGGGCAGATATTGCAATTGATTTTAAGCTAACTTTCTGACGAATTAAAGTCTTGAAATCTGAAAAATAGCTCATAACTGGTTGACAATGCAATACTAACTCGATTACTTGTCTGGTGTGTAGCGGAGGGTACTTGGTATACAACTGCCAGTTCCCCCTTTCCCTGTTCCAGTCGCGAATAGTTTACGGAAGGACAATTACTACTAAACCTTTGTGTGAGCACGAGTCACGTTTTATCTTCACAGTCTTTACAGAGATGTACTTTAGGATGAAGCAGTACGTTGTTTGAGTTAGGTCAAGAGGAACTGAAATTAACCTGAAATTTTCCACATGTCTCACTTGTAATCTCATCGAAATATTTGAAATCTATTGAAAAATTTCACTCAAACAAGGTTAAAAAGCAGAGAATGAGTATTTACATGAAAATTAATCTCAATATACTACGTTTTTTTTAAATAAAATAAATTCTCCAAGCCCCATACAGAATCCTTTTTTTAAAAGCTATGAAAATTCATGTGAAATTTAAAACGAAAAAGGTGGATTGCATGCAGTACATAACTGATGCAAGAATAGTTCACCTCCTTACTATTATACTACTTACTGAGGTATTAATAGTTTACCTTCGTACTTCCTCATGATACATATGTTAGCAGTTGTAGGTTTCATGCGCCCCACATGATTCATTTTAAATCTTAGAAGTGTGTTCACAGCTATTAAAAACTCAAAATCACAAACTGTGAGGATTATCTGCATGTGTTAGGAATCTGGATGGAACTAGGAAAGAGTAGTTTATACTTTTTAATCCGATTTATAAATGTGCTGTATTGAAAATTTATTTGTATTTAAAAATATATTTTCCAAATGTAGTGAAATCTGGTAATCAAAAGATTGATCATAGCCGACGGTTAGTATCACAATTTCCTTTTTGTCCCTCTAATGATCTCGTCGTCGACAGGACATTAAACACTGTAAAAGTAAAAAGAACCGACGAAGAAAATGAACTCGCTAAGATTTTTCAGCAGCTTTGGTCCCAGTCATTAAAAGCAAGTTCAGTACTCCATTTCGAGTTACGAGTTTTCTTACTGCACGATGCCATGCTGAACTCCCGCCATAACAGAGATGTATTATGGTAAAGAAATCCGTAATGCATCTTATAGGATTTGAAAATTTAATCACATTGGTGAAGACAAACTTACTACTTAGTACTAGTACAGCAACATTTTGAATACACTTCGATTACTGTGGCTTCAATCGATACTATTATATACAGAAGTTGACCATTCTACCAAAAAATTTATGCCACCTGACAGGTGATAATTGGACACTTTCTTCGATAAATTAAGTACATTCTCGATAAAATCTCAAGAACAAAAGTCAATATAGTTTATTGTGGAGGCATAAACACAAACACACACATCATAATTGTAATTAGTAACAGTCCTAGAAATATCCTTCAGAGTTTTGGCATATCCCTATTGGTCAACAGGGCAACAAGCGTTACTACAATGACTGCAACAGTAATTGACCATATGAGGACACCTACGGACAGGGAAAAGTGTGGGTTACCTATAAAATATCTTGCCCTATCAGACCTTTCTACCAAATAATAAAAATGAAATCGAAAATGGAAAAAATTCCTGAAATGCAGGCCTACAGATGACATTTATCGGAAATAAAAACACAAGATTTTTCAGGAGGAGTGGCAAAAAGTTGGGACTAAGTGTATGGGGAAACCAATGTAAATGCGAAATTGTCCAAATTTTCAACATTACTCATCTTGAACTTTCAAAAGACATTTCCAAGAACATCCCCATCAGTACCACTGTCTAACAAAAACAAATGGATTCAATAATGCTCTCAAATCCTTAAGCTCTTCCTTTCCATCAAACAGAGTCATAATGAGTTCGTAAATATCTGTCTTAGGTATAAAAAGATGTGTAGGACAGTTCAAATAGCTAATTTAATGACAAAATAATATGCCATGGAGAGAATGAAAGCAAACCATTGTGGGCTGTAATAAAAAAGAAACAGACAGAGACAAAAAAATTCATAATAACGTACTGATAACGGAAGTTAAAACAGTTAATAATCCACACCACCTAGTCGTGTTGATTATGTGAATAAGCATTTTTCAAGTATTTCAGATAAATTACAACAAAAATCAACATATCATATGTGAATAATAATGCACTAAGTACAATGATGTTGCTGTCAGCCACAGAGCTTAAAGCCAATACAATTTTATCGAAAATAATAATGAAAGCTATAAGTCAATAGGTGTAGATGAAGCACCAATGTGTGTGCTGAACTGATGCCTAGAGAATGTATAAACTACCTTAACAAACATAATAAATTAATCCTTCACATCAGCGAAATTTACAGAGTATTTAAAACAGAAAAGAGTTGTACCTCTGCTAAAAAAAAAAAAAAGATGATGCAGAAAACATAGAAAATTACCAGACCATTTTTCACCTGTCATCATTCTCAGAAATTATATGATCAGTTATGAAAGAAAGATTAACGAATTAGTTGAGTAAATACTGAAATGGATGAAGTACAGAATCAGCCATAGTAGAACTCACGAAGATGCTCTTAGCAAAGATGAGTGTGTCATATGTTTTAGATACTTCTAAAACTTTTGATACTCTTTACCATACGATTCTACTAAATAAGGTAGATTACAAGGAAGATGTCTGTTTCCTGGCATACCTGGTAGAGAAGGTACACAGAGTAGAGATAATGCATACCTCAAATAAATCTAAACTTTTAGTAAAACATCAAAATCCAAATATATTAATACAGGAATTCCTCAAGGTAGCATATGTAGGCCAGCACCGTTGCTGATATACATCAATGACTTTCCCACTAGTGACAGTCATGAAGAAAAAAACTTTCTTTGCTGATGACAGCAATACTATTGACATTTAGACTACAGGAGAACTCCTTGTGGGGTGAGCAAATAAAACGACAAATACAGAGTTTCTAGAAATGAATGTTAACTCTGAGGTGAAGTGGTGGGAACAAACCTAGATACCTGCAAACAGAATGTCGTCAGCATGTTATGCCCTTAGAGACCTGTTATCAGTGTGAAACAGTCAGTGGCTTTTAGTTACATACTGATCATATGTACACTCAATTCTCGGCTATGGCCTTCTCTGGGGAACAAATGCGCAACATATGAACAAAATTTTCAAACTACACAAAATGATAACAAGAATAACAGCCAAAAATAGTAGTCGAGCTCTTTGTAAAAACCTGTTGAAAACATAGGATTTTAACTGCGCTGTGTGAGTACATATACCAGTCGTTTGTGCACATCAAAAATAACATTGATAATTACTGTACAAACATCTCTGTCCATGAGCATGGAGAAAGAGCTCGACTGAACCTACGTTTACAAATAAACATAAAACTCAAAACAGCATTCTCTACCAACGAATAGCACTGTTCAATAAATTTCCCAAGTAGATTAGAGAGATTAATAAGCAAACTTATATGAAAAAGCAGTTAAAAAGTCTCTCTTAGGCAATACATTCTGCATATTGATGGACTGCTTACATAACACGGAGTAAGGGTTTGGTAAAAAATTTAACGACGATAAAACATTTATCATTTCACATAACACTTTCGAACTATGATCTTGTCTTCTTCCTTTCCTTTGTTCGAAAAAGTCTCGTCTTCTTCCTTTTCTCTGTTGGAGAATCATACTCCTAAAGCTGTGCATTGAATAATAGCAACGCATTATTGTCTTTGAAGCTCAACGTTTCACTTGTTATAGAGGGATGCTCTTTCAGTTTTTAAGGCTAAGAAAATGTAAACCACACGTTGCCGCTATGGTCCTGATGTCAGCTGAAAATGTGTATTACTGTGTTATAGAATAATGTATGTGTAGTGTGTGTAGTGAGTGCAGTGACTGGGAGAGAGAATTAAATGAGCATTGAAGCACTAGCCTTTTACATCATGAAATAACTTTTTACAAAACAGTGTTGTACACTACAGATAAAGTGAGTGAGATCGCACTCTCTTATGCAGATTTGCCAAGATCGGCACTTGACATATCTGCATATAAACAGTCCATAAAAAAATTCTGCCGTATAGTCCATACAGCGAAAGAAGAGCTTTGACAGTTAAAGTGTAGCAGACAGATGTTTCGCGCATCTACCACAACGAATCTCACAACGACAGTCTGTAGAGTCCATGCAGAACAACATGGCCAGTAGACGCACATTCAGCAGAGCAGGCACGGGGAGAGTGGTAGTGGTGGCGGTTACGGCCAGGTGCTGTAGGGCAGGGAAAATTCCGAGCGCTGGAGGGGAAGTGCCGTTCTAAACTGAAACATAAGCTCACATTTTTTTGTAAATATTACGTGGAGCCCCCTCATGCTCCTATTTGCATGGTGTCCATTCAAAAATAAGCGTCACCTGTGCTTTGGTTAGCATCTAAAAAGACCTCCACTGAAAATGCAACGAGATCAGTGATTTACTTTCTCCTGGCCTGTTAACCGTTTGTAACTTTGAGAGAAGCATGGTAAGTGGCGAATTTTCAGTAAACCGTACACATTGATCTTGTTGCTACGTTAAAATTTGCTTCTTTTTCTGAAACACAACTGAGTTTGCAAAGTGTCACCTCACTAACATACTGAACAGATGCAACTGCGAGACAAATCTGATACAGTGGTTTATTAAGTTTATTAAGTGAGGAACTGAGGAAAAGTAAGGTCAGCAGCTTATGAAAAAGCACATTCTCGGTACAAAAATAAACGTGTAATGAGTTCACTTATGATGTTCCAAACACCACAGCATTTCTCGTTTCACCAGCTGTCGATTGCCTTTTATATTCTTTCACCAAAAAGTTTGTATTTAGTGGAACAACATGACAGATAATGAAGTTTTGAACAATAACCATATAGAAAAATACTGCCCTCTTTGCGTGCTATCATTTACTAAAATCTCATGTGGCTATCTCAAACCGTTTATGAAATGTGAAGAATGTTATGGATATTTCATTCTGGCCCTATCGATGGCGTGCGCTATCACAAGTGGATGTGCTACGTCAGATCAATTTTCTGGACACTGGTGACAGATAGAGACCTTCACGCAAGCCTAAAGAAAAATTCACTATGTTAGCTAACTTTAATACACAGCAACATATTGTGTAATATTTACCAAACTAACATCGTAGCAACCCCTATTTTTCACTACAAACTTTTTCGAATTTCGCGCAATGTCTTACTTATATGGAAATATCACAGTAACTATGATAATTAACAAAATGAAACTGACATAAAGCCAAAAGTAACAAAAAATTATTTTTTTTTACCAAATAGATTCCGGAAAGTCCTTTGAGAAATAGTGTAGGACGTGCGCCTCGATTATGTCACGGCCGACCGGCCGAAAGGGGCTGCCTCCCCTTCCGAACAAACGAATGAACTCGCCCAGCGCCTTCGACGAAAACTGGTCACTGCGCATCGGTCACCATATCTGCATGAACCATAAACATCTCCATGACATCGCCTCAGTGTTGCCATAGTGCTGTACTCAGTTATTATTGTTGTCAGTCACGTAGCATGAGCAGCCTTTACCGCTTTGCATTTCAGCGCTGCCATTTATCAGAGTTCTTCTTCCGTGTAAAATTCGTAAAGTGTCCGCCATAGAGTGATGAAGCAGGAACAGAATATCCTGTAAGAGATTCAGTTTATAATTTTCCAGTGCATCACTGCATCGGAAAGACCGTTTGTGATTACTGCAGCCAGCAGCAGCACACAACGATGCGCTCACGCGCCGCGGCAGTCGTGCCTCGCCAGAGTACTCGCCGACCGCGGTGACGTCATTTATAACAACGCTGTCTCGTGGTGCGACCATCACGGTTTATGACGTAGCCGCTTATCTTCATCTGATGTGAGCGCTTTCTTTTCCTGCCCTGTCACTGCTGTCACTCTCGTGAGCTATACTTAGTTACCTTTTTCTGGATATGCTATTTAGCGTCACGCTGGGGTGATCACTGGCTGTTTTTCATCACGCTGCTACGGCTTATTGCGCAGCCGTATGCGTCTTGTTTTTCTTCCACGTGTCGGCAGAGACTATTTGTCGTCTCGCCTCAAGCTGTCACCACGACGATGCCTCACTGAGGACGTTCTGTCGTAAGCAACGAAAGCCGCAACTGTACATCAGACCCTCTCCCTAGCTGCTTAAATTCTGCTGTCCAGAATCTCGTCAGAAAGGTAGTACATCAAACTTTCTCCAGAACACATCCCTGGACGTCACAGTCATTGTTGTATCAGCCTGTTCCAGCAGGGTCTGCTCTGTACTGCCTCGAGAGATATATTAAGTCTTTATTAAAAATGAAATTCCTCCAGCAGTACTTAACATTTTTTATTTACTTCTTTACTAGTCTCGACTTTGCATCAACGCCATCTTCAGGCCCGTACACTTTGATGAAATCAGTTGTGTGTGGCTCAGTCTAGAAGTCTGAGTGAGATCAACACGTGCTCCACATGCATGGCGGGCAGTAACTAGTTGCTATACCTAACAGCCCGGGTTCGATTCCATGCTGGGGACTATGACCATAGATGTTAAGTCCCATAGTGCTCAGAGCCATTTGTATCATTTTTTGATTCCATGCTGGGCCGGAGATATTCTCCGCTCAGGGACTGGGTGTTGTGTTGTCCTTACCATCATCATTTCATCCCCATCGACGTGCAAGTCGCCGAAGTGGCGTCATCTCGAAAGACTTGCGCCGGGCGAACGGTCTACCCTACGGCCGCGCGGGATTAGCTAAGCGGTCTTAGGCGCTGCAGTCATGGACTGTCCGGCTGATCCCGGTGGAGGTTCGAATCCTCCCTCGGGCGTGTGTGTATGTGTGTTTGTCCTTACGATAATTTAGCTTAAGTAGTGAGTAAGCTTAGGGACTGATGGCCTTAGCAGTTAAGCCCCATAAGATTTCACACACATTTTTTTCCACCCAACGGGAGGGCCTAGCCACACGGCATTTCCATATATATATAATGTGTGCGTGTGCGTGTGTGTTTATTAAAAAATATATAGCCTATGTCTGTCTGAATGTTCATTAGCGTATCGTGTAAAAATCTGATGTAAATTGGTCAAGTACTTTTGTAGAAATTTGGTTACAAAGTTAAAAAAAAAAATTGTCTTTATATAGATAACGGGAAGCACAGTTATATTGCGTCTTCTGATCCAATTGTTCTACGTAAGATACACAATTAGTGTTCATACATGAGATATTATATCACAGGATCTGTAAAGATTGACATTGTAACCTCCCCACAGAAATATAAAAAATGAAATTGTACCATATGTAACCTCCCAACAAAATTATTATAATTAAATGAAAATGAACCAAGCGTAAACTCCCCACAAAAATAATAATTAAATGAATTTTTTAATATTGTAACCTCTGAACAAAATTGGCTCCCATTTATGATCTGTGTGCAGAAATGCATTCACATTTAATGTTCCCACAAAATTCTTTTCTCATTTTAATGTTAAGTTCGAAACAGAAAAATTCCTAAACACCAAAATAATTAAAAAAAAATTTAGTAACCTGGTAAATTTTATGACGACAGCCACGCTGCGCCTCGGCCCTGTATTCTGAATAAAAAAAAGGCAAAAATTCTTACCTCAATAAAAACTGCAAATATATCTGCTCCTACATAAAAATTTTCGACACAGCTCCGTGCAATGCTGGCCTATGCTTTGTGATTCGTAAAAGGAATAATTATTCATTGGAAAAAAATCTTTAAAAATTGAAATGAATGCTTTTTTTAAAAAAAAATTACTTCATATTATAAAAATTATTATTGGGGCATTTTTTGAAAGAAATTAAATGACAATTAATATACATTACTAGATATGCGCAAGGCTGCTTCTTTACCTTCTACAGCAATACTCATCTTCCAGAGTCCTGACCAGAGTCCCGAGCAGAGCAGACAGCTGACACGCGCCGACTACCGCCGACTCACGCAGACTACTCAAGACTACTGTCGACACGCGCAGACAAGCGCAGACTAGCGACAAGCAACAACTAACGACATACTGCTCTCTGGTCAGAGACTCTCCTAAGTCTTGCCTATTGCAGGCAGCGCATATAGCGCATACCTCACCTCTTACATAACCCTCCACTGGGGGGGGGGGGGGGGGGGGGGGCAAAAATTTGGCAGCGATGGTGAGTCAATTGGACTTGCCATGAGCAACAAATTTTTCCTAATTAACTAAGTTTACAACCACAGAATATATACATATATATAAGTGCAGAACATAAAATATAGTGCACATGCACTGAGTACAGAACATATCAAGCAAAGACAAAATGTGTACGCAATGAGTACAAAACATATTAACAAATGACAAAAAGTTCACACGCACTGTAGTACAAAACATATCAGGAAATCACTAAATGTATAGGCAATGAATACAAATCATATTAACAAATGACATAAAGTGCACACACACTGTATAACTCTTTAGCATTTTTACAACAAATAAACATATCAAGGAGTGAAATAAAGTGCACACGCACTGTAGAAGTCTTTAGCATTTTTACATAACATATCATGGAGTGAAATAGAGTGCACACGCACTGTATAAGTCTTTAGCATTTTTACATAACATATCATGGAGTGAAATAAAGTGCACACGCACTGTATAAGTCTTTAGCATTTTTACATAACATATCATGGAGTGAAATAAAGTGCACACGCACTGTAAAAGTCTTTAGCATATTTAGGACAACTGATCATTTTAACAAATGAAAATGAAGTGCACACGCACTGTATATGTCATTATCATTTTAGAAGAACTAGGAAAGGAATGGGAATGATTGCATCATGGTTGTAGCACATTAGGTTGCACGCAGCTGCACTGAAAGTCCATATCTTTCTACAGAAGCACAACACCAAGTGAGACAATCTGAAGTTCTTTTCCCTGAAGTATTAATCAGTGTAGCCAAGACACTGAAATGTCGTATTAATAATCCATGTTATCATTTTGGTAGTACATTAGGTACACCAAACAGTGGGACCATAATAATATCTCCATCGCTCAAGGTGGTGGACAGCATGTCGTGTCAACACCATGTTCTAGTAAAGTACACCAACGTAGAATTAGTGCAAAAACCAAATATAGTGCTCCATGAGCATGAGGACATACAGGACAAACGGATATTACAGTAATTTCTGGTAATTAGGTTAGAAGGTGAAGGACATTAAATCTTATGCCAGTCATCATTGATAATTACACTAGTCTTTTAACTGATTTTAAGTAATTCGTGGCACTCATCACCCAGTTACTGAACATTTCTGTACCATGTATGAAGTATTACAGAATAATGTTCGTAAGCTATCTGTTTACAGAGAACATTGGCACTCATTGGCCAGTTACAAATCATCAGAAGTCATCATTCAAACAGGAGCTAATTTATATATATATGGCATGAAAGTGACATAATATAAATTTAAAGTATAAGGAACAGTGGCATTCGTTGGTCAGCAAGTACTGATTATTACAAAACATTTTTCATCATTCAAGTGACATATGACATATTTAAAAATAATTATTGGCACTCATTGGCCAGTTACTAAACATGTAGCAAGTATTGAATATTACAAAACACTATTCATAACTCATCTGAGTGCAGTAATTATTGGCACTCATTGGCCAGTTACAAAGTATTCATATAGTTTTACAAAACATTATTCAGTATTATTCAGAAGTCATCATTCAAAACAACAGTTAATTATTGGCATAGCATTAATGCATAAGTCATCATTCAGTACTACTCAGAACTCATCATTCAAGTGACATAGGACATATTAAAAATGTAACACACTGTAACTATTACTCAAGGTCTGTAGTCGACTAATACATAGACATAATAGATTCAATACAACAGAGAAATCTGTATTATATTTAAAACTGGAAATATATCTTAAACTGGTAACATCATTTGGATGTATACTGGTAATAGTTGGAACTGGTAATAATTTTTTTTTTTTTTTTTTGCTAGCAGTGCATTGTGCTGGGATCGATAATTAATTGCTGGGGCATGAAAATATTTTTCCTTTTGACTTATTGCTGGAAATAAGGATTAATAACGTCATTCGTCATGAGTCAGCTGTAGCAAGGTTATGAAACAAAGGCAGTATATGTGATCACATTTATAAATGATAGACACAACTGGGTAAAAAATGCAAGTACTAGAACAGGTTTAATAAGTAACAGGTTTAGTAAGTATCATGAAAAGCTTCTCCTGAAAAAAATACAAAGTGGATTATTGAGCTCAAAGAAGAAATGCATGTTATGCTGAAAAGTAGTGAACTTCGAATTAACAGGTAATGAAACGTGTACTCAGTATCTGTGTACTGTAGCTGTCTTTCCCAAAACATTCAGTAATTATACTATGCGACATAAGACGTACTGTCAAAAGGAATACTGTCAAAAGGAACTGCAACAAATACTTGAATAACTACATAGCATAAGACTAATAGTAGCCGGCCGAAGTGGCCGTGCGGTTAAAGGCGCTGCAGTCTGGAACCGCAGGACCGCTACGGTCGCAGGTTCGAATCCTGCCTCGGGCATGGATGTTTGTGATGTCCTTAGGTTAGTTAGGTTTAACTAGTTCTAAGTTCTAGGGGACTAATGACCTCAGCAGTTGAGTCCCATAGTGCTCAGAGCCATTTTTGAACTAATAGTAAATACTGTATATCAATTTCATCATTATTTTCATCTGCAAAGAAAAACTTCATTATCATTACTATCATCACCTGCAAAGAAAAACTTCATTATCAATATCACCATAATTCCATTATTATCATCACCTGTAAAGAAAAACTTCATTATCCATATTAGAATATTCTGCATCACTATTCATCATCATTCATTATCATTTGCAAAAAAGTCACTTCATTATTCATTATACAACTATTCATAGTATAGAATTTCTTATTTCTAGCATATTTCATCACTAAAACTAAGATGTGTAGTTCTGTCTGACAGTCTGCATCAATCGCCTCGTATTCTGAAAGAAAAAATTAGTTAAGACTGCTATCATACGATGTGTATAGTATATTCTTGTTAATGCTTGTTAATTCTGATCCATTTACTCTTCGTGACGAGGTATTGCATCTTCTTTCGGTCATTCCGAAGGTGAAATTCCCATTTCTGTTTAATGTATGTCTTTTACACGTTATTTCTTTCTGAAAATAATGAACAATGATTAATGTCTTGCATTTAAATCATATACCCATTAAATAAAAGCTGGTTTCTAGTGATATAATTGAGCATACAGCGTAGCATGACAGAAAACGTAATATGTCAAAAAACATAGACAGTGTTCAGATGCAAAAATGTACACAGAATATCACAATGTAGCAGCAAAAAAATATATATATAACAATAGTCACGATGTTGAGATATCATAAGGCAAAATGTCAAAGTCAACTGGTGTTTGTTATATCTTAAAGATTACATAGTGCATACAAATAAACAGGAAAACAATCATACATACATGAAAAATGGAAAATGTGCACGGTCTGATGTGTAACAACAAGAAATGCCTCTCTTTGTTCAGCTTGTATGTTGTGTAGTTGATAGAGGCGAGAGTTGAAGACTTTAATGGAGAAAGAATTTGATAAAATTAGTATGTCACTAAATAGAAACGTATAATTGGTCATAAAATGTGTAAGTTTATTTGGAAAAATGTGCATGGTCTAATGTGTAAGGACAAGAAAAGCGACCTACTAACCTTACCTTGCCGGGCACTTGCCAAGAAAAAATACGATAATCATCAATAAGTGTTCATGTGAATATAATTGCATAAGTGGTCATAAAAAAAATCAGGAAATGGCATTACAGTGTGATAAATCATAAAGTACGTTCATTCAATAAAAGGTTTGACGTTGGAGACGTGGTGGTTCCCTTTGGTTTTTCTGGTTCTCAAAGTTTCGACGTGTACTACATTGGGGTGAGGAATGCTGCGAATTCGATATGGACCTGCATATAGAAGCTCAAATTTACTACATCTTGCTTTTCCTCTATTAGATAAACAATGTGTGCGTACTAATATCTTCTGTCCAATGTGAAAGTCACGGCGTGTACAAACCTGTTTTTGCTGTCTTCTCCGGCGCTCTGCGGCACGTTTGATGTTGTTCAGCGCAATGTCAATTATTTCATGGTGTCGTAGTCGACGAGATGTAGGAAATGTTACTAATTCTTTAATTTTATTAGGTGGTTCAACATTTTTCAGTATAACAGACGGAGATAGCATAGTAGATTCATTTGGTATGGAATTAATTACATCCTGGAATGAGAGTATGTGTGTGTCCCAATCAAAATGTTTTTTATGGCAGGATATTCTTCACAGTTTACCAATTTCTTTCATTAATCGTTCACAAGGGTTCGAAGAAGCATGGTACCTGGATATATAGATCTGAGAAATGTTTCTAGCTCGTAACATACGTGTCCATATAGCAGATCGAAACTGTGATCCATTGTCGGAAATTACTTTCAATACATGCCCTACATGAAATAGAAGATGTTTTACAAATGCTTTCGAAACAGTTTTACCAGTAGCTTTGCGTAACGGAGTGAAGGTAACAAATTTTGAAGTGAGTTCAACAGCGACAAAGATGTAGCAAAAATCTCTATTAGTTCTGGGAATCGGACCAAAAATGTCTACAGCGGCCATGTGTCTCAATTTAACAGGTACAATGGGATGTAATGGAGGAATATATAAAGTCGTATCTGACTTAGCTTTCTGGCAGATTTTACATGACGCTAAAACTCGTCGAATACGTTTCTCCATGTTGGTAAAATAACGGTTCTGTCTCAGTATAAGAAAACATTTTCTGGCTCCGTAATGTGCGTAACTTAAATGAGTATACCAGATTAATTTGTTAATAAGTTCGTCAGGAATGCATAATAACCAATTGTTGCTGTCAGGGTGAGAGCGGCGTAACAGAATGTTATTGCGTACAGTGTAATGGTTTCTAATGGTAACATTATTCCTATCTTGCCAAAGGTGTTTAATTTCTTTCCATACGTTGTCTTTACTCTGCTCTTGTGCTATGTCATGTAAGGACGACGAAATGAAATTTTCAAATGCAACTTGTTGAATGTACATCACGCTGAAATTTGCTTTGCAGAAGTTGGTTGCGATGTCTTGCTGATTGTTGCTGAGAAAACGGGATAGTGCGTCTGCTATAATATTTTGTGTACCGGGAATGTGAACAATTGTAAAATTAAATTCCTGTAAATAAAGTTTCCATCTGCTTAATCTGTCGTCTGTAAATTTAGCCGAAAGTAAAAACTGTATCGCTCTATGATCTGTGTAAACGGTAGTGTGTCTTCCATAAAGAAAATGCCGAAAACTCGTAAATGCCCATACAACACATAATGTTTCAAGTTCTGTAACAGAATAATTTCGTTCAGCAGGTGACAGAATGCGACTCGCAAAGGCTATATTTTTAATTACTTTAGTGCCATCTTCTTCAATTTCCTGAAAAATGTGTACGCCTAATGCGGTGTTAGAACTGTCGGTAGCAATGGAAAAATTTCTAGTTTCGTGAACAAGATTCTGTGTATCTGAAGTATTGCTTACGTTGCTGGAAGATGCAACCTGTACTGTATCTAGTCAAATTCATTCTGACGTGCTATCATTTGCTGGAGGATACTGTGGCATTTCCACTATTTGTACTGTTCTGTTATTTCTTCCTGACGTATTACGTTCGGGATGATACCTACTGTCTGGTTCATTCATGATAATATGTTGTTGCGGATGATTTTGCTGCTGATAACACCGACTGTTATTAAATGTACGCTGAAAATTGTGCTTATTACTTTTACCTCTGTCATGATAGTCATTTCTATACGGTGCATTGCGATAGGAATTGAAATAGTGTGTTTTCTGTACGTACTGATTCCCTTGTTGCTGTGCGTTACTATTTGTTGGAGCTGATGCTATACGTGCACGCGGCGAAACATTAAAGCTTGGTTGACCTTGTAGATTACATTGTTGGTGAGGTATGCTAACCGGTTGGCTTTCATGCTGTTGCGGAGAAAAACGTCTATTGTTACCAAAATGTGTTTGCGACTGCTGAAAATTTTGTACATACTGATGATTAAAATTTTCTCTGATATTAAAATTACGCTGGTAGTTGTCATTTCGGGAGTGTCCCAGAGAACTGTCACTTTCGGTAAAATTTGTCATATCAGGTTTTCTTTACTCATTCTTAATCCTAGATAGAGCGATAGTTAAAGAGCTATTCAGATAGATATAAAGGATAGTAGAAGAGAAGGCAGCAGTGCAGAAAACTAAAGATGAAATAGCACTACTACGGCTCGGGGCCCTGTGCACGCTACGGCACATATTCATTAAAGCGTAATGAATCCCCTGAGGTCAATTACGCGCTACAAATAAATTTTAGCTTTTGCGTTACAGGCAATGGCGGTGAAAATTCAAAAACAAATTGTTGTATCCAAGCCAATGCTAGTTTCTGCATTACACGAAATGCCGGTGAAAATTCAAAAGCAAATTGTCATATCCAGTCGAAATTGTGTACCTGTGCTCTGTCATTTTTAAATACCTTAAATTTTCTCACTGATAGAAAATGTTTGTAATCAAAATTATCGTCTCTGTACGTCTGAACAGGTTCAGGATTGTATGAGAATCTATTTGTCTGTGAATGTTCGAAATCTAAGTCACGTACTCTCTGTAAATTACCTAAATTATACTGGCTGTGTGAGTGTGACAAATGTTCGGAATGTGCCGTATGCTGTGACGTGTTATTGACTGAAACATTTTTCATCTCTGTCACTTCTTGCTGTAAAGTTGACAATTTTCTACGTAATGTATTATTGGACGAATCTATCTCACTGATCGTCTGCTGTAAATTTTGGAATTCAGGTGTTTGATTAAACGAAATCGGTGAAGTATCGTCTGATTTGCTGTCATTATTACTTTCGATAACATCAATACGACTGGCCAAATCATCATCTTTTTCAGTCAGTATTTTTACCTGTTCATCGTTTCTAGTGTCACAAGCATTAATTTGTTTTTGTATTTTACGTGTGGATTCGTTCAACTTTTTAATGTCTGCTTTGATGACATCGGGATCCTGTATTAGTTCTAGTTGTTCAAGTCTGTCGGTCACTGTCTGAAAGTCTACTGTGTGTGTATCTGTTTTTGATTTAAGATCGGAAATTTCATCACACAATTCGGTTTCAACTGTTTGATAGTATTAATTTCGTCCGCTACTGTAGCAATATTGTTGTCTACGTATGTTTTTGCTTTCGTAAACAATTTACGTTTATCTTCCTGTCTCTGTGCGGTAATTGTTTCCACGACTTGTCGCTTTACTTTATTCTGTTCCTGTATGAATTTACGGAAACGCGTTTCACTGTTTTGTAGGTGATGATTAAAACGTTCGTCAATTTGACTGTTCTGTTGGTCGAATTTCGCGTCTACTTTTGCATCCAGTGTGCGCGAAAGTTCTGCTGCATTAATTTAAACTCGTCGCGTAACTGTGTTGCGCTTTCAGAGCATTGTTTACCGACTGCACTAATTTCGTCTCTAAGTAATTTAGTTGTATCTGCATGTCTATTATTTAATTCTTGTGCCACAGATCTAATTTCTTCACTGCTTTTCCTAGCACAAGCCTTAAATTCCTCACGTAATCGTTCTTTAGTATCATGACATTGCGCGGCAAAGGCTGTAGTTTGTTCATTAAGTTGTTTGAAATTTTCATTAAGGTTGTCTTGTTTTTCATTCAACTGTTTGTAATTGTTGTCTAGTTTTTCATTAAGTTGTTGCTTGAGATTTTCATTATTTTCATTAATTTGTTGTTTGAGATTTTCATGATTTTCATTAATTTGTTTGTGATTGTTGTCATATTCTTTCTTAAACTGTAGCAATACTGCCATAATTTGATCCAAGCCAAAATTAGCTGCTGCATTCTCTGTGCTGTGTGATGGTGTATGTGCATTTGTCACGTTTTCTGTAACCATTTGGTCATTCTGTAATTTTTGAAAAGGTTTGCCAATCGAATGTGCACTGTTGGTCACTACACCGGAATTAAATAAATCTGTCGTACTCTGATTACACTGTTCATTTTCGTTAGAAAAATTTGTCTGTTCATTACGTAAATTTTGCAAACCGGGTGTGTCAAGCTGGGCAGCGTTCATTGTAACAGAACTTCCCGCGTCATCAGTTGGCTTTAAATTAACAGAGGACACAACTGAGTTTGTTTGCTCATCATTAGCATTAAAATCATTACTAGTGGTCGGTAGGCACTGATTGACTGTAAATGGAGGATTGTCATCATTACACTGAGTGTCGCAAGTACTATCGGTCAAATTATTCGAGTCGGCTATTTCACTCATTACACATCGCGATGTACTGTTAACAGTTTTTCGCGGCATTTTCACTAATCAAAATTAAGCACAAATGAAACAAGGACAATGCAAAATGCAACAAACACAATTACAACAAAGAGCAACAAATTGCCGATGATCTGTGAAAGAAAGAGTGACAAATTAGTAAATGCGTTGCGCCAGATGCAAACTACATTTAAGTAAATAAGAGCAGATATATGACTACTTATCAGAAGATTCACAAAGAAATACGATCCTGGCCGGATGTCGCCAAGTGTAACCTCCCCACAGAAATATAAAAAATGAAATTGAACCATATGTAACCTCCCAACAAAATTATTATAATTAAATGAAAATGAACCAAGCGTAAACTCCCCACAAAAATAATAATTAAATGAATTTTTTAATATTGTAACCTCTGAACAAAATTGGCTCCCATTTATGATCTGTGTGCAGAAATGCATTCACATTTAATGTTCCCATATAATTCTTTTCTCATTTTAATGTTAAGTTCGAAACAGAAAAATTCCTAAACACCAAAATAATAAAAAAAAATTTAGTAACCTGGTAAATTTTATGACGACAGCCACGCTGCGCCTCGGCCCTGTATTCTGAATAAAAAAAAGGCAAAAATTCTTACCTCAATAAAAACTGCAAATATATCTGCTCTTACATAAAAATTTTCGACACAGCTCCGTGCAATGCTGGCCTATGCTTTGTGATTCGTGAAAGGAATAATTATTCATTGGAAAAAAATCTTTAAAAATTGAAATGAATGCTTTTTTTTAAAAAAATTACTTTATATTATAAAAATTATTATTGGAGCATTTTTTTAAAGAAATTAAATGACAATTAATATACATTACTAGATATGCGCAAGGCTGCTTCTTTACCTTCTACAACAATACTCATCCTCCAGAGTCCTGACCAGAGTCCCGAGCAGAGCAGACAGCCGACACGCGCCGGCTACCGCCGACTCACGCAGACTACTCAAGACTACTGTCGACACGCGCAGACAAGCGCAGACTAGCGACAAGCAACAACTAACGACATACTGCTCTCTGGTCAGAGACTCTCCTAAGTCTTGCCTATTGCAGGCAGCGCATATAGCGCATACCTCACCTCTTACAACATTTCTACACGAACTGACAGATAACAAAGCATCGTACGTGTTCCGCGACGGCAGCAGTGTCACGGTGCGCCCTTTTAATTCGACGGATTGACCAAGCCTGGACGATGCAGCGTGGGAAACAGCCAAACCATTAGATACAGCACCGTGCAGTAAACTGATATCGTCGACCATCCGTGCCAATTTACATGCACAAACAATGATAACACTTGCCAGCAGTTTGTTCAAATGGCTCTGAGCACCATGGGACTCAACTGCTGTGGTCATAAGTCCCCTAGAACTTAGAACTACTTAAACCTAACTAACCTAAGGACAGCACACAACACCCAGCCATCACGAGGCAGAGAAAATCCCTGACCCCGCCGCGAATCGAACCCGGGAACCCGGGCGTGGGAAGCGAGAACGCTACCGCACGACCACGGGATGCGGGCTCCAGCAGTTTGTGAACCTAAATTCCATGACTAATAGAAACTATTATTTCTCTTATTTATGGATAAAGCCGTCGTCATACGTGTATATTTCAGACACACTCCTTAGCGACCGGGGACTTGCTGATTTCATTTCATAATCGGTGATATTCTGCGCTTCCAGACGGAAGAAAAAGATGTGCTTAGAAAGCAGTCACTCGTTTAGCTCTGTCAACCAAGAAAGTAAGCAGGATGTGCCATAAAGAAATTGTGAGGGATCTGTTGGGTTAAGGGTGTAGTGAAGGTGCCAGAATCCAACAAAATCTAAGTTCGCCGGAGAAAGTATTGGTCACCTCCTAGAAGGAGTATCTGACAGCCTTGCAGAGCTGTAGTTGGTATCTGGCACTGAGATGTGCCTACGTGGAGACGTGACAGAACAGCAGGAGGAGCTACAGTGTATGCACGTACCCATGACTGCACCATAAATGAAATTGCCCGATTTGTTGGTGTATCAACACATTGCCCAACGTCTGTACAAGGAATGCTGTAACACTCGCAGTAATATAACACAACGTAAGAACAGTGGTAAAAACCCGACGGGTACCGGGTCACGTCTTGTAAAAGTTAAGTGTCGTTTGACGTTAGCTGAGGCATCCCACAGTGGTAGCTTCATCCGCCTGTCAGAGTGTTCTTCCTCCGCGCCCTTTAGTCTCTTTTTTTGCGGATTTGTGCGCGTTGTGTCATATGTGTATTTGTAAACTCTACGCGAGTGTAATGAATGGCCAGTGATAATTGGTTTCAAACCTGAGAGGAAGTTGCCGCCGTTAGTCAAGCTGATGAATCTCAGCCAACCCATCCGGGCAATTATTTCGAAGGGAACTGCATGCAATGGATATACGCTCAATGCAGCATGTAAAGCTGCAAGTGCTCAATAGGCCGAGCAACGCAGAAACTTGACAGTAAGGGACTGCAGTAGTGCTGTGTGTGACCTGAAACGTGAGATGTTGCCTCTTTTCAGATAATGCGAGGCGTAAAGTCCACCGACGAGTCTGTGAGGTGTTGACCCTTATGTGTGTGGAGGACGTATTTCGTGGCAGAAGAGGTTATATTATGTGTGATGTTTTCGGAACTTTCTTGTACCATTGCTGGGCCCCACTCACCCATGTCACCATGAACACGAACCAGGATGTTTATTGCAACATTACCGATAACTTAGTTCTACATTTTTATGATTAGGATGCTGTTAAAACACCTGTCTTCCTAGCTGACCACAGCCATGTTTACAGGGCTGCACGTATATGTTCCTGGTTTAACGAAACACCAGAAGCCATATCTAAACGCAAAAATTAAATTTGTGGTTGGGTCTTATGGGACCAAACTGCTGAGTCATCGGTCCCTAAGCATACACACTGCTTAATCTAACTTAAACTAACTTAAGCTTTGAACAACACACGCACACATGCCCGAGGGAGGACTAGAACCTCCGACGGGGGGAGCCGCACGGGCCGTTAAAAGGCGCCCTAGACCTCGCGACTACCCTGCGCGGCTATCTAAACTCAGTTGGCTCGTTGAACTGCCTGGTCCTATATCATAGAAACAGTCCGGAACTATTTAGAAAGTCAATTGAAACATAGTTGTCTACATGCGCACACTCTGGTAGCTCTCATAGGATCTAATCATCACTTTATGGCTTCAGCCGGATATGACATTCCCGAAGAAACCTGTGTACTCTTTTCCTGGGGGAACCGAGGCCATTACTAAGACTAGAGGTCGTGTGACACGATGTTAGTTGATGCCTCCTGTGCAAATCTTTTTGTCAGGTTTGCTCATTACGGAGAAGCCCTTCAAATCACATTCGTTAAAAGTTCGACCAGCGCTCTGCCGCTGCACCTTCTAGGCGGATATATCCTATATGTGCCCCCGACTGCACAAGAGCTCGCGCACACGACCTGTTCCTCATAAAGATCGGCAGTTGCGGCTACGCTGCCGGCTGGGCGGTCTCCTTTGTGCAGCCACAGTCCTGCCGCGGGCCGGTCGTATGAGTAATGCATGACCCGGCGCGGCGCTGCGCGGAGCCGCGAAGCAAAGCCCGAATTTCGCGAGTTTGCTAAGCCTCTAGCAGCAGCAGCCTGGTCGCCTCCAGATTAGGCGCCTGCTGCCGATAGGCCTGAAAAGTTGCCGCAGCCTGCGAATGCCCCGTGCCCTCGGCCCTCCCTTCCTCCCTCCTTCGAAACGAAACGAGTTTGTAAATCCCGGCACCACATTGCACCGACCCGAGCTTCAACTTGTGTGGCCGCGCCAAGAGAGCATTTTGCCTCACATATAGGCTCTAAACGTTGCATGAATATTCATGTCAGTTTGGAGTATTTCGCGCTCCACCACATGTCCCTAGTTGTACAAGGTGAACCAGAACTTAATCGACAAACTTTCAGAGGCGGTAGTGTGATCCAAAACAAGAAAAAATATGTAGTAAACCTTAAGAGCTATGAGCACTAGTTCAGTAGAGGGGATGTGTTTCACAACAGAGAAGATGAACAAGCGCTCATAGTTCTTAAGGTAATGTACTTTAGAGTTCATGTTTACTGGACACTTCCTTCTTGTTTTGGTCCATACCACTCTCAAAGTTTGTCGGTGGAGTTCTGGTTATCTCCTATACTCACTGCAGAGATTACGAATAAGGTGAAACCGTGCACAGAATCAGCTCAGTAACTATATGTTTTGTCGTTATAGAAGATGCCACCGTTGTTCCATATAACACGTGACAATATCACATGAAAGAAGAAATATCGATCTGAGAACAAAACGTTTCATCTCTGTAGGCCGGCCGCGGTGGTCTAGCGGTTCTGGCGCTGCAGTCCGGAACCGCGGGACTGCTACGGTCGCAGGTTCGAATCCTGCCTCGGGCATGGGTGTGTGTGATGTCCTTAGGTTAGTTAGGTTTAAGTAGTTCTAAGTTCTAGGGGACTTATGACCTAAGTTGTTGAGTCCCATAGTGCTCAGAGCCACCAGCCATCTCTGTACGGGCAAATAATCAAAACGAATTTGCCAGCATTTTTCAATGTGGATCGTTACGGTGTCTTAAGCGCTACCTCGTCCACTTACTTTACTTTTTCGTCCGTAGATTTCTTTCAAAGCCTTTCAGCCCAATGTCGGGCCAAGTCCAATTTTTTCTTTCTCAAGCCATAGTTCGTCAAGGGTACACCTTGTGGGGCAGATGGAACACTGTAGAAGGTGTTCCATATTCTGAACTTCACCACAGTCGCATTTGTTGTCTCCTTCGTCCTTGAAGCACCATTTGACTAGGTTTGCTTGCTAGGTTTGCTGGTGCTACGCCTGTTCTGATGCCGTTCAGTGTTCTCCAAATCTTCCAGCTTGATGTACTGCCGCTGGGTATTTCTCGTGAGGCAGGGTAGTCCTTCGGAGGCTCGTTCAATTCACTAGTGAAAAATCTCTTGCGGGATTTAAGTCTGCTACGTCCACATGAAGAACCATGCAGCGGGTGGCGCTCGTCGAAAATCTGTTTAAAATTTTCTGTATGTTCGTGCGCAATTCTTCGGGATTCAGGAGATGAAAATCCAGCTGCTTTGTATATTTTTCCAAGTGGAGTGGGTTCCATGCATCCTGTTGTTAGCCTGCATGTTTCATTAAGGACTGTAGTGACTTTTTTGGCATGTGTGGATCGGGACCATTCTGGGCATGCATATTGTCCCGTGGAGAAGCAAAGTGCTTGAGCAGTTGTTCGTAATACAGTTGGACTAGCTCCCCATTTACTATTCGTCAGTTTTCTTAAAATATTGTTCCTGGCAGCAACTTTTTGGCAGGTTTTTTCACAGTGATATCTGTATGTCAGTGATCTATCCAGCACGACACCAAGGTATGTTGGTTTGTCCGTATGGTCCAGTTTGTTGCCATTCCAGGTGACGTTCACCTTCCTGTTTGCCTGTTTTGTGCGGAGGTGGAAAGCGCTAACCTGTGTCTTAGATGGATTTGGTTTGAGGGAGTTCTGTTTATAGTATTCAGACATTACATGTAGCGAGCTTTCTAATTTCCCTTCTACTTCCTCGAAGCTATTTCCTTGCGCTGTAATGGCCAGATCATCGGCATACAAGAAATGGGTAGTACGTTCCGGTGTTGGTTGATCATTGGTGTATAGGTTAAACAGTAGGGGGGCCAGCACACTGCCCTGGGCGAGACCGTTCTTTTGTCGACGCCATCGGCTTTTTTTCCCGTCCAGCATTACATAGAACTGTCTGTTTTGCAGCAGAGATTCAATGATTTTTGTGAACTGATGATCCTTAAATGTACAGTACAGTTTTTCCATGAGCTTTCTGTGATTGACGGTGTCGTATGCAGAACTTAACTCCACCAATGCTACACCTGTTATTTGTTTGTTTTCAAATCCTTCCTCTATGTGTTCTGTGAGTGCTAGGAGTTGACTGGTGCATGATTTCCCGGGTCTGAATCCAGCCTGTTGGGGAATGAGCTTTTGGTCTGCGATATTTGCTATGCGGTTTAGGATTATTCGTTCGTACAGTTTGTACAGATGGTAAATGGTATTGCGAACATGCTTGACTCTTGACTGTGAATTCTGCTGATTTTTATTTTCTGGCGTTTCTTGTTGGGTTTTTCCATTTAGTAGCAGCTGATGGGCAAAGAGCCGCTAGCGACTGTACCTCTCCTTAGCGACTCCCCTGTCCAGCTGGTTAGTTACCAATTGTCCCGCTCGCTGAGCAACACCTCTACCGATGTGTACCATTAATGACGCAGGCAGTGCCTGCCGTAATAGGCAACACTGTGAGCCGTTTTAACTTTACTTTGATTCAGTCGATTACTTGAGAGATGTCTTACGTGTAAGTGACTGTTATGCAGGCATTTTTGTATTGTTGATGATCAGTAAGACTGGGGCAAATCAATAGCCTAGTCCCCTGGAATAACACCAGGTGTCAGGCCTGGTGTCGTCACGAGACGAACTGATCATTATATGCTTTTTATCACAAGATATCACCTAGCGCGGTGGGAGGGAGGAGGTTGGAATCAAACTGGAACTATCGCAGCATATTCTGCTCCTTAAGAACCGTGTGCCACAACATCTCCTTCTCTTGATGGCCGAGTACTTCCTTCACTTTACTTGTGGCGATGACTTCACCGACCATGCGGCAGCTCTGCGAGCCTCTTCCACTTCTTTCTGTTGAATACATTTTTTGTCCGTTCGGGATTAATGATCATCTCAGCCGGCTCCTCACAGATGTTATCTCGCCTCCTAATTCTGGGTCTTCCTCTTCCTCTCGTTCCATCTATAATCCTGCCAAATGCAGCCAAGTGATGAAAACTTCTTCCATTACCACAAATCGAAACGGACCCGTTTGAGTAGAGTGCCGTCGCATGGTGTGCGTGAACCATCTGTGCTCGCAAAGGGAGTACGTTGCTGACTGGTCACAGTTGTAGTGGACGGTCAGCTTTACTAAGTGCAGATTCTGTTGTTTAGCTCCTGCTGTTTATCGTACCCTCACGTCGACCATTAACATCTCACTAACCTCCAAGATCGTTAAGATGACTGGCCGTTTCGGCTCTCTTAGATCAATCACAGTGGAGTAATATAGAGCAACTACAGATCACTCGACAGTTACAGTCGCTTGCCCGATCAAGACACTCATTCCACTCTACATCCACGAACTTTCATTCACCAAACTCTGACAAATTCATCCTCATCATTAAAGGTCCCAATAGCCAATCCGGCGTGGCTACTACCCCGCTGAGTGTTGTAACTGTACAAGCGACCGCACAAATTTATCCAGGTGGGGGCAAAATTCTAAAACTGACCGTTTTTTTATATAAACGGCTCAGGAGTTTGAGAACGTATGATACCTAATCCACTTACTATTTTTTAAACGTTGATTACTTTGATATCTAAATGAAGTACTAACTTCAACTTTTCACATTGAGACATTTTTCAGACTTTTTTAATATGTATTGTCTTATTTCATATTGAAATGATGGCATTCACTTTATGTGTACTGGACTTTTTTTCTGAAATTAAAAAAAAATCATCTCTGGAAATATAAGATTTTTTTAATGCAAAAAATCTTTGCCACGGTACAACATGGTTTGGTAGTGCACGTAGGAAGAAATATCCCATTAACATTTAAAAGTGTTGCAATAGAGAAAATCTGGTCAGTACGGTAATTATTAGTGTATGTGATACATTATTTCTCCACTGCACATCAATAATCAATAAGTGAAATAAAATTTAAAAAAATGTGTTACCAAAAGCCCGTTAGAAGCTGAAAAATTTAGAAATAGAAGATATTTCCAAGCAGAGAAAGTTGTTAAAAAATTTAAAAAACTAATCTTTTGCAATTATCGTGTCTTCCGTAGTAGAAGACCTCCCTCCATTTCAAGATGTAAGATAATACATGACTGACGTAGTATGGCTTAACCGTCACACTCTACGAAACTAATTTTAAAAACATACCTGAAGAATGAACAATATCCACCAATAGCTTTAATACATTATACAGTTATATTTCTGAATAAAACACGACCTCAGAACCAACAGCAAAAACACGGAAAACGCCGGAAACTGCTTTTGGTGGTCGCTAGTGGTCTTTCCTTCATCTGATTCTAAGATCAGTCACTAGGCTGAAATACCGACTAGGAAAGGTCATATGTTAATATGGATATGAATGGCATCTTTTTGATTCGACATACTGACATTACATTCCTCTTGCAATACAATCCAGCAAATCCAGCGACGTATTCATCAATCATATATTCTTTTCTTAATGTTAACATTTACACTCCAAATAAGAAATCGGAAACATACGAAAAGCAGATTTACTGAGAAAATCCTGTTGGACAGTAACAAAACTAACCAGCAAAAATTCCGTGTTAAATTTCCTTTGAGTGAAGTAACAGGAAATAAAAAAAATCTCAGTCAACTGTCATGCCATGTATGAAACATTGCCTACAAAACTTCATTTTAGACCACTTTCCGAGACCATTACCCAGTGCTAGTACCCACCAACATCAATATTATCGCCTAACTAGACCTTCGAGTGAAATAGAATTTTCTGTGAACACTTTCATTTATAAAATGGAGAAATATACATGATATATAGTTTTCGAAAGTGTTTCAGTAAACTACGAATTAATAATGACTCAGTGAGACTATTTCTACTACTTATTTCGATTAACTTTATTCAAGGAATGACAAAGCAATTCTCAGTGCATCGTGCCTGACACCTACAACTTCTTCTCAGAACGGAAAGCTAACTCTCCACATTGTTACAAAACGTGCAGCACTTCTCTCCCTAGCGACACTTGCTATACCAACAAATTGTACTTTCGTTTGAAATCAACCAAAAGAAAATGTGTGCATTATACGTAGGCCTATCCGTTATAAATCACTTGATTGCTGGACTCCTTGCAAAAGAACTTGTCGAAACTGTAAGACTTCAGAACGACAATGCTTTATTTCTAACCACTGCCACCGATAACAATAATAAAAATAACAAAAGCACAGTGTAAGGCATGCAGCAAAGCAATAGCCATTACATACTTGCTGTTGCGTTGTGCTGTCAGTAAATCCGTTCATTCTGGCGAATTGAATAATGAAGCAATTTCTGGCCTACCGTCGGAACTATCTACAACCTAGAGAAGATACTGAATCAGATCGTTGAGCATAAATGATGTATACGTCTCGTTTCTACTTTGATAGATGCATCGCACAAAATATGACTGACGTGGGTGCACTACGTAAGGAAGATGATGTCCACACATTAGTTTCACAAGCTGTAACCGCCACCACACTGTGTCACTCGTTAGTGCTAGTATTTGAAAAATTTAATTACTGATTACTTAAGTCTCTTCATCTCAGAGTAGCATTTGTAACCTACGTCCTCAATTATTTGCTGAATGTATTCCAATCTCTGTCTTCCTCTACAGTTTTTGGCCTCTACAGGTCCCTCTACTACCAAGGAAGTCATTCCTTCATGTCTTAACAGATGTCCTATCATCCTGTCCCTTCTCCTTATCAGTGTTTTCCACATACTCCTTTCCTCTCCGATTCTGCGCAGAACCTCCCAATTCCTTAGTTATCAGTCCACCTAATTTTCAACATTCGTCTGTAACAACACATCTCAAATGCTTCGATTCTCTTCTGTTTCGGTTTTCCCACAGTCCATGTATCACTACCATACAATGCTGTACTCCAGACGTACAATCTCAGAAATTTCTTCCAGAAATTAAGGTCTATATTTGATATTAGTAGACTTCTCTTGGCCAGGAATGCCCTTTTTGTGAGTGCTAGTATGCTTTTGATATCCTCCTTGCTCCGTCCGTCATTGGTTATCCTTACTGCCTAGATAGTAGAATACCATAACTTCTTTTACCTCGTGCCCATCAATCCTGATGTTAAGTTTCTCGCTGTTCTCATTTCTACTATTTCTCACTGCCGTCGTCTTCCTTCGATTTTTTCTCAGTCCATACTCTGTACTCATTAGACTGTTCATTCCGTTCAGCAGAATATGTAATTCTTCTTCACTTTCACACAGGACAGCAATGTCATCAGCGAATCGTATCATTGATGTCCTTTCATCTTGAATTTTAATTCCACTCCTGAACCTTTCTTTTATTTCCGTCATTGCTTCCTTGATGTACAGATTGAACAGTTGGGGCGAAAGGCTACAGTCTTGTCTGACACCCTTTTTAATACGAGCACTTCGTTCTTGGTCGTCTACTCTTATTATTCCCTCTTGGCTGTTGTACATATTGTATATGACCCGTTTCTCCCTATAGCTTACCCCTACTTTTCTCAGAATTTCGAACATCTTTCCCAATTGTACATTGTCTAACACTTTGTCCAGGTATAAAAATCCTATGAACGTGTCTTGATTTTTCTTTAGTCTTGCTTCCATTATTAACTGCAACGTCAGAATTGCCTCTCTTATCTTTCCTAAAGCCAAACTGATCATCATCTAGCACATCCTCAGTTTTCTTTTCCTGTATATTATTCATGTAAGCAGCTTAGATGCATGAGCTGCTAAGCTGATTGTGCGATAATCTCGCGCTTGTCAGCTCTAGCCGTCTTCAGAATTGTGTGGATGGTGCTTTTCCGAAAGTCAGATGGTGTGTCACCTGACTCATACATTCTACACACCAACGTGAATAGTGATTTTGTAGCTACTTCCCTCAACCCCAATGATTTTAGAAATTCTTATCGAATGTTATCTATCCCTTCTGCCTTATTTGATCTTAAGTCCTCCAAAGCTCTTTTAAATTTTGATTCTAATACTGGATTCCCCATCTCTTCTAAATCGACTACTGTTTCCTCTTCTATCACATCAGACAAATCTTCCTGCTCATAGAGGCTTTCAGTATATTCTTTCCACCTATCCGCTCTCCCCTCTGCATTTAACAATGGAATTCCCGTTGCACTCTTAATGTTACCACCCTTGCTTTTAAGTTCACCGAAGGTCGTTTTGACTTTCCTATATGCCGAGCCAGTTCTTCCGACGAACATTTCTTTTTCGATTTCTTCACATTTTTCATGCAGCCATTTCGTCTTACCTTCCCTACACTTCCTGTTTATTTCATTCTTCAGCGACTTGTCTTTCTGTATTCCTGCGTTTCCCGTAACATTTTTCTACTTCCTCCTTTCGTCGTTCAATTGAAGTATTTCTTCTGTTACCCATGGTTTCTTCGTAGTTACACTCTTTGTACCTATATTTGCTTTCCCAACTTCTGTGATGGCCCTTTTTAGAGACGTCCATTCCTCTTCAACTGTACTGCCTACTAAGCTATTCCTTATTGCTGTATCTATAGCCTTAGAGAACTTCAACCCCCTCGCCATTTCTTAGTACTTCCGTATCCCACTTCTTTGCGTATTGATCCTTCCTGACTAACGTCTTAAACTTCAGCCTGCTCTTCATCACTACTATATTGTGATCTGAGTCTATATCTGCTCCTGGGTTCGCAGCATCTGATTTATGAATCTCTGTCTGACCATGATGTGATCTAACTGATAGCTTCCCGAATCACCCGGCCTTTTCCAAGGATACCTCCTCCTCTTGTGATTCTTGGACATAGTATTCGCTATTACTAGTTGAAACTTGTGACAGAACTGAATTAGTCTTTCTCCTCTCTCATTCCTTGTCCCAAGCCCATACTCTACTGTAACCTTTTCTTCTACACCTTCCCCTACAACTGCATTCCAGTCCCTCCTGACTATTAGATTTTCATCGCCCTTTACATATTGTATTACCCTTTCAATATCTTCATACACTTTCTCTGTTTCTTCATCTTCAGCTTGCGACGTCGGCATGTGCATCTGAACTATCGTTGTCGGTATTGGTTTGCTGTCGATTCTGATAAGAACAATCCTGTCACTGAACTGTTCACAGTGTTTATTCCTCAGAATATGTTAATTTACTCTCTGTGGGTAATTACTCCCAGGTGCGAGACTCCTGCTATGGACCATATTAATTGATTTATTGCATTATTTTCGTATCTGCTAATTAATGTTGACTATCGTTAGTTGTTTGAGTGAATCGCAACCGAGAGACAGCATTCGACTAGATAAACGTGCAAAACCTACGTAAACTATCATAGTTAGCGTCTACAACAGTGTATTTCCCTCGTAAAACTGAATCTAGAGTCAACGAGCCGCTAAGAGTATGAAGACAAACAATCCGTGCCCTTGCATGTTGGACAGCCGCGTGGGATTAGCCGAGCGGTATGGGTTGCTGCAGTCATGGACTGTGCGGCTGGTCCCGGCGGAGGTTCGAGTCCTCCCTCGGGCATGGGTGTGTGTGTTTGTCCTTAGGATAATTTAGGTTAAGTAGTGTGTAAGCTTAGGGACTGATGACCTTAGCAGGTAAGTCCCATAAGATTTCACACACATTTGAACATTTTTTGCATGTTGGACAGACCATTACTGCGTCTCTGTTAAGGGCTCTCAAAGGAAGCGGGAAAGAAATGATTTGGGACTTTGTTTCGGCACTGTCCTTCAAAGGTTAGTATCCTCCTTGAATGCAGAATAAGAATAAAAAACGCCAATAAACGCCAAAAAAAAGCTTAATTTCCCGTGAAAGGCGTAACAAAGAAACAAATCCAAGTTGTACATTAACTGATAAAGCCATTTTACTTCCCGTCGTGCTCGAAAAAGCTAGATCTTCTATTTAGTAGGATGACAGCTGATCATTGCCAGAAATACATGACAATATTGTAATTAATACGAAGTATATAGCCTAGATCCTATGCATGTTCAAGACTCCTTCTTGCCCCCACCCCTCCCTCCCAATCCACCTCTTCCCGCCGTGGCGGAAGTATACGCTTGTCATCCAGAACATTATGACTACCGATGTACTATGGACATAACCCCGACCAGGCGATAGCAGCGCCATCCGGCGAGGAATGACTGCTAGGCAGATATACGCAGTGAACGTGCTGTCTGTATATAGAATGGGGAAGCTGTGGAACCTATTTGTTTGACCAAGGGCATTCTGTGATCGCCCGGAGGCTGGGCAAAAGCATTTCGGTAACTGCACCACTTGTCGCGTGTTCGAGGAGTGCTGTGGCGAGTGTTTTCAACACGTGACGAAACTATGGTGAAATCACTGTCCAGATGTGATGGGGTTGGGCGGCCTCCCATCACTATAGGTGTCTGATGTCATAGCCTGGGCAAACTTGTGAAATAGGACAGGCGGTGACCTGTGGTGGAACTACCATCAGACTTTAATGCTGGGCAGAGTATAAGCGTGTCTGGACACACAGTGCACCAAACACTTCTAACGATGGTCCTCCGCAGCCGACGACTAATGTGTGTGCCAATGTCAACACCACGACATCGGCAATTACGATTGAAATGGGCACACGTGACCATCGGCACTGCACATTGACCCAGTGGCACAGCGTTGCATGGTCTGATGAATCCAGGTACCTTCTGCATCACGCCGGCAGGAGGGAGCGAATCCGTCGTCTTCCAGCTGAACGGCACTTTGACACCCGTCCTGACCTGGGGGAAGATTCACAAGGGCATCCATGGGCCCAGTGGAGCTCGTGCAAGGCAACATGACGGCCAAGGAGTGTCGTACACTGGTTGCAGCCCACGTACACCCTTTCACGACTACCATGTTTCCCGACGGCAGTGGCATTTTTCAACAAGATAACGCGCCATATCACAATTCCAGGAGTGTAATGGAGTGGTTCGAGGAACACGGTTCCATCTTCATATTTGTAAAAATCGCCCCCGAGAAGCATTTTCCATTCAGAAACACCACATAGTTACTGCTACTGAGAACCCTGTTTTTGGCACCTACCACCATTAAAATGCACACATCCAGACAAAATTGCCGTTAATGAGAATATGGATGTAGAGATAGAGCTGCAGTTTCTCAGTTTATCGTAGAACTATCAACCAACATGAATAAAGCACATCACGTACCACATTAGCCGAGTGGTCTAAGACACTGGTCCCGGCAGAGGTTCGAGTCCTCCCTCGGGCATGGGTGTGTGTGTTTGTCCTTAGGATAATTTAGGTCGCAGTCTGTTTTAACACAAAACCAGTATGACGTTTAAGAAAATACGCAAAGTATGACCGTATGATTGTAGTTTCCTGTAAAAATTTGAAATAATTTGCTCAAGAAATTTTCGAAATTGTTGCTAAAAACATTTCCCTATTACATATTCTATAAACAAGTGCATGTTATATATAACAATATATGGCCTGTTTTCCTCCGAACGCTTATTAAAGCAACGTGTAAAAATTTGAACTAAAGCAGCCAAGAACATTTCGACGTTTCTGGTAACAATCTTCCCCTGTCATACCTTGCGTATATATATTTCTATATTATATATATTAAAAATTTATAGCCTATATTCACGCGAATGTTCATTAGGGTATCTTGAAAAAATTTGAAGTAAATCAGTAAAGAACTTTTCGAGATTTTCGGTAACCTTCTTCTTTATATACATATAATGAGAAATATATAGCCTCTGTCCGTCCGAACGTTTATCAGAGTAGCGAGCAAAAATTTGAAGTAAATCGGTCGAGTACTTTTTAAAAATTTTTGTAACGTTTCCTCTTACTACATTAAATCTGCATTTACCCATACATAATATAAACGAAACCAGCAACGCTTCGCAAATCCTGAATATGGGAATTGGTTAGACATCCCAATTTCCTTCTCAGCCCTCTCTCTTCCATCTCCCCATTCCCCTCTCATGGCCATCCACTCCTCCTCTCTCTTCTCTGTGTCCCTCACCTTCTCCCCCCCTCTCTCTCTCTTGTTATCTCTCTCCCGCTGTTCTGTTTGTGAGGATAGTAGCTTCGGCGACAACAGGGTGCGTAATCTTAACCCGAAAATGGTAGGATTACAAGGTTTAGGGCAATTTAAATTCCTTAGTAGTGTGCTAATCATAAGCCAAGAAGCCATAAATACAACTTTTCTCTTTTCTGTTAAAAACTGACTACGAGGATGAAAACAAAACATCACATAGTTGTATACATATTTTTAAAAATAACTGTATATAAGGAGGAAGAATATATACCGGAGAAATAATTTGTCTAATGGTTTAAATTCCGTCCTAATGTAGCTAAAAGTGACCATGAGAAAGAAATCTAAATCACACATTTTCATAGCATAGCAAAAAATTTTCTTTCTCGCAGTCGTTTTAAACAGCAAAGCTGTGCGGCATTGCTTAAAAGAAGATATATAGTCCATGTCTATCCAAATGTTTACAGTGTCTTATCAAAATTGAATTACGTTGGTCACGAATGAGATTGTATTTAACAACGTTTCCTGTCTATATACACACATCAAATAAAGTTTTGCATCACTCCGACTCCGAGAGCTCCACAACCTGTACAGAAAATTGGAATAGAGGTCAACACAAACATCATTTTCGCCCCTTTCATTGCTCATGAAAACCGCACATTGCATGTTGTACCACCATACAGCGAAACCTTCAGAGGTGGTGGTCCAGATTGCTGTGTACACCAGTACCTCTAATACCCAGTAGCACGCCCTTTTGCATTCATGGATGCCTGTATTCGTCCTGGCATACTATCTGAAATGCCTGGGCTAGCAGGACAGAACGGATTAGGTTGGGGAAGGGGCCAAAATAAGTTGCTTTCAGTTGCACTCAACATACAAACATTATTTATCAACACACAATATTACAACAAGGATGCAAAATAGTCAAAACTTTAATCGACCTCGTTTGATTACCTTTAGATCGACTGAAAGCCACACTCAAAATCCAAGACGCAAGGCCTAAGTAAGAAACTGAAATACAAGGTTCTTCTGGACGATTCACCTAAAAATACTTTCCAAATCTTCAATTTAAACAGGCTGAAGGCCTTAGCAATTTCATTTTAATGGAACTTGGCTGGAGGCCGCATATTGAGCAGTGAGAAGAGTTTCAATCAAATGGCAGAAGACCTTATCTTAAAATATTTCATGTAAAATTCTGCTGAAGGCCCCATACAAAAGCATAACAATTTATGCCTTAAGGCTCAAATGGCTCTGAGCACTATGGGACATAACTTCTGAGGTCATCAGTCTCCTAGAATTTAGAACTACTTAAACTTAACTAACGTAAGGACATCACGCACATCCATGCCCGAGGCAGGATTCGAACCTGCGACCGTAGCGGTCGCGCGGTTCCAGACTGAAGCACCTAGAACCGCTCGGCCACACAAGCAGGCATGCCTTAAGGGCAAGATAAGAATATTAATTTAAGAGATATTAAAACTCGGCTGAAGACCGCACATCAGCAAATAATTTAACGGCTTAGGCCCTAGAAGGAAGAGTTCCAATTTTAGAACGCAGAAGCCCGTATCTTAAATAATTTCATATAAAATTCGGCTGAAGGCCCCTATAAAGCCGGCCGCTGTGACCGAGCTGTTCTAGGTTCGAATTCTGCCTCAGGCATGGATGTGTGTCATGTCCTTAGGTTAGTTAGGTTCAAGTAGTTCTAAGTTCTAGGGGGCTGATGACCTCAGAGCCATTTGAACCAGTCCCTATAAAGAATGACAATCTCATGCATTAAGGGCAAGACAAGAACATTAACTTAAGAGATATTGATAATCGGCTGAAGGCTACACATCAACGAAATAACTAAAACCCAGACAGGGAAATTACTATGTAACACACAAGTAACGGCGCTCAGAAGTTTCCAAGGGTCGGCCTGTCGGCCTGGGGTTGAAACACTAACGCCCGTTTAGCTGGCAGCCTGTCCAACGACTTCTTAATCTGATGGCAACCCAGCCGACAGACAGTCGACCTACCAATCAACAAGATCAGTTCCGCTCCACGCAACCAGCAAAACGACCACAAGATTTCAATACAATGACACACAGAATATTGGTACCCACAACGACCAACAACACCTCAGCTGTCGAACTACATGCTGCGCCGGACAGCAACAACACGACGAGGAAAATGCACTGCTGAAAATTACGTCAACTACCAAGGCAGGTAACCGAAACATCAACGGCCACAAGGCGGAAGATACCGCTGGTCAACTTCAATAACAGGGAATAAATTAAGTTAAACTCCAGAAGAAGACCGCTGGAATCTTAGCAGACTTGAATACACGCACGTTGTTGCTCGCGGGAATTTCCCAAAAGTGACAACCAGGATCAAAGGAAGAAATGTAAACAGTTGAGGCTCGATAGTAGGTTAAGTGAGGACTCAGCTTTCATGTCCAAGATCGGTGGGCGACGAACTTAGTAGCACTAGCAAGCAGCACCTCACACTCCAAGCGTGCGTGCACACCGCCAGCAACCCCAGCCAGAGTACGCGCTGTGAAGTCTTCCTTGCTGCTCCACTCCAACTGACCGACTCCCAGGCCCGGAAACGGTTAAAGGACCAAATATACATAGGCCGATGAGACGACCAACCGAACGACCAACCAACGGTCGTCTCACTACAATCTCTTTTCGTCAGACAGTTCGTGTGTGTCGCCAGCGGTCGGCGAGCACTGGCTGTCCCCGACTTCACTGCTGCTGCGTCCCGACTTCACTGCTGGTCTGCCTCCAACTGACTGCCAGACACACGACGACCCGGATATACTATCGGTTGCTCCAGAGATGGTACGACAGTGCACTTATCGATACGCGCTGCTGCTGCCGCTCACGGGCGAATAAGGCAGGTAATTAGTGATGCCAGTAAATGGAATAAGGAAACGAGGCGGCAGTACCGTAATAGAAGACGACAAACAATAAATTGCATGAACACGAGCCGCGCACGGCTCACTGTCCACTAGTTCATCAAGGCACCGTTGGCCCAGATTGTTCCATTCCTCAACGGCGATTCGTCTTAGATCCCTCAGAGCGGTTGGTGGGTCACGTCGTCCATAAACAGCCCTTTTCAATCTAGCCCAGCGTTAATGTCCGGAGAACATGCTGGCCACTCTAGTCGAGCGATGTCGCTAGCCTATTGCGCACAGTTTGAGTCATAACACGATGTCCTGTGGCTGCACGAAAGGCATTAGTCAACATGGTGGTACTGCTGTCAGGTTTCCTCCGAGCCATAATCCGTAGGTAACGGTTACCCACTGCAATTGTAGCCCTTGGCGGCCTGGGCGAGGCATGTCATCAACAGTTCCTGTCGCTCTGTATCTTTTTCATGTCCGAACAACATCGCTTCGGTTCATTCCGAGACGCCTGGACACTTCCCTTTTTGAGAGCCCTTCCACGCACAAAGTAACAATGCGGACGCGATCGACACGGTATTGACCGTCTAGGAATGGTGTTGAACTGCAGACAACACGAGCCGTGTATCTCCATCCTGGTGGAACGACTGGAACTGATCGGCTGTCGGACCCCCTCCGTCTAATAGGCGCTGCTTATGCATGGTTGTTTACATCTTTGGGCGGGTTTAGGGACATCTCTGAACAGCCAAAGGGACTGTGTCTATGATACAATACCCACAGTCAACGTCTATCTTCAGGAGTTCCGGGAACTGGGATGATGCAAAACTTTTTTTGATGCAGGTAAAAGTGCATACATTTATATACTATGTTTATTAAAGCCGGCCCGGGTTGCCGAGCGGTTCTAGGCGCTACGGTCGCAGGTTCGAATCCTGCCTCGGACATGGATGTGTGTGATGTCCTTAGGTTAGTTAGTTTTAAGTCGTTCTAAGTTCTAGGGGACTGATGACCTTAGAAGTTAAGTCCCATAGTGCTCAGAGCCATTTTTGTTTATTAAAAATATGTAACATGTGTCCATCGGAAAGTTTATTAGAATATTGTGTGTAAAGCGGACGTAAATCGGTCGAGTACTTTTCGAGATTTTTTCCTGACAACTCTTGCACTTTATGTATGGAGCCTACGTCCATCTGAAAGTTTATTAGAGTATTATGTAAAAATTTTAAGTGAATCGGCATAAAGCTTTCCGAGGTCTGTGATAACAATGTTAAACAACGAGTTGTCTTTATATAGTATAAATATTTATATACTACATATATTTAAAAATATGTAGCCTATGTGCGTCCTAACGTCTTTTAGAGTATCGTGTACAAATTTTAAGTAAATCGGGGAAGAACTTTTAGAAGAATTTTGCTAACAACGTTCCCCTTATGTAGTATGTATCTATTCATGAATGATATATACACTCCTGGAAATTGAAATAAGAACACCGTGAATTCATTGTCCCAGGAAGGGGAAACTTTATTGACACATTCCTGGGGTCAGATACATCACATGATCACACTGACAGAACCACAGGTACATAGACACAGGCAACAGAGCATGCACAATGTCGGCACTAGTACAGTGTATATCCACCTTTCGCAGCAATGCAGGCTGCTATTCTCCCATGGAGACGATCGTAGAGATGCTGGATGTAGTCCTGTGGAACGGCTTGCCATGCCATTTCCACCTGGCGCCTCAGTTGGACCAGCGTTCGTGCTGGACGTGCAGACCGCGTGAGACGACGCTTCATCCAGTCCCAAACATGCTCAATGGGGGACAGATCCGGAGATCTTGCTGGCCAGGGTAGTTGACTTACACCTTCTAGAGCACGTTGGGTGGCACGGGATACATGCGGACGTGCATTGTCTTGTTGGAACAGCATGTTCCCTTGCCGGTCTAGGAATGGTAGAACGATGGGTTCGATGACGGTTTGGATGTACCGTGCACTATTCAGTGTCCCCTCGACGATCACCAGTGGTGTACGGCCAGTGTAGGAGATCGCTCCCCACACCATGATGCCGGGTGTTGGCCCTGTGTGCCTTGGTCGTATGCAGTCCTGATTGTGGCGCTCACCTGCACGGCGCCAAACACGCATACGACCATCATTGGCACCAAGGCAGAAGCGACTCTCATCGCTGAAGACGACACGTCTCCATTCGTCCCTCCATTCACGCCTGTCGCGACACCACTGGAGGCGGGCTGCACGATGTTGGGGCGTGAGCGGAAGACGGCCTAACAGTGTGCGGGACCGTAGCCCAGCTTCATTGAGACGGTTGCGAATGGTTCTCGCCGATACCCCAGGAGCAACGGTGTCCCTAATTTGCTGGGAAGTGGCGGTGCGGTCCCCTACGGCACTGCGTAGGATCCTACGGTCTTGGCGTGCATCCGTGCGTCGCTGTGGTCCGGTCCCAGGTCGACGGGCACGTACACCTTCCGCCGACCACTGGCGACAACATCGATGTACTGTGGAGACCTCACGCCCCACGTGTTGAGCAATTCGGCGGTACGTCCACCCGGCCTCCCGCATGCCCACTATACGCCCTCGCTCAAAGTCCGTCAACTGCACATACAGTTCACGTCCACGCTGTCGCGGCATGCTACCAGTGTTAAAGACTGCGATGGAGCTCCGTATGCCACGGCAAACTGGCTGACACTGACGGCGGCGGTGCACAAATGCTGCGCAGCTAGCGCCATTCGACGGCCAACACCGCGGTTCCTGGTGTGTCCGCTGTGCCGTGCGTGTGATCATTGCTTGTACAGCCCTCTCGCAGTGTCCGGAGCAAGTATGGTGGGTCTGACACACCGGTGTCAATGTGTTCTTTTTTCCATTTCCAGGAGTGTATTTAAAAAGTATATAACCTACATCCGTCTAATTAAAAGCATTCAAACCTGGTCAAAAATGTTACCAGATTTTTGGTAACCACGTTGAACAACGACTTGTCTTTATATGGTAGTATAGCTAACTTGTATTTCATCACCTATACCCTTCCATCGCTTACGGCCGCAGTTTTCAGTTACTTTAAAATGTCCCTACGTCCTGCCCCAGCAATCAAGTTAAGGAGGGGGGACTGTCTGAAAATCTTCATTGCATTTTCCATACACACGACACAGAGGGTGGGTGGAAGTTTCGTCGTCGACAGAGCAGAACAATCAGCAGAGACACATGAAGCCTGTGGCAGCAAGCTGGAGGAAAGAGGTCACAGGAAGCCACGGGCCGCTTCCCTCTTACCGGCAGACGAGCAGGAAGTGACGTCGGTAACACAGCAGACGACGTCGTAGCTACCGCGCTCCGCTGCTCACTGCTAATGGTCTCGACACATGCTTTTTGCTACGGTGGAACTGTGGCCTTTCCACACGTCTGACGGCTCAGCTCAAATAAAATTCGGCGTAATCTCTCAGGAAATATTGCAATTAATAATTCTTACTGGAGCTTCTTAGTACTTGCAATTCCTTTGACAAGAAAATGACGAGACTTTATTTTAGGTCCGCCAACATGCGACGAATTGTAAAGTGTTCGACTGGTTTTTGAGAATTAACTACTGTTAAATCGCGCTTATATACAACTTTGGTATCCCAGCACTTTATCGTTCCCAAAACAGCTCCCTACAGCCGTGTGAATACGGTTGTTAGCATAGTGGGAGATAGGTGTGTACGTAGCATGCTCAGTATAAAGTGGTAGACGATGACCCAAAAGTTCGACAACATTTGAAAATTCAGTACTTTACGGAATAATGTAGGTAGAGAGGTAGAAACTGACACACATTCTTGATATGACATGGGGCTTTAATCAAACCAAAGAACAGTGCACAAAATGAGCAGCGGATGGCGCTCTATATAATACAACAAATGCTCACCATGTCAGCCATCATTGATCAACATCACTATACAGCGTATGAGCAGATATGGTGAGAAACTGCCGTCGGATTTTGTCATTTAGCATCCAAAATGAGGTCGGACGATCGCTTGTGACTCTTCAGGTATCCCCCATCCTGCATAAAAATCGTAACTTCCAGCAGGTGTTTATCAGCCACGCTAGTAATGATCTCTCTCTCTCTCTCTCTCTCACTACAGAACATTGTATACACGATTCTCACTCGGTGTCACTGACGTATTGTTGTACAAAGGCGTCTGTTGGCCAGTTTTTGCATCCATTTTTTGTTTAAATAGAAGTCCATGTCATTTCAGACATGTGTGTCGATTTTACCTCTCTAACCTACTTTATTCAGTGAATTAGTGCATTTTCAAATATCAACGGAATTCTGGATCACCATCTAGAAGAACGGGAAATAACTGGTTACCGGAAATGTTGAAATAAACTTTGCTATTCATCTTAACGGTAACTGGGATAAGTGGGCGCTAAACAAGGCACGAAAAACATCACCAGAACACCACAGAACGGACTCCGGCTTCAACTACACCTTCTACAGAAAGCGAGTTAAAGGACAAAATCGTGACTAGTCGGAAGATACTACACGTCTCCACTTGTCTGTTGTCCAGCTTATTTCTTGTTTGCTTTATTTTCCGATGTAAGCATCGCCTTTCGCGAGGTACCTGACTCCAAATGTTCATTGCACGAGATTCCTTTAGCAACGATTTTCCGGAAACTGGTTGCGATGAACCTGCGTTCACCGATACCAGAAATTCCTCTTGGGTTTGAAACCGATTGCCATCGACAAGGGGTGATAGTCGCCTCTGGTCGCTGTCGGTTTCCGATAACTATTTTTAGTCCGCGTGGCATGGCTGGAATTGTTAAACCATTTCTTATAGAAAGTGGACATTCCCCGTCGATATAATTCGAGCAACCTCGTACTCGTCGTAACATCAACAGCTCCCGTCTTTCGTTCTGCTACGTCCTCTGTAGACTCACCTCATTACTCTGACTCCACAACCGACTTGCACATACACACCACTTCATTGCCATAAATTACAGCAGTGGTTAGGATCACGTGATCACCTGATGTCAGTTCTCCATGGTGTTGCGTTCGGTAGTTTTTGTACACTACATGAATGACGTGGCAAATGGTAGTATTACGCGAAGTATCGGTAGCATTGATAAGGAAAGACGCATAAATCAGTGTGTAAAACAGAAACTGAGAACGACGACTTCTCGTTGGTTTTTATTGGCTTGCCTTCTTGTTTTGCAGGTAATTAGAACCGTACGTCATCTAGTGTTAGTCCGCTGTATATTTTGAATCCTTACGGAACATAAACTGCATTTTACAATAAAAATTAGTTGATCGCATAACTTCTGTGCTTTTATGTAACGACAGCAATTGCTTTGGAAGCAAGTTCAGTTTACATGAACAAAGATAAAAAATATATGATTATTGTTCTTACTTGCACTCAATAGAAAGCTTTTCGTCATGATCGAAGGCAAGTATTTTTTGTTATTATTGATAAAAGCGATACTCGTTTACGAATAACAGAAACAAGCTTTATATAAGTTCGAAGAATTATTGAAGCGATGTTTTATACATTGTTGGCCGGCCGTGGTAGCCGTGCGGTTCTAGGCGCTTCAGTCCGGAACTGCAAGACTGCTACGGTCGCAGGTTCGAATCCTGCCTCGGGCATGGATTTGTGTGATGTCCTTAGGTTAGGTTAGGTTTAAGTAGTTCTAAGTTCTATGGGACTGATGATCTCAGATGTTAAGTCCCATAGTGCTCAGAGCCATTTTGATACATTGTTGTTTTGTTGTCTATTTTTTATTTTACTATACTGCTGAGAAATTGCGTTTTATAGCGCTATATGATAAACATGTATTATTTCCTTTAATTTTACTACAACACCCGTCTGTTTCACGTTACAAATCAGCAACTTTAGAATAAAGGCTAAATTAAACATTGACATTTACAATTTAGCCAGAAATACTGTTTATTTTTAAGTAACAGACCAGAGGATGACTGTGTAGAACAAACCTGTCCCGTATTTCACCCGGCCCTTTATATATCTTCACTCAGTTTCTAGGTGGTTCACCGTTTCCGGTTCTTAGGGGAATCTAGTAAGACACTGATCGCATACAAGAAGAAAGGGGTTGTTATGAGGTAACACTCCATAGGTAAGAAACATACCGAACGCGCACGTACCGCGGGTACGACCTTAACTGACCAGAACTATTAGAAAAACTACTCTAGTCTACATTTACTTGTGTAACGTTTTAGCTTTGATTTGGTATGTTTGAAATCGGTGCTATTGGACAATGAAACCGGGTTGAAAGCCGTGAGCTGTCAGGGGAAGTTAATCTTGCATTACTAAGCAACTGTTTCACGACTGGGTAACTAGTCTAGGTTTACCACATTACCAATCAGACTAACATTGATTATAATCTTTTACAGTCATACAACAACCGGTAATATATATATATATATATATATATATATATATATATATATATATAAAAGGAGAATTTAAATAAAACGAAAGAAATCAGTTTATATTTGGAAATTTATTTTTAAGATTGATCATCGAAATTTCAGCATATTATACGTGAGTTATAACTGAGCTGGTGCCTTATTTACGATTGTGAAAATGTGAGATTGGAATATTACGGAACACATAAAATATGGAGCCAAGATTGGGAGACTGGATACAACACTGCATTCATAAAACAACACACAAAGAACATTGAAACACATGCAAGAGAAAGTTAACCACAACCAACAGATTCAAATTTTCAGTCAAAGAAATTACGTTCATAGCACAATCCTGTCCGTCATGTAGTTACCACACACTGGTATACTAAATTCATATTAACTCTTTGTCAAATCTTCCCAAGAAGAATAGCTGAGGGCTACTTTGATGATTGCACCACATGCTTCACGTGGTCAACTTGGTTTACAGAAAGCGTATAACTCCACAATAATTTAGATAATAAAATAAATTCGATCGAAAAGCAATTGACAAAAGAAAAACCTTGAACTGGTTACCAATGTCTTACTATTAACCTGATGGGTCAAACAGTTATATAAGCACGTGGTACTGGTCTCGCAAAGTACACCCCACGTGGGTTTAACATAAAGAAAAGTTGCTATATTGAAAATATTGTTAAGACGAGACGTTATAATCACACAAGCATTCGCATTTAAGATTGATCTTAGTTAGAGTTACTGACCAACACGTGGTTCCACTTTACTCACAAAGTAATGACAAAGCAACTACCGCAAAATAATCTGAACTTGACACGAGAATTACACTACGCTGCAATTTAAGGTAACCTTAGATATTTTAGAGCTAACCCGAAATAAAAGTGATTAAATTCTCAGTTAGGCCGAACTTAACAAATCCATTGTCCTACGGACTTAGCAGACACGCGCTTAGCCGGAGATCTTACCATTTCAGACGCTCGCCACCGCCAGACTGCAACTCTGCTACTACCAGACTGCAACTGCCCACTACCCACCGTGCTTCCTGAGGGTCGCTCACAAAGACAAACGGAAGGGGCCAGAGGGGCAGCTTCCTATACCAACATGACAAGGGACGGACCGGACCATACTAAGAATAGAAACCTCTTTGCTTTTAGGAACCGTAGCTACCTGTTCCGACATTGGTCCCACTGTTCTCTAGCAGACAGCCTTGTCTGCTACCCTCAAGCATGCAACTACAAACACATTTGATCATTCATCCTCTCACACAGAAGGGAAGGGGGATGACAGTATCTTATCATATACAGTATATAACAGAAAGCGGATGTAGGTTCCGTATGAGACTGTGTGACATGAATTACATATTAACTGTGTTTTCAAGTGTAGTAGTGTGACAGATCGTTCTTGTTTACGTGTAAAAGTAACACGTTCCACTACTCAGTCTCCTCCCAGATAGTCAGAAACGCCACAGTAAATTTAGAAGAGGAATTTATTCCATAAAAGACAACAAATTTGAGAAATTAAACATGAAAGGAATCCAACAGAGACCTTTCATAACCCCAACGCTCCGGGAAAAGACTGTGCAGGGAATTTTCTGGCCATGCTAGGACATTCCCAAGCAGGCTTCTCACACCCTACTTAAACCAAAAGTGTAAAGAAAAGGCAAAAGGTCACCAACTACTTGCTAAAACACAATAATTTCAAACATCTTTACAATCTACCAATTTCAAAGAGAGAAAAAAAAAACACACAATCTGTGACACCTATTTAAAAGATCGTGTAGACCTAAATCGGTCAGCAAGTAAAAACAATGGTTCCTGTGTCATTAATATGAAAACAATTTTTGGTTGTTACCCTTATGGAGTTCACCAGTATTTGCTCATTGCAAGAGTCAACTCATGACAGGAAAATTTATGACTGTTTATTAACAAGCAAAATTTATGAAAATAGCAAAGGTGCCACAGCAATTAAAAAAAGAACATGAAATAACATCAGTATTATAAAGCAGAACATTACAATGCACAATTCGCAAAAGCAAAAAAATTGATAAGAAAAAAAAAACAAGTTTTACAAGTGGTTATCGAAAAAAAAATCTATATCTTACAGAACTAATAATTTGTCGAATTAAAATAACTATGTGGCACTAATTTAATCACTCTACAATATTTCAGTTAGTTAGCAAACAATGAGCACTGTGTCATTATACTGAAGCTACAATAATTATGTGATTGTTACCCTTAAGGGGTTCCTCAGAATAAATATGCCCCATGCAAAGGCTAATCGACCACAGCCCAATGAGAATGAATAGCAATCTGACTGATAAACGAAGCAATGCCACTTGAATGAATTTACGAAACAAAATATCACAAATCTAATACATAACACAAGAACAAACATTGATCAATAAAACAGTACAATAGTCAACATCTAAAACAAAACACCAATAAATAAAACACCTGCAAAATACAAGAGTCAAAGTTTAAAAAAAATATAGAACACCTGCAAAATACAAGAGTCAAAGTTTAAAAAAAATATAGAACACCTGCAAAATACAAGAGTCAGAGTTTAATAAACACCAATAAATCGAGTCCCTGCAAAACACACGAGTCAAAGTTTCTGTGACAGAAACACACGTATATGCATTGAACTAAGAACCGTATAATCACTGTTCACTGATACACTCACTAGTTCCACTGTTCCGTGGCACAATATAAGGGGAGGGGGAGGGGGTTCGTCGCCGCAGCTGTCAGTAGGGATTTTTGTCCATCTGTTGCGTGCAATCCCGCCGTCTCTGCCTCTCATGAAGTCTCTCCCGTGTCACGTACATCTCGATTTGGTTCCATGTTTGTGTTGTCAAATTCGTGCGGTATCCTCGTTTGACACGCCAGGTTGATATTCTTGGGCAAGGATGACGCTTAATGGCTCTCCTTTGTTCCACCCTTAGCGACCAGAGAACATCGACCCATGATTTACTGCCGTTTGACAGTGGGCATCCGTCAGGAGATGTTGATAGGCGTCGTTGAAGTCTGCCAGTTTCTCTGGACAGTATGTGTCAAAAGGCTCCACGCCCTTTGTGTTGTTACATTCTTGAGTTATCCTCAATTGGCTCGCCGGTTTGATAATCCTGGGCAAGGATGGCACTTAGTGGCTCTTCTTTTGTGCCACCCTTAGCGACCAGAGAACATCGAACCATGATTTACTGTCGCTTGACAGTAGGCATCCTTCAGGAAATGTCGATAGGCGTCGTTGATGTCTGCAAGTTTCTTTGGACAGTACCTGTGAAAAGGCTCCACGCCCTTTGCGTTGTTTCTCCGCGGCCGTCTCGTCATGGTCGCGTGCGTGTGGTGCGTTGCCAGCAGATGGATTTCCACGCGGTGGACCGCTCGCCCATCTCAGGTCAACGCCTTCACGAAGGGTCGCGCGGGGCAGCCGCCCATTAGCTCCAGGTACAAGGGAAAGTGTTTGCCGGAGCCCTTCTTTTGTTGTCGGCCGCGCTTCCAAAGTGTCCCGGTTGACAGCGTGTCCTGCTGGGAAACCCGCCAGTTTACAACTAGTCCGGCTGCTCCCCCTGTCTCGTAAGAGTTTTGCCGGTTCGCTTTCACGTTCTCAACTGCATTCAAAGAAATTTTTCATCATCCTTATGTAATTACACAATGTCATACATAATACCACTTAGTATTGTCTTTCACAATTTTTTAGAACAAACGTGAGACTTAATTATTTTTTTTAAAATAAAAAAAATTAGATGAATCGACAATATAAAATAAAATTTAAATGACTTGACAATGTAAAAAAAATAAAAGTGAAATGACTTGACAATGTAAAAAAATTAAAATTAAATGAACTGACAATATAATAATTAAATCCACATCACTAATGTGGTTCACTTACGTTTTAATAAATCAAATGCTACTTATTAATTCACTAAAATGAATAGGATTATGCCTTGTGCAAGTATAGGTCAGGACAGCATAGGGTTCACATGTTATTTACACACACACACACATGCACACCTGTTGTCTATTCTACAAACTAACTACCCATAAACATGCATTACTCAAAATTCTACTTCTATCCCTTACTACTTAATCCAACAAGCTACTTCAATGCTATTTCAACACCGTGTATATACCACTACAACATCGTTCTAATTCGTCCTCTTCTTGACGCTCGCGGCATACGTCTTGTCACATGATAAATATGGAGAAACTTTCCTTAAACATACACAGTAAAAAGAACAATGGTTATTTACACGCCAAAACATTTATACCAGTTCACACACCTGAAAAGAGACTCACAATTATACTTTTATCATACTCATATATTCACACATAAAACAGTAAGAAAATTTCATCTAAAATTACGTTATCACAAGAGTTAATCACGCAGATGACTCTGAGAACGGTAAAAAAATGTCTGCACTATACAGGTTATACTACATTTTCTTACCCATTTTGCTGCGATTTCGTTCCTTCTTTAAGTTACCTTTCGCTTCCAAATCAGTTATTTCGCCTGTGGTGGTTATTCTGGATTCATTTCTCATGAATGGCAAAAATTGTGGTCACCTCTATTCTGTAAAACAGTATCATCTTAACATATTGAACTTACAACAGACACAAAAGCTTCGAATCCTCCTGTAGTTTAAATGACAAATGTTTTGCTTCATCCTTATTACCTTAAACCAAGCTTTCCTTCATCCCATAATCAAAATTATTTAATCATCCTCTACCTTCAAGAGGGAAATTTCCTCAGTACAAATCATATAGGGTGCAGTGCACTCCGCACAGCGAAAACAGTAGGCTGTAATGCTCACAGCATCAGCAAAACACATAAACGTCGCTTTTCTAGGACAAGTATTAACGCAGAATAATTTTTTAGGCTTTGGCTCAACATCAATCAAGACTACAAAAAGGATCCATATTTCCGTTCCATTCTCCATTTGCTGAAAAACTGCTCGTATTTGACTACCACAATAATATTTCAGGGCCACGTAAATTACACAAACCACAATTCTTCTTTCACCTTGAAGGGAATCAATCTACTTACGAAATCCACAGACAGCACTTTACGTACTCAGCTATAAAGAACAAAAAGGACATATATCATCAATATTAACATATCATCGCATATTGGGAAGCCATTGGTTAAACAATCGTATTATCACATCCTGTTTTCAAGATTCCAAACTTACTCATTCCTTTCTCAGAGTTCTCCTACCTTAAAATATTCATACAGCACGCATACTATAGTAAGAGATCCTCATTTATACAGACAGATATAGAATAGTAATAGATAGATAGCACTGAAAACAGAAAATCGGAAACAAGGCTACTAACAGCTGGGGACCTGGGTTTGCCAGACCCATAATACCCACAGATCGGATATTCCCCTGAGTTTTTTCATTACTTCAACACAGATCTTGCTTCCCTCAGGAGCGACTCTTTTCAATTGACACAAAACAAACATAAACAGCATTTTACTCGTTCACAAGGAAACCTTTTATGTTCACATTAGAACCAACCTAAATCCTAATTGCACAAGGAGAGAAAAAAAATTAAAATATCACTTCAATCAATCACATAGAAACATCTTTATCATTAATTTTTACCAACATATTATTCAAAATGCATTTATCACAAATGTAAACTAATCAATTCATTCTCCGCTCTATAAATCCTATGTACTCGTTTGCCATGTCGCTCATTTGTTCCGATTTGGCGCCTTCTGGGCTGATCATTTGTCATTGCCGGTTTCGTTCATTCCCATTTGCCGGATTATGTCTAGGGTTGGCCGGCCGAATTTCAACATCACGTGGTGCTCCGCCTACAGTCCTATTTCCACCGTATTCATCGTAGTACCGATTCTGGTTGCCGTACCTGTAGCGTTCACGATTCTGTCCACGTCCTCGATCATTTCTGATGTTCCACCTGTGTTCGCGACTGTCACCCCAGTTTCTATACGGCCTGTCCCGATTATTGTTCCGTTCGCGTCGCGACGACCAGTTACGCCGTTGATTAGTACGACGGCCACGACTGCGATCGCGCTGCTGTGCCCCGTAATAACTTTGTGCCTGATTAGGCGGGAATTCTGCTGTATTATATTCCAACTCTTGGAGAAGTGTTTTAATCGTTTCCACGTCCTCTTTGCATCGTCCCGCAAGAATGACGTGGCGCAAGTGCATCGGCAATTTGGTGATGCATATCCTAATTATATCCGCCGGCCCGTATGGGTCGTATAAAAATTGATTTGCCTGCAGCATGTGGTCGAATAGGCGTGCAGGGCTGCCGAAACCAGACTGGTTCAAATTTGGCAGCATAATTATGCCATGTTTGACCCTATCTTGTGCCGCTTCCGACCAATAGGCGGACAGAAAGGCTTGTCGAAACTCCCGAGTGGAGTTGCAGTGACGCGCTGCCGACCTCATGCGACTCGCCGGTTCGCCTTCCAAATAGCCACACATATATTCTATCTTATGTGAACTTGCCCAGTCGGGAGGAAGACAGAACTCAAATTGCTCGAGCCATGCTCGTGGATGTATTCCTTTTTGCGAATTTCGGAATATCTCAAACTTTCTCACCGTAAGGAAATGTTTGAAATCAAATCCCCGCATTTCCTCCTGGCGAGGCCCTTGTATGTTTCTATTCGTCTCATGTCTGCCCCTCAAAATACATTCTTCCCTGTCGTCAAAATCTCCCTCGTGGCCGGAGTCCCTCTCTGCACTGTTCGTACGGCTATTTTTAGTGCTATTGGCGAGTTCGGAATCACACGCCATGCGGTTTTCCAGATGCGCCACGCGTTCTTGTAATTCGCCTGTTACAGCTCTGTGTTGCCTGTTCACTTCGAATTGTCCCTTCTGAAATTTAAGAAGCGAACGCACTTCTTCGGTCTCTGCGGCCGCTACCGGTGTAGTATTGTTCTCGCTTTCCGTCAGCTTCATCGTGCCTACAATGTCCGCTAATGCCGCAATCTTATCATCTATTTGTCTCTTGTCCTCCGCCCCAGTCTGCTTCAATTGTTCAACCTGCTGTTCCAACGCATGGATCGCTAAACTGTTTTCCGCTATTGTGTTGCTAACGGACGTGGGACAATGCGTTTCCGCCTCTTGGACCCTCGAGAGTACCTGCTGGTGTTCCCTTTGGCATTCTTCCCTCAGCTCTTGGAAATTCCTAAGTAGCCGTTCTTCGCTTTCTTTAGACTCGGCCTCGCCACTCCGCTTGCTCTGTTCTAGGGCTTGCAGACGGTCATCGATTTGTTCAAATGTACGGCCTAATTCTTTCATAATATCACTTTTTATTTCACTTGCCAGATTGTTTATTCTCTGTGAGATATCATCGGACACTCTCTGCATCGACTTGTCGACTTTATTTGTCTGCTGGATTAGTTTTTCGTCTATTTGTTCGCCTAGCTCGCGGATAGATTTTTCAGATTTATGCGTCATTTGTTCGCCTAGCTCGCGGATCGATTTTTCTGATTTATGCGTCATTTGTTCGCCTAGCTCGCGGATCGATTTTTCTGATGATTCTTTTTGTTCTCGGAACGATTTTTCTAATTTCTCTGCGTTTTCTTTATTTTGTTGCAATAAAGCTTTCATGAGTTCTGCCAAATCAATTTGGTTAGTTGGAGGCAAATTAATTTCTGGCTCTGATGTGAGCCCGTTCGTGCTGTTTTGCATTTCGTCTGAAGTATTCTCCATTGCATTTTCGGAACCGCCCGACGCGTTAATATTGGAAATCAAATTATCCCCTTGGTCCATGTTACTTAAGTTGTCGGACCGCTTACTTTTAGCTTGGTTACGTGTCAGCATTAGTGCAATTTACACCCAGTACGCAACACACTAATCACAATAAATGTGTCCCCCAAAAATTACGACAGTCACACGAAAGATACTCAACCTAGTACGCACTTTTTCACACGCGAAACAAATTTTTCTCTTTGATCGAAACAGTGGAATTTACAAACGAGAGAAAAAAAACCACACACACACATATAAAACACACAAATATAGAAAACACACAAATATAGAAAACAAAACAAGACAAACAACGCAACGCCGATAAACAACGCCGTGAATCTTTTGAAAGTCTGCTCAGAACAACGCAGAAGTTGTTTGAGCGCTGTAGGGAAAAAAAATTAAGATTATAACACGCTCGCAATCTAACGTTTCAGAGATTCCAGAGTCTAGCGGAATCACAGAACAGGGTCGCCATGTGTAACGTTTTAGCTTTGATTTGGTATGTTTGAAATCGGTGCTAATGGACAATGAAACCGGGTTGAAAGCCGTGAGCTGTCAGGGGAAGTTAATCTTGCATTACTAAGCAACTGTTTCACGACTGGGTAACTAGTCTAGGTTTACCACATTACCAATCAGACTAACATTGATTATAATCTTTTACAGTCATACAACAACCGGTAATATATATATATATATATATATATATATATATATATATATATATATATAAAAGGAGAATTTAAATAAAACGAAAGAAATCAGTTTATATTTGGAAATTTATTTTTAAGATTGATCATCGAAATTTCAGCATATTATACGTGAGTTATAACTGAGCTGGTGCCTTATTTACGATTGTGAAAATGTGAGATTGGAATCTTACGGAACACATAAAATATGGAGCCAAGATTGGGAGACTGGATACAACACTGCATTCATAAAACAACACACAAAGAACATTGAAACACATGCAAGAGAAAGTTAACCACAACCAACAGATTCAAATTTTCAGTCAAAGAAATTACGTTCATAGCACAATCCTGTCCGTCATGTAATTACCACACACTGGTATACTAAATTCATATTAACTCTTTGTCAAATCTTCCCAAGAAGAATAGCTGAGGGCTACTTTGATGATTGCACCACATGCTTCACGTGGTCAACTTGGTTTACAGAAAGCGTATAACTCCACAATAATTTAGATAATAAAATAAATTCGATCGAAAAGCAATTGACAAAAGAAAAACCTTGAACTGGTTACTAACGTCTTACTATTAACCTGATGGGTCAAACAGTTATATAAGCACGTGGTACTGGTCTCGCAAAGTACACTCCACGTGGGTTGAACATAAAGAAAAGTTGCTATATTGAAAATACTGTTAAGACGAGACGTTATAATCACACAAGCATTCGCATTTAAGATTGATCTTAGTTAGAGTTACTGACCAACACGTGGTTCCACTTTACTCACAAAGTAATGACAAAGCAACTACTGCAAAATAATCTGAACTTGACATGAGAATTACACTACGCTGCAATTTAAGGTAACCTTAGATATTTTAGAGCTAACCCGAAATAAAAGTGATTAAATTCTCAGTTAGGCTGAACTTAACAAATCCATTGTCCTACGGACTTAGCAGACACGCGCTTAGCCGGAGATCTTACCATTTCAGACGCTCGCCACCGCCAGACTGCAACTCTGCTACTACCAGACTGCAACTGCCCACTACCCACCGTGCTTCCTGAGGGTCGCTCACAAAGACAAACGGAAGGGGCCAGAGGGGCAGCTTCCTATACCAACATGACAAGGGACGGACCGGACCATACTAAGAATAGAAACCTCTTTGCTTTTAGGAACCGTAGCTACCTGTTCCGACGTTGGTCCCACTGTTCTCTAGCAGACAGCCTTGTCTGCTACCCTCAAGCATGCAACTACAAACACATTTGATCATTCATCCTCTCACACAGAAGGGAAGGGGGATGACAGTATCTTATCATATACAGTATATAACAGAAAGCGGATGTAGGTTCCGTATGAGACTGTGTGACATGAATTACATATTAACTGTGTTTTCAAGTGTAGCAGTGTGACAGATCGTTCTTGTTTACGTGTAAAAGTAACACGTTCCACTACTCAGTCTCCTCCCAGATAGTCAGAAACGCCACAGTAAATTTAGAAGAGGAATTTATTCCATAAAAGACAACAAATTTGAGAAATTAAACATGAAAGGAATCCAACAGAGACCTTTCAAACTACTCTAGTCTACATTTACTTACACTGAGGTGACAAAAGCCATTGGATAGCTTATGCACTTATGCAGTTGGCGGTAGTAGCGATTACTCAAGGTATAAAAGGGCAGTGCATTGGCAGAGGTGTCATTTACCTCAGATGATCCACGTAAAAAGGTTTCCGACGTGATTGTTGTGCACGGTGGGAATCAACAGACTTAGAACGTCGAATGATAGGTGGAACTAGACACATGAGACTGTCCATTTCGGATATTGTTAGGAAATTCAGTATCAAGAGTATGCTGGTAATGCCAAATTTCAGGCATCACGGAGATACCGACAGCCTTCACTTGACGATCGAGGGCTGCGGCGTTTGCATACAGTTGTCAGTGCTAAAAGCCCACCAACGCTGCGTGAAATAACAGCAAAAATCAGTGTGGGACATAAGACGGACCTATCTGTTAGGAGAGTGCGGCGAAATCTGGCATTAATAGGCTGTGGCAGCGGATGACTGACGCCAGTGCCTTTGCTAACAGCACTACATTGCCTGAAGCGCCTCTCCTGGACTTGTGATGTCATTGGTTGGACCCTAAAAAACTGGAAAACCGTGGCCTGGTCAGATGAGTCCCAATTTCACTTCACAAGAGCTGATGGTAGGGCTCAAGCGTGGCGCAGACGCCACGAAATCACGGGCTGAAGTTGTCAATAAGGTACCGTGCAAAGTCATGATGGCTCTATAATGATGTGGGCTGTGTTTACATGAAACGGATAGGGTCCTCTAGTCTGTACTTGGTGACCGTTTGTAGCCATTCAGGAGGTTCAGGTACCCATTGTGGATGACAATGCGCCACGATTGTTTGCGACTGGTTTGAAGAACAGTCAGGATAAGTCGTGCGAATGATTTACCCACCCAGATCACCCGACATGAATCCCACCGAATATTTATGGGATTTAACTGAGAGGTCAGTTTGTGCACACAATTCCACATAGTCAATACTTGCGAAATTATGGACATTATAGAGGCAAAACCAGTCAATATTTCTGCAGGGGAACTCCAACGACTTCAGTTCCACATTGTGTTGTTGCACTTCTCACGGCCAAAGGAGGTCCAGCACGATATTGGATGGTATCCCATGAGTTTTGTCACCTCAGTGTAATAGCCTACACTGGCCTACTTTAGTTTTCCAAGTTCTCCACCATATACAGCGCTAGAAAGCGACTAGTGTGCTCCCTCTTACTGGGTGTGTTAACAATTTCACCAGCGAGCTTATTAGTGTTGTAAGTGCTAATATGCATTAAGTCAAGAAAATATTTAGTTGTTTGCCAAATAATACCTCATTTACGACTGTTATGATTTTGCTAGTCATACGTTTTTATTACGCGTGATGAGCTAAGCTCTCATTCTACAACAGCTCTGCTGTATTAAATATTCATAAGTGTGTAGTTTTTTTTAGGACATTTGTGGCCACTACGACAAAATTCTTCCAATTTCTCTGACTTCAGTTCTCCCTGCTACCAACAAGCAAAGCCCCTAAGCCCACAAGCGATCTCACCAATACTTCTAAGGGCATGTAACCTCCCAGTCGACTGCCCAGGTAAGCCTAGCCATTTTATAGGATGACGTCCACTCGCTTCCTCGAATATTACAGTTCGATTCCGTCTGTACTCCCCTATAAAGTTCGCGAATCCTGTTATATCCGCGTGATTGCTGTGACCAACTGGCTGTTCAAGACGGCGCCGAGGTATTGACCACATCAGGGCTGTTTCGTGGAAGAAATGGCCATTCATTCAAAAAGAAGAGGTTATGTACACAGTACGCATTTCATATTCTTAGAAATCCTGCAGCTATGGATTTTACGTTCTACGAGACAAGATTTGGAGTATATACGCGACTATGGAAGAATTTCTGCCACCGACTAAAAGTGAGTTGACATTTCCCTATGTAGACTCAGGGCGTCCATTACGTTAGAAAAGTTTACTCGCTCGAGAAGTTTCTAGTTAATCATTCAATGGTCAGTGTGCTGCATAATGGAAGACAAAGGAAACGCTGAAATTAATTTACTGATGAAAATTTCTATTGGACGCGGTTATTGTAACAGTCTACCATTTTTTGATCACTACAAAAACTGTCAAGTGAATAACATTGGAATTATCACTCCCGGTGGCGAAAAGCAACGGAAACTATTGGTGGTGGTGGTGGTTAGTGTTTAACGTCCCATCGACAACGAGGTCATTAGAGACGGAGCGCAAGCTCGGTTTAGGGAAGGATTGGGAAGGAAATCGGCCGTGCCCTTTCAATGGAACCATCCCGGCACTTGCCTGAAACGATTTAGGGAAATCACGGAAAACCTAAATCAGGATGGCTGGAGACGGGATTGAACCGTCGTCCTCCCGAATGCGAGTCCAGTGTGCTTAACCACTGCGCCACCTCGCTCGGTCAGAAACTATTGAAAACAAATAAAATAATGTGCTACGCTCTGTCACAATTAAAATATCTGCATCCCCACTTCAAAAAATATTTTTGTTCCATTTACGGAAAATATCACATGTAACGAACAATGAGAAGTAGTTAGGAAAGAGTGCATTTTTTTCTCGTATATAAAATGGCTTAAACAATCAGTGCCCAGAAGTTTTTTCTTTATTACAGAGGTTTGGCCGACTATAGACCGCTTACAACCTAAGACAAAGCTTCTTCGTGCGTTGGCTGATGGGCTGCCTCTGTTACTTTGACATGACCCTCCTAAGTTTTGAATTTTGTCGTTGAACAGGAAATTTTGCAGTATTGATCGGTAGCCTGAAACGTTCCCTTTCTTTTACGGTGTCTTTTGTGGCGTTAAGTTTCCTCAAGTTCTTTCTTTCTTGTCTCTTCCAGCCATCTCGCCGTCTTTTTTTTAATTTGGAAATGAAATTAAAAATTTTCTTCGTGAGGCTGTTGGCATTCATTATGTAAATACGACGGTAAAACTTTAATCTCCTCTTTCTTATTGAGCTCGTGATTGTTTCTATGTTTGTGTATAGATCTTCATTTCTCTTCTTAGTTCAGTTGTCATCTTTGGTGGTCCTAAATTTTTCTGAATGTTTTGCTATCTATTTTCTTCCAGTTCTTCTTGTTCACTCCTTTTATTCGGTGTTAGGCATTCAGATCCACAAAGCGCTTCCGGTTTAATTAATGTTGTGTAGTTTTTAATTTTTTCCCGGAATGATACTGACATTTTATTATGTCAGTTTAGGCTGAGCTTGTATGATAATTCCATTTTCTTCGATCTTTCTTTACTTGTTGTATTATCTAACCCATTTAATTGCATCTGTTCTCCATATACTTAAACTTATCAATTCTTTTGAGTTTACCGTTTTATGTTTACATATATTTTTCTATGTTCTGCTTATGTTCAGTGTGTTCCGTTTTCTCGTATGATATTTGTAATCCAGTTTGAGCTGCAATTTCATGAAGTGTCTCTATCATTATCTTTCCATGTGTTTTGTCCTTAGAAATTATTGCAATATCGACAGTCACATCGAGATATTTCATCACAAATCTTCTTCTTTCTGATCCTAGATGGATTCTTCCAATGTTTTCCTATTGTAGTTCTTTATCGCACTCTATCATGAACTTTTGTAAGACCTGATTGAAGAGAATCGGTGAGAGCCAAACGCCCTGCCGAACACGTGTATTAATTCTGAAGGGTTCAGTAACTTCTCCTAGAAATTTAATTTTTGAAGTTATGTTGTATCTGTCCGATTAATTGTATGGTGATTTTGTCGATACCTGCTCCTTCCAATGCTAGGAATACTATCTGTCTGCCTACATAATCGTAGGCTTTTTTGAAATCTGTGTTTAGATTCCGCATTTGCAAATACTGAGGATAGTTTTCAGGTTAAAAATTTGTTATGGGCATGATCTATCTTTTCTGTATCCAGTTTGGTATTCGCTAGTTGTCTGTTCTGCTTCAGCTCCTGTACTATTCAGTAGAGCTTTGTATATAATTTTGTAAGTGACTGAAAGCAGAGACGTGCCTCGCTAATTGTTGGTGTCGGTCCTATCACCCTTCTTATGTATCGGATGGATTATGGCTTCTTTCCAGTTTCCCGTTGTTCTTCCTTTCTCGCAGCAATCTTTAGTAACCTCAAAAATTTTTTCAGCTTCCCGCTTCCCTCCCAGTTTCCAAATTTCAACTAACATCCCGCCTTCACCTGACGCTCTGTTGTTTTCCTGCTGGCCAATGTATTGTTTAGATTGATGCAGTGACGGTGGTTCTATAGGTGGGCTTTCATTTTGAGGTTGTCTGAAAATTAGTCGTTATATTGGTTCCTCGCATTTTAGAAGATTTTTGAAGTATTTTGGTAGTAACTCACAGTTGTCTTTATCGTTGGACAGTTTGTCTGTTGAATTTATGAACTGTAGGCTCGTCGGGTTGTACTGTGTTATTTCTTCTTTGAAAACTTCAGGTCCCTAGTATTGCTCTGTCTGAAATTTGTATCTATTCCCTCTAAACGTTTTTTGTCATATTTCTGTTCTTCTGTTTGAATAATTTTAATGTCTATTTTCTGATCTCAGCGAATGTGCCCAGTCTCTTCCCTTTCTGCCGGAGTTCCATTTTTTCCAAGCTGTTTGTTTATGGTCTATTTCTTCGTCAAATGGTTCAAATGACTCTGAGCACTATGGGACTCAACTTCTGAGATCATCAGTCCCCTAGAACTTAGAACTAGTTAAACCTAAATAACCTAAGGACATCACACACATCCATGCCCGAGGCAGGATTCGAACCGGCGACCGTAGCGGTCTCGCGGTTCCAGACTGCAGCGCCTAGAACCGCACGGCCACTTCGGCCGGCTTTCTTCGTCACATATCTTATTTCACTACCTACGTTTCGTTCTTCATCATAATTGTTCTAGTTCTTTCACCGTTTCTATCACTGCTTCTCCAATTTCATCCCAGGTTGTGTGAAGCTTTTTAATGAATTCGTTCCTGTTGTCTGACCTAAATTTTATGTCAATTGTGTGGAATTTTTTAATTTTGAGGTTCGGTTTTTTGGACTGAACTTTCGCTTTGATTTCTGTTAAGGAGTGGTCCGAATCTATGTCTAGTCCTTTTGTGACTCGTACGTCCATGATTTCTCTAAGGTTTTGTTTGGCCAGTACTAAATGAGCCAGTTGATGAGCCTAGGTATTAGGAGATTAAGGGAAGACTAGGTCGCCTTTCTCCATGGCAATTTTCTGGAAGAGGTTGGCATTAGTATTAAATCGAATTATCTGCAGAAATTGACGACTCTTTCTCCATTATTATTGGTGCGTTTGTATGCAGCAAAATTTGCTATTATTGCCTTGTATTCCTCTTCTCTGGATTTTCGTGCATTGAAGTCTCCTACCAGTAGTTTTACGTGCTGCTTTGGTATTTCTGATGTCTCATTTTCTAGTGTCTCCCAAAATAGTTCGACTTTTTCTGGAGTTTTTCTGTTGTCATTGTCGATAGGTGCATGTGCATTTATGATGGTATATAGTCCTTGTTTGCTGATCTAAACGAGAGAAGTGAAATTCGCTCCGATGGGGACGCAAAATTTGATGTGGATTTTGTTAGATTCCGTTTGACCATGAAACCTGCTCTAAGCATAGTGACTTTCTGTTTATTACTTATGGACGGTTTTCCTTTATTAATCCTGTATCTCTCTGATTCGAGTGCGTTCTCATCACCCTATCCGGTTTTCTGAAGTTCTAGGATGAGTTGCGACTGTTTAACACATCCACCACTTGTTTGAGTATCCCAGACTACAGCAAAATCTTGATCTTGACAGTTCCCAGCATTTTTTTTTCTTTTGCCATATGCAAGAAGTTCTAGGTAGCTCCGATTCTTCCTTACGTGATGTTCTAGGCTTTCCAGAATCCGATAGCCAAGTTGCAACACTGTTCCCAATGATGAAGCGTTGTTTATCTGCTATGGCTGTGTGCGCCGCCTTATAGGCGGGTGACCTTGAAGGGGACTTAGCCGCTGAGCGAGGCTGCTGGGAGCCGCGGGCCCTAGTATTACTAGGCCCGCGGCGGGCTAAAATCAAGTTGCTGTGAATGGGTTGCGCAACATCCGGCCGGTGATAAGGAGCGCTGGGGTCTGGGCGCGCTTCCTGTTTCTGCGTCAGTCGACTGCAGGCAGCAGCACGCAGCACACAGCCATGCCGTACCGCCGCAGGAGATACTCTAGGAGGAGCAGAATGCCTGTTTACAAGACTGTTTTAAGTTTTGACGAGACACCAAACCCAACGTCTCAACAGGAGATATTAGCTGGGCCAATAACATTTGTTGGCTGTAAGATTACGTTTTCTTGTACTACAAATGAAGTAGTCACAGGCAATTCATGGATGTCTGTTGCTTTGGTGAGAGGTAGTGACAAGCCTTTACAAGGATTGGAGGCTTACTATGACAGAGACATTATCTGTTATAAAACATTTGCAATTGGTGTTGTTGGAGACAGAAATTATGGTACTTGTGTTGTTACAACGGATAAGCCATTCTGTTTGTATACAAGGAATAGAAGGAAAGTTAACACGAATGAAAGAGTTAATCTGTGGTGTAAAATAAGTGGAACTTTATCCAAATACATTGATGTACAAGGAGATGTTCAGTGTTTATCAACATCTCTTGACTGAAAGAAAATTAGGAAGTGGTGTTAATCCCTTCGTGGGAGATTACATCTGTGATCGAATCGCCGAATGGGCCTTAAAATGCCGCCCAATGAGGGAACAGACGCCTACCGTAGCCTAACACTTTCGTAACAGAGGCTACTGATTTTTGCAGCCTCCATCAACCTGTAGAGAGACGCCAACCACGTCGCCGCTTGTTGCAAGTCAGACGCGACGAGGATTTTTATCCTGCTTGGTGGGTGGCCTCTTCCACTAGATTCGCCGTAATGAGGTCCCTCCTTCTCGCCTTTACTACCGTTGAGGTATCAGTGTCACGAGAAAATGACTCATCCGCCTTCCTTGCCGTTGGCATCCATCTGGCTCAGAAGCTGTTGATCCTCTTCACTTCATCTCCCACGTTTCTGACTAATTGGCTACCTCTCTCCTTTTACCAACCGACCAGCTATTAGAAATAGACTGTCATTGAATTCTGAGCCCCCTTCGCACCAAGACTTATTCCTTTGGGAGGAGGGGGAGGGGGCGGTGTACAGATTTATGAGAAATATTGTTTATATGTACTGTAGAATCCTATTACGTCTTCCAAAACCGAATTTGATGTCGTTTCCACATAGCTGACAACTTCTTATCACAAATGAATGTTGATTTAAGAAACATCACTCGAATAAAACTATAATTACCACTCTTTACACACAAGAACTTACAAAACGTGCGATCCAGTGGTCAGTTATCTGGATGAGACCCAGCATAGTGGTTTCATTCTGTTTTAGAGCAGCTTTATTCATAGCGCACCAGCAAATGACTTTTTCATTTGCGTTTGAACTGCTGGGACAGTTAGACGGAGATCACTAAAACAGTCGACAGTTAACTAAGGTCGACCTACCAAAGTGTGGGAAGGTTTCTGAATGTCTCTGGAAACAAGAATAAGCGATATATCGACTACATTTTTTTTCCATTTTATAAGTGTTGGAACACTTATTATTTTCCTCTGACGTCTCATCGACAACTGTGAATCGCAAAGAGAAGACCATATTTCTTTCAAAACTGGAGAGGGAGACATGACCTCATCGACAACTGAGCAATCGGAAAGAGAAGACCATTTTTTTTTTTCAAACCGGAATAGGAAAGATAGGACCTGTAGCAGCGTTAATCATAGTAATGTTCACCCGATGTATTATTTTATGTATTTATATTGTCGGAATGGTGCGTTCGCAAATTTCTGCTTATCTCCGAGTCTTAGGAGACCGTCTAAGGATGAAAAGAACTATGAACATGACGTTGACTGGTATAAAATTCGTATCGTCGAATAGATGTATGTTATATGTAAATCAAAGGGGGATCGATGTTGTCAGCTGCAACGGTACATTAAGTGGAATCAGCGGTGACAGACAAAAATGTGTACCGGACTAGGAATCGAACCTCGGTCCGGTAAGCATTGCCGTCCGTCTCCGCTGATTCCGCTTAAAGTCCCATTGCAGCTAACACCAGTGGTCGCCCTTTAATTTACGTATGTTTCGCATCTGCAGATTTTGCATGGTATCCGTTCTTTCGGACTGATACCGCGCGTTAATATGATTCTGTGTTGTTTTCGATTATATTAAAACGACTTTGTGACCTTGACAAGCTAGTAATCCTGCCACTCTTATCAGAACCGTACCTGAGTGATCATACAAGATGATGATCTCGGCTTATGCCTGAAATATGTCTCTGTCCTATCTGTTACATTTTAAACACATGTTTCTTGGACTGCCTTAGCAAACATAGTATAATAATGGTCTAACAACATTTATCATTGTACATGATAATGGCATAAAAGCCTAAATCTAAATAGTACAGAAGATAAATATAGTAATTCATATTCAAATGGCGGTTTACTCTTTAAAAAAAATTCGATACTGCTTCAAAGTTTAGTAAGCCTTGCCTTACAGGTTGGAATTGTGCAGTGTTAGTGCTTTTGTAATCTACTGCCTATATTGTCTAATGACCCGAAAATAAAGAACTTGTCTGGTGAAAGCCGTAATTTAAGGCAATGCCGTCTCCGCCGCCGTATAACGTGAATAACTACATCAACCTCACCGCACCTGGATTGCTGACATTTCTTATGGAAAATAAATGCAAGTACTGCAAGCATGCATAGCGTAGCTCCCGAGAAAAATACATTATAAATAAATGGACCACGTTTTACACGAAACAAAGATTAAGTACTCAAACTAGGAGACAATGTACATATGGTAGAGATTGTGAACGGAAGGAAGGTGTAAAATATTGAATTTACAGAGTCTAAATGTATGAAAAATTCAATAATACATGAACATATCCAATATACAAGTCAGCCGTTTTGGCTACAAATAGACATCGACTCAGAATACTTAACGTTCCTTCCGAACGTCATACCACAAAATTACGTAAAACTAACTTCACAAACTGTTTAGAAACACACTGATCAGCTAGAACATGATGACAACCTATCTGATAGCCGGTATTTCCACCTCTGACAGGGATCAGAGGCGCTACGGCGTCGTATGATGGCACTGAAGCCTTGTTAGGTCACTGGAGTGCGTTGGCACCACATCTGCACACACACACACACACACATCGGGTGATCAAAAAGTCAGTATAAATTTGAAAACTGAATAAATCACGGAATAATGTAGATAGAGAGGTACAAATTAACACACATGCTTGGAATGACATGGGGTTTTATTAGAACCAAAAAACTACAAAAGTTCAAAAAATGTCCGAGAGATGGCGCTTTATCTGATCAGAATAGCAATAATTAGCATAACAAAGTAAGACAAAGCAAAGATGATGTTCTTTACAGGAAATGCTCAATATGCCCACCATCATTCCTCAACAATAGCTGTAGTCGAGGAATAATGTTGTGAACAGTACTGTAAAGCATGTCCGGAGTTATGGTGAGGCACTGGCGTCGGAAGTTGTCTTTCAGCATCCCTATATGTGTCAGTCGATCACGATACACTTGCGACTTCAGGTAACCAAAGCCAATAATCGCACGGACTGAGGTCTGGGGACCTGGGAGGCTACGTATGACGAAAGTGGCGGCTGAGCACACGATCATCAACAAACGACGCGCACAAGACATCTTTAACGCGTGTAGCAATACTTTTTTTTGTTCTAATAAAACCTCATGTCATTCCAAGCATGTGTGTCAATTTTTATCTCTCTATCTACATTATTCCGTGGTTTATTAAGTTTTCAAATTTATACTGACTTTTTGATCACCCGGTACATACATACACACTCAAGTCACCTTATTCCCGTAAATTTGAGGGAGGGCGGCAATGAGTTCTGATGCCACTTTCAATCACATCCCAGTTGTGTTCGATTCGGTTCAGATCTGGCGAGTTGGGACGCCAGCACATCAACTGGAACTCGCCACTGTGTTCCTCGAACCACTCCATCACACTCCTGGCCTTGTGATACGGTGCAGTATCTTTTTAAAAAATGCCACTGCCGCCGGGAAACATGATGGTATGAACCAGCGTACCATACTCCTTGGCCGTAATGGTGCCTCACACGAGGTCCACTGTACCCGTGGATGCCGACGTGAATCCTCCCCAGAGCGTAACTGTGGCACCACCAACCTGTCTCTCTCCCGTAGTACAGGTGTCAAGGCACTGTTCCCCTCGAAGACGACGGATTCAAGCCTTCCCGTTGGCTTGATGAAGAAGATATCGGGATTCGTCAGTCCATGTAACGCTCTGCCACTGTGTCAGTGTCGAGTGCTGTGGGTCATGTGCCCTTTTCAGTCATAGTGTCGAAGTCGTGGAATTAACATTGGCACATGCATGGGTCGTCCGCTGCGGGGGCCATCTTCAGCAGTGTTCGGTGCACTGTGTGTTCAAACACACTTGTACTCCGCCCAGCATTAAAGTCTGATGTTAGTTGCGTAACAGTTCGCTGCCTGCCCTGTTTAATATTCTGCCCAGCCTACGATGTCCGACGTCGCTAATGAGGAGTGGACGCCCAACCTACGACATCTGGACGTGGTTTGGCATCGCCACGTATTGAAGACATTCGCCACAGCACTCCTGGAACACGCGAAAATTCGTGAAGTTCTCGAAATGCTCTTGGCGAGCCTCCGGGTCATCACAATCTGCCTTCGGTCAAACTCAGATATATCGCGCGCATTCCCCATTCTACACACGGACAGTACGCTAATTGATACTACATGCACCGGCATGTCTCTGCCTAGCAGTCATTCCTCGCCAGGAGACGGGTTTATATCGATATTAGGTCGGTGATCACAATCATCTGGCTGATCGGTGTAAACTTCCGAATGATAAAATCGTCTGAATGATAAAATCACCTGAATTTACAGATGGTTAACTGATAGACAGATACTGGTTGCCACTTGTTCTAAAGCAATTGGAAACGAGATCAAAGACCTAGCAAAAGGCAACGCGTCAAGGATACAATTTTACCTAACTTCAGTGCTATCGCCGTTTCCAGCATTGTGGATGCGACTAAAATGCTTGCTGCTTGCAGCGATGTCACCATTGCGTTGAAAGTTGCTGGTCGGAAACCCCCACATCAAATGCGCAAGACAAAAGGTTTGAATAATTCTGCTCTGGTGTACTGCACAGTTGAAAATGAAGTGTGTGTGAGTTCCTAAGGGACCAAAGTGCAGAGATCATCGTTCCCTAGACATACACACAACTTAAACTAACTTATGCTAAGAACAACACACATACACCCATGCCCGAGGGAGGACTCGAACCTCCGGCGGGAGGGGGAACGTAATACTGCCCAATTATCGAGAGAGATTCAAATTGCGTGATTGAACGAACCAAACGATGTGTGCCAAGAGGTCTGATTGACTGACCTCGGCCGAAGCTCTACCCTGGCACTACAAGGTCCCTGCTCTTACCTGTATGGCAAAAATGTGCCGGTCTTGCCGACTCACTCATAGTGCGGGTGCGCCATCTATGGAAGGCGGCCACCTGTCGGCTTAAGAACACTTGGAAACAGGTCTTCTACACGGTTATAGACGTACTTAACAGTTTTGTAATGAGCAGCAATTTTTTTCTTAAATTTGAATTGAGGAAGTGGAGAAAATGGTCAGTAGATTGCAGTGCAATAAAGCAGCTGGGGTGGCTGAAATTAAGTCGGAACTCATCAAATACAGTTGAATGTCAGGTCTTAAATGGCTACACAGGATAATTGAAATGACCTGGGAGTCGGGACAGGTTCCATCAGACTGGACAAAAGAAGTAATCACACCAATCTTTAAACATGGAAACAGAAAAGATTGTAACAACTACAGAGGTATCTCTTTAATCAGCGTTGTGGGTAAAATCTTCTCAGGTATTGTTGAAAGGAAAGTGCGAGTATTAGTTGAGGACCAATTGGATGAAAATCAGTGTGGGTTTAGGCCTCTTAGAGGATGTCAGGACCAGATCTTTAGCTTACGGCAAATAATGGAGAAGTGTTATGAGTGGAACAGGGAATTGTATCTATGCTTTATAGATCTAGAAAAGGCATATGACCGGGTTCCTAGGAGGAAGTTATTGTCTGTTCTACGAGATTATGGAATAGGAGGCAAACTTTTGCAAGCAATTAAAGGTCTTTACATGGATAGTCAGGAAGCAGTTAGAGTTGACGGTAAATTGAGTTCATGGTTCAGAGTAGTTTCAGGGGTAAGACAAGGTTGCAACCTGTCTCCACTGTTGTTCATATTATTTATGGATCATATATTGAAAACTATAGACTGGCTGGGTGAGATTAAGATATGTGAACACAAAATAAGCAGTCTTGCATATGCGGATGACTTAGTTGTGATGGCAGATTCGATTGAAAGTTTGCAAAGTAATATTTCAGAGCTAGATCAGAAATGTAAGGACTATGGTATGAAGATTAGCATCTCCTAAACGAAAGTAATGTCAGTGGGAAAGAAATATAAACGGATTGAGTGCCAAATAGGAGGAACAAAGTTAGAGCAGGTGGACGGTTTCAAGTACTTAGGATGCATATTCTCACAGGATGGTAACATAGTGAAAGAACTGGAAGCGAGGTGTAGCAAAGCTAATGCAGTGAGCGCTCAGCTACGATCTACTCTCTTCTGCAAGAAGGAAGTCAGTACCAAGACTAAGTTACCTGTGCATCATTCAATCTTTCGACCAACTTTGTTGTATGAGAGCGAAAGCTAGGTGGATTCAGGTTATCTTATCAACAAGGGTGAGGTTACGGATATGAAAGTAGCTAGGATGATTGCAGGTACTAGTAGATGGGAACAATGGCAGGAGGGTGTCCACAATGAGGAAATCAAAGAAAATCTGGGAATGAACTCTGTAGATGTAGCAGTCAGGGCGAACAGGCTTAGATGGTGGGGTCATGTTACACGCATGGGAGAAGCAAGGTTACCCAAGAGACTCATGGATTCAGCAGTAGAGGGTAGGAGGAGTCGGGGCAGACCAAGGAGAAGGTACCTGGATTCGGTTAAGAATGATTTTGAAGTAATAGGTTTAACATCAGAAGAGGCACCAATGTTAGCACTGAATAGGGGATCATGGAGGAATTTTATAAGGGGGCTATGCTCCAGACTGAACGCTGAAAGGCATAATCAGTCTTAAATGATGATGATGATGATGACAATGATTTGAATTTAAGTAAAACATACTTGTTGCCATTTATAAACTATAAAATGTCATTTTCAAATCTAGAATAATTTTTTCTTAGAAATTATTCTCCACGAAAATTTGAGTTTTTTCAGATGTTCAAACTGATTCCATATCGTTCTGAACAAAATTATACCCAGTCTTGTAGAACTTCGTGAACCTGTTATTTGTATGCAGTTAGAAGCGACCGCCCTGCTTCCCGTATTCTTTCTTGTGTTTGATTTCTCCTTCAATGATTCACTTTGTCACTTGATGTGCCCGCACCCTTTCCACCTCACCAAAAATATTTAACGTATGAGATGGCAGTTGTCAGCTCACTAGTTCCACTCTGCTATCTGCTGACCAGGAGATGTTTTATGTAAAATGTGCCTGTTCCTCAAGAGAAAATATCCTGGCTGCCAGTTTTTAACAATCACGTTAACAATTAATGTGCTCATAGAACGGATTGCAGCAATTCCGACAGTATCTACACTGATAAGCCTAAACTGATCATGACCACTGCCCACCGTGACGTTGGAAGCCTCCTCGTGGCGTTGTGGACACATGACTCGGTAACAAAGGAATGTTAGCGGAGCAGACACGGTTGGGGGATCATCCCAGCAAAGATATGGGCTGCAAATAGAGAAATCCATTGAGTTACAAAACTTTGATACAGGGCAGATTATTATTACGCAGCGCCTGTGAACGAGTATTTCGAAAATGGCGAAGCTGGTCGAATGTTCACGTGTCACTGTCCTGAGCATCTACGGAAATAGAAAAGAGGACAGTGAAACTACCACTAGGCGCTAAATGGTTGGACGTCCACGACTTACCACAAAATGTGGAGTTCGGGGGCTTGTCTGCCCTGAAAAGTTGACTACAACGTGATCCGTGGCATCTCTCCCGAAAGAGCACAATGCTGGTGCAAACACAAGTGATTCAGAGCAGCACGTGTTCACATATTGACCCAACGACATCGTCAATTACGGCTGCAGTAGGCACAGGACCATCGGAATTCGACCGTCGATCAACGGAATCTTGTCGGCTCTTCACATGAATCACATTTCTGGTACACTAGGTCGCTGGCCGTCTCTACAACTGCCATCATAGAGGTAAACGGCGGCTCGAAACGTGCAGCGCGCCACGGACGCAGGCTGATGAGAGCAGTAATATGCTATTGGTGACACTCTCCTGCGCTTGGACGGGGCCTGTGATGGGAATCGACGATACGCTGACAGCTGCGAATGACCTGCATACCTTCGTACTTAGTGCTTCCGCGACGGCGATATTATCTTTCAGAAGTATAATTGTCTGTGTTTTGGTGCCAGAACCGTGTTACAGTGATTTGAGGATCATTACGGAATTTTGACCGATATAAATCCTGTGGAACCCATCTGGATTGCTATAGAGGCGCCATCACCGGATATGCAAATCAGCGGCTCGTTATTTACGAGTATTAAATGACATGTGCTTAGACATCTACTGCCACATGTATGTGCCACATACCTCCACAAAGCTATCAACAAACTGTCGGATCCCTGATATGCAGAATTAGTGATGTATTTCATTCCAAGGACGGACAAATGAGCTGTTAACCAGGTAGTCATAATGTTTTGACTTACGTATTTATTCATTTATTGCTGCTAACAAACTGGACCTGCAGTCTCGTTACCTAATGTAGGTTGTACAACACAAACTGTTATTGTGCAATTATTGAAGTATACATTACTGTTATTATTCAGCGCTGACTGAATTAACTAAAGCTAGAATAAGCTAACTCGAGAATGGCTTAAAACTATATATCGGGATCCAGAATGAGATTTTCACTCTGCAGCGGAGTGTGCGCTGATATGAAACTTCCTGGCAGATTAAAACTGTGTGCCCGACCGAGACTCGAACTCGGGACCTTTGCCTTTCGCGGGCAAGTGCTCTACCAACTGAGCTACCAAAGCACGACTCACGACCGGTACTCACAGCTTTACTTCTGCCAGTACCTCGCAGGAGAGCTTCTGTAAAGTTTGGAAGGTAGGAGACGAGGTACTGGCAGAAGTAAAGCTGTGAGTACCGGTCGTGAGTCGTGCTTCGGTAGCTGTTGGTAGAGCACTTGCCCGCGAAAGGCAAAGGTCCCGAGTTCGAGTCTCGGTCGGGCACACAGTTTTAATCTGCCAGGAAGTTTCATATCAGCGCACACTCCGCTGCAGAGTGAAAATCTCATTCTGGAAACACCCCCCAGGCTGTGGCTAAGCCATGTCTCCGCAATATCCTTTCTTTCAGGAGTGCTAGTTCTGCAAGTTTCGCAGGAGAGCTTCTGTAAAGTTTGGAAGGTAGGAGACGAGGTACTGGCAGAAGTAAAGCTGTGAGTACCGGTCGTGAGTCGTGCTTCGGTAGCTCAGTTGGTAGAGCACTTGCCCGCGAAAGGCAAAGGTCCCGAGTTCGAGTCTCGGTCGGGCACACAGTTTTAATCTGCCAGGAAGTTTTATATATCGGGATAATCTCACTTTTAGCGCATTTCCTATTTTAAATGGGAGTTATCACCTGGTATTCCTGGAGAAACTGGTGCTCGGGCTCTCAGAATTTATGTTCAGCCGTTCAAGAAAAGTAAGGAGAACCCTCATTTTAACTATGCAGTATTACTACAGTCGCAGTACTAATAATTAGCTCTGGCCAGTGTTATACTATCGAGTGCATCGGAAGTGTTTCTGAAAAGAAATAGTTATCTTTCTTTGAGCATAAAATGATCACCGTGAGGTAAGGAAAGTTTTCCTGGTATCACGTATGTGTCTGTACACCCTCAGAGCTGTGCTGTGCTAAGTGAAGTCCAACACTACATCCACGTCGGTCTCACCAGGAGCCATTTCTCCTGGAATGTCGTGGAAGAATACGGCACTGGAAGCCCGAGCCGCCCCCTCACTTACACTCACAAAAACTGATCTGTCTTTTAGTGGTAATTCTTTTGTCACTCATTTTTTATGGATATGTGACTAATCACATCTACATCTACATTTATACTCCGCAAGCCACCCAACGGCGTGTGGCGGAGGGCACTTTACTTGCCACTGTCATTACCTCCCTTTTCTGTTCCAGTCGCGTATGGTTCGCGGGAAGAACGACTGTCTGAAAGCCTCCGTGCGCGCTCGAATCTCTCTAATTTTACATTCGTAATCTCCTCGGGAGGTATAAGTAGGGGGAAGCAATATATTCGATACCTCATCCAGAAAAGCACCCTCTCGAAACCTGGCGAGCAAGCTACACCGCGATGCAGAGCGCCTCTCTTGCAGAGTCTGCCACTTGAGTTTGCTAAACATCTCCGTAACGCTATCACGGTTACCAAATAACCTTGTGACGAAACGCGCCGCTCTTCTTTGGATCTTCTCTATCTCCTCCGTCAACCCGATCTGGTACGGATCACACACTGTTGAGCAATACTCAAGTATAGGTCGAACGAGCGTTTTGTAAGCCACCTCCTTTGTTGATGGACTACATTTTCTAAGCACTCTCCCAATGAATCTCAACCTGGTACCCGCCTTACCAATAATTAATTTTATATGATCATTCCACTTCAAATCGTTCCGCACGCATACTCCCAGACATTTTACAGAAGTAACTGTACCAGTGTTTGTTCCGCTATCATATAATCATACAATAAAGGATCCTTCTATGTATTCGCAATACATTACATTTGTCTATGTTAAGGATCAGTTGCCACTCCCTGCACCAAGTGCCTATCCGCTGCAGATCTTCCTGCATTTCGCTACAATTTTCTAATGCTGCAACTTCTCTGTATACTACAGCATCATCCGCGAAAAGCCGCATGGAACTTCCGACACTATCTACTAGACCGGGAAGACCATATCTTGATCTTAACCTTGCTATGAATTCTAGTTATGTTTCTCCAACTGCAACCGTTGTTAGAACTTGAGGGTCGTCAGTATGTATCGTCAATATCTATAACAGAAAAATAGAATAACGAACATCTTTTAAATGTAATGTTAAGAAAGAGTTTAATCTTCACTGCAAGAAAGTACACTCGTCAGCAGCGGAATCAGAGACAACTGCTGTCTTGAAGAACACTCATGTCGCCGTTGCATATCACGTGACAGGGATGTCGTCAGACGGTGTACGTGCCTCTAGCGCGGAAGTAGAACAAAGGATTAGCAAGGCACGCAACATCAGCACATTTGAACACGAATAGCTCATGTTTGCCTCACGTACGGCACGCTCCATCCTCGACTTCATGTAAGCAGTAAGCTATTCCCTCGCAAGCGTCTCGAAGGTCTATCTGATGCACTCCATTAGGGAAGAGGGGAACCGTTGTTGTCAGTCCACTCAAATCTACACTCCTCAAGCAACCTTAGTGTACGTATCGGAGGGTACTTCCTGTACTACTGTTAGTTATTCCTTCTTTTGTCCCAGTCGCAAATGGAGGACAGTGAGAAAGTGTGTTGGAAAACCCCGTAGGAGGTTCAGATCTCCTCTATGGTCTTTTTTGCGAGATACTCGTAGATGGAATAAAAACCTGCAGTGCTTGATTATTCTAAGATACTAAGCTCTCGCAATTTTAAGATTGAACGAAACCGTGATGAACAACAGTTGTCTTCGAATCTGCTGATAGAGTTGGATGAGCATTATTTTGACGCTTTGGTTCAAAATGGTTCAAATGGCTCTGAGCACTATGCGACTTAACTTCTGAGGTCATCAGAACCTAACTAACCTAAGGACATCACTCACATCCATGCCCGAGGCAGGATTCGAACCTGCGACCGTAGCGGTCGCTCGGCTCCAGACTGTAGCGCCTAGAACCGCACGGCCACTCCGGCCGGCGACGCTTTGGTGCCTACTAAACGAAGAAAAAAGAAACGCGCTGCCCTGCTTTCGATCTCCTCTATTTCGTCTACCAGCTCTACTTGGTAATGATTCCACACTTAGGAGGAATGCCCAAGTATTGGCCGGACGATAGTCTCGTAAGCTACTTCCTTCGTGTGGCTGGACAACATTTCCCGAGAATACGTCCAAGAAATCTCATTCTAACACCTATCTTTCCTATGATTAGTTTTATGTGGTCGTTACTCATTAAATACATCTGTAAATATACGATCACATATTTTCTGTATGTGACTGTTCCCAGTGATTGTTCAGCAACTGTGTAATCAAATATCGACGGGTGATTTCGTTTACTTATGCGCAGTATGTTACATTGTGTTATGTTGATGATAATAATAACGGATGATTCCGCCTACGCATGAGTAATACGTTACATTCGTTCATTTTGAAGGCCAACTGAGATCCCAGCTTCTGGTGTGATCATCTACAGGTCTTCCTGCATTTCACTGTGGTTATCTATTATCGTGATATCTCTGTAAACAACAGCATTATCCGTGAAACGTTGCATCGAACTTTCGACGTTAACCGCCTATTCATTTATATATATTGTGAACAATAAATGTCATATAACATTCCGCTGGAGTACACCAGAATCTACTTTCAGTCGAAGATTTATCTCCGTTAAGAATGATATGCCGTGTTCAATTTGTTAGGAACACATTAGTTGAGTCAAAGAGCTGGTCTAATTGTTCGTGCGTTCTTGTTTTGTTCATTTGGCCATATTGTATAACTGCCATCTAACGCTTTTCGTATGTCAAGGAACTAGGCATATACATGGAGGTCTGCATCTATTGCCTTCTGAGTCCCGTGAGCTAATTAACGAAGAGGGGTTCAACAAAACCGACTGTCTCTTTACGGAAACGGCTTTGATTAGTTAGAGCAAATTTTCAAAATTTGACAGCAGGTTAACGTCACCGATATGTTTCTGTAGTTGTGTTCGCTTGTTCCATGACCTGTCTCGAAAACGATAGTGAACTTCGTATTTTTTCTATAATTGGAAACCCATCGTTCCTTCTGCGACCAATGATAAACTGCTCTCAAAAGAGAAGCAATTTCCATTTGTATAACCTAGGTAGAATCGTACAGATATCCCAACTGTTTAAGTCGTTTTTCCAGAGTCTTTTTTCTTTTTTCTCAACAATGTTGTATTTAAGTCTATAGTGAATTTCCATTTGCTTAAGGATCAACTTTTTAAGACGGTTTTTCAGCCACAATAGGTCTTTCTCATTAATCACAACTTTGTTCGACACATATCAGTCTTTACAATACCCTGAATTTTGTCAATTTACATTTAACATTTTCAGCCTCAGAGATGAGTGCCTGATATTGAGTTCTCACGTAATTTAGAATCTGTGTCACGTGAAGTGAATCAAAAAAATTGGACACGTTTGTAGCCATGAGATGCAACACATAGCTCTCACGAGCGGTTTTCTGGTTAAATGCTCAAGACAATTTTTGAATAAGGCACTTCGAACCATATCATATGAATTCTTGCCACTGCCACCCGCCTTAATGGACCTGCGTATAACCGATAAACTGAAATCTCCCCCTAACACTATTATCAGAAAAGTTACGTGACCTATGCCAAATTGCACCACTACAGCATCTAAATCGAGGGATCTAATAATTACTTTACCAGGTTTGATCCTTCTTTACTCAAACTATTCCGCACTCGGAATCTGCACCAACTTTGCTAGGTATTATCGTGTAATTTGCGGCTACGAAATGGCGATGCATATCTCTTGACAACATTTCAGGCAGTTGCGGGAGATATTGTCGCGTGGGTATGGTTTCGTGGTATGAAATAGGATCCTTACAGGTCTGCAACTGTCTCTCTCTCGATGAGTGATACTAGAGCTTTCTTTCAGACCATTAATATACTAGGGGCATAAATAATGCAACACATATTTTTTCTCGGCCAGTTTCGATTGAAAAAAAAAACGGAATTTATTGTGGGACATCGTAGAATATTACCGCTTCACTCCCTATAGTTTCATGAAGTTCCGATTCGTGGCAGCGCTATACGTAGCTTCCAAAATGGCGTCTGTAACGGAGGTACGTACCAACCATTGAGCTGTTACTGAGCTTCTTTAGGCGAAAAACCAGGCGCTTGTTGAATGTGTACGGAGACCTGACAGTCGTTGGGCCAGGCATCTGCAATCATCGCAATAAAACTTCTTTGGACTGTTCTTCCTCATCCACCCCACAGCCTGGACATCGCGTCTACGGACTTCCATCTACTTGGCCCAATGAAGGACGCTCTCCGCGTGATGCAGTATGCGTGTGATGGGGAGGTTATTGATACAGGAAGACAATGGCTCCGACGTCGACCAGTAGAATAGTACCATGCAGGCATAGAGGACCTCCCAGTGAGGTGGCGTAAGATCGTCTCGTTGAACGGACCTTATGCTGAAAAACATGGTTTTGTAGACAAAAGAGTGGGGAATTGTATGGTCTATTAGAATCCTGTATGAAACCTACCTGCTTTCAGAAAAAAATGTGTTGCGTTACTTATTGAACGCCGCTTGTATGTTTGTTCGCCTACATGCATTCTGGTAACCTCCAATTTTACAACGACAGTACACCACTCGGCCACTGATTTATATATGAGGTACTGTCGTGGCTAGTACTACGGTTGGAACTTTAATAGTGACAACTACTTATTTACGGTTTGTTCAAAATAGATACGTGTTTAAAAGCTTTATTGTCCTTCAGAGTAGTCGCCAGCATTGTGTATAGCTCGTTGCCAGCGATGTGGAAGTCGTAGGATACTCTTAGCAGTGCCAGTTGTGCTGACAGTTTGAGCTGTGGGGGCTAATGCCGAACGAATTTGTAGCAGTTCTGAAGCGAATATCGTGAAGTGTTTCCTTCAGTTTAGAAATCGAGTTGAACTTACGAGGGCTTAAGTCAGGGGAGTACAGCAGGTGGTATAGCACATAGCAGCCCCATCAGTCAAACAAATCAGTAACAGTTTGCACTGTACGTGCTTGAGCATTGTTCTGAAAAATGATGTACAGGTCCTGCAGAAAGTGTCATCACTTTTGTCTCTAAGCTGGTCGTCGGTTGTGTACCAAAAATGAACACCGCCGCTCGAACTGTCAACACAACTGCCACTGCTAAGAGTATCCTACGACTTCCACATCGCTGGCAACGGGTTATACACAATGCTGATGACTACTTTGCAGGTTAGTAAAACTTTGAAACACGTATCTATTTTGTACGATCTTGTAAATAAATAGTTGCAACTATTAAAGCTCCAACCCTCGTCGAAATGTACACTACTGGCCATTAAACTTGCTACACCAAGAAGAAATGCAGATGATAAATGGGTATTCATTGGACAAATATATTATACTACAACTGACATGTGATTACATTTTCACGCAATTTGGGTGCATAGATCCTGAGAAATCAGTACCCAGAACAACCACCTCTGGCCGTAATAACGGCCTTGATACGCCTGGGCGTTGAGTCAAACAGAGCTTGGATGGCGGGTACAGGTACAGCTGCCCATGCAGCTTCAACACGATACCACAGTTCATCAAGAGTAGTGACTGGCGTATTGTGACGAGCCAGTTGCTCGGCCACCATTGACCAGACGTTTTCAATTGGTGAGAGATCTGGAGAATGTGCTGGCCAGGGCAGCAGTCGAACATTTTTGTATCCAGAAAGGCCCGTACAGGACCTGCAACATGAGGTCGTGCATTATCCTTCTGAATTGTAGGGTTTCACAGGGATCGAATGAAGGGTAGAAAAAAAATGGCTCTGAGCACTATGGGACTTAACTTCTGAGGTCATCAGTCCCCTAGAACTTAGAACTACTTAAACCTAACTAACCTAAGGACAGCACACACATCCATGCCCGAGGCAGGATTCGAACCTGCGACCGTAGCGGTCGCGCGGTTCCAAACTGTACCGCCTAGAACCGCTCGGCCACTCCGGCCGGCATGAAGGGTAGAGCCACAGGTCGTAACACATCTGAAATGTAACGTCCACTGTTCAAAGTGCCGTCAATGCGAACAAGAGGTGACCGAACGTGTAACCAATGGCACCCCATACCATCAGGCCGGATGACACGCCAGTATGGCGATGACGAATACACGCTTCCATTGTGCGTTCACCGCGATGTCGCCAAACACGGATGCGACCATCATGATGCTGTAAACAGAACCTGGATTCATCCGAAAAAATGACGCTTTGCCATTCGTGCACCCAGGTTCGTCGTTGAGTACACCGTCGCAGGCGCTCCTGTCTGTGATGCAGCGTCAAGGGTAACCACAGCCATGGTCTCCTAGCTGATAGTCCATGCTGCTGCTAACGTCGTCGAACTGTTCGTACAAATGGTTGTTGTCTTGCAAACGTCCCCATCTGTTGACTCAGGGATCGAGACGTGGCTGCACGATCCGTTACACCCATGCGGATAAGATGCCTGTCAACTCGACTGCTAGTGATTCTAGGCCGTTGGGATCCATCACGGCGTTCCGTATTACCCTTCTGGACCCACCGATTCCATATTCTGCTAACAGATCATTGGATCTCGACCAACGCGAGCAGCAATGTCGCTATACGATAAACCGCAATCGCGATAGGCTACAAACCGACCTTTATCAAAGTCGGAAACGTGATGGTACGCATTTCTCCTCCTTACCTGAGGCATCACAACAACGTTTCACCAGGCAACGACGATCAACTGCTGTTTGTGTATGAGAAATCGGTTGGAAACTTTCCTCATGTCGTAACGTTGTAGGTGTCGCCACCGGCGCTAACCTAGTTTGAATGCTCTGAAAAGCTAATCATTTGCATACCACAGCATCTTCTTCCTGTGGGTTAAATTTCGCGTCTGGAACACGTCATCTTTGTGGTGCAGCAATTTTAATGGCCAGTAGGGTATTTGTAACGTAGACTTTTCGATTGAGTCCTGGCCTCACTGGGCTCAAATTCCGCACAAGGCGTACTTTCACAAGAGGTGCGATACTGCTTAAGCATCTTACACGTCACAGTTTACTGTACACTCGTAGCTGTTAAAAGGGGTGTTCTACGTGACGTTCACACATTTGGATGCAATATTACACTCTTCTTCGAACATCCCCCGGATGAAGTCGTTTAGCCGGCCGCTGACGTCGAACAGTTCTAGGCGCTTCAGTCCGGAAGCCCATGCGGCCGCCACGGTCGCAGGTTCGAATCCTGCCTCGGGAATGGATGTGTGTGATGTCCTTAGGTTAGTTAGGTTTAAGTAGTTCTAAGTTCTAGGGGACTGATGACCTCAGAAGTTAAGTCCCATAGTGCCATTTTGAAGTCGTGTAGTAAGACAAGATTGGACAATTCGCTGCTCCAGTTCTTCGACCGTATCAACGGGAGTGCTGTAAACTTCTGCAATGACCCCAGACAGAAAAATATATAGGTGATCTTGGAGGCCATAAATAGGTCCTGCTGAAACTGTTGGTCTTAGACCATATTGGTGCGTTAGAGGTTGTGTTACACCAGCAACAAAATATGCCCGTGATTCATCGTGCATGCACCACATTCTGCAACCATTGGCCATGGGTGAAATTTGAGCGCAATTATATCGAGTCGTGATCGAGAAGCTTACGTTTCAAAATGCATTTGTTCTATGAGGACAGTATTTGGCTCTAAAGCCAACGGCGGGGCCTAACCACTCATTCACAATTATTTCGCAAACATGTCTTTTGAGGTACCACTTATACTGAAACGTCTTTGCTTCTGTTATCATACACTTTCACATAGGCTAGTTTTCGCTGTTAATTGTGATACACCCAACAGAATTTTAAGAACATAGTAAGACAGCAAATTTAGCCTTTATTGTGAGAAGGGGTCGACTCCACTTCGTGACGGTTAATGAGGAGATGCTCGAATAAATAAGCAACAGCACCATCGAGCTTCGTCTACAGGCAACAACGGCTGGTGGGATGGCAACATACTGATCGTAGATCGCTCATCGCAGTACTTCATATCCAGCTGTCGGCCGGCGAAACAGGCCTAAGCCCTAATCCGTGACTAGTGTTTACCGTATTTTACAAATAATATACATTCTACAGACTATTCATCGATACTAATTTGTGTGTGTGTGTGTGTGTGGGTGGGTGGGTGGGTGGGTGTCTTTTTGTCGGTTAAGGATGCTCAACGACGAGGTTATCAGCGCCTATACGAAATTGGTAGAAATGAATATGGTTAAAACGGAGAAAATGCGAGTAAAGGGATAAAAATCAATGGGAGATAAAACCGCGCTCACCCTCAACCGGGCTCCACTAACTTAAATCATAGAAGGCAGCATTAAACGTGTTCTGATGTTCTTAAACTGTCAAGTAAAACTTACGCAGACAGGAAGGAAGTTGAGAAATAGATTCGGGAACATGTGGCCCGCTGATCACGTTACTAATTTGATTTTATTTAAAGGTTGAAGAGTTTGGCTCCACTTTCTCCTGTTTTAACAGATTACAAATTAAATTTTCGATTTCACTTCGCTTTAAAGATTTGCTTCAGCTCGTATTGCTCGAAAATATTGCAGGCACCTTTATTGAGGAAATGGCTGGTACTCTAGGCGTGTGGGCCCCAGTATAGGAATGAAGTGCACATCATGTCGGTGTCCAGTATGTACGCCACTGCGTCGGTGCTGGACTTTTGCGATACAGTGGAAGTAGAGCCGATGAATGCAACCTGCTGCTGGCGGTGTGGAGAAGCTGTCAGTAGTTTATAGATGTCGGTGACGGAGCACTGGCAGCCGGCACGCTGGTGCAGCCCGGCGTCGCGTCGCCGACAAAGAGTGAGACGGCGAAAGAGGGGGAGGGGGGGGGGGAGCAGGCGGTCTGGGCCTCTCAGCGCAGCGCCGGGCGCGCGTGATTCCCGGCAGGCTTTTCGCTTTGTGGCGCTGCGCCCCGGCCTTCAAAGGCGGCGCTGAGCAGGCGCCAATCGCAACGGCGTCCCATCATCCGGGGCAGGCGCTGCAGCGTCTGCTTCCACACGTGTATAAACTGCTCGGAAAGAGGGTCGCACCACCTGCACATCTGCCAGCGGTTGTGACCTTTTAGATTCAGATATAGTTGCGGATGAAAAATAAGGCGCTACCAAATAAAAGCGCAACAGTAACTAAAATAATGGCTGGCTGGTCGAAACTCCACATCGTCAAAATCGAAATCAGCTGGCGGGGAAGTCTCAGCACCGTGTTGCGCCACCTCCTATGCTCTAACATGCTTGTATCCTCCACGGCATGTCGTGCACGATGTGGTCCAGACGCTGCCGTTCGGTGCCCTTCTCACTCCTCGACCGGGACCCTCCAGAGGGCATCCAATGTGCGTGTTTTCTGCGATGCCGCACTGCAAGTTTCTACTGGTCTCAAGCATGTTCCGTCGGAGTCACACTTTATCAGTGGACATTAGCATTCGGTGTGACCACGCTTTACAACCGTTTATCCTTTGCCGGGGGACTTTCAGTGAGGAGTCTAACAGGCAGTGTAGGAATGATTGTCCACTGTTCCTCAGGAACAGAAAATAGGGAAGGCAGCGATGGACAATGGAGTCTTGAGCGAACCGATGTTCTAACCCATCCCAAAGGTTTTGCTGTGGGTTCAAGTCGGGACCCTGGGCACACCAAATCATTTCAGGACTGTTACTGTCCGCAAACCATTGCCTCACTGATGCTGCTTTATGACAGGGTGCATTTTTAGAGTGCATTTTCATAGTGTTCCTCTACTGTACGCAGTACACAAAGCTGTAAAATATCTTCTTAAGTGCGATAAGAGTTCCATATTCTAACCACAGAAAACACCCTATACCATAACACCACCCCCTCCACATTTCACTGTTGGCATTACACACGGTGGCAGGTAAAGCTCTCCAGGCATTCCCCACATTCTAACGCATCCACCCGATTGCCACAGGATATACAGAGATTCATCAGTCCAAATCACTCGTTCCCAGTCGTCCACTGTCCAGTACCGTCGCTCTATATATCACCTCACATGTCATTATAGAAATTTGTGGCTTATCAGGAGCTCATTGACCATTACATCCAATTCTTCTTAAGAAAGGAAAGAAGGATGACTGGGTTTAACGTCCCGCCGACATCGGATTGTATAGAGGATGGCGAAGGAAATTGGCCCTGCCCTTTCAAAGAAACCATCCCGGCATTTTCCTGGATCGATTTAGGGAAATAAAGGAAAACTCAAATCTCGATGGCCAGAGTAGGTTTGAACCGTCCTCCCGACTGCGCCACCTCGCTCGGGCATTCTCCTTAACTTTCTACGCTACTCGGACTGCTGGTAGCTCCCTGGAACTCAGCAGTGATTCCTTCCGCTGATTTCATGCGAGATTTTACGATCATTCTCCGCAATGTTCCACTGCACTGGTTCTAAAGTACGTGAGGCCTGTCTGTACTTGCCTTAGCTGTGATTGTTTCTGGGGTTTCCACTTCAAATCACATCGTCACTAGACTTGGGCAGCTTTAGAATGGCTGAAATGGCCCTGGTGGATTTTTTACTCATGTGACACCCAATGACTAATCCACGTTCGAAGACACAGAGCTATCTTGGCCGAGCCATTCTGGTGTTATTGCCTCTCTACTGACAACAGTATTACCCCCGCCCGTTTTTATAATTGCTAGTCCGTCTCTAATGTCATCTAGTGGCCAGTTTCGCGTTACGTATGTGTGTCCGGATTCTTTTAATCAGATAGTGTGTAAATTATGCACGATGGAAGAAAACCATATGTTATAGTGTAGAAAGATTCAGTCGGCCATTTCAGTTGCTGTTATTGTCACGTATGAGTTTCACAAATCTGATGATGGCTGTGGCTAAAACTGGTAACCACTGAAATTGAACAACAAGTAATCTAGAGTGTTAGTAAATAACTAAAAGAAGAGAATGTTCAAAGTTAAGCTTAGGACAGAGCCACGAATTTATTTTATCAACGCAGCAGCTTCAGAGATGCTAATACAGTCCAATGGGGGACACATCGAGGAAGGGGTTTCTCGTCCCGGAGAGCCTTATTGCGTAAGCATTCCGAGATCCCATATTTCAGCACGAATCTTGAAACACGTCACTTTCTTTAAATTAGATGTCGAATAATGAGCGTGATCACAAGAGTAGAGAAATTTCGGCGAACACATGTATCGACTATTAAATTCAGCTTATCGTCAAATATGGCGTTTCTAGGAAACCTGCTTTCTCGGATTGCTAGTCAACATTCGAACAAGTCGTATTAATGAGTTTCATTACAAAATGAAAACAAATACAACATTTAATTTTGTGTTACACAGATGTGTCGTAAGCAAAGGGCTACAGACAAAATAAGAAATCTCTTCAGTACAACAGTTCCCAAGTCCGTGTTACATAGATGGTACAAGCAAAGTAACTAGTGTCGATGCTGCTATAGAAGTACGGACCGCGACCAGTCCGGCGCCGTCGCCTTGTCGTCCTGGAGAGGGTTTGGTCAGCGTGCGGTTGGACACGTCTTCTCACAGCCATCTCTTCTCTATCGTTCCCGACTGGCGTGCCGGGGCTTTGACTTTACGCCGTAATATTACTCCCCACCTCTGCCACTCTCCCCCACCCACCACTACAAAGCGACGGACCGTCGTCGTGTAGGGAGCACAACAACGGCGGGGGAGGAAGGAGGGTGGACGCTCTGAAGGACTGGAAGCTGTGGCTGCAGAGGACGTCACACTTCCACTCGTACCCCACCATCCGGACTTCTCTCTGGTGGAAACGTCCCCCAAAAACGCCCTGAAGAGTAAGCGTCCGCCTCCCGAGGCCCATAGCCAGATGTAGAAGACGTCGGCTGCTGCGGCGTGGACGGGTCCAGCTCCATCGGTAGGACGACAGGAGGCGGAAGAAGCTAAGGCTGTTGTGGCCGCTTTGTCCTCGGGATCCGTGAATCTGAGGGAAGAGATGCAGAAGGATCACGGTGCACATGACAGTTGCGAATTTGATTGTGATGTCGGCGCTGCAATCCGTCTGGGCCTGAAATGAGACGAAGGATCTCGCCTCGTGCCCACCATCTGCTGTCACTAAAGACTCTGAAAATCACAATATTATGCGGCGCGAAGCGTTACTTGCGGCCTTCCTCCCGCACCGTTCACTCAGGAGGGTGGAGCAGGTAGAGCAGTCTCCGATGGCGGCGGCCGTGAAGCAATTCCGCCGGCGATGGTCCATCTCGTAAATGCGAACGATAAGAGGCGAAAAACAGTTTAAATGCATGATCCCTGGTGTGTGCGGTGCTAAATTTGGCCATCTGCTGCTTCAGTGATCTGACAAAACGATCCGCATCGCGATCTGACTGTGGATGGAATGGTGCACTAGTTAGATGCCGCATGCCATTGCGTTCACAGAATGTTTCAAATTAATTTGATGTGAACTGAGGGCCGTTGTCCGACACTATGATTTCAGGCAAGCTTTCGAGGCAAAAAATAGAGGGCAACGCCTGAACTGTGCTACGTGATGTCGAGTTCATTGGCACAGCAAAAGGAAACTATAAGAGTCTACCACAATCAACCAATGTGTGTTCCAAAAATGTCCCGCAAAGTGTATGTGCGCACGTTGCGATAGTGATTGCGACTTGAGCCAAGCGGAGTGTACTGATTTTCCGCACATGCGTGACACTGTGACGTCATCTCTTCTACTTGGGTGTCCATACCCTGCCGATTACAGTGTCTACGCGCTTTGACTTTACGCCGAAACTTTGACAACCTCTCTCCTCAAGTACTATTTGCAAATCGAAGACGAGAGGGAGAACGGATTCTACTCCACCATTTTCCCTCTGCCACACACCGAAGCATGCCTTGTAGCACAGATGTAGGAGTAAACATTCGATTCTTACCTTCACAGCAGGGTCAACGCTATGCACAAAGGAAAACATGTAACATTACTTCAATGTAGGCCTTACTGACTACTTTTTCCCCATTTTTCGTGACCGCATTGTCACCAAATTACATTACCTAATTATACTGTACTGAACTGTACACCTTGTACCCCCTCAAGTCCATTTTTCTAACTTATCTGTTGACATATTCTGCTATGTATTCTTCCCATTGCATCATTAGATAATATTTACGTATGTTACTCCTCTGATTCATAAAAACAGGTAGTTTGTGTTTATTTAATATTAGTGACTTAGCAGCTGCAGAAGGAAGTTGGTACCGAAAACGACGAAAACTTGTTTGCCTGTTTTGGTGTGGAGATATATCCACAAACGAGAATTTTGTTCAGAGCTGGGAAATGTAGCGTGAGGGTTAAACACCTGTTTTTACTGACTCACGTTACCCAGCGCGCAAATGTTAACTGCTGTAGTCGTCCGAATACCAATTGTACTGTGCGAACAAAAGGCTTTCTAATTTGGAGGGCTACAGTTCATATTTATTTTGTCCCCATTTGCACACTGAAACGCACATAGGAGTGCCCTTGCTGCAGAGTAAGCCCACCCTTGGTGTCAGTTTCGTTGCCCTCGTTCCATGGTATCAAAAAGTATACGCACTTACGTTTCACATCCCAATCGCAGTTATTTTGTTATTGGTTTATTTACTGTACAAAATTAGCACTTCCCGCTAGCTTTCCTTGCTGCAGGATCTGCCGTTTCTGATGTTTCAGTCATTCTTCCTTTAAGGGGAGATTCCACCCAAAAATTTAATTTTTCCTCTACTTTTCTAGTTTGAACCGATTTTTAAAATCATGTCTATATATAGTGTTTTTGAAGCTCAACTCTTGGTACTCAGACCACAATTTTCACATTCAAGTTTTTATATACATTCACGAGACGTTGTTTACTAGTTCTCAGCCGGCCACGGTGACCGAGCGGTTCTAGGCGCTTCAGTCCGGAACGGCGCGACTGCTACGGTCGCAGGTTCGAATCCTGCCTCGGGCATGGATGTGTGTGATGTCCTTAGGTTAGTTATATTTAAGTAGTTCTAAGTTCTAGGGGACTGATGATCTCAGGTGTTAAGTCCCATAGTGCTCAGAGCCATTTGAACCATTTGAACTAGTTGTCACCATTCATTTTATGAGAAGGGTTATTAATTTACTTTCCGTATTTTTTTATTTCCAAACGAATTTTCCTTAATTATGGGTAAATATATGTGATAATCAAATAGACAAACTACATTTTCGATACAATTAATGCACTGAAGTAAGAAAATACCTCAAGGCTACTTCCTGCAAAAACTTCATTGAGATTGGTTATTTAGAATAAAAAAGTTAGCATTGAACTTAGAATAACAAACTTGTAGGAAAATGAATTTTATAATCTCATTAAAAAAGAGTGTTATTACAAGACTCATACCCATTGAAATTCACCAGCAACATTCGGATTCACCTCCTGCTCCTGTAAAGCTTCTGCTTCTTCTAATTTCAAGACCAGGGAAGCCTTTTTCTCGAATTTTTCCTTCCCCATACAGCATCTTGTGGACTGTTTTATCCATCATAAATCTCTCAATAAGCAAATGTTCTTCTGGAAGGCTGGAAAGGAGCGCTGGTACTCCTTTTTTCTTCACTCTCCAAACACTCCATATTGAACTGAGAAACAGCTTCTACAAAACCAAAGAGTACCTTTAGATTTTTTTGTTCGAACTTTCATTTGCATTTTGTGTCCTGCCATCAGTGCATCTCGCCAGTAGTACATCAGATGCAAGTCTCCGATCACTTTGGCAGTTGTCCGTGTGCCAGGGCCCCTCGTCCAGTCGGAACTTCAAATATTAATCAGACGTAATTGTAATTTCAAAACAACCAAACCGTTTTGGGATCTAAGAGCAACACGCCAAAGATCAAAGATGTGAACAAGAGATAAAAACCTTTTTGAATAAAAAAATTAAGTTTCATGTTGGTGTCTGCCCTTAACCATAGCTGTTCTGTTACCATTCCATACGTGTTTTAGAGAATATTCACCTAAGAAGAGCTCATGTGTCTCATACCTTCTCTTGCAAGAGACTGCTGTGCGCACCAAGGCTATCGGATTATCGAATTTCGAGTTGTTATGTTCTTCACGGCTTGTTGGCATGTCAAGTATATGTTCCCCCTTTTTTTTTTTTTTTTTCTTCTCTTGTCAATTCGCATGAAACTGTAGACACGACTAATAAATAGAATTGAAGTATATATGCCGTTCGTTAATTCTGTTTCATAACGAAGGATGCCTCACAAGCTCTTTACTGATAAAACAAATATATATGTAAGTGCAATGCAAAGCTGACAGATTATAAAATTTTCCATTAAACGAATATGCATCACGCCATTAGCAGGATTGAACCCGCTCCCCCTCGCCTCTTTCCATCCCATCCAGGCTAACTCCGTTAATTCGGTTTATGAGTTCAGCGACGCGCTGGATTGGTCTACGCTAAGCGGATAAAGGCAGCTTTACTGCTATTTCACTTCGTGGAAATACGCTTGACGCAGAATGCTTGTGTGCTACCAAGTCAATCAACTTGAGCAGTTATTTCGTGCGCATATTATGCAGTTCCGTATCGTAGCAAGATAGCAGTACGCAAATTGATTCACTTATTATTACTGACTGCAACGGGGGAGTCGGCAGTAGGAGAAGGGGAGGGGGCAAGACTCAAACCCGGCAATTTTTTATTTAAATTAGTTGGTCAGCTTCGAGACGAGTCATGTCATAAGCACAAAATTTTATATGTGAACGTGTCATATCCTAAGAACAAAATTGTATAGATGACATGAAGAACTTATTACGTCCTAGAGAATTGATGGTTATTCACTCAGCATATGAATTAAAACTCTATATCCAAAATTCCAGGTAGGAGATGGGGCAACAGAAAATGTTAAACGATGTTAATGTCAAATATTGCGTCAGCGCAATTAACCAGTTCTCGTGCGTAACAATGTTTTTGGTCTCACCCTATGCGACTGCAGTACTCAATCTCTTCAAACTGTTTTCTCTCCTTTTAATTCCTGTATTCCTCGATAATCTGTCTTACATATTTTAATCCTCGTTACAACTGCAATTTACACGTGTCGCCTCTATAGCTTCAGTCATTTCCTGGATTCCTTAGCAGAAGTTCCATAAATTGCCCCTATTAATAATGGAAAGTGTTTCTCAAATATTTTGGCGTTCCCACATTATGTTTGGTATCGCTTCATTTCGTATTTCACTTCCTTTTAACAGTGTTCTGTAGACTCACGTCGGAGATGCTAGAAGCTTTTCCTGCTCCAATTTTTCCACGCTGTCCACCTTTCCCGCTGCGAGCTAACATCCCAATGTCTTGACTCAAACTCGTCTAGGGGTTGAAACGCGCCGTGTCACATTACACCCCCTAAATTAGACACTTGTGACCCTTTGGTAAAATTGCCTGGCTGATAGCAAGTTCGCGAAATACAATGTTAACAGAACATATAATAACAGTAATAATAATATCGGGAACTAAATTAACGACACATAAATAATGTAGGCCACACAGTTGCGATTTCGTTAGAATAATATTTACTCAGGAAGCAAACTAATAACGAAAGGCCGTTCAGGGTGGCCGAACGGTTCTAGGCGCTACAGTCTGGAACCGCGCGACCGCTACGCATGGATGTGTGTGCTGTCCTTAGGTTAGTTAGGTTTAAGTTATTCTAAGTTCTAGGGGACTGATGACCTCAGAAGTTAAGTCCCATAGTGCTCAGAGCCATTTGAACCAATAGCGAAAGTGGTCGTATTTAGAGTTACTATTACACTCGAGCTCATACCCATTTGACACAGTTCGATCATTCAACAATTTCAACGCGAAATACAAGTTATCTACGCGAAAAGTTAGAGTTCACCTCAGGAGCGCGGCTGCTCACCGCGATACCACACAACGCGAAATTTACTAAGTAGTTTCACTTCCTAGCTGCCTAAATCCCGACTGTCCGCTTTCGCGTCTCAATCCGAGCTGTCTTTGCTATCTCCAGCCGAACTGTCCGCTTTCGCTTCTGCACCAGTACTGCTCTCTGCCCGTACCCGGTCGCGTTTCCCGCACGCCGAATATACTCGCTCAACTGACCAGGGCAGTTCCTTTTCCTGAGGCTGTCCGTCTGATTGGCTACAGCTCATTTTACATTTTAACATATTTAAATAATAAAAGCTTGACCACTTTCACGTTCTAAATAAAGTAACAATAATATCCATTACATAATGAACGTTAAATTCTTTACATAAAACCAATACAATTTCCTTCTTATCTTTGAATGTCACGGCCAGTAACTTTGCACCACTGTGCTTTCTGATAAATAAATAAAGAACAAATGTAACTATCATGCACTAAACTTTACAACAAATATTCTAATACCTAATGTTTCAATAAGGTGTCATGCTGTCGTCGTTCAATGTGTTTTTTGTGGAGGAAATGATGATCTGACGCTTAACCGAAAATATTGATAATTTAAATTTACTATATCTTTTAAACAAATAAAGTAATAGAGTTGATATTTACAAAGTTTATCATTTTAATGATGCTCTTCTATATGAAATATCGATCATTAAGATCGACCACAGCGTTCAGGCTTTAGCATTCAGGTCTTTGTTACAAAATTTGTTAATTTCACTCTAACAGTAAATCCTATGCTATTATAGATATGACCAATATTCAAGTTTCATTGGGATCACCATGAAAATTTATGGAGGATGACAGATTAAAATTACTGTGGTTTCATTTCCTGCATTACTACAGAATTAAATAGTTTTCATAAATGTTTCCCTTTATGGCCGATCTTAGGTCCCATATTTAACACTGCTACACCTCCTTGGCCGAAATTGGCTTCTACTGGGTTTCCCTATGACGTAGGTCCTTGTCTGTCTCATTCGCGCACTACAGCGATTAGGCCTCAATAGACAATAGACGCCTGTGAGTTTCCCCATTTCTTGTTGAACCTGCGACCCAAGTGGCACCCGGTCCTGGATGACAGGGTTCGTTTCAAAATTCCTGTAGGCTGACTCTTTCGGCCATATATTTAAATGAGATCGCAATGCTCGTTAACTCACGCCGTGCAGTAGGTTTCACTACTGAACAATGCTACGCTCTAGATGTACAGTTTGAGAATCATCATTCAGTTTTCCACGTCATTATCTGCATATAAGTAATGCAATTTTAGTAAAAAATATTCCTTTCTTTGTGCCAAAATGATTCTGATGCCTCTCTTTCGTCCATCATCTTGTGAAGTCATGCTGCAACTAAGTACTTCGTACACTTCCATATTTTTTATGTTTCGCTATTTTAATACTGTTTACACCAATTTTATCACAGTTTAGTTCTCTTTGTTTACTATTAATCCGAGTTCTGTCGTCTACAGCTCACATAGCTGTTAAGTTCTCCTGCTTTCAGACCAAGTGCTAGATCGCCTGAGAATCTGAGACATTGTTGTACAGTTGTTGGAATTACGAAATTTTGTTGCACTGCTTCTTCCATACTCAACAGCTGTAACCCTGAGTTCCACTGTTCGTTAGATTAAATTTCGTTTCAAAAAGGTTCAAATGGCTCTGAGCACTATGGGACTCAACTGCTGTGGTCATTAGTCCCCTAGAACTTAGAACTACTTAAACCTAACTAACCTAAGGACATCACAAACATCCATGCCCGAGGCAGGATTCGAACCTGCGACCGTAGCAGTCGCACGGTTCCGGACTGCGCGCCTAGAACCGCGAGACCACCGCGGCCGGCAAATTTCGTTTCCTCTTGGAACAACCCAATTTTTTTAGAAGAATTGTAAATTATCCTAGTTTCTAACACCCATTCATGTTTGTCTCAGAATTTTCAATGTATTAACCGCATGACTTTGTACAAAATTCCCTCTGGCTCACAAATACCGTGAGCAAATCCTTTCGCACGTTTATCCCCTCAGTTACTAAACATAAGTAGTGAATAAATATAAATCAAAAATGATTCGTCTTTCCTCGTGAATTATTTTAGTTCACATACAGTTAACTCAGACATATCCATCACCTAACTTATATTCACCAAGAAAAGTAATGTCTCTGTACGTAATTTACATTCTGGCAGTAGCTTTTTGCTCAGTTTCTCCCGCTTAATATACATTACAATGCGAGATCTGGAATCGTGAGATGCAATACCTACTAAAATGATAAATGCAATTCAGGAATATGTTAGGCTGGATGTTGGGAACTTTTAGCTGCATTTTTGTCATCGCGTCCTTCATTCTTCCCATTGGCTAAAAATGTAACGCTGGTTGTCCGACTTCCCTGCCGTTGCTAAGGGAAACAAGATAGTGATTACACTTAAAAATACGTTTATCTGTTCATGCAACGACTAGAAAACGAAAATCTGTGGGAATTTTAATTTGTTAAAACAGTGGAAGATCGGAATTAGAATCTGGGTACATGCCCTTTACGGTCAACATGCTGCCACTTCCGGTATCGACTCGCACATCACGAAATTCAACTTGTCATTTGTGTCCCTCCACACATTCCAAGCTGTAAGGTAGGGGGGGGGGGGGAAACAAGTGATGAATAAAAATTTTTAGTCGCCTGTGAGGCGTGTTTGGGACAGTGAAATTAACCCTCATAAAGAATACGATGATTGAGCTTAAACTTTACCTCTGTTGAATGGCACCTGCCTACAGCTGTTTCACTCACCTACTTTACTTTCATCTTACATTGCTAGCTTCATCTTACTCTCTAGCGAAATGTTGCTAACTGAATGGGTAAATCCTGTAAAACAGAGTGAATGCTGTCTCTAATAGGTAACGTAATCTGTGTAATTGTAGCGATGGAGAAGTGGTTTCTTAATTACAAATTTGCATTCAGTTGTTCAAGAATTCAGCAATAGTGTATCTCACAAAGCATAGACTGAGCTCACATCACAAAATGCATGACAGACTCCTCATTTCATATTGTGAGTGATCAAGAGTCACCACTACTCTTTTATCCGTTGCTGCCAGTTTTCTACAAGTCTAGTCACTCCTCGTAGACAGAAACAAATACCGTTCCTTGAAACTTTATTTCGCGCATGCTTAACGAGACCTCCTTAGACATCGGGAAAGTTTAGAATCGTGAAAGCGTTAAAGCATGGTCCGGTCGATTTTGCGTCAAATTCTTAGCGCTCGCGAAGCCTGGCTAACAGATTAGTGCCTGCGGTATGTGCCGGTTCTCAACTACTTTGAAAAGATAGAAAAGGCTGAGGAGTACACAAATTGTGGTATCGCCCAGAGATCGCGGTGCCACGGCAAAGTTGACAACGCGAATCGATACTACAGACATTAGCGAGGGCTCGCTGTATACCGCGATGACATATTGGCGCTACTCCTGAAGACCACACCTCCCTCTTAGCAACAGTAGCGCCCTCAAACTAAGGTCAATATAGGGCTGAGCATACAAGATCTCAGCCCACTTAGTGGCCTCGCCTACAGCAGTCAACATCATAGCAGAGGACCAACGAGGTTCTGATGGTTTTGTTCATTTAAATGTGGAACATAGTATCGCAAGAATACAGCTTCTTATGTAGTTCTTCAAGTGATGCTTTGCTAGCCCATGGTACACTATTTGATCAAAAGTATCCGGACACCTGGGTGAAAATAACTTACAAGTTCGTGGCGCCCTCCATCGGTAATACTGGAATTCAATATGGTGTTGGCCCACCCTTAGCCTTGATGACAGCTTCCACTCTCACAGGCATATGTTCAGTCACGTGCTGGAAGGTTTCCTTGGGAATGGCAGCCCTTTCTTCACGGAGTGCTGCACTGAGGAGAGGTATCGATGTCGGTCGGTGAGTCCTGGCAAGAAGTCAGCATCCCAAAACATTACAAAGGTGTTCTGTAGGATTCAGGTCAGGACTCTCTGCAGGGCAGTCAATTACAGGGCTGTTATTGTCGTACAACCACTCCGCCACAGGCCGTGGATTATGAACAGGTGCTCGAATTGCTCTCCAACAGTGGGAAGCAAGACGGTACTTAAACTATCAATGTAGGTCTGTGCTGTGATAGCGCCACGGAAAACAACAAGGGGTGCAACCCCCCTCCATGAAAAACACGACTACACCATAACACCACCGCCTCCGAATTTTACTGTTGGCACTTCACACGCTGGCAGATGACGTTCACCGGGTATTCGCCATACCCACACCCTGCCATCAGATCGCCACATTGTTTACCGTGATGCGTCACACCACACAGCGTTCTTCCACTGTTCAATCGTCCAATGTTTAGTCTCCTTACACCAATGTTTAGTCTTCTTTAGCATTTACCGGCGTGATGTGTGGCTTATGAGCAGCCGCTCGACCATGAATTCCAAGTTTTCTCACCTCCTGCCTAATATTATAGACTTGCAGTGGATCCTGATACAATCTGGAATCCCTGTGTGATGGTCTGGATAGATGTTTGCCTATTACACATCACGACCCTCTTCAACTGTGGGCGGTGTCTGTCAGTCAACAGACGAAGTCGGCCTGTACGCTCTTGTGCTGCACGTGTCCCTTCACGTTTCCACTTCACTGTCACATCGGAAACAGTGGACCTAGGGATGTTTAGGGGTATGGAAATCTCACGTACTGATGTATGACACAAGTGACACCCAATCACCTGACCACGTTCGAAGTCCGTGAGTTCCGCGGAGCGCCCCATTCTGCTCTCTCACGATGTCTAATGACAAAAAAATGGTTCAAATGGTTCTGAACACTATGGGACTTAACATCTGTGGTCATCAGTCCCCTAGAACTTAGAACTACTTAAACCTAACTAACCTAAGGACATCACACACATCCATGCCCGAGGCAGGATTCGAACCTGCGACCGTAGCAGTCGCGCAGTTCCGGACTGCGCGCCTAGAACCGCTAGACCACCGCGGCCGGCGTCTAATGACAACTGAGGTCGTGGATATGGAGTACCTGGCAGTAGGTGGCAGCACAATGCACCTAATATGAAAAACGTATGTTTTTGGGGTTTTCCGGATACTTTTGATCACATAGTGTGGTTGTGAATTATCGAGTACTCCTGTGGTAATGAAATATGACAAAGTTAAATAAGTTTTTTACTCATTAATGTAGAATAGTGAACTAGTATTTCAAGTTTTCTGGTTTGAAACACCACCTCACCGAACAATCAAAGAACACATAACTGACACCGCACGAAAGTAGTTTCCCCTGGTCACGGCAGAAATAGTGTCTGATCTGAGAACTGAAATGAACAGAATGCCGTTGCTATAACAGATCTTCGTAACATGAACTGAAAGCAGGTAAGAGCTCCGTTCAAAGCAACATACTGAAGAGAATGAAATACTATACACCAGAAACTTACACCTAACCTCAAGGTGTCGGTTCTAAATGCACCGATAAAATATGTGATTTGGGCCTAGAGGGAAAAAATAGACATAATAAAGGCATACATCAGTTCTACTATCAGTGTTGTTCAACTCGACATCCAGCTACTGTGCAACATCATGAAAGATAATGGCAAATATCCTCCGACCAATTCTTGAATAATACCCGACAGTGAGTTATGGTCATATTTTTTCAGTAAAACCGATATGTAACTCTCGAGGAAAATCTTCAGACATCGTTCAAAATCTTCCCTATTGCGCTAAAAAAAATGCACAAAAATACGCAAGGAGACACGTAAGACATATTGCTAAGTTTCCGATTGTGTACATCCCAAGACAAATAAAAAAAACATATCACTTCCTCCCACATAAATATCACGTAAGACCAAGAAAGTGAAATTTGTGAAATTCTGGATTTAGTTGAGGCGTAACGGCTGTCGTTTTTCGCAAACTCCATTCTTGAAGGGAATGAAGTTTACTAGAACAATAGGTAACCTCGGCAATCACACGTGATGCAGTGATGTAGACTCAAATTTATGAAAAGCAAATATTTTACTGCACATTATTTATAAGAAATCCAACACAGGATTTCGGAACTGGATTAAATAGTTTAGTATGATAAATAGCATCCAATTGCTGAATTTCGAACGTTTAAACTTCACGCCAGGAAATTCGTGGATACTGTGGCTTCATGATATTTCTATTTGAGTGCACGATTTGCGTGTAGAAATTGCTAGAGGCCCGTTCGATGGACGACGCATGATGTGGACGAGCAGAGAACAGTAGCAGCGGTACCTGATTACTTATGGAGAAGATCTCCACACTTTTCATTATCTCTGGTCGTGAACTAATGACATTTGCAGTTGCCTGAAGACGGCCAGTGCTGTTAGCTCTAAAACCTCCATGAAGTCGAAGTTGTTGTTAAAATAGCCCTCAACACGTAGGAACCGAAGTCGTGCGTTACATCTAATGAAGAACAAAACGTCCTCATTTTTCTAACGTGATAGGGAAACCCACGGGAAACCCAAAGGCCTTGAACCACTGTTCTGCTGAATAAAAATCTGTATCTATATCTGTGCAATATGCGAGACACCTTACAGTGTGTGGCAAAGGGTACTTCTGGTATCAATAACATTTCCACCACTTTAATGTTCCGTTTACGAATGGCGCTTGGGATTAATGGTTGGCGGTAAAGCTACGTATCACATCTCATTCCTCATTTTCTCGTCATGATCATTTCGCGAGAAGTATTTGGGAGAATTACTATGTTGTTCGACTGTTTTTGGAACAAAAGCCCTCGAAATATCAACAGTAAACAACTACGTGATGCACAACGCCTCTCTTGCAATGTCTGCCCCTGGAGTCTGTTGAGAGTCTAAGTAACGCCCTCCCTCCGTCCCTTCTATTAATCCTAACTGGCAAGTGTCCCAGATTGATGAACTGTACTCAAGGTTCGGTTGAACAAGAGTTTTGTAAGCCACGTAACTCACGTATGAATCAAATTTTCTTAAGATTTTTCCCACTGAATCTCATTCTATCGTCTGTTTTCCTACTATTTGTTTAATGTTGTGTTTCCACTTTATCTCGTCCCGGATGGTTACTCCTAGGGTATTTTACGGTAGTTGCTGTTTTCGGTGATCTGTCGCCTGTATAATCGAACATTAATGGATACTCTCACCTATTTATGGGCCATGCGTTACATTTATTTACGTTCACGATCAACTGGCAGTGCCTGCAACGATCGTCGATTCTCTGCGGGTCTTCTTGCATTTGCAAACAGGGTCTTAAAATAAGCCACCTTACTCGGTGGGATTCATTCGAACTATGATTTCTGGATGATGTGTAATAACTTGGAATTGACCCAATATTTTCATGAATAACATTTACGAGCGACATCGTGTGTTGTTTGATGTAGACCCACAGCAACATACTCTAATCGGTGAAGTGATGACAGTTCGTGAGAAACTAGATATTCCTCATTGAAGAAGGCTGAGAAATTTGCCTAGCCACACCAGCTGCTACTCTGCGGCATTTTAGTAACTCCCGGTACAGTATGACGTAGCATTTTATACACGAGAAGATGCCACTTAATTTTCTTTAGCCGTGGCTGCCCTAATTTTAAAATTAACTGTAGGGAACCTTTTGTCATCTGCAATTCTTTGTCCCACACATGATCGATTAGTAGCTCTAATATGTTAAACGTGATGTTCGCTCGTGCAACCAGAAGAGAGATTGATGGTTATAATATTACGAATGACATTTAACATACATAACTTGCACTTCAATAAACACTGAAACGTATGAATTTCCATATTTTCATTAAGTTATAAACTGCTTTACCTCTTTCCCTGATTTTGTGAGCAGATTGAATACATATAGAGACGGACCCGCTATCTGGTTCGAATGGCCTATAAATTCTCAGTAGTTACGTACTGGAGTAGCGGGGAGCGTACTGGTGCAGTGCAGCCAGAACCCATGAGCAAAATGACCATACGGCGAAGGCTCAACCGACCTCTTTGAAGCACTTGCGTTACTTAACAGTGGTTCGTCGAGATTTCATGTTTCTAGGGACACTGGTTTAGACAGCTCGTTGTTACGTCAGTCAGTCGATTTCTCCAATACAGGGTGTTACAAAAAGGTACGGCCAAACTTTCAGGACACATTCCTCACGCACAAAGAAAGAAAATATGTTATGTGGACATGTGTCTGGAAACGCTTACTTTCCATGTTAGAGCTCATTTTATTACTTCTCTTCAAATCACATTAATCATGGAATGGAAACACACAGCAACAGAACGTACCAGCGTGACTTCAAACACTTTGTTACAGGAAATGTTCAAAATGTCCTCCGTTAGCGAGGATACATGCATCCACCCTCCGTCGAATGGAATCCCTGATGCGCTGATGCAGCCCTGGAGAATGGCGTATTTTATCACAGCCGTCCACAATACGAGCACGAAGAGTCTCTACATTTGGTACCGGGGTTGCGTAGACAAGAGCTTTCAAATGCCCCCATAAATGAAAGTCAAGAGGGTTGAGGTCAGGAGAGCGTGGAGGCCATGGAATTGGTCCGCCTCTACCAATCCATCGGTCACTGAATCTGTTGTTGAGAAGCGTACGAACACTTCGACTGAAATGTGCAGGAACTCCATCGTGCATGAACCATATGTTGTGTCGTACTTGTAAAGGCACATGTTCTAGCAGCACAGGTAGAGTATCCCGTATGAAATCATGATAACGTGCTCCATTGAACGTAGGTGGAAGAATATGGGGCCCAATCAAGACATCACCAACGATGCCTGCCCAAACGTTCACAGAAAATCTGTGTTGATGACGTGATTGCACAATTGCGTGCGGATTCTCGTCAGCCCACACATGTTGATTGTGAAAATTTACATTTTGATCACGCTGGAATGAAGCCTCATCCGTAAAGAGAACATTTGCATTGAAATAAGGATTGACACATTGTTGGATGAACCATTCGCAGAAGTGTACCCGTGGAGGCCAATCGGCTGCTGATAGTGCGTGCACTATGGTCCGGAAACAACTGGTTCTCCCGTAGCACTCTCCATACAGTGACGTGGTCAACGTTACCTTGTACAGCAGCAACTTCTGTGACGCTGACATTAGGGTTATCGTCAACTGCACGTAGAATTGCCTCGTCCATTGCAGGTGTGCTCATCGTTCTACGTCTTCCCCAGTTGTGAGTCATAGGCTGGAATGTTCCGTGCTCCCTTAGACGCCGATCAATTGCTTCGAACGTCTTCCTGTCGGGACCTTCGTTCTGGAAATCTGTCTCGATACAAACGTACCGCGCCACGGCTATTGCCTCGTGGTAATCGATACATCAAATGGGCATCTGCCAACTCCGCATTTGTAAACATTGCACTGACTGCAAAACCACGTTCGTGATGAACACTAACCTGTTGATCCTACGTACTGATATGCTTGATGCTAGTACTGTAGAGCAATGGGTCGCATGTCAACACAAGCACCGAAGTCAACATTACCTTCCTTCAATTGGGCCAACTGGCGGTGAATGGAGGAAGTACAGTACATACTGACGAAACTAAAATGAGCTCTAACATGGAAATTAAGCGTTTCCGGACACATGTCCACATAACATCTTTTCTTTATTTGTGTGTGAGGAATGTTTCCTGAAAGTTTGGCCGTACCTTTTTGTAACACCCTGTATACAGGATGACGTTTCGACGTGTACAGAAAAATAAACGACGTACAGAAAATGCTGAAATGAACCGTACAGCTCTTTACAACTTTTCACATAAAACTAATATTTACAGAGCTAAAGCTACTTTTCTGTTACACATAAACGACTAATCAGAAGAATACAAAACTAACTAATTCATACATAATAATATTCATTATAAAGATTTCATCAGGTTGATTTGTCAAAACGAAGTAAGTTGGTCCCAAATTACGAAGATATTTGTGGTGGTGAAACTTTGTTAAAGAGGCTTCTAACTCTGGGAACATTGACCTTCAAGAACTACTTAGTGAATCTATTAACCAAACGGTGTAGAGGAAATATATAGCACTGTGACATACTTTACCTTGTAGGTACTAGCCGCTTCTTGACACAAACTAGGAAGGCTCCCTTACGGCTCTCTGTTTGGTAATCCGTGAGTGACTGTCTCCAAATGATAATTGTTGACTATACCGTTTGTGCAACAGGGAAAATAGAAGAGGAATTTTCGTTTCAAATTACCTTTCCTTTCTCCAGGATACACTCCCGTCATTGCACATACCTTTCCGTATCTACACATTTTGGTTAGTACACACAAGTGACAAAAGTCATGGGATACTTCCTTTTTGCCGGTCGTGGCATGTACTCAGCAAGTCGTTCGCTGTTCCCTGCAGGAATAATTCAGTCATGCTACGTCTATAGCCGTCCATAATTGCGAAAGTGGTGCCGGTTCAGGATTACGTGCACGTGGTGGTGGTGGTGATGGTGGTGGTTAGTGTTCAACGTCTCGTCGACAACGAGGTCATTAGAGATGGAGCTCATGCTCGGGTTAGGGAAGGATTGGGAAGGAAATCGGCCGTGCCCTTTCAAAGGAACCATCCCGGCATTTGCCTGAAGCGATTTAGGGAAATCACTAAAAACCTAAATCAGGATGGCTGGAGACGGGATTGAACCGTCGTCCTCCCGAATGCCAGTCCAGTGTGCTAACCACTGCGCCACCTCGCTCGGTTTCGTGCACGAATTGACTTCTCGGATATGTCCGATGCTGGGCTATCTGGGTGGCCAGATCATTCGCTGAAACTGTCCACAATGTTCTTCAAACTAATCCCAAACATTGTGTCCCCGTGACTCTGCGCATTGTCATCCATAAAAATTCCATCGTTGCTTGGAAACACGAAGTCCATGAATGGTTGCAAATTAAATGCCCGAACATAACCATTTTAGGTCAGTCAGACCAAAGGACCCACTCCAATCCATGTAAACATAGCCCACAGCATTAAGGAGCCACCACCATCTTGCGCAGTGCCTTGTTGATAACTTGGGTCCGTGGCTTCGTGGGATCTGCGCCACACTCAAACATACCGTCAGCTCTTACCAACTGAAATCGGGATTCATCTCATAAAGCCACGACTTTTCAGTCGCCCACGAACCCAGGAGAGGCGCTGCAGGCTATATCATACTGTTAGCAAAGGGACTCACGCCGGTCGCCTCATGCAATAGCCCATTAACGCCAGATTTCGCCGCACTGCCCTAAGGAATACGTTAGCCATAATCACCAAGTTAATTTCTGCTCTTATTTCACCCAGTGTTGCTAGTCTGTTAGTACCGAGGACTCTAGAAAACTAAGCTGCTATCGGTCGTTAAGAGAAGGCCGTCGGCCACTGAGTTGTCCCTGGTGAGAGGTAGTGCCTGAAATTTTGCGTTCTCAGAATACTCTTGACACTGTTGCGCTTGGAATATTGAATGCCGTAGCGATTTCCAAAATGGAATGTCCCATGCGTCTAGCTCAACTTACCATTCCGCATTCAAGGTCTGTTAATTCCGGTCGTGGGGCCGTAATCACACCGGAAACCTTTCCACGTCAACGACCTAAGTACAAAGGACAGCTCCGCCAATACATTGCCCTTTTATACCTTGTGTACCGCCACACTGCCTCCTTTAGTATACGGGCATATCGCTATCCCATGACTCGTCACTTCAGTCTATAAGGACAGCGATAAACATTTAGTCCTAATGTTCCTATCCCAGACAGAAGTAGATGCACAGAGCATAAGGAAGGGCCTTTGGTTTGGTGTTACAGCTGATCGTGGAGATCAACGCGCAGGTGGCGCTGTTCCGCGACCTGCTGATCCACATCGGACAGCCGAGGGACTGCCCCGAGCTCAGGGAGAAGATCCGCAAGCTGCGTCGCACCTGCGTGGACGCCTGCCGGCACACCTGCCAGCTGCTGCTGCCACAGGTCCGCAGGTGAGCTGTCCACTCTATTTACGTTGGTACTCCTGTCATCAAACAGGGACAATTGTTCTGTATGCCTATCTTTCTATCTGCACTCAACCTCATTAGCAATACTCGATACAACTCAGCTACGCGTTTCGAGAGACAGTGCTCTCCCCATCAGATTGTTGACATTCAGCTTGCGGCTTTGATTAAACAAAATGAAATGAAATAAAAACACATTACACTATGGGTCCTCGTCTGACTTAATATCGTACACTTCACAGTCATACCAGGGGCATAACAGTTTCACAACTACCTCTGGTTACCAGGTACTTCTAATTCCCGTATATGAAGGAGGGACAACCTGCTGCGCAGTTTTGGTGACTGATGTGGATGTTTTTATGTAAGAAAAGAAGTGTCTAAATTTCTGTTCCATATTATTTTACTTTACTTTGCATTCTAAGACAAAAAAAAAATGTCGACGCACCACGAAGGAATTATCCGGATGAGACAGAAAGCAGTATATGTGATGTACACGTACAGACAAATAAAGGAAATTTCAGAAAAAAATGATGATTTATTCAAGAGAAAGAGCTTCAGAAAATGAGTCAATAACGCGTCGGTTCACCTTGTGTAAACACTTGTGTCCCTTATATAAACTCTTATAAGTCTTAGCAGTGATTGATGGAATAGTTGGACGTCCACCTGAGGGATATCGTGCCAAATTCTGTCCAATTGGCGCTTCAGATCGTCAAAATCCCGAACTTGTTGGAGGGCCCTGCCCCTAACGGTCCACATTTTCTCAATTGGGGAGAGATCTGTCGACGTTGCTGGTGAAGGCAGGGTTCGGCAAGCACGAAGGCATTATCTTGCTGAAATGTAGGCCTAGCATGGCTTGCCACGAAGGACAACAAAACTTGTGACAGTGTATCGGATGGCAACCAAAGGTGTCCTGTTACGAAAAGAAATGGCCACGAACATTACTGACTGGAGCAGAATTGACTTTAATCATGAGTTCCGCTTCGAACTGAGCCCCGATGATGTGTCTTGAGACGCCCCGGGCAGCAGTGGGTTACCAACATAACTGTCCCCTCCGTACCATGCCTGACAACGAGTGTCTGCAACCTGATGAAGACAGAATTCTCTTGAAACGGGTGGCTGAATTGTATCAACCACTATTTAAGCAGTTACTGATGAAGTAATACAACTGCTATCTCACATCCAAAAACTGAACAATTTCAAAATACCTCAATTTCTCATCATCCTCTTAAGGTACAGAACCCATGCTACCACATAAGCGGGAAATCTCAGCCTCTGTTAAACTGCCCTGATTCAGTATCAAAGATTTTCCAAGGGGAGGAGTAGTCTGTAATTAAGTAACCTGTAAGGAAAAACAGATTGAAACAGTAATACATGAGCTATATTTTACCGTCATCCTCGTGTCTCTCTTAACATTCTGCTAACACAGAATAAAGTTTAACCAATGTCAGACAGAGATGGTTATGGACTGTTGCACCTCTGCACCTCCAGCACAACACGCATGAGTTAACAGCGCTGGAAATCGCCTCTGAAGATGTTTCCCAAATAAAAGAAGTGAAACGCGCATGGCAATAAAAAAATTGCCTTCAATTAGTTGCATAGACGGAACATACCTGCACGAGTTTATAGCAAGTAAGAGAAGACGAGAAACAAAAAAGAAGAAGAAGAACACTTGTTTATATTTCACTACCTAATAAGGTAAGTTCAATGGGACCAAACTGATGAGGTCATCCGTCCCTAGGCGTACACACTACTTACTCTAACTGAAGCTAAGGACAACACAATGCCCGAAGGAGGACTCGACCCTTCGACGGGGGGAGCCGGGCGAAACGTGGCAAGACATCTATACTCAGCAACTCACCAGTCGGCGTGTGGTGGTGGACACTTCGTACCACTGTCTGATCCCCCTCTTCTCTGTTCCATTCGCTCCATTTGTCGGTAGACCTCAGTATTAATTCTAATGTCTCGAATTTTCTAGTTCTGGTCACCTCGTGAGACGCACTGGAGTTTGCTGAGCATCTCTGTAATACTCTCTCGCTCATTAATCGACCCAGTCACCAAACGCACAGCTCTTCGTTGGATCTTCTATTAGTCCTACCTGCTAAGCATCCCAGAGTGATGAGCAATTCTCAAAAATCGATCGATCAAGTTTTTTGTAAGCTACTTCATTCGTGGATGAGTTACATATTCTTCCTATGGCTCAGTCTAGCATCGCCTTTTCCTACTACAGGGCGAGGCAAATAAGTGTCCCTGACGGGTGGATACGATTGGGCGTGAATGTATGCATTTGACCACACGCTGTGACGCACACACCACATGTACGCCGGCCACGTGATCAACACCAGCTCGGAGGGTAGTGCAGGGTGCGTCAGTGTGAGCAGAGTAGTGCAAAGAGGACGGTGGTAGTCGCAGAGGAGCAGCGGGTGTTCGTTGCCGAAAGTTACGTGACAACAGAGTCGTGGAAACGATGTTGTCAGTTGTTGGCTGAGAAGTTTCATGGTGTCAAAGTTCCAGCAAAGAGTGCCATGCAACGCTTAGTCCGAAAATGGCCCCACAGGGTTTTTGAACAAGTCCCGAAACGTGCCTGCACACTAGAAAATATGGCTGCAATTCACCAATCAATCCGACACCTGTCGTAAGAGACCGACATACCACGTCGATAATACCAACGAATACCCCACCTGGACCTGCACATGCATCCCTACCGAGTGTCTGTTGTTCATGCATTAAAACCAGCAGATCCTCCTCAGCGCCTCCAGTTTTGTGAATGGCTGTTAACTGAGATAACAATGAATGGCGTGGACATGGATAAGTTCTTTATGTCTGATAAAGCCCGTTTTAACCTGCCTGGTTATGTCACTCACAGAGTCACAGGCTCTGGGCAGCGGAGAATCCACATAACTTCCACGAAACGCCATTGTATGATTGGGTGCAGTGTGTGCACGCCGCATTATTGGTCCCACTTTCTTTCATCAGATGCTGATTTCCGCGCGTTACATTGTCAACATTTTGAAACCATTTGTGGCAACCTACACGGAAGAGGAAAAGACCTGTAGCTACTTCCAACAGGATGGAGCAACTGTCCATACAGCCGGCAGAACCTTGGAATACATTTACCCAATCTTCATACTTGGCATACCTGTTGTTAGCTGAGGTCAGTCTGGTCGCGGCCCTAGCTGGCAACCCAGGTCACCTGATATGTCAGCGAGCGATTACTTTCTGTGGGGAGCCCGTAAGTGTAAGGTGTATCGCAACAACGCTCATGATCTTCAAGAACTGCAGCAGAACGTTTCGGACGAAACTGCAGCAATTCCAGCAGTCCAACTTCGATTCGCTTTCATCAGCTTGCTGACTAGGACCCTAAAGTGCCAAGAGATGACCTTTCAACATCTCCTGTAGTCAGGTTACTACTGTATTTCCGTTTCTCTGCTGTGTTTCTTGTACCCTAGAACTCTGTTTTCCGGCCACTTTTTTTCCCTACCCTGTATTTGTTTTATGGGGCATCCCACTTAAGGTCCTGTGTATTTTACCGTACATACTGTGTCCAGTAATTTGTCATCAATAGTGTAATTGTACAGTAGTGGATTTCTTTTCCTAAGTACACCCAGTTATATTTATTTACGTTCACTGTCAACTGCTTGAGTCTGTACCATTCATCAATCCTGTCCAGGACTTCCTGCGACTCACTATAGTCTTTTGATGTTGCTACCTTCTGAGAGACAAACACCTCATGGAGCTTTAAATTACTTATATAGATCATGAACAGTAACGGACCTATCGCACTTCCTTGGGGTATTGTTGAAATTATCTTTAAATCTGTCGGTTTCGTTCTTTTGAGAGCAAGTTGTTGAGTTCTATCTGGAAGAAAGTCGGAACGTACCTTGAGATTTTCGTTCTCCAAAAACCTCTTACCACGTGAGCGTAAATCATGCTCCCTACTTCTACAACAGTTTGACGTCACGAGTATAGGCCTATAATTATGCGCGCCTGTCCTGTGACCCTTCTTGAATACGGGACTCACTTGTGGTTTTCCCTAAGCGAAGTATCCGTCTCCGCTCGAGCGCTCTACAATAAACTGATCCTGGAGGGTGGCCAAGTACTTTTGCATAACCTCTGTAGAGTCTCACAGGTTTCATCTGGTCCAGCTGCTTTCCCACTATAAGCGATTGTGGTTGCCGCCAAAATATCGATTGTGCCGTATACAGGGCGTAAACGACAATTGTTTACAACGTACCACAGTTGTGTAGAGGAAGTAGAGGAATACCAGTCGGTGGCTTAATAGCCCAGCCAAAGAAGACCAAAAGTTTCGAATATGGGAAGTAATTCGTACGGTCGCAAATATTTGTGCAGTGTTACGAGGGAGTGCCATGAACAACATACTAAAAATCCGGAACGTTAAGGGGAACACTATATTCTCTTATGCACCATTCTTTAACAATTCGAAAACCCCGGCCTCTAGCGAAAACGTATTCTAGTACAAAATTAAGGTAATTAAATTTCCTACAAAAATGTTCTATTTATTTTATCTCTAGAAACGATACTATGGGTGCAGAGAACGAGAGAAAATATTGAAAATGACACGCACCGCGTATTCTCTGTGGCTTAGGCGGTTTTTCTACGCCAATTTGAGACAGTTTCCTGACTTGGTGGACCGCAAGTGTCCTATGATATATCAGACTGTTCGTCTCGATTTCTTCTACACCACTTTTCTACGTAGTAAACAATTATTGTTTACAGTCTGTGCATACACTACAGAGCCACTACTTGTGTTTATCTGATAGTAGTTTCAATATGCTCCAATCTTACTGCAAACTGACTTTAAATATAAACTTTTATTTGGACCCACGCTCAATGTTGGTTAAATAGTCTTGGTACACAGTGCCTTCTCAGGCTTTTCGAGACTAAACACGTCACGATCATAAAGGTTCTAAATTCCATCTTCTTTCTAATTGCAAAATATTATGACAACGGTGGTGTATTCATGGAGAGATTGGTGATAAACGACGAAATTTGTCAATCGACATCATTTTATTTGTCATACCTACTGCAAAAAATTGGCCCGAGGACAAAAACTTGAAATAAGTAGCTTATTCGAAAAGTGGTGCGTTGGCCTCAGTTCGAGGTTCTTTGAAATGACGATTTTTATGCATGAAAATAATAATTTGCGTCAAGCTGATCTGTCGGCTGCAGTCCGACGGCCTTTGCTTCATATAACTCGGAGGATTCATTTTTTATTAAGACCGAAGTTTTCTCTTTTTCTCGCACATGTATGTCAAAGTACTTTTTTTGTAATTTTGAACACTGTAACTTTTGACACAGAGCAAGGTTTACGGCTAGAATACTTTCTTGACGGTACGACTTTTGGGATCTTCGACCGTCATTTTCGCCACTACTTAATGATTTAAACGTTACAGCACTGAAGCGGGAGTCGTACTCAGAGCCTATGAGGACAATTATATACACTATGTGATCAAAAGTATCCGGACACCGTCAAAAGTCGGCCGGAGTGGCCGAGCGAATCTAGGCGCTACAGCCTGGAACCGCGCGACCGCTGCGGTCGCACGTTCGAATCCTGCCTCGGGCATGGATGTGTGTGTGATGTCCTTAGGTTAGTTAGGTTTAAGTAGTTCTAAGTTCTAGGGGAGTGATGACCTCAGAAGTTAAGTTCCATAGTGCTCAGAGCCATTTGAATTTTGAACTTTCGACAGTTGAAAAGGGTCGTAATGTGTAATAGGCAAACATCTATCCAAAGCAGCACACAAGAATTCTAAACTGTATCAGGATCCACTGCAAGTACTATGACATCAGGCGGGAGGTGAGAAAATTTGTATTTCATGGGCGAGCGGCTGGTCATAAGCCACACATCACTCCAGTAAATGCCAAACGACGCCTCGCTTGGTGTAATGAGCGTAAACATTGGACGATTGAACAGTGGAAGAAAAAGGTGTGGTGTGACGAATCACGGTACACAACGTGGCGATCCGATGGCAGGGTGTGGGTATGGCGAATTCTCGGTGAATATCATCTGCCAACGTGTGTAGTTCCAACAGTAAAATTCGGATGCGGTGGAGTTGTGGTTTGGTTGTGTTTTTCATGGGGGGGGGGGGGGGGTGCCGGCACCCCTTGTTGTTTTGCGTGACACTATCAAAGCACAAGCCTAAAATGATGTTTTAACCACCTTCTTGCCTCCCATTATTGAAGAGATTTCGGGGATGGCGCTTGCATCTTTCAACACGATCGAGCACTTGTTCATAATCCACGGCCTGTGGCAGATTGGTTACACGACAATAACATCCCTGTAATGGGATGGCCTGCAGAGATTCCTGACCTGAATACTATAGAACACCTTTGGGATGTTTTGGAATGCCAATTTCGTAGCAGGCCTCACCGACCAATATTGATACCTCTCCTCAGGGCAGCACTCCGTGAAGAATGGGTTGCCATTCCTAAGGAAATCTTCCAGCACCTGATTGAACGTATGCCTGCGAGAGTGGAAGCTGTCATCAATGCTAAGGGAGAGCGAACACCGTATTGAATTCAGCATTACCGATGGATGGCGCCACGAACTTGAAAGTTATTTTCAGCCAGGTGTCCGGATACTTTTGATCACACAGTGTATATAAAGTGACGGAAAAAATTGTAACACCAAAAATTAATTAATGTAGACTAATGAAATTTCGGGAATACATTTGTCTGGATATCGTATTTAACTGATTAACATTGCAAGATCATAGATTAATGTAAGTGAGAGGTAATCCATTGCAAATGTCAAATGCTGGTACATTCATAACCAATGTAGCCACCAGAATATTGAATGTAAGCATGCAAACGTGCATGTATTTCGTTGTACCGGATGTCAATTTCTGGGATGAAGCCCCCTGCCTGTTGCACTTGGTTGGTCAACACAGGGACGATTAATGTTGGTTGTGGATGACGCTGGAGTTGTCGTTCGATGACGTCCCGTATGTGCTGTATTGGGGACAGATCTGATGATCGAGCAGCCCAAGTCAACATGTCAACACTCTGGAGAGCATGTTGGGTTACAACAGCAGTACGTGGGCGAGTGTTGGAAAACATCCCCTGGATTTCTGGTCATGAATGGAAGCACAACAGGTCGAATCATCCGACTGACGTACAAAGTCGAGCTAGAGTACGTGGGGATACCAATAGAGTGCTCCTGCTGCCACGCGAAATCTCACTCTTGACCATAATGGTAGGCGTAGTTATAGTGCGTCTAGCACGCGGACTGGTTGGTTGCAGGCCTCGTTCTAACCTACACATGGCCATCACTGGCACTGACGCAGAATCAGTTTCCATCAGGAAACACGACAGACCTCCACCCTACCCTCCAATGATCTGTCGCTTGACTCCAATAAAGTTGCAGATGGCGGTAGTTTTGGTTCTGTGGAATGCACACTACAGGGCGTCTGGCTCGGAGCTGTCCTTGAAGTAACTGGTTTGTAACAGTTCTTTGAGTCACTGTGGTGCCGATTACTGCTCAAGTTTCTGCTGCAGATGCAGTACGATGCACAACAGCCATACGCCCAACACAGTAGTCTTCCTTCTCGGTAGTACAACGTGACCGTCCAGAATCCGGTCTTCTTGAGTACGTACATTCCCGTGACCACCGTTGCCTGCAGTCATGTATAAGTGGCTAAATTTGTGCCAAGTCATTGCACAGTATCACAGAAGGAATTTCCAGCTTCTCACAGCCCTATTACACAACCTTGTTTAAAGTCAGTGAAGTGCTGACAATGGCGTGTTTGCCGCCTTAAAGGCATTCTTGACTAACTTCAACTCACCACATCCAGTCTCAAAGGTAACCAATGGACACGATTGTTACAGCGTGTATTTAAAACAAACCTGACTTGCATCCTTATAATGGCGTTATTAGCGCCACTCTTATGCGACTGGCTCGATATTTAAATAGACTTTTTTTTCAGATGTGGAAACATGCCTACCAACTTTTGTTTGTGTCGCATAACTCTTGTTTGGTCTTTCCATTCTTTTTTCAGTCAGTGTATGAAAACCGCGTGTCCTTTCTAAAAGCCATCAAGTGCCTTTTATGTTTCGGCAGATTTTTGCAATGTGTAGCTGGCTCCAACTCAAACAAATACTGAAACATCCTGGCAGATTAAAACTGTGTGCCGGACCGAGACTCGAGCTCATGACCTTTGCCTTTCGCGGGCAAGTGCTCTACCGTGTGAGCAGCCCAGGCACGATTCACACCCCGTCCTCATGGCTTTACTTTCGCCAGTACCTCGTCTCCTACCTTCCAAATTCTCTAAACAAACACTGCTTGGGTGTAGTAACCTACACGCTCTAAATGGTGCCTTTCTTTATGCTGGCAGTATGTGGTTTCGGACATGAATTTTCGCTTCAGTCTTCCTTAGTGAATTATCTCACCAATATTACTGCAACTTTAACTTCATATGCTATCTTTTATTTGGATCCACGCTCTGTACTGGTAATATATTCATGGTACACAATGGCTTCTCAAGCTTTTCGGAACAACCACATCGTGAGCATCACAGCTGTAAATTCCAGCTTCTTTCCAATAAGAAACAGTGTATCGACACCAGGGTATTCCTCGAAAGATTGCTGACATGACTACTGCAAAAAATCGTCCTGGTGTTTGCTCTTCCCTCCCGAAGACATTCATACCCTTCACTAAGACGGCACAGAAAGAACAAAGTTCAACATAAGGTACTTCTGAATAGTACAACTGTAAGTAATCCTCCTAATCTGGTAATGTGGCGTAAAAATAGGTCGTCGTGACCTGAGCCGTGGCGACGTAGTGACATAGGTCGTGACGCTAGTCCATCATGTCCATCATGTCGTTGGCTAAATTGTAACTGCGAAGATTGTTGACATACCGAGTCCAGGGAAGGCCAGCATCGGACGGGCGAAGGCTCCGAAAGTGACACCTGCTATAGGTCAGAGCGGCAAGAGCTGTGTTACGTTTTGTCTGCAGTAGTGTTTCCAAAAGACGTGGTCCTTCGTCAGAGGTTCGAGTCCTCCCTCGGGCATGGGTGCTTGTGTTGTCCTTAACGTAAGTTAGTTTAAGATTGTGTGTAAGGCCAGGGACCGATGACCTCAGCAGTTTGGTCCCACATGAATTTACGACGACAACAAGTGGTTTATTAGCGATTCTCGGAGCGTGATTGGCTCCGGTGAAGGAGCGCCTGTGAGACTTTAGCAGACTACCCGCTAGCCTCGAATTTTATGCCAGAAGCAGAGGTGGCCGGGGTACGGCTATGTCCGAGGGATATTCGGAAAGTAAGTTCCGATCGGTCAAGAAATGGAAACCACTGTAAAAATCTAATAAAGCTTTGCACATACGTGTTCGACAGAGACTCTAGTATCCCTGCCGGTTGCATCACTCCGCTCTTTTCAGTTCTGGGCACATGGTGGGCACATAAAGATGCGTAGAAAATAGTGTCTCCGACCAAGTATGAGGTCCTGGTGAGAGATTTTGCCTGACGTTATCCAGTTCATATTAAAGAACTTTCATACGGTTCCTACTGAGTGACAATTCTCGGTCGCAATACCCAGGGGCAGTGAAAATGCTCCTGCAGCGTTTTCGATGGGAAGTGTTTGATAATCCACACTACAGCCGTTAATTGGCTCCCTCTGTGTTTCATCTCTGCTGACATTAACTACTGGCTATGAAGACAACATTTTCGCACAGACGACGAGCTATAGATGAGCGTAGAGAATTGGCGGGACGCACAGGCGGCTGCCTCCTATGACGGGGTATTGGAAAGTTGGTATAACGGTGCGACAGATGTCCTTGCTGGAACGGCGACTATGTAGAGAAGTAGCTGGAAGGTGGAGTCAACTGTCGCAAATAAAACATTTTTGATTTCTGGACAAGCCTTGTATATACATATCGACGAGAAAACTGTCGCACTAAACTAATTTGGGACCACTTAATGGGTACATAAAATTCTAAATTCTGCTTTAAAAACATTTTTTTTTATAATGGGAAGAAAACCGACGCTCGCTCTCCGTCAACACCAGGCACCGCTTGCAAGACGTGATGAGCAATATTAGTTTACGCTTGCTCCAGTTAGAGATTGCAAAATCGAAGCTGAAATGGTCTGCAAACCATAGGCGCAAAAATAACTTTCACATGATCTGCCACCGCCAAGTAACATAGCTGGATGAACTTGTACCGTGCGTAGACAGAACTGCTATGTATAGTGCAGAGAGTAACTGAATGAAATATGCAATGAGACAAACAGAAATGACAGTTTTTTTAAAAGATAATAATTACGCTGAAATCACCGCGATTTGTGATGATCCCATAGGCATTGCAAAAGGTGGGACACGGTTCTTAATGGGATGTTTGATAGCCACAGACGGCTCTGTATTCTCTACAGCACGTTCGCATGCTAGCCACAAGGTCGGTAAGGAGTTCTGCTCGTAGGCTGTTCCATTCCTGCACCAGCGTGGATGAGAATTGCTGGGTGGTGGTTGGTGCATGTGGACCTGCTGTAGTACGTCACCTCAACGCATCCCACAGGTGCTCGATGGAAGTAGCTGGGGGAGGGGTGGAGAATCAGACAAGACAGTACATTCACCTCATATTCTCTCTTCCCAAGAGCTTCCACCTGCCCTGTTCAGTGCAGTCGCGGACTGCCATCCATAAAAATGAAATAGGTGCCGAATGCACCCCTGAAAAGATGCAAATGGGGAAAAAGTACAGTGTCACAATAACGATGAACTGTCACGGTACCCTGTTCAAAAATGTACAGGTCAGTATGCATATCCAACACCACGCCTCCCCGTACCATAACACATTGAACAGAAAAATGATCATGTTCAATAGCGTGTGGCGTACCGTCATATGGCAAGATGTGGGAACATGTAATGCACCCATGAACGTTGTCGAACCTGGTCATTTTTGTGGTTAGGTTTTGTGGTGTGAGGAGACGTAATTTTGCCAACGGCTTTGCCGCAGTTGTAGCACCGTCTCCTGTCAGATCACTGAAGTGAAGCGGTGTCGGGCTTGGCTAGCACTTGGTGGATTTGGTACGTGGTGTTGGTACCCAGGGTGCACTCAGCTCTTTGTGAGGCCACTTGAGGAGCTACTTTATTGAGGGGTAGCGACATCGGTCGCGAAAACTGACAACGGCCCGGAGAGCAGTGAGCTGAGCACGTGCCCCTCCGTATCCACATTCAGTGACATCTAAGGGCTGAGGATGACACGGCGGCTGGTCGGTGCCGTTATGTCTTCAAGGCCTGTTCGAACAGTGTTTCTTTGTTTTAGGCATAATGTTGCATTGGCGTACTGACATCCAAATCCTTGAACAAGGTGCACTCAGCAGTCAAGGCTGTTGTGACGCTGTACTCCTTCATGTGTGTCTTTCTGGGTTATGTTCCACCTTCACTTCTTTTTCACGGATGAAAATGCGTGACTGCAGCGAACAGAGCTTATGTAGGAGCTCTTGGAACATCAGGACATTTAGCGAATGGCCTGGCGTGTCCTTTTCCCCTACATAAATCTCATCCACATGTAACCTCCCTGTTACTAATCGGCCTATCTTGCTTGCGATATAAAATATCACCGTGGATCGCATGTAGGCCTAATGGATTTTTACTAATTGGATAAGGCTATCTTTCCCGAAGAAATAATACCCGTAAGTAGGAGGAAAGTGTACAACAGACCCTTCTGATGGAAAAGTCTGCTAAAAATAAAAAGTAATTAAACCGAAAAGGGTTATAATTTGGAAAAAAGAAAGTTATTTTGTGCATTCACTCACGAACAACACTGGGCAGAAAAGGGTACCACTGATCATGAATCCAAGAGTTACACTAATGAACGAAAAGGAAATAATTAACCGAGACAACCCACTAGGGTAATTAACATCCAAAATCCTGTACAAGATGATGGGAAAAAACATCTATTATAAATCACTGACGTGGCAACTGAAGGTTGTCACGTTTTTTTTACACTAATTTTAAGTGAGTATGTGATGATAAAGAAAACTGAGAAGTCACTCTTACATTATGTATGTCATCAAATTTTCAAAGAAACAATCGAGTAATGATTTGAAAATATGCAATTAAACTATATGTTAGTATTGAACTTTGTTACGTGAACAATGACTATCAGCGACCTAAACGTAACGTCGTCAATTTATTTTGCAAATTGGATTTCAAATTATTGTCTGTTCAACTGAGCCTTTTTCACTGACTTGAACAGAAATAAATAATAGAATACATACCAAACCAAACAGCCATGTGCTCCAAGCTATATGTGAAATAAATGAAACTTCCACGCTCTTAAATTGTGCATTTCTTTAGATTTGGATTTCTTCCAGTGATTGATTCTCAAACTTGAAGAATTAAATTGCTTTACTTTACTTATACACTGAAGCCTCTGTTGTAACCAGTTAATTGGAAGCAAACTGAGGCTAAAATTCTTAAAAGTGAAATTATTCGTTAATAAACTGGCTGTAACTATTCAATTTGTTCCTTATGACACTCATTTAGCATATAAGGGAAAAGGAAGGAACAAGGGCCCTGCTTGGTAACAATGTCAGAGGACAGTGAGAACACAATCTCCCTGAGTTTAACTGATTATTATTTAAATAAATTTTACCAATCAAATCACATTCAGTTGTCCTGATGCTTTTTCTCGCAAAGGCGGTGCCAGTTGTTCAGCGCCCTTGTGAGCTAGTCTCCTCTTTTTATGTTTCCTTGGAAGACTGACTCTTGGTGAGGTTTCAACGTTTTCTATTGCCTCTTGGGTTTCTTGCGCTCTGTCCTGTTCACTGGCAAGTGATGGGTCGGTTTCCTTGTGGTTTTCTGGAGACTGCTCATTCTGAATGACTATAACCGGTTCAGGAGTTTGTTCTACTTGAACAGAGATATTTGGTTCTTTTTCTTGACTTTTTGGCTGTGTTGTCACCGTCGAGTCGCTAACTTCCATTACCACTTCACTGTCGCGAGCTGCATCATCCCGAGTAGCGTCCCGAGTAGCGTCAGGAGCGTCACGCGTATGGAGTTGTCCAGCGGCTGCCGCTACACAAGTTAAGGGCAACGTTGACATGGCTGGGGGTCTCACTGCTTCGCCCGCAGGTAGCTGGGCCACTCGGCGTTGTATACACTGCGAGCGGACATGGCCTGTACCGCCGCAAGACGCGCAGGTTCTTGGCTGCCCATCATATATGACTATAGCCCGATAACCACAAACATTTACATACGAGGGTATGTGCTTGGGTAAATCAATTCGCAGTTGCTTGATACCATTCGAGACGGGGAACTTGTGAGCAAGAGACCACTTTTCTGCAAAATTGCTAATTATTCTCCCATAAGGAGCTATCACCGAACTGATCTGCTCAGCGGTGATTTCAAATGGTAGCTCAAAGATACGGACAGTCCTTAATCCAAAACCAGCATGCGTAGCACGAACTTCACTAATACTGCCATCGTGATGTTTGAACTTAAATGTTCCGCCACTAGATTAAAAAATTTTGTCACACAATTCCGTGTTTTTAAGCTTAACATACACGATGCTACTCAAAATTGAAAGGTGAATACCTATAATATCCTCAAACGAAATTTTCACAATTTCTTGTAGCCATATCTCAATTTCGAACGAATTCGGTCTCTGCCCTTTCTGGTCAAAAACAAATTTCAACGTGTCTCTTCTATTCGGCGGATCCATCTCTCTTTCTAATATGAATCCATCAAGAGTCTGAAATAACGCAGCTAACTGCTGCAACAGGCGCTAGACTTACCGAGCGGAGCGCAGCAGACCACAGCGCACAGCACACGCCGGTGGTCCGCACACCACGGCCGCCAAAAGCCGACTGGCCACCGAGTACACAAATGAATAGCGCGACTGCAGGGATTTATCCCTTGCGCGCTTCCCGTGAGACCCACATTCCCAACTGTCCACAATCTACGTACGTAATGTACCCAATAGATATTTGCCCATCTACTCGTTACTCGCGCACACTAAGGTAACGATTCCCGTAACAGTTTGGGCAACCTGTGCGAATTCGCACAGACGAAGGACAATGGCTAGGTAGCCTTTAACTACACATATGAAGAGGTTTTCAATTAATTATCATTTATTCTAGAGAAGCTGCACGGTCATCAATGGTATCTGTTCTTTCGAGAACAGTTACTATCTTCAAATATATAATTATCTTCTTCTACTCAAAAATCTCCAACGGAATCGGCTTGTTCGTGAAAAAAACACACGTAACTAGTCTTGTGTTTTTTAGTTCATAAAACCTAAAAAATTGTTTTTCTAATACACTAAAACCTTGTTTAGATGTTTTAAAATATTTTAGTTATAGATTTGGCGTATTTTACTAGCTACACTCGCCTCGCACCTGAAGGGAGCGAGGAGAATCAAATTATAATAAGTTTAAAGAGATCCTGTATTTCTCTATCTTAGTCAGGCAGTCGACAAGGAACGCACATTGCTTTCTGATTGATCTACACGTTTACATAACATTATCTGGAAGGATTGTACCAGTATTCGCAGAAAACAGGGCTAATCAGCTGCGGAACAGAAATTAAAATTAACTCAGAACTCTTCACCTTCATGAAATTTTCAGACTTTCGTACTAATCACATAGGCTTGAATTGATTTTCAGGAGTATTAGGCCTCGTTAGTTGAGGCTGCTTTTTATCCTGGGATCAGTACCAGACAGAATTGATGGTGCAAATAGAGAAAATCCAAAAAAAGAACAGCACGTTTCGTTTCAGTTCGTTTAGTAAGCGCGATAGCGTCACGGAGGCGCTCAATCAGCTCCAGTGGCAGGCGCTGCAAGAGAGGCGTTCTGATATATATATATATATATATATATATATATATATATATATTTTTTTTTTTTTTTTTTTTTTTTTTTTTTTTTGCTCCTACGCATATCTCGCGAAAAATCTATCAAGATAAAATTTAGAGGGATCCGGCACCACACTCAGGCTACCAGCATCGTTCTTCCGGTGAACCATTTGCGAGTGGAAAAGGAAAAGGGAGAAGTGAAACTTGTAGACAAAGTATCCTCCACCGCACACCGTAAGGTGGCTTCGAAGTGTAGATATAAATGTAGACAGTCGATACATATACATATACTGGTTGCTGACGTTAAAATCTTCTAGGTTGTTTGGCCGCGTCATATTCCTTACAAACGGTCGACGTTTCGACCTCTCTACTGGGATCTTCTTCAGGATCTTGTGGTGTCCTCTGTACATTGAACACTGTCACTCTTGTAACTGGGAGTTTTCCCGCGCTTGTGCCGGAGAAGTGAGATTATTGGGTAAAAATCTTATTGCTACAATGGGTGATCCATCGTCATTGGATAGTAAAAGAATAATCTCGAGCCAATGCCGAAGAAGCAGGTTATAGGCTAAGTCTCTTGTGGCTGCCATTGGTGGGCCAACGTCATTGGTTAGAAAGGGATTTTTCCCGCACTTATGCCGGAGAACAGTTATTAGTAAAAAAATTCTTCCTGTTGTTATTGGTGGGCCATCATCATTGGCTAGAAGCGAAATGGGCAGAGTAAAAGAAGGGGAACGTTTGCCCAAAATATTGTTGTCCACAGAGACGGCTTCTGGGGTGTTGTCTGTATTGCTCGCACGTTGCAGCCGCGTATTCACTTTGTTAAGGGCGGGGGACCTCGTTGCCAGAAGCCTGTAGAAGTCCTCTCTATTGAAGTCACGTGCGTTCTTAGAAATTTCAATCGCTTCTCGGGCTTTTGTTTTATAAGTTTTGGTTTCCCTAGCCAGCGCACGTATGTTATTGAAATCGATGTCAGGGCCATAGTTCTCGTGAAGTTCCGTTACCGCCGATTTCTTTGGTTATTAGTTGTCAAACCACGTGGCAGCATTGTGTGAATGAAAGTAATTCTTTGGCTTTGCAGTTCGGCACCACGGTGCAATACGAGCATACTTAGTGGCAGATTAAAACTGTGTGCCGGACCGAGACTCGAACTCGGGACCTTTGCCTTTTGCGGGCAAGTGCTCTGCCACCTGAGCTACCCAAGCACGACTCACGCCTCGTCCTCACAGCTTTAATTCCGCCAGTGGTTAGTGATTGTTGAGTTAGACATTCATTTGTAATGGTCATCGACGATTACACGGTGATCGGGAGGCGTTTCTGGGTACCGCCTGTTTCGACTCTGTAGGTAATAACTGTGCTGAGTTTAAACGTGAACTGTGTTTGCAACAACCATTGTAAGGTACATCATGCCATACTAACGAGTACTTCTGTTGAACAGCTTCAGCCATTTGAACGGGATAGCATCGTGTGTCTGTTGGAAGTTGTGTGGACGTATTATGCAGGGGCCTGAAGATGGCATAATGAAATACCGAAACTGGTAGCCTTGAGAATAAAATAATATCTTCAAGTGCACGGCTGTTGGTGAATATGATTGACATTGACAATTACGTAACCAGCCAACGTCATCTGGCTATGATGGACCAACAGAAATTTAGCTGTACATGTTGTGGACAACGTATAGGTGGTGTACCACTGCTTTAAACACTGCCCTGTGGAAAATTTCCGCGCCTATCCACTAGGTACGAGACGTCCACTTAGTACTGACACACGTCAAGATCGATTCACTGTACGAGCAGCGGTGGTCCACCAAACTCAATCCTCGAACGAACTCCCGGCACATTTTGCAGCTGTTGGGGCATCAGGAACCATTGGGGACCATTTTCTTGCAGCAAGACTAAGGCCACATGTGCCTCTGGCCAGGGTGCCACTGACAACATGATACCGCCAAGATTGGGTAACCTGGTCTCGGGGGAGATAGACTGTAGAGTGGAATCGCGCTCTGTCGTCTTCGAGTGACGGATGTACACGTTTGTGGCACAGACGTGCTGAGCTGCCCACTCCAGAGTGCATTCGTCCACGCCACAGAGGTCCAGTCCTAGGCTTCATGGTGCCGTTTGGGGATTGCAGAGGGGGGGGGGGGGGGGGGGCTCAGTTGCAACTCGTGTTCATGTTTGGTGTTCCCGCAGGGGGTTAAGTAACCAGTGCCCCCTACATTACACAGCAGGCTGTTACCTCCATGCTACTGTTATTCCTTCGATAGGAAGGTGATGGGCTTATTCAGCAGAACATTTCTCTTCCACATACGGCTGCTGAGACCCAACATGCTCTTCGTGGTGTACCCCTGTCCTGGCCAGTAAGACCACCAGACCTTTCGCCAAGTAAACCGCATGGGGCAGGATGAAGAGGGAATTTACTTGTTCGGGGCCTGCAAGAACCACTGCCGAATTGCTACAAAAGCCGCGAGATGCTTCTATCGAAGTTAGCCATTTGGGACCTTTATGATCGTTTGCGTGCTAGTACCACGCATGCGTTGCCGCCAGATGGGGGTACACACTGTATTGATGTGACTGACCGCGCCGTGCTGTGATATATGGTTGATTGGGCCTGAATTTCTTATCATATACTGCTACTATGGTGAACTAACTGTCACCTGACTGGTCAATAAAAGGACTTTATCAATGCGAGCGTTGTACTTTTTCCCGGAAATGTATGTCAATGCAATTTTTCTGCGAAGCTGTTCACGAAACCTCTAGATTTACTTTTTACGTTTAAAATTTCAGGCACTTGGACAGTGTATTGAAGGCTCTCTTATGCATCGTAAAAATATTTTCTGGTTGTAAGGCGAGTGAATTTATATTGTTCTTTCTCGGATTACGTCAAGGAATATTTTCCACAATATCTGGTTGACATGCTTATCAGCATTCCTATTCATGCGTGAAATTGCCGCGTTAGTCCATCGCAACTTCAAAAGAAGTTCTGTCTCATTCTCTGTGTGATAGACTGTTGTACCTTTCGTATTGTTTCTTTCCAGTTATTGAGTTCCTTACTGCAGTGTCGAAAGGTACCGCAATCAAAAAGCATCGGCTTCGGAAATGCAGCACAGTGTTAGTGGTGAATGTTTAATTTACCTTTACGCAGGAGCAAGTTAAAAAAAGGCTCCCGCCAATGAAAATGTACTGCGAATGACAGCTGAAATTTTTCTCGCTGCGCTAAATTTTCAGAAAGTTAATTACACCAGTGTAACAGCTCTGCTATTTATAATCCCGCGAGGAAGCGATACGAAAAGCTAGAACATCAAAATCATAGAGAGAGGGAGAGACAAAAGTAAACTGCGTTTCGCGTGAAGATCAATTAAGAAACAAATATACAGTACAAAATTCAGAATTCTGTTTTGCAGTACTGTCAAATATTCTGAAACCACTACCCCACTGAACTTAAAGATTCTTTATTTCTTAGCTAAATGGAAACCTTTTCATAAGTTATTCATATTGTCATAAAAATACGTCTTGTATCTTATAAAGTGTGAACTGCTCACACTTCAGGTCGTACCGCAATATTTTTATATATTGAAATAAGACTTTCACAGACAGAGAGAAAAATGTAAAGGAAGAAGATTTTTCTGCGTTATTCACATTAACGGGGATCTAATCCGACGTAGTGTGGCAACTTTATTTCCTTTAAATGGTTTCTTGCAATCTTTTACAAGCATTTTAGCTAATGAGGAAAGTACTGTTTTAGTGTATAGATTTTTATGCTTCTGCGCCTTAGTCGGTATAAACGGAACCCTTATCGGATCACTTTGTTTTCCTTCTGTCCTTCTGTGTGCCTGTCCGACTGTTCAAACCCTTTCTCCCCAGGAACTATTAGACATTTCAAGTTGAAATTTACGTCACATAGTAAGTCCTAGGGTCTCTTCTTGATGAAAAAACGTCAAGCTTCTGTGTCAATACGATAAGAAGATACGGCCATTTGCGTCACGTATTTTGATACTCGCAAATTTCCTCATTAAAATCTATAGCGTACTTTCCCTGGATGTATAATCATGAAATTTGGCAAGAAGTATGGTTCCACAGTGTAAGTAAAGGGAAAGAACTCAGAAAATCGTTGCTCTGTAATTATATACTTCTTTTGTTATTTGTTATCATACTTGACAGTAAAATGTTCTCGAAAGCCTTGTAATCCATTGGACTGCTATCTTTCCAGTGTCAAAGTCGATAACAGGCAAAAATCGTCGAGATTCTCGATTCCTGAAATTGCTGAACTGCCTGTGTATATAATTAATTTCGTACAGAACCCTCAGTGCGCGGGTCCTACTTGCACCTGGCCAGCTTTTTAATGTTGGCCGCAGCCGGGAAATATTCCTAAGCCACCAGGGCAGCCAGTTACAGCTCTCCTGGCTAGTGAAGATGACACAACGAGGCTGAAACTGCTCAACAACGGCAGTGTCTTCCATAATCAGTGCAGTTCGCGACTATTATTTGCGAATCTCTTCAGTCAGAAATATGTCGCACATTTTCATACTTCTTCTTTCAAGAACTAACGAATCGATGGTTTGATTTTTTTTAAAAAACCCGTAGTAGCTTCAAAATGTCTTTACAATATATAAAATCGTTGACGTAACATATTTGTGGGTCACCTTGTAAATAAGTGATGTCTCGAAGAAGATGGAGTTATGAAAGGCACCTGCATTATAGGCCTGTGTTCTTTATTTTCCTCCTGCTATGTATCCACGAAACCGCGGGACTGCTACGGTTGCAGGTTCGAATCCTGTCTCGGGCATGGGTGTGTGTGATGTCCTTAGGTTGGTTAGGTTTAAGTAGTTCTACGTTCTAGGGGACTTATGACCTAAGATGTTGAGTCCCATAGTGCTCAGAGCCATTTGAACCATTTTTGTATCCACGAAAACAGAGCTACTGTAATTTTGACAAAGGTACACTGTCTTCAACGATCATTCTGATAAAGCCTGTACGGTCCAGTAAGAAAAATGTAGTACAAAGGGAAGCAAGTTTAACGCAAACTCAGGCTTATGAATTGCAGGAAAATGGAAGAGATAATTTAGAGCTCATTGAATAGGCGTTCGTTAGAAATGGAGGAAGTGAGGGGGAAAATGCTCTTATGGTTCTATTTCTGAAGACATATCAAGGGAGGTTGCACAGTGGTTAGCACATGGGACTTGCATTTGTGAGGACGACGTTTCAAATCCCCGTCCGGCCATCCAGATTTAGGTTTTCCAAGATTTCCGTAAACTACTCCAGGAAAATGCGGGATGGTTGCTTTGAAAGCAGCACGGCCGATTTGTATCCAATCCTTTCGTATTCCGAGCTTGTGCTCCGTTTTTGATGACCATGCTGTCGAAACGGAGTTAAACTCTAATCTTCCAGCCTTCATTTTCAGACTATAGCAGAGCAAAGTTGAATGAGAAACTTGTACGGGACGTGCAGTTAAAAGAGGGAATCCAAAATAAAGTGTTAAAAGGCTGCAAGCAATGTAACAGTGAAATCTGCTTGTCGTAAATCTCTGCATCAAGTGAATTTGAGAAATTCACATTTGTTTCATTCATTTGATAATACTAAAATACACTGACGGAAAAAATCGCAACACTAAAGAATAATTAATGTAGAGTAATGGAATTTCTGGAATGTATTTGCCTAGGTAATATATATAAGTGATTAACATTGCAAGACCAAAGGTTAATGTTAGCGCGAGATAAGCTATTGCAAACGTGAAATGTTGGTACATTAATAATCGTTATAATCCCCAGAATATTGAATACAAGCTTGCAAACGTACATGCAATGTGTGCATTTTGAACTTCTCGCCGCGTAATGAATAGTGCATTAAATTTCGGGCATGCAGCAGCTCAAAGTTTATTTGCGCGGCTGCATGCCCGAAATTTAATGGACTGTACATGCATTATGTTGTATAGCTGACGATTGAAATTTTTTTATTGTTTATTTGTTTTATTGTTTATTTAAGCTTGACAACATGTTAAGTGTCCTGCAAAAATGTTAAAGACATAAAATCAGATACTTGAAAATGACAGAAAAGACCGAAACCTGGGTTATACTTAAATAAACAATAAAACAGTCAAATGGCCGTGTGTTCCTTTTGAAAAACATTGTCTGTCGCTCAGTAACATCAAAAACTGTTGACGGATGTCAGTTTGTAAGATGGAGTTGCATGCCTGTTGCACCTGGTCGGTCAATAGAGAACGATTAATGCTGTTTGTGGAATGCTGGAGTTCACGTCAGGTGATCTCCCACAAGTGGTCGATTGGAGACAGATTCGGTAATCGCACAGGCCAAGGCAACATTACGACACAAAGTACAGCTTGTTGGGTAACAACAGCGGTATATGGGAGAGCGATTTCCGGCTGGAAAACACCCCTGGAATGCTGTTTGTGAATGTGAGCACAGCAGGTCAAACCACCAGACTGACGTACAAATGTGTAGTCAGGATGCGTGGGGTGATCCCGAGAGTGCTCCTGCGAAATCCCACCGCAGACGATAACTCCAAGGGTAGGTCCAATGCGTCCAGTAGGCAAGCAGGCAGGTTGGCTTCCCTGTATCCAACACACGGCCATTACTGGCACCGAGGCAGAACCAGTCATCATCGGAAAGAACAACAGACCTCCACCTTGTCCTCCAATTAGCTCTCGTTTGGCACCACTGAGGTCGCAAATGGCGGCAGTTTGGGGTCAGTGGAATTCACGCTACTGGATCTGGCTCGGAGTTCATTGTGTCACTGCAATGCCAAGTGCTGCTCAAATTACTGCTACAAATGCAGTACGATGCGACAGATCCATACGCCGAGCGCGATGGTCTTCTCTCCCGGTAGTGCTACGCGGCCGTTTGGTGCCCGGTCTTCTTGTGACCGTATGTTCTCGCGACTACCGCCGTCAGCAGTCAGGTGCAATGGTTACATTCCTGCCGAGTCTTTCCGCAATATCTCAGAACGAACATCCATCTTCTCGTACTCCTACAAGATAAGCCTGTTAAAACTCAGTGAGATGTTAATAATGGAGTGTTTGTCGCCTTAAATGCATTCGTGACTGGCATCAACTCATGACCTTGACTCTCAACGATCATTCTGATAAAGCCTGTACGGTCCAGTAAGAAAAAATTAGTATAAAAGGAAGCAAGTTTAACGCAAACTCAGGCTTATGAATTACAGGAAAATGGAAGAGATAATTTAGAGCTCATTGAATAGGCGTTACAACGTGTTTACAACAAACCTGATTTGCATTGTCATAGTGGCGCTACTTGCGCCTCTCTCATGAGCGACTGGCGCAAATTTTGAGTAGACATCATCTTTCAGACGTAAAAACACGCCTATCAACTTTCGTTTATGTCACAAAATTATTTGTTGGTGTTTAGACTTTTTTCCCGTCAGTCTACTTTACCTTCTGTCCGTGGACAAACTAGAGCCGTGTCGGTATGTTGAGACTACATTCCGTTCTAAACGGTAGACAAACTGTAGTAGAACCTGTCTAAAAAATTACCATATAATCCTGAATGAATACTTATCTATTCTTCACACAACGACCCGAAACGTCGGAAAGAGAATGCACCACATTCTGCGCTAGAGAAAGAAACTGAAATGTAGAAGATGTCCTCTCCATTAGTTGAAACCTTCTTCATCTCTATCGAATGTAACTCAACACTGCATGTGTTATAGTGCAAGTGGAAGATTAGGGAAGGTAAACCATCCGTAGTGGATGTTCACCATCACTAAAATGATCAGTTAGAACTTACCATAAACTGAAAAAAAAACATCCACTTGTGAAGCTGAACCATCTCTGTACTCGGCTAGAGAAAGTGTACAGTTGCATATTATCCACTAGTGGAGGTGGATGGAGATCACGAAGTCGTAATGGTTTATCAGAACTGCCTCACTAAATTCGTTGCCCTCAGGCTACTGAAGTCCAAAACAGCTGCAGAGGTATGATATAACATTATTGATATTTTTACGTTGTTAGGCGCTCCCTCATTATTGCAGTCTGACATTGGTAGAGAGTAAGTAAAATAATGAGCAGTTTAAATGAACTATGGTCCAAGTTTATGACTGTCCACGGTAAACTTACACACAGTCAGAGTCAAGGCAGCGTAGAGCGAGCAAATCGAGACATAGAAAAAATGCTAACTACGTGGATGCAGGAGCACAACACGGCGGAGTGGATCCGTGCATTAAGATTTGAGTAGCTAATGAAGAACAGCGCTGTACAGCTTGGAATTAAAAGATCTCCGTACAAAGCGATGTTTGGCTGCCCTCCTAAACATGCTTTGTCTTCAACAAGCTTACCTCCTGAAGCATTGATGAACTTTCAGTCTGAGGATGACCTTCAAAATATAATTAATCATGTGAGTGTTAGCACAGTAAATCTTCATTGCAACAGTATGGCATACCAACAGCAACAGATGTTGAGAACAGAGAGAAAGAAAGTATTCCTGACAATAATGACTACTTCGTAACTGATATAGACGAGTCAACTCGTGCTATTAAGAAACACAGAACTGAAGGGTACAAGGGCTTAGAAGAACAAGCGGAAAGAATGCGGCAGTATTCAGATCGCTGCTTTCCAACAGTGGAAAAGGGATATACTGTGAGATTTCTAGTTCCCGACCTCGATAGAGAAAGAGGAGACGATAGGTCGATCTTGGGTGTCGTCCTCGAGACAATGACCGATAGCTTCTACCGAATCGGGACGAGAGATGGTGTGCTGAGCCAACTATACGCACGGTAATAAATTGTTTGTTTTTAAATAATTATGGAAGAGACGGTACTATATGCCACTGCGGCTACAACTACAACAATTTTTTTTTAGGTCCCAGTTCAGTACTTGCCCTCTAAGAAGTTCCAGCAGAGAAAATTGCTCCCGTGAGGACAGTTACGACGCCTCAGTCGATAGGAAGCGGCCATGGGTTCTTCAGATGCAACTGCCAGCAAAAATGTCAGACTCTGAGAAGTTTTTGCAAAGACAAAAATGTGTTGTTCAACTCAAAGTGGCATGGTGCACGTCCTTGCTGGAACAAATGAATTTTACATAATATGACTATGTTTCCAAACTACAGGTGATAAATATAACTTTCGAAGTAAGACTGTTTTGTTATTACAGTCATGGTTCACATTCCTTACCTCTTGGCAAAGAAGGTACACATTCACTAGTGGTAGCGCACTATCCCTAGTCAATGTGTATTGTTTGATTGAACTGGAATCAGTAATCCACTTTCAGTAAATGGGCCAGAGAAGGTGCACTATCACCAGTGATGGTATACTTTCCCTGAAATTTCCACTTCCACTGTAACACATCAATCCTAGAGTTGTGAACACGGCATTCCCGGAGATGTCGAACTGGAAAGGCGAAAATAGTTCAGTGCTAAGCTTTGTTCAGTCCTAAGCTGTTGAGGGTTGGTATTACACTATATTCTCGGGAGGTGTTCCATATGCATCTAATTGATGCATTTTTCAGAAAATGCTCAAAAAAGGAAGTTTTTAAAAACAATGAGTTATGCTGTCATCATTAAAAAAACAGAAGGCGTGGAATGACTCATTCGTTTAAGTTAATTTCCTGTATTCGTATAATTTCTCGCTTTATATTTTTGTTGAACCCAAACAGTTTTTAAGCAGTTCTCTTTATTTTTCAAATTTCTGATTTTTAGTATTCTGTGTTACAACGCGGTGACATGATGGCTGGGTGTGAATGGCGGTTCTCCGCCGAAGATGAATGCAGGTGCAGCAGGACACAACAGTTCGTAGATACAAGAACTCTCTGACGCCACTAGTATCGACGGCGAGCGAAGCGAATATGTCGTTCGGCATCTCCCGGTGCTAGCGTTCCCCTGGCAGTGGCCCGCCTGCCCGGCGCAGCTGTTCGTCGGTGAACACCGCAGGCTGCGCTACTCCCAGTGGTTCAGCAGTCGGAAGTCCGTTGGCGGTGCCTCACTGCAGGCGGTAGACTCCCCAATCATTGAGATGCTCAGGCGCCGGAAAGAGGTTCGGAGAGGCGCCAGTCACATCGATAAGGCGCTAAATAACAACGGCTGCACGTGACGCTGTTGCCCAGTTGTTCGACGATGATGGCTGGCCAGGAAGAATTCAAATGTTGTTGCTCGCTACTGACTTCGTGGTAGGCGCTGCGTTTATATGTCGTGTCGAGCGATCTGAAACAGGCACTGTCCGGTGCAGTTCTAGCAATCGACAGGAAAATTTTGGAAATTTGTGGTAAGTTCCTATGGTAGCAAACTTCTGAGGTCAACGGTCCCTAGACTTACACACTATTTTATCTAACTTAAACTAACTTACGCTAAGATCGAAACTCACACCCGTGCTCGAGGGAGAACTCGAACCTTCGACAGGGGGAGCCGCGCCAACCGTGGCAAAGTTCCCCTGACCGGGCGGCTACCCCGCGAGGCGCAATCGAAAGCGCGCATCGATGACACGAAGTCGTCAAAATGGAGAGACTTTTCGAAGGCTAACCTCATGGCATTGACACCCATAAGGGTGTGTCACAACCGTCTTGTTAGTGCTGATCAAGCAGAAACGCCATTTTTTTTTTTTTCGTCGTGGAATATTCGTTCCGATAGGTGACGACGCCACATGTTGACATCAAAGTGGCGTCTGAGAGAGAGCTGTCATGGTATTTCTTTTGGCAGAGAACCAGAGCATCACAGGTATTCATAGGCATTTGCAGAATGTCTGCGGTGATCTGGCAGTGAACATAAGCATGGTCAATCGCTAGGGATGCGTCTGTCATCATCGCAGTAGTTCGCACAATCCTGTTCTATCACCAGTGTGCCGGCCGGCCGGCCGCACACTGCTGTTGACTCCTCCAATGTTGGATCGACGGGTCCCAATCAAACACCTCGATTTACAACTGAACGTCACTGTTGGTAATACTGACACACTCATCCACCATTTGGGGTACTGAAAGGTGTGTGTCTGCTTGGTTTCTCTCTGCATAACAGAAGACCCTCAAGAGCAACGAAGGACCATCTGTGAGGAATTTCGTGCTGATCGTCACAAGTTTTTGTCGAACAAGGAATCAGCCGATAGAACAGGGGTTCATCACTTCGAACCGGAAACAAAACGTCAATCCGTAGACTGGCGCCACACTATCTCTACTCTGTACAAAAAGTGCAAAGCAGTACCGTCAGCCGGTAGTCAGGGTGACGGTCCTCTGAAAATTTGCTTATTCTCCAGAATGATATTTTCACTCTGCAGCGGAGTGTGCGCTGATATGACACTTCGTGGCAGATTAAAACTGTGTGCCGGACCGAGCCTCGAACTCGGGACCTTTGCCTTTCGCGGACAAGTGCTCTATCAACTGAGCTACCCAAGCACGACTCACGCCCCCTCCTCACAGCTTTACTTCTGCCAGTACCTCGTCTCCTACCTTCCAAACTTTACAGAAGCTCTCCTGCGAACCTTATTCTGTTTGATTTTCTCCCTCATGGTGCAACGGTCAATTCTGAAGTGTGCTACCCTCAGGAAATTGAACGAAACTTCAGTGTGTTTGTCGTCACAAAGACGCACACGAACTGCTCCTTATCTGTGGCAACGCAAAGTGTCACGCAGGTCTGTGCACCTCACGAAACCTCATATGACTCCTCTTCTTCATCTATCCGATTGTACGGATCTCGCACCTACCGATCTGTTAGGCCCAATGAAAGACGCATTCCGTGTGAAGCAGTACGTGGATAATGGGGAGGTTATTGATGCAGCAGGATGTTGGCTCCGATGTCGACCAGCAGAATGGTGCCATGTGGGCATACAGGCACTCCCTGTGAGATGGAGTAAGACATCGTATTGAACGGTGATTAAGTTGGAAAATAGGGTTTTGCAGCTAAAATAGTGGGGAATAATATGGTGTATTGGGATAAAACCACCTGGCTTGCAGAAAAAAATGTGTTGCATTACTTATTGAGCGCTCCTCGTATTCTATCTTTACTTTGTAACTCGTCGAGTTTAATCGTATACAAGTGAAACTTAGGACCTTTAACTGAAAAAATATGGCGTCCATGATTACATTAATAAAATAAAAAAGTACATAAAAAAGTACTCTGCTTGCTATGGTTAAATATGCTTGCATTTTACGTATGAAAGTTCAGACTCGCCTGTTAATTACATCACAACAGGCAAATTTCAGAATCGTACCTCCTTTTACATACATTTCTGTGTACGCCCATGGTTGCTTGTATGTGATGCAGTGTATCAGTGGCGTATCATGGGCCCCAATTCTGGGGAGCCCAGGAAACAAATTGGAAAATCCTCTTTCCTGCCCTTTTAATATGCGCATACCTAGGTTTCGTAACGATTACTACTACTACTAGTTCTACTACTACTACTAAGACGACGACGACTACCACTACTACTACTACTGCTAATAATTTTGACACTTTTATTTACAAACGAACTCGTATATAGGGCATTTGAGCGTTCTTACTTGTAAAACAAGTTAACTCGATGACTCTTCTTCTCCAGAATCTTTCGATGACATCGTTTACCACATATCTCGGCTTTCAGGTATTCGTAGCATTGGTTTTTCAAGAGCTGATAAGTGATCCTGGGCCATACTGTTCCTCAAATGCGTTTTTACACGTCTAAGACAAGAAAAACTCCTTTCATCTGAAACACTTGTTGCACGAATGTTAGCAATTTGACAAAATAGTTTGAAATCTTCTGGAAACATTTGGTCCGTTTCTCGATCATAGTTTTGTAACGTCTCCCGAACTGACAGAATGAAATGTCCATGCTGTATTCATGTGTTGTTCAGGTTGTAAGGGGTTCTCCACCCTGCTGGAGCAAATGTAATCTCGATTTATTGCTCACTTGCTAGAACGACAACTCACAGGCGCTGCCTGAGACATAAAATATCTTTGCCCCCGTCAAAAGAGAGCTGCAATAGAGCCGCAGGTCAGAGCAGTTCTCTTTTCACAGGGGCAAAGATGTTTTATGTCTCAGGTAGCGCCTGCGAGTTGTCGTTCTAGCAAGTGAGCAATAAATCTAGATTACATTTGCTCCAGAAGGGTGGTAAACCCCTTATAAGGTTGTGAATTAGTCGAGCGTTTCGTGGAATTTAAAACCTCGATAAATTTATCTTCATTTCTTAAGTTTTTCATGTAAACCATGCATTCTGAGACAGCATTGTTGCAGAACTATCCATCACTGGGTTTTTCCACGAAAAATGTTGAAAAACAGTTCAGTCTTCAAAAACATTCTTTGAAAACCTGAGAGAAGGAAAACAGAATCAAAGTGTAGGAAGCTACTTTTGAAACGAAACACATCTCTTGGAGACATCGCATTAGAGTTTGGACTGTCAATAATTTCATTTAAAATGTCATTTAGCCCCCAAAGGTTTTCATGAATGGCAGATATTATTCTGCCGTCACATTTCATCTAGTTTCACTTTTCGAAAGAATACGTTTACCATCAATAACGTGGAGAACTACTGTGCGTTTGGAAGACAGGAGAAAGAAAGCAGCAACATCTTGAAGCGTGGAGAATAAATCGGTACTGGTGTTATACAAGAACAGTTCTGCTGCAAAACTAAATCAAAACGATGTGCAAAACAATGAGTAAAAAAGCCTTAGTTTGCAGGCCATTTAATTTTCCATATTCATTGCACGCGGGACAGCTAACGTGAGAGAAACCCAGAGAGGCGGCACCCCAACTGCTGGCCTCTCGTGCCACCTCTGATCAGCCACCGCTTCAGTGCCTCACAGTAACACGAAACGAGCGAAGTCAAGGTTCATCGGAGAGACGAGAGGCGCGTTGCCGCGGTCAGTAATTGATCCTCAGCGTATGTGGGGACGAGGTGTCCGCCCGTGCGTGCCGGCGCTGGTGTCTGGAGGGAGAGCAGAGCCCACTGCTGCCGGTGGCCAGTGTCTGCGGCCGCAGTGCTCGGTTAATAAGCGCCTTGCGCTAATTGGACACCACGCTCCGGCTCTGCACTTACACGGCTTGCTCTGGAGCGCTCGCCGCCACCTGTGGGTCCTTCAGCAAACACTTTCCTTCCTAAAATGTAAATAACAATAATATTTAAGAAAGACAATAGTAGTAATCCACTAAATAACTGGCCCTCATCATTAACTTCGACATGCTGTAGCATTTTGGAACATATAGTGTGTTCGAACATTGTGAATTACTTCGAAGAGAACTGTCTATTGATACACAGTCAACATGGACTTAGACAACATATTTCTTGTGAAACAAAACTAGCTGTTTACGCAATCAGAGTGTTGAGTGCTATTGACAAGGGATTTCAAATTTATTCTATATTTTTCGATTCCAGAAGCTTTTGACACTCTACCTCACAAGCGGCTTGTAATTAAATTGCGTGCTTACGGAATATCGTCTCAGTTATAATACTGGATTCGTGATTTCCTGTCAGAGGAACCACAGTTCATAGTGACTGGTGGAAAGTCGCCGAGTAAAACAGAAGTGATTCCTGGCGTTCCGCTAGGTAGTGTTGTAGGCCCTCTGCTGTTCCTTATCTATATAAACGACTTAGGAGACAATCTGAGCAGACATCTTTGGTTGCTGGCAGATGATGTTGTGGTTTATCGCGTAGTAAAGTTATCAGAAGATCCAGGCAAATTGCAAAACTAGTTAGAAAAGATATCTCTATGGTGCGAAAATTGGCTTTTGACTCTAAATAATCAAAAGTGTGAAGTCATCCACTTAAATTGGAGAGAACACATAGAAAATGTTGTGGGGAGGCGAACCACATACTGTGATTTATTGGCAGAATACTTAGAAGATGCAACAGATCTGCTGAAGAGACTGCTTACACTACCCTTGTCCGTCTCTTTTGGCGAAGTGCTGCGCGGTGTGGGATCCTTACCAGATACGATTAATGGAGGACATCGACAAACTTTCAAGAAGAGCAGCACGTCCTGTATTATCGAGAAATACATGACGGAGTGTCACGGACATGATACAGGATTTGGGGTGAACTTGATTCAAACAAAAGCGTTTCTCGTTGCGGCGGAATCTTCTCACCAAATTTCAATCACCAACTTTCTCCTCCCACTGCTAAAATATTTTGCTGTCGACTACCTACATACGGAGAGAATATCATTACAATAAGACAAAGGAAATCACAGCTCGCAAGGAAAGATATAGGCGTTCGTTTATTCGCACGCTATTCGAAAGTGGAATAATAGAGAATTATTGTTAAGCTGGTTCGATGAACCCGCTGCCAGGCACTTAACTGTGATTTGCAGAGTATCCAATAAATGTAAATGAACTCTTCCAGAGACCAATGAAATGTGAGGAATCTGATGCACCAAGTAAGGAATTTGAAAAAAAAATTGAAGAGACAGGAAGATTATAGTTTAACATCCCGTCAACAATGGCCTCATTAGAGATGGAGCACAAGCTCGGATTACAAGAGGAAATCGACCCGAATGCGAGTCCAGTGTGTTAATCACTGCGCCCTTATGCTTGGAGAGGAATGTGATGTACCGAGAACGATGTGATGAGGAATGATTTCCTCTGGAATTACTCTTCTGTCTTATTACGTCGTGGACAGTCGAGTCTTAATTTACTTCTCGGTTTTCTACGTTAGAAATGAACTTTTTTCCGACATAGTGTCGATAGATGAAAATTTTCTTCACTTTCTCCAGTTCATGTATTCCGTCGCTGAGGAGCGATCCTGTAAGGTTTGTAGACAATCTATCTGCAGGAACCACAACATTTTCATTTTGATTTAAACGCTCAAATAGCACAAATGTCTTTACATGTGGTGGTGTGTGGAAGTCAGAGGACACCAAATCTCACGAACTTGACAGATTTTCCTACAAGTTAAACTACTAACTCCTCGTCCTCACATAATACCGTCGGTAGGTTCATTGCCTGATTTCCTTCTTTAGGAATCAGTACCTCTACTAAGTAACGTGCGGTTATAATTAAAGTGCACCTACTCAGGGGATCCACTGTGGGCTGTAATTATCATATGACAGTGAAACTCCATAAATATGCTATATACGTAAATGCAGAATCAACTTACGCTGAAAAAAATAGATGTTAAGTCCCATAGTGCTCAGAGCCATTTGAGCCATTTTTTTGAAAAAATTAGATCCAATTTTGGCCACCGGGTGCTGTTCCGTGCCGGCCGGTGTGGCCTAGCGGGTCTAGGCGCTTCCGTCTGAAACCGCGTGAGCGCTACGGTCGCAGGTTCGAGTCCTGCCTCGGGCATGGATGTGTGTGATGTCCTTAAGTTGGTTAGGTTTAAGTAGTTCTAAGTTCTAGGGGGCTGATGACCTCATATGTTAAGTCTCATAGTGCTCAGAGCCATTTGAGCCGTTTGATTTTGCTGTTCCGTTGCCGAACAGGATATCGTCGACATCTCTAGTGCTCATACTGAACAAATTGTGAAGCGGCAGTTAATAACAAACTCTGCTTTATGCCTTTCTCGCCTGTTGGACTTACCTGCCCACGTCCCGTTCCTAATCCACTACATATGGAAACATTTCTATACATCTTTCCCGCATTCACAGAGCCAGATTTGCAGCTGATGGCCGAAACTGGAAATTTTTTTCAGTGTAAATCGAATTTGGAATAACGCATTTCAATATCTTCTACGAAGTTTCGCTGCCATACGATAATTAAAGCCCACACTGTACCTTTATGATTAGCCGCACTTTAATTATAACCACCCGGTATTTTTAGAAGCATTCGGCCCAGTAACATACCTATTCGTTACAGTATAAACAACAGTCACATACTGACCATCCATAACGGGAAATAAAATAGCTTTTTCCCTTATTTAGTGTGGGCCATCACTCCGTCCATTGATTTGATTGCTATTTATTCGAGTGATATGTTCAACTCGTGTCTCATATACAAAAAGAAGTCATCACACTAAATCAGGTAAATTCTTTTTAAAGTGGTTCGAACATAGATGGTTTGTCAGTCTTTGCATTTGGTTTCTGTCAGCATTTAACAAATTCGTCCCGCATCTTGCGCGAAGATTTCTTGCACTTAATTCTTCGGGTAAATGTACTGTACTCTTTCTTCAGCATTGCCTTCGATATCACCAAGTTCATACATCTTCATTTGTCCAGCGACCAGTACACAATGGATAGTTTGTTAATGCTTATATCCATAGCCGCTGTTTCGGGATACCCTGCACACAGACCATCCCCATACAAGCACGACCATTACCGAATTCTGCTATTCATTGCTGAAAGTGAAAACATTCGAAAAGTTATTGTACATGTATGTTGACTGCATCTCTCAGTCGGAAGATGAAAAGCTGTCCTTATCTTAACACACGTACCATGTACAACACAAAACTCGTAAGTGACTTACCTACGATTTATCTGAGCTATAACAAGGAATACTCGCTTGATGTAGGACTTCTGGGAAAAGGGGAGTTACCTCAGTGTTTGGGAACATTAGAGTTTGTGAACTGTCTTTGTCTCTGTGATCAAACTGATTCGTCAGTGAAGTAATGACGGCAATAGCACTAGCATCCTTCACAACCCTACTACGCTTGGAACTAGGACTGTTGATATTTTTAAAAATATCGCGAATCCCATATATTGATATTTTAAAAAATCATTATCAGCTCTAGATATATGGACAGAAAAAAATCGATGTACTGGCCTGTAAAAATATCGGCTGCACTGCTAAAAACGATAACTGCATGTAAGTGGCACAGTAAAAGGTGTCCGATGGCTCCATCGTTCTGTTTCGTCAGATATCGTATTTTGCCCTGTTTTCTTTTTTCGTAGTGTCAAAATTGGGGGTGAAGTTAAATGTTGCAGTTTTACCGGTAGCGCTGGGCAGGCCGGTTAAATCAGCATTTCCCCTCACACGTGTCCGTCCACCGCATAGACCAGTGTTGTCATTTAGATTTTTGTTCATCATTTCTAGAAACTGTTTTTGAAGAAGAAATAGCACATCAGTTGCATTTCAAATTGGTTTGTAACGCAGTTGTTTTGCTATTTCTTCACATCGGAAATCTTGTTATTCCATTCACACAACCCCCCCTCCAGTGTAATCAGACTTCCTCTTTAGTGCCACCTATTCTTGCTTCACACAGGCAAAGAGGAAGACAGGATGTGATAAAGGTTCAAAAAGTAGTAAGACTCCTTCACACAGTGAAAGTAAAATTAGGTTCTACTACAATTTCATAAGAACGACTTCAAATATTTGCCGAAAATTGCGTAAAAATATAATGCAAAATAATTTTATCAACAGCCCTGCTTGTAACTACGAGGTACATGGTGTTTGCCACCATGCAAATTACTGTGGATGATCGGGAATAGATCTTCCACCTGTACTAATGAGGCTCAGGCATTATTAGAGAACTTATCAACAGCTTTTTTACTGTGACGATATATATTTAGAAGTACTGCTTCATTATCAGGGCGTCAGTTGTTGCGTAACGACCTTCTTTGCGATGCCAACACGTCAAAAACACATGTGGGAGTTGTACCTGGTGCTAAGAATAGTATTCCATAGTTTGAAAGGTGGTAGCACAGACGAAAACAAGACAGAGATGACCAGTTAACACGGCACTAAAATACATACTTTAAGATCTATGAGCACTGGTCCGTTACTGTCAAATTCATTTCTTCTGCTGGAAGCTCTTTGCTACTAAAAACGACCTATAGAACGCAGTAAACAAATGACGACACCTTCCTCTGTTATTGTCCGTGGATACAGCGTGCAGTGAACACCTGTTAGTGTTGTTACTGTAAACCGTATTCTCAATGCTAAATCAGTACAGAGGATACATTAATTCTAATGGAACCAGTTTGTGTTGCGATAAGTTTGTGGAATGCTTTTACATTGTAGTTTTATCTTTGCATTTATCAGCATTACAGAAGCTTATTATTCCACATGGTAAGTGGTAGACATGATCTTCCGTTATGGTCGGGTAAATGGGAGCAATCGTCGAGACGGCGTCCTGTATGTCTGTGTTCCGCTGTTTCACACTAACAGAATAATGTGTTCTCAGTTTTCTACTTATGTATTTACTGTATTTGTAGGTCGATCGTAATAGCAAAGAGCTTGTAGTAGAAAAGTGTATTTCACAGTAGGGAAGATGAACAAGTGCTCATAGCTTTTAAGCTTGTGATAATGTTTTGACGTCAAACCTCACAATAAAAAAGAAATATAATGTGAATATTACAGAAGTATCATCTAAGAAATAACTCAGTGGACAGTTTTTTTGTAAATTTCCGTACAACAGACTGAAATGTGAATATGTTGTAACGTATACAATAATTTTTGAAATGCCTTTTCTGTTATTATGTGAAACTATTAAATACTAAAGAAATATCATAAAAATGATTTCAATTTTAGAGCCCGTGATTATTGAATATTTTTTGTTGTTTTGGTCCACAACACCACCTCTGTAGGACTCTTGCTCGCAAATTTTGCTGATTTCTTTTGTATATGTCATTACAATGAATCAACGTCCTCCTACACTGTGTGATAAGAAAATCCCAACACCCCTAAAAGCAAACGTTTTTTCATATTAGGTGAATTGCGCTGCCACCTACTGCCAGGTACTCCATATCAGCGACCTCTGTAATCATTAGACATCGTCAGGGAGCAGAATGGGGCGCTCCGCGGAACTGCCAGCGTACGTAGTGCCGGTGATGTTATGGTGTGGTCGTGTTTCTCGTGGAGGGGGCTTGCACCCCTTGTTGTTTTGCGTGGCACTATCACAGCACAGTCCTGCATCGATGTTTTAAGCACCTTCTTGCTTCCCACTGTTGAAAAGCTATTCGGGGATATTGACTGCATCTTTCAAAACAATCGAGCACCTGTTCACAATGCACGGACTGTGACGGAGTGGTTATACGACAATAACGTCCCTGTAATGGACTGGCCTGCACGGAGTCCTGACCTGAATCCTATAGAACACCTTTGTAATGTTTTGGAATGCTGACTTCTTGCCAGGCCTCACCGACCGACATCAATACCTATCCTCAGTGCAGCACTCCGTGAATAATGGGCTGCCATTTCCCAATAAATCTTTCAGCACCTGATTGAATGTATGCCTGCGACAGTGGAAACTGTCATCAAGGCTATGGGTGGGCCAACACCATACTGAATCCCAGCATTACCGACAGAGGGCGCCACGAACATGTAAGTCATTTTCAGCCAGGTGTCCGGATACTTTTGATCACATAGTTTATGTTTACCCCATTGTATCAACATACACTGTTTGCAAAGATGACACTATACGTTTGAAAGAACTTCACAAATACGAGTGTCATTTCAGTAGTACAAAGATGATAAATAGCTTCCATGTTATAAGACACCATTTAACCTTGAAACATTCGGTTACTTACATAATGTGCAGAAAGATAATACGTAACATCATCGGTATTTGCCATTGGTAGAAACTGAACATCAACATTAGTATTGCAGGTTACAAAATACAAGTTAATTACTTTATAAGCATGTTGCTTTCACACAGGATTAAATATTAGTACATTGTGCAGGAAAACAGTATGCAACCTTTCTTACAATATTTTATAACAATTTATTAATATTATACATTAACAGAGTCATGGGTGTAAGCAGATTAGATAGTATGAGGTAAGTGACTGGAAGCAAAAAGGAAAAGTTGGAAGAGCAACAGATCTGTTGAGAACTATAAAAAGTATCTTCGCTATTAGCTATAGTGTGTGTGTGTTTTTCTTTCTTTTTTAGTGAATGTTCTTAGGACTCTACTGAATTCATTTTTATTTTTTCATACAAGATGGATGGGGGTGTGGTATGAGATATTTTTTTAAATTTCTGGAGTTTCTATAACATGTTGTCTGAAGTCTTTGAGCAGAACGTGTAGCACCTTTAAGTTTGCTTCTCTGTTGTCACTTCTGCAGCCTGTTTTCGGAATTATTAAGGGAAAAAAATTAAAAATTAAATTATGGTGTGTAACATGTAAGTTATTTAGAATCTATTTATAACTAAAAATTCATCAAAATTGTGATGTTATTTGGAACTTGTAGCGTCCTTCTTCAAAATTAAGCATGTCGATATAAATATGTAGGCAACATACAGAATTTACATCATTTTGATGTATACGAAACATATCACCAAAATTTGCAAATGTAATATAAGTTTAACAAATTGCTACACATATTTTTCAGCAATAATTCGCAGCTTACGATTAAGACTGCACTATAGCTCCCGCAGACACGCATTTATGACGTGTTAATATCGTGAACATCGTTTCATAACAAGTGAAGCCCTGAGAATGAAGCTGTGAGTTCGAAATGCATAATGGAGAAGTAAAAGTGCTATTTATAAGACGTTAGATGGACGTTTTATTAAGTGTTCCAGTCGCTTCAATTTCTTGGGTTTGCCAAGAGTAGCCAGAATGCCCGCAGGGTTTTCCGTCTGGCATTGCAGTGCTCTTACCTGTTAATGACTTATCTCGTCTCTCTGTATTGATTCTCTAGAAATGGAAGATAATCGCCGCCACTACGTATTTGTTGGCTTAAAATGAGGATAAATGGGCCTGAGTTCATCCTCTCGTTGGTTTCTCTTCTACAACTAATGAACCACGTGTAACACATTGCTGCTAATACCACCTGATTGCTGGCAGTCTTCGCCTTTGATGATGCCCTTCTTTATTGTAAATCATACTGGAAAATGTGAGACGGATTTTAAATTCCCGGTTTATTTCAGGATTCTTTCGAAATTAATAGTAGGAATTGTCTTCATGGTTTTCTGAGATGAGCCAGTGCTGATCAAAAGAGATGCTGAAGGGCGCAGTGTGTACAGGTAACCACTCCTTTATTTTTCGATGAACTACCAACCAACAATCAGCGGAACTGCGCAACAACAGGATGTCCCCAGAACTCCAAGCCGAGTTATGCCGGTATTTACGACTAACATAGCTCCGTTTTTCTCTGTGCTATATGTTGGTATTAACTCTCCAATTAGCTTATGGAGAACGCTCAGTGATTCTCTGTTTAGTGTCACATCCTCCGACTGACTAATATCAAACATTAACCTATTCCTCGTTCGACACCCTGAGGAATATACCAGATAACCAAGGGAAGTTCAAAAAGCCTAATATTTTATATATTATTTAATGTGGCGCAACATGGTTTTCCACGAGTGATAGTCAAACAACACAAATATATTTCCACTTCTTGTAACATTTTGTACTATCTGTACAATGGAGCAAAGCAGAGCAAAGCAGAGCATTATAACGATCGTTAATATTTATGGTGAAATGATTTATAGAAATAATTGGGATACACGCTACGAATACATGTGGTGCCACAGTCATTTGACAACGTAAAGTTGTAGCCTTATTGTGTGATATTTAGGTGACAGGCAGATAAAGTTGCACTGCAGAGATAACCTTTACCTTCGAGTTTAACGTATATCTAGATATTTTTTCTAAACTGTTTCTGTTCAAACATTGGCAAGTGTACGGCGGTATGCCTGTTTTCACCTGTTCCGAAAAAAGCTACAGAACACAAGCTTGGACTGATAAGGATAGAGAAAAGAGTCGCGCATGCCCTTTTCAACGGAAACATCCCTACTCTTGCCTTAAGAAACTCAAATGTGGGTTGCCGCACGGGGTTCTGAGCCCCCGTTCCCCCAGTGCGTTTCCAGTGCCTTACGATTGGGCCACTTACTTTGGCCTATTGTTACGGAATGCTGTTAAAATAGTCCAACATTCCATAAAATATACGTCGCCAATTCAAAGTGGTAGAAGTCTCCTAAAAATAATGACCTTCTGTAGATCCTTTTAGTTCTGAATACGTTGATCATTTGGTTATTGTCAGTTGCAACTTTGACCTTTATCTCGTGAATGATGTCCCACGGCTGTACGGTGCAGCAGTAAAGTCACTCTTTGGTAACAGCCAATGAGACACTTTCTCAATAAAATTTGCGAATATTTTGTACCAACTATCAATATAAGAATATAGTTTCAGTTGTTATCAAAGCGTAAATATGAGATACTTTCCACAGTGAATTATGTGTGTGCCTGAGACAAGATTTACTTTCGGTGCTCATTAGCTCCACTATATAGTTTCAATTTTCCGCTGTCTTATTTTTCTTTTAATGTTTTCTGAGACGAGTCGAACGCTCGCTCAAACACGACTCAAGTATCCGCACTCAAATGAACTCAGAGACTCATTTTCTGCTAATTTGTTGCAACCAAATGCTGCTTTGAAAAATCTAAATACCCAGACTTTCATTTTAAATAAGAAATAGGAGGGACAGCAGAGTTAGATTAAGTAATTTCAATGGAACTCCGTAGTTAACGTGCACTGGGAACTCTTCTCTTCCTAGAGCACAGAGCTTACACCCTCTTCGTCAAGTAATAACTTCAAACAAAATATTTAGAAATACTGTTCTGATTGTCATACCCAATAGAAACTGAAAGAGAAAGGGAAAGTTCACTCTCGGCCGCGCACTTGTTGCTATGCAAATACATGCAGTGTGGCCTCATTGACTGTAGTTATAAATTCACAGCAAAGCGTATTTACGATATTTACTTCCGTGAAAAATGAAATTAAAAAATATATAATATATGGAATGCACAGTTATTAATTGTCAAAAATGTCATACATTCTGCAAAGGTATTGCCCGCAGGACGAAAACCATTTTACAGTTAGCACAAATGACGAAGCTCCGAGCCGTGATTAACAGCACATCAACAACCACGGCTAATATCTGAAATTCAAGTGAAGAAGTTTTTAAAAAGAAGGAATAAATATTGGCATCGTCGATCAATCATCGCAGCTCACGTTACTTTGAAACATTCGTAACCAAACCCAACAGTTCGTAGTTATCCAAAGAGCTGTCAGTTTCTGGCTTCGCGCCGCTAGTGCCAGATGGTGTTGTTGGCAGGGCGGAACACTGTTCACGAAAAGCTGATGTTGGGGCTCCGACGCACGGTTTTGCCAATCGGCCCGGTGCAAAGCAAGGGATTTCGTTCAGGAACAAGGCCGCATATTGTTCCCCGGGTCGGATGCGCGAGCACGGTCCCAGCTGGCGTGGTAATCGGCTTAACCTAGACGCCCCGAGCGCCTGCCGAACGGACCAGCCAGAAACGCACAATCGAGTTGCCCGGGCACGAACGCGAACTGGTGAAGTGCCTTCGCTCTTCCGAAAGTAAGGTTAAGGTATAAGAATATCGGACATCTCAAATTAAAGCTTCGCCGGCCTTCTGGCAACAGATTTAAAGTCTGGAATACGACGGTAGGTTCGTCAGTAGATACTATGATAATTATTCAGTAACTGCAATACGCGCGGATTTCGCATGACGTAGTACTTTGAGCTGAAAGTTAAAAAGTAGCAGTCCATATCACTAGCATCGTTTGAAAATGTAATTAGCATGACTTTTGATACTGGGCTGCTCTACTGCAGAAATGATGTTGAATCTGAAAAAGTAGTTTCAGTCACACATGAATGTTATTTTGCTTCGGTTTGCTTTGACCATTTCATTGAAGTCTCACACCTGCATTTTGAAGAGTGGATAACTGTGTAACACTGTCAGGTCAATAGAAAAAATTTGTTATTCAGATAGCCTAATTAATTTAAGCAGAGGGAAATACAGCGAGAAGTCACGACATTGAAATACTTGTGTTTTGGTCCCATTATATTAGTATTTCGTTTCTTAACGTTAGCAAAGTTCTTCATTTAGACATGTGAATATCTGACCAGTCAAGCGTATCTCGCGGTAAGAAACGGTGTTTTTCTTACGAATGGCTCATACCACTGGCTTTTTTTTTAATTGGGAAGGTGGGATGAGTGATTCATATTCTAGCCACATTTCCACATTTTCGTACGGTTCTGAGTGTTCGAGGTTACGCACTTCTCTCGTACGTCGATTTCAGGAACCGGTAAGCTTATGGCCAGTGTTTTCTGGGATTCAGAAGAACATTCTTGTTATTGGTTATCTTGCAGAGGGCAAAACAGTAAACGAAAATTGCTACAAAAGTCTTCTGGACCAAGTGGAGAAAAAAGTACGTGTGAAACGACTTGCACTACAAAAGCAAGATAAGTGATCAAAGTAAAGATCCGTCTATAAATGTGTTCTAACTGTGGGAAAACAGAGATCTGATGGTCGAACTGCTATCTTGTTCACCAGTTTTGACACCTTCCTGCGTTCTGTATAGCTAAAAACTTTATTGCTGGTAATCGTTTTGAATCCAGTTAATAGTAATATCAGTAGTGTTTCAATGTAAAAATTGACATATTGCCTATTTACGTACTGGAAATTCCTCAGTCAGTGGTTCCACAACAAATTTTGTTGTTATTCTACATTGCACATATTTCTTATGTCATATAGGTTTCAGTTCCACAGAAGCATCTTCAATGTGTATAAATAAAAATAACATTAGAAATATACGGATTCGAGACGAACAATAAAATTTATATTTGGGAGATTCTAGCATTCGTTCCAGTATAGTAGTCTAGGTATCTAATATATTTACTGGAAACATTATGACCAATGTGCACTGATCTAAAACAGCTGAAGTTCGATAAAAAATATATATATATATATTGACGTGAAGAACATGGTGCTCATAATTCTCTCCATCGCTAGAGAAATATTGCCGAATTGGTATTTTTAGAAGCCAGACCAATACTTAGTCCCCCAGTATTTTTCACTGCTAAAAGAAGACTTCCAGCAATTCTATTGCAATTAATGTTTTTAGTCTACCACTTCCATGTGCTTACTTTTACATTTTGGCATATCATACTGTGCTTTAAACAGAATCACACAAATGTTATTTTACATTAGATTTAGAAGTTAAATCTGTCCATGGCTGTCCTAAATGACTTACATTTAATGACTGTTTTACCATAATGCTCTAAAGGCACTATAAGGGCCACAAAAACAAGGTGCAGGTAACCGAAGTACGATCCGTACAGACGACACACAAGGAAACAGACATCCACGTGGTGAATCAACTATTCCACTATACTTGGTCTTCTCTAAGCAAAACGATACGTACGCTGTTTACGACAGAAATTAGAAAAGTCCTCTACAGTACTTCTTCACATTTTAGGTAGTGGCGCACGCTAGACTGACACGGTTAAGGCTTCCGAACAATTCACTGCATCTTTTTATTTGTAGATTTTTATCTCCATAGAATTTTCCTCACTGTATCAGATTCCGCACGAAATGGTTCTATTTTACTGCCCTAGGATATGCCATGTCCCTTTTCCAGCTTTCTGTGTTTTCTCTCTGTTCTCTTTAAACTCAGAACTCCTAAGGTTTTTCAACTTTTGTTCCTCATACCTTCAACAGCTGTTCATTTTAGTTTGTTTTCATCACCTTGTATCTGGGTCAACGCTGAACTCACTTTATTTCGGTAATGTGCTTGCATAGTTGTCACGACGTCGGAACATCAGAAGCAGACTGAGGAGCATCTGCCAATCTTAATCACCCAAAAGTACCTATCACATTTACTGTTTGTTGCAGCATACCTTTGAACGTGTACTTGAATTTGTAATTGATTTTCAGGCATTGATTTTCCCCTTTAATCTCTTTAATGCTTCATGGAAATCATTAATCTGGGGGTTAAATAGTACTTTCTCACGATCGATCTTGACTGACATGAGCGCTGAACTCACCAGAGTTTCTGAGTCGGCACACAGCCTCTTCCATTAAGGGCGTATAAAAATCAACCAAGTACCAACTGGCTAACATCGTATCTCTGGAGCAAGGCTAGCCATTATGTTTTTGCAGCACCCATGAGAGAAAGTTCAGATACAGATCTGGAGACAATTCTTTGGGAACCTTGTCTAGAACAGACAAATCCTGTCAGCTGTTTTTCGCCGGAGTTAGGCGGACGAACTCAGTTGGTAGGAAAGAACGGGGACGTAAAATTTTACCTCAACATTCAGATAATGAAGAAATGAGAGTCTATTTGTGTCATTGTCTCGTACGGAAGGATCCATTCAGTTGCCAATTCTGTAACACCTTCCGGTAGTAAACATTCCAATTTCGCCAGAACTTTTGGGAATACTGCTACTATTTAAATGCCTAGCATGTTCTCAATCCGCTTGCAGCCCAGTCCGTTTCACAGACCTATGTAAGAAAATCAATCACATACAGCTTATGGCATCATCGATCACTTCCAGAGTTACGTTTCAATACACCGTTCAAGACCAGAGCACGCAATACTATTTTGTAACCCTATCGTCGCAGCGACTGGTGTGTGTACAAACTGCACCTTATTCAAGGATCGCAGTCTTTAACATAATAAGAGATAAGTTTAAAATATTTCATCATTTTTTCATTAACGTTCTATACAATTTTTAGGATTTCATACCTCAGTCGGTAAACACGGGATCCTTATAGAATGTTCAAATGTGTGTGAATTTCTAAATAACCAAACTGCTTAGGTCATCGTTCCCTAGACATTCACGCTACTTAAACTAACGTAAACTAACTTATGCTAAGAACAACCCACACCCAGCCCGAGGGAGGACTCGAACCTCTGGCGGGAGGGTCCGCGCAGTCCGTGACATGATGCTTCAAACCGCGCGGCCACTCCGCGCGGCGATCCTTATAGAATCGCTTTGTTGTCCGTCTGGGAAGACCCCTTTTTCTCAGGAAGAGGTATCAAGTTGAAATTTATGTCAAATACCCTGACCTACGGGCCTTCTTCTGGGTAAAAAAAAAATATAGCTTCTACGTCAGTGCAATGCTTCTTAAGTCACACATTCTGATACTGGAAAACCAACTCGCCAAAACCTATAGATGAACTCTCTGTAGACGTAATTTTGTATGGATCCCTCAAGGCGCGGGTCGTACTCGCGTTTGTCCGGTTTTTAAATAACCCAAGATGCTTTTATGCAAATTACTTTCACTAGGGTCTTTTTCCAGACGACAGTGAGGGATACCCACAGTGGCCCGTAACTCACATTTCCTGCGTGTGGGACGACTTTTACTGGAAAGATGATTCCGTTAGCTTTTTGTCCAGTTGTTTGCTACTGTCTGCCACAAATCTTCAAATGTACACTTCTCTACGTCCTATGTCTACGGTTACATCATCAGATATAATTGCAGAGGACTGGTTTCTTCATCTGTGACAGTTCTGATCCTGATTTTTCTTGCTACGGCCATCTTATTTTATCACGTGTCTATCGTAGAAAAATTACTAAAATTGTCATATGGGGTTTCGTATTACTCTCACCTTTGGCTGAACATCAATACATTCAGCTTTTGCTTTGTTAAACAGTAATCTAACGACACGGCTGAAAATCTGTACCACTCAGTTCAACAGTTCTTTAACTGTTCTATGCCTCTGGCGGAATTTCCTACCTCTTTATTCAGTGCATCTCTTATAAAGCATTATTAAACTACTCAAGATGTGTTGTTGCTGTGGTTTTCAGTCCAGAGACTGGTTTGATGCAGCCCTACATGCTACTCTATCCTGTGCAAGTTTCTTCATCTCCAAGTACCTTCTGCAACCTACAGGCCGGCCGGAGTGGCCGAGCGGTTCTAGGCGCCACAGCCTGGAACCGCGCCCCCGCTACGGTCGCAGGTTCGAATCCTGCCTCGGACATGGTTGTGTGTGATGTTCTTAGGTTAGTTAGGTTTAAGTAGTTCTAAGTTCTAGGGAACTGATGACCTCAGCAGTTAAGTCCCATAGTGCTCAGAGCCATTTGAATTTATTTTGGACCTACATCCTTCTGAATCTGCTTAGTGTATTGATCTCTTGGTCTCCCTCTATAGTTTTTACTCTCCACCCCTCCATTACTAAATTTGTGATCCCTTGATGCCCCAGAACATGTCCTATCAACCGATCCCTTCTTCTAGTCAAGTTGTGCCAAAAAATTCCTCTTCTCCGCAATTCTATTCAGTACCTCCTCGTTAGTCACGTGATCTACCCAACTAATGTACAGCATTCTTCTGTAGCACCACATTTAGAAAGCACTCATTCTCTTCTTGTCTAAACTAGTTATCATCCATGTTTCACTTCCATACATAGCTACACCCCATACAAATACTTTCAGAAACGACTTTCTGACACTTAAATCTATACTCGATGTTAACAAATTTCTCTTCTTCAGAAACACTTTCCATCGCCAATCTACATTTGATATCCTCTCTACTTCGACCATCATCAGTTATTTTGCTCCTCAGATAGCGAAACTCATTTACTACTTTAAGCGTCTCATTTCCTATTCTAATTCCCTGAGCATCACCCGATTTAATTCGACTACATTCCATTATCCTCGTTTTGCTTTTGTTGATGTTCATCTTATATCCTCCTTTCAAGACGCTGTCCATTCCGTTCAACTGCTCTTCCAAGTCCTTTGCTGTCTCTGATAGAATTACAATGTCATCGGCGAACCTCAAAGTTTTTATTTCTTCTCCATGGATTTTAATACCTACTCCGAATTTTTCTTTTGTTTCCTTTACTGCTTGCCCAATATACAGATTGAATAACATCGGGGACAGGCTACAACCCTGTCCCACTCCATTCCCAACCACTGCTTCCCTTTCATGCCCCTCGACTCTTATAACTGCCATCTGGTTTCTGTACAAATTGTAAATAGCCTTTCGCTCCCTGTATTTTACCCCTGCCACCTTTAGAATTTGAAAGAGAGTATTCCAGTCAACATTGTCAAATGCTTTCTCTAAGTCTACAAATGCTAGAAACGAAGGTTCGCCTTTTCTTAATCTATATTCTAAGATGAGACCCCCATGAACCATGGACCTTGCCGATGGCGGGGAGGCTTGCGTGCCTCAACGATACAGATAGCCGTACCGTAGGTGCAACCACAAGTCTACAAATGCTAGAAACGAAGGTTCGCCTTTTCTTAATCTATATTCTAAGATGAGACCCCCATGAACCATGGACCTTGCCGATGGCGGGGAGGCTTGCGTGCCTCAACGATACAGATAGCCGTACCGTAGGTGCAACCACAACGGAGGGGTATCTGTTGAGAGGCCAGACAAACGTGTGGTTCCTCAAGAGGACAGCAGCCTTTTAAGTAGTTGCAGGGGCAACAGTCTGGATGACTGACTGATGTGGCCTTGTAACACTAACCAAAACGGCCTTGTTGTGCTGGTACTGCGAACGGCCGAAAGCAAAGGAAAACTACAGCCGTAATTTTTCCCGAGGGCATGCATCTTTACTTTACTACTCAAGATATTTAAATCTATATTTTTTTCTTGGTCTTGCACTGATAATGAATACCTGTCAATGGCTTTAGATGTTATGAGTCATCTACGTACTCTAGGTTCATCAGAATTCTAGTAACTAAATATCTCATTCAACCTATCGAAGACTTCACCTAGTTCATACATACCAAGAGGATTGGTCCTTATGAATTGTTTCTTGTACTTGACAGCCGGCTAACTTCGTAGCTGAATTGATCGTCGTATTGTTCCCCTTTTTTCTTTATATTCTTGCATACGTTATTTTGGTAAATAGTTTTGAATCGTTTGATGTTCAGCGGTTCATGCAATAAATGTTCACTCTCCGTTCTTTCTTCGTCAGCGTGAAAATACTGCTTTTCCGAAAGTCTTATATGTGCTCTTCTTTCACAAGACGTAACACTAGTTGTATAGCCGCCTATTTATTGGGTGATCATGAAGTTACGATAAGAGAAACGCAGCAATAACAACAGTTTTAAAACTAGTCTAGATCAGAGATAGAGATATGATTACGGAACATAATTGCGAGTAAAAGTTTACTAGATGGAATGGTTAGACACAATGAACGAGGACTACTGAAGTGTACCGAACTGTAGCACACAGTAGTCAAAATAATTTTTTTTAACATAATGGTGATAATGATCATAACACACAAGTTTATGGTAAGCTACTTTTAAAACTTACGGTTGCTAAAATTGACAGTGTTACCTTTCCGTTTCTCGCAACAGATCTCTAACAAATACTAAAATTGTGCTGCTTTAAATAGGAAGCCTAAACCTTAAGTAGAAACTCTGAGTTCATAGCGTAGCGATCTCACTCCCATTCTTCCGTGAATTTTTTAGGAACAACATTAGCATTTAAATACCCAAACTATTATTTTCGTTCGTATTCAAAAATGGCTCTGAGCACTATGGGACTTAAAAGCTGTGGTCATCAGTCCCCTAGAACTTAGAACTACTTAAACCTAACTAACCTAAGGATATCACACACATCCATGCCCGAAGCAGGATTCGAACCTGCGACCGTAGCAGTCGCGCGGTTCCGGACTGCGCGCCTAGAACCGCGAGACCACCGTGGCCGGCGTTCGTATTCAGGTAAACTAGTTTGTGACTACATCCTTTTCAGTTTTATTGCCCTGTTGCTAATTCATAGTTTTATTTTCTAACATAATTTTATCTACGTGTAAACTGTATATTGATAAAATACAAATCATATCCAAACCCCAAAAGTTTATTCAGGGACAACTCATCTTTCTGCTTAGCGGAGAATCATAGGACAATATTTAACAAAGAGGTGGTAGTTTGATGTTGTTAGTGCTTAATAACAAGTGTGAAAATCATTCAAGCATCGTTGAATTATGGTGGATGCTTAGCACTTATCAGATAAAAGAAACTTACCAAAAAGTTAGTATAGAAAATTTAACACGAAAACATCACCTGTACTCAGTTAATAAGGGATGTAGGCACAGGGTTTCAAGTACAATGGTTCTCTTGATTCAGGAACAAGCAGCGAAGGAAGAACCGAAATACTCTACATGAAAAAGCTCACGTTGGAGGAAAAATTAGAATGAAAGAGAGATTGTGAATTAAAAAAAAAAAAAAAAATTGTAACTTCCCACGTAGAAAAGTTATATGAGAGCTACGTCTATGGTGTTAGCATCATTTTTTATTGCTTTTAATTCATTATGATGTTTGCGGAAATAAAAATAATTTCTTTCGTTTAATCTCTGATGTATTTTCTTTTTTAATTCTCGTATGTACACATGTGTACCTCCATAGGAAAGTTGGTTTACTAATAAATATATAGAAATGTGTTAGTTTCTTTATGTGTAGGTCCACAGTTTCGACGTAATTTCTTAATTCTAAAACCACGTCATTGAACTGCTATTGACAAACATCTTCCACGTCATTGCATAAGGTATTTATCAGCACAACGAGTCCTTTGGTATCCTTAGACGTAAACAGACACCGCAAAAACGCGGGAACAGGCAAATTGAAACAGTATGTTCACATCATGAGATTTTACAGAGAGCAGATATATATTAACTGAGAGAGCTACAGTTATCTGGCCACAGTCACGCATACAATAAGTGTCTTATCATTGTTCTTAAAAATAAAAATAAATTACGTAGTGTGCGTTAAAATCATATACAATAAAGTCATCGGTAGAAATCATTTATACTCTTGCTGCGTAAAATATACCTTGCTTTTGTCAAAAAAATTATGTCAATGGTAAAAGTCGTCACCCGTACTCATTAGTTTATATGGGAAAAAATGTACAACAACGTCACTAATACAATAACAAAGAATATTCATTACTACATAAAGCATAATGTGATTTTGTAACACTGCTATGTGGCATGAAGGTAAAAGTAGCACTTCGTGTTTATTGATTCATACGGTACTAAAATATGACTATGGTTAGTCAGAAACCTTCTGCTCTTGAAATACGTCTCTAACACAATCAAAAACTCGTTAGTGGTGCACAGTTTAGGTGAATTCTGTAAATGCCATACAAAATAATTTAGCAGTACATTATGTATTTATTTTGACAAAGCCACAGTACATTTTATGCAGCAATAACGAGTATAGCTGATTGCACGATTGTCTCTATCGTAAGTAATTTTCACTTACACTATGTGATTTTATCAAGAATAATGAAAAATCACATAGTGCGAGCTAAACGGTGCCTAAACGACTGTATCTCTGTATGTTAGTACACATACACTATGTAAATTGCCACGATATAAACAAATTATTTGAGCATTGCCTGTTCTCGAGTTTTTATAACACATTGTTTATGTCTATGGAAGTGAAAGGACCGTTGTGCCGTTAAACACCGTGCGCAAGAACGTTGTAGCCGTTTGTCGTCTATCAACAGCTGTTCATCCTAAATTTTGATTCTTTCCTGCTCTTCCAGTTTTTACTCGCATATGGACGCTTTTTAGTGCAAGTGGCCTGAACAGCCCTCGTGTTTCCCCAGGGGCATGCAGAACACGGCAAACAACGGCAGAGCGCGGCTCGGACGCGCAAACAGCGGCGGCGCCGCGGATCGGCGACCGGGCGAGTTTTTCATCGGCGCGAGTCGCCCCCCCCCCCCCCCCCCCCCCATGGCATCCCACCATCCTGTAGCCCTTCATCCGACTCGCATCAAATATTTACCGGAAAAGGCAACTTCCGCAGCCTTCCGGTGTATTGGCCCGCCTCGCTTCACGCTGCCTGCGATTATCGGCCAAACTTCAGTGTCAATTCGAGCGATACTCCAGGTGTTTCCGACATGAATTTTGTAGCAATCGAAAAGGTGTCCAGACAGTCAATGTTGATGAGGGATGCATTTCTAGAAAGAAAATGTAGCACTGGTGTTGTGACACAGCTTCCGAAAACAGTACTTCGTAAAACTAGTGGTAGTCTCTGAAGCAGTATGTGGAGTAATAATTTAAGATACATGAAAGAGAAAAGAAGAGTATATGGCATGTACGCAGAGATGGCTTGCCTCAAGGTTCTGTTCTTGCTTCGGCTTTATTACAGAGAACTGCTGCCGAACTTGCCCTGCAAACTTCCCTCGCGGTCCAAAACCTACACACAAATTTCTCAGTTCACCCGCGATTCCGTAAAAAAAGGGATAGATGACGTATAGTATAGTGGTCAAGCCTTCCACAGGTAAGATGACCCTTCATGGATTACTTTAGTGAATCAACGCGTAGGATTTCTCCTACATGTTCTCTGTGAAGCTCTCGTACATGTTGTCCCTCAAAGCAGCTCTTGTAGTGCACTGAATTCTCCAGTAGATGCAAGCAGGCGACCGGTGATTTTAAATATTGGTGCAGTCAGCTAAATCATATGAAATAAGCCCCTGGATGCCATTATGATGCATTCACTTTTAAATACATTAAAATAGTAACAATTCTGTACTATAAAACGATTCCTCTCAAAAAGTTAATAAAATCCGAGTGCATGGTGAAGCCGACCAACGTATAAGAACAAATTCCGCGTACGCCCCATCGCCGACTGTCACATATGAACATGCTCCGAGTACTTCCTATCGTCGGCGAGATTGGTGAGCAGCAGAAATCTCTTGCTTAGAACTAAAACGTTCGAAGTCCTTCGTACATCGTCGGTAAGGTAACAATATTCATTTCTGCACAGCTTTGCTGTACTAGTGAAACTCTGATGGCACTTAAGCATCTTCTAGTACCGATATGCAAAAGGAGGACTGTAATCATTAATATTTAATAAAGCAAGATCGGAGCTTCGCGCCGAAAGGCTAGTGGTTCCATCACACATTTACTGCCGAATAAGATCTGTTCTCAAGGCTCACCTTTCTCTCCCCACTCTCGTGATTCACCATCGCGGCCTATGATCTGGTCGCTACCTGGGAACCAGCTTCCAACTTGCTCTACTGCTTAATGCAACAAACTAACATTTACTATCTGCCGAGTTACAGTAAACGTAAAATTTGTAAAATAAAAACCTCATAGCCTTCCGGAAATTCGAATATAGATACGAACTTATGATTTCTAACGAGAGTGTCTGAATGTGAGGAACACCTAACAAACAGCCTCATTAACCCCTATGAATATTTTATAACATATCGGCTTACTAGTATAAGTAATGTTTGTAACACAGAATTAGGACTTTTCGACCTCTCTAATCGTCTACCATCAGCAAAGATCACCCCATGATTTGGCCCTCTTGGCATATTCAAGTACAACAGGAAGCCAAAATACCTTGGTGCCACATTGGAGAGAACGCTGATAGAACACAGCTGAGAAGGTACAACCACGCGTGATTCCGGAGAGGAAGCTGCCAGGTAGTGCACGGGAACCCAGTAAAGCAGTTCTCCACGGCACATCCAATGCGTTGATCTACTCTGCAGCACAATGTTGCGCCCCAGTTTGGGTCCGCAGCGCTCGTGTAAAGAAAGTTCACGTTCATTTTAATGCAGCTATGGGAACGAAAGTGTCACAGTCGGATCTACACCTACATGCTGGCTGCCAATACTATCGAACATCTATCTTGCTCAATTTCGTCGATAGGCAGCTCTCTACAACCTAATCTAAAAATGAGTCAGCCCCTCTCCACGAAGATTTAATCTCGCTGTCTAGGAAACGCCTCAAATCCAGAAGATCGACATTTGAAGGAGGAGTCCAAATGATCTCCACTGGTTCAACCGAGGCGCTAAAAGGAAACATTAGTGGCAAGTCACGAAAACCTGGAACCACGAACTTATTGAGAGCCCAACTATTAAAGCTTGTACAATATCTGCCTAGCTTTCCATTTTCTTCTACAAAGAAGATAGGTTTTGTGGGAGTTCAATATCATATGCGGTCCTCCTAGACTGATGTCTGACTTATCGACGTTGTCATGAAGAAGAAATCGTTTATTTTTGCCCACTACTGCACAGTCACTTGTCGCATTCTAAGGCTTGACAGTGTAATCTTGGCAGCAGAGTGTGTCGAAACTTTTGTGACGGCCTTCGTAGCGACAACACTTCGCTTTTGAAACGGCCTACGAAGTCACCGCCACACTTTTAATAGCGGGCCAACCGGTCCGCTAGAACAGTGAACAGAAAGATGAAAACCCTAACACTCGGATTAAATGAAAGTCGGTACTTATCTTTATTAACGACGATACAGAACACAGTGGTGAACATGGTCTACAGAAATCTGTCTAGTTCGAGTCGGTGCGGCTAGGTCAGCGTCGGCTGACGACAAACAACAACTCTGCTGCGATGAACACACAACTGACTAGCAGGTACACAATTCGGTGGCGAGTATACAACTGAGCGGCGAATCCAGAACTGTCCTAGCGCTCGCGACTCCAGCGCTTAAGAAGCCAGAAGCCAGCGGTGGCGCGCGCAGACTTGCGGCCATTTCCTGTCTCGCTGGCGCTGCTTATGCGGACGGCGTCCGGACTTTGATGCTGCCAACCTTTTGGCAGCGGTCTCGGGTGGCATTACTGGCTAGGATATAACACTCCTCCCTCCCAAATCGCCGCACCGTCGTTGAATAATGACGTGGCGAGCGTCGACGGCGGGGGAGGGGTCTGACCGCAGACGTAGCAGAAGAGACCGGGGCGGAGACTGTTGTCGGTGGCAGTCCCCGGTCCGCACCCCAGCATTGGCTGCGCGGGGCCTCGGGAAACACCGACTGAAAACCGAGGTCAGGGTGCACGCCTGTGACCACGGGCGCAGCTTCTGGTACTGGACGCGACGGGGCGTCGGGACCCACGAAGAGAGGCAGCGTCTCCTGACGCTGCGTCGACGGCTGCTGAGTGGGCGCCGGACAAGGCGCCGCGGTGTCAGACTCCTTGGGGGTGCCCAAGGAAAGCGGCTGCAGGACAGGCTGCACAACCACCGCTTGGGAAGGCGGCCCGGCTGAGGGGTCGACGTCCATCAGCTCCGAAGGCGGTGGCGACTGAAGAGGGACCGCAGGTGCCGGAGCGACCACGTGGGGCGCTCCCGGATGAAGCTGCGCGGGAGGCATCAACGGGACGGGCTGTCGGCGTGGTAGCGGCGACGGCTGCTGCTGCTGCCCTGGGGGCGGCAGCGAAGTCTGAAGGCGCGGCTGGAACCCGCCGCGGACCAAATCTGTGGACAAAGAACGAGCGGCAGAATCCGGGCGGCCAGCGCGGCGCAACTGGTTCTGATGCCTCCTGTACACCCCAGTAGCACCTTGAACAGTATAAAAACCGCGACCCTGGACACGTATCACGGTACCACGTTCCCAACGACGGCGACCGTGATAAACTCTGAAAAAAACGGCGTCGTTGCGCTGAAAACGCGTGCGATGCTCAGAAGCGGCGGGTCGATCCGAGGGGTGCAACAACCGTAGTAGGGTGCGATGACGACGGCCGTGGAGAAGCTCCGCAGGCGAGGGGCCGTCGCGTGGCGTGGTCCGGTACGACGACAGGAACGTGATGAGGGTCTGCTGACGAGAGTGCGTAGCACGAAGGCGGTCCATATGATCCTTGAATGTGCGTACAAAACGTTCCGCTGCACCATTCGATTGAGGGTGGAACGGCGGAGTAAGAACATGGCGAATGCCATTGGCAGAACAAAAACTTTCAAATTCAGCAGAGGTAAATTGTGGACCATTGTCAGACACTAAAACTTCTGGAAGACCCTCAATACAAAAAATTGAAGTCAACGCCTGTATAGTTTGTGCAGACGTTGTAGACTGCATGGGCACAACAAACGGAAAATTACTAAATGCATCTATCACGATGAGCCAACGAGAATGCCAATATGGGCCAGCGAAATCAATATGTACTCGCTGCCAGGGACCGGCAGGGCGTGCCCCCTCAAAATAGCGTTGAGGCGGAGCAGCTTGGTGTTCGGCACACGTCGAACAATCTGTAGACATCTGCGTAATCTGCTTATCAATACCGATCCATGTACAATGACGGCGGGCAAGCTGCTTGGTGCGGACCACTCCCCAATGACCTTGATGCAACAAGTCGAGGACCGTGGATTGGAGCACTTGGGGAACCACTACACGAAGCTGGTCATTCTCGGTGCGTAACAGCAAAACTCCGTAAGGAAAAATGAACATTTATCGATGTTGCAACGTAGGCCTGCCTGAGACAACACTGTAAACAAACACTCCAAATTACGGAAATGTTCAGCAGGCGTCCGACCGGACACAACAATATCGTCTAAATAGTTGCAACACGATGGCACATTAGCCAGAAGTTGGGACAAAAAACGCTGAAAAACAGCCGGAGCTGACGCACAACCAAAAGGCAAACGCAGAAAACGGAACAACCCCAACGACGTGTTTATGACAAAATACTGTTGTGATTGCTCGTCGAGGGGCAATTGCAAATATGCTTCACGGAGATCAATTTTGGAAAAGAAACGAGCTTCCCCTAACCTATCCATCAGCTCGTCCGGTCTAGGTAAAGGAATAGAATCAATGACAGTCTGAGGATTAACTGTCGACTTAAAATCAGCACACAAACGTAACTTGCCAGACGGTTTCTTTATAATAACTAGGGGAGAAGCCCACTGGCTCGCTGAAACGGGTTGAATAACACCGTCGTTGTGCCAACGACGAAGTTCATCTTCGACAGGTGCCCGGAGGGCGTGAGGCACTGGACGAGCACGAAAAAATCGAGGCTGAGCATTATCTTTTAACGTAATATGAGCGGCAAAGTTCGCAGCACAACCGAGTTCGTCTTTAAATATGTCACTGTATCGTTTACACAAATCGGTTATGCTGTCTTGAGGAACAACAACAGAATTAAGTTGCAACACATTGTCTTGGATAGACAGGCCAAACAAGTCAAAACAGTCTAATCCGAAAATGTTTACACTGTCTGTAGCGCGGAGCACTGTGAATGAAACTGTTTTTGTGTTGCCCCGGAATGTGGCTGGCACGCTACATACACCTAACACAGGAATGTGTTCGCCACTATAAGTAGCCAAAGAATGTTTTGCCGCTGAAAGTTTAGGGCGGCCGATAGCCGCATACGTAGCATTATTTATGAGAGTCACAGGCGCACCAGTGTCTAATTGAAAATTGAAGGTCTTATCCTGGATGCGTAGCTTCACAAATAGTTTATTACACTGTCTCTGGATCGGTGCAGCGGAGGCGGGAGACACAAAATCAGCGCGTTTAGCGCGTGTTCGCTGCTTACGACAACTCGTGGGTTGGGCGGGTGGAACAACAACTCCCGCTTCACTTGCAGTCTGTACATTACTTTTTACAGCGTTTGAATTACGCTTGGGTCGCATAGCAGAGGGCTGGGTGGGTGGCTTATTGCGAACAAGTTTATTACCCACACGAACCGTGGAAGAGTCTTTAAACGCGACCTTCTGGGCGGGCTGGCTTTGAAGAACATGAATATCCATGGGCTGGGCAGCACTAGAATTGTTCTTGCGTTTACGCAAACAAACAGTCTGGATGTGTCCTTTCCTTTGACAAAAGTGACAAACCGCGTTTCTTAACGGGCAACGTTCACGAGGATGAGCAAGAACACACTTAGGGCAAGACTTAGCTGTTGCATTTTGCACACGCGGCTGACGAATGTGTTTAACATGACGCGGCCGGCTAGTGTTTACAGTCTGACTCTGCCGGTGGGGCCGCGGGCGTGACATAACTTGCTTAGCACAGGCAATTTGAGAAATACATGGCTGATCTAACTCACACTCAGCATAGTCAAAAGTATCTTGGGCTTCAATAATGTTCATCACAGTCTCTAATGACGGGTCAGGCAACCTTAAGATAGCAGCACGAATACGAGAATCTGCAATGTTTTGAGTAATAGCGTCTCGTAACATGACATCACTGTAGGAAGCTCCACACACACAATTAAATCGGCACTGACGGGTGAGGCCCCGTAAATCTGTTAACCACTGTTTATTAGATTGATGTGGCAGTTTCTTTAATCTGAAGAACTTGAATCTGGCTGCTGCCACATGAACTCGCGACTCGAAATACTCAGCAAGCTTGGTAACAACAACGTCATAGTCTAAAGCTTCTGGCTTGGATTCCGGGAACAACTTACAAAGTAGTCTATAGACGTCCACGCCTGCAGTGGAAATTAAATAAAGCTGCCGCTCATTACCTGTGATTTTGTAGACTGACATGTGCGCCTGCAACTGCGCGAAATATTCTTGCCATTCTTCTCGTGATGCCTCAAAAGCACGAAAAGGCGGTGCTGCCTGTGCTTGTTCCTTGGGTGGTGGTGGATTAGCCGCTTGTTTGGCGATTGCTTCCACCAGACTTTGTATTTGCTGACTCTGTAACAAGATCAACTGTTGTAATTCGGCAGACATAGTGAACACAAATTAAACCAGCCCCCAAAATTCTATCTCAAGAAACAAGTTGAACCAGCCCTGCACACGAGTTCGGAAGTCCTCGTCGCCAGTTTTGTGACGGCCTTCGTAGCGACAACACTTCGCTGTTGAAACGGCCTACGAAGTCACCGCCACACTTTTAATAGCGGGCCGACCGGTCCGCTGGAACAGTGAACAGAAAGATGAAAACCCAAACACTCGGATTAAATGAAAGTCGCTACTTATCTTTATTAACGACGATACAGAACACAGTGGTGAACATGGTCTACAGAAATCTGTCTAGTTCGAGTCGGTGCGGCTAGGTCAGCGTCGGCTGACGACAAACAACAACTCTGCTGCGATGAACACACAACTGACTAGCAGGTACACAATTCGGTGGCGAGTATACAACTGAGCGGCGAATCCAGAACTGTCCTAGCGCTCGCGACTCCAGCGCTTAAGAAGCCAGAAGCCAGCGGTGGCGGCGATTTCCTGTCTCGCTGGCGCTGCTTATGCGGACGGCGTCCGGACTTTGATGCTGCCAACCTTTTGGCAGCGGTCTCGGGTGGCATTACTGGCTAGGATATAACAGAAACAGTGGTATAAAATCTAACATGCCATGTACGGATCACGCAACTTTAGTTACTTATGCGTTTATTGCAATCGGCAATATTAGGACATTCAAGCTATCTCTCCCAAATAAGCAGATATCCTCTTTACAGATTCCGTTGTTGTTCATTTTGGAGCGTACGGGCGCTCAACGGCGAGGTTATCGGCTTCCAGAGGTTTTATTATTAATACAATCATTCCAGCTGCAATCAAAACAAAAAAAGTACGGTTTCCAGCCCGATTATCTCGGATTTTCGTCACATTTTGTGCGTACATTGTACGTGACGAGAGAATGAAAAATTCCAAAGTTCAGAATTGTAGCGCAAGTACGACAAAAGTAATGGCTGGCAGAAATTCTGTAATTGTGTGGATAAGTCGACAAACATTGCAGACAAAAATGGCTGCAACTTCTATTCTAATAGAGATAGAACTGTCAAACAGGTAATTTTGGAAAGGTCTGGGAACAAGTTTTCGAATGATGTGCAACATGGTTATTTTCAAGCAATGTACACAGTTAAGGTGAATGACAATGGTCTTTGACCTTTGCGTTGGTATCTATAAGGTTTACCTGTATAGAAAAACGAAATATATTAATTCAAGCAGGTGCCAGTTGAATGCGCCAATGATATATTAATTCACATTACTCCGCATTAATGTAATCTGAGTGGGCGGCGGAAAAATTAAAAACACTATACCTGTACCTTCAAATTTTTAACACCACCTCTCTTGTTTTAATGCTTGTAATAGAGCTCTTCTGTTCTCGTCAGCCGTGGTGTACGGGCGTATCTCGTTCTACATGTGTCTATCTCGTGAAAGAAATGTATTTTATTTCTACGAGTTTCAAGTAAACCTGTTCCCTCCACGAGCATCAAGAACCATGATGTTAGTCTTCGGATAAACGAAAATAATGTTCAAGGGGACGACCGCAGCATCGTCAGCGATATTGTCGTACAACGGGAGAGGAGAGGTAAATATGGTTGATATGGAGACGAACCTCTAAGTTAATGACTTCCAGTATGTGTTACAGAAGATTGAAAGCAGTACCTATGCTCATGTTCTGCATGGTGCTTGTGTACGGAGAAAGAACTTTCGACAGATGTTGTTGATTCTAACGTCATACCTCTCTCGCCAAATTAATTGTATTTTTATACCCTGAATATTTCAAAATACGTCACCTTCAAAAACGATGAAAAAATATCAAATTGCGACGACATTTGGATAAGAAGATAGAAACGAGTATGTATGGCTATATGATGCAATAGAGCAACACAAACTGTATGCAGACTGCAGGTATACTGTATATACTGCTTTCCTGAATCACGTAGATGTACACATAGAATTATATCTTCTAATCTAAATGTCATCCCAACTTGATTGTTTTCTGTGTTGTATAGTGCAATATTAAAAATTAGAGATATTTTTTATCAGTTATCGAAGAAGACGCGTTCTGAGGTATCCTGTCTACATTGTTTGAATATGACCATGTATATCATTTGAAAGCTTGTTCTCAGCCCTTTCTCAAATTATCTGTTTCACAGTTCTATCTCTATTCGAACAAAAGTAACAACCATTTGTGTCTGCTGTGCCTGTCGAATTTTCCATGTATTTTCAGAACTTCGGGTGATCGTTACTTCTGCTACAATTCTCTTATTTGCCATTTTTCATTCACTCATATTGGGCAATAAACCTACTAAATATGATGGAAACTGGAAACGGTCATGCTGCTGCCTACATTGATTGCACATGGAATTATAATGTACCAATACTCTCTAGTGTATAAATAGGTCTTTTGTGACGTATGAACCTGATATTTTGTAATTAAAAGAAACAATGCATCGAATCCGAAGAGCAATGCTTACCAATAGAATATAGGTAGCTATCGCACGTGTGTTCACTGTGTGCAACAACGATCGAAAAGTATATATATATATATATATATATATATATATATATATATATATATATATATATAATAAGTTGAATTTTCACTGTAGTTAGCCGTAATTTTGTATACCAAAATTGCTTGAACGAATTTACGCTGTAGGAGAAAACCGGTAGCCAGCTCCAAAACGAGCAAAAGCTAAATTTGGTAAATGATAGCAAACACTATGAAATCATGCAAATACTAGGCATAATGGTAATGTGGCAACTGAACAAAATCCACTCGCACGTGATTAGATGTAGAAAAAAGTGTAACATGAACACTAAATCGATAATTTGGGACGCAATGATGTTAATCGTAATTATGGAAACCTATAACATGCGGCAACTGGCAACACTTCGTGGAAAATACTGTACTAAATAACTCACGGCAAAGTTCTCTATTTCGATGTTTCCATAACAATGATCAAATTTAATTACGGTTCTCTACTGATTATTTTCCAAATGATGCCCTAAAAACTTTCACTCTTTTCAACAACTATTCGTCAACGCTAATGTTACGTAAACATACTCACGTATTATCACTTACAGAAAGTAACATAAAATTATGAAGTTACTTTGATTGCAACAGTAATATGAACTGCATTTAAATCAGTTTGAACTAATTGTCTGCGGTAGTAGCGCTACACTATATGCACAACTATAGTTACTACTGCTTTTTATGACAGTAATTACTTGAGTTAAAATCAATTGTAAATTTACCTGAATCTGTATTTTTAAACTATTTCTTTGACTCATAATTTTTCGGAAGTTATAGTGATGAGGATAGGACCCTGCTGATGGTTAACGATTTCGGTCAGTTAAGTTAAGTGGCAAATTTATGCTTTGACTAAACACACACTAATGTTCCAAAAAAAGTAACTATTACGCTGTCATACCAATTATACAGTTACGTATGAAAATACTAGCTGGATCTTACTTTGCGATGAGTTTGTGCGATGCAATGATTATTATGAAATTCGTCATTGGCAATAGGTTCTTACTGATTAGAGAGCAGCTTGAATAAATCACTGCCACAGAGTACTCTTCATGAATTCGAAACCTTCTTGCGACCATGTACTGCGTCCATCTAAGTATTCACTCACTTATATTTTGCGTTGCCATTTTTTATAAATATAAATCTCCATTTGGCATTTTCGGTACAGCACACACGCCTGTAACACACCATAGATGCTTCACAATTCAACTTTGCACTCACCTCTACAACTGTGAGCTCCCACCCCTACCGATGTTACTGTTACATGAAATATATTCTTTGGGTTTCGTAAAATTCAGATTTCCCTGACATTGCCAGCATGTTTACTTCAACGATTTGATATAGTTATTTCTTACTTATGTTTTCTGCATACACTAATAAAATACGGATAGTTAGAAAAATGGTTTTAAATGGTTATAAACTCATGAAATCAAGTAGCTGAATAATATGTGAAGCACTGGGTTATATGTGCCCCAAGTTTCATTTATTTGTATTGTCAAATATATACTAACGTACATGCAAAAGAGTGACTAGCATCACTTATCTTTCGTTTGTAATGATTAATTATTAAAATATAATTATTTGTATTGTACTGCTGAGCAAACTGATTTAACTATTAACAAAAGATGTACCTCTATTTTTGCAGTGTAAAACAGATAATAATTAAGCTTTTCATAAAAACACCCTCAAAGCAAAGTTTATCACATATCATTATCCCAGTGTATTAAGTGTAGCTGTTTCATACGTTATATAATAGTGCATCAATTAATTCACTTAATCATATCATTGTTATTTACTTACAGTTACATAGTTATTTACTTAACAAATAAATCAAAATCTACATTTATGGCTTTTACTGGTTAGTCTTTTGTCAGAAGTTTATCCACCAAATTTCTTTTACATAAGTGTTATCTTCGTGCAACAATAGGTAACTAGTTCATGACCACGTAGTACACTCTTTCCACCTCTTCATGCTACCCACATTAATATGCACAATTCAACCATTTACAATTTCCTTCATTTTCTGCTGTCTTTAGCATAATATGTAAACTTTCTGTGTTTTATTAAGTAGCCATTCATTTTATTTCACTTCCAACTTTATCGTTTGCATCGGTTTGCTGCAGGGCTGTTGGGCATAGTCTCACAAGATTATTTGACACAGAGGAGTTTTGTTCATCAATCAGCCCCATATTGGAGGGCTTGCCCTTATATCTTTTGACGTTGTACGAATCGTGTGAGGATGGGGTGGCTAATGGCGCATCTCCTGCCTCAACTATCGTGATGCATAACGTCTGAAACTTATTTCACCAGTCCACAATGACTACCCTTCTTTTTAAGTACCACTTTATATGACATAATCATTACCTATTTACAAACATAGTTCCAAATCTTGTGTTCATTAATTACCTCTTCATTTGCACAACGATCATCAATTATCTCTACTCTGATAATGTTTCAATTGATTACAACACACTCACCTTATCTTTTGCCTGACTGGGTGCATATAAGACGGAAAGCATTAGGGTGAGGAACGCTCGATTTGAAAAGAATCCTTATAAGTAAATTCAAATCCCAAAATTTCGTAAATTCGTAGATATATCTGCCGCTCGCCCAATGCCAATGGAGGCATTATGCACAAATTTATTTTATCTGGTGGTTTTTAAACTTCTTTTTCATTATGTCTTCCGTACTCAATTGGTTTATTGTCTATAAGTTATATTAAAGGGTATCAAAGGGTAGCACCCTTATTTGACGAGTGTACGCATACTGTATCTTTGTTTGGTACATTAGAAACATTAGTAGCACCTACTAACTTTACTCCGATTTCTGTATCATCCATTCCTATTGTAATTATGGTTTGTACCTCTTGATCGAATTCACTACTTTTATTTTCGAGTAACGAATTGCGTTCGACTTTCAGACTGAGTGATAAAATATCATTCTAATCGTAAATTTCATTTGCATACTCTTCCTGTTTATAATTGCTCAGATCTTCATTTTAATACATTTTCTCCATTAATTTCGTGTGATCATCGAAAAGTACTTGCTCTTGCCGGATACTTCAGTATCCCTTTCGTTACTTTTGGAAAGGGCATCAAACACATTTTGATTTGTTTGCACTTCACATGCCCCATCCTCTTCTTCATTCCACTAACCTTATCTGCATGGTGTAGCATCTTGTTTAGATTACTCGCCCATACCTTTCACGCACTTCTTAATCATTACTACTATTTGCATTCTGACTCCTTTTTCCAGAAAAACTTACATCTCTTTCCCTTTTTCTATTGTTCTAGTCTGTCATACATTTGACCAAGCTGCATTACCTATTCCTTATTGTATGCTATAGTTTCGACTTCATTGTGCTGTATAGTTTGTTTTGTCCCGACCGAATGCTGATCCATTATCGATACTGCTACATAACTATTGTGCATCGAAGTCGCTTTTGCTTCAACAAAATAAACATTTTTGTTCGATGTCAGTTTCACTTCATTACCCATACAAATATCATTATCCATACATTGGTTTTCATGCTCATTACTTTCTTCTACGTTCTCTGTTCGTGATTATCTCCTTTCACCTCTAAATTACTACAAATAGATTTGTGGCTTTTGATTACTTCATTAATTTCTTCGTTTGTCGACACATTAAACTTAGTTTCCACAGAATTCATTTTCTCAATTCACTGCTCATTTCATCTCCAAAACTCGCCAGCTTCCGTTTGAATTTCTTGTTCATTGATTTATTCAAATAATCTATTTTATTATAGAATTTATTGACTAATCACCCATTTTTCTGTTCAAAAACTGACTTAAACAATCTATTTTGCTGTTTATCTGACTTTTAAAATTTTTAAGCAAGTGCATCATCATATCCACATCGATATATGATTCAATACCTGTACTGTTTTCTCTTCCCAAACTGCCTGATATAGAACTGTGATTTATTGTTTTATCATTAGGTAACTTATCTCTCCCACGGCGGTTGTATTTCTTGTTTCATAGTTGCTAGCTAACTCAATGTTCTAATTCCTGAGATCGCCTTGCCCATTTGAAGTTGTCATCCCACCTCCACTGTCCATTCTGAAATTATTTCTAGCTCTTTTTTATTGTGGAAACTACACTGATCACAGGTGTATTTAATTTTCAGGTTAATTTTGCTAGGGTTGGGACACCAATACCCCATAATGTCCTGTCATAGGGGAATACGATAGCTTCGATGACAGTTTTTATTTATTCAAGATGGTGCATCCTACCCCACCCCTCAGCCTCTCCATGGCGTAGATGTGGCAACATTGCACCGATAATATCATGGGTTTCTCCACCCTCAGCCCTCCCACCATCACCCCACACCTCCGTCCCCACTCCCCCAACCCGCCTCCCTTCCTCATCCCCTCTCCTCTCCTCCATTCCCTCCCCTCCAGTACCATCCTCTCCCCTCCGATCTCATCCCCTCCCCTCCCCTCCCCTTCCTTAGCCCCTCCTCCCCCCCAAGCCTGCACTTAGAAAATGCTGGGGAAAATCGCTCAGCCTGTCCTGAGTGGGTGGTGTGAAACGACATAGGGTGGTTTTTCTTTGTTTTGCGGGTGCAAATATTTCCTGAATTCTTTATTGTGATGTGTTCGCCTTGATGTGTGGAGACCGACTGGCCTAGTTACCATGATGACGACGACGACCACAACAACGACCACGACGACGACCAGAACTACGACCACGACTACGACCATGACTACGACCACGACTACGACGACCACCGCCACAGGGCAATGGGAAAAGCAACGTCTCCTTCCCTTTTGTCAGTGTTCTAGGTGGTTGCCGTCATTTTAGTCCCTCACATATTCACTAGTACTTTCTGGAAGGATGTAATGCTTTGTTCTATCCCCTACATGTTTCTACAAGCTCTAGACCGCAAGTTTCTTTCTAGGAAAGACGATTGGTCACCTTTATGACAGAGAGTGGAAGCGCTTCATTCTTTGTCGATCTTTCAAGTGGTCGGTGGCACTTAAGTGTCCAGGTATACCAAGATTGCAGAATGTAAGGAGAATATTTTCGCTAGTAGTCTAGCGAACAATACAATGGCGGAAGGATGGGTAGTTACAATAGGATAGCAAAAAACCACTGTAGGTCAGGGAAGTAGCCTTCCGCTGATTTACAAATGAATATCTGTTGGAAGGGACATAAAGATGGATAATGATATTAAGACAGCGACTCACCGTCCTGGTGCTGCTTTAAATCCATGCTCCCTATATACAGGAGTCATGTAGCAATATCATTGGGGAATGAGACACACTTATATCTATTTATGAGGCACAAGTCGCATCCTAACCAACAGAAACATGGGAAAACATGGTGGGCCATTTTTCAAGAGTGTGTTTCTTATTATCTACTTATGCACGGTATCTAAAGACGAAAAACTTGACCAATCACCTGTAGTAAAATTCAGCACCATCTACCAAGTGTACTGCGTACCTGAAGGGCCTACCAATTGGTACCTTCCCTTATACATGCCTGAGCTCTCATTACCATGCCTGCAGCTGGCCGCAGACCAGCGTCGCTAACTCTGCGAGACAAGCACGTTCAGATTGGACATTGAGCTCTAACTGCAGTTCCACTCCTGACATAGATTCTCAGGTTCAAATAATCCACTTTATCCAGTCAGAGACGGGGATCTTGTTGTCCATACACGTCGAATTTTTCACGCAAAATATAGATTCCTCCTTATGATGCACATTATTTCGGAAGACAGAAGAAATCGGAGCATACGCGCGTTTTCTTACCGCTAAGCTATAGTTACTTCTTGATTCTTAGTGTGCATATCCTGTCCAACAGTATGACATAGGCTGTATTTCCTATAAGTATTCTCTCATCCGGTAAGAAATCTGTTCTTATCAGCTTAATGGCTCTTACATCCTGCATCACAGGACTAGAATATTAAACTCATGATGGAGTGCTAAAAGCATGCTCTATATCTGTCACAGGACGCTTCCTCGCTTTCGAATTTTGTTAGGTAGTCAGATGCCTCATAACCTACTAAGACTTTTAAGGTAGCAAAATAGCAGCACAGACAAGTTAAATATCGGATAAATACTAGGTATCACTTTATAAATTCGGTATTATTGGTTATTTTATTGCTACTGTCATCTCTCCCTGTGTATACGGGAGATTGAAATTACGTTGAAAAATCTCACCGCAACAAAAAATGCCTGATTACTGCTCCAACTCGTGAATCGTATCTGTAGTAATCTCGCCCTCGCTTCCAACCGCCCAGCGGCATGTCATTGATATCAAACTGAATGACTAATCAGTTAAGTTGATCATGAGAGTCCCTTTGCATTATGGGTAATTTTTTCCGGTCGGCGGATTATAACTGTCAGGTAATTGAAATGGTATCCCTGGAGGGAGACCAATGTTCTTTTCGAAAATCACTATTGATAAAATCTAGATAACCTAGATTTGAAGGTCACTGGAGAAGGATTCTATTGCTGCCTACATACATTTCGCGTAAGGCCCACGAAGATAAGGTATAAGAAATTAGCGCTCATTAGGAGGCATATATCTTTTTCTTCCTTCGCTCTATTTGGAGTAGAACATGAAAGGTAATGACTAGTTGTGGTACAGTGTGTCCTCCGTCACACATGGTACGACGGCTTCCAAAGTACGCATATACACTGAAGAGACAAAGAAACTGGTACACCTGCCTAATATCGTGTAGGGCACCCATGAGCTCGCAGAAGTGCTGCAACACGACATGGCTTGGACACGACAAATGTCTGAAGTAGTGCTGGAATAGTCCCCCATTCGGATCTGCTGGCGGGGACTACTCAAGAGGACGTCGTTATCAGGAGAAAGAAAACTGACGTTCTACGGATCGGAGCGTTGAATGTCAGATCCCTTAATCGGGCAGGTAGGTTAGAAAATTTAAAAAGGGAAATGGATACGATAAAGTTACATATAGTGGGAATTAGCGAAGTTCGGTGGCAGGAGGAACAAGACTTTTGGTCAGGTGAATACAGGGTTATAAATACAAAATCAAATAGGGGTAATGCAGAAGTAGGTTTAATAATGAATAAAAAAAATAGGAATGTGGGTAAGCTACTACAAACAGCATAGTGAATGCATTATTGTGGCCAAGATAGACACAAAGCCCACGCCTACTACAGCAGTGCAAGTTTGTATGCCAACTAACTCTGCAGATGACGAAGAAATTGATGAAATGTATGAAGAGATAAATTATTCAGATAGTGAAGGAAGACGAAAATTTAATAGTCATGGGTGACTGGAATTCGATTGTAGGAGAAGGGAGAGAAGGAAACGTAGTAGGTGAATATGGATTGGGGCTAAGAAATGAAAAAGGAAGCCGCCTGGTAGAATTTTGCACAGAGCACAACTTAATCATAGCTAACACTTGGTTCAAGAATCATCAAAGAAGGTTGTATACATGGAAGAACCCTAGGGATACTAAAAGGTTTCAGATAGATTATATAATGGTAAGACAGAGATTTAGGAACTAGGTTTTAAATGGCAAGACATTTCCAGTAGCAGATGTGGACTCTGACCACAATCTACTGGTTATGAACTGTAGATTAAAACTGAAAAAACTGCACAAAGGTGGGAATTTAAGGAGATGGGACCTGGATAAACTGAAAGAACCAGAGGTTGTACAGAATTTCAGGGAGAGCATAAGGGAACAATTGACAAGAATGGGGGAAAGAACTACAGTAGAAGAAGAATGGGTAGCTTAGAGGGATGAAATAGTGAAGGTGGCAGAGGATCAGGTAGGTAAAAAGACGAGGGCTAGTAGAAATCCTTGGGTAACAGAAGAGATAGTGAATTTAATTGATGAAAGGAGAAAATATAAAAATGCAGTAAATGAAACAGGCAAAAAAGAATACAAACGTCTCAAAAATGAGATCGACCGGAAGTGCAAAATGGCTAAGCAGGGATGGCTAGAGGACAAATGTAAGGATGTAGAGACTTATCTCACTAGGGGTATGATAGATACTGCCTACAGGAAAATTAAAGAGACCTTTGGAGAAAAGAGAACCACTTGTATGAATATCAAGAGCTCAGATGGAAACCCAGTTCTAAGCAAAGAAGGGAAAGCAGAAAGGTGGAAGGAGTATATTGAGGGTCTATACAAGGGCGATGTACTTGAGGACAATATTATGGAAATGGAAGAGGATGTAGATGAAGATGAAATGGGATATATGATACTGCGTGAAGAGTCTGACAGAGCACTGAAAGACCTGAGTCGAAACAAGGCCCCGGGAGTAGACAACATTCCATTAGAACTGCTGACAGCCTTGGCAGAGCCAGTCCTGACAAAACTCTACCATCTGGTGAGCAAGATGTATGAAACAGGCGAAATTCCCACAGACTTCAAGAAGAATATAATAATTCCAATCCCAAAGAAAGCAGGTGTTGACAGATGTGAAAATTACCGAACTATCAATTTAATAAGTCTCAGCTGCAAAATATTAACGCGAATTCTTTACAGACGAATGGAAAAACTGGTGGAAGCCGACCTCGGGGAAGATCAGTTTGGATTCCGTAGAAATGTTGGAACACGTGAAGCAATACTGACCCTAAGACTTATCTTAGAAGAAAGATTAAGGAAAGGCAAACCTACGTTTCTAGCATTTGTAGACTTAGAGAAAGCTTTTGACAATGTTGACTGGAATACTCTCTTTCAAATTCTAAAGGTGACTGGGGTAAAATACAGGGAGCGAAAGGCTATTTACAATTTGTACAGAAACCAGATGGCAGTTATAAGAGTCGAGGGGCATGAAAGGAAAGCAGTGGTTGGTAAAGGAGTGAGACAGGGTTGTAGCCTCTCCCCGATGTTATTCAATCTGTATATTGAGCAAGCAGTAAAGGAAACAAAAGAAAAGTTCGGAGTAGGTATTAGAATCCATGGAGAAGAAATAAAAACTTTGAGGTTCGCCGATGACATTGTAATTCTGTCAGAGACAGCAAAGGACTTGGAAGAGCAGTTGAACGGAATGGACAGTGCTTTGAAAGGAGAGTATAAGATGAACATCAATAAAAGAAGAACGAGGATAATGGAATGTAATCGGATGAAGTCGGGTGATGCTGAGGGAATTCGATTAGGAAATGAGACGCTTAAAGTAGTAAATGAGTTTCGCTATTTGGGGAGCAAAATAATTGATGATGGTCGAAGTAGAGAGGATATAAAATGTAGACTGGCAATGGCAAGAGGTGCGTTTCCGAAGAAGAAAAATTTGTTACCATCGAGTATAAATTTAAATGTCAGGAAGTCGTTTCTGAAAGTATTTGTATGGAGTGTAGCCATGTACGGAAGTGAAACATGGACGATAAATAGTTTGGACAAGAAGAGAATAGAATCTTTCGAAATGTGGTGCTACAGAAGTATGGTGAAGATTAGATGGGTAGATCACATAAGTAATGAGGAGGTATTGAATAGAATTGGGGAGAAGAGGAGTTTGTGGCACATCTTGACAGGAGAAGGGATCGATTGGTAAGACATGTTCTGAGGCATCAAGAGATCGCCAATTTAGTATTGGAGGGCAGCGTGGAGGGTAAAAATCGTAGAGGGAGACCAAGAGATGGATACACTAAGCAGATTCAGAAGGATGTAGGCTGCAGTAGGTACTGGGCGATGACGAAGCTTGCACAGGATAGAGTAGCATGAAGAGCTGCATCAAACCAGTCTCAGGACTGAAGACCTCAACAACAACAACAACAACAACAGTGCTGGACGGAATTGACTCCATGTATCCTGCAGGGCTGCCCATAACTCCGTAAGAGGACGAGGGGGTGGCAATCTCTTGTAAACAGCACACTGCGAGGCATTCCAGATATGAGATATTCACTCTGCAGCGGATTGTGCGCTGATATGAAACTTCGTGGCAGATTAAAACTTTGTGCCCGACTGAGATTCGAACTCGGGACCTTTGCCTTTCGCGGGCAAGTGGTCTACCATCTGAGGTACCGAAGCATGACTCACGCCCGGTCCTCACAGCTTTACTTCTGCCAGTATCTCGTCTCCTAACTGCCTTTCTTTCAGGAGTGCTAGTTCTGCAAAGTTTGCAGGAGAGCTTCTGTAAAATTTGGAAGGTAGGAGACGAGATTCTGGCAGAAGTAAAGCTGTGAGGACCGGCCGTGAGTCGTGCTTCGGTAGCTCAGTGGTAGAGCACTTGCCCGCGAAAGTCAAAGTCCCGAGTTCGAGTCTCGGTCGGGCACACAGCTTTAATCTGCCAGGAAGTTTCATTCCAGATATGCTCAAAAATGTTCATGTCAGGGTAGTTTGGTGACCAGCGGAAGTGTTTAAACTCAGAAGAGTGTTCCTGGACCACTCTGTAGCAATTCTGCACTTGTGGGGTGGCGCATTGTCCTGCTGGAATTGGCCAAGTCTGTCGGAATGCACAATGGATTTGAGTGGATGCAGGTGGTCAGGCGGGATGCTTACGTACGTGTCACCTATCAGAGTCGTATCTAGCCGTATCAGGGGTCTCACATCATTCCAGCTGCATACCATTACAGAGCCACCACCACTATGAATAGTCCATGGATTCATGAGGTTGTCTCCATACCCGTACACGTCCATCCTCTCGATACAATTTGAAACGAGATTCGGCCGACCAGGCAACATGTTTCCAGTCATCAACAGTCCAATGTCGGTGCTGACGGGCCCAGGCGAGGAGTAAAATTTTGTGTTGTGCAGTCATCAAGAGTACACGAGTGGGCCATCGGATCCAAAAGCCCTTATCGATGATGTTTCCTTGAATGGTTCGCACGCTGACACTTGTTGATAGTCCAGCATTGAAATCTGCAGCAATTTGCGGAAGGGTTGCACTTCTGTCACGTTGAACGACTCTCTTCAGTTGTTGTCGGTCCAGTTCTTGCAGGATATTTTTCCGACAGCAGCGATTTTTGTTTTGCCGGATTCCTTATATTCGCACGGGAAAATTCCCACTTCATCGCTACCTCGGAGATGCTGTGTCCCATCGCTCGTCCACCGATTATAACAGCACGTTGACACTCATTTAAATCTTGATAACCTGCCATTGTAGCAGCAGTAACCGATCTAACAACTGCGCCAGACACTTGATGTCTTAAATAGATGTTACCGACCGCAGCGCCGTATTCTGCCTGTTTACATATCTCTGTGCTTGAATACGCATACCTATACCAGTTTATTTGGTGCTTCAGTGCAGAAATAGATGTAACTTTAATCTACTTTTTAATATGTCAGTCCACTCATTTATAGGAACACGTAACTCATAGAAGAATGTTGTCTCGTATATATCGAGAAAACAAAAGACATAACTTCTGCTGATTGTCTCTCAGTAAAAACCTTCGTATTAGTCTCTAATTTTCTCATTGCAGTCACTTCATGAGACATATATGAGAGGCTGTAATATGTTTGCCCATAACAGAAGGAGCGGTATAGAGCTCACTTCTCAACTCCCCTTTTGTCAGAATATCACTTACCCGTCATATTCTCACTTATCTTCCAGTCTTTAATACATAGCATTAGAAGAATTGTCCAGCCCTCTACCCTGCACTGACTATATAGAGAATTATCACAACGAGAAAAAAATAGCACATTAACGTTCAGGGAGAAAAACACATCCATGCAGACGCTCGCATCTAGATATTTTTTACGACTCGTGACGTAATAGAACAGTAGCAGGTCTCTTCGGCTATTTTACATTAAATACTTACATTTACCTTAACGGTGTCACAACCCAGTTAGGGACAGGAGCTTCCATTTAAATACATAGTCCGCATACCACTGCACCTTGTGGACTGTGTCGTAGCACTATTATCGATTTATTGGTTTCTTTTCAAGTCACATGCGTGATGATCGAGTAAAAATGAATGTCTCTATGTCTCTGTATACATCCTAACATACTCCATGACCGCTACGCCAGATTTAGGTATTTTATGGCCAAGGAAGTCTTACTACTGCACCTTTATTAAACTAGGACTGCACAAAGAAAATCTCATACATCTCAAACTCAGTGGTATCAAATGGTTGTCTATAAGTATTATGCTGTACGTGACCTAATATCCTTTACTCTACTCCAATGATCACCACGCTAGATATGCGATGACATAAGGGTTGACAACTTGTGTTTCATTAGAAGTACACCATCAGTTATTCTGTTTGGAGATACCACCATAATACAATTTTAGCAGTATAACAGAGCTTTCAATGCGCACACTATCGACTGAAGCATTTACATTGGTGCAACAGCGTCGTACCCCCACGAACAATTCACTGGTACTGCAGGAAAAATTCGGAGTTTAATCATATGACCATGATACTGTATTCCGTCTAGAACAGAGTATATCCACCTGGTAGTTCACATATGCGTAGTGCAGTCTTTTCTTTAGAAGCAAACCCAGTTCTAACATGCTTATTCAACTATTGTACATCTACAGCCAATTAACCAAATGGTACAAGCCAGACCAAATGATCTCTGTTGTTCCATCATGGACAAGGGACATCAGCAGGTTAAGTGGTTAAGTAATTGTTAGTGTGTAATTTAAGATGTTATTTTATTTTATTTATTTTCAACGCTACCAGTTTCAGCATTTCACTATGCCATCTTCAGGCCCCAGTCGGGAGACTGGTTTGATGCAGCTCTCCACGTTACTCTATCCTGTGCAAACCTCTTCATCTCCGAGTAACTACTGCAGCCTACATCCTTCTGAATCTGCTGAGTGTATTCATCTCTTGGTGTCCCTCTACAACTTTTACCATCCACGCTTCCCTCCAGTACTATACTGGTGATCCCTTGATGCCTCAGAATCAGTCCTACCAACCGATCCCTCCTTCTAGTCAAGTTGTGCAAGAAAATTTTTTGAAAAATGCCGCTATCAAGGCAATATTGATGGTTGAGTTACGAAAATTGGTGTTTGCTTTCACCCTCAGAAATAAAGAATTATATGTTTGAGCGTTTTTGAAAATTTGTCCCTACGGGGTGAAATAGTGGGTGAAAGTTCTTTTTAAGAACTACTAAAGTGTTAAAGAACTACTAAAGTAACGTACATCTATGGACATTGATATTTGACTTCTCGGTTACAAATAAAACATACTGTACATGTTTCACTATTTTTGGAAATTTAATCCCTAAGGGGTGAAATAGGGGATGAGATTTTTATGAAACTATTTTAATCTGGAAGTATTTTTAAAGCCGACGCTGTGAAAATTTAAATTTTGCTTCCCAGTTAGGAATTGAAAAATGTGTGTTTCACTGTCCTTGGTAATTCAACCCCTATGGGGGTGAAATGTAGGACGAAAGTTTTTTTTTTTTAAGTCTTTCATTTTGCATGCATTTTTAAATCTAAATCTATGAAAATCTGTATTTTTCTTCTCCACTGAAAATGAAACATATGCATGTCACTGTTTTTGGAAATTTAATAAAAAAATGGTTCAAATGGCTCTGAGCACTATGGGACTTAACATCTATGGTCATCAGTCCCCTAGAACTTAGAACTACTTAAACCTAACTAACCTAAGGACAGCACACAACACCCAGCCATCACGAGGCAGAGAAAATCCCTGACCCCGCCGGGAATCGAACCCGGGAACCCGGACGTGAGAAGCGAGAACGCTACCGCACGACTACGAGATGCGGGCGGAAATTTAATCCCTAACGGGGTGAACAGGGGGTGAAACGTTTTATGAAAATATTTCATTGCGAAAGCATTTTTAAAGCTAATTTTTTGAAAACTGGTATTTGCTGCTCGGTTAGAGATGAATAAACACGTGTAACACTGTTTTTGAAAATTCAACCCGTCATGGTCAGACTGACTCCCAGACTCATCACCACTCAGCCCAAACCATTAAGGATAGAAACATGAAGTTTGTAGAGTATGTGGATATTATATTGTAGACATCGTTAAAGAAAGGATTGTCCGAAATTCTACTCCTAACAAGGGAACCTCCCCATCACACCCTCCTCAGATTTAGTTATAAGTTGGTACAGGGGATAGGCTTTGAAAAACTGAACACAGATCTATCGAGAAAACAGGAAGAAGTTGTGTGGAACTATGAAAAAATTAAGCAAAATATACAAACTGAGTAGTCCATGTGCAAGATAGGCAACATCAAGGAAAGTGCGAGCTCAGGATCGCCGTGATCCCGTGGTTAGCGTGAGCAGCTGTGGAACGAGAGGTCCTGGGTTCAAGTCTTCCCTTGATTGAAGAGTTTAATTTTTTGTTTTCAGTCAGTTATTATCTGTCACCAGTGTCGTATAGAACATATCAGACGTGTTTTCCTCTGGAGGAATCGGTTGACCTATGATGTTGCGATCAAATGTTTTCGGTTCCCATTGGAGAGGCACGTCCTTTTGTCTACTAATCGCACCGTTTTGCGGTGCGGTCGCAAAACACAGACACTGAACTTATTACAGTGAACAGAGACGTCAATGAACGAAAGGACAGATCATAACTTTGCGAAAATAAATTTTTCACTCGAGGGGAGATTTGAACCAAGGACCTGTCGTTCCGCAGCTGCTCACGCTGACTACGGGACCACGTAGCTCCTGAGCTCACGCTTTCCTTGATGTTGCTTGTCTTGCACATGGATACTCAGTTTGTATATTTTGCTTATTTTTTTCATAGTTCCACACAACTTCTTCCTGTTTTCTCGATAGATCTGTGTTCAGTTTTTCAAGGCCTATCCACTGTGCCAACTTATAACTAAATCTGAGGGGGGTGCGATGGGGAGGTTTCCTTGTAAGGGTGTGAAATGGTGTATGTAGGCGTTTTGCAAGTACGTCGCTGTTAAGAGAATTTTGAAGCTAGAACTACGAAAACGTATTTTTTTCCACTCAGCAAATAAAAAATACGTGTTTCAACATTTTTGGAAATTCTACCACTAAGGGAGGAAAATAATGGGTGAAAGTTTTTTTGAAAATAAATAATTACTAAAGAACCATTAAATGATTTTTAAGGCTCCATCGATGTCAATTAGTATTTGACCTCTCGTTTGGAAATTAAAAAAAATACGTGTTTCAGTGTTTCTGTAAATTCAACCCCCAATGGAATGCATGGGGGATGAAAATTTTTAAGACAATACTTCGTTACATTAAAAAAAATATTAAAGTTAAATTTATGAAAATTGGTATTTCACTTTTCTGTTAGATGCAATAAATATTTGTTAATAGATGAAAGTTATTATGCAAATATCTCCACAAGAATGAAAAACGCATGGTTAACAAAAACTTTGGACTCCAGCTACCAGAATCACTTTTTGGTCAGAAGTAAATTGGAGAAAGACCATGTTTATACGGCGTTACTTAGCGTGAACAGCTTAGAAGATGTTGCAATTTGTGAACAACATAAAAATTCGACTAAACAAAAGCAAAAGAAATCTTAAGCCATTATCAAGTAAAATAACGCTGGGTATTAGGTGATACAAATTGTCGGTAAGCGAGCAGAGTAGCTCTAAGTATGCTAGAAGCACAGGGCATCGCCACAGAGCTTCGAAGTGTGTGTGCCAGACGCGTGGCGAGGGCGCTCGCAGAGTGAGTCCGCGTGCGCGGGCGGGCGGTGCCGGCTCGAGAGCGCCCGCGGCAATGGAGGGTGCTCCGCCTAATGAGAGCCGGCGCGCCCTCCAGCGGACACCTGCGGCGCCTGGCCACCCCTCGCCGCTGCCGCGCTGTCCCTCTCTATTAACAGCCACGTCCAACCACACCCCACGACGCTGCCACCTGCGGTCTTCAACATCAGTACTCCGCAAGCCACCTTCTGGTCTGTGGCGTACGCTACTTCGTGTACCATTGCCCCCTCCACCTCTTTCTCCTTCCACTCACGAGTGACGTGTGGGAAGAAATACAGTGGGCAAGCTTCAGTTATCGTAGCAATTGTGAGTTTCACCCCGAAGACTCGTTCGATGCAGCTCTCTACGCTTGTCTGTTCTGTGCAGGCTCCTTTATCTATGCATAAATACTGAAACCTATACCCATCTGAACCTGTTGTCAACTCTTGCTCTCCCTCTACAATTTTTAGATGACACACTTCCCTGACAATTACCTGATGTGTCCTATCAACTGAACCCTTCTCTTAGTCAAGTTGTGCCATAAATTTCTCTGCAGTTCGAATCAGTATTGCCTCATTAGTTATCACATCTACACATGTAATTTTACTTCTTACCTGTACTATATTCCGTGTTAACTAATTTACCTTTCTTCAGAAGTATTTTCATGCTATGTCGATCCACATTCTGTATACTCTCCACTGCGGTCATCATCATTTATTTTACTGCCCAAATTGCAAATTTATCTATTACTTTTTGTGTCTCACTTCCTAATCCAACTCTCACAGCATAGCTTGATTTAATTCGACACATTCCATCCACTTTTCTTTTACTACTTTCGCTCATAATCGTCTTACAACCCCTTTGCAAGACACTATCCACTCAATTTGATCTTCTTACTGCTTTGACGTCCCTGATAGAACTACGACGACATCGGCAAAGCTCAAATTCTGTATTTCCTCTCCCTGAGCACAAATTAATTTTACAAATGTGTCATTCATTTCCATTACTACTAGCTGAATGTACAGACTGAATGATATGGGGGGATAAGCTACAACCCTGTACATTTTCTTCTCAACATTTCTTTGCCTTTCACGTCCTTCGATTCATGTAACCACAGACTGGTTTCTGTACAAATTTTAAGTAATACTTGACTCTCTGTACGTTATCCCAGCTACCTTCGGAGTTTCAAAGAGTGCATGCTTGTCAGCATTGTCAAAATCTTTCTGTAAATCTACATTTGCTATAAAGGTAAGTCTGCCTTTTTGCAACCTGTCCTCTAAGAAAATACGTATGGCTCTCGTGGCCCTACATTTCCCTGGACTCCAAAGTGATTATCGCCAAAGTTTGCTTCCAAAAATCTTTTTGTTCTTCTCCATACTTAGACGAATCTTTCTAATTTTATCTCATGGTTATTTCCGGAAAGCAGATAAATTTGTCGATTCTCCTCCGAGAATGCTGTCAGGCAATTTTAACAGTAAACCATATCGCGACGCTCAACCCCTAGGTTGTAACGTCTGCCTATGGAGTTGACGCAACGCGCTGCTCTTCTTTGTATCTTGTCTATTACCATTATCAATCCTACCTGCTAAGGGTCCCAGATAGAGTAGCAGTACTGGTCGAATGACGGGTTTGTATGCTACCTTCTTGACGATTCTTACACTGAATGTCAGTCTGGTATCTTCCTTCCTCGTTTCATTCCTATATGTTCAACGGATGTGGCTGTTTCCAGTGACTGTTAGGCAAACGCTTAATCCAACAATAACAGTTTTTTCGCCAATTTATGCACGGTATGTTTCATTTGTTCGGAACAACGATAACTGGCAGTTTCGGTAGCAACTGTCGATCCTCTGCAGATCTCCTGCACTCAGCTGTCTACAATGAAAAAGAATAAGAAATATTTCAAATGAACTGGACAGCCGGGTTAATAGTGCTAAAAAAATCTATTTTGGCAAGTTCCAACGCTTTTATGGATTTGTTCTTCCTCGGTTGTACTCTAGATTATTTTATCTGGTCGAAGTACAAGTTCCTGCTAAAGTATTGTCTACCACTGACTTTCCTCTCTCTTGATGGGAAATGGGTTTGAGAATTTTTGATTTTTCAGAAACATTATTTTTATAACTTGCCTCTAGTGGCTGCTGTAAATTTATGTTTGTTAGATAATGCAGATTATTACTTATTTTATCACCCCCTTGATAACTGAATAAATGAAATTGTAGTTTCTTAATTGAGTTCTGTGATTATTTTTGCTTCAAATATGTTACCTTGTGTCTAGGAATCCTGCGTACTCCGTTCGCTAGACAAACAATCAAACATCTCGAGTTAACCCATTAAGTACCAGTGTCCTATTTTGAGGACAGAGCACATATTTTTTTATAAATACACAGTAAATTATTAATTTCCATCTATTACTGTTCTACGTCATTTGTTGATGCTTTTTATAACAAATGTATGCTTAGAGGAAATTAAAAGCAAGAAATCCTACCATTAATTGATTATTGAATACTAAGGCACACTTTTCGTTATTACAGGTATTTACTTTGTCGACAATTTAGTAATATTTGAAAATTGTGGCAAAGATCTTTTTGCGATTATTTATAGTCAACAATGTGTCTTTTAAACTACTTGCATTGTTAGCTCAATTGGAGTTCTATTCATTGTTTTCCATTGTTATAAAATTTGATGTACTCGAAATAGGACACTGGGACTTGGTATTATCATTTCAGTTATTTGTATTGCTGCGCGTTCCAATATAAAACTCTGCTACTGCTGATGTATTTTCTTTTTAGAACGTGGTAATTTTACCAGATTTTGTTGCTGAGGTAAGTAACGACTCCTCTTTTATATATAAATTACAGGATATGAAGTTACTTTGAAATTTACAGTGTATTATGTAATGATATTTATGAATATCTTACTCAATAGTTCCAGATGGATAGTTTATCCGAGGCAAGCCTATTAGATTTTGCTATAAGTTGTGGTCTCTTTGTGGAGCAAGTGGCTAGTGTTTCAAATTTTATTTATACTGTGGAAAGGATCTAGAAGATACTGCAAGGGATGACCTACTACTGTGATCAAGAGTAGTTCTAAACATGTTGGACTGCATTGAAAAACCCGAGAATCATTGTGTGTACTTTGATAAATTCTTCACTAGTAGAGATCTTCTGCTTCATCTGAGAAATTTGGATTTTCGAGCAACTGGGACTGTCAGAGAGAATCGAGTCGGTGGCTGTCCACTACCAAGCAGCAACGAACTGAAAAAGACAGTTCGAGGAAACTATGACTACCAGTTCGACAGGAATGGTGGAGTCTTATTTGTTCGATGGCACGACAACAGATGCGTTACAATTGATACAAATTTTGACCAAGTTGAACCTTTGGGAGCAGCTACGTGGTACAGTAGACAAGCAACTAAGAAGACACAAGTGCAACAACCTGCCGTTTTGAAGTCGTATAACGAGTACATGGGAGGTGTTGACCACCATGACTGGTTAGTTGGAAAATATGCGACGGTAATTAGAGGGAAAAAATGGTACTGGGTCCTATTACACGTTTGCTGGAAATGGCCCTCGTAAATGCCTGACTCTTGTGCAGACTAGTACGTGGGAAAAATGCACAGGATTTACTGGATTTCAGACGTTCTGTTACAGTTACATACCTGAAATTGGGCACTGGAAGACCGAATATTGGACGCCGAATGGAATACCCATCAAGTCAGTTGAGAGTGATACCAGACATCAGGTTTGATGGAATTGGTCATATGATTGACAAAAGAAGCACGCAAAGATGTGTAAGAGCTAAATGCCACGGGAAACCAAAAACATATTGTGTTAAATGCCGTGTAACACTGTGTGTGAAGAGGATTGTACCATTTCACAAGAAATAAATAGTTGAGACTAGAATACAGTTTAGTATGCTATACGATACTGTTAGATCCCAGTGTCCTTTTTTGAGGACGGCCATTATATCAGCATGTATAAATATTCTTTGGCTATTTTTGTACTTATTGTGGTTCATACACTATCTACATTACAACTTAGGAATAAAAAATTCAATTAAAAAAAATTAATTTGGGACTTAATGGGTTAATGAGTTTTATTACAGTTAATCAAATACAATACTTAACTTTGGCAATTACACAGCTGTATCTCTAGCAAAGGTCGACATATGAAATAATCAGTCTTTGAAGTGACTACTGATCTCTAACTGACAAAAGTCTTTCCTGAACTACTTTCGAAAAGCCTAATGTTGACACAGCTATCCAAGTGGCATAATCTTGAAGCTGCTATTGAACTGGGTCGTCACCTGTCGGTCACGGTGCTTACGTACTCTTCACATAGGGGCCACTGCTGTCACGTTGTCCTCCTGGCGGGAGGTTCAGTCAACGTGCGATTGTCTGACTCCTTTTCACAGCCTTCTCTGCTTTGTCGTTCCCGACTGGCGTGCCAGCTCTTTACTTTACGCCGTAACATTACCTCTAACTAGTTCCAAAACTTGGTTATTTATCTTGGATATGCATTCTCGTCTTACAGTACGTGACATATTATGATTGATTTTTGCCCTAGAGCCATATAGTCGTTTAGTTTTTTCTTGTGTATGTGTGTGTGTGATTTAACTTCATTACTTGCATATCTTAGCAACAGCGCTTACGTTCCTCTGTGTGTGTCAGCGCCGTGGCGGAGGGCATCCCGGCAGACAACCCCCACCTGGTGCTGCTGTTCTTCATCTCGCAGCTGCTGCTGAGAGAGCTGGCCAAGTGCCGCAGGCTCGTGCAGGTGGTGCCCATGGACATGTCCGGCCTGTATGGTGAGTACCGCTGTCCTCGTGTCTGCCTGTCACAGCATCCTTGTTCTACTTACACGTTTTCCTCCATCACGAACAAGAGAACAGTACTAGAGGATAATAAGGGTCTCTGCTTACCAGTTAAGTGACATCATTAATTTAAGGATTGATCAAAGGCAGTATTTAATGTTACTGAAGCTTAATAAAACTAACATATCTATTAGAAACAGGCTTATTACACTTGTGCAAAGTGCACGTATGAAAATAACATCAAGGCATACACTGATGAGCCAAAACAATTAGACCACTGCTCACCGCGAGACTGAATGCCGTCTGGTGGCGGTGATGGCGCTTGAAGTGAGAATATATAAGCGAAATGGAAAAGATTGGAGAATCGTTCTAGCGAAGAGATGTGTTACAAATGAGGACAAAGCGCAGATGTTTATGGTCCGGAGCCTGGGAACGAACATCTGGGAAATGAAAAAGCTGGTCTGCTGTCTGCGCACTACTGTCGTAACCATTTATGGAAAACGACTGATAGACGGTGATATCATGAGTAGGTGACAGGATGTAGGACGCCCACGCCTAATCACAGAACGTACAGGTGTGAGGGTTGCGTTCTCTGTAACGCAAGGTAGGCGGCGGTCTTTAGCAGATCTTGCGGCAGAGTACCTTGCTGGTGTACACCATTGGTGCACATTGTTGAACATGGGGCTACGGAGCAGACGACGCGTTCCCACTTTGATTCAATTATATCGTCACATACAATTGTTCTGAGCGTGGGATCGTCGAGTCAATTTATTTATTACACTCTAGCCTGTTACCTATAATTTCAACACGTAATCATCGATACTGGGCCTTGAATCGATGGAAACGTATCACTTGGTCGGATGAACCACGTTTGTTACTACACCAGGTGTTCGTCTCCGAATATTCCGTCACCCACGCAAACAGCTGCTCGAAACATGCACTGCGCCGTAGACGCAGGCCGGTGAGACGACATTCACCTGGCCTGCCATGGAAGCTGTGGTAGTTGTCCGCGGCATCGCGAACGCTTAGAAAACCTCCATGAACAAAGGAAGTGGCTTACAAAACACTCGTTCGACCTATACTTGAGTATTGCTCATCAGTGTGGGATCCGTACCAGGTCGGGTTGACAGAGGAGATAGAGAAGATCCCAAGAAGAGTGGCGCGTTTCGACACAGGGTTATTTGGTACGGAGATGTTTAGCAAACTCAAGTGGCAGACTCTGCAAGAGAGACGCTCTGCATCGCGGTGTAGCTTGCTGTCCAGGTTTCGAGAGGGGGCGTTTCTGGATGAGGTATCGAATATATTGCTTCCCCCTACTTATACCTCCCGAGGAGATCACGAATGTAAAATTATAGAGATTCGAGCGCGCACGGAGGCTTTCCGGCTGTAGTTCTACCCGCGAACCATACGCGACTGGATCAGGAAAGGGAGGCAATGACAGCGGCAAGTAAAGTGCCCTCCGCCACACACCGGTGGGTGGCTTGCGGAGTATAAATGTAGATGTAGATGTAGACTATGTGGCCATCATTGAGGACCCCACGTACCCTTTCACGTTCGGTGTCACCATCAGTGGCAGTGGCATCTCCTGGCAGGATAACTATCCGTGTTAACAAGGCAAGAATTGTGCTACACAGGTTTTAGCAGCATGACAGTGAAATCGCGTTCATAGTTGGTTACCTAATTCACCAGACCTGGTCCCGATGTAACGCATGTGAGGCGCTGCTACACGTCTACAGACCATTAGGAATTGCGCGACCTGCTCGCAGACACCCTCTTGAACCTACCAATGGCCTTGCCGAATCCATGTCAAGCAGAATCGTTGCTTTATTGTGTTCCAAACGTTAGATTAGATTAGATTACGTTCCATAGATCCGTGCTGAAATAACAATACTAGTAGTATGAATATATACAATACATCATTTGTTTCTATTACAAAATTCGTCAATGGAGTAGAAGGAGTTGGCCACTAGTAAGTCTTTCACGCTCCTTTTAAACTGATCTTTATTTGTAACTAATTTTTTTATGTTTACTGGCAAATTATTGAAGATGAGTGTTCCTGAGTAGTGGACCCCTTTTTGAACTAAAGTAAGTGCAGATCATTTTTGTTCCTGGTATTGTATGTATGAACTGAGCTGTTTGTTGGAAAAAGAGATATATTATTTAGGACAAATTTCATTAATGAGTAAATAGACTGAGAGGCAATAGTTAGTATACCCAGTTCTTTGAAGAGGTTTCTACAGGACGTCCGTGAATTTACTCCACAAATAATACGTATTACACACTTTTGGACTCTGAAAACTTTTGTTTGACTTGAAGAGTTACCCCAAAATTTTATACCATATGACATTATGGAATGAAAGTAGGCAAAGTATGCAAGCTTTTTCATTTTTATGTCGCCTATGTCTGCTAACTCGAATTGCAAATACAGATTTGTTAAGGCGTTTCTGCAGTTCTGTGGTGTGCTCTTCCCAACTGAATTTATTATCAGGTTGTAATCCCAGTAATTTAAGACTGTCAACCTCTTCTGTCTGCTCTTCTTCGTATTTTATGCATATGCTGGGTGGAAACCTCTTACAGGTTCTAAATTGCATATAGTGAGTCTTTTCGAAGCGTAATGTCAGTGAGTTGGCTTTAAACCATTTATTAATATCCATGAAAATATCATTAGCAGATCTTTCTAGAACTGCACTTGACATACTATTTATTGCAATACTTGTGTCATCAGTAAACAAAACGAACTCTGCTTCTGGCAGTGTAACTGATGAGAGATCATTAATGTACACAAGAAAAAGCAATGGCCCTAAGATGGATCCTTGTGGGACACAACATGTAATTTCTTCCCATTCTGATGATGACTGATGACTTAATTCACTAGTCCCTTGCACTGACACCCTTTGTTTCCTATTAGTGAGGTATGACTTGAACCATTTTGCAGCACTGCCCGTGATACCATAGAATTCTAATTTACTTAAAAGGATGTTGTGGTTCACACAATCAAATGCCTTTGACAAATCACAGAAAATACCTGCTGCTTGTAATTTGTTATTTAATGAATTAAGTACATTTTCACTGTAGGTGTAAATAGCTTTCTCGATATCAGAACCCTTCAGAAATCCAAACTGTGTTCTTGATAATATGTTGTTTGTGGTCAGATGGTTGAGCAGTTGCCTGTACATTACTTTTTCTAAAATTTTTGAGAATGCTGGCAAAAGTGAAATCGGTCTGTAATTTGATGGTATCTTTTTATCCTCTTTCTTGAATAGAGGCTTAACATCTGCATATTTTAGCCAGTCAGGAAATGTCCCAGTTATAACTGACTGGTTACACAAGTAACTTAGAATTGTACTAAACTCACAAGAACATGCCTCAATTAACTTTGTTGATATTTCATCGTACCCACTAGAATGCTTTGTTTTTAAAGATTTTATTATGGACGTTATTTCTTTTGGTGAAGTGAGTAATATATTCATGTACTTGAAGCTATTTGTGAAGGCTAGTTTCAGATATTCAAGGGCATTATTTACTGATCCTGAAAATCCCATTCTATCAGTAACGGATATAAAGTACTTGTTAAATAGATTTGCCACACTATGCCCATCAGTTACTAATGTGTCATCTACCCTTAGTGCTATTTGCTCCTGTTCCTTTCTGGTTCTACCAGTCTGCTCTTTCACTATATCCCATATTGTTTTTATTTTGTTCCCTGACATTGCTATCTTCTTCTCGTAGTGCATTTGTTTAGACATCTGAATTACTTTTTTTAATGTTTTACAGTATTCCTTGTATTTAGCTAAATCATCAGCATTGGAGCTATTCTTGGTCGACAGATACATTTTCCTTTTTGTCTTACAGAAAATCTTTATTCCTTGTGTAATCCATGGTTTTATTATGGACTTCTGTTTAATTTGAGTAACTTTTAGAGAAAAACAGTTTTCAAACATGGTACTGACATTGTTCATGAATGTGTTATATTTTTCATTCATGTCATGAGCACTATAAACATCTTTCCAGTTCATATCTTTGAGCAGTTTTCTAAAACACTCAATTTTTGGTTGATTGACTACTCTCCTGTACTCAGATTTAGCAGTCTTGATAATCTGCTTAGAATTTACATCTAAAACAAGGAGCTGCATGTCATGATCTGACAGTCCATTTACAACAGGTTTTATGATATGATTTTGTTCCTTTGATTTGTCTATAAAAATGTTATCAATGGCTGTCCTTGAGGATTTAGCGATCCTAGTTGGAAAGTTTACAGTGTGAGTTAGATTGAAAGACAACATTACTAACTGCAGTGAATGTTTACTGGAAGATTGCATTAGAAAATCTGTATTAAAGTCACCAGCAATCAAAACACGCTATTAAGTAGGTGGTGATAATGATTTGGTTCTTCACTATGGACGAGGGGCGTTCGACAAGTGATGAAACATTTTTAGTTTTGGTTCAAAAAATGCGGAATTTGTTGTGAGACATCGTGGAATATTCCCGCTTCAGCCTCTATAGTTTCGTGAAGTTCCGAAAGGTGGCGGCGCTATACGTAGCCTTCAAAATGGCGTCCGTAACGGCTGTGGTTTCCTAGTAGAGAACTGCCACTGATATTTTTTGGTGGAAAACCAGAGCATCGTAGATGCTAATAGGCGGTTGCGGAATCGCAACAAGTTCGCGCAGATCAATCCAATCACCCGCGTGCCATCCGGCCGGAAACAGCTGTACTGCTAAAATGTTGGAAAGTACAGTTACTCTTATCCAAGGTGATCGACGGATCACAGTCACACACCTCGCTGCACAACTGTTCGGGTCTGTTGGTGGAGCTTGGTAGTGCTGACAGACTTGTCCACCACTTGGGATAGTCATAGCTGTGTGCCCGCTGGGTTCCTCACCGGTAACAGAAGACCATAAATAGCAACGCAGGGCCATCGATGCGGAATTATTTGCATTACGAGGCTGATCGTTACAGTTTGTTGTCGAATATGGTAAAAAGCGATGGGACATGACGTCGACCAATAGAGTGGTACCATTCGGGGACACAGGCCCTCGCAGTAAGGTTGCGTAAGACCCGCATTGAACGGAGAATATGTTGGGGAATAGAGTTTCGTGTCCAACAACGTGGCGAATAATATGGTGTACTGAAATAAAAACAACCTGCTTTCAAAACATAATAACTGACGAATACAATTAGGTGGAACACTACACTGCAGACAAACCATAGTCAGCTGATATCCCTGGTGCTCTAGACATAAACCAAAATGTCTCATCTGTTGATCTTTAGTCCGACACGGTATGAAATTTAAAAGTAAACTCCAGTGTATTTGTGTTAACAGAACAAATTATATGAAATTACATGATACATTATACCTGTTGTATTTGTTTATGATTCTGACGATGACTTTAGGCGACATCTGTAAACTATATAGAGTGGTTCAGTAAATTGTGATCCAGATAGAAGATTGATGAACAAACATAATAAGGTCTCTGCCCTCTATAAGGCATTCTCATCCCACATTGTATAATCATAACGTCTCAACAGCATGGCAACAATTTCAAACAGGTAGTGTATTGTCCCACAGTACGCCACTCTGTCACCTTTGCTATTGTTACCTAATAATCCATTTCCTTCGGTTCACATTTCTTCCGTTACCCGACCGAGCGACAGATACTGATCAAACAAAGGAACTTACTTAGAAATATTAGGACCATAGTCGATTCTTACAATCACTATTTGGTTTCCCAGTAATAGTTTCCGTTGTGTAGCTCCCTCCTTAAATCTTAATGAATGCCCTTGGGAGCAGATCGCGAATGACGTCCGCTTGCAAACGGGTTTGTATGTATTGTGGTTTAGAGGCCGCTTCCGTGCATTGTGGTTCAGAGGCTGCTTCCATGCCAATCTGGGACAGTGCCCACTAGAGACGTAAAACTACAACAATCTGTCGTAGATTACCATAAGTAAGAGTAGACTACGGTAGTTTTTCTTCCAGCTGTGATGTGTTGCATACCTATTGGGCGTTATCTCACAACGATCGCTTCTTTTACGTATGTGATCAGTATCTTACTACATTCCCCTAAAAACCGGAAGTGGTGAACCGTCTAGAAACTGAGTGAGGAAACATAAAGGACCGGGTTCCCTACATACACTCCTGGAAATGGAAAAAAGAACACATTGACACCGGTGTGTCAGACCCACCATACTTGCTCCGGACACTGCGAGAGGGCTGTACAAGCAATGATCACACGCACGGCACAGCGCACACACCAGGAACCGCGGTGTTGGCCGTCGAATGGCGCTAGCTGCGCAGCATTTGTGCACCGCCGCCGTCAGTGTCAGCCAGTTTGCCGTGGCATACGGAGCTCCATCGCAGTCTTTAACACTGGTAGCATGCCGCGACAGCGTGGACGTGAACCGTATGTGCAGTTGACGGACTTTGAGCGAGGGCGTATAGTGGGCATGCGGGAGGCCGGGTGGACGTACCGCCGAATTGCTCAACACGTGGGGCGTGAGGTCTCCACAGTACATCGACGATGTTGTCGCCAGTGGTCGGCGGAAGGTGCACGTGCCCGTCGACCTGGGACCGGACCGCAGCGACGCACGGATGCACGCCAAGACCGTAGGATCCTACGCAGTGCCGGAGGGGACCGCACCACCACTTCCCAGCAAATTAGGGACACTGTTGCTCCTGGGGTATCGGCGAGGACCATTCGCAACCGTCTCCATGAAGCTGGGCTACGGTCCCGCACACCGTTAGGCCGTCTTCCGCTCACGCCCCAACATCGTGCAGCCCGCCTCCAGTGGTGTCGCGACAGGCGTGAATGGAGGGACGAATGGAGACGTGTCGTCTTCAGCGATGAGAGTCGCTTCTGCCTTGGTGCCAATGATGGTCGTATGCGTGTTTGGCGCCGTGCAGGTGAGCGCCACAATCAGGACTGCATACGACCGAGGCACACAGGGCCAACACCCGGCATCATGGTGTGGGGAGCGATCTCCTACACTGGCCGTACACCACTGGTGATCGTCGAGGGGACACTGAATAGTGCACGGTACATCCAAACCGTCATCGAACCCATCGTTCTACCATTCCTAGACCGGCAAGGGAACTTGCTGTTCCAACAGGACAATGCACGTCCGCATGTATCCCGTGCCACCCAACGTGCTCTAGAAGGTGTAAGTCAACTACCCTGGCCAGCAAGATCTCCGGATCTGTCCCCCATTGAGCATGTTTGGGACTGGATGAAGCGTCGTCTCACGCGGTCTGCACGTCCAGCACGAACGCTGGTCCAACTGAGGCGCCAGGTGGAAATGGCATGGCAAGCCGTTCCACAGGACTACATCCAGCATCTCTACGATCGTCTCCATGGGAGAATAGCAGCCTGCATTGCTGCGAAAGGTGGATATACACTGTACTAGTGCCGACATTGTGCATGCTCTGTTGCCTGTGTCTATGTGCCTGTGGTTCTGTCAGTGTGATCATGTGATGTATCTGACCCCAGGAATGTGTCAATAAAGTTTCCCCTTCCTGGGACAATGAATTCATGGTGTTCTTATTTCAATTTCCAGGAGTGTAGTTATCCTCCGGTCTGTTCGTTAAAAGCCGGCCGGTGTGGCCGTGCGGTTCCCGGCGCTTCTGTCTGGAACCGCGTGACCGCTACGGTCGCATGTTCGAATCCTGCCTCGGGCTTGGATGTGTGTGATGTCCTTAGGTTAGGTTAGGTTTAAGTAGTTCTAAGTTCTAGGGGACTGATGACCACAGATGTTAAGTCCCATAGTGCTCAGAGCCATTTTGTTCGTTAAAAGTAAACAGTATTTGTAGCAAAATTGAAATTGTTAATGTTTAATGCAGATTTTATTCGAAAAGCGTTGGTATGTAACTAGAAACTGAGGTAGGTTGTGGTAAAAATAAAGAAAAGAATACGGACTTATCACACAGCGCTAAAAAAGCAGTTTCCCCAAAAAAAGGTAACATAGAAGAACCCGCAAATACATCTAATGTTTGTGCCTATAAACTGTACTCGCAACAAAAGTAAATGCTTTGATTGCATAAAAGCGCAGAAGTTAAGAGATAAGCTAATTTTTATTACTTAGAAAATGCAATTTATATTGTGTAAGGATGGCGAATACACAGTGGACTGACACTGAATGATGTGCGGTTCTAACTATGTGCGAAACAAACAACCAAACGAACAAACAAACAAAAAAGAGAGAAGTCGTCGACTCCCAGTTTCTCTCTTACACATTCGTTTATGTTTCTTCCCCTACCACTGCTACCAATACTACCGGTAATCCTACCATTTATTACGTCCTTTATGTATTGTACCAAAACTACTGAACTATAAAAGTTCCGGACCTAGACTCGAACTCGGGACCCGCGAAAGGCAAAGGTCCCGATTTCGAGCCTCGGTCCAGCACACAGTTTCAATCTGGCAGGAAGTTTCATATCAGCGCACACTCCGCAGCAGAGTGAAATTTTCATTCTGGCTACTGTAGTTTTGGTACAGCGCCATTCTAGTGCCCACATTACAGTCATGCCTTAACGACGTTTCTGTCTAAATGAAGTGTAAGACTGAAGGCAGCCTACAAGTTTTCATGTCTGTAGTCTAAACACCAGTAGCCAAAAAGTACTGGCTAAATCTGTTATTAATAAGACAGTAGGATTAATGACGACAGGCTGCACGAGAAAGAAGCAGGAAAGGTGCACGGCAGCAGACCTGGCGAGCCTGTGATAACGCCGTTGCTTCTGTTGTGCAGAGAACCGGCCGGGTCCGTCGAACCTGGGCAACGTGATCAGCCAGATCCTTCTCTGCAAGACCATCACGCCCGACTTCAACCAGGAGGAGCTGTGCAGCATCGCCAAGGACTCGCAGGACGTGCTGCGGCTGTTGCAGGACATGCAGGAGTACCTGCCGAGGCAGGAAGCGGGCACAGGTAGGCCCACCCACACACCTCTGTTCATGTCACCTCATCTCGCTTCCTTTCCCCTCCTGTTATTTAAGCAGTCGACAATCGCGTGTTTTACTGGAACAGTTACGGGTTTCGGCTGTTATCTACAGCCATCTACGGAAGTCAAAAAGGAACTAGGGCCTCTCACTTCTTTTCGTGGAAACTACGATATATACAGAAACCATAATAACACAGTTAAACAGAGCAACAGTTATAAACAGTATTTTTTCTACGTTGTAACTACCAGTCGCCATACACGTTTGCTAATGACGAGCAAGAGCCTGCATACAGGGTCCGTGAAAACCTGAAGCATCTGAGGATACCCACTGTCTTACAGCTTTGTGGCGGCATTTGAGTCTGACAACGTAGTTTGCAGGTGCTAAATCAGGACTGTGCGATGGTTATTGCTGCACAGTCTAGCAAAATTGAGCAATGATTTTCATTGTAGAACGCTATTATGGAGCCTGCAATTATCGTTCTGGAAGCGGGTCTTCTCCACTGTCCTAAATAGAAATTCGAATATTCCGCTTGGTTAGTGTTGTCTTCTAGCGTTCTGAATTTACAGTTGCTTTACGCTCTGACTCATCAAAATGAACCACACACTGCTTATATCAAAATACTGTACATACCACTTTGCATTCAGATGACTGCCTTCAACTTGTTCTTTGTTCGAGAATTTGCATGTCGCTTCCCCATGAACTCTCTTTTGGATTTCGACTCGTAGTGATGATACCACGTCTCATCTTCCGTGATGACGGTACTCAGAAAACTGTCGCCTTCATCCTTGTATAGCATCAGCTCCCGATGAATTCTCATTCAGTGATCTTTTTCGTTTCGTATATGCATACGTGGGACCTATCTCACATACATTTTGGGCAACCGTGTTTGCATAACAAAAATGGCTCTGAGCACTATGGGACTTAACTTCTGAGGTCATCAGTCCCCTAGAACTTAGAACTACTTAAACGTAACTAACCTAAGGACATCACACACATCCATGCCCGAAGCAGGATTCGAACCTGCGACCGAAGCGGTCGCGCGGTTCCAGACTGAAACGGCCACTTCTGCCGGCAGTTGCATAACAGCTTGAGTAAGGCACTACAGACGACATTCAACCCTACAAATATTATCTATGCTGTAATCCGCCGATCATCAATAATGACTTCATCGAGCCACTTACTTATGACTGGCAGCTGAGCTGAGTCGATGAAGGATGTCTTAACGTGCACATTCTTTGCACCACTTCTGAAAAGCAGTACCCACTGTGTCATATTACTCTTGTCTTCTGTAATGCCTCTACGCTCCTTTAGTGTGCATCAATGGACTTCAGTTGAAACAATTAGTCACTAAGTGATATCTTATATAGGTCATTTCAACGTTTCCTTTATAGAGATGATCTGGGACGAGTCCAAATACATGATTAATATGAATGAGCACATTATTTTTTGGATCTACTCATGCAACTACACTTAAAGATACTTAACAGGCTACTACTTTTTAAATAATATTAGTTCATGGAACAGAAGGAACTGTCCAGGAGAAATCATTTTAGGTTAGATTTAAAACCTACTTTACTGCTTGTCAGACATTTTATGATATTGGGAAAATGATGAAACATGTTTGTTCCTCCATGTTGATTCATTACTGAGTATATGAGGGCTTTAATAGTGGGTAATCAAGATCATTTTTCCTCTAGTGTTTTATGTATGGACTTCACTCTTCTTCTCAAATATGAAGGATTATTTACGATGAATTTCATTTCCGTATGTATGTACTGTGAAGGTTCAGTTAAAATGTTTAACTACTTGAAAAGCTACCTGCAGGTAAACACAATATTTTATTCTTACGGCTCACTTTTGCGCTATCAGTAATTTATTTCTAAGTGTTGAGATACCTAGAAAATTGTTCTATAAGACATTAATGAGTAGAAATATGCCAAATATGTCAATACGTTCATTCGTTTGTTTCTAAGATTAGCTATTATATGAAGAGCCAAAGCAGGTTAACTTCGTTGTTTGACAAACCCGGTAATATGCTTCTTCAGCTTCAGTTTTTCATCAGTATGTAAAACTGAAAATTTGAAGCATTCTACCCTATTTAGTGATTCCTGTTCATCAGATATGACCCTATTTGTTGTACAGAGAGATGACTATTTGCTGTACAAAACTCAATATAATGTATCTTCTCAAAATTTAGGGGAAGTTCGTTTTCAGAGAATCACTTATTGATTCCTTTGAAAACATCATTGACTTGCTAATTTGAACAGAAGTGACGAAATAAACGACACATCTGTGTTTTATATGCAGCTCGATGGCAAACGACATTTTGGAACACTCCCCAGCTACAGCAGTGTGCCTCTCTACAATGAAACCAACAGGATATTAGCGGGAAGATTCAAAGATTAGTACTATACAAACATAATCTGACTCAGACACTCAAAACTAACACAAAAAAGGAGGCATTACTTTCGAAACGATCAATTTAGATTACAGTTGACTTCTGTAAGTGTATATAAAAACAATTGTCCATCGTCGAGTTAAGTGAAACAACGAAAAAGAATCAGTCACAAATTCCTCCACAAAATACAATTATGTCATATTTCAGAGCACTCAATTTGTTTCTTCTCTGATACTACCTGAGTACTTAGCATTGCTGTGGTATGTGTTTCATCGAATCTTCTGTTAGTTATTTGTACATCTCCTCCTTTCCCCCTCCTCCCCCTCTCTGCCCACCTCCTCTTCACACCTCTCTCTGTCCACCTTCTCTATCCTCCCACTGTTTGTCATCTGCTCCTGACCCTCTCTCCATCCATTTGCTCCCCCCCCCCCCCCCCCCCTGGGACTGGGTGTTAGAATAGGCCCGAGGTATTCCTGTCTGTCGTAAGAGGCGACTAAAAGGAGTCTCACACGTTTTGGCCTTTATGTGATGGTCCCCTGTAGGGTCTGACCTCCATATTTCAAAATTTTCCTGGAGAGCGAGCCAGTTGGGGAAGGGCGCCTTACACGGTGCATCGTGTCCACCATGCGCTGAGATCTTTCGCATCCTGCATCAATGTGGATCTGCAATTCCGCTCATTTTCCAGCTGTTGGGCGAGGTCACCGTTCTTCCACTGTGCAGTATCGTTTTTTGCGCTGATGATGATAATGGAATTGTTTGCATCTGATATCCAGCATGGTAGCCAGTCCATTGTGGTGAGACTGCCATCTACCTTGTTGGTTGTAGCCACCTGACAACACAGGTATCGCTCTGCTGATGCCTGCGCTATTAACTCATTAACTCTTCACATATCCCAAGGAGTAGATGCCCGTCACCCTCGGGCATCGGGACTCCCAGCAATGGCCATCCTGCCAGGTGGCCTTTGCTGTGGCTAGGTGGCGACAGTGAGGGGGGGGGGGGTGTTCGTCGGAGTGGGTGGCATCAGGGCAGATGACACGCCATGATGAAGTGTAATACATCTTCTCTTGCTGGTAGTCAACCACCAGTAGAATCTAAGCGTTCGAGGGCTCAGTTTAATGCAAGGAAGTACGACCCCAAATCGTTCCCCTGCCTGGCCACACCATGGGAGGAACGCCAGGCTAAGGATAGCAGCAAACCTTATTCGCCCCAGTACCTAGTATGTACGAGAGCTGGGGAATCCTTTGTGTCCATGAAGCCTCAGTTCTATGTAGAGCATTTAGGGGACAAGTTTGGGGAGGTGGATGGATTGTCCAAAATGCGGTCAGGGTCTGTCTTGATAAAATCAGTCTCCTCTGCCCAGTCACAGCCATTACTTGCTTGTGACTGCTGGGGGATTTTTCTGTTACTCTCATGCCCCATAAGAGCTTAAATATGATCCAGAGTACTATCTTCCACAGGGTCTGATGACGATCTGCGCGCCAGCTTAGAGTGATGTGGTATCCATTTCAACCAGCATGTCCATCAGGGTCCGAGGGATAATCAGGTTGCCACTGGTGCCTTCATCTTGGCCTTCGAGGGTGACACATTACCCAAGGTCAAATGGTTCAAATGGCTCTGAGCACTATGGGACTCAACTGCTGTGGTCGTAAGTCCCCTAGAACTTAGAACTACTTAAACCTAACTAACCTAAGGATATCACACACATCCATGCCCGAGGCAGGATTCGAACCTGCGACCGTAGCGGTCGTGCGGCTCCAGACTGTAGCGCCTTTAACCGCTCGGCCACTCCGGCCGGCCCAAGGTCAAGTTGATGGTCTACTGCTGTGATGTCAAGCCAATATGCCTCCCTCGATGGTGTGCTTTAAGTGCTGTACTTCCAGCCTCACATGTCGAGATTGTAGATGTCCATCGCATCCCAATACTCCATGGGCCCCGCCTTCCATTGGTGTCAACTGTGCAGAGCACCATGCCCATTGCTCGCCAGACTGTAGGATTCTACAGAAGGAACGGAAAATAATGGATCAGCTGACCTATGCTGACGCTAAAAAGAAATTTGAAAGGCTCCATCCTGTGCCCATGACAACATCTTCCACCACTGTTATAACTACTGTTCCAGCTCCATCCATTGCACCAATTCTAGTCAGCTCTCAGAGTCTTCACCTGCCCCTTTGATGGTGGGGGAGCGCTTCCCTCCCTGTTGCTCCCACACCACCTCCTTTGGGAGCAGCACCCCCCCCCCCCAACCATCGGGGACATCAGTCCCCACTTCTCAGCCAGAGAAGCGTAAGTCTTCTTCGGCTCCTGCCGGTAGAAAGGGGTCCCTTGGGTCACTCCCTTCCCAGGTTCCTACCAGTGGCGAAGCGGACACCTGCCAGTGGATAAAGCAGCCACAGGTAGCTGGTCGTAGGGCTTCACAGTCCTCCTCAGTCCTGGAGACTGAATCTAAGAAGCCCTCCCAGCTAGAGAAACCCAAGGAACAGAGCGAGAAACCGAAAAAGAAGTCCTCCAAGAACAAGGTAATTGCGGTGACACCCACACCACCGCTACCTACAAGCTCTGCGTCTGAGGATGAGATTCTGGCGTCTACTGAGGACCTAGTTCTCGCCATACCCTCAGATACAATGGATATCGACTTCTCAGGAAATAAGTCGTTGGCGGAAGCTGAACCTGAGGCGTAAAATGCCTCACTGAATGTTCCATGCCTTCCCAGCCTCACGATCACGTTACCCTCCAGTGGAATTGCGGCGGCTTCTTCCACCACCTGACTGAGCTACGGCAGTTGTAAAGCTTTACAACCTGCTTTCTGCATTGCCATCCAGGAAACCTGGTTCCCAGCAATTGAACCTCTGCCCTCTGTGGCTATAGACGATATTACAAGAACCATAGTGAATATAATAATCAGGTGGAGTTTGCGTGTATGTCCTGAGCTCGATATGTAGTGAACCTGTGTCACTTCACAGTCCTCTTGAAGCTGTGGCTGTCAGGATATGGACGACACAGGAAATAACTGTCTGCAGTGTGTATCTTCCTCCAGATGGTGCAGTACCCCTGAACGCATTGGCTGCACTGGTCCATTAACTCCCTAAACCTTTCCTACTTCTGGGAAATTTTAATGCCCATAACCCCTTGTGGGGAAGGACCATGCTTACTGGCCGAGGCAGAGATGTCGAAAATTTACTGTCCCACTTCAACCTCTGCCTCTTAAATACTGGGGCCGCCACACATGGTTCAAATGGTTCAAATGGCTCTGAGCACTATGGGACTCAACTGCTGTGGTCATTAGTCCCCTAGAACTTAGAACTACTTAAACCTAACTAACCTAAGGACATCACACACATCCATGCCCGAGGCAGGATTCGAACCTGCGAGCGTAGCAGTCGCACGGTTCCGGACTGCGCGCCTAGAACCGCGAGACCACCGCGGCCGGCCCGCCACACATGTCAGTGTGGTTCATGGTAGTTTATCAGCCATTGATTTATCAATTTGCAGCCCAGGACTTCTCCCATCTATCCACTGGAGAGCATATGACGACCTGTGTGGTAGTAACCACTTCCTAAATGGTTCAAATGGCTCTAAGCACTATGGGACTTAACATCGAAGGTCATCAGTCCCCTAGAACTTAGAACTACCTAAACCTAACTAACCTAAGGACATCACACACATCCATGCCCGAGGCAGGATTCGAACCTGCGACCGTAGCGGTCACGCGGTTCCAGATTGTAGCGCCTAGAACCGCTCGGCCACCGCGGCCGGCTGACCACTTCCTCATCTTCCTGTCACTCCCCCAGCGTCATGCCCACGGACACTTACCCAGATGTGCTCTAAACAAGGCAGACTAGGTAGCCTTCGCCTCTGTTGTCATTGTTGAATCTCCGCCACATGGTGCCATCGAAGTTAAGGTTCACCAGGTCACCACAACGATCGTTTCTGCTGCAGAAAACGCGATCCCTCGTTCTCTAGGGTGCCCCTGGCGAAAGACAGTCTCTTGGTGGTCGTCGGAAGCCACTTGGGCAATTAAAGAGCGGCGGCGAGCTCTACAGCGACATAAGCGGCATCCTTCCCTAGAGAACCTAATAGCCTTTAAGCGGCTCCGTGCCCGCGTTCTCCTGCTTATAAAACGACGGAAACAGGAGTGATGGGAGAGGTATGTGTCGACCACTGACCGCCATACGTCACTTTCCCAAGTCTGGACGAAGATCAGACGTCTGTTTGAGAACCAGACCCCAGCAGGTGTCCCTGCCGTTAATATCAACGGCGTGTTGTCTACAGACGCAAACGCGATTGTTGAGCACTTTGCTGACCACTATGCTCGAGTCTCTGCGTCGGAGAACTACCCCCCAGCCTTTCACACCCTCAAACGGCTGGTGGAAAGGAAAGTCCTCTCGTTCACAACACGCCACAGTGAACCCTATAACGCCTCATTTATGGAGTGAGAGCTCCTCAGCGCCCTTGCGCATTGCCCTGACACAGCTCCCGGGCCGGATCGGATCTACAGTCAGATGATTAAACATATCTCGTCTGACTACAAGCGATATTTCCTCGTCATCTTCAACCGAATCTGGTGCGATGGCGTCTTTCCGTCACAGTGGCGGGAGAGCACCATCATTCCGGTGCTCAAACCCGGTAAAAACCCGATTGATGTGGATAGCTATCAGCCCTTCGGCCTCACCAACGTTCCCTGTAAGCTGCTGGAACGTATGGTGTGTCGGCGGTTGGGTTGGGTGCTGGAGTCACGAGGCCTACTGGCCCCATGTCAGGGTGGCTTCCACCGGGGCGCTCTACCACTGATAATCTTGTGTTCCTTGAGTCTGCCATCTGAACAGCCTTTTCCAAACGCCTGAACCTGGTCGCTGGCTGTTTTGACGTACGTCAAACATACGACACGACCTGGCGACATCTTATCCTTGCCACTTTGTATGAGTGGGGTCTCCAGAGCCCACTCCCGATTGTTATCCAAAACTTCCTGTCTCTCCATACTTTCCGTGTCCAAGTTGTTGCCTCCCATAGTTCCATCGATATCCAGGAGAATGGAGTCCCACAGGGCTCTGTACTGGGTCTATTTTTAGTGACCATTAACGGTCTAGCAGCAGCTGCCGGGCCATCCGTCTCACCTTCTCTATATGCAGACGACTTCTGCATTTCGTACTGCTGCTCCAGTCTGGTGTTGCTGAGCGTCAGCTACCAGGGAGCCATCCACCATCCACAAGGCGCAGTCATGGGCTCTAGCCCATTGCTACCAGTTTTCAGCGGCGAAGTCGTATGTCGTGTGAACATGGTACGGTTTATGTTGCATCTGGTTTGTGTGTAAGTGACTGGAAATGGACGAGCCGCAGTGGAGACTATCGACAGCGCTTTCCCAACCGACGGTTTCCACAATACCAAATGCTTGGGTGTTTGTATCGCCTGATACTTGAACGAGACGCTTTCTGTGCAAGTATAGGTGATACTGGTCGGAACCCGGCAGTGCGAACTCCCGAAATGGAAGACGAGATTCTACGACATGGTAAAGACAGTCCATCTATAAGTAAACGACGTGTTGCACTCGTCATTGGCGACAGGAGGTAGCTTTGTGTGGAATGTCATAGACGACCGGTAGCTTCATCCTTTCCATCTTCAGAGCGCGGCAGCACTGGCAATTGAAGATTTTCCTCAGTGGATGCAATTCTCACAATGGTTTTTACAGTAGATATCCCAGCACCCCTTATTTCCGGCCGAAGTCCTATATCCAGAGGAGGCATTGTTTGCTTGTGAAGGCTGATATCCACAATTTGCATGTCTGAGCACTTGTGAATCCTCGAGGTGCTCGACTTTTACCAAATCAACAGCTACTTGGTGTTAATGTGTGGACCGGCATTCTCGATGGAAGTTTGATTTGACCATATGTTCTTCCATTCCGTCTCAGCGGACGGAGATATCATATTTTCATGGAACATGTGTTGCCAGAACTGCTGGAGGATATACCTCGTAATGTTAGACAAAGGATGTACTTTCAGCACGATGGGGCGCCAGCCCATTTCAGCACTGCTGCGAGGAATCATCTGAAACTTATATTCGGGAATCGCCGAATCGGCTGAGGTGATCCTTTTGCCTGGCCAGTCAGGTCATCTGACCTCACGTGTCTGGATTTCTTCCTCTGGGAGCCTGTGAGGCAACTGGTCTATTAAATCGTTATAGAAACAGAAGACTTAGTCGCTAGAATTGTCGTCATTGCTGGTACCATTGTGGACATGCCAGGAATCTTCGAACAGCAAAACAATCATTGGTCCGACGATGTACTGCGATCATACAGGCGAGTATTCAAGCTACTCCTGTAAATGCCACTGCTGTAATTAGCATCCTAAACTTCCACCTCAGTAAATCGTCCCTAACATCAGGAATTGCCGACAGGAACCTTGTGTACCGCAATTACGTATATTGCCTTCGATGTTCTTTATCTCCTTTATTAATTTGAACGAATAGTTTCGAAAAATCCTCTATTTGTCTCCATCGCTGCAGTTATTTGAAGGGGACCGATTCAACCGATGTATGCTGTCATCTTCATTTCAGACAATAAGACAATAGTCAGGGTAGATCTGAGAACTGAAATGGATGATGGGCATAATTAAAATTTCGCTGTTTGAGAGGGGTCCCATGAAAAACGAGTGATCGTAGGACAACTTTATCGAAACATCTGTAACGACATAGGGAAGAGAAATAACGAATAAACCGTTGCAAGAAATACATTTCAATTACCACATGAGCGAGTAACATTTATTAATTGCGTATCATATTTACGTTCCACTTTACGAACTTTGCTCAGTGTAACGACCATCTGCCTCTACGACAGCTTATAATATCACTAGAGATTGGTCCACTGATGCGCGAAGCATCTGAAGTGGGATGTTGGCTATGCTCAGCTGGAACCTCCATGTGTTACCGTCCACGGATAAAACCTGTCTTTCAGGTAACCTCACAGCCAAAAACCAAACAGGTTCAAATCTGGTGATTTTGGCGGCGACGCAGTTTGGAACGATCGACCAATGATTTGGTTTTCTCCACATGTGTTACGGAATAATCGAGTGACCTCACGAGCACTGTAAGGTAAATCTTCGTCGTGCATAAAAACAGTCGAGATCAAGGTATCTCTCTCTCGTACAGCAGGGACCACATGTTGCCGTTTACACTGCATGTCCTCAGTCCTTGGAGTCCGAGTTCCTCCATACAACGACATATCAGTACCGGCGCCTAACGACAAGTCATGATACATCACTAACAACACAGATCCTGCTGTGCACAATCTGAACACTATTCCTATAAAGTTGAGTACCCATAAGGTAAACACTTTTCCGTCTACACGGCCCCAAGTAGCGGAAGTTCCATTATAACCGCCCTGTAGAATAGGCACCAGAGGATCAAATATGAAAGAAAGCGAGGCTGAACAGAAAGACTCTTGGGTAATACATGAGAAACTGAATTTGATTGACAACAGGAGTAAATATAAAAATACAGCAAATGAAGCAAGCAAAAGGTAAAACAGACGTCTAAGAAATGATATTGACGGAACTTGCAAATTTCCAAAGAAGTAATGCCCAGAGGAAAAGTGCAAGGCAGTAGAAGCATACAATAGTGGGGGAAAGTTAGATGATGCTGCCTATAGGGGAATTAATGATGCCATTGGAGAGAAGAGAAGAAATTCTGAAAATATAATGAGCTCAAATGGCAAGCCAGTACTGAGCAAAGAAAGGAAAGCTGAATGGCGGAATGACCAATTATGGAAGGGCTGTAGGAGGTAAACTAATGACAGTGTAATAGACAGGGAAGAGGAGGTAAATGCTGATGAGATAGGAGTGATGGTACTGGGAGAAGAATTTGACAGAGTGCTGAAGGACCAAAATGGAAACATGTCAGAAAAGGGCTTGGTAGAGCAGTTGAACGGAATGGAGCATGTTTTGAAAAGAGATTAGCAGATGTACATAAACAATAGTAAATCAAGGGTAACGTAGGCAGTCTGAATCAGGAAACGCTGAGGGTAATTATACCAGATAAATTATGAGACATTAGGGAATCAAATGAGATTAGGTGTCTGGGCAACGAAATAGTCGAGGGTTGCCGAAGTGGAGATGATACAGTGACCGCCAATAGCGAGAGAAGTATTTCTGTTGATAGGTCTAATAAAAATTTAAGTTAGGAATGAAAAAAACACACGGCATCGGTTAATATTCTAAAACATTTAATTAATATAACAGATTCAAGTTTTTGGAAGTATTTTCTGAAGTGGCCCATGCTGCGTTCAACTTAGAGAAACTAAAGCCAGGAAGGACAATGAAAACCAAGTTTACTGATATGAGCATAAACTTCAGTTCTTCTTATTTGTAGAGTAATTACACAACACAAGAAATAGTTCACAATTTAGTTGTGGCCAAAATACTGGAGATCCGCGCTTTAGGGGCCAAGTTCCGGTGTATCTCAAGGACGACTGTTAGTGGTTCTAAATCGTATCCAAGGCAAAGATACAAAGCAGGTAGACTGGTTCGGACGACAGGTCGTGGAAGGATTCCAGGAGAGCTACTGACAGAAGAACCGTGGCGGAGGTCAGCGTAAAGCCCAGAGAGCACATCCTCGGAGAACTGACTAGCCATAGGTGCGCTCCGGTCCAGAATATTATTGAGGTGCCAGGATACAGAGGGACCTATTTTCGAGAATGTGAGCCTATGGAAGTTAATAGGTCCTTACTGACTGCACCCTCTAGCTGCGATGCTGCTGCCGCCTTCGGGAGAGGTATGGGGTTGGAGCTGCATTGGTGTTGTTCAGCGTCGTTTGGCATAGGCTACCCGTGGTGCACCAGCGGTATGCTGGAAGGCTTGGCGTCCAGAAATAGCATTATCTGAAGGTGTTTGCAACAGTGTTCGCCAAGTTGTACTATTAGCTCAAACGGTCATTTTCGTTAGATAGCAGTAAAGCTCAGTTAGCTAATCTGGATTTCTCCATTGATTTCCGACTGCGCTCACAACTGCATGTTTCTCTCACGCAACTGCCATTGTCAATCAGGAAAACTACTTTTACTACTTTGTCAGCCTCATAGTTGATTTATACGCTTTAGATCGTTTACCTTGTTTTTTATATGTATATAACGTGGAAAGTTTAGTTTACGCATTGATACTAAGCAAGGTTACAGTTTCGGCGATACAGTACGCCATCTTCAGGCCCCCTGGCCGATGTGTAGCAGGATTCCCACCTTTGGTCCAGTCAAAACAGAGCCCAGCATTCAGTAACTGATATTCACAGATTTTTGACACAGTGATCTTCCTACACATCGGTCAGGGGGCCTGAAGATGGCGGAATACATCGCCGAAACTGGTTGCTCAATAAAACAAGTGGAAATTTTGACGACTGAATGGTGTTTTGATTCAACATTCTGTACTGAACAGAGACTAAGCTACGTTAGTCCTAATGATGGCTAGTTGATGCCAAAAATAAAAATAAAAAAATCCTTACCGCTGTCATTCGGAATGGAAACTGATTACTTGTTTGCCCAGACAAAGGACAAATGTGTGTCTTACAGAGCTATGCAAGTGCACCAGTTGCGAAGAAAAGGGAACACCGAACGTCACTTCAATACCTTTCGCTCATGGATTGAAAAGGGTTTCCAGCTGGCTTCTGCTCTAAGGAAAGAAAGAGTAAGGCTGTTAAAATCCAAACTTAATGCTCAACAATCAACTGTTTTAAAACCATTAGACAACTGAGACATCATCCGAGTTTCCAAAATTAGTGCACAGCATACGAAATCGCACGAAGGTAATAAATTAATGATAAATGCATTTTTCGTAAGCTGATGATTCATTATTTGATAGTTTCAAAAAAAATTGATATTGTCTACTGTTAAATCTATACAACTGTCAGCAAATATAATAATAGGAGGATTGAGATTGTAGTTCTTACGTTGCTTCACAATTTAAAACTGACTTTGATCGCTACAACTATATTTCTCTACAACTTGGCAGATCGACTGATGGAATTGATGCAGCTAAGTTGGACATTTTTTCAAGAATGGCTTTTGATAATTTCGAAATAAGAGAGGAGCTGGTAAAGTTCATACTACTAACAGTATGCGCTACAGGATAGGAAATCTTTTTAGCAGTTAGAGATCTTATAAATTCTGAAAACATTCCTGTAAAGAAGTTGATGGGCTTAGCAGCTGACTGAGGTCAGACGATGGTAGGCAGAGAGAAGGGAGACATAGGCTTGTATCGTAAAGACAATATCTTTCCGAAATTTCTGTCTTACAATTATATAATACACCAGCAGTCACTATGTGGAAAGATTTTAAGTATGAGCAACGTAATCAAATCAGTCACGAAAGTAGTGAACAAAGTTAGAGCAAACGCAATTCAGAGACGTTGTTCGGAGCACTGACTGATGAACTAGACTGCCATTATGTGATCTAATACTTCCTAGGGAAGTTCGTTGGCCTAGTAGAGGCAGTCTTACAACACTTTAAAGAGTTTCTTTCTGCCTTAGTAGGTCTTTTGGATGAACGAAACGAATCCTTCCGTGAATTAGAAGATTCGGTTTGATTGCAGGACTTTGATTCTCTCGCTAATGTCATTTGCAACTTCAAGGTAGGGATAAAAATATTAGGAAAACAACTTCGCTCTAGAAAAAGGATGGAACTGTGGGAAAAAGTCTTGTCCAAGGTGAATAGAAACACTATACCTGTTTGGAACTAACCCTTGACATGCAAGGCTCTTCAAAGCCTCCTTACAATAAGCAAGCAATACGTCGAAATGTTTTTAGATTTGAGAAGTTAATTCAACAAACGCTTCCAAAATTTCAGAAATATTTCAATAGTCTCACATTTTGTCAAATCGCCTTTTATAGAGGGCGATGATGATGAGTTCTCTACTTGCGTGATCGAGCATTTTGATTTTCAAGAAGACAATGTTACAGTGGTATTGGAACTGATTGAAAACCGCTTTCTTGAGGCTCTGAAAATATTTGACCTCTTCTTCCTCAAGAAAAATACCCAATTTTGGTCCTGGTTCTTGTCAAAGTGAAGGCAATGTTTAGCTCTACATACGTGAATGAGGTCTCTTTTTTCCTGTATGAAATTTATTTAAAAAAAGTACAGATACTCACTTATGGACACTTGGCTAACTGTTTTCGCAAGGCAGCCTCTACTTACTCTCCCCAACATTAAAAACGGTATTCAACGCCATCCTTCTCTTTAACGTTATTAAGGCTGACTAAAAAATCTGTTCTTGTATTTGTAATTTATTATTAACTGCATTTCAGTTTTGTTCTTACGTACAATTCAATCTCAATTTCTTTCTCTTATATACAGTTGAATTAAATTTCATTTCATACTTATTAGAAATGTAAATTTTTAGACAATAAACAAATCTAAGATTCTTTTTTTAAAACGTTCTTATTTATGTCCAAGTTTCTTTTGGCAACTACCAGTAGGACGTAAAAACGGTGTGGTCGCTCTGAAGCATCATAAGTTTGCGAAATAGCAATGCCTGTGTTATTAAGAAATACGATGTAATGTTGTTCCTTCTGACATGCATGCATATATGCAGGAACATGGCATCGTACTTCATAACAACACAGGCACTGCTATTTCATTTGCTATTCATTTGCTGACATAAGGATCTCGATCTCAATAAATATGTCCTTCTTGGCCGGGGATGTACGTAACGTGCAAGTGCAGGTTGTGACACGTGGACGACGACGTATGTGTCTGTCCGTGATTCGTGCTCGGATGGCCGAAGCGGTTAAGCTGATCGCTCGTGTAAAACAGGAAATCCGGATGTGAATCTCGGTCCGGCACAAATTTTCATTGTCGTTATTCCAACGTACAGCCGAAGGTGGTTCATAATTGCAACTGCGAATACATTTCCTATACTTCATAAGTTTGGCGAACAGTGGTCTGTAGTATGGCACTGTGCAGAGGTGAGACAGAGATGATATGCAATTCAAACAGGAAGAGAATAGATGTTTTTAAAATATGGTGCCACAGGAGAGTGATATAGTTGGAGAGATTGAATAACTAACGAACAGACATTGAATAGAATTGCGAAGAGAAGAGATTTATGGCACAAGCTAAACGAAAGAAAATATCGTTTGATAGTATATATCCTGAGACAACACAGAAACGTGAATTTGGAATTGTAGAGAGTACATGGTTCATAATTTTGTGGAGGCGTTTGACTGGAAGATTGAATGAAAATATAAATACGAAACTGAAATAGAAATATCTCCATTTGTCCCAGGCTGTTTTACTGGGCCGGCCGGTGTGGCCGAGCGCTTCTAGACGCTTCAGTCTGAAGCCGCACGACCGCTGCGGTCACAGGTTCGAATCCTACCTCGGTCATGGATGTGTGTGATGTCCTTAGGTTAGTTAGGTTTAAGTAGTTCTAAATTCTAGGGAACTGATGACCTTAGTTGTTCAATCCCATAGTACTCAGAGCCATTTGAACCATTTTTTTTTTGTTTTACTGGTCCTCCTGTATCGTATATACTGTTGCACTTTGTAAACATGAAGGGAGCAAAGATGGCTTCTAAAATCTAATAAATGCAAAGAACATATAGCAAAACAGAATATTGTTCATGTTAGATGAAAGAATCCATCACCTCTATAGATATTTACACTTTCATTTCTATTCACTGTACATATTTATACTTAATTTCCTATTCATTTACGGAACAAATGGTCTCCACAACGCTTGGACACTTACTCCAAAATAGTGTTTTGTTTTTCTGTATATTCTTTGTACTTAATAGATAATATAACTCCAGAATCTGTATACGGTGCTCAACGCGTTACAAAGTCCCATAAAAGGCCTTATAGGCGAAAACAGATGTAAAAAATCATGACAGCTGTTCATCAGCATAAGGTAAGTTTTTTAAGCGTATGCTCATCCACACCTGGCAAATGTAATAATCGCAAACTGCTTTCTAGACAGGTTCCAAAGTGGAAGGTAATGGCTTTCTAGCTACCAGTTATGAAACATACACGTGCCATTATGAATCTGAATCTAAATAAAAAAGTTTTGAATGGAAACATCCCAATTCACCACCTACTGAATATTTAAATTTCGGGCATATTCTGGTAACGAGATATTGTTTTCCAGACTCTCAGAGTCTAATTTTTGTGACTATTCAAAAGGACAATATACTGTTACTCTAATATGCTTCAAAATAACGTGGCACCTACTGTAATAGATCAAAGCAAGAGTAATTTAGAGAAGATTTGATTTTGCTGAATCATAACGACCACCTAAGTACTAACCAGTAAATTAGAGAAGACCACATTTGAGCTGTGAGGTGTTTCCACATTCATCCCATAGAGCTTACGCTTGCATGGACATTCGTGTTCTTTGCATAGTCCATCACGTTGTATTAAGGCAAAAGTTTCGATTGGTCTAAATGCGACTAAAGGTGATTATTTGTCGTTGTAAAACTAATTTCGTAGCCTGTAATAATACGAAGGCCTGCTGTACAGTAATGCCTCTGACCTTTTTATGTGAAAACTCTTAAAGCTTCTTAAATAATGCAAACTTTGTTAACATTCTAGGTCTTTATTTTTTTTGTTTTACTGGTCCTCCTGTATCGTATATACTGTTGCACTTTGTAAACATGAAGGGAGCAAAGATGGCTTCTAAAATCTAATAAATGCAAAGAACATATAGCAAAACAGAATATTGTTCATGTTAGATGAAAGAATCCATCACCTCTATAGATATTTACACTTTCATTTCTATTCACTGTACATATTTATACTTAATTTCCTATTCATTTACGGAACAAATGGTCTCCACAACGCTTGGACACTTACTCCAAAATAGTGTTTTGTTTTTCTGTATATTCTTTGTACTTAATAGATAATATAACTCCAGAATCTGTATACGGTGCTCAACGCGTTACAAAGTCCCATAAAAGGCCTTATAGGCGAAAACAGATGTAAAAAATCATGACAGCTGTTCATCAGCATAAGGTAAGTTTTTTAAGCGTATGCTCATCCACACCTGGCAAATGTAATAATCGCAAACTGCTTTCTAGACAGGTTCCAAAGTGGAAGGTAATGGCTTTCTAGCTACCAGTTATGAAACATACACGTGCCATTATGAATCTGAATCTAAATAAAAAAGTTTTGAATGGAAACATCCCAATTCACCACCTACTGAATATTTAAATTTCGGGCATATTCTGGTAACGAGATATTGTTTTCCAGACTCTCAGAGTCTAATTTTTGTGACTATTCAAAAGGACAATATACTGTTACTCTAATATGCTTCAAAATAACGTGGCACCTACTGTAATAGATCAAAGCAAGAGTAATTTAGAGAAGATTTGATTTTGCTGAATCATAACGACCACCTAAGTACTAACCAGTAAATTAGAGAAGACCACATTTGAGCTGTGAGGTGTTTCCACATTCATCCCATAGAGCTTACGCTTGCATGGACATTCGTGTTCTTTGCATAGTCCATCACGTTGTATTAAGGCAAAAGTTTCGATTGGTCTAAATGCGACTAAAGGTGATTATTTGTCGTTGTAAAACTAATTTCGTAGCCTGTAATAATACGAAGGCCTGCTGTACAGTAATGCCTCTGACCTTTTTATGTGAAAACTCTTAAAGCTTCTTAAATAATGCAAACTTTGTTAACATTCTAGGTCTTTATTCTTCATGTCTACAGATTTATTGATCAAAATTTGTCACCCTGGCGACGAACAGATATCTACAACGAGAGACCAGTTTTTGATAACGTCACTGTAGAATGTTCGACTTTGTTGACGAAGCCAGCACCTCACCTCTTTTCGTACCGCTTCATCATTACCAAAATGAAGTTCTGGAATTTCTGGAAACAGATAAAAATCGGATGATGCCAAGTCGAGTTAGGATGAGGGATGACTGATGACGATGAACCCAAGGCGTCGTATTGTTACAGATGTTGCAGCGCTCGTGTGTGGTCTGGAATTTGTCACGCTAAAGGAGAGGGTGCTCCAAATGTGGACGAATTCTTCGAATTCGAAACTTGATTACAGCTCGCTGTTTCTCACGCGCCGACATAGTTGCATTACACACTTCCATGTTACACGCTAAAACCCGGAACCCTCTTGAGGCAGAGGGCTGGAAATTTGCAGACATGAAGAATAAAGTTGTGCAATGTTGGTAACGTATATTTTATTTAAAAAGCTGTAAGATTTTTCACATAAAAAATTCGGAGGTGCTACTTTTCAGTATGCCCTCGAATCTTAGCAAGAGAATATGCAATGAGCACCAGTTTCAATGTCCGGTTAAAAGACGCCCACATAGCCAAAGTAATGTTTTCCTTCACGCAAACTACAAATTCTAGTGTCTCCCTTGCGGTTTTCTTGTTGCAAATGCTAACTGATTTAGCGATCCAGAAATATTCCGAATACTTTGAGTTTTTACTGTATATGCCCTGCAAGCTGTTAACAAGCTGAAGATGGCTGCATGTTTGTTAGCCGAAATATCGTGCCAAGATGTCAACGTGATCCGGCTGCAAGCCCGAAATATGATGGACCAATCAATACGCCGAGAAAACTTCAAGATACACATTTGTAACGTTGTTCGAAAATTACATCATCCATCCTTTTGTGGATTTATATCTGTTGCTCTTCTTAGACTACATTTAATGCCTAGATGTGCAGATAAACTTTCTTAAAAACTCGATATTTAATTTCCTACTGTGAAAAAGACATTGTTGCATTTGCAGCTCGTGTCTGTGTGACGTTGAATGGTAACATAAAAGCTTGTATGAAATGTATAATTTCCGATATCACCAATCTCAAAACCTATTACGCTTTAGACAGAGAATTAGACTTTTGTGCACATTTCAGTATCAGTTTATACTTACTGTGCGCCTATTTACTTCGTAACTTTTATCACGAGTAGAGGACCAGAGACTGCCACTGTTTTTGTCTGCATTGTTTACAAGATTTGAGTTAGGAATTACAATTACTCAAAGAATTGGCTAATATAGTGCCAAATTTATCGATAACAGTACGCTCTTATAGCAACAGTCCCTTGTAACCAGGCCGGCCGGTGTGGCCGAGCGGTTTTAGGCATTACAGTCTGGAACCGCGCGACCGCTACGGTCGCAGGTTCGAATCCTGCCTCGGGCATGGATGTGTGTGATGTCCTTAGGTTAGTTAGGTTTAAGTAGTTCTAAGTTCTACGGGACTGATGACCTCAGAAGTTAAGTCCCATAGTGCTCAGAGCCTTGTAACCAGGATGTAGGCAGAGCTTGTTATTGACCGTCGGATGGCGGTCGTGAGCTGTCCGGTCAAGACGAAAACTCAGTGCAATTGATAGCGACCAAATAGTGGGTGCTGGATGCGTGGGAAACTCCACAGAGGACTTCGTGTTGTCAGTGAGATTTCCATGCACAACCATAACAGGGATATCAACGTGTCTGTTGATAACGGGGTTCGGAATTCTAACAACGAATTGAAAGGTCGCAGAGCCAGCCACAAGTTACTCGCCACTTTAATGCTGAGCAATAATCAGTGAGCATCATTAGCATCATGAACCGCTTTTTCGCTATGGCTTTCACAAGCATAAGTAAAATAACGCAGAATTAATTTCGTGATCAGCCTGTCAATCTCCCGATCACACATCAGTGTTGAAACGTACTGAAAAAATGTCAGAGTCCTTTGCACAAGTTTTGTTCTTCTCTAGAAATCTAGGACCTCTGCCATAACGCGCTGGAGAAGTCTCAATCCTTATTCCATGAAGGACCGGTCTGATACCTATCAAATTTCTGGAGATGTTCAAGACTTCCATTCAGTTAAGAATTGTCCATTGCCCACATCGGCACAACCGTGACTCCGAAGAGCACGAATACACCTTTGTATTTAGCGTGGCGTGGAAAGGAAACAATTCCAAATGTCATGTTCTAGAATTTCTTGTCGTGGCTGCAGGGTGGTATTGAAGTATATGTCTTCCCATCGCACCCCGGACTTGCTCCGTGGGAGACAAATGGGGAACCGAGTAGACCAACCAACGATCCATTTTTTTTTTTTTTTTTTTTTTTTTTTGACCTGCAGTTTGGGGGTTTCGCAATATCCTGCTGGAATCTGCCCTCGTCATGAAGAGCATGACAACAGGGCTTACCATACTTGCCATCTACTTGTGAGGATTCAGCCTCCCTTCAACAGTCACCTAATCAGTCCCATCACAGTATTCAACAATTCCCCATACCATGACTGCAGGCGTACGAGAGATAAGGGTCTCTAGACTCGCAGAAGCAACTCTCCTGGACTCGGCAGCCAGAGACACTGGTCATGTGTGTGTGAGTTGCGTTTGCGTGAGTGTGTGTCTGTATGTTGTCTGATCCGGAAGAAGACCTTTTGGCCGAAAGCTTACTTGTTTAAGTCTTTTTTGATGCGCCTATGGGGAACGTTATTCAAAATCTCGAAAAGTTCTAGGTCGATTTACTTCACAGTTTTACACGATCCTGTATTGAACATGCAGATGGACATGGCCTATATTGATATTAACGTATACAATACCAAATACAAAAGCTTTATATAAAAGGGAAAAACTTTTACAACATATCGCGAAAAGTACCAACCAATTAATTTCAAATTATTCAAAGACACACATTCAGACGGTCATGATCTAATATACAAGTTTCCTGTTAAAATCGACTGCGAAAAAGAAAATGCTTATGATAAGAATACTACTACAGAATCCAAACTGTCCGAAACTCTGTAATCCTATCAATTCACAGATAAAAACAACCAAACACTGTCATTGGAGCTACTATCGCCACAGATCCAGCAGCAGGTAAGATCTCTCTCATACCATGTATACCAACGATCACAACCAATTTACCCAGTCATTTCAACCGACTTCAGTTTCCAATCAAGGTTTCGTTTGCAATTGCAATAAACAAGGCCCAAGGTCAGAGAGAGGACAGAGTAGTGGGAGCGGGAGGGGGGGGGGGGTGGAATGTGAAGCGTTAGCGGGTTTGCGAGTGTATACTGTAGTTACATGCATGATAAACGTCATGAAAAAGGAATAAAATAAAAATATATCAATAAAATATGCACCTTGCCATGACACGATAAGAGAGACATTTTACCATGTAATGTGTTGAGTCGTATTCTGTTGACATATTTTATGCGTTTTTCATTATGTATGCATACAACTAGAGTTTATACACTGTGGAATTTTATCACGTCTAAAAGTAGCAATAATATGCTGAAGCCGGTAATGTGAATGTTTGTAGTTATTAGACAGTCTTGACGTATAAATTGTTGTGTGAAAAATTTATAAGGTCGCATCCTTCCATTCCACAATATGTCAGAAAATAAGCTCCCTTAAGTCAGTATGACCCACTGACAAGGAAATACTGGCGTACCAGTTTAGTAGCTTACGATCAAGATGTTCGTGGTGTAACACTTCACATTTCCGTCAATGTAGACCGATGTGACCGTATAGTCGAAGAGCAGTTTCTTTTCTTTACTAGTTATACTTCTTTGCCGAAAAGTTGTTGTTAACGAAGAAACGAAGGACGACAATCTTCGGCCTACACGCCCAGACGCCTACAATTCGAAATCCTAATATAGAGCACTGTGGAGACCTATTGAAAACTACTATAATGTACTTTGTCATTTAATTATTAATTATTTCACATCTTTCGTAGTGTTCAACAATGTACAGTTGTCTTTCTGGTGCGCCAATGTGTTCGTATTTCAAATCTTTGCACAATTACTCTGCTGTATTGTTGTACAGTTGCTCGTGTATTAAGACAGTTGAATATAGTGCCTCGTTTCCCCTCTAACACATTTGAAACATATCTTGCTCCTCTGTTACTATTGTAGCTCAGTCGTAGTAAAGTAAGAACACAGAGATTTACAACCCAAGCGACCTGCAATTTTTTCAACGAGAATAATCAAAATGTACAGCTAAGTCATACCTAGCGTGTTGAAACTTATGATAACACAGATGCTTAATTCATTTGTATGAGCAACAAGCTGAAATAACTGATCTGAATACATAATATCGTTCAAACAGAGAGCAGGGTAAGTAATCAGCGCAGCAGCACAGCAACGCATCCGGTGTTTCCCATGCTCTCTACGTTTCGTTGGCGTTTTACGTATCCGAAATAGCTAATACAGAAGCACTTGGCGGATAACTTTCATCATCACTATTTGATTAGCGAGGCAGAACAACGTTAGCGTAAGCTTCCTGATCATGCACACATCAAAAAACGTTTTGCATCACCTCGGTTCCGACAGTTCCGGAACCTGTACAGAAAATTGGAATAGATATCAACATAAACATCATTTCCGCCCTTTTCTTGCTCATGAAAACCACACATTCCATGTTGTACCGCCATCCAGCGAGACCTTATGAGTTGGTGGTCCAGATTGCTGTACACACCGGCACCTCTAATACCCAGTATCACGTCCTCTTGCATTGATGGATGCCTGTATTCGTCGTGGCATACTATTCCCAAGTTCATGAAGGCACTGTTGGTCCAGATTGTCCCACACCTCAACGGCGATTCGGCCTAGGTCCCTCACAGTGGTAGGTGGCTCACGTCTTCCAGCAACAGCCCTTTTCAGTCTATCCCAGGCATGTTCGATAGGGTTCATGTATGGAGATCATGCTGGCCACTCCAGTCGAGCGATGTCGTTTTCCTGAAGGAAGTCATTCACAAGATGTGCAAGATGGGGGCGCGAACTGTCGTACAGGAAGACGAATGCCTCGCCAATATGCTGCCGATATGGTTGCACTATCGGTCAGAGGATGGCATTCACGTATTGTAAAGCCGTTACGACTCCTTCCATGATCACCAGCGGCGCACGTCGGCCCAATATAATGCCACCCCAAAACAGCAGGGAACCTCCACCTTGCTGCATTCGCTGGACAGTGTGTCTAAGGCGTTCAGCCTGACCGGGTTGCCTCCAAACACGTCTCCGACGAATGTCTGGTTGAAGGCATATTCGACACTCATCGGTGACGAGAACGTGATGCCAATCCTGAGCGGTTCATTCGGCATGTTATACCGCTCTGTGTGGTGTAGTGGTTGCAAATATGGACCTCGCCACGGACGTCCGGAGTGAAGTTTCCCTTCATGCAGCCTATTGCGCACAGTTTGAGTCGTAACAGGACGTCCTGTGGCTGCACGAAAAGCATTATTCAGCATGGTGGCGTCGCTGTCAGGGTTCCGTCGAGCCATAATCCGTAAGTAGCGGTCATCCACTGCAGCCCTTGGGCAGCCTGAGCGAGGCATGTCATCGACAGTTCCTGTATCTCTCTGGATCTCCTCCATGTCCGAACAACATAGCTTTGGTTCACTCCGAGACAACTGGACACTTCCCTTGTTGAGAACCCTTCCTAGCACAAAGTAACAATGCGGACGCGGTCGAGCTGCAGTGTTGACCATCTAGGCATGGTTGAACAACAGACAACACGAGCCGTGTACCTCCTTCCCGGTGGAATGAGTGGAGTAGATGGGCTGTCGGACCTCCTCCGTCTAATTGGCGCTGCTCATGCACGGTTGTTTCCATCTATGGGCGGGTTTAGTGACATCTGTGAACAGTCAAAGGGACTGTGCCTGTGATACAATATCCACAGTCAACGTCTATCTTCAGGAGTTCTGGGGACCGGGGTGGTGCAAAACTTTTTTTGACGTGTGTATTACCTGCAAACGTTCGGAGTTAACATCCAGATCTCTTCACAATTCCTCATGGAGTGCTGCCGTGTGGCCCTGTTTACGCTGATATGCCTATTTGATGGGAAGATTAAGCACGGAAATCTTCAGATTTAATCTGGGGGAAGTAGGTTAACTATGCGGCGTCCTGCTTCAGTCTCTTCCTTCTTTCCTATCATCTAGTGATACACCGTCATTTCACAACGGGTCACTGAATGGCGAGGGACATGCATAAAGATCTTGCCCAGGACAACAGTGTCAGACTTCTGCGTTGCCCATAAGGCTCATTACGTTATTATGGACAGTGGTGTTAAACATTCAGTGTTCTATGAAAATCAGAGCTGCTTACAAATAACTTTTACGTCTAATACGCGGAATACAATCATAATTTACCGCAACAACTCCATAAACAATACCTTTGCTTATTTCTGATGGAATGAAAACATAGCATTGAAATAATCTATTGGTATTGAGAGCAACCGGGTTAAATTCCTGTCTTGCCTCTACCTCGCAGATTTTCGTGGTGTTCTTGTTACTCCAAATCCGGTAGTTCCCACAAAAAAAAAGGCCGTAACATCTTGACCATCTTGACTCCACATAGTTTACATTTGATATTTCTCGTTTCACTGTAGCTCAGATTGTAAATTCTAAAATGGGGAAAAGATATTGGCTTTATCTTGAGTGGTTTTTATTTAGCAAAACTCACTATTTGTTCCTCTGTTCGCTGAACAATAATATTTTTAGATGATAGCACCTTGAGCAAAGTACTCTCTTTTCCTCTCTCTCTCTTCACCGATACATATATCGATGATGTTACACCATCAATAAATGCGTTTATTTTACTCGACAGTACAGATGACTGTGCCATAAACAGTGAAACGGCGCGTTTTAGTCAGTGTTGCTCCTAGATTCGTGACGACGTGGAAAGTACTGCCACAAACGTAAATAAAACTAAAATAGCAACTATAGTACAAAAGGCAGACTACAACGTGAACAACAAAATGTATTGTTCGGTGAAATAAAGGGAAAGCGACAGACGGTGGAGTAACATAATCAAAACTTGCCAAGGTAAAGAGATAAATGAAGGAACTATGTTATTCTCTTGGCGGAATCATCAAAATATATTTATTACTCTGTTTTCCTCTGAAATATTCTTGGAGCTTTTTCCAGTGCAAATAATTTCTTGCAATCTTATTCTGGAGTCACAACGAAAAAATTCAGCTTGGGTAGTGGAGGCTGTTATCTGCAGTGCAAGTGCTTGGTGGCGCCATTTCCTGCAGACTCCGGAGCGCTGCCTGCAATTTCATTACGGCTGTGGGGTCAGGCGTCGCATTATTTAACGCCGCCGTGAAAGTAGTTGCACGTACTACGCCGTATTCGTTAGGCCCGTGCAGCGAAAGTCAGAGGTGCTGGAGGCAAGGCACACATTGTACTACTGAGCGAACTCATGCTCTGTGGTGTGATTATAAGGTTCTTAGAACTCTTTAAGAGATGCTCCTAGCGATGGAGAATTTTTGTTGTCATATCAGGCCGAGGTTTAACCTTAGCCAAGACTATAGTCGCGTGCCTAATGACCACATTTCCTTCGGAATGAAAGGTACAAATTTCAGCGGCAGATCATCCCAGAAAACAAATGCAACGAGATTTGAAGTGTTTATAGCGAAGGAAGACAACCATCAGTTTCAGATTTCTTTAAGTCAGTTGCATTGTAGAGGTTTTACTTCATCACATGCGTTGTGTAAGCCACTTTTGAATTACATTAATCAGAGTCCAAGTACCCTGATGAATCTCCAGCACTGTCCCGTTAAAATACACTGAAGAGCTAAAGAAATGGTACACCGGCCTGATATCGTATAGGGCTCCCGCGAGCAAGCATGAGTGTCGCAACACGACTGGGCATGGACTCGACTAATGTCTGAAGTAGTGCTGGAGGGAACTGACACCATGAATCCTGCAGGGCTGTCCATAAATCCGTATGAGTACGAGAGGGTGGAGATCTCTTCTGAACAGCAAGTTGCAAGACAAAAATGGTTCAAATGGCTCTGAGCACTATGGGACTTAACGTCTACGGTCATCAGTCCCCTAGAACGTAGAACTACTTAAACCTAACTAATTTAAGGACAACACACAACACTCAGTCATCACGAGTTGCAAGACATACCAGATATGCTCAATAATGTACATTTATGGGGAATTTAGTGGCCACAGGAAGTGTTTAAATTCAGAAGACTGTTCCTGGAGCCACTCTGTAGCGTGGGGGTGTGGGGTGTGGAGTGTCTCATTGTCCTGCTGAAATTGACCGAATCTGTCGGAATGCGCAATGGACATAATGAATCAGGTGACCATGCAGGATGCTTAAGTACGTGTCACCTGTCAGAGTCGTATCTAGACGTATCAGCGGTCCCATATCACGCCAACTGCACACGTCCCACACCATTACAGAGCCATCACCAGCATGAACAGTCCCCTGCTGACATGCAGGGTCCATGGATTCATGAGGTTGTCTCCATACCCATACGCGTCCATCCGCTCGATACAATTTGAAACGAGACTCGTCCGACTAGGCAAAATGTTTCCAGTCGGCAACAGTCCAATGTCAGTGCTGAAGGGGCCCAGAAGAGGCGTAAAGCTTTGTGTCGTGGAGTCATCAAGGGTACACGAGTCGGCATTTGGTTCCGAAAGCCCACTCCGATTATGTTTGTCTGAATGTTTCGCACGCTGACACTTGCTGATGACCCATAATTTAAATCTGCAGCAATTTTCAGAAGGTTTGCACTTCTGTCACGTTGAACGATTCTCTTCAGTCATCATTGGTCCCGTTCTTGCAGTATCTTGTTCCGGGCGTAGCGATGTGGAAGATTTGATGTTTTACCGTATTCCTGTTATTCACGGTACACTCATGAAATGGGCATACGGGAAAATCCCCACTTCATCGCTACCTCGGAGATGCTGTGTGCCATCGCTCGTGAGCCGACTACAGCACAACGTTCAAACTGACTTAAATCTTGCTAGCCACCCATTGTAGCAGCAGTAACCGACCTAACAACTGCGCCTGACACTTGTCTTATATAGGCGTTGCAGAACCGTATTCTGCTTGTATTTGAATGCTGTATTTGAATGCGCATGCCTATACCAATTTCTTTGGCGCTTCAGTGTAATGTGGCATTGGCAGACGCACAGCACCTAATTTTTCATACACTGTTCTATAAATGGAGAATTTTCGATCATGCAGTACACATTCCGACAGCGACTGGCGGTTTCATTCAGAGTTACCTCAACCTAATATATAATCGGATCTGTTGCAGTCTTGTAGCTGTTGCACACAAAGATCAACCCCTAAACTGATGTCGTCATTTGAAGAGAGTAAAACCTAGAATCAGGGTTTTAACCTTATAATGATCAGGTTACTCGCCAGCGTGCAGCTGCCGCCTGAGTACCGATTGCTCTTGGAAACGTGTGAAAGTGCATGTAAGCCTTCCAATTGTCTTTCATGAGCTTCCCTCCGCGTCTTATGGAACGACTCTAAGGGCCCTACGTACTGGGATGCCACAGCAGCTTTGCTGACAGAGACGGCAGACGGAAGCATGGGACGCAATGGAGCCCCCCGCACCTGGCAGCTACATGAGTGTGGCAACTCTGCCGGCAGGCATGCCAGCCAAGCTGCGCTGCCTCTGGCACACGGCCGCTCCCGCAGACCTGCCAAGCGCTACCTGCCTCTCACCCGTACCTAGTTTTATCCGCCCACGTGGACGGTGTGGATAGTTTTGACACCGAATCTTTCATCTGCGAGATTCAGATGAGATCAGAAACTTGGGATACTCCATCTCCGAACTATTCAAAACACGAACTGAAAAAAAAATTGTGTTGGGAATTACGAGGGTCATAAGTGAAGCTCAGTTCGAAGAATAAGCCGCTCCACATCATAATCGCATTCAAACTATTCACAATAACGCACTTTCTGAACTCTGGCTGGAAATCACCGATCCTCAGTTTCCTCAGAGACTGTTCCTGATGCTCCATCCAGCCACCAGAGCTTTACACCACACACTAAGCACGTTTAGTATCCGGGCTATGTAAGTTTCTCTTGAAACCTACTTTCAGGCCTTAATAACAGCTCTACAGCTCCTGCTGCAGTAAGTGACGCTAATCAGCCAGATCCATCAGACACGCTAGAAATATTTTGAGAAAAAATATGTAAACAAAGGTGACAGGTTTCCGACTTCATGTCTAAAACATTTGTAAATTTAATTTCAGTTTATGATAACGTGCTTTCAAATAAAAATTGAGAAGCACTTCTATGTATACTTTACGGTTACGACAAAAACTGTATATATCATGTAGCTTTAAACGTGGCTGCGTTGTCAGCGACGGTCACAAGGTAAAATTAAAACAATTGCAGCCCTCGGTCGGGAAAATGAATTTACCTAGGTTTCTGCCACGTCTAAGAGTGCCTTCCTCAGAAATAAATCATTTAAATCTGGCATGTCACGTATAAAATAAATATGAAGTGATAACGCTTTAGTCACAAAATATAAGTCTGATGCTACCGCAACGCGACATGTGGTGCAGCCCTTTGTGACTAAAGCGTTATCGCTTCATATTTATTTTATACGTGATATGCCAGTTATAAATGTTTTATTTCTGACGAAGGCACTCTTAGAAGCGGCCGAAACCTTGGTCGAAAGACTTCATTTTCGGAAACGAGGGCTGTAATTGTTTTAATTTTATCTGTAAATATCACTACAGACCACAAATAATTAGCTGCCGAGAACACAGGTTGCATTCCTCTGGTGTCTCTGCCGGCGTTTCGTACTGCCGGACCTGAGCACTGCCAGCTGAGCGGCCAGCAGACCTGCCACGGCGTCCTAGCGGACGCAGACACTTTCGTACCCGTCTCGTAACCTTGATTTGTTAAATTTTAAGCTGACGTAGCAACGGGTTCCCCAACTGAGCCCTATAAAATAGCCACGTTTTCGTATATACAACAAGTAAAAATAAATTAAGTCCTCCTAATAGTGAACATTCAAAGAGCATACCCAACTTCGTTCTTCGAACAGAGACACAATTGAACGTTTCTTTTGATAGTGTGTTTAACGTTCAAAAAGGACTAATTTTTATTTTCAAGCACATTACATTTGATATCATGCATTCTGTAAATAACATAACCTCTGCAATAACACGCCTAGAACAACGAAAGTAGATATACGAACACTGAGTATGACTCTAGCGTCCTCTCTTTCATTTTGGCTCCATGTATTTCCGATTCGCGGCTACTCTTACGGTAACTGCTAAACGGTTGCAGCGTGGAAGTGTATCTTTGTTTCTACAGCTAACTACTCGCTCTCGTAAGATTCTCTGTCTGCGCAGGCACGTACTCCGACCCAGATATTTGTTCTTGCGATCCCCAGTAACTCTCTCCCGCAGTATTTGTAAACCAAGCTTCTAACTTAGTTATAACAAACGGTCAGTATGGTGACACATCCAAATTCTAAATTCCACCACATAAGTTCTTCACAAATTAATGCTTTTTTTTAGTCACGTTACTACATTGTCTTTTTTTCTCTTCTATTTCGTTTCATTCTCTACGCTAGGAAGACGCGGACTGTTTAAGATCCGACCTATTTCAGAGCTCGAGTCAAAAACTACACTATTGGCCATTAAAACTGCTACACCAAGAAAAAATGCAGATGATAAAAGGGTATTCATTGGACAAATATATTATACTAGAAGTGACATGTGGTTACATTTTCACGCACTTCGATTGCATAGATCCAGAGAAATCAGTACCCAGAACAACCACCTCTGGTCATAGTAACGGCCTTGATACGCCTGGGCATTGAGGCAAACAGAGCTCGGATAGCGTGTACAGATACAGCTGCCCATGCAGTTTCAACACGATACCACAGTTCATCAAGAGTAGTGACTGGCGTATTGTGACGAGCCAGTTGCTCGGCCACCATTGACCAGACGTTTTCAGTTGGTGAGAGATCTGGAGAATGTGCTGGCCAGGGCAGCAGTCGAACATTTTCTGTATCCAGAAAGACCCGTACAGGCCCTGCAACATGCGGTCGTGCATTATCCTGCCGAAATGTAGGGTTTCGCAGGGATCGAATGGAGGGTAGAGCCACGGGTCGTAACACATCTGAAATGTAACGTCCACTGTTCAAAGTGCCGTCAATGTGAACAAGAGGTGACCGAGACGTGTAACCAATGGCACACCATACCATCACGCCGGTTGGTACGCGAGTATGCGATGACGAATACACGCTTCCAATGTGCGTTCACCGCAATGTCGCCAAACACGGATGCGACCATCATGATGCTGTAAACAGAACCTGGATTCATCCGAAAAAATGATGTTTTGCCATTCATACGCCCAGGTTCGTCGCTGAGTACACCATCGCAGGCGCTCCTGTCTGTGATGCAGCATCAAGGGTAACCACAGCCATGGTCTCCGAGCTGATAGTCCAAGGTGCTACAAACGTCGTCGAACTGTTCGTGCAGGTGGTTGTTGTCTTGCAAACGTCCCCATCTGTTGACTCAGGGATCGAGACGTAGCTGCACGATCCGTTACAGCCATCCGGATAAGATGCCTGTCATCTCGACTGCTAGTGATACGAGGCCCTTGGGATCCAGCATGGCGTTCCGTATTACCCCCTCCTGAACCCACCGATTCCATATTCTGCTAACAGTCATTGGATCTCGACCATCGCGAGCAGCAATGTCGCGATACGATAAACCGCAATCGCGATAGGATAGAATCCGTCCTACAGCCAACGCCGGTCGACTGCTGTTTGTGTATGAGAAATCGGTTGGAAACTTTCCTCATGTCAGCACGTTGTAGGTGTCGCCACCGGCGCCAACCTTTTGTGAATGCTTTGAAAAGCTAATCATTTTCATATCACAGCATCTTCTTCCTGTCGGTTAAATTTGGCGTCTGTAGCACGTCATCTTTGTGGTGTAGCAGTTTTAATGGCCAGTAGTGTAGTTACGTTTTTCTACCTGTATAGTAGCTGGACAAGTTGCGAGACAGTCACGTGCTGAGTGATCTCCATGTATCTATGGATCAGTGGTTTGCATCTGTCGAATGACGCGAGAGGGATCGAACGAACATACAAGTATGTATGTAATACCATAAACCAGTGGTCGACAAACTGCGGCCCGAATCAAATATTTGTGCGGCCCTCGTATTTTGTTATAATATGCATCTAGCAGGCAACAGCCTAAACCCAAACGTCGGCTAACATTAAGAGCGTTTTTAGAATGTATGTTTCTTGGACAGTAACGAACAGAAATATTTGCGGAGGCAGTAATGTTTCAAGACCCGCCTCATTTTGATTGACGTTGGTGAATTCGGCCGTGATCTAAGTTGGCCGCTTGTATCAGGGGCAGAGAGGTAATAACGCGGCCAATGCGGGATTGTAGGGTGTGAGACGGGGAATGTGGTACTGTTTGCCAGTACTGACAACTCATTGATCAACCGCTGTGTTATAAATTTTGACACGGAAGTAATATGATTTCAAGAATGCGCAGTACAGAGCCGATTATCTTCAAAAGTGGTATATATTTAAAGCAAAAAACATTATATTAATGAAGGCTGTTGTAATACAGTGACCAGAATAAAACGAACATTTAAATCATTTATCAAAGTTTTGTCATGCTGTCTTATATTCAGTAGCGCTTTTAAATATAAATACAAATGCTACCAAATATAGGCAGTCGTTTGGGGGCAAATAACGTGATAATTTATATGGGTTACCATTTATATAAGTGGCGATCAAGAATTTTCCGTTCGGAGGCCATACAGTCGTTATGACAATCAGGGTAAATCGCCGTGAGCACTGAGGCAATCATCCAACTTTCGCACAGCGTTGAAGATACCGTTGTCGTCGTCGTGTGACTAGGGCCTCCCGTCGGGTAGACCGTTCGCCGGGTGCAAGTCTTTCGATTTGACGCCACTTCGGCGACTTGCGCGTCGATGGGGTGAAATGATTGTGATTAGGACAACACAACACCCAGTCCCTGAACGGAGAAAATCTCCGGCCCAGCCGGGAATCGAACCCGGGCCCTTAGGATTGACATTCTTTCGCGCTGACCACTCAGCTACCGGGGACGGACAAGATACCGTTTGAAGACATTGGTTGGTAAAAAAAAAAACCGTGTGCTGTTGGTAAAATCCGTAGCTGCTGAACATCCTCGTCCGAAAGACATCGTCGATCCTTCAAGTTCTTTTGTAAGCGACCAAAGGCGTGATAATCACATGGGGAGAGACCAGGAGTATAAGGCGGCTGTTCGAGTGTCTCCCACTTGGCGCAGCTTCCGCATCAAGTCCACCATCGACCGGCGTCTTGTGTCAAATCCCAACCAGCACAGAACTTGGTGCATTATTCCACAATGGTGATTTTCGACAGAAGTACTGCCCCACACGCTTCTTAATTCTCAGCTGGGTGTCTACGGCGTTTGTTCTTCGGCACCCAAGAAAAGAGTAATAGCACGTTCGTCCCGTTTGGACGAATGTGGTAATAATGTCGCCATACTTCCCGTTTCTGCATTTACCTCACGCACGTCGGAAACACACGAATGCCACACTAATCCCATAGCTACATGTCGGTGCTTATATACCCGCTACGTAGCATATTTGGTGCAGCAACTCCCTCAAACGGAGAGGTTCTCATCGCCCCTAACAATATCAGTACACATACGGCCCGAGGTGCACAACACATTGTTAATATCGACTATTCAGGAAATAAGTTTGACGACCGCTGCCCTAAATGTTCAACTGCACTATGAGCAGTAGAATTTGGGGATCAAGCCATGTCCCCCCTCCCTAGAAAACAATTACAATTCACTGAAGCGAATGTTACCTGATGATTGATTGGCAATGGAAACAGTTAGCAGAACATTCCATATGGTTCATTGCCCTAGAGAATTTCGAGAGGTAGTTTTCCTGATAATACTGCTCAACTATCTCGTTTCCCCAAAAACTGTTCCCCAGCCCATTCTATAATTTTTTTTACCGATCACATGGACATCCATCTACCCCATGAAGCAGAGAACGTGGCTAATCTGAGAAACAAATGGCTCTGAGCATTATGGAACTTAACATCTGAGGTCATCAGTCCCCTAGACTTAGAACTACTTAAACCTAACTAATCTAAGGACAGCACACACATCCATGCCCGAGGCAGGATTCGAACCTGCGACCATAGCAGCAGCGCGGTTCCGGACTGAAGCGCCTAGAACCATTCGGTCACTGAGAAAATAGCCCAACGCCAATAAGCAGTAGTTCACCCATAATTAGAATGGGTCCATATGCATCTGTGTGCCACAGTTCACGAAATTGTATTTCACCCATTTGTAGTATCAGACTGCTTCTTGTTTTACTTCGACGTTCTTCGTAGTATGTCAGACGCCCTTAATGTTGTATCGAAGAATGCACTCTTTTAAGACTTCTGCCAAACGCCTTAATGAGCTCCTTTAATCACCAATCAATACTTCCAATCAATATTATTGTTAGTCGACAATGAATATTCTACAAGGGAAGGGCCATTATAGAAATCCTGTAATCCTGGATCAAGATAATGCATCTTGAAACCATTCTGAGCAATACAAATTGACTCGACTTCTTAACTGCAAATTAACTTCGACTAGATTACTCCTAAAGGAAAAGATCACCAGTGCGTCACTATGGGAGAACGTCAACACCTCCAGCATATCGGTGTTTACATTAAGTGCAAAAAGTATGTAACTAAGCGACAGCCGTAGAGACACTACCAGAAACGTCTTCGAATATACACTACTGGCCACTAAAATTGCTACACCACGAAGATGACTTGCTACAGTCGCGAAATTTAACCGACAGGAAGAAGATGCTGTATTATGCAAATGATTAGCTTTTCAGAGCATTCACACAATTTTGGCGGCGGTAGTGACACATACAACGTGCTGACATGAGGAAAGTTTCCAACCGATTTCTCATAAACAAACACCAGTTGACGGGCGTTGCCTGCTGAAACGTTGTTGTGATGCCTCAGGTAAGGAGGAGAAATGCGTACCATCACGTTTCCGACTTTGATGAAGGTCGGATTGCAGCCTATCGTGATTGCGGTTTATCGTATCGCGACATTGTTGCTCGCGTTGGTCGAGATCCAATGACTGTTAGCAGAATATGGAATCGGTGGGTTCAGGAGGGTAATACGGAACGCCATGCTGGATCCCAAGGGGCTCGTATCACTAGCAGTCGAGATGACAGGCATCTTATCCGCATGGCTGTAACGGATCGTGCAGCCACGTCTCGATCCCTGAGTCAACAGATGGGGACGTTTGCAACACAACAACCATCTGCACGAACAGTTCGACGACGTTCGCAGCAGCATGGACTATCAGCTCGGAGACCATGGCTACGGTTACCGTTGACGCCGCATCACAGACAGGAGCGCCTGCGATGGTGTACTCAACGACGAACGTGGTTGCACGAATGGCAAAACGCCATTTTTTCGGATGAATCCAGGTTCTGTTTACAGCATCATGATGGTCGCATCCGTGTTTGGCGACATCGCGGTGAACGCACATTGGAAACGTGTATTCGTCATAGTCATACTGGCGTATCACCCGGCGTGATGGTATGGGGGGTATGGGGTGCCATTGGTTACACGTCTCGGTCACCTTTGTTCGCATGGACGGCACTTTGAACAGTGGGCGTTACATTTCAGATGTGTTACGACCCGTGGCTCTACCCTTCATTCGATCCCTGTAAAACCCTACATTTCAGCAGGACAATGCACGAACGCATGTTGTAGGTCCTGTACGGGCCTTTCTGGATACAGAAAATGTTCGACTGCTGCCCTGGCCAGCACAGTCTCCAGATCTCTCACCAATTGAAAACATATGGTCAATGGTGGCCGAGCAACTGGCTCGTCACAATAAGCCAGTCACTACTCTTGATGAACTGTGGAATCGTGTTGAAGCTGCATGGGCAGCTGTACCTCTACACGCCATCCAAGATCTGTTTAACTCAATGCCCAGGCGTATCAAGGCCGTTATTACGGCCAGAGGTGGTTGTTCTGGGTACTGATTTCTCAGGAGCTATGCACCCAAATTGCGTGAAAATGTAATCGCATGTCAGTTCTAGTATAATATATTTGTCCAATGAATACCCGTTTATCATCTGCATTTCTTCTTGGTGTAGCAATTTTAATGGCCAGTAGTGTACACACACTAACGCTCCTAGAAGGACGGAGTTCGGGCGGCAAACCGAAATACGATGAGTGTCTGAGCCTGGTTCATAATGGCCTTCGGGATCACAATGGCCCTTTTGATGAGCACTTGGTCTGTGAGAATGGGTCACATGCGTGTGGATCTTGAGCAGACTTGTAGCAACATTTTTTCTTACGAAATAACCACTTCAGTCCAAGAGCAGGAACTCCACACCACAAGTGATTCCCATGTAGAATCACTGGTATAACATAACGCTGGTGGTAGAGGATCACTGTACCCTAATTTAGCACTGTGGTCAGTTCTGGCCACTTCATAGTATCGATGGGACACAACAGACACATGCAGCCCATCTGTTTTCGTAGAGAGTACGGCATTTCGGTCGGCCCTGGGGAGTTGCGCTTATCTCCTGCATTTGCAGACGCTTCACCACTGGCCGCCAAGGTGGATGGTTAAACGTTAGCTCACACGCCGCTAACGGAGCATCGCTAAATTGAACGCTGACAACGTGTGCAAACGTAATATTCTTAGCCTTTTCGATCTACAGATACATTCTCATATTTTGGAATTGATGTCTTTTTTAATTATCATAATATTTAGTAAATGTTATCAGCAATACGTCACAAGCAGTATGTAGTATATACTACTTAAGTACTGGTTATTAGTTTCTACTCCATGTAAATTGGCACTCAGTTCACATAAATGTTATTCTATAAGATCGAATAATTCACTGATTTTTCAGTTTGTTGTTCTGTCTCAGGCCAACTGTCCATGGTTTTATCCAATGAAGTCATGCTCATTAAGGCCCTTGCAGCGGTATGAAGAGACACCTTCAGCCTTCCTGAATCTTATTTCAGGACTGCACGTACGAAAAGCAATAAACAATTCCTGCAATTTGATGTTGTTTCGAAAACTTACGTTCGATTCCGTTTTGTTCTGCGAAGAGAAAAACAGCTTTCCTTAAAAGGACAGTATCTACTCCGAACCCACAAGTTGAGAACCTAAGCTCCGTTTTACTAAATGCTTCCCTGACTCGATGGTAAACATAGACTGTTGAGCCTTCTTCTTCAGCTGATCATCATCACCACGCTGTACACGGCGCTGAAGACGTGAACGAGACACCCCAAATAGTTCTGGAGCACGACAGAAGCTGCTCCATTGGCGGAATGCAATCATAGCTTGTCGCATATCATCTTCCGGCCAACCACCTTTATCATTACCCATCTGCAAGAGAACAGTAAAAAATAAACCATTATAGTCATGTCCCTATTTAACCCTAATTTAGTTCCCTATTCACCCAAAAAAATAGTTTTTTAACTTACAAGGGTTAGTAACACTGAAACTATTTTACAAAAAACACTGTTTTCTGATGTCCGATTTAAAATCTAACGCAAGCAAATACATAATCAGACTAAAGGAATTCAGTCGATACGGAGCGCTTCTCGGTAGAGGTCCGCGAGAATTTTGCAGAAACGGTGATTCGGCGACTATAGCACGGAGTAAATCTTGCATTGATCGTGGACTGCGTAATGTAAATGATGCTCCAAGTGTTCCTCTTATGAGGAAATGAATCAGAAAGTTTGAAGAGACCGGTTCAGCGCTGGCCAAACCGAAATCCGAGAGACCAAGGTCATCAAGAACGGGCGAATCGGTGGAGAGTGTAAATCGATCTGTTCATGACGATCCTAACCTCTCCATTGGTATGCGAGCGAGTTCTTTAAATAAACATAGATCGTCACTGTACCAAATTCTGCAAAAGACCTTAAACAGTGCCCTTACAAAATCCAGTTGGTGCAAAAATTAAAGCCATGTAGTAGATTTTAAATAAACAAAATATTAGAAATGAGAAATTTCTGTTCCTCATAGTTTCAACACCTGATATTTGCTGTGAGAAATTCAGAACATGACACTAGACGGTCACTATGTTAAGTAGTTTTCTAATACATCAAGAACAGACGATAATCTAAAGACTGCAGCAGCTTATTATACGCAGTTCGTCTCTATTAGGGAATCAATATTCTAAAACTGTCCCTACTGAGCCACTGTCAAGAGCTTACCCTACTTACAGCTACATCTACATGATTACACTGCAATTCACAATTAAGTGCCTCGCAGAGGGTTCATCGAACCACCTGCAAGCTACTTCTCTACCATCCCACTTTCTAGGAGAGCGTGGGAAAAACGAACGCTTAAATCTTTCTGTGCTTTAGTGCCACTACCTTCAGTGACATACCATTGTTATCGCGCAATGAAGATATTGTGTCTTTCACATAGTGTGCTTTACATACGACCGGAATCTATTTGAAGAACTGCTTCATGCTTAAATCACACCTGCTGTCAAAAGCATTGTAAGAACTGATCCGAAGAAGAGTAACCAAGAATGTCGCAATTATTTCATAGTGAGTGTCTAATTTTCAGGCCCGGATCTAGGGGTGCCTGGGTGGGAGGGGGGGGGGGGGGCAAACCGTGCTATGCCCCCGGCGGCAATTTCATCAGGGGCCACCAAATTCATATTCTTGAAGAAAAAACCTTGTTTCACAAAGCGCCTAGCATCCAAAGCACGTTGGTCTATCTATTGTTCATATGGTTTTGAAACGCATCGCTTTTGGTCTTTGAACATTTTTGAACACATTCTAAGTTGATTTCTAAACGAATCATAAATTTAGTTTTGAGTGCGTGAATAGTGTACGTGATGTCTGTGCCTGGGGAATTCCCATCGCATCTAGAAATTAACTTCCCCGCAGACAAAATGGGACGGGGCTATACGAGCTGAGTCGAATAAACCCGAACGGGTGAGTGCCAATTGTTGTTTGTTTATATGGTTGATCGGATGTGCGACTGACAAAGCCTTGTTATAATTATACCAGAGTGGAAATAAACGACTAACAGGAATAACAGGTAAGAAAGATTACATATTATATTCTCGGTTATCCAAGAAAACGAACGTTTCAAAGAAAAATTTGGCCAGATCGGTACACAACTAAGAGCCAGTTTAACAATCCCCGTTTGGCAGTGGCTTAATTTTACTCTCGGAACAGCGCGGAAAGCGCGTTGTACGAGCATGTAATAACGCTTAACGCGGGATAAGTAAACCGGTGCTTCTGGTAGGGTTACTGAAGTAAACCGGGAAATACGTTTTGACAATGGCAGAAATAGTTACGGAATTAGTGATAAGATTGTTGGTAAGGACGAGGAAGGAGAAGAAACGGGGACAGCACACAAATTGAATGGATGAGTATAACGATTCCAAATTTATATTAAAATTTAGTACTACTACTACTACTTTTCGATCTTCTGCTTGAGAAACTGAAGTGTATGAAGGAAAAGTGAAACTATTTCCTAACATAAAACTTTTTGTTTGTAGTAGTCCTAATAGGCATTTGATATTGGTACTTCGTGAATTATATTCTGTCGAGTTATTTATGTAACGAGATAGATAAAAATAACAATTTATTTAGTGTGTGTTACAATTGTTGTAATACTAAAAAGGCTTGTTTCGTTTTATCTAGCTGACAGTAACAAAATAGACGTAATCAAGACGAGATAGCACACCAGTCTTGGGTATCATTCGTATTACCAGCTTTTTCAGTATTAGACGACGACATTTTGATTTTACATGTAGCAAAACGTTTGACGAACCCGATGAGATAATAGATTCTTTCGCAGAAAGGAAGCGTCGCCGCGTAAAGCTGTAACAAGATTAGAGAGAAAAAATCCTGGTACCTAAGGATTGAAGAAATGTGTACTGTCTTGCTTTTCTCTTGTCTTTAATGCTTTTATGTTCCCTATTGTCTTTAATGTTTTTATGTTCGCTATATTTAATTTTATGCCACACAAAAGAGAAAGTTATTACCCAATAGACAATAAAGACTTCAAATTTTCTGAAGAGTTCTTGTAATCAAAAATGGTTCAAATGGCTCTGAGCACTATGGGACTTAACAGCTGACGTTATCAGTCCCCTAGAACTTAGAAATGCTTAAACCTAACTAACCTAAGGACACCACACACATCCTGCCTGCCAGAGGCAGGATTCGAACCTTCGACCGTAGTGGTGGCGCGGTTCCAGACTGAAGCGCCTAGAACCGCTCGACCACACCGGCCGGCTCTTATTATCCCGCTCACAAATAATCCTACCCAGTATTGTGAGTGGTTGTTTTTTTTTTTTTTTTTTTTTTTTTTACTGAGTCAGGATGTCAAAACCGACCGACTGGGAGCTGAAGAAGCACCACAGGACATTATAATTTCCACTCTCCTGAATATATTTTTGATGGCTTGCATTACATCTTTGAATTCCACAGAGCGAAATACAGTGACGTGCGCTAGAGGGACGCTGTGTGGCGTGGCACTCCACTTTGGCACCCTTAAGACCAGATAACATGTCTTACATTTCTACGAACATATATATTTCATATATCAAACTCTTCAGAAAGGAGGGACGCGGTGGCCAAGCGGTTCTAGGCGCTTCAGTCTGGAACCGCGCGACCGCCACGGTCGCAGATTCAAATCCTGCCTCGGGCATGGATGTGTGTCATGTCCTTAAGTTAGTTAGGTTTAAGTAGTTCTAAGTTCTAGGGGACTGATGCCCACAGATGTTAAGTCCCATAGTGCTCAGAGCCATTTGAACCATTTTTTTTCTTCAGAAAGATGTGCGCTACAAAATGAACAAACTTTTGAATTTTTTTTATTTATTTTTTTTATGCCGGCCGCGGTGGTCTCGCGGTTCTAGGCGCGCAGTCCGGAACCGCTCGACAGCTACGGTCGCAGGTTCGAATCCTGCCTCGGGCATGGATGTGTGTGATGTCCTTAGGTTAGGTAGGTTTAAGTAGTTCTAAGTTCTAGGGGACTGATGACCTCAGATGTTAAGTCCCATAGTGCTCAGAGCCATTTGAACCATTTTAATTTTGACCTCCTATCTCAAACGCACGAGAGGAAGGGGGAGGGGGGGGGGGGGGAGTGGACACCATCAACTTTTTTCCTGCTTCGGAAATTCCGTAGATCCGGGGCTGCTAATTTTATTTGTTAACGCAGTGTTTTTGTCCAATAGAGTAGCACTAAGCTCTAACGTGGTAAATATTTTCTAAATACGCCTTTGACTTACACTGTGACAAGCTATTGTGCAGTAACGGTGTCTGTTGCAGAACGGAACTCGGCGCTGCAGGAGGCGGAAGGCAGCCGCAGCGGAGGCGGCGCCGGGGGCGCTGGGGGCGGCCAGTGGTCGCGCAAGCGGCGCCGCCGCTCCTCCAGCCTCTACAAGAACGTCGGCTCGTTGTGCTGCCTCTGCAGCCGACCCAACTACCTGTGACTGGCGCTGCCCCAGCCTCCACAAGAACGCCAGTCCCTCTCCGCAACCGACCCAACTACCTAATACTGCCGCTTCTGCAACCTCTACCACCGGGTCCGGCTGCCATTGCTGCACCGGCCGTGACCTCACCGACGGGACGCCACCTGATGACTGCGCAACAGTTGATACACTACTGTGTTCACCCTTGCGGCGAAGGGATGTAGCAGACTGTGCGGTCTATGTCGTCAAATACTTCACCATCATTTACACAAATCTGAGGGGTGCATCCCCTTACTAGGAGCACAGTAATTACTTCTTGTAGTCAACAGCACTGTTCTCGCATCCCAATCAATTAGCACGTGCCGGTCTGAGTTGGAATGCTAACTACGCACGGTGGAAAAAGAGCAGTGGCCTTCAAAACTACCGAGAGATAGACATTCCGAAAAGAACACTGTTAGGAGGCGATTAAACTGAGACCGCATCCATATAGCTGCCGCTACGTATGTGCAGCTCTTTCCCGAATGCAACTTAAGAGAATCTGTGGCTTCATCAATGGTAAAAAGCAGTAGCATCACTGACCAGACGTACTCGTTAAAACTTCGTTCAGCGCCCTGAGCAAAATTCTCACAGTCGCCTATTATCTTTGCAGGCGTCAGGGGAACAATAATGTTACCGACCGTCGAATTGACGAAAGTTTTAACGCTGGACGTAATGTCAGCGATGGTCACATGAGAGGTAGATGCCCTTTCTCACAGCACTACATAGTTAAATGATGAAGTGTACTGCATTCGTATACAAAAACAAAGTTCATATGATAGAATTAATCCTTGTACAGTAGCCACTGAAAACTTGAAATTAGCAAAAATCGTCAATTACTCGACAAATCTCCTCAGCTAACACTCCCTACGTGATCACCCACATACCGTTCAGATGTAACAGTCTGATGGACAGATAATGGACTCGTCCACAACTTTAGACTTGCAGCTTTCTAGTGTGACAACACCAATAATCTAAGGAGACACTCTCAGCGTTTCCACAGACTCAGAACCACACGAGCAGGACCATTTGTGTAGTAAACATTCGAAGCTTGTAAAGGCAGTGGCGATATTTCCGCCGTTAGTGTAGAACCTTGCACGTAAATTCCGATCCACGATACCTCATAACACAGCAATGAACCTATCCCCATCTTAATGAATCAACTCATCTTACCAAATCTGTAGCACCTGTTGAAGAAAACGCGTGTGAATATGGGCACATTAGACATCGTGTACAGATAACGATGTGTCTCGAGCTCTGCTTCTGCTTCGTGTACAGTGAGCTGGGAAGATACACCGTGTCTTAACTAAGGCCTCATTCGTTACAGCAAATGCACCAGTGCAAGAGGTAAACCTACGATGAAGTTCTATACCCTCGCTCGTTTGTGCTCCTCTCCTAATTCCTACGTAGCGTATTAGTACAAGCATTTAAAGACAGCTGACTACGTTTAGGCAACTGCCTGTAACATTAGGAATATCATTCCCTTTCTCCATGTTTACAAGGAACGCACTTGTTTGTGCGTCGTCTACAGTTCAGTAGATATTGCATTTTCTAAATAATCCGTATCCTCGAACAGATTTTACCAAGCAGCAGTTTGCAGCTACTATTTATGAAGGTATTTTTTGGAAATTTTGGAGAGATTAAAAAAGAAAAGACGTTTTATTGCCAAAGTTATATTTAGAGGAAATATCGTCTTGTTAGGTTTGTAGCACATGTTGGTATTTTTCAGAACGTTTACGACGATGTTGACCGAGTCCACTTCACAAAAATTCTCCTTCTTTTCCGTATAAGTATCAAATAAGTATTGTTTGCAACAAATACTAAATGAAATAGGAAAAATGATATCTCTGTAAAATCGGCGCGTTTGTCACCCTTACTTACGGGTAAATCATAGATAATACAAGTTTCTGGAAGTTTTGAAAGAATGTAAAAATCAGCTGTGTTGCTGGATACTTGGTCAACAAATATTGTATTATAGATGATTATTCTACTGTATTATACTCATAGCTGTAGAGCCCCGAATATTTTCGGGCTTAAAGGAAAAAGCAATACTTAATGATATACATATATAAATCTAACTTTGGGGAGTATTTTTTAAGCATGCCGTTTTAATATAATTACTATTGCTATAATACATATACAAATACACACACCAATAGAGTACTCCGCTATTGTCCGTAGCTCCGATGGTCAGTATCAAGGAGATGACGTCTCTATATCCTTCACCTGAGCCTCGTGCTCCACCTTCCAACTTGTGACACGTTACGTGTCCTGGCGAGTACTCTTAACGACTCCACTTTATCGATTAAGCGGACCAATGTTTGACATAGCCACCAAGCAGGTATTGATAGTCTTTAGCATGAACGGACGCCAGCGATGTTATTGACTGAAAAGCAACAACGGCGGCAGACAGAATACAAGAGCTTGTACTGAGTGGGAAGTCGTTTCCTGTCGAACGGCATTCGATACGGCACTAATTCGGCAAGATAGGATGAAGGACTATGAAACTACTAACTGTAGGTTTTAATACCAGGTTTATATTTACTCGGTTCATCTAGCGCCCTCGATAATCCATGACAGTTATTCGAATCTTTCTCTTCCGCTACAATGTCCCTTTCATTCATTTTCGTAGATGCCAGTAGCAAACGACGGATAATAGTTCATTCTGTTATTTCTCCCCACCCCCCCCCCACCCCCCCATACCAATTACTTGCACAAATCGAGCACAGGAAAAATGTTTGTATCTGTGTCGCAACCCCTTTTACCTTCATCTTCACATCCAACAAGGATCTGTACACTTGAGATGCCAGAATCGTTTTACAGCGTTAAATATTCGTATTCTGAAATTCGACAGTATCGCTTCGTCAAAAGAAAGTAACTTTTATTCTCATATTGACTGAACCGGTGAGCTACAAATTCAGTAACACGTCTTAAATCTTCCCTTTAATCCGAACTGTAGAGGGTCCCACACGCTCGTGGCGTATTAAACAATAAGTTGCACAAGGATCTTGTAACGGTCTCTTTGTACCTCTCACTATACGTTCCCAATAAGTCGGCCTTGTTCACTTATTTTGTAAGTTCGTCCTTCACGTAGCTTCGTAACGGCATCCTTAGATAGTTAACGTTTGTGGTTGAGCCCAGGATAAATCGCTAACGCGCACCCAAAAGCTACCTGAAAGTTTCCTATTTAAGCCCATTATTTTGCTTCTGCTCACATTCAATGTAAGCTGAAATTCGTAACCCGATTTTGATATTCGGCCAAATCGTTCTGATTTTCCTGTCGCTGTAATAGCATGGAACTTTCCTGCAAACAACTTCGTTCTCATTAGTTACGCTTAATGCACAACTCATCCCGACCAAAAGTTTGTTTATATGTTCCGAGAGTAAGAGCCACCTCAGTCGTCATCTCGGGTACTTTTGGAAACCTCAGCGTATTTTCTGGTAACTTTTTCATTTTTATTTCTTTAACTAATCTGTAAAGGCCTTTCCGTTTCTTTATTTCTCTGTCCTCTTAAACTTTTGAGTTATTTGCAACTACTTTTTATGGCATCCTGGTTCCTACAGCCGCCCATTTTTCACTTTCATAGTGTTATGGTACAAGCGTAGAGTTAGAGGCGCTTCATTTGTCGGCTGAGAACCAATATATGAGACTAGTATCTCTGGCAGCAAACGGCACTCTTCGCTTGTGTCTTCCTTGCTCCGATGAACAAGTGTCATGTTCCCTTCCACATATCATATTTCAGTCCTTCCCGTATTCTGATATTCCAGAATTGGAATTGGCTATTGACTCACCATCGCTTTCGTCTTTCCGAATGAAGTGATAATCAGACAATCTACTCATTAGGAATTCCTATTTCTTCATCATTTCGTACTTGTTCCTCACATTTACTCTAGTTTTGACTGCTCTTTTAGCATATAATCGCTTGCTTTCGTGAGTGAAATCCAGTGCCTTAAAAAGCTTTGCCCAAGTCATAGGTACAATTTTACACTTCATTAGACTACACCGCTGTCATAGAACTAAGCAACTTTTATTAAAATGCCCTTTGATTACCAACACAGTCCACTAAACAGTAGAGCTAAAGTGCAACAGTCTTCATCTGAGTTACCTTTGAGGGCTTTCCACTTTAATAAAGCAGAAAAGAAACAATAACGACTGCTCTGAAAAGAAATGTTAGCGACGCCATGAGGACCTGTTTATCATCTTTGATTAAACTGAGTGAGACACACACACACACACACACAAACACACACACACACGCACACACACAAACACACACACACACACACACACACACACACACACACACACACACACACACACACACTACAACATTTACTCCCCAGGCGTTTATAGTATCTTCGAGAAAAAATTGGCTGGAACTCTTCCCCTCAGAATCGATAATCTCCATCATGCCTAAAGCAGCAAAGTGAGGAATAATTCAAAATGACTGAGTGAAGAGATGAAAAGCCACTGCTCGCGTGACAGTTTGTAACTAACAATAATGACTAGTAATTAACAACGCCCATTATGAAAGTAATTGACAATATTGGTCGTATAACGAGCTGGATGCAATGTAATTTATATACCATGGATTGGAGCAAATGTGTTTACAAAGCAAAACATCCTGAAATTCATCACATAATTAAAACACAACAATTCTGATTTATTGGTTGTCAATTTTGCAGTGCCATCTAGAAACTGAAATTACAAGTCAACGTTAGAGGCATTCATTTCATTTAGTTCACTAAAAATCTTAATTCCATTCTATCTTTCCAGAGTATCGAAAGTTTTCTACGAAATATTTAAATACACTGCCTTCTAAAATGGAACGTATTTATGTGAAGAGTAGTATCTTTTTGAAAAATACTCATTTACAGGAAAGACATCTGTCCTGGAAAAGCGAAAGAACGAACGATTTACCGATACATTGAGTGAATACGTAAGATAATGTTGGTACAACATCAGTGCTTGGAAAACTGGTATGCCAGACAATATGTGCTCCTACACTTGTGGTGCTGAGAAGGTCCTAAAGCATTGCACGCATTCAATATTCAGGGAAAACTTAACATCTCGGTGATGGATAAATAGTTCACTTTGACGCAGCAGGAGACCTAAAAGAAGAAAAGGTATAATTTAAATTGATTGGCCTTATCTGATTACCTAAGATCTGTGGCTTTTATAAGCAGAGGTAACAGTGGAGTCTCAGTGTCAATAGGACAAATATAGAAATTATAGTCAGTTAGTGATTATAATCATGAACTCGAATGCTATTGGCAGTTTAAAGTAGAAACGTAAAATCATTTCACGCCCGCATTTTCGTATCAAACTATGACACTATAATGATTTTATGCAATGTTAAGGGCTGTGGCATACAATAAGTGATCAGGATTATAACATTCGATATGACACTGCAAGTATCTCTGTTAAATGCAACATTTTAAGTCCTATAATTCTGATATCATCTCACCCCCAATGGCAACTGATAATGTCACGAACTAGAGGTTCGTGATAAAATCTGCCTACTGCATAATAAGAGCTAGTCCTCCGACTTACGACTGTACAACTGAGAGAAGTAGTAGACAGATTTCATCATCAACCCCTGATTTCTAGAATACTCTCCACTTTTTAGTACAAACATTAGTAGTAAATTATTGCATTACTTACACACAAGAGCGACGATTTACCATTCTTCCTGGACGTACTTCAGGCATCAAGCAGCTGATAACTCGCATTTAAATCTGCTTGAAGCTGTCGCTGAATAATACAGCAACATCCATGCAGCAAGTCGCATAGTTTCTAGCAGCGACAGCGCACAGAGCTGGCGCTCGCACAGTGAAAGGCAGAACCAGGTCGCGGATGGCAGCTGGTCACGTCGCATCGCGCCCTCATTCAAGCGCGCCTCATATCGACAGCGGATTACAGCTGCGTGCTATAATGAACGCATATCAGCCCATTCGGTAGCGCCCATCGGATGGTGGGCCAATCCGAAGCGCAGGGTTTGTATATTGTGCTATGAAGAAATGTTTTGAACTGTTAGTATTTACTTGGCACGTAGAAAAACCTCACAGGACAAGTGAACTCTCCGCAAGTTGGATTTATGGCCTTGTTGAGTGAGGTGTTAAGACTTTATTTTCATCGACAGCAAGCATAGGTAATATCACAACTCTAGGTCCGACTGCAGCCAAATAATGGATGACGCTTAGTCGTCAATTCGTTCGCGAGATCTTGAAGTCGTACGCTCACAGGGAATGAAACTTCATGGACTATGGATTGCTTTGCCACCGATGAACAGAATGTATGCAATGTTTCCCTACCCAGAGTTAGTCCTTAGTTCTATGGCGATGACATATAATAGATGTAACAAGTACTTTTTGGTCCTGAATAATCTCAAGGACCTGCTACAGTTGACCTGCTACAGTTGCCAGATGTAGTTCGTTACATTGTTTCTCGCGTTCGCTTCCTAACGGTCTCTTCAGTTTGTTTTCTTTTCCCTCAGGTGTTATATTTACTTATTTACAAAATTATACTAACCGAGGTTATCTTGGCCTCACATTCGCGATACATGTACTTGAATAGATCTATAAATTTTGAGATGCTATCGACAAACATGTGAGTAATTTTTAGCACATAAGTACTTTCTGGAAATTCAAGACATTCCTCACCCTCCTTTCCTCCTCTAACTTCTTCAGGTCTCTTATCTCTAGGAGGCTTTTGTGATCATTGCATACTTCAGTTGTACATTGGCGATAACTCTAGATGTTCTTTACCTAAAATACAATTGTCTTTTGACTTGCTTCTCTCACAAATATCTGAAAATAATATTTGATTATTACAGAACGGAGTTTCACCTCCGTTGAACAACACTTACTTTCAACTTCCTCGCTGAAACATCTTTCAGCACATCATCAACAAGTCCTTATTTTTATAACATACCTTAATTACTGGTTCGTAGACCATTCATTTGTTCCGGTTAGGAAAACTGTTAACTTTTTAATTGATATTATTCTCCACATGCTCATGTTTATCTCGTGAATTCAGGAACTTGGAAATACTGCAAACTTCATAATTATCTCAACAGCACTCGTCAGCGTTACGCAACGGGTTCACGAAGAGTATCATGCATAACTGCGTTCGTGGAGATGTAGCACCTGCTCCGTTCACATCCGCCGTCTGCCATCATGGTGTGGGTCTGAAGATGATCTTAAACAGGCCGAAACCGGCAACCTTACATGAAAAAAGTTTATTACGGTTGTGAGTGTTTATATTCAGTTTTAGATAGTAAATAAACGGCTGTACTCCAAAGAGACATGTTCTCAAAAATTACTAATATAATGTATCTTCGTGCAACACGAGTGCCTGCAGGTGTGGTGCAAGGAGAAACCTTGGTTTCATACATGTAGTGCTCAACAATAACGAAAGACGTTAAGGATTAACGTGTCCAGCATTTTCAGTTTTCTGTGTTCATTTGAGGAACTCGTTATTCGGATAACGACTTCGGAGAATAGCCACAACAGACCACCCAACCAAAACTGTTGAATGTTCCACCAACAATTAGATTGTTAACTAACATACCTCATAAAAATGAGCTCTCTGATGATGACGCAAACTGTCAGGTATGGACATAAAGGAGAGTTCCTGTTTGACGAAGTAAGCTGTTTACATCTTTTTGTCGACCCTCATAGCTTCTTTTGCTTCATTTGTTTAGGAACATCTTAGCTGTAATCGTGATATGTGAATAACATGATGGTAATACCACAGTTCAATGACAGCATCGATAAATCACAGACATCCCTAAGACGATGAAGATCGAAGAACATGTAACATACCAGAATTTTGTTCCTCTGATACAAAACTGATACAAAGCTTTCATTACCGATTACAGTAGTAGTGTTCTTTCTAAGAGTCTTCGCATTGATTCACCGTACAGTGTATGATTAAGACATTATACTACAAAGGGAAGTTATTTAAGTTACCAGTGATATTGCTTTTACTAGTTTCCATCACCTTCTTTTCTCTCAGTTTATCCTATAATTAATGGAAGTTTACTTCGTATGGTTGTCTTTTTTGGCACTACTTCCTTATTAAATTAGTTAGACTAATGCTGTTGGTATATCATTTAGATCACTTTGAATGATTTGGAATTTATTTGATAGCATTCGGCACTTGAATGAGACTTTCGAAGTCCGTTTCTTCGCTGTTTTACAAATGTAAAATTGAAGCTTTGTTGGTAGAATACTGAGTGCGCATTTAAGTAATTTTTCTAGTAGCATCGCAGTGAAAGTAGTCTTCTAAAAAGGCGCACAAATTTTTAAATTTGTTCACAAGGCAGTATTGGTGTTTTGTAAGGGTTTCTCATTTGCAAAGAGAAGCACAGTTGTTTTAAGCAGTCTTTTCACTGTCTCTGCTTATGCATGTTTCACAGTCTGACAAAACGAGTATGCGTAGCACACACGGCGCTTTCCAATGCTGACATTTCGCAGCGGAGAACTTCAGTCATAAAAGTTACTGCTTTATGGTTTGTGTTTATCACAACCAATAGCTGCTTTAAAGTGGGGCAAAATACATTTGCTCCTGTTCTTAACAAATTGCACTGCAGTAGCCAAGATGAAGGCCAAGCCGACAGATCTTCTTTGAAGAGCTTACAACCTATTCGGTGCGGTGATTATGGTGTGGAAAAATCCGTGCAGGAAAAGCGGTGACATATTTTCCCATTGGAATTAATGGAGTTTTATTCTCTCGATTCAGCAACTACAATTTATTTTTCTTACGTTTTGTGGATATGACCGTGACAGCCACAGAAAACTCGCACGAAATCCCTGGATTGTAAAGCTACTTACGTAGTAATCTTAATATTGCTGCAACAAAAATTATCACTGTCAAATATTCAGGTGACGTGTGTGTGTGTGTGTGTGTGTGTGTGTGTGTGTGTGTGTGAGAGAGAGAGAGAGAGAGAGAGAGAGAGAGAGAGAGTGGTGGGAGAAGAGGAGAAGGGGGGGGGGGAGGCTGACGGGAGGGTACCGAGAGATCGGGATGCGTTCGAGTGTGTACAGCCTTGAGTACTATCGTTTAATTTGTTGTGAAGCCCTCCAGCAATTAACATGTCAGACAATTTAGTTGCAACACGGTCCACAGCAGTGATAAACTTCTTGGTAGAAATAAGAGTCCTAAATTGGCTGTTTTTCATCGTTATTTAATTTTTATTTGGTGTACTGACGTCCGGCTGTGTTGCCATTTTCCAGCAACTGCATACATGTCAGAAGAAATGTAATTAGAATAAAAATTAAAAATTCTGTACGTGATCTTACTTGATTTTTATTGTTCTATGTAGTGCATAACGGTTACAAAATATCGTATTATTAGAACTACATATATTTCGATGGCATTAGTCACGACCCTTCTACACAAGAAAGAAAATAATCCTCCTTCTTTCCCTTCCCAACGTTATGTTAATATCTTAGATGACACTGGTCACACATTGAGCGTACCTGTCCACAGAAGTTTCTCTTTGACTTGTTTGCCACAAGGAACTGCTGCACACTGTTCAGTGCTTCCACGCAGTAGTCAATGCTTGGCTCTGTGTTGCTATTTGTATCATGACTACAGCTTTCAGGTCCGGTAACGTAGTTAACAATTGTATTATATCATGTTATCAACTACCGCCTACTTTCTGTTTTTACCTGTACGTACATACTGGTTGCTTTGTATTATACTTTATTATAATGTATCAGGCCAGCCATCGACTACAAATGAGATTATAGGACTGCAAGCCAAACCATATTTAGTTAATGGGTTAAACATTGTTATTGCTCTTTTTATTCTGTTTTTAATCTTGTTTTATTGTGGTGGCTATAGCCAAAGGTTGCTTTCTTGAGTATATTGTAATTGCGTCTTTCTGATTTGTACGCAGTAGTTCGAAAATGGCTACACAGCCGAAATGTAGGACTACACAAAATGAAAGTAAAATGGAAATAAAAGCCGCCAAAACAGGAGAATTATTTGTGTTTAAAAATGTTTAATGTTGAAAAATTATTAATAGTTACGTAAGTTTTCTGAGTAGGAACGGATGGGAGTCTCATATTTTCCAAAAGAACATACAAAGTCAACGGAAGAGGAGCTGTTAACTTTGACATTTTAAAAATTATAACGTCACCCTTGATCCCAATATTTTTGTTAATATATCACACATTACTAATTTAGATCCATTGACCATGATAAGAGCTGTCAAATTAAAGCAGTATTTGTTCTAGCATAATGAGTTAAAATAAAAAACGAACAGGAGGAACATAGAAGCGAACAGCACATATCATACTAACACGATGTCAAGCGTCTGAAACAGCTTATCTCGTGATCTTAAGTTTCAGGTGATCGCTGTCAAGTGCTAACGTTTTATTTGCTACGCCCTGTATTACAGCGCATCTCGATGAGTGGGTGAATGGCGTTTGAGTGCTGTAGGGGTTCAGTATATTGATTGCAAAATTATGAATTAATCAACCTGTGACGTCAATCATCTTGACTTCCAGAGATTAAACTAACTGCCATTCCCGTCTTCAAAAGTTACTGTTGAGCCCATCTATTTTTGGTCCTAAAATGGTTTCTTCTTGCTTTCGGCCTGTATAGCTTCAGTTGTTTGGTCGGCATTTCTTCTGGCATTCTGCTTACATGCTGATTCCACCTGATTCTCTATTTATCTCTTGTGTTGTTTATCCCGTCAGTATTCAGTTCTTCCCTAATTGTTTCACTACAGCACAGCAGAGACGTCACAGCCATAGTTGTATAAAACTTTATTTTTGTTTCTTTTCTGACGTCACTCTATAAGGTTCTGATAAGAGTACCACACATGTTCTGAAACTGGTGAAGCATGTTGTTTGTATCTCTGCTACGCTGATAAGTAATTAGGTTACTTAAATAATTATAACTGTTAAATTGGTCACTTATTTTGTTATTGATAACAATTATTGATCTGACTGGCTCAGCTACATTAAATGCCGTTACCTTAGTTTTCTTCATTGAGATTTGCATGTTGTATTGTTTGCCCAGGAGATGCAACTTATGTACCGCATAAACAAGTGTCGTAATAATGATATCCATATTGAATCACATGAGGTTACAACCAATGACCCGCCTTGGTAACCGCGTGCGTTAGCATGCCGCTTCCGGGCTTCGGGGAGGTTCGCCAGCCTCGGATCGAATTAACGATGAGGGCTGGTGTGCCAGCCAGCTTGGATGTGGATAGGTGAATACAGGGCTGGCACCCATACCCGCCTCAGTTCCTCGATTCGGAAACGTTTCGAAAACATTCACACACTTTCAGATAAGATAACACTAAACGCAGACAAATGGAGTGTACCAATCTGGGCTGGGAGAGAGAGAGAGAGAGAGAGGGGGGGGGGTGGAGTGGCGGCGACAGGAAGGGCACTTGACCACCATTTGCCACTAACGCTGCCAAGTCCAGATTAACATGTAGAACCCCATGCATATAAGGGACAAGGCCAGGAAAAAGAATATGTTGCAATAGTTTCCCCAGCCACGAATTTACAAACTCCGCAAAAATAAATCAAATAACTACCAATGAAAAATCAGTCTAAGGCTACAGCAGAAATAAATTATTTTATAGAACAGTAATACATACATATTAGTCATGAGAATAAAGTGAAATAGTGGTTGGAACGCAAAGAAGTTCTAAAATCTTCATCTAAAGATTGTAGTAAAATCATAACTAAGATGCCGGTGCATTTAAAACCTAACAACAAATAAGATACTATTTTAATAATACACCGGTATTATGAATGCCGTTTCAGCACGACACTGTATTTCTAACAAGTCGGAGACACTTGCCCTCTGCGACTTTCTCATCTGTCACAGGATTTTAAGTTCAGTGGCCGGGCATCAGTTTCCTAAACCAGTAAAAAGCAATTCTCAAAAACTTCGAAAAATCGCTTTTCAAAATTTGTTTTCAGACCGTTCGTAACTACAAAATGTTTCCATCGTGGAGACATAGTAGCTGATAGCTGATTGCGTAGTGTGAAAGATTTGTGTAGCCGGTAGAGTCAAGCTGGTACCAACTTTTTTTCTTTTATTTAAATTATAGATTTATGAACATATATTGGATCATTACTTTTAACAAAAATTACATCTTTCTATTTTATTTACAACTCATATCAAAAACATGAGGAGACGCGCCAAGTGACTTACTACGAAGTGAAAAAGTTATTAACAGCAATAACAGTATTCGGTCTGTAGACATAAATTATTTTACATTTGATGTTTCCATTGTTGTGCCACATTTAAACTTATTGTGGGTACTCGCTTCTCATGCGATTAGCAATTAAAAATAGATGTTATTTGTATTAGAAAATTATTGTTCACATTTCTTAAATAACATTTTCATTCGTTAATAGATCTGAAATATAATTAAAATTAAAACAATTGTTACCAACGAGAACTAACTATTTTATGATTATTAATCTTTTACACTACGTGCTGTGATAGCGGCAACTATGTTAATTCCCCTGAAATGCTGTGCTGGTAACAGCGATCTGAAATCTGACTTTCGAAGGCGATTTTTTCGAGTATATATATATATATATATATATATATATATATATATATATATATATATATATAATTGCGCCGCATTGCTTTAGGAAATTGACGTCAGGGCAATGATCTCCAAATATTACAAACACGAAGAAAATCGATGGGGGGTCGGTAAGGTCGCCTGGCTAGCCAGATTGAAAACATGCGGTTTCCGGGGCCAGTGAAGGGTCGGGGTGAATCACTTAGCGCGGCTTCTCCACCTCTACGCCGCGCTCATACATAGGGAAGAGTCGGCGCCGGAGCCGGCGAAGGCGCGGTGTGCCTGCAGGAGGTACGGGCCGCCCTTTGAGCAGCCACTCACACAGCAAAGGAGCGTCGAGTGCGCTCCGTGACAGCCAGCACCGACTCAGCTTCACGGGCAAAAACTTCGCAGCTGGGACGTGTCTTCATATGTAGGGTGATACTCATTAACGTTTAAAAACCTCTGAAGCGACGTAAATGGCGCTGAGACAAGTTATTTGAGGCATATGGGGCCGCAGATGACCTCAAAAAGTGGGTGAGAAATGTTGAACACGTGACGTAAGCAGATGACGTACCTCGTCGCACGTGCAGCGGTTGAGCCTGTCGGTCTGCCATAACTGATCACCGCAGCCGAAGTGCAGGTCGGTGTGGCTCTGTGCTCACGTGCGCGACTCCAGTGCGTGCGTCTCGGGGTTCGAGTATTGCGCCTGGCAGGCAGTATGTTAGTACATTATGCGTTTACGTCAAGGTAAGATTTTTTTTATTTTATTTACTGGTTCATGTCTCTGCTGGTTTGTCGCAAAGTGCAGTACAACAAAAACCTACCGTATTGCGTCTCAAGTAAAGGCGTATAAGCTTCCGAACTGCATTGTTACCACTAAATGACATATGTTTTTTTTTACTAAATAATCTCTCAAAACAAAAGAAGAACCGACGCAAGAAACACTAAATTAGAACAGCTCTTCCGTGGTTACACCGAGGAGAATAATTTTGTAACTTCTATATCCATAAGAGATTACATTTACAAAAAGCGTTCGAAATTTACACCGTTAGTCCGAATTCAAGTACTGCATCGCTCAATCACCCCTTCACACCCAAGGCGAACCGCTGCACGTGCGGTAAGTTACGTCATCTGCTGACGTCACATCTTCAACATTTCTCATCCACTTTTGTGGTATTTGCCGACACTTGCGGTCCCATGTGTCTTATATTAAATTACTCCGTGTCATCTAAGTCTCTTTGGGGTTTTTAAGTGTTAGTAATAATCACTCTGTACAATTTCATAGAGCACACGGAACATGTGTACATTACTATCCAGCACGGATGAAACCGTAACAACCGGCAAAGAAAGCTCCCTGCCGGTAAGAAATGCGCAAAGTATAGAGAGTAGACTGCTGGCGTAATTTACTCTAACAAATTATAGAAACGCATGGTCAACAATTTGAAAAGAACCTTTTATCGAATATTGCATCAACGAAACCCCAATTGTTCAATAAAACTTTACGCTCTACTTGCAACTAGATGGTTGTTGCAGTGGCCTTCATCCCGTACTGTGCTTATCCTGTGCAACGCTCTATCCCGCCGTAACTAATGCAACCCACATCCGTTTCCTAGCCTCGATTTCCGACCACATTGTTTGCCCCATACTTCCCTCCACTACCAGATCAACTGTTTCTTAAAGCCTCAGCACGAGTCCTACCAACAGATTCCTTCTTTTAGTGAAGTTTTGCTCTGAATTCTTTTGATCTCCACTTGCTCACAGTTACTCGATTTACACAACCATTCTTCAGTTTTCCTATTTCTATTCAGTTCTTGTCTGAATTGTTTATCGTCCATTTTTCACTTCCCCATAAGGTTAGACAATCAGAAAAGGCATTCAAATATTTAAACTCATATTGTACTCGTATGTCAACAAAATTCCGTTTTCTCCGACGGCATTGTCCTCGGTAGCCCCTACCCAGAGATGCGAATGGGACGCACTTCATCTCCGGAGTATTCTACCCATGGCCATGCAGCCATTATCAGTCCATATAGTACAGTAGTACGTCATCGGGAAATATAACGGCTGTAGTTTCCCCTTGTTTTTAACCGTTCGCAATAACATCATAGTAAGGCCACACTGATCGCTATTCAAGGACCAGCTCAGTCACTCCTCCATACAGATGCCCCTGCAACTATTGAAAAGTTTTCTAGCCCTCTTTACGATCTATATGTTAATCTGGCCTTTCCACAGGTACCCATCCGTTCCCGTTACATCTACGGTATCACTTTTTGTACCGTTGAAACATGCCGCAAAAAGGCCCATGCTCGCAGGAGATAAAATAAATATACATCACCAAAATTTAGGCACCAGATGAGTGAGACAGGGATATAAGGTAATAAGTATCACCAAATATAAATGAAAGCTTCTAGGCGTTACCGTGAAAGTTTTAGAAGGAAAGGGGTCTTAAGTTCAGCTTTGCCTTGCTCCTAGGTTATGGGCCTTTAGGAAGATCACACTCTCCCTCTTTCATCTGCATATTCACTCATACCAACAGTCACGATGTTACACTGGACAAGAAACTATCACAGGCATTCAAAGGGCAGACACTGTAAGCTGATAATTCGTGAAGCAGACAGCAGAAGCAAGTGGCAAGCCACATCCATTTTATTATGCCTAACATAGTAATTCGAAATTATTGTAATGTTCGGAAAACATGAAAACAGTAAGGCTGTCCTCGTAAAATATTGTACTTTCATTCATTTGTGCATTTTATGTTTTTCTAGAATGATCGTAGTTCATTTACTAATATGGTTGGCTTAGGGCTCTTAGCCGCATACGTACGAAATGATTCGCTGCGTAATGCGAGGTTCCGATTTGTAGAAGCATCTCATGAACGTACACCTGACAGTCTCTACTTCAAATTAATCACTTAGACTTAAATTTCAAACTGGAGGTTCATTTGAGTAAGAGAGACATAAATACACCATACATTCTTGCTTTTATTAAAGATCCTGAAGCGCCTCTTCAGCCTATATCCATTGCGACAACGACATTCTCAAATTATTCGAGTGTGATGCTGTTTTTCTATATACTGTGAAATATTATTGCACATAAAATTAATGAAATCCGTACTATTACCGATCGTTATAGTTACTATGCTTAATTTGCATCTGTCCGCTTACATAAATAAAGACAAGCCGAAGCAGAAGCCTTATATCGACAACGAGGCTTCGCGGCTGTCTACTGCAGCTCCGGCACTAAGCCAGTGTAGTCAGACATTTTGATCCTTCTACAAATTAGGCCGATAGCCTACAAAAGTGAGCGAGAAATGTTGTATGTCGAAGACTGCAAACCAGTCGTGGTGCGAGCATTATGTCTTACACCCATATACTGGGAAGAGAGAAACATTTTTCGGCCGATATAGGAATACGCCTGTTTTCGAGGTTCGTCAGTTTTCAGTCACGGTAATATGAGAGGCGTTTCATTAGGGGTGCATTGTGACATTGTAGAAAGTGCTCCCTCAGACTGCTGTTTCTTACTTTGTTGTGGTCTTCATCGCTCTGCTTATTTGATTCCTTGGAGCAGATAGTATGAATCTCTATGGATAATAGCATCCTTTAGACATTAATATGATCAGTCAGCTTTCAGAGCTTTTCTAATGCAGCAGAACATGAACAATTGTTTTCGCTAATAAATGCGTCCATGCACTCATTTGTTTAACTTCTCATTGCTCCCTCTATAACACAAAATTTTGTAAAATTATTTGGCTACAGCCTGTTACTGTGCCATAGACTTTAGTTTATACCAGTACGCTTAAATATGATACGTAGTGTAAATGCTGCATCTGCTCGCCTCTTCACAATGTAGAGCTGTCAAATAAATATTGCGCCACTATGTTTGTTAGTGATTCCGAGTGGAAGCTTCTCAAGCAGATTCTCTCACGGAACACGGTACTTAAAAGTACTTTTCTTAGTGATTGACAAACTTTACGTAGTTCAGCAATTTAGATCATTCTGCATAATTTTATTCGTCGTTGTTGCTATTATCATCGTAGCTAACACGGTCCCTGTCTCGTTCTCCACTTTCTTCTCCTTTCCCATAGTCAGTGAGGCAGCTCTTGCATCACCCACTGTATGTAATACATCTTCCGTGTCGGTGGAACTCCTGCAGCCGGACTAACCATTAATGAGTGTGCGTTCTGTACATGGACATTTACTTCTTGTTGCTTCTGAACTTCAAATCTACCATCGAGATAAGATATGACATAAACGTCTAGAATGCATGTATATCGGATGGCATGATGGTAACGCAGTGTGAGCTATTGTATTCCACCGTACGTGAATTAATTTCGTGCACATTATCTCGTGCTCGTAGACATTGCTCTATAGGAACCCCCCCAATCACTGACGTTCAGATTATCACTTGCGTCCAACGTGACCCTATTGCTCACTAAATATGTGGTCGTTATTGCAATTGTACAACTAAGTTTAATAAGTGGCTAGCTGGTTTTACAATACTATAAATGTTACTGCTTTCTTTCGAAAATAATTTTTTTATTTCTTTCCAGAATTCCTGGTGTACAATGGTGGAATCCTTAAAGTCTGTTTCTCGCATCTACCTTTTATAGTCATCAGTCTTTCAATTGCTCTGGGGCATACACATTCACTGTATATTTCTAGATGTGTAATTTGTCTTTACTTGCAATTAAGATACGTTCTGTAATAATGAAATATTGAAAATGTTGCTGTACATCTGGTAGTAAAGGTGAGGAAGGAATGGTCAACGAACACATGTAAAATGAGAAAAAGAAAACCTTGAATACAACAGAGCAGATATGTAATATTTACTTGCAAATTTCTGCGAAGTCAACGCCCATAAAAAGCTTAGGCTCAGTACGACGCTGTTCTGTCTGCCGGCGCTGTTGCACGACCAGTCGTTAGGGCCCCGTCACTCGGTAACCTCAGACCTCACAATCTGACTGGCTCGGGCTACAGTGGTTTCCTACCGACGGCGCTGGTTTGTCAGCATATGCACAACGGGTCGCAAAAGACGATGCTCTGTATACAGTACGGAAGTGCGAAAGTTACGAAACACCTTGTAGCCCTGACAAACTTGCGCTGTTCGCTGAAGATATGCTTTCATTGGACCGACTGATGGCGGTAAGCTTCAGTCCTGTATATTACAGCCTCAATAATGACGACAAGTTCACTGTTACCATTTTTTCCTAAATAAATAGAACTTACGATATTTAAAAATGTGTTATCTTTTTTTTAACCTATTCTACGATGTGCCCTTTGATTTTCAGTAGTTTCAGAAGATGAAGAGACTTCAGTCTTCACTGCCAACGAACTTCGAACATGTGGAACTAAGGACAACGATAAGAGACTGGGGTAGGTATCTTCATGGGAACGTAACCCAGAAAGCAAACGGAAACAATTTGTTTGTGATAATAGCCTGTATTAAAGCACACGTGAGGTACCGGTACTGCAAGTGAAATTTACACATTACATCTCGCATTGTTCTGTAGCCCAAAAGCAACACTTGTGCGATAAGCATAAATACACAACGTTAGTTGCAATGATTGCTGGAAACTTGATATGTACCCTTCAGCAATAATCTTATTAAAATGTTCACTATAAATTATGCTTGGATGGAATTACAGGGTGTTACAAAAAAGGTACGGCCAAACTTTCAGGAAACATTCCTCACACACAAATAAAGAAAAGATGTTATGTGGACATGTGTCCGGAAACGCTTAATTTCCATGTTAGAGCTCATTTTAGTTTCGTCAGTATGTACTGTACCGGTACCAGTTGGCCCAATTGAAGGAAGGTAATGTTGACTTCGGTGCTTGTGTTGACATGCGACTCATTGCTCTACAGTACTAGCATCAAGCACATCAGTACGTAGCATCAACAGGTTAGTGTTCATCACGAACGTGGTTTTGCAGTCAGTGCAATGTTTACAAATGCGGAGTTGGCAGATGCCCATTTGATGTATGGATTAGGACGGGGCAATAGCCGTGGCGCGGTACGCTTGTATCGAGACAGATTTCCAGAACGAAGGTGTCCCGACAGGAAGACGTTCGAAGCAATTGATCGGCGTCTAAGGGAGCACGGAACATTCCAGCCCATGACTCGCGACTGGGGAAGACCTAGAACGACGAGGCCACATGCAAAGGACGAGGCAATTCTTCGTGCAGTTGACGATAACCCTAATGTCAGCGTCAGAGAAGTTGCTGCTGTACAAGGTAACGTTGACCACGTCACTGTATGGAGAGTGCTACGGGAGAACCAGTTGTTTCTGTACCATGTACAGCGTGTGCACGCACTATCAGCAGCTGATTGGCCTCCACGGGTACACTTCTGCGAATGGTTCATCCAACAATGTGTCAATCCTCATTTCAGTGCAAATGTTCTCTTTACGGATGAGGCTTCATTCCAGCGTGATCAAATTGTAAATTTTCACAATCAACATGTGTGGGCTGACGAGAATCCGCACGCAATTGTGCAATCACGTCATCAACACAGATTTTTTGTGAAAGTTTGGGCAGGCATTGTTGGTGATGTCTTGATTGGGCCCCATGTTCTTCCACCTACGCCCAATGGAACACGTTATCATGATTTCATACGGGATACTCTACCTGTGCTGCTAGAACATGTGCCTTTACAAGTACGACACAACATGTGGTTCATGCACGATGGAGCTCCTGCACATTTCAGTCGAAGTGTTCGTACGCTTCTCAACAACAGGTTCGGTGACCGATGGATTGGTAGAGGCGGACCAATTCCATGGCCTCCACGCTCTCCTGACCTCAACCCTCTTGACTTTCATTTATGGGGGCATTTGAAAGCTCTTTTCTACGCAACCCCGATACCAAATGTAGAGACTCTTCGTGCTCGTATTGTGGACGGCTGTGATACAATACGCCATTCTCCAGGCCTGCATCAGCGCATCAGGGATTCAATGCGACGGAAGGTGGATGCATGTAGCCTCGCTAACGGAGGACATTTTGAACATTTCCTGTAACAAAGTGTTTGAAGTCACGCTGGTACGTTCTGTTGCTGTGTGTTTCCATTCCATGATTAATGTGATTTGAAGAGAAGTAATAAAATTAGCTCTAACATGGAAAATAAGCGTTTCCGGACACATGTCCACATAACATATTTTCTTTCTTTGTGTGTGAGGAATGTTTCCTGACAGTTTGGCCGTACCTTTTCGTAACACCCTGTATAAATATTCAAAATCTATTCTCGTAGTAACTTTACACACACTGAATGCTAATTTATCTCTGCCCGTGTTGCGCTTTTCTGTCCAAAGACAGGTTCAATGCTATTCTAGTGTTTGCAAGGCGCTACATCTCCAAACAGTTACTACAACCTACATCCATTTGAACCTGCTAATTGTATACACCTCTTGGTCTCCAACTACAATTCTCGCTACACACACTTCCCCCCGATACCAAACTGATGTTTCCTTAGTGTCTTAGAAGGTGTGCTAATAAACGACCCTTGTTTAGTCAAGTTGTATCAAAAATTTCTTTTCTTCCCAATACTATTCAGTACCTCCTCATTAGCTGCCCTCTCCATCCAATTATTCTTTAACATTCTTCTGCAGCACCACGTTTCAAAGGCTTCTGTTCTTTTCTTTTCTGAACTGCTCATCGTCCACGTTTCACTTTCATACAAGGCACAATCCAGACAAATACCTTCAGAAGAGACTTTCTGAACTGACTGTTGCTTAATGCAATAACAACCGTCAGTTCTTCAAGTGCCTGAAATACGTTACGTAATAGTTTAAGAATGCTACCAAATTTTATATTTAAGAACAACCAAAACTAAATTTTAATGAGAACGACAGAACAAGGCTTCTAAAGAATCAGGATTACATTATAAGCATGGAAGTATTTTATGGAACAATGACCGATATATACATTTGTGAAGAATGTTTCATTGTTTACACTATTAGAACAACTAATGCCAATAATGAGGAAGAGAAAGTAAAATGGAAGAAGAGAACTCATTCATTCATAATTCTCCTGGGGACTTATATAATTTTTTCTTCCGGTATACTAAAGGTAAACAAGATATTATATCTAACAAGAAGGGGCAAACATCCGTTGAATCACGACGCATATTTTAGCTCATTTCATCGATTAGATTCAATATATAGTGCGTTATCAAAGATTTATACTGTGTTCAGTCTTTTTCCCTATTTCTTCCTCTGCTGCCTTTACTATTTCATCTTTGAAGACTATCTGTTCGTCTTCTGTTGGGTTACTGATCATTATTTCAGTAAATCGTTGCAGAATGCTCTCTTGGAAACTGTCAATAGCTTGTGGTTCTTTCAACTTATCCTGGTCCCATCTCAAAAATCTCGTATCTTTCTGCAATTTCTTCTGTTTTAATCTGCAGTTCACAACCAGTAAATTACGATCAGAGTCTATATCGGCCGCTGGAAGTGTTTTGCAATTTGAAATCCGGTTTCAGAATCTCTATGTTACTATTATGTAAATTATAAAATGTTATAGTGTCTCTAGGTCTCTTCGATTTATATAACCTTTTTTCAAAATTTTCAAACCAATTATTATCGATGATTAAATTATCTCATGCGCAAAATTCATTCAACCATCTTACTCTTTCGTTCCTTCCCCCCAGTCACCGAGTGAGGTGGCGCAGTGGTTAGCACACTGGACTCTCATTCGAAAGGACGATGGTTCAATTCCGCGTCCGGCCATCCTGATTTAGGTTTTCCGCAATTTCCCTAAATAGCTCCAGGCAAATTCCGGGATGGTTCCTTTGAAAGGGCACGGCTGACTTCCTTCCCCTCCTTCCTTCATCCGATGAGGGCGATGACCTCGCTGCCTGGTCTCCTCCCCCACAACAACCCAACCCAGCCCACGTTCTCGTACTATTTTTCATCTGCCGCCAGCGGTGGCCGAGCGGTTCTAGGTGCTTCAGTCCGGAACCGCGCGACTGCAACGGTTGCAGGTCCGAATCCTGCCTCGGGCATTGATGTGTGTGATGTCCATAGGTTAGTTAGGTTTAAGTAGTTCTAAGTTCTAGGGGACTGATGGATGACCTCAGATGTTAAGCCCCATAGTGCTCAGAGCCATTTGACTCTTTTTTTTTTCATCTCTTCCTTTTCCTGCTATCGAATTCCAGTCCTCCATCAAAATAAAATATTTGGCCCCCTGAGCTATCCGAATAACGTCGGTTACATCATTCAACACTCTTTCAATCTCTTCGTCATCTGAGTAGCTCGATGGCATATAAACTTGTACCATATGTGGTAGAATGTGTATGTACCGAAAAGTACAAAAATTCTGATGTAGAAATTCAGAAGTACAAATTGCTTCCCTTCAAATTTTTCGCCGTCTTGTTGCCAACACTGTAAACTGCGATATGGCTGCTCTGTGCGGAACTGGCATGTTACCGAAACCTACTACACTGGGCCCTTTTCTCCAGACCTCGTGGCATGCTAATCCTTTAGAATTAGAATTCTGAAGATTTTGGGTCGATGGTGTTTATGGTGTTTTATACCCGGTCGCTTCCAAACATTACAGAATATTAGTAGCCCTGGCACATCTATTGTAATACACTCTGGTGTGCAGAACGCAAGAAAGGAATTAACTTTCGCACGATACTTCGTAACCAAGTATCATAGCTCTCTGAAACTTAGACCGTACACAGAAAGAACTGCTACATTATAGTATAGAAGGTAACTGAAAGAAATTTAAAAAAGTCGGGACACGGCTTTTAATAGGGTCTGTGATAACCACGGACGGCAATGCATGCAATGCAACCTCTTGTTGGCCAAGAGGTTGGTGAGGAGTTCTTGTGATCCCATATCTCCGTCAGCGCGTTTGACGACTACTGGATGATCGTTCCAGCATGCAGACGTGTTGAAATACGTCTCCCCAACGCTTTGGATCTAGGTCGGTGGAAGGGGCAGGCCAGTCCACTCGTCGGGTATCCTCTCGCTCCCAGAGCTCCACCATTTGCGCTGTTCGATGCTCATAAATGAACTCAGGGCCGAATGCACCCGTCAGAAGACGCACATGGTGTAGTAGTACTGTGTCACAACAATATTTACCGCATCAAACAGAGGAGCTCCTGGAACGAGAGGAAGTTTGCCGAATGGACTGGTCTGCCCTTTCCTCCCGACTTAAATCCCATCGAGATCATTTGAGACGCTTTGATGAGACTATTGCAGTACGTCCACAAGTATCAACGACCATCCAGCACTTGTCAGCCATGCTGGTAGAGGAATGGAACGTCCCACCACAAGAAATCCTTACCAACCTTGTGACCAGCATGAGGGCACATTATAGAGCATGCATTGCCGTCGACGGTGATCACACGCACATTTAGGAAACATTTCCCGCCTTTTGTAACGTCAAAGGGACCTCATAAATTTCAGTGCCTTCAGTGTAACTATTTTTTGAATGAAAGTGTCATCTCATGGCGTATTTCTGACAGTTTCCTTCTGTAATATACTGCAGCAGTTCTCTGTGGGTGGTCCAAGTTTCGATGACCTACATTGCTTGCCAGTGGCATATTATGTGAAACTTACTTCCGTTCTTAAGTTACGCACACCAGTGTATACAATTATTGAACGTTTCAGTTTTTTAATTTCGTTTCATGAAACTGAAGCGTTTGATGATTTTATTTATACGGGAATTACGTCGTGGTCTAAGGCAAGTTTCTGTGCCTAACGTTTCCTCTCCAACCACCAGGGACATCGTAAGAGACTATACGAACTCAGCCGGCCGCTGTGGCCGAGCGGTTCTAGGGGCTTCAGTCTGGAACCACGCGACCGTTACGGTCGCAGGTTCGAATCCTGCCTCGGGCATGGATGTGTATGATGTCCTTAGGTTAGTTAGGTTTAAGTAGTTCTAAGTTCCAGGGGACTGATGACCTCAGCAGTCAAGTCTCATAGTGCTCAGAGCCACTTGAACCACTATACGAACTCAGTAGTAGTTTCAAACTTAAGCGTCAGTCTCTACATCTACGTCTACATAGATACTCCGCAAAGCCACCACACGGTGCATCGGCAGACTTACCTTGAACCTTTCCCTGTTCCAGTTGCATACTGAGTGAGGGAAAACAAATTACTGCTAACACATCCATATGAGTCCTAATTTCTCTCGCCATCACTGTCCTTCCGCGAGATGTGCGTTAGTGGCAGGGAAAACAAATTACTGCTAACACATCCATATGAGTCCTAATTTCTCTCGCCATCACTGTCCTTCCGCGAGATGTGCGTTAGTGGCAGGGAAAACAAATTACTGCTAACACATCCATATGAGTCCTAATTTCTCTCGCCATCACTGTCCTTCCGCGAGATGTGCGTTAGTGGCAGTAGAATAGTTCTGCAGTCAGTCACAGATGCCAGCTCTCTAAAGTTTCTCAATGGCTTTTCTGCAAAAAAGAGGTAGTCTTCCCTCCAGGGATTCCCATTTGACTTCGCGGAGCATGTCCATATAGGTTTGATCGAATCTAGCATTAATAAATCTAAAGAGACGTCTCTGAATAACTGTAATATCTTTGCTGTCAAAAACCTGAATAACCGTTGTACGCAGTGCGGGCCGCTGCTAGACAAGCAGGAAGAGAGTCACTCAGGTTGTGGAAGGTACCGACAGGGACAGGAATATGGAGTCGTGCCGACTCCGGCGGCGTGGCCAGCTGCGCGAGGTTTCTCGGCTCACGATCCATGGCGTGAAACGCCCGATTAAGGTGGTCGCTCAGATTCTCGATTGGGTTTCAATCCGGAGAGCACTGCTGTCAGTGAAGTACTGTAAACTCATCCTGGTGCTCTTCGAGCCACGCACAACGAATTGTTCAAAATGGTTCAAATGGCTCTGAGCACTATGGGACTCAACTGCTGAGGTCATTAGTCCCCTAGAACTTAGAACTAGTTAAACCTAACTAACCTAAGGACATCACAAACATCCATGCCCGAGGCAGGATTCGAACCTGCGACCGTAGCGGTCTTGCGGTTCCAGACTGCAGCGCCTTTAACCGCACGGCCACTTCGGCCGGCAACGAATTGTGTGACACGTTGCACTGTCCTGCTGGTAGATGCCATCGTTGCGAGGATAAACAGATTGCATGCATGGATGGAAATGGTCCCCAAGATTATATGCCTACTTGGGTTGATCCAATGTACCTTCTAGAATGACGAGCTCACCCAGGGAACGCCACAAAAACATTCTCCAGAACGTAACGTTCCCTCCTCCGCCCTGTACCATACATGCCAACGCTGTCTGTCCGATGGAGCATGAACGTGATTCATCTGAAACGGCCATCCGTCCCCACTCGGTGGATGTCCACTTGTATTACTGACGTGCAAATTTCAGTCTTCGTCGCCAATGAACAGCAATCATTATGCATGCACAAACGAGGCATCTGCTGCGGAGGCCCACACGCAGCAACATTCGCTGAATGGTCGTTGAGAAGGCACTGTAGGTAACCCCTACTTCAACTGGGCAGCCAGTTGTTCAACACTTACGCGCCTATTCGCCTGTACAGATCACCGCAGCCATCGTTCACCCGATCATCTATGCCCCATCATGCACCACTTTTGCCTCGGCGCTGGTTATGAGTAGCCATGCACGACATACTTTAAGCGAACAGTTTCGCAAATGCTTTCACGAAAGCCAATGATCATGCCCTTTTGGCTTCAGACAAATTTCTCCATTTCCGCATTAAGACAACGACTTAGGTGGTGGTCACTTTATTGTAACTGGACCGTGTAGCACAGAAATTATAGTTTCCTTTAAAGAAGATCCACACTTTCTTAGAACTATCCCTACATACAAAAGTCGACCATTTGCCTTATTTACAACCGACATTACTTGTTCGTGTCATATCATATAACATTGCACCGTCATGGCTAGATATTCTGCAACACACCAGCTCGAGCTAACAAGCCTTTTGGTCGTTTGTGTAATCCATGCCTGCCGGACCGACCAGGAGAGGGGCTGCTCCCCATAAATTCAGATACGCAACTAAATCTGCTGCGCAGCTGGTCGCCTACAAAGGAAGAAAACAACCACCGTAAGTTCTGGGTGTTGCTTCTTACAGAATCATTGAGGATTAATAGTGGGGAATGTTATGTGTCTGCCGGCCGCTGTGTCCAAGCGGTTCTAGGCGCTTCAGTCTGGAACCACGCGACCGCTACGGTCACAGGTTCGAATCCTGCCTCGGGCATGGATGTGTACGATGTCCTTAGGTTAGTTAGGTTTAAATAGTTCTAAGTTCTAGGGGACTGATGACCTCAGATGTTAACTTCAATAGCGTTCAGAGCCATTTGAATCATTTGTTACGTATCTATTGAATTGATAATACTGGTCCAGATGAACTTCAGTTTTATTTCCCCTTTGTGAGCGTACGCAACAGCAGGAAGCGTACATTAATACGAATTACAAACAGAAAACAAGAAAAGGGAACAAGCAGTGAACTGAACGGGGTAGGGACACTGGTTTGTGGGGAGTGGAGCGAACTGTTGGTACACTGAAAACCGAAATAAATTTAAAAATCAATAAATAAGATCAAGAGCCTTTGACAGTTTCTCCCAGGTACGAATATGAAGCCTTCCTCTAGCAGTGTAAAGATATTAATATCTATTTACAACGTCCTTTAACCACTTGAACGCTCAAATTTTCCAAAATGTAAAAAAATTACCTTTTTAATTACAAAAAGTTAGTCAAATGGGATAGCTTTCGTTGGAAACAAACACTAGTTAGTGCTTGAGAGTTGTTTCACAACGAACCAATTTACAAGTAAAAAGCAACAGTTCGCCTGGCGGTCAGTACTCAGAATTACTCATGCCACATCTGTCTGGTGTCACTCCCTGCTTCTGAGTTTCCTGACAAAGTCCATGCAAGCTTTCCTCCACTAACGGGAACGCCCAGCCAATGATTATCCAATCATATATCAAGAAACGAACTGTAACATCTCAATTAACACCTAGTCATTATTTTTTAAGCTACCCAATGAGGAATCTTCCCATGTCAGGAGAGAAAATTTTGTTCTTTCCATCTGATGATATTCCTCTCACATAAAAAGGAGAAAAATGTTAAGAGTAACTGCCACTTAGCTTACCCACGTGAAAACCGCCAGCTCGCTATACTTGACCAGCATGACTCCCTCCAGCTTTCTTGGACAGCCTTTCGGCGAAAAATGCACCACCTAGATCTTCTTTTAATAGAGATATCGACTCATGAAGCAGTTGTTTGCTTTGGCGTGAACTGCTGCATTATTCACAGACCGATTCTTTACCAAGTGACCACAAGTCGTGCGAGATGGAATTCACAATTCTATAGACTTGCAGATGCACACGATCTCGTGGCACCGCCATGCGGAAAGCCACAGATTCTATCTGGCATCTAACATTCATTTCGCTGCCCATTGCTCCTGGCGGCCTCCCTTTAGAAGTCAGTCCATCCCTTAGGACGCATCCACAAATGGCTTCCCACATCATCTTGTACATGGCTGAACTGCTCTATGGACACATGCAACCCGTTAAATCAAGAACAGACAACTAATGGTAGGCGAGAAAATGTGATAAGGGTTAGCGGTTTAATCTTTGTAATTATTATCATTATCCGTGATAGCATCATACAGATATCTATACATGGGCAAAATAAAAGAGGAGTATGAAACTTGTCAGCCCAACGTTTGGCTATCAAGTTTAATCAGCTACGACGTAAGGATAAAATATTATACAGGTTATATCGCTTTTAGGAAGACTATGATCGGACATCAACAAGCATTTTTTTTCTATTATTCCCTACCATGAGGGAATGGGATGGTTGGAAAACTGAGAAAATTGCCCTTCCCAATGCACCACTCACTTAACAAAATCTGATTCGTTCGATTCTGGTGCGTCAGCAATCACTCATACCTAATGCTGGTGAGTACACCTACAGACTTTATTCCTGTTTACGAAAGAAAGAAACTAACTTCCACACTGCATTCACTCATTGAAAGTAAATTTACAAATGTTATTTTAATTCATGATCACTCTTTAATACTTTACAATCCTTAGTATTTGGATCCCACAACCACTCTTTCACATGTTCAATGAGTTCCAGATTCAGTCCACTTTTGCTATTAAAACGAGAAATAAATCCCATTCATTCATTGAGTGAACAATTTGATTTCTTTTCAAAGCAGGCACATCCACAATCATACTTTAGGAGGCCAATTCTCTCCTTCCTTAACATTATGTGTGCTATTTCAAATTCTCATTCAACACAAAGATTTTTAAATGAAGACAAAATATTTATATCAGGTATAGTCACTTAACCTAAAGAATTCTATAGAAATTAGAAGACACACACAGACACGGCAAAAAATCAGAGTTTTCAAAATTCACTCAACAAAACTTATCTTTAAAGAGGAAACATGGTCATACATCATTATTGGACACTGTACAGAGCAATACTAATGAAATTCATGTTTTATTTCTTGTGCAGAAACGCACATCCATATGATTTGATCTTCAAGAGACCTTTACTCATGGTAAAGACAATGAAGAGAAAAATTGATCGAAGTTTTTCCACTGTAAAAAAAAATGTGTGGAGTGTAATCAGCGTTATATTACCAATAAATGTAAATTCTAATTGGACACACCCACCAAGTTTTACAAAGCAAGTTTAAAAATTAAAGCACGAAAAATCTACATACACAAGTAGACAAGTTTTTACATTACGTATTTTTGTCTGTCCAGCTGAAAGAGAAAGATCAAGTCTGACACTTATTTGCACCTTGTCCACTATCAAATCTACTCTCTGAATGATGTTCAAACCGAAACTCGACACACAAACATAGCTCACAAGCAGAAACACTTGAGCATGTGAAGGTAAAGTAGTTCATCGATTTAGTGTCATGATGACATCTTCAGTCTGATTCAATGGAATCAGGACATCAGCATCGAAGTTCATAACAAGCTCCTCTTAGAGGACAGGTAACCAACGATCTAGCCACTGTGTCTCCAGCAATGAGACTACTGTTGTTGGCACCATGACACAAATAATAAGGGCTTCTGCGACTATTTTGTCAGTATTTGGAAACTCATGATTCTTAAGAGAAAAATACTATGTATGGTGCCTGTCAGAAATTCCTCAGAGTGGCCTGTCTCTCTGTCTTTGTGGACACCTGGTAGTGGGGCTCGGCCCCTTTGTGGTGGCTCGTCCTGTCTGTTCCCTGAACAAAAATGTATGAGTAACTCACTTTTCCATCTAAGAACATCACAAACGAAGAAAATATCAAATCTTATACAGTATCGATAGAAGGCTTTACCACATCCACAAAGGTTTGAATGAACTAAATACTGCGTCTCCACCTGATTACTTCCACAAAACAACAAAATCATATTGTACAAGGGTGGTTTGAAAGGTTCTCAGAACGGAACAGAAAAAAAGTACTTACATCACTGTAACTTTTTTTTTATTTTTCAAGGTTGTCTCCTTGTAGATTAATGCACTTGGTCCAAAGATGTTCCAGTACCTTGAGCCCATCTCGAAAATTTTCCTCCAGCCTGCAAAATAGTTGTCAACTCTGGCTATCAATTGTTAGCCTGAAGTGAAACTTCATCCACCAAAAAAAATTTTCAGTTTTGGGACGAAATGGAGATCTGACGGAGCCATATCAGGTGAAAAAGGAGGATGTGGCAAAACTTCATACCTAAGTTCGTGTAAGTTTGCCATGGCGACGCCACATGTGTGCGGGCGAGCACTATCTTGATCGAATGACTTTCTTCCTTGCTAAACCTGGCCTTTTTTCGCGGATCTATTGTTGTAATTTGTCCGGAAAGTTAGCATAGTATTCTCTAGTAATTGTTTACCCAGTGGAAAGTTAATCTAAAAACAGAATCCTCTTCACATCCCAGAACATTAATGACGTGACCTTTCCCCTCGAAGGAATTGTCTTTGCTTTCTTTGGTGGCGGAGAATCAGCTTGTTTCCACTGACTCTTGTTTAGTCTCTGGGATATAGTAGTGCATCAAAGTTTCATCTGTGGTCACAAACCTGTGAAAAAATCTTGTTCGTTTCTCCTAAAACGGGCTAAACACTGTTCCGATATGTCCATTTTCATGCGTTTCTGATCCAGCATCAAGAGTCGCGGTACCCATTTTGCAGATAATTTTTTCGTTCCTAATTCTTCAGTTAAAATGAGATATACCCTTTCAGATGACATCTGATAAACGTGAGCAATTTCACCCACTTTCAATCGGCGATCCTCCATGACCATTTTGTGCACTATTACTATGATTTCTGGAGTAGTGACACATCTTGGTCGACCACTGCGCGGATCATCATCTAAGCTGTCCCAAACAAATTTATATTCATTTGTCCGCTTGGCAACAGTTGAATATAAAGGAGCAGAGTTCCCCAGTGTATTCTGGAATTCGGCATGAATGTCCTTTGCTTTCATATCTTCCTTTACGAAGTACTTAATCACTGCTCGAATCTCGATTTTTTTCCATCTTCGCAAATCACCTCACCGCCACAGCTCTCTTCAAGAGCATTGATGTGGCACACGTTTACAGGCAACAGTCGAACGAATATCACGTGAACAGCTCGTTGCGCTAGCGCTGACCTCTCGCGGTGATTCCGAGAACTTTTCAAACCACCCTCGTATCTTCATTCATCTTGTGACGCCCATCATTGAAATAACCATTTGGCACCAAAACTCCCACAAATAAACTTATTAAATTTAAAATTATAAAGAATGTAGCAACCAGTCGCGGAAGCATAATTTATTTATCTTGTTGCAAATCGATTTCGACTGATATCAGTCATCATCGGTGCATTTTTTTATTTTAACTGAAACATGCCATAAGTAGAAGTACTGTCCTTGGCAGATTTCTATCATGAAGCGCTGGTTGTTACATTTTTTTATAATTTTATATTCCACGGTCGTTTTACAGAAAGGGAACTTGATGGAGCCCAACATTCAAAATAAACATATTGTCCACTGTGTTTCACTCCTCCCAACCTATGATTCATCCACCTGCCTTCTGTACACAAGAGGAAGATGTACTCTTTGTTAAAACACGATGCTCTAACAAATGACATAAATAAAAGGCACTAGATCCGGAGGGCAGAAAACGCAGCAAAGAAATCCACCCTTCGATGATCTAACAAAATACAAACAGTATTTCATCTCATTTGGCATAGAGGTTTTTACAATCAAAAGCTGATTTTTTAAAAAAGAAAAGAAATAAAATCGAAACAGAGACAAACATTACCCATTTCAAAATTTTGCTTTTATTATCCCACTCTCTCAGAGGCTTTACTCAGTCAACAGTTTTATATTACTAACATGATGCACACTGTATGAATTTCTTGATTTAATTACTTTCACTTAGAACACTTTCACATGCACAATACTAAGAATCCATAGTTTCCCATTGTGAAAGATGAACTTGTGGCACAGAGCCTTCTGCTTATTTCATAACCAGCACAATCTCACTGAAAACTTCTGACCCACTTTTTACTGCCTTAGAGTCGCCTTCCATTCGGTGTATTCCTTCCAGTTTCCTACTGAATTCAGTATCTCATAATATTCAGACAACCTCAGTATTACTACATCAAAATATAAATGAGAGACAGATGATGAATCAATGGGACCCATTTAGAACTATGTATCCATCAATCCAAATATGATCCAAAAGGAAGAGACTGCATAAGGCATATAGAAATTCACTTCATTGAACAACATAGATAAATTTAAGAAAAATATTTTATGTAATAAACACACTCACTCCTCATGAAATTAATGTGTGCAGTACTACTCCCTGTTATATCTCCAATGCTTAATATAAAATAAATTCCCTGTACAATCACTCACTGAGAAGCCCTGCTAAACCAGCAGGACAGGACAGGTAATTGGAATTGTGGAAAATGGCCAAAATGAGCGGCTGTCAGTTACACTCGAACACATATAACTTTATTTATTTGACCAAACATTACAGAACAAATTCTTGAACTTAGTTATCGGCTGAATACGCCACACTGTCTTATGCCTTAAGGGCACAACCACTTTAAGAAAAAAAAACGACTAAAAGCCATTAGCTCAAAATTCAGACGCCAAAGAGAACATTTAAAGGGCAGAAGGCCTCACGTTAAGTAAGTTCTACAATTTGGCTGAAGGCCCAAAATCTAACACTTCAAAAGCAACAACCTTAATTTAAAGACGGCTGAAGGCCCATGATTTAAGACTCACGGTAAAATTAAATAAAAAACACAAGGCAGAAGCACTTATCTTCAATTAGACTGAAGGTCCCAAACAGTCTGATGCTCGAAAGACAAACATCCGTAATTTAAAAATGGCTGAAGACTCCATGACTTAAAACTCAAGGTAAAATAAAATTAAACAACGAAGCCTTGTCTTAAATTAGGCTGAAGGTCCCAAACAATCTAACACTTGCCAAGCAAGGAACTTTAATTTTAAAGCGGCTGAAGACCCATGACTTAAAACACCACTAAAAACAATTCAACTTTAATTCAAAACCATCGGCTATGAGCCATACAAATACACACAACAGAAAATGAGAAAAGGCAGTACGCTCAGAAGTTTCGGGGGTCGACCAGCGCTTGAAATACTAACGATCACTTAGGTGAGACAGGCAGTCGGCCCAACCATTCTCGATCCGACGACAACCCAACCAAAAGATAGTCAACGGACCCACCGACAAGGTAACTTGCGCTCCACCCGACCAGCACACAACCGGGAGTTCAATGCAAAACGCAAAAGGCATGGACACCCACAACCAAGCATACATTAAGCTGTCAAACTGCACACCATGCTGGACAGCGACAACACAGTGAGGAAAGGACACTACCTCAATTTAAGTCAACGGCCAGGGCAGGTAACCGGAACGTTAACGGCCACAAGGCAGAAAATTTCGCTGGTGCACTTCAATTGCAAATAACCAAATACAGTTAGATTCCACCAGACGCAAGACAGTGTGGTTCAGCGCCCCGGCCGCGACCGTGTGTCGCTAGTGTCGCCATAGGAGCGAGAGAGAGAGAGAGAGAGAGAGAGAGAGAGAGCTGCAGAGCGAGTGAGACCGCACAGCACTGCTCTGCGCTGGACTGCCCCGCGCTCAGATCAAACGTAAACAAAATATTCTATTTTAGAATTAATTTTATGTAAGGGATATAGAGTCTCATTCTTACTGTTAGTAGTTACAAGTAAGTATTTTTTGTTATACTTCGTGCTACAATTTTTTTGTATCCCTTTTCAGAGTTTAGAAATCGGATCCTTAGTTTGCTGTTTTGTACGTAATAATTTTAACTGACCAAGTTTGAAAACTTATTAAAATAGAATTAAGGTTATTGTGGTGTCACTGCCAGACACCACACTTGCTAGGTGGTAGCTTAAATCGGCCGCGGCCCATTAGTACATGTCGGACCCGCGTGTCGCCACTGTGTGATCGCAGACCGAGCGCCACCACACGGCAGGTCTCGAGAGACGTACGAGAACTCGCCCCAGTTGTACGACGACGTTGCTAGCGACTATACTGACGAAGCCTTTGCTCTCATTTGCCGAGAGACAGAATAGCCTTCAGCTAAAGTTAATGGCTACGACTTAGCAAGGCGCCAATTGTCACAGTGCATGTATCTTACGAGTCTCATTTGTATAGTCAAGAGAGATGTACCAAAGGAAGCATTAAAAGTTAAGTATATTCCAAAACTACGTATTTTCTTTATAGCAGTCATAACGTATCCTGTTCCAGACTTGACGCCAGTCGGCGTGTGTGTACGCGTACCTTTCGGCTTCCTCCTCAGTGTGGCGTGACAAGCTTGTTACGCCACAACAGTTATAAGGCTCTTCAATTCTTACAGTCAACATTGTTAAAGAAGACAATTGACATTTTACGCTTTTCCTTTTTCGAGGAAACGATTTTGTGTAGGCTTGGTACAATATTCTGTGAGACTGCTAATCTCAAAGAATTGGTCAAATTTTTATCGCCATGGAGTGAACGGTTCTTAGTTTTAGCAAGCTGTAAAAGAGAGAAAAAGCGCTCACAAATATACGTGGAACAAAACATTGAGAGAACTTTGGCCGCGTTGTTGTGCGAAAGAGGATATTTCTCTCTTGGAAGACAGTTGTAAAAGTCATCCAAAGTTTTACACATAAGAAAGCGGTCCTTCAGGCGGATATGGCACTGTAGGTCAATCAGCTCTAGTTGATGCACTTGTGAGACGTCCTCTGCCCGAAGGGAAAACGGGCGAACAAATATGTCTCCCGGCTGGTGTTGGGCGGTCCGCACGGCCAGCTAAGCGGCGCGGCTCGGCCACTGCGACAACATAACGAATTCGCCCGGGGCGCTGGCCGCGGGCGATCGCGGGCGCTGGTGTCCCAGGGGCACAGTCTGGACGAGCCTGCATAAGCACCAGACCAAAGATTGTACAAGGTGAATAGCGATACACACCACTGCTGCCTCTCACGGAGAGAGCGAACAACAGTATAATCGCAATAACCACAGGAAACCAAACACAGAATAGAAACCAAAGTTTAAACCAACGCGTAACATGAGCCCAACACGGCTCACTCACTAACCCTAAACTTCAAGAACAGTAAATCCGTCTTTACCTCTATGTGCTAAAAAAGTTTTTAAAAAATAAGTCATCCAAACAAATGAGAAATTACCTCTGTAATACAAAAACCCTGAGACTTGAAAAATATACTCACGTAATTTGCGTTACACACAAGATACACGAATGCTGTTTGGTTAACGGAACTAGCACATAAAAAACCCTAAATACTTTATACAAAATTCATGACCCTCACAAAGCACAGCTGTTTCAAGCTTTCTGAAACCGAGCCTTGCACTGGACCAAGTATAAATACAATGCTTATGCTTCACCTTTCACCAGTTCCATTCCAAATCTTTCACCAGTGGTACCAGATGAATTGAAACATGGTGAAATACCTGTTGAAAATCTCTAACAGCAGATTCAATAATTCCCAGACATCCAAGAGTTCTGATTCTGCTGGCATCACCAGAAAGGAAATCAGACATTGAGAAACTGCCCCAGTCTCATCTGACGTCATACATAACCCCATTTTAATATTCGGAAAAGACATGACCTGTTGGAAAGCCATAATCCTTGTTAACGCTGCTTTCAAAGAACCAAATACTTCCTCAACATAATGAGCCACAGCGGTTGTGAGCTCCACCTCCACTGAAACTTCATTTACTACCTCCTCATAATCAATAATCCTTATAATCAATAATGAACCTCGCAGGTTGTATAGCTGATTTATCCTGTTCACCTAAAATTACATTAAACCACAAATCACGATTAATTACTATAAATAACCCTAAGCCACATTGCTGTCTCAAGTTTGGCTTCTCATGTACTGGAAGGTCAGCAGGTACAGCCACAGTCTCCTCCCGAGCATGTGTTACCTCCTCTTAATCACAAACACTGGTTGCCACTTGTGATTGGACCTTCCATCACCGTCAGTTCAAATATTTTAGAATTTCGTTACCAGAATGAAGTTTGTATGAAGCTTTGGTGATGGGAGCGACGCAACAAAGGATGTGGACCGAATGAAGTTTAGGAAATGTAATTTGCATATTGCGATTTTGTAGCCGCTCTATGCTGAATGACTGATTTTTAAAAAATTATTCGGAATTATTTTCTGAATGACTGCAGGTTCCGCACATATAATGAATAAGAATGGGCAATTTAAATTAGTAATAAAATCACGCCAGGGATGGATCGGTACCTCAACGAAGTGTTGTGTCTTCCCCGCTGGAAGTGCTGAAAAAACTTGTGAGACTGTGAATGATGAAATTTAACATGTAAACTGCTTAATTGATTATAAAACAGCACTTATTAACTCAAAATAAGTTAATATATTGTGAAATTACTACATCTACTGACCACAACGCTTTCATCTCGAAAGATGCAGGCAGACAAACAAGTGCGAACAGCCAGACGTCTCTTACCTGCTCTCAAAAAATTTTAAGGCTGCACCTTCTTTTATTACAAATAAGACAAAGATGAACAAAACATAGTTATTTAGAAAAGGAATAGTACAGTTCTACCTGAATGACTACGATACAATTCGTTGATTCTTTGTGAGCAGACAATCAACCTTCACACATCGGAAAGTAAAGTTAATACGTACATTGATATGTTGATAGCAGGTCTCAAGGTTGCGGGAAGTGAAAGGACAAAGCCCATAGAGGGTACTCAACCACAAACTTTATTTACCAGGATTCGAAACAATCAGGATTGGTAATAGCACAGAGACCCAATGATATTACAGCTCGTTTTTTCAAATAATAAAGACAAAAAAATCAGAAAAATTTGTGCAAAGCAATAATCGTAATATTTATGAATATATATATATATTTTAATTTAAGACAGCTGGAAGTGATTTCCCTCTATAAAAGAAATATTTTTTTCAACTTGGAACTTATGCTACAGCTTGTGACAAAACTTAAAAAAAAAAAAGAACAGGAGTTTTAAGAAAAGACTTTATAGTTATACTACTTGTTCAGTGCAATACTTTAGACAAAACTATCTGACAGGACTAATAAGCCTGGCGACTCCAAAAGTGGTTGAAATAATTTGAACAGTCTACAATACCAATACACATGATCTACAAGCTACAGTTCTAAAAACTTAAAAAAATTTCTTGGAGGTAGAATACACGCATGATTTACGGTACTGCTCAAACTTAGCAGCCTTTCATGGTCGTAGACCCACTTGGCTGTGCTGGTCACGCAACAACGCCTGAAGAGCTGCCCAGCCGTCTTACAAGGGAACCTCCCCATCGCATCCCCCTCAGATTTAGTTACAAGTTGCCACAGTGGATAGGCCTTGTAAAACTGAACACAGATCAATCGAGAAAACAGGAAGAAGTTGTGTGGAACTATGAAAAAATGAGCAAAATATACAAACTGAGTAGTCCATGCGTAACATAGGCAACAACAAGGAAAGAGTAAATTAAGGAGTGCCGTGGTCCTGTGGTTAGCGTCAGCCGCTCCGGAACGAGAGGTCCTTGGTTCAAGCCTTCCCTTGGCTCACAAATTTAACTTTTTTTCAGTTTATGTGACAAACCCTTATGTTTTCATCACTTTTTTGGGAGTGATTATCACATACACAAGAAAACCTAAATCGGGCAACGTAGAAGAATCTTTTTACCCATTCGCCAAGTGTACAAGTTAGGTGGGTTGACAACATATTCCTGTCATGCGACGCACATACCGTCACCAGTGTTGTATATAATATATCAGACGTGTTTTCCTGTGGAGGAATTGGTTGACCTATGACCTTGCCGTCAAGTGTTTTCGGTTCCCATTGAAGAGGCACGTCCTTTCGTCTACTAATCGCACAGTTTTGCGGTGCGGTCGCAAAACACAGACACCAAACTTATTACAGTGAACAGAGACGTCAATGAACGAAGGGACAGATCATAACTTTGCAAAAATAAAGAAAATAAACCGTTCACCCGAGGGAAGACTTGAACCAAGGACCTCTCATTCCGCAGCTGCTCACGCTAACCACGGGACCACGGCGATCCTGCGCTCAGTCTCCTTGATGTTGCCTATCTTGCAGATGGACTACTCAGTTTGTATATTTTGCTTATTTTTTCATAGTTCCACACAAGTTCTTCCTGTTTTCTCGATTGATCTGTGTTAAGTTTTTCAAGGCCTATCCACTGTGCCATCTCATAACTAAATCTGAGGGGGGTGCGATGGGGAGGTTCCCTTGTTAGAAAACAGGTTCCTTCTGTAACACACGAAATAAGCTCCTGTAAAATGGCCTGTTTTACGTCAACTATGAAGCCAGCCAACCTTTTGATGGCAAATGTTAAAACAGATATTAACGTATAGCCTTGCAAACAGCCAATAAGCCTGCAGTTCTTAAAGCAAATTGCAATACATTGAAGCACTTAAGACATTTTCATTGCAACTTTAACCATGAAAAATGGAAATGAGCTTACGGCGTCATTGGCCAGGAGGCACCTTGCGGGGCGTGTCCGGCCGCCTTGGTGCAGGTCTTATTACATTCGACGCCACATTTGGCGACCTGCGCGCTGGATGGGGATGAAATGATGATGAAGACAACACAACACCCAATTCCGTGAACGGAGAAAATCTTCGACCCAGCCAAGAGTCGAACCCGGGCCCGTAGGACGGCAATCCGTTACGCTGACCACTTTTTTTTTTTTTTTACAATCGGTGAGTATATATATATATATATATATATATATATATATATATATATATATATATATATATACAAAGCTAAAGTTCTTCAAGGTATTAGTTAAACATATACAAATGAGTGTTAGGTAAACAAATTATTAGAATAACATTAAATACAACAAAATAGAACATATCCTGTTTTCCTTTTTTTTGTTCTTTTTTTTGTTTTTTTTTTGTTGTTGTTTTTGTTTAAAAATTTGTATTGAACAAACTAAAAGTACATATATATTCACTATGCAAGAGTTCTTCAAGGTACCATTTAAATATATACAAATGACTGTTAGTTAAACAAAAAAAATATTAAAAAAGAAAAACATTAAATACAACAAAATATAACATATTCTGTCTTCCTCCTTTTTTTAAAAAAAATTGTGTTTGTTTTTGGTCGATGCATGAGAACGTGGATAAGGGTGTTGCATCATGTGACAGGTAGGCATGGTACACCCCAACTTTGAGGGGGTTCAAGGAAGACGCTGCGGAGATAACCGGCAAAAGTTTGTCGGTAAGATGGTTTTCGGGTGAGGGTGCTATGCGCGGTCACAACTTTGTACCAGAAGTCAAGGACTGTATGCGGACCACTCTGAAACAGATATTCTAAAGCGTGTCCTCGAAACCAGATTAGGGTATGGTGCTTAGCAAGAGGGTAGTGAAATGTCTGGGGCAACAACAGGAAATCCGGGGTTACCGTCGTTGGCGGGGCACGGAGGTAAAAGCCCACGATTCGTTGGATGAGGAGCCATACGTTTTGTTTCAGGGGGCACGTAAGACGGTGCTCGTCGGTGTCTTCGAGCTGACAGTCATGGCAGAGTGGGGAGGTGGCCAGTCCTATGCGATAAAGTCGACTATTAGTCGGGAATTTTCCATAGACTAAAACATACCAGAGTGCAGACACAGGCGACGGTAAAAAGGGTGCATGCACACACCCCCAAACCGTGCGCCAGTTAATGTCAGGATGCTGTAGCACCATGGGGTCGCAAGGGTTGGACAGCATAAACAAACGATAATAATCTTTTGTACGGGGAGGACGGGTGACTGGAAGATCGGCCCGAATGTAGCTGAGTTCTATGAAACAATTGGCGACGTAGTACAATAATGGAGAAATAGATGCCACATTGATCGGTGGATCGAGAGAAGCTGGTCGGAGGAAATCTAAGAGACTGCGTGTTAAGGACGGGACCGGCCCCTGCCAGTGCCGCAACAGAGTGTGGACAAAGAGTGCAGAAGAGCGTGCCCGCACGTTGATGAGTCCGAGGCCACCTTTTGCAGGAGGCAGTGTTAGAGTGTTGTAGCGGACTTTGAAAAGTGCCCCTGCTGACACGAAATATCCAAAGGCTGATTGGATGCGGCGGCCAAGGAGTAACGGCATTGGGAGGATCTGGGCGATGTGTACCAGTTTAGGGGCGACATAGATGTTGACATAGGACACACGTTGGAGTTGGTTTAAGTTACGGTGCACTTGACCGCGGACATGGTGCCGAATCGACTGCAAAAGCCGCCGGTAAGCCAGGGCCACTGTGCGGTGTGTGGAGCTCGTAAATTCGATACCCAAGTAACGAAGGCTGGCACTGACTGGGAGTGGGGTCGGCACCATAGCCGGGAGGCCGCGCCCAATGTGCATCATAGTCGATTTACGGACATTAAGAATGCTACCAGAAAGACGTCCATACTGGTGGATCCATTGGATGGCGTCATTGAGTTCTGTGGAGGAGCAGGTGAGAAAGAGGAGATCGTCCGCATAAGCCCTACAGTGGAAGGTGTGGTCACGCAAAGTGAGGCCCTGCAGTCTAGAGGTAAGTCCAGTGATGAGGGGCTCAAGTGCAATGGCATATAGTAAAGCAGACATAGGGCATCCTTGACGCACAGAGCGGCGTATAGGGATCGGTCCTACAAGCCTCCCATTGACTTGTACCATCGAGACCGCGGGAAGTAGTAACCGGCGAATGGCATCGACAAAAAGCAACGGGAACCCCATACGTGTCGCCACCATGAGGAGGAATGGGTGTCGAACGCGATCAAAGGCACTCGTGAAATCGACGGATACCAGTGCTGCACGAAGGCGACAAACCGACGCCAGTGCAATGAGGTCACGGCATTCTCCTAGGGCTGTTTGTAAGGTGGCCCCACAACCACGTGCAGTCTGCTCAGGTGAAAGGACCGTAGGTAAGACGGTGCGTATGCGCGCTGCTAAGAGGCGTGCATAGATTTTATAGTCTGCATTCAGTAGTGTAAGGAGACGATATGCAGAGACATGAGACCCTCCCTTCGGTTTAGGCACAGGTAGAAGAATGCCAGTGATGAATTCAGGTGGAATTGGGAAGGACGGAGTAAAGAGTTCCTGAATCATTTCCGTCCAGCGAGGAAGCATTAACGTGGTGAACGCCCGGTAAAACTCCACTGGGAGACCATCTGGTCCGGGTGATTTGTTCTTGGCTCCTTTGTTGATCGCATCTACCACCTCTTCTGCGGTGATTGCAGACATCATGGGCGTTGACTCTGCTACGGTGAGGGTCCGATCAGGGGAGGGACGGAGAGCATCAGGAATGGGCGTCGCCATCGGTTCATCATCATAAAAGTGGCGATAATGTTCAGCAAAGGCAGACACGACTGCCGCCTGTGTTGTGTGGTGAACACCATCGGAGGTCGTGATGTTGGGGACGAAAAGCCGACGTCGACGACTATGGTCGGATGCGGCATGGATTGTGGATGGGGTTTCGTCGTGGAGGAGGTCTTGTCGTCGGGAACGCACCACGACACCATGCAGTCGTGCACGTTGAAGAGAGAGGAGACGAGCTTTAGTACGTTGTCGTTCCCTGTGGGTGTCAGGTGATGGAGGGAGCGCATCGAGCTCACGGAGGACGGCGCAGTGAAAATTTGTGGTGTCTCGATGCCATGCTGATGCTTCCTTGCCACATTGTATGAAGGCCTTTCTGATCGCAGGTTTGGCACATTTGAGCCACCAATGGAACGTGGATGTGTACTGCGGAAGGCGTCTTTCGCAAGACGCCCATGTAGTGGCAATACATTGTCTGCAGTGTGGATCATTAAGGAGGAAGGTATTAAGCTTCCAGTAACCTCTGCTGCGCCACACTGACTGAGGTGGCAGAGCCAGGGAGCAAATGACGGCGCAATGGTCCGAAAATGCAAGGGGCCATCGTTCAGCTTGGGCGACTTCATTGCCGAGGTGAGCAGAGACATAAAACCGGTCCAGTCTGCTCGCAGAATGTGCTGTATAATGGGTAAAACCGGGGGTATTGCCATGAATTTTCTCCCAAACGTCCACTAGATGAAAATCTTCGATTAAGGTGAGCAGCGCCGGGCATGGCGAATAACCAGGCACTTGGTCCTGCGGATGGAGGACACAGTTGAAATCGCCTCCCATGATAAGGCGATCATAGCGTCCAGAAAACAGGGGCGCCACGTCATGTCCGAAGAATGTGGACCGCTGCCGACGGTTCGTGGAGCCAGACGGAGCGTAGATATTGACGACGCGCGTGTCGAAGATGGTAACAGCCATGCCTCTTCCACAGGGAAGGATTGTCGTGTCCGTGAGTGGGATTCCTTCGCGTATGTAGAAAGCCACTCCACGCCCTGATTCATCACATGTGGACGTGTATGAGTCGTAGCCGTAGACTGGTGGTAGTGTGGCAACGCGTACTTCCTGAAGAAGGGCGACGTCGACGTCAGAGGCCCGAAGCATGTCACATAGGAGTTGCAGCTTGGGTGCAGTGCCGATCATGTTGATATTCAGTGTGGCAAACCGGTACGTTTGTTTCAGCGGTGGTGGACGCGCATCTACCATCACCAAGGGAAGTAAGAGGAGGGCACCGACAGGAAGTCCCGTCCCATCAGCTGCAATGCCTCGCTTTTGATGTTAACAGGCAGCCTCGTCCGGCGGAGGCAACTCATCCGGAGGATGGGGCGTACCTTCCTCAATGTCGTCGGCCCATGCTCCTGTGTCGTGGGTCTGTCCAATGTCCATGGGAATTGCGTCGTGGTGAGAGAGATCTGGAGTTGTCGGCGGGGAGACAGGCGTCTCAACCGGCGCACCGATCGTTACATTGTGTGTGGCGACCTCCATAGTGGTCCCGTCCTGCGAAACGTCTTGTTCATCGTGAAAGTTGTCCGCCGACCTCTGCGTGGAAATGTCGGCTGCTTGGGTGTCTTCTTCGTCGTCGCGGGTGGCAACGCTCTGAGAGCCCGTGGGTGAACGGCGACGGCGTTTGCGCCTACGTGGCGAGCGTTGTTTGCGCACGTGTTCCTCAGTGTCGGACGACGGCAAGGAGGAGCGTCGACCTGGTTCGAAGGCGTCGGTGGGTACAATGAAATTGTCAAACAGGTGTTGTGAAGATGTACTGGTCTCCTCAGAGTCCGGTGCGGGAGCCTGCCTTTGCTGAACATTATCGCCACTTTTATGATGATGAACCGATGGCGACGCCCATTCCTGATGCTCTCCGTCCCTCCCCTGATCGGACCCTCACTTTACTATATGCCATTCGCCGGCAAGGTTGTCAGGTGGGACGTCTGCACCGTCCGTTGGTGACTGGGGCGGTGGGACGTGCCGATCTGAAGGACCGGGCGACGGACTGGACGAAACTGTAGACGTGGCAAGAGCCGCTGCGTAAGTGACCGGTAGGGCGGTCATCGTGGGTGTGACGGACGCTTCCGACAACGGGAGCTGCGCGACACGTCGTTGAATGCATTCAGACCGTAGGTGACCTTCTTTCCCGCAACCGGAACAGGTCCGAGGTTGGCCGTCGTACATTATAATGGCACGGCAGCCTCCGATACGTAGATAGGAAGGCACGTGTTTCTGCAACTCGATGCGGACCTGTCTAACACCGTTTAAAACGGGATAGGTTTGAAATTGTACCCATCGTTCGGCAACATGTTCCAGAACGTTGCCATAGGGACGGATCGCCTCGATGACGACGTCTGCAGATAGTTCGAACGGCAGTTCGAAGATCCTTATCGTCCGTGTGCCGAGACCTGCGTGATCGACGGTAACGGGTCCGACGTTGCCGTCGGAATGACAGAAGCGCAGTCCACGTTTTGCCTCTTGAAGCACCTTGTCGCACGCCGCATCATTGATCATTTTGACGTAGACGGTACTGCTAACTATGGACAAGTGGATACCAATTAGATCCGTTGGTGGTATTTTAACTTCATCGCGTATAAATCGTTCTACCTCCAGGGCCTTGGGTCGGGCGAAGTCGGAACAAAAGTTGAAACGTAATGTCTTCTTCCGATAGCTGTGCGCCATGGTGGTCTAGAAGGAAAACGGCACTTACAGCGGCCGAAGTAAACACAAACACACCGTGCGCGCCTCGCCCGCAGCGCTCTGGCGCGTGACCGCCTCGCAGCACTGCCGGCGGCAGACTGTAGTTCCACACAAGTTCTTCCTGTTTTCTCGATTGATCAGTGTTTAGTTTTTCAAGGCCTATCCACTGTGCCATCTCATAACTAAATCTGAGGGGGGTGCGATGGGGAGGTTCCCTTGTTAGAAAACAGGTTCCTTCTGTAACACACGAAATAAGCTCCTGTAAAATGGCCTGTTTTACGTCAACTATGAAGCCAGCCAACCTTTTGATGGCAAATGTTAAAACAGATATTAACGTATAGCCTTGCAAACAGCCAATAAGCCTGCAGTTCTTAAAGCAAATTGCAATACATTGAAGCACTTAAGACATTTTCATTGCAACTTTAACCATGAGCCGGCCGAAGTGGCCGTGCGGTTAAAGGCGCTGCAGTCTGGGACCGCAAGACCGCTACGGTCGCAGGTTCGAATCCTGCCTCGGGCATGGATGTTTGTGATGTCCTTAGGTTAGTTAGGTTTAACTAGTTCTAAGTTCTAGGGGACTAATGACCTCAGCAGTTGAGTCCCATAGTGCTCAGAGCCATTTTTTTTTAACCATGAAAAATTGAAATGAGCTTACGGCGTCATTGGCCGGGAGGCACCTTGCGGGGCAGGTCCGGCCGCCTTGGTGCAGGTCTTATTACATTCGACGCCACATTTGGCGACCTGCGCGCCGGATGGGGATGAAATGATGATGAAGACAACACAACACCCAATTCCGTGAACGGAGAAAATCTTCGACCCAGCCAAGAGTCGAACACGGGCCCGTAGGACGGCAATCCGTTACGCTGACCACTCAGCTACCGGGGTGGACAACTTAAACAATCAAATGATTTAACTACGAAGCTCATTGAAATGCTCTAGAAGTGCGCAAAGCAGTAAAAGCACACTTCATTATAGGGTTAGAATTACAACTAAAATGGCATTGCGTAATTGGACTGCTTGCGCTCACAGTTCATCAGAGGTACCCAGCACGTAATCAAGTACTGCAAGAGCAACCTCTACCAGTAAATTGGTTGACTCACAATTAAGATTACACACGCTGATATTCAATACAACACACTTCAGAGAACACAACTGACTTTACGATAGTCGCGCTCATAGATCTTGTCAGGCATTGGACTTTAAAGAAAAAGATATTACTCCAGCAAAATTTCCCAGACGCGAGTTCTATACAGTTTGAACAATCTGCACAGCTTTCGTAAGTCAGACAAAGTAAATTACGCAATAGACACAGGTAGTACTTGGAAGCACAACGGCATCTACAGGGCGAGGAACTCCCACACACAAATGCGACAGCACATTTGAGGTATCACAACTCAACAAGAAGGTCGTAAAGGGCCACCCAACAGTTAATCGTTCAAGAACGGTCCTGCATGAGAAAAGAGCTTACCCACCAGAATTAACAGTTGACAGTGGCAGAGGCAGACAGAAGTCTTGGCTCGATTATTAGGATACAAACGGTTGTAGTCAGGCCCCTGCACGGCTACACTGTCCTCACACGTAGCAAGACCCCAGTCACGCCACGTCGCCTACTCATGAATGTTGCTTCCGTTCTCGGCCAAAACAAACTCCGGGCTCGCACGGCCCACCACCGACCGCGGCACGAATAGTACAACGACTACGACGACGACGACGACGACAACTATCAGGGTCACTGTCGTCTGTAGGTAACCAGCGTAACTTCCACCGCGTCTCCCTACTGCGCTGAACACGCGGTCGAATCGTTCCGCGCGCGACCTACCGCGACAAAGAGCGAGCACGAGAAAGAGTCGACACACTAATCGTTCCACAAATAAGTTATGGCTCATACATTTCTTTTTCTTATTGAATAAAAACAGTTTCGTTAAATGTTGGATGGAATAATGGTGAATTCATTTGCACAGACTTGTCCTTTGCCAATACGAATTATGCTTAACACAAAGTTCTGGGGGTTAGCGCCAATTCCAAACACTTGTCGGCTGACGCATGCGGTGTAATGCTGACTATGAGTCTGTAGGAGAAGTGACATAATTCGCAGATGGTGACGTCAGACGCAGGTTATGGCGTCAGACCCGATCGCATGGCGTCTCAAGGCCGGCTAGTATGATTTACCAAAGCGCTCGCAGGACACGCACGCAGTGTTGTCTTCCTGTTTCTCACCCTAGTGTACTCCCGCATATTATAGCAGAGCGAAGGCTTCGCGATTTATGAACTATTTGTGCGCTAACATAAGTCTTCTGAAGGGATGTACTTCTATGGTGCATACAGAATTAAAATACGTAGAGAAATACTCTTACAACAGATAAATATTTCAAATTCATTTCTTTGCAATAGGTAACACTATAGGATTATAATATACAATTATTCATCTTCTTATCGTATTTTATCAATGGGAAAGACTATGACAGCCGACCGCAGTGGCCGAGCGGTTCTAGGCGCGAAGTCCGGAACCACGCGACTGCTACGGTCGCAGGCTCGAATACTGCCTCGGGCATTGATGTGTGTGATGTCCTTGGGTTAGTTAAATTTGAGTAGTTCTAAGTTCGAGGGGACTGGTGACCTCAGATGTTAAGTCCCATTGTGCTCAGAGCCATTTTAGCCATTTTCAAAGACTGTGACATTCTTCATGGCTTAGGAATGACATAACTTTATACCAATTCACACAAAGCTGAAAGTTCGTTCTCTGTTTGTGAACAAAGTGCTTATCTACAAGAATTGAAAGTTGTTGGGCTCACATCAATATCATGTGTCCATAACATTTGTTTTCTCGTATGCTTATTAAAGTGTACATTTTATATGGTCAATAATGTGCACAACACAGAAGTCCGGCGACAATTACATCCAGCTCCGGACTCTTCGCTGCTTACTTCAGTCGAGTCTGGGACTGTTGATACTTTTAAAAACCTCGGGAATAATGATATATCGATAGTTAAAGAAAGACAATTATTGGCTCTCGATATAACGAGAAAATGTTTCAATATATCGATTATCTTTAGCAGAAATATCGATGTACCGACCCATAAAAAAAACGGCTTCACATTGTAAGTATACTCCCGGATTTAGAGCTGTATATTTAAGTACTGATTTATTATCAGATATTCTCTACATCAGCAAACTAGCAGCCTGCTATTCTCCTCAAAGCAAGAACTGAAAGGAAGAACTATGTTCACGCTTGGCGATAACCACTTTGCTAGCAATGGTAATTACAGGGAAGTGGTACAAGAAAAGGTGTCCAATGGGTCTCGCTCGGTTTCGTCACGAATCGGATTTGTCCAGAACACTTCAAGTCGACGTTCCTATTTTTTTCATATCTGCCAACGCCAGCGACCTAGCAGTCAAAATTGAGAGGTGAATATAAACGTTGGAATTTCTGCTGATAGCGCCAAGCGCCAGTTACGTCAGCATTTCCCCTCACACGTCTCAGCCCACAGAATCTTAATTTTTTTCGTCATTTTCAGCAACTGTTTTTGAAGACTGCCAGTGTGAAGCAATAGCATACTAGTTGCGTTAAAAATGGTTTTTAATGCAACTGGTGTGCTATTTCTTCTCATCGAAAATCTTGTTATTCCATTAACATCGCCAGCCCCCAGTGCAATCGGACTTCTTTTGTGCCACATATACTAGCTCCACACAGTCAAACAGAAAGATTTAATATGATGAAAGCTCAAAAACTAGTAATGATTCTTCACACAGTGAAAGCAAAACTATGTTATATTACAGTTTCAAAAAAACAGCTCCAAATATGTACCAAAAATAATGAAAAAATATAATATATAAAAATATCGGCACTCGATACTACCATTTTGATATCGACATATCGGGGTAAAAATATCCCTAATATATCTGTGGACATGATTGGAAAAAAATATCGATGCTTTTTCAACAACCCTAGTCGAGACGGTTGCCGCGGTTCTCAGTGATGATAGGTGTTGGAGACGCATTTTGAGTTCCTGTGTATAGGAATGCACCAACATCCTTTCGGCAGCACACCCTCTTGGAGGATAGGGATTCAGTTCGTTCCTGAGGTAAGTGTACATTAAAATTGCTACACCAAGAATAAATACAGATGATAAACGGGTATTTATTGGACAAATATATTATACTAGAATTGACATGTGATTACATTTTCACGCAATTTGGGTGCATTGATCCTGAGAAATCATTAGCACAGTTCATCAAAAGTAGTGACTGGCGTATTGTGACGAGCCAGTTTCTCGGCCACCATTGACCAGACGTTTTCAATTGGTCAGAGATCAGGAGAATGTGCTGGCCACGGCAGCAGTCGTACATTTTCTGTATTCAGAAAGGCCCGTACAGGACCTGAAACATGAGGCCGTGCATTATCCTGCTGAAATGTAGGGTTTCGCAGGGATCGACTGAACGGTAGAGCCACGGGTCGTAACACATCTGAAATGTAATGTCCACTGTTCAAAGTGCCGTCAATGCGAACAAGAGGTGACAGAGACGTGTAACCAGTGGCACCCCATACCATCACGCCGGGTGATATGCCAGTATGGCGATGACGAATACACGCTTCCAATGTGGGTTCACCGCGATGTCGCCAAACACGGATGCGAACATCATAATGCTGTAAACAGAACCTGGATTCATCCGAAAAAAATGACGTTTTGCCATTCTGTCTGTGATGCAGCGCCAAGTGTAACCGCAGCTATGGTCTCCGAGCTGATAGTCCATGCTGCTGCAAACGTCGTCGAATTGTTTGTGCAGATGGTTGTTGTCTTGCAAACGTCCCCATCTGTTGATTCAGGGGCCGGCCGCGGTGGTCTCGCGGTTCTAGGCGCGCAGTCCGGAACCGTGCGACTGCTACGGTCGCAGGTTCGAATCCTGCCTCGGGCATGGATGTGTGTGATGTCCTTAGGTTAGTTAGGTTTAAGTAGTTCTAAGTTCTGGGGGACTGATGACCACAGCAGTTGAGTCCCACAGTGCTCGGAGCCATTTTGTTGACTCGGGGATGAGACGTGGCTGCACGATCCGTTACAGCCATGCGGATAAGATGTCTGTCATCTCGACTGCTAGTGATAAGAGGCCATTGGGATCCAGCACGGCGTTCCGTATTACCCTCCTGAAACCACCGATTTCATATTCTGCTAATAGTCATTGGATCTCGACCAACGCGAGCAGCAATGTCGCGATACGATAAACCGCAATCGCGATAGGCTACAATCCGATCTTTATCAAAGTCGGAAACGTGATGGTACACATTTCTCCTCCTTAGACGAGTCATCACAACAACGTTTCACCAGGCAACGCCCGTGAACTGCTGTTTGTGTATGAGAAATCGGTTGGACACTTTCCTCATGTCAGCACGTTTTAGGTGTCACCACCGGTGCCAACCTTGTGTGAATGCTCTGAAAAGCTAATAATTTGCATATCACAGCATGTACTTCCTGTCGGTTAAGTTTCGCGTCTGTAGCACGTCATCTCCGTGGTTTAGCAATTTTAATTTAATTTTAATGTATATCCGGCAGGAGTCTGGTTAGTTGTCCTAATGTTCTTTTAGCAGCCAACCAGGGGTCGGGATTACACCCTATGCACTCATTCTCCTCCCCAACATATGATTGGCTACTGTTGATCAGAAGCACAGCACTAACTTGTTTTTCGCTATCACAAAACTCTGAGAACTTCAGTACGTAATTTCTTATTGACTGTGGGCTTTTATATTTAAAGTATTCCTGCCCAGTCATTTTATCTGCTAATATTACTTTAACTGCCCAGTCAAAATTCTAAAATATCGTAAACCTTTCAAAGTACACTTTAGAAACTGGGTTTAGTGATCACACATAGTGAAATTACACTGAACCGCCAAAGAAACTGGTACAGGCATGCGTATTCAAATACAGATATGTAAATAGGCAGAATACACAGCTGCGGTCGGCGACGCCTGTATAAGACATAAAGTGTCTGGTGCAGTTGTTATATCGATTACTGCTGCTACAATGGCATGTTATTAAGCTTTTAAGTGAGTTTGAACGTGGCGTTATTGGCGGCGTACGTACGATGGGACACAGCACCTCCGCGGTAGCAATGTACTGGGTATTTGCCCCTACGACATTTCACGAGTGTATCAGTGAATATCAGTCCGGTTAAACATCAAATCTCCGACAACGCAGCTGCCGGAAAAAGATCCTGGGAGAACGGGACCAACGACGGTTGAAGAGAATAGTTCAACGTGATAGAAGTGCAACCCTTGCGCAAATTCTCCAGATTTCAATGCCGGGCCATCAAGAAGTGTCAGCGTGCGAAACATTCGACGAAACGCTATCGATATGGGCTTTCGGAGCTTTGGCCCACTCGTGTACCCTTGATGACTGCACGACACTAAGCTTTACGCCTCGTCTGGGCCCGTGAACACCGACATTGAACTGTTAATGACTATAAACCTGTTGCCTAGCCGGACGAGTCTCGTTTCAAATTGTATCGAGCGAATGGACGTGTACGGGTATGGAGACAACCTCATGAATGCATGGACCCTGAAAATGAGCAGGGGACTGTTCAGACTGGTGTAGGGTCCGTAATGGTGTAGGGCGTGTGCATTTGGAGTGATATGGGACCGCCGATAGCCTAGATCCTACTCTGACATGTGATACGTACGTAAGCATCCTGTCTGATCACCTGCATCCATTCATGTCCATTGCGCATTCCGATGGACTTTGGCAGTTCTAGCAGGACAATGCGCAACCCCCAAGTTCAGAATTGCTACAGAGCTGCTCCAGGAACACTCTTCTGAGTTTAAACACTTCCGCTGGTCACCAAACTCACCAGACATGATCATTATTGAGCATATCTGGGATGCCTTGCAAAGTGCTGTTCAGTTCTCCACCCCCTCGTACTCTTAAGGATTTATGGACAACCCTGCCACTTCCCTCCAGCACTACTTCAGACATTAGTCGAGTCCATACCACAGCGTGTTGCGGCAATTCTGCGTGCTCGCGGGGGCCTGCACGATATTAGGCAGGTGTACCAGTGTCTTTGACTCTTCAGTGTAGTATTTCAACTAATTACCTACACATAAAAATCAAATTAGAGGAATGTCACTTCAACACATCACTACCTAAAGTATGTGAGTGCAAGATAGTAAACTACTATGGAAAACGATTTCATTAGAAGACAAATAAATGCTCAGAGGAAAGAACTTCAACAGTACACTACCATTCATGTAGCTTAGCTGTGCTTCGTGTAAGTGCGCTCTGATGTTTATTTTGCGTATGGAATAGTACATTACGTACATATGTGTGATCATGTTGTGTTTAAGTGAGACACGTCACACAGTGTAGTGTGTCTGTATAAATGTTTACATTTATTGACAGGACACCATTCCCAGGCTTTTAATATTTGAGTGGTTTTTTATTCATGTTTATCCTTTTATTCACAAAGTACCTGTCATTGCACTTAAATGCATTAAGCATACGTAGTATTTAGCAACGTATAGCTTTTAGGTGCCCCTTCGCGCACAGAAAACGGTCTTACATCTATCTAGGTGAAAAATACTTGACATTATAGCAAAATACAAAAATCATAAATAAATGTGAATTGGTGCTACTGCATATTCTTCAAATCAATCTGTGTACGAACGCAAGTAGATAAATACAATATCAACCAATGAAGATCTTATATGACTGATACATATGGCCGGCCGCGGTGGTCTAGCGGTTCTGGCGCTGCAGTCCGGAACAGCGGGACTGCTACGGTCGCAGGTTCGAATCCTGCCTCGGGCATGGGTGTGTGTGATGTCCTTAGGTTAGTTAGGTTTAAGTAGTTCTAAGTTCTAGGGGACTTATGACCTAAGATGTTGAGTCCCATAGTGCTCAGAGCCATTTGAGCCATTTGATACATATGTGTGTTGCACAATTTAATGCTTGTTCAAAAAGGAAGTCAGGATATGTGACGTTTCATTTGCATCGTTTATTCGGCGCTTAGCACGACGTGTATTTTCACAATTGGTACTTTGTTTTCATAATGTTTGTTTACTGGTTTCGTGTGTGTTGAAACTTATTCAGACCTTTATGTGGGTATAAACCTTGAATCTTTCTGATTCTAGAATTTGTGAGCAAATAACAATCTAGGTGCGGAATGTGTATGATACATGGTCCTTCATGGAGTAGTGCTCACTTGCAGTTCTTACGTCTGAGTACTCTTTACACACAGTTGACAAGTTTGTAATCTCGGTGATTCTGGTATGTCTGTTCAATATTCGTGTGTTGAGATGTCACCGTATGTTCAATATGTGTGGGAATTTCTATTAATGTTTAACGAATTTGCACTTACCTCTTACGCTGGGGACAGATATTGTCTTCTCCTTCTGTCCATTTCTTGAGGCAAGTTACGACATCGTTTTTAGTGCATGATAGTGATTGTATGCTTTCTTAGTTAGTCTTACTACCTATATTATGATGACACTTCTGTTACCCATTCTTTTATTTCAGCCGGCCGCGGTGGTCTCGCGGTTCTAGGCGCTCAGTCCGGAACCGCGCGACCGCTACGGTCGCAGGTTCGAATCCTGCCTCGGGCTTGAATGTGTGTGATGTCCTTAGGTTAGTTAGGTTTAAGTAGTTCTAAGTTCTAGGAGACTGATGACCACAGATGTTAAGTCCCATAGTGCTCAGAGCCATTTGAACCATATTTTATTTCATACTTTTGTCATCATTTGTGTAGACCGTGGGATGGAATATGTTTCTTCATACAGTTGATTGATAGCAGTAGAATTGAGTGTACTACTTAATTTGTTTCTTTAGATCAAGTTTCGATGGCATAAAGGGTGAGAAATCATTGCATGTGCTTCACTTACAGGTATTAATCATGACATTTTCTACCATATTCGTTTGCTACACTTAGATTTTTTACGATTTCCTCGCTGTCTGTAGTAGAGTAGCACTTCCGAGGAGAAGTCGTCTGTTTCGTCTTACCCTCTGTTTATACATCAGTTAATATTCAGATCCTAGGAATGGACATTTTCTTTCACTCCATTTTCCTGGTTACGTTTCATTAGAACTATATCCTACTCTTGTGCGACTCGAAACTAACAGCACTGATATCTTAGTATTCCTGACCAGGCTATCTTAGATTCGGCAACCGTGTGGTCCTTAAAACGCTTTACTTGAGACTGCACCAGCTTCGTGGTGTTTTTCTTAGTTTAAATAGGACGAAGATCTGTGTCATCATTTGTTTTCTTACTTACCTTACTAGATCATGTTTTGTTTAGTTTAGTTTAATACGTTGATTATGTTGTCGCCCCCTCATGTCAATGGTTAAAACTTATAATGTATCGTATTGAGCCCCTTTAGTGTTGTTTATTTGCTACTTGCAGTAGATTGGTAACACTGTCTGCTGCACGTCGGAATGTAGTCCGGCGTATCGTTTGGTTGCTGTGATCCTTACACGCTACCTATAATATAGATAAGTCGTCGTTATGCAAGTGACAGTCTGGCTGATGCCAGTAGTTATTTTCTTTTTCTGTAGTCGTGTGGGCCATGAACTGGTGTCCGTACGACTGCAGAGTCATTTAGTACCAAAACTCTTTGAACAGTGTTTCTGATCTGAATAGTTAACTGTCGCTGTTTGAACAAAATGTTTCGGAACATGTAAATATGTGAACATTTCACCACTGCCCTCGGCTTATGGAACAGTTGGTAGGACAGCGCCGGCCGCGGTGGTCTAGCGGTTCTAGGCGCGCAGTCCGGAACCGCGCGACTGCTACGGTCGCAGGTTCGAATCCTGCCTCGGGCATGGATGTGTGTGATGTCCTTAGGTTAGTTAGGTTTAAGTAGTTCTAAGTTCTAGGGGACTGATGACCTAAGATGTTAAGTCCCATAGAGCTCAGAACCTTTTTTGGTAGGACAGCGTCTTGCTGTGCTTTGTATCATGACTGCACTGGTTGATGTCATGTACAATGTTGTTGTTGTTGTCTTCAGTTCAGAGACTCGTTTGATGCAGCTCTCCATGCTACTCTATCCTGTGCAAGCTGCTTCATCTCCCAGTACCTACTGCAGACTACATCCTTCTGAATCTGCTCAGTGTATTCATCTCTTGGTCTCCCTCTACAATTTTTACCCTCCACGCTGCCCTCCAGTACTAAATTGGTGATCCCTTGATGCCTCAGAACATGTCCTACCAACCGATCCCTTCTTCTAGTCAAGTTGTGCCACAAACTCCTCTTCTCAATTCTATTCAATACCTCATCATTAGTTACGTGATATACCCATCTAATCTTCAGCATTCTTCTGTAGCACCACATTTCTAAAGCTTCTATTCTCTTCTTGTCTAAACTATTTATCGTCCATGTTTCACTTCCATACATGGCTACACTCCATACAAATACTTTCAGAAACGACTTCCTGACACTTAAATCTATACTCGATGTTAACAAATTTCTCTTCTTCAGAAACGATTTCCTTTCCATTGCCAGTCTACATCTTATATCCTCTCTACTTCGATGATCATCAGTTATTTTACTCCCCAAATAGCAAAACTCCTTTACTACTTTAAGTGTCTCATTTCCTAAACTAATTCCCTCAGCATCATCCGACTTAATTCGATTACATTCCATTATCCTCGTTTTGCTTTTGTTAATGTTCATCTTATACCCTCCTTTCAAGACACTGTCCATTCCGTCCAACTGCTCTTCAAAGTCCTTTGCTGTCTCTGACAATTACAATGCCATCGGCGAACCTCAAAGTTTTTATTTCTTCTCCATGGATTTTAATACCTACTCCGAATTTTTCTTTTGTTTCCTTTACTGCTTGCTCAATATACAGATTGAATAACATCGGGGAGAGGCCACAACCCTGTCTCACTCCCTTCCCAACCACTGCTTACCTTTCATGCCCATCGACTCTTCTAACTGCCATCTGATTTCTGTACAAATTGTAAATAGCCTTTCGCTCCCCGTATTTTACCCCTGCCACCTTCAGAATTTGAAAGAGAGTATTCCAGTCAACATTCTGAAAAGCTTTCTCTAAGTTTACACATTCTAGAAACGTAGGTTTGCCTTTCCTTAATCTTTCTTCTACGATAAGTCTTAAGGTTAGTACTGCCTCACGCGTTCCAACATTTCTACGGAATCCAAACTGATCTTCCCCGAGGTCGGCTTCTATCAGTTTTTCCATTCGTCTGTAAAGAATTCGCGTTAGTATTTTGCAGCTGTGACGTATTAAGCTGATAGTTCGGTAATTTTCACATCTGTCAATACCTGCTTTCTTTGAGAATGGAATTATTATATTCTTCTTGAAATCTGAGGGTATTTCACCTGTCTCATACATCTTGCTCACCAGATGACAGTTTTATCAGGACTGGCTATCCCAAGGCAGTTCTAATGGAATGTTGTCTACTCCCGGGGTCTTGTTTCGACTTAGCTCTCTCAGTGCTCTGTCAAACTCTTCACGCAGTATCGTATCGTCCACTTCATCTACATCCTCTTCCATTTCCATAATATTGTCCTCAAGAACATCGGCCCTGTATAGACCCTCTATATACTCCTTCCACCTTTCTGCTTTCTCTTCTTTGCTTAGAACTGGGTTTCCACCTGAGCTCTTAATATTCATGCAAGTGGTTCTCTTTTCTCCAAAGGTCTCTTTAATTTTCCTGTAGGTAGTATCTATCTTACCCCTAGTGAGATAAGCCTCTACATCCTTACATTTGTCCTCTATCCATCCCTTCTTAGCCGTTTTGCACTTCCTGTCGATCTCATTTTTGAGATGTTTGTATTCCTTTTTGCCTACTTCACTTACTGCATTTTTGTATTTTCTCCTTTCATCAATTAAATTCATTATCTCTTCTGTTACCCAAGGATTTCTACTAGCCCTCGTCTTTTTACCTACTTGATCCTCTGCTGCCTTCACTATTTCATTCCTCAAAGCTACCCATTCTTCTTCTACTGTATTTCTTTCCCCCATTCCTGTCAATTGTTCTCTTATGCTCTCCCTGAAACTCTGTACAACCTCTGATTCTTTCAGTTTATCCAGGTCCCATCTCCTTAAATTCCCACCTTTTTGCAGTTTCTTCAGTTTTAATCTACAGTTGATAACCAATAGATTGTGGTCAGAGTCCACATCTGCCCCTGGGAATGTCTTACAATTTAAAATCTGGTTCCTAAATCTGTCTTACCATTACATAATCTACCTGAAACCTTTTAGTATCTCCAGGGTTCTTCCATGTATACAACCTTCTTTCATGATTCTTGAACCAAGTGTTAGCTATGGTTAAGTTATGCTCTGTGCAAAATTCCACCAGGCGGCTTCTTCTTTCATTTCTTACCCCCAATCCATATTCACCTACTACGTTTCCTTCTCTACCTTTTCCGCCTGTCGAATTCCAGTCACCCATGACTATTAAATTTTCGTGTCCCTTCACTATCTGAATAATTTCTTTTATCTCATCATACATTTCATCAATTTCTTCATCATCTGCAGAGCTAGTTGGCATATAAACTTGTACTACTGCAGTAGGTTTGGGCTTCGTGTCTATCACGGCCACAATAATGCGTTCACTATGCTGTTTGTAGTAGCTTACCTTCAGGCCTGTTTTTGTAATCATTATTAAACCTACTCCTGCATTACCCCTATTCGATTTTGTATTAATAACCCTGTATTCACCAGACCAAAAGTCTTGTTCCTCTTGCCACCGAACTTCACTAATTCCCACTATATCTAACTTCAACGTATCCATTTCCCTTTTTAAATTTTCTAACCTACCTGCCCGATTAAGGGATCGGGCATTCCACGCTCCGACCCGTAGAACGCCAGTTTTCTTTCTCCTGATAACGACATCCTCTTGAGTAGTCCCCGCCCGGAGATCCGAATGTGAGACTATTTTACTTCCGGAATATTTTACCCAAGAGGACGCCATCATCATTTAATCATACGGTAAAGCTGCATGCCCTCGGGAAAAATTAAGGCTGTAGTTTCCCCTTGCTTTCAGCCGTTCGCAGTACCACAACAGCAAGTCCGATTTGGCTAGTGTTACAAGGCCAGACCAGTCAATCATCCAGACTGTTGCCCCTGCAACTACTGAGAAGGCTGCTGCCCCTCTTCAGGAACGACACGTTTGTCTGGCCTCTCAACAGATATCCCTCCGTTGTGGTTGCACCTACGGTACGGCTATCTGTATCGTTGAGGCACGCAATCCTCCCCACCAACGGCAAGGTCCATGGATCATGGGGGGTGTTATCAGAGCATAAAATTGTTGTGAAAGCTCTAACTGGCACTCTTATCATAGGGCTGGTTCTGACAAGATACCTCTCTGTATAGAATATTACTACCGTGCTTAGTTTCAAAATGGTCTTTTGAGTCTGATAAAACACTCGATGAGAGTTCTGAAATTGTTTCCTCATCGAACATTGTGGTCATTTCAGCCGATATCATAGTAGCAATTTCACTTTTGATTTCATCTTTCAACGTGATAATACCAGTTTTCATTTCATTTTAGAATGTAGTTTTAGTACTCAGAGCGAATATTTCATCTTTGGTGGCCAGTGTGGATATTTGGGTGATCAATTCAGTACCAAAACGCGGATATTTGAGTGTTCATACTGATTAGAATGTTTTGCAGAATTTGTTCCACATATAGTCCTCTAAAAGATTTTGCCGACAGGAATGTAACGTCCGCTGAAGGTCGAACCATTGCGTTCGTGATCTGTTCGTTACTAGTGGATCGTTGAAGATCTTGTTGTACATCGGCATTTTCGGAATGCATACTGCTTTCGCTCACAGCAGTGTTAATATCTTCCACATATACGTTCATTTCTACCTCGTTACTTTCTTCATTTGAAGACGAGGTACTAAAATTAGTTTCCGCCGTTTTCCATGGTTTGCCAATTTTCACCATTATAACGAAAGATTCATGAATCGCAGTAAAGCTTGTTTTGAGTAAAGTCCCTTAACTCACAATGAAAATATTAACACCGCAGCTGCATATCCGCAACACAAATTTCATTTAAATGGTTCAAATGGCTCTGAGCACTATGGGACTTAACATCTATGGTCATCAGTCCCCTAGAACTTAGAACTACTTAAACCTAACTAACCTAAGGACATCACACAACACCCAGCCATCACGAGGCAGAGAAAATCCCTGACCCCGCCGGGAATCGAACCCGGGAACCCGGGCGTGGGAAGCGAGAACGCTACCGCACGACCACGAGATGCGGGCACAAAAATTTCATTTATCTCGATTCTGGTATATGCCGTTATGTGCGAGATACGAACTCATCCATCTTGTACGAACTAAACTGCATTTTGTTAGTTCGTTACTGTTACTGTATTATAATATGCTGTATGACAGTACGTTACTAAACAAGGTGCAAAAGTGATGTACTGCTGCTGTGTTACGGACGCACAAGATAGCAGCCTAGCAGCCGTCTACTCTAATCGCAAGCAGCAAAGCGCAATAACGAACCCTCTCGAATGCCTTCATTCTTGTTTCGGGCTATTTTTGGTAATTTCTTTGCAGATATTTTCTTTGTATTTCCTCTTTATCTCCTTCTAGATGTTTCAAGTTCAGTTTTTTCTTCACTTTATCTTCAAATATTGGTTCTTTGAGCGATCGCTCGACCGTGAAAAAGACAAACAATGAGTATAATGAAGACAATGGCAATTAGATACAACTGGCAATAATTAATAATTGTGGGGGCGCGGTCTCAAGTATAAGTTGGCCTCCCACTTCCGTCACCTCAAATGTTTGATTTTTTTCACCAGATTGTAGGCTGTGGTCTCAGAATGGCGTTGGGAGCTCGGGGAACAGGGGATGTGTACAGAATGAATTTTAGGAAATGAAATTTGTATATCTCTATACTGTATGATTGATTTTAAGCAAATGACTCGGAATTCTTTTTGAAATGATTGCAGGTTCCTCACATATAGTGAATCAGAATGGACACTGTAAATTAGCAATAAAATCACGCCAATGGCGGATCGGTACCACATCGAAATGTTGCATCTTTTCTGCTAGAAATGCTGAAAAATAAAACTCATGACACAATGAGTAATGAAAATAAAACCTGTGAACTGGTTATATGTAGTAAAACAGCACTTAACTAACATAAAATAAGTAAATATATTGTGAAATTACAACAGCTTCAGCCCACGACGCCTACACGTCACAAGCTGAAGGCAGACAGACAACTGCGAACACCAAGGCCTCTCCTAACTGCTCTCAAAAAATTTGTAACCTGCATTTTGTTTACTACACAGGTAATAAAAACATGAGCATCGGCATTGTGGTCGCAGTCTTTATACAATTTTTTTTACACAAAACACCTTTTTTTTAGAAATGCGGTGCCATTTGAGCTCTTTTCAACGTTACTAATTACCTGGTGGGTAATAGTAACGACTTCAATCTCTGTAATAACGTTTTACACCCCACTGTGCTCCTGGACTAGGTTTGCAACTTCCTTACGTTCGAGCGAGGCGGGAGAGCATTCCGCTCACAGCTTATATCGGAACTAGCGCGTCCTTTTCCGTCCTTATAGTTTTCATAAACCTGAACACACGTATGGGCGCCATTGACATCCTCTCGCCTGTTAAGTTCCACTGTAGCGCTTGTTAAGAGCCCGTATTTGAATCATTTTTGTAGCGGTTCCAATGTCATTTTGGCCATGTACTTGAATCCATTTCAATACATCATCTTCTAGTTTTGGCTACTTGGCATTCAGACTTCTTTTTGCACATTTAGTCTTCCTCATTTATCTCACTTCTTCTTTACTAGTCCGCCAATTGCGAATGTTTTTTTCTACTGGTGGAGGGCCGAATTGTCGCTCAGCTGCTCTGTTTCCATGTTCTTTTCCTAATACTATTATTTTCAATTTATAGCCTATATTTTATGAAAACATTTTATTTTTTTCGAGTACGCAACTAGTTACTTACAAAAATGATCTGTTACCGATAAGTATCACTTTTAATTCAAGCGAGCGGTTCTAGGCGCTTCAGTCTGGAACCGCGCGATGGCTACGGTCGCAGGTTCGAATCCTGCCCTGGGCATGGATGTGTGTGTTGTTCTTAGGTTACTTATGTTTAAGTAGTTCTAAGTTCTACAGGACTGATGACCTTAGAGGTGAAGTCCAATGGTACTCAGAGCCATTTCAACCATTTTCTTTGCACTACCATGTCATTGTTACTGATCGTAATTCGTTTCGTTGCCTCATACAACCAATATTCAATCTCACTTAGGTGCATCCATTCTTGCTGCGTTGGGTGGCGCAATGTAGATCGATATGTAGGTACCGTATTTTATGGACTATAAGACGTTATGGGCTGTAAGACGAACCTTAAGTTTTACCATTTTTATTATTAGACTACAAAGCCAGATTCAAAAAATTCTTACTTTATAAAACCAGGCTGACCTTTAAAATCCCTGAAAATCGTCAACTGAACTTTCTTCTTCTTCTTTTTCTTCTTCCTCTTTGTCGTCATCGTTGTACTCTTCGTATATAAGATGGTCTTCGCTGCCATCGAGAGCGTTATTTATGCCGTACTTCTTGAAAGAATGTCTTCTCTTACTCTAGCACCAAGTCCACCCTAAAGTCTGTTAATTACGTTCCACTGTAGCGCTAGTTAAGAGCCTGTATTTGAATCATTTTTGTAGCAGTTCCAATGTCATTTTGACCATGTCCTTGAATCCATTTCAATACACCATCTTCTAGTTTTGGCTACTTGGCATTCAGATTTCTTTTTGCACATTTAGTCTTCCTCATTTTTCACACTTCTTGTTTACTAGCCCACCAATTGCGAATGTCTTTTTCTACTGGTGCAGGGCCGAAATGTCGCTCAGCTGCTCTGTTTCCATGTTCTTCTAAAAATACTATTATTTTCAATTTATAGCCTATATCTTTTGAACACCTTTTATTTTTTTCGAGTACGCAACTAGCTACATACAAAAATGATCTGTTACTGATAAGTATCACTTTTAATTCAAGCGAGCGGTTCTAGGCGCTTCAGTCCGGAACCGCGCGATCGCTACGGTCGCAGGTTCGAATCCTGCTTCGGGCATGGATGTGTGTGTTGTCCTTAGGTTAGTTAGGTTTAAGTAGTTCTAAGTTGTAGGGGACTGATGACTTCAGAGGTTAAGTTCCATAGTTCTCAGAGCCATTTGAACCATTTTTTTTTTAATTCAAGTTCACTATCACCGTAGACTGCAAAGGCGCATCATAGGCTAGAAAGTGTTCTTTGTTTTGATGGCGGGGCGGGAGGGAGACAGTGATATCAAGCTTGTGAATCCGCATAACACACATCGTCACATCGGTGCACTGCTGCGGATAGTTGAATCCAGTGTTGCCAATTAGAGATAGGTTTCCCGCGGCATTGAATATGTGACCATTTTTAAGACTAGCGGGAATTTTAAATCAAACACTGGATATTTTATACTAATTTCGATTATAAAGCGCATCTAAATTTTGGAGGCAATTTTCCGAAAAAAAAAGTGTGTCGTATGATTCTCAAAACAAGATAATAAATATAAAAAAATCTGTCAGCTATGAGTTCATCTCCAATTTATTTTATAGGCTACCGGCTTAGCCAATATAATACGTCATCATCAGGCCCTCTATTCTAGATAGTGGCTAAGTTCTTCAATGACAAAATGTATCTACGTCGCATGAAAAACAACCAGTCTTCACGCCAGCTTATATACGCACGACTTTAGCACGCATCAACAGCTAGAAGAATGATGGCAGGGGCAACACAAGATAGTCTGCAGTACACTTAACAAGGGTCAAGTGATGAGATGGAAACAGTTTCATGAAACTAGTTCAAATGGTTCAAATGGTTCTGAGCACTATGGGACTTAACATCTGTGGTCATCAGTCCCCTAGAACTTAGAACTACCTAAACCTAACTAACCTAAGGACATCACACACATCCATGCCCGAGGCAGGATTCGAACCTGGGACCGTAGCAGTCGCGCGGTTCCGGACTGCGCGCCTAGAACCGCTAGAACACCGCGGCCGGCCTGAAACTAGTAGTCCAAAGTCAGTTGAACAGTATGGTGTTTTAGGTATGTGTAGTAACTAGTTGATGGAGATTCTTGTGTTTTAAGACAAATTAAAACTGAAAAACTGGAATGTCTTGGGCATGTTCAAAAGCGAATAGGGGGCAGTCGTCTCAGACTCAAGAAGGAAATGCAGGGGAAGAAATTAGAAGATGGAAAGCCACAGGAAGGTGCTAACAGACTGACACACTAAGAAACTCCCACGTTTCAAATATATTACGGAAAAGCCGTCAGGGACAATGTACAAAGCGTGAAAACACTGCAGAAAGCTGTTTGGACAATATTCTTCCACAAATCTTCCACAGATAAGAATCCTCGCCACTTTTGCTGTGACATATTGTGGTATAAGTATCTTCAGTCAGTCGATAGCCATATACTTATGAGCACGGTTTGCCACTTGCGTTAAATGTTATAAAGCAAACTTTTAGATACCTAGCCAATGGTAAACGGCTGAAAAAATATGTAGCTGCGAAAAAAATTCGAATGAGAGTTATAATAACCTTATGTGGCTGTCTTCTCTAAAAACGATATTTGATCTTTAAATATTGTGAATACAGCTGCATGTGATGTCTGTCTGGTGCTTAGTAGGGGAAATGTAGGTGGGATGAAGTGCCTGCTGAGATTGGGCTTCCATCCAGGTCTTTTCACACTAAAGACGACTTGACAAAGCCCAGGCAGGAGAAGAAAGTATGGAAAAGTTGACAGGAAGACACGGGAAGGCAATATTCCAGGAAGACAAGGAAGAGAATAAAGGTTATGGATATGGCCGCCATTAGTGAGTAGAGGTTTGGCAATACCGTTAAAAATTGAAATAAAAACTTTAAATGAGACTTGCCACGTAGCAATTTTTAGACATAATGTATACAGGAACTGCAAGAGCTAACGCCCTCAAATTTGGCATAATTCTTAAACATCAGTTACTTAGCAATCCTGTGCACCACTATATCTTGTGTACGAGTCTTGGTTAAAATAATACTGAAAAGTTAATTTGAAAATAACTGTGAGCTTAAACAAAAATCTGTTGCATTTGTTTTACCAGCCCTTTGTGCAGATGTAAGCTGTGAAGTTTCAGCTTTAATGCCTGATTACTTTATGAGAAACGGTACATTATATGCAGACTGGTAATTAAAAATTCAAATCCTTGTAAACTGAATGTCCATGAAGCTTTTCAAAAAAACACTGCACAGAATATATTGCGCCATGTTCTACGTAATAGTCACACATTTTAATATTTTAACTATAGTATTATACGAGATGTCGATGTTTAAATGTCAGTATGCACTTTGGCCTACGTCTGCCCTTAAAAAACGACTGGACTAAAGTCTGCATCACAAGCTTTTGCAATTTAATATTAATTATGGTAAAGGTTTGATAATGAGAATATCACATGTTTTCAGTTTTCCGTCCTTTATCGTTATTGAAAATACTATCACAAATTAAAAAGAAATAAATAATAAACATTAAAATAACGCACATGACCATTTTAAAACATTAAAATAACGCACATGACCGTTTTAAAACAATGAAAATGGGTGAACAGCTTGTTTATTTACGAAAACACCTAAATGGAACAATTGTCTCAGAAAAAGGCTATTTCTAAGTCTGTCTTTTAAAGCCGGCAGTACAAAAGTAGAAACGACAAATATTTCCTTGGAATTTAAGTGGGAATCTGATTGACCTGAACAGCCAACCATGCCGACACTACTAAGGGAACATTTAAAAAAACTCTATCGACTGGTGTCGGCGCCATTTGTCTTTCGAGAAGTAACCTCTGCAATTTTTATGGGTTTAGTGAAGGAGGCACCAGAGCACTCAGCCGTCAGCTGCGACAGTCCCACGTGCTGGAAAAATTAACGCCCCTGGCCCTTGCAGATCAGTCTGTTCCTTAAGTTCTGTGCTCCTCCAAGTTTTGGCAGACTCCATAGGACTATAAGCCACTGAATGGTGCTGCTATTGATTATTCGTATTTCTATAAAGCGAAGCGTTTCCAGTTGCATCGTTCACTAGTAAGGTTCATTTACACAATTTGCAGCGCTTGTATGCGTTAAAATGCTTTCATAAGCGAGTCTTACGCAAATTGTTTGAGCTGTGCCGTATGTCTTTATTATAAATGACAAATTTTATTTATTTGCTGTCGTTACTTTTAATACAGATTTACGTCAGTATCACGGTTTGTGAGATAATTCAAGATCTTTGTTTTACGCACACATCAACTGAGTGATACAAATGGAAACACATTGCTTCGAAAAATGTATACACATCACGTAATTGAGAAGCGGCGTCAATGATTGATTTTACAACGTTGGATTGTTGTCATTGTAACATATACAGTCGATATATCGTATAGCTGTTATCCAACAAGAAATGCACCGTATGGTCAGGCACTGATGAGCAGTTAATGGTGCTCGTTCATTTATCAGTCATTTGACCTTATGTTCCAAGTTCTCATGCCCCCTGCTTAGAGCCATGGCCACACATGGACGGGATTACAGTGCTGTTGTTTTAAACAAAAACATACGTGGCTGACAAAGGAGCTATAGCGATGGTTTTCTTGAATAAGTTACCAAATTCCATAGGACATCCACTCACATCAAGAAAACCGACCAATCCATGTTTCTCTTATCAGATCGATCGTTTCCTATTCGCTTCAAAAGATCATACTATGTGTTCACTATAAACTAATATTTTATATATTAACCTTGGTGAATGCTTGATGCTTCGTAGTACTGGAAAAATGTTCCTTAGCATGAAAGTGCATTCATAATGTAACAACGAGGTGTCGGTGACGTAGTGATACGGTGTTCACATCAAAGTGAGGAAGTTTTGTTTATTTCTTTCTGCAAAGAAATGTTGCTCAAAATCTAGGTAGGCATAATACGTAGACAGTTCCTGTTAGTGTATTTATGCTAATAAGATTTACCCAACGGAAGTAACATACAAACTGGTTTATAAAAGTGTGACATCAGGGTTTTTCTGTGGTTATGATACAAACTTTCAGACACAATAAAAAGTTATGTCCAGTTGTCAGTATGGCATGAGTTCACTACTTTTGGTAAAATGTACTTTAAATTCAAAGAACTTTTCGTGTAGACAGCCAATGATAAGAACTTAATGAAATATATTCTCCTCTGGTTTACTATCAGAAAGTTTACGTTGGAATGTTTTATTACACTGAACAATTTCAATTTCAGACATAGGTACAAGTTGCCAATAACTAAAATACAAAAGTTCAGAGTAATAAGAGTGTTTTACATCATCACCAGTTCTACAAAATAAAGCGTACACACTGAAACTGCAAGAATCGACGTTGTGTCGACTAGAACAGTGTAGCTTCAGTTCATCTGTTCAGCCATTTTAAATTTTTCCTTCTCAGGAAATACTCTTCGCGATTTATGTCAATATTAACTCTTTAAAGATGATACTAAAACTTCGCTCTTTCGCGACTCTATTAATTTGTCCTTATTTACGAGTATGGAACTTTTGTTTTACAAGACGACAGTATCAGCGATGTTACCTTTTCAAAAGAATGTCTTTCTCGCTGTACTGCTACCGACTTACAGTTCCGAATAACTGCTGATGTGTTGTCTAACATTAATATTCGGCAGCGAAATTTCATCAGATTAAAAATGCCAATTATTTGATTTCTGTGGGATGCCCATGTAATGGCCTTCACTGCACTTTTTTTTTCCTACTGGCTCATCTATTTAAGTTTCTGACACTTGCACGAACACCTTCCTTCCCTGCTCCTTCGACTTCCAAATCGAACAACAATGATGATTAGCTGCAGCCTGTTCTTAACCGTTCTCAACGCGAACTTTCATCACCTTCACTTTCCTTACTTTAATTTAGGTTTTATAGATTATTCGTCTGTCTATTCACTCTGATCCAATCTTCTATGTAAAAATTCTACCTAACCATAGCAATTTTTCTTCAGTTTGACATCCACTGTTAAGCGCAATATAACCATTGCTTGTCCTAAACATTTTCCGTTCTTGACACCGTAATCTTCATTTCTTGACTCCAGAGATCAGGCCCGGAAGACAATGTGATGCTAACCGGATGCCGTGTCATCACCTGCCAGATAGTGTCATTTGGATGTGGTGTGGAGGTGTGTGGGGTCAACAAACTGCTCTCCAAGCTGTTCTGAGATTTCCACACGTTGGAGTTGCTATTTCTCATTCAAGTAACAGCTCAAATGGCCTCACGAGACTGAGTACTTTCCATTTAAGTCTGCAGTACCCCCGAGAAACGGCCAAGTCTTGTGAGTTCGAAACATGGCAAAGTTACGAGACAAGAGATACTTATCGCCTAGGCGAGACAACTACCAGACAGTGGAGGGAGGTTACATGCAAAGTCAGAGGCTCCTAAACGCAGTGGGGAAAATACTCACCAGAGGCGCCAGTGTGGCGAGAGTTGCGTACAGCGATAAGCCTATAAGCCGTATAATAAGAGTGGTATAATATCAGACAAACAGCAAGTGTAAGAGAAGTCTTTGGAAGGGGCACCTATACGTCATGAAGAGCCTGTAGCAGGCCTATGGCATGATGTAACGACAGATGCCTCCATCACTCGGCCTCCGAAGAACAGTGCACAATAGCCAAAGAGATGGCGAGGGTTTGTTGACAACATGCCATGTCAGGGACTGGTGCGGGGTGAAGGGGAAATCTGATAAAACTCGGAAGCAGGACGCTGCGAGATGTGTATTATAGTGAGAGAAGGAAATTAATAACTGTATTAGCAGGGGCAGCCGAAGAGAGTAACCAGGTAGGGCACTGTGCATTAGATGAGTATGTGCCCAGCAAGATCGTAAGAGATTGAAAAGAGCCACCGTGGTACAACAAAATGGCTCTGAGCACTATGGGACTTAACTTCTGAGGTCATCAGTCCCCTACAACTTAGAACTTAGAACTACTTAAACCTACCTAACCTAAGGACATCACACACATCCATGCCCAAGGCAGGATTCGAACCTGCGACCGTAGCGGTAACGCGGTTCCAAACTGAAGCGCTTAGAACCGCACGGCCACACCGGCCGGCCGTGGTACAACAACCTAGTTAGAAAACTGATGCGGAAGCAAAGGGAACTTCACAGCAAACAAACATAGCCAAAGCCTTGCAGACAAACAAAAATTACACGAAGCGAAATGTAGTGTGAGGAGGGCTATGCGAGAGGCGTTCAATGAATTCTAAAGTAAAGTTCTGTGTACTGACTTGGCAGAAAATCCTAACAAGTCTTATGTCAAAGCGGTAGGTGGATCAAAACAAAATTTCCAGACACTCTGTGACGAAAATGCTACTGAAACAGAGGATGACAGACTAAAGGCCGAAATACTAAATGTCTTTTTCCAAAGCTGTTTCACAGAGGAAGACTGCACTGTAGTTCCTTCTCTAGATTGTCGCACAGATGACAAAATGGTAGATATCGAAATAGATGACAGAGGGACAGAAAAACAATTAAAATCGCTCAAAAGAGTAAAGGCCGCTGGACTTGATGGGATACCAGTTCGATTTTACACAGAGTACCCGAAGGAACTTCCCCCCTTCTTGCAGTGGTGTACCGTAGGTCTCTAGAAGAGCGTAGCGTTCCAAAGGATTGGAAAAGGGCACAGGTCATCCCCGTTTTCAAGAAGGGACGTCGAACAGATGTGCAGAACTATAGACCTATTTCTCTAACGTCGATCAGTTGTAGAATTTAGGAACACGTATTATGTTCGAGTATAATAACTTTTCTGGAGACTAGAAATCTACTCTGTAGGAATCAGAATGGGTTTCGAAAAAGACGATCGTGTGACTCCCAGCTCGCGCTATTCGTCCACGAGACTCAAAGAGCCATAGACACGGGTTCACAGGTAGATGCCGTGTTACTTGACTTCCGCAAGGCGTTCGATACATTACTCCACAGTCGTTTAATGAACAAAGTAAGATCATATGGACTATGAGACCAATTGTGTGATTGGATTGAGGAGTTCCTAGATAACAGAACGTAGCATGTCATTCTCAATGGAGAGAAGTCTTCCGAAGTAAGAGTGTTTTCAGGTGTGCCGCAGGGGAGTGCCGTAGGACTGTTGCTATTCACAATATATATAAATGACCTTGTGGATAACATCGGAAGTTCACTGAGGCTTTTTGCGGATGATGCCCAAAATAGATAAGATGGGAACCACAGCAGGCGGCTATAATAGCTAACACAAAACAAGCAAGCAAGTTTGACAATTATTGGAGTTAACTAATGACTGTGGGCAAAAGGAAAAGCTCAACAGCTCACATTCATAAGGCCTCCAAACTTAATACGCTCCAGAAGTAGCAATAAGGGCGCAAGGTTTAAATGAGTAATTGAAGAGCAGGCGTAGTGAGGAGGAACTTCAGCTTGCAGAACACGCTTTAAACCTGATGAGCTTACTGAATTCATCAAGCAGGATAGATTAATGGTTCGCAATTAACTGACGATACTCCGCCGTGGAAATTTATCAAACAATCAACTTTAGTTAACATAAGCCAACATGATGCGGCTGGTGGAGGCACCAGATTGCGGGCCAGCCCAGACGTTGTGTGACGACGGAGGTGCCGCCGCAGCAGAAAGAAAACACGTCTCTGCTCCGGGCCCAGGGAACAGAAACGCTGCCAATACACATCAGAACGGAACAGGAATTTGCCCAAATAAGGCTACAGACGAGAATGCCCAAGATGTAGGGAATATTAACTTACAGCGGAGTCGACTACACATACAAGTTACAAGCTTAACACTCCTTAAAATTACTTATAAATTACAAGGCTTAATATCAGAGCCTGCTAATACAATGACTAGTGTATACGCATCTACAAGAGTGCCTTGCCTCTGACACAAACTACGTAACAAATTTAATTTCATCAAGTCAATTTATAACAGAGAACACTCGTACACTTGTACGGGATATGGCCTGCAACAACAAATTACCATCAGTTTCACTGACCGGCGATCACACACACAGTCACACAGAGGCGCGTTTATGTAACAAGTCCAAATCCACATTAACACAGACGTGGCCTTACGATAACAAGTACCAAAAAATAAAATAAAAGAAACGATACTTAACTCCACTCAGGTGTGAAGGAGCCGTGACTTCCAGGATTCCAAGTCGGAGTGTTATTGCCTCCAATCCGTACAGGCGATCTTCGAGATGCCGTAAAATTTAAGTTTGCAGAGTTGGACAGGAACTTTCCGACCAGGTTGCAACCAGGTGCCCACTACTCTTCCTTCAACTCGCCGCTATCAGCCTTAAACGAGTCGGCAAGGCTTGCCTCCGACCGATTTAACCACTCGAGGCTTCTCGGGGTCCGTACCAGACAGCAGGAGTCCCTCAAAAGCAACAGCTTGCCAGCCACGTATCCTCCAGGGCCCGTCAAACCAACACCACAAGCCTCGACCAAAGACCCTAACTGCAGACATATGATCAGATCGATATCGGCAACCCAAGTAGTTAGTGGCGCCGGCGAAGTGCCACGCCGCCAAACTTAAAGGAGCCGCGGCTCACCTCCCAAAAAAACAAACATTGCTGGCCGTACTGGGAACTCTACCCGGATCCTCTGCCTCGTATTCATACGCACTGGCCGTTCCGCTGTGGAAGCTGCTGTCTACACTGCTTGACAACTTCTAAGTAACAACTGACATCTGCTACGGAACAACTGCTAATTTCTACGGAACAGCCGACCACTGACAGTAGAGGGCGGTACGTGTTAACAACAGCGAAGCCTATGTACAAACGCTCTGTATGCACTGGATCCATTGGACAGTTAATGCAGTACGGTGATCGATAAAAGCTTTTGTGGAACAGATTAGTGCGACATTCCGTGTGGTACGTTTCTGCAAAACATCATTTAGTTGCCCACGATCGTGAACGAGCAGTTGGAAAGCTTGAAGCCAGTCAAGTTTCACTATTGTGACCACAGTATTGGGTTTGTCCAAGACAGTCAACTCGCGATTAAAAAAGGCCGCAGAAGGTGGAAATGCTATGTGAAAGCGTGCCGGTGATTGCGGACGGAACACCACGTCACAAGAGGATCGATATGTAGCGCTAGTGGCGAAAACGAACAGACGTCTCTGTCCTATGCAGATCGCTGCAGACCTTGCAACCGCTACCGATACATGTGTGTCTGCCAGAACCATCTCTCGGCGATTATATCAGACTAGTTTGTACTTTTAGAAGTTCTTAAATGCATTCCACTCTTCGAGGAAGAGTTCACTGGTCTAGGGAGCGTGGTCGTTTGGGTAGCAACACAAATCCAGACTGATGTTCTCCGACGAAGACTGCTTCACTGTGTAAGTAGGCTGTTTAGGTTTTTTTTATTGGTAACGCCACCTCTGTATGAAAATCACTGGCTGTGCTGTGTGCAGTCTGTGGCTGCTTTGCATTGTTGTAATACTCGCCATTGTAGTGTTAGGCAGCTGGCTGTGAACAGCGCGTAGCGTTGCGCAGTTGGAGGTGAGCCGCCAGCAGTAGTGGATGTGGAGAGAGAGATGGCGGAGTTTTGAAATTTGTCATGAACTGATAATATCAAGGTAAATACATTGTTTGTTCTCTATTAATATCTTTCATTTGCTAACTATCCCTATCAGTAGTTAGTGCCTTCCATAGTTTGAATCTTTTATTTAGCTGGCAGTAGTGGCGCTTGCTGTATTGCAGTAGCTTGAGTAGCGAAGATTTTTGTGAGGTAAGTGATTTGTGAAAGGTATAGTTTAATGTTAGTCAGGGCCATTCTCTTGTAGAGATTATTGAAAGTCAGATTGCGTTGCGCTAAAAATATTGTGCGTCAGTTTAAGCACAGTAGTGTACTATTGTTCAAAGGGGACGTTTCATATGTCGACCCTTAGCCGAGGATACCTCACTGGAATCTTCTGATTTTTTTCTTGTAGTTTGTGTAATTAGTGTAGTTTTTGTTTATTGCTAGCGCGTAATTGTAGAGAGAATCTCCTTTGTAGTTGCAGTCTTTCATTGTTGTACAGTAAAACAGTTGTGGCATGCATGTAGATTTGCACCAAGTATTTCGCAGCTGCAATTAACTAGATATTATTTTCAGTGTTATGTTAATGTGTTTCCCTATTTTTGCTCTTCAAATTGTGTTTTTCTGTGTTGTCGTGTGAAATACTGTGACAATAATGGCGTGTGAAAAACGTAATACTAGGCTCCAAAGTAAACTGCGAAATGACAGTGAAAACGAAAGCAGTGTGTTAGCGCCACCGAGTAATGAATTAACTGATGTTCAAAGTAATAATTTGGTAATTGTGGATAGGGAAATGGAGCGGGCGGCAAACAATGGCGTAGACAGTGAAACAATTAGTGAGCAGGGAAGCATTATCGATCGGTCGGTCGGCAACAGCTCGCCTCAGGAATCCGAAATGACAGGACACAATTTCGCAAATACTGTAGATTCAGGTTCTGGGTCATCACCGTTTTCTCAAATGAGTCAAGACACATTTTCTGCTTGTCAAAATGTGAATGTTGCCGGTGAAAATGCACTGCCAAAAAGCATAGAGAAACAGATTCCAGACACTAATACATTATTATTGCAATTAATGCAACAAATGGAACAAAATCAGAGACAAATGGGACAAAATCTTAAAAAGTTAGACACAGTGGAACAAAATCTTAAAAAGTTAGACACAGTGGAACAAAATCTTCAAAAGTTAGACACAGTGGAACAATACCAGAGACAAACACAGCAACAGTTAGATTCAATGGAACAATACCAGAGACAAACACAGCAACAGTTAGACGCAATGGAACAAAATCTTCACACCACACTTGAACAAACACGTGAAGATTTAACTACTGAGTTACATAACATTGAATCGAAATGTCAAAAAGTCTGTAATGACGTAAAAACACAAATTTGTGAGCATTTTCAACCTATTTTTTCGCGGCATGAAAATGCATTACAGAATCACGAAGCAGCCATAAAAGAACTGCAAACCATTGTTCATGAACATCATGAGACCTTGTGGGCTAAAATTGACTCAGCTGCATCTACCGATTCGGTTACGCAACTTGCAAAAACTCAGGAAAACTTAAAGGACACAGTAGATTCGATTTTAACACAAATGGACACTCTGAAACTTGGTTCAGAAAAACACGCTGAGGAAATGTGTTCACTATCGGAGAAAGTAGCCGAACTTTCGGATCAGGTCACTAACTTATCTACAAAGGTAGATGATGATCTGAATGACACAAGACCTGTAGCCTTCACTGACAGAGAAGAGTATGAACAAATTAGAAAATTCAAACAAAATCAAAATCAAATCAATACACAGTACAAAAGAGAAATCCGGGAAGTACAAGATCATTTGGCACAAGAATTACATATTTCAGAGGACACTCGCGCTCCAGTACGGGAAGAGGGACATAGAAATACGGAACAGACACAAAATAACAACACAGGGCACTTCGGAAATTATGAAAGAAATTGGCAAGGTACACCGATTGAGATGGAACCGCCGAAACGACGTAACAATGACCGACATGCGACTCGCCGACATGATGATTTTGACTATAAGCTGTTCATTACTACACGTAAATTCAAAACATTTAAGAATTCTGGCAACGACATTCATCCACAAGCATGGCTCCATCAATTCTCTCATTGTTTTCCTCCCAACTGGTCATTGGAGCACAGATTAGAATTTATGTGTGGCTACTTAGAGAATGAACCAGCTGTAAGAATGCGATCGGTCATTCACGATTGCCACAGTGAAGGAGAATTTTACCATGCCTTCCTCTCAGCATATTGGTCTCAAGCCACACAAGACCGAGTAAAACATAGCATCATAATGATGAAACGTTTCGAACAATCTGAATTTTCCAGTATTATGAAATATTTTAAAGACATGTTGCATAAGAATCAGTATCTTTCAAACCCATACAGCCCCTCAGAACTCATCCGCATTTGCTTAATCAAATTACCTGAACATTTACGACACATTATTTTAGCAGGACGTTGCAAAGACGACATTGAATCTTTTCAGGGACTGTTACAAGAACTAGAAATTGACACAGAGAGTCGCGGGATGCGTAAACAGGAAAACAATCACTACAGGTCACATCCGTCACAATTCCGTGACGACAGAAATAATAACTGGACACGACAAGCCTATTCTTACAACGCAAATCGTGAACAAAACAGACACCACCCATATGACAACCACTGGCAGAGTAATAATAGTTACAGAGAAAGATCGCATTTCCATAGCAATGAGTATGACAGAGATTACCATAGAAACAGACAATATGGGTACCAAAACAATTATTATCAAGGGAGGCAGAATAACTTCAGACGCAACAGTTCGGCGCACAGTTACGATTCAGGGAGAAATTCTCCACCACGTGACGGACAAGGAAGAAACTATGAAATCTACCGACATGACGACAGACGAGATAATCATAACGACAGACCTGAATTTCATCAGAACTGGCGGGATTCAAACAGAGCAGGGCACTTTCGACAACGTGAATTTGTAGAAGTTAGGTCTCCTAATCCCAATAACGACGCGCGCCAACAAAGAGACAGACAATGACTCGCACAAGCAGGCAGCCGCGTGCGCCCGCTGGCTCCGAGAAAAATAACATAAGACGCTAGCCTTGAGAAGAATTTTAGCATTCTTTACCGATGTATACAACATGATAATTGCTTTGAAGTTGAAACTCTGCGTACTGGGAAGAGTAAAGTATTGCACCACATTCCACATATAAAACCGTTTATTTTAACTTAGTCTTTGGTATAAAACTTTTCACTTCACATTTCTAGTATGCTTTGTCAGACTTAAGAAACTGTTACCATGCAACAATGTTTGAAGTTAAATATCCAGTCTAGAACCTAGGGAACATTTTTAAACAGAAATTACGATTGCATTGTTATAGTGAACAGACGACACAGTGTTGTATTTGTACATTCTTGCTTGTTAGTTGCACGATTACGTAACGACTATAAGGCTCACATACTTAGAACATTTACCAGTACTACTAATGAGATTTTAATTTTGGTTTACTTGAAAATACATTCTGAAATTAAAGTGCTTTCTGTGACATACCAGACGACACGGTTTTATCACCACGCTACTAATGAGTGACAATTTACAATGTTGCTTTTGCAGTGTTTCTGTTTTATTTCTGCACAGTTTTTCTGTATTATTCTGGAAAGTAAAACATGTTTTAGTAGTAACTTTTGTGGTATAGCTACAATGAGACAGCCTTTTTCGTGGCACAACAATACGTTACTGTACAGTACTTTCTTCATCACGCCAATAAGCATAATAACTACGATATCTATACGCAAAGCATTTCACTTTTGTTTATCATGAGGTAAGTACATTGGCTTCTGCAGAACTTAGCTTTCGGAGGACGATAACTACGACACTTCCACAGAGATTATGTTGCAACAAGATGCACAGTTTAGCGCTACAGTACACGTATTTGAGTGATTAATTTTGTACTTAAAACATGTATTTTTAAAGAGTTTTGAATTACAAAGAAAGTTTTCCGTGATACATTTCATTCCATTGCTGTAATCTGTAACACCTGAGGGTATAATTACATTAATCCTCAGGGGGGTACACGCTTACTTTGTGTACCATGTGTTTGGCACGCACAAGGAGCCCTAGCTAATATGGTATTTGCTTATACAACTTTATACATCGGTACCATATTTCTCTAACACAGAATTACACAGCTATCTGATTATTTGACAGAGAAACAAACATTCTTTTTACTACGTCAGTGACAGATGTTTACGCAATTACACAGTTGGATAATTTCACACTTATGAAACTGTATTTTGTCTGTACTTTGTAAACTGTTTATATTTTTTCAGAACCATTGTGATACTATGAGAGCTTTGAATGATGTATTTGGTATGAGATCATGATTTTTAAAGTACGTTTGAGGTAGATGACACTATTGAAATGAGCAGAGAAGATGTTTTAGGGTTTTGAAATTATTGCAGAAAGCTACGACGTTTTTGAGATTTGACTGAGGTGTTATGATGTTATTTTTACGACGACGATGTGTATTATGCTGTTGAGGTATGTTTATGATCAATAAGCTGATGCTATATAAGGAATGTGATTACGTGTTTATATGTATATGAATAATGAATAGAAGTTAGGGACTATGGTTTGTGAAAAAGGTTGTTGGAAACTAAGAATCGTACTTTAAGAGTTATGAAATGTGTGTATATGCGTGAATGTATCACAATGCTGGCGAAAATTTTTTGGACGCTGTTATATTTATAGGATTTTGTTTCTACAGATTTGTAACGCAAATTCTTGACCTATGAAATTTTTATATGAGACTGTCGCTGTAGTGTAAACTGCTGTCGTAAATATTTCGTTAAGAAAGGTAAGTGACCGTGGAGTAATTCGTTGTTAGCGGCCAGGTGTGTCAGACGCCTGGAGAAAAAGCTATTATTGTGAGCCCTTTTCAGCGGCACAGGTAGAAAAAAAAAAGGGAGGCCATTATCCTCGCTATTGACGTTCCTTTCTAGACAGCATCGCAAAAACGACACAGTCGAACTTGAAAACATATGTTGACACTGTGGAGCTCTTAATTTATGATATTTACAGAAATGCCTAATGAAATGACGAGAAATATTTTTACATCTGCACACCTGATTATGACAAGCGTCTTTCTACGAGAGTTGAGAGAATGTCTACTAACTTATGAAATGTCACATGACTATTGAATGATATTTTTATGCTTTGGTTTGCGTAATTGCTTATTTCATTTGATATCTAGTTTCTAGCTGCACTGCAGCATTGGTTAAAATAAAATTTAATAATTGTACTAATGTAGTTATTTTATGCCTACAGATACAGTCAATATGAAATTTATGATCTACTTCCAAGAAAACGAGGGAACATAAATAGACATTTCCCTTCACAGGAATTGCATAAATAATTTTTTTACGATTTGGTAACTTATCTGCTAGTGTAAGTTCTCGTGATGCATCACTCTAGTGTTAAGATGTGACATAGGTATTAGACATGGCCATTTTTAGTGTAATACTTTTTCTGCTTGAACTTTGTCATGTTTAGGTATAAGTTATGCTGTTTGCCAGGCATAGTGCTACTGAATTTTAATTTGTGTTACTCTGCTAAGCCAGATTTATTTTTCTTGTTTGCTGCACATTGCCTTATATTAGTCGTAATATTGCAATTGCTTCGCTAATTTCTAAAATGCTGCTTCCTTTGCAAATCTGCACTTTTTTGTCATTGCTGTTTGCGTTAATTGTTTTATGTGCTGCTGCATTGCCTCGTCCCTTAGTTTAGCATCTGAGCTCAGTGGATTTAAGTTAGCTTAAGAGGGGTAGACTATATAAGAACCTAACTATGGAGAATAGGGAAAGAATGCTTTGAAAGTTATCTAAAAAAGATTTGGGCCTAAATGAGTATTGTACAATGAGCCATATTTATTATGAAAGAAATATGGTTAGAATACAGAAAAGAGGTACAGATAGGACTTTTTGGGAATAATGATCAACGAAGGGAGATCTCCATGCAAAATACTGCAGTAAAATAAACCCTGTCCTTTCCTTGTGTTATCCCACTATATGTTTGTGTACCCTTGTGTATTTGTTTTCTTCCTGTCTCTGTGTAGTTTCATAGAATTTTTTTTCTAATACTATTCACTATGATGAGGAATACTGTTATCCTCAAATATAATTTGCATTAATAATATGTTATTTTCTTTGTAAAGATGTTTAAACATTATTTGTTCTGTTTTGTTTTAATGCTCATGTGTGAAGTTGATATTCCAAAAGTTATTCTGATCTTTCATGTATGTACTTATGTCATAATTCCTGTGACGCTGATGTATATGTTATTTCGATTCTTTTGTAAAGCCTGTATTACAAATGTTCTCTGTATTGTTATGTTCTTTAATGATGTATTTTGTACCTTTGTAATTGTATTCTCATGTTATAAAATTGTAATTGTCACCAGTTCATCATATTATTAACTTGTAAGTTACATTTCACTGCACACGTTTCTGTTGGTCATAGTATATGGACAATATGTGAGAAGTAGGGACTGTTAGTGTTTGCACGTGTGTTAATAATTCAGCAAGGGACTGGTTAACAGCATTGCTGGTTCTAAGGACAATTCCAAAAACTTTGTGAATGCACAAGTGGTGGTTATGGACTTGCTATATTATCCGCAAGACTCTTCAATGGTGATTGTGCACCTGCACAGTCACAACAGATGGCTGCTGGCCGTCTCTACAAGGACTGCAGTGGGTCTGCACCTCTGGTGGCCCACCAGTACCATTATCTCTACAAGGACTACAGTGGGTCTGCATCTTTGCTGACTCACCAGTACCATTATCTCTACAAGGACTACAGTGGGTCTGCGTCTTTGCTGACTCACCAGTACCATTATTTCTACAAGGACTGCAGTGGGTCTGCACCTCTGGTGGCCCACCAATACCACAATCTCTACCAGGACTACAGTGGGTCTGCTCTGTGATGACCTACCCACCAATACTCTTCAAAACTTCGACTGACTCCGCTGTGGGTTTGCTCTGTTGTGGCCCATTACCTGTCAGCATGTCAAGAGTCAGCACTGTCTTTCCATTGGAAGAACAACGCTACTTCTTCAAGACTGCATGGAAATCCACTACTTCTGTGTGCATTTTCTTTTACTGCTCAGACTTTGAGAAAAACACTGCAATGTGATGAATGATCAGGACTGTCTTTATGGACTGTGAGAAAATTTTAGCTTTTGACCAACATTGTATCAATAAGTGTGTGCATTTGATTTCTTTGTTATTGTAATTACGATTATGAAAAATTTTAACAAATATGTATTGGCCAGTGCCCAAAAAAATTTGTAAAATTTTTTTGTGGGGAGTATGGGGGCTATGTAAGTAGGCTGTTTAGGTTTTTTTATTGGTAACGCCACCTCTGTATGAAAATCACTGGCTGTGCTGTGTGCAGTCTGTGGCTGCTTTGCATTGTTGTAATACTCGCCATTGTAGTGTTAGGCAACTGGCTGTGAACAGCGCGTAGCGTTGCGCAGTTGGAGGTGAGCCACCAGCAGTGGTGGATGTGGAGAGAGAGATGGCGGAGTTTTGAAATTTGTCATGAACTGCTCTCTCTCTCTCTCTCTCTCTCTCTCTCTCTATATATATATATATATATATATATATATATATATATATATATATATATATATATGATATCAAGGTAAATACATTGTTTGTTTTCTATTAATATCTTTCATTTGCTAACTATCCCTATCAGTAGTTAGTGCCCTCCATAGTTTGAATCTTTTATTTAGCTGGCAGTAGTGGCGCTTGCTGTATTGCAGTAGCTTGAGTAGCGAAGATTTTTGTGAGGTAAGTGATTTGTGAAAGGTATAGTTTAATGTTAGTCAGGGCCATTCTCTTGTAGAGATTATTGAAAGTCAGATTGCGTTGCGCTAAAAATATTGTGCGTCAGTTTAAGCACAGTAGTGTACTATTGTTCAAAGGGGACGTTTCAACTGTGGCAAGTGATTCTCGCCACCACTTAGTGTGGAGAGAGATGGGAACGCATTACACACCACAGAATGTTCACGAGTGCCATCGGTATGGCCTAGACGTTATGGTGTGGGGAGGCATTATACACGATGGCTGAACATCGCTGCATATCTCTGTGCGGCGTACCGTTACAGCACAGCGGTACTGCGGGCAGATTATTCGTAATTAAAAGCGTCTGTTTAGGACTGCCGTAGTCCCTGACTTTCCGTTTATGGACGATAATGTTCCCCCCACACAGGACTGCTGAGATGTCGAACACAATGCAAACTGAATATTTTGGAAGTATGGAGTGACCTGTGTACTCCCCGGACCTAAACGCTATAGAGCAGTATGGGATGCTTTACAGCAGACGTGTTTCTCAACAAACAGCGTCTCCCCGAACCGTGCAAGAAATAGAAACCGCCTTAAGAGTGGGACAATATCTTCCAAGAACTCCTCAGCAGTTACGTCGCCATCATGAATAACAGGTGCAAAATGTGCATTTAGTGCCCGAGGAGGGCATATTCCGTTCTGAGAGTCCGATATCGCCCTTTATATTGGGATTCTGACCTGTGTCAAACATAAACGTTGTTTATATTTGTTATCCTGCTTTCCCATGAGGTGAAATCAGTTCTATATTTCGATATAAATATATCACTTCGTCTCTATTACATATGTTCTGAGTTCCATATCATCCATCATTCCCTGTGATTATTCCTAGCCAATCATTTCTCTGTTCCTTAACAACTGTTAAGCCCTGTAGGGCCTATATCCAGTAAGACTTCGATTACTCGTTCTGTTCTTCTGTATGTTATCCTGGTCACAGGTTTATAATACTGACTCGTCAGACTAGTGGTGCTAAAATTTTCACATTTTCTGCACGTACCTCCTTTAGCAGTGTGATAGCACATTTCTGGGAATCTGATGACAAACGTACAATTTCATGCATTTTTACAACAATCCGATTAACTTTCTAGTTCCTTTGCCTCTCACAGATTGCACCAAGTCCGAGGAAAAGAAGGAATACCAGTGAGCTTACATCAGCAACATCCAGTACTAGCTCCGTCCTGCGCGTCAGGCAAGGCGGTTGTTCCTACTTCCACCCTGTCTAGCAGCGCCACGTGTGTAGAAATTCTGTGCATCCAGTCTTGCGTGTGTAGCGGACGGTGTCATACCACCCTTGCCTAGCGGGCTTCTTGGTTGTATGTTCTCTAGCGGCGGCTTTATCTGCCCGTGCCACGATGTTTGTCGAGTCTCCCAAGAATATTCCTCGTCGGGGTGCGGTTCGTTTCAGTTTTAACAAGAGTACGCGTAATGTGCAACAGGGATCTCTAGAAATTCACGATTGGTTTGCTGATAGAATTCGAGTGACATCTGATCATGTAGGTACTGGTTATTTCAATTCTGATTTGTATGCATTTTTTGTGAAGTTTCACAATCGCTAGCAAGCAGACCGGCTTCTCTCTAGGATTGGTTCTCAGGCGATGTTAACACATCGTGATGATTCCCTTAGTACGGTTCTTTCAGATATGGCGATCGAGTTTATTCCTGTTTGCGTTTACAATCTTCCAGCGGAAGTGGAGGATTCATTTCTTAAGGTGGCGGTGCTTCAATATGGAGTCGTACGGCATATCCGGCGGGAACGCTAGTCTACTCAAAATCACTTACAATATTACAGTGGTATCAGAGTAATAGACATGTGTCTTCAAAAAAATATTCCTTCTCACCTGATTGTCTGTGGTTACTGGGTTCATGTTACGTATGCAGGGCAAGAAGGAACCTCCTTCCTTTGTATAGAAAATGGCCATCTCATATCGAGCTGTCCGCGCCGTATTACGTTCTTAAAGTCGTCTTATAAAAAATTTCACCCGTCGACATTAGATGAATTACTGCCTTCGCAATCTGCTGTCAGTACTCCTCCAGCTTTTAGAAGACGTTGGGGAGACATTGTCCTCCACCCTGCGCGAATTTCCGCTGCTACCAGCACGTTCAAGATGCGGTCCCTGTGGCCGTTAAGGCGCTTGCATCGGTAGCACAGTTTAAATTCCTGCGGACTCAGGATGGTGAAGATTTTGATGTCACCGCTCCCCATTCTCGCCTCTCCGAGAAGGTGGCGGAGAAGCGAGCTTCTTCCAGTGGCGATGCTTTGAATACTGACGATTATTACGGTTCCTGTTTCGCCAGGGATGACGAGGCTGGTTCTGTTGATGTTTAAATGAACGTTACATTTGCGTCCTCTCCTCCACGCGCAGGAGGGTTCCGATGATTTAAAAGACACATTGTTCTGCCTTTACGATGTTCTAGTGAAATGCGATCCCTTCTTCAATGTGATACGATGGAGCAACAGGTTACTGCAGATTGACTTCCGGACAGTCAGATGATGCAGCCAGTTTCAAACGCTGCATTGCCTGTCTGTTCTTTATATTATGATCATCGCTCCTGGTTGTGTTTCTCTCATTCCGTTGGGTGGAGTGGGGACGTCTCCCTCCACGCGGCGGACCTAGAAGAGCCCCCTACAGTTTCGCATCAAGAAGTTATGGTGTCACGGAGTGGTGTGAAACAGCGTTCTAAACCTGGCCGTGCAGCGTTTCGACGAAAAAAATAAAAACAAAACATGGAATCTGTATCTCCCGTTGGAGAGGTTTCAAGTCTTTTACCTTTGTCTCCGCCGTCTTCTGGTACTCTGCAGAGAGAGACGTGATGCGTAAATTTTTTTTCATGCCTTACATGTGTTAATTAATGCAGGCGTATACATTTGTTATACTAAATGTTAACAGAATTATGGCTTGCGTTACGCAGTTTATTTATGTTTGCCAGAAGTTTTGTTATTTGATGTGTTTTGTCTCCCTGTGTATTCTGAGGTTTTTTAATGTTGTATCGGATGTTCTACTGGCATTGCCGTGCTTTATAGAGACGATATTTCTTTGACAGATGGTCGGGGTATAGCCTGTCATTTTTATGGTCTCGCCTTAATTTTTCTTTGTGCTCCATCTAGATCTGGTCGTAAATATGACCGCTCACGCTTTTATAAGGAAGATGTCATTTATGTACTTCGTCAAAATCAGCGAAACATTTTATGCGAGGAGATTTCAACTGTATCTTACGTCCTATGGATCAGACTCCCAACTATATTGTGCAGAAACAGAAGTACAACTGAAAACAGCCAGTATCGCTGTTGTACAGTATTATGATGACCGGTTTCAAGAAACGATCATATATTCTGCAGTTCCTTTCACAGCAGAAGACTGATGATGGCAACGTAGTGTTTTTAAAACGGTCATCATAATAAATGCTGTACAATAGCGACCTTAGCTGTTTGAAGTTTTCCTTGTGTTCCTGCATCAATCTAGATTGCCACCAAACTTGACAGTGTAAAGCATATTTAACTATTGTTGTGAGCTTAATGATATGTTGGCGTCGCTGCGTCTACAGGATGCTTAAGTCTGCAGATATGCCACATTAGTGCGTTTTAAGTAGGAGGCGCATCCAGAAAGTAAGTTTCTGGATTTTGTTTCTTTTAAAGTAGACGTACTTAGCTGGGAAAATTGTGCATGCGCACTGGATTTATGTGGTGGCAATCCAATGCCAGCCGGACAGGTCCCACCTGGCGCCAGTACCGCGGCAGTAGTGACCCGAAGTGGCATCTGTGATTCGTTGTCCCGCCGCCTGCGAGGTTCGGTCAGTGATAACATTCCTTAATGCACAAAACATAGCTCCCCCAAGAAATTCATCGTCAGCTCTGTCAGGTCTACGGGTAGAAAATCACGAGTAAACAGACGGCGCGTCTCTAGTGTAGGCTTTTTTCCGGAGGTCAAGTGTCCATGACGATGAGCGCAGTGGACGACTGTTACCCCATCAATGATCATCGGGTTGAGCTGGTGCGGAAGTGCATCCTGCATAACCGTCTATTCGCGATTACGGATCTCAGCAGCCATTCGCCGCAGATATCACGATTCTTGTTGCATGTAACTGTCACTAAGCATCCGCTGTTCAAGAAATTGTGTGTCAGGTGGGTGCCGGAAAACCTGACACCCGACCACAAAACGAAACGGTTTAGAGCAGCTCTGACGTTTCTGCAGGAGTATCGTGATGACAGCAACGAGTTCCTCGACAGGATTGTCTTGGGAGGTGAGAAGTGAATTTCTTACTTGACCCCGGAAACCAAGCAGCAGTCAATGCATTAGCATCACAGTGGATCTCCGGTCAAGACGAAGTTCAAACAGACTGCGTCGATGCAGAAAGTTATGTGGACGGTGTTCTGTTCTGAGATAGGAAGGGCATTCTGCTCCTTGACTTCATGCCCAGAGCTGAAACAGTGAAAGCTTATCTTACTGTAAAGCAATGCGGAAACAGCAACGCGCTATTCAGAATGCTTACTGCAGGTGGTGGGCTGCTCCATGACAATGCTTGTCACCGTACGGCATGGCGCACAGCAACTGTTTTGCAGAAGTTCGACTCGCAGCTGTTTGAACATCCAGAATACAGTCCTGATCTTGCTCCGCGCAATTTCCATCTCTTCTTGCACCTCAAGAAATTCCTATCTATTGGTCAGCAATTCGACAATGAAGAGCTTAAGACGACTGCGATACGCTCGCTCCATTCACAGGCGGCAGGCTTCTATGACAAGGGTACAAAAGTTAATCCCACGATATGACATGTGCCTCAAATCTTTTGGTGACTATGTCGAAAATTAGCTCAAACATTGCTGTACATGTTGCTCAAAAGGTTTTCATATAACTGTGTTGTCTTTGTTTTTAAAAATAGGGAAACTTACTTTCTGCGTGAGCTCTGTATTTTACAGCTTCTTCTAGTAGTCGAGTAGACCCTTTTTATTTGTCTGCTTCCCTGTGTAGCCAGCTCTTCTCAATTTATGCAATCCCTGCCAGCTTCATTGGCCACTGTGCTGTTTCAATTACTTAACCACGTCCCGCAGCTGGTAGAGCTTTCTCGCCCTATTTGGAAGCTAAATATTTTACATATGGCGGACCCCTCTTTGGATGATATCATTTCTGCCGTGTGAGGGCGGACGATCCGTTCTTACGTGAGTTATCCCTCAGTTATGGGATGGTGGATTGCCATTGCCAGACCTCGGCTTCGCACTGCACTCATGCGTTTTAGCGCTGGTAAAGTGGCTGAAGTGAAGAGGACCCGGGAATTTTATTATGTTGTTCTTGTGATCTTTATGACAGTGCTCAAGTCGTCTCTAAGAATTATGGATATTCTCCGATTGAAGGTGAAACACATGCAACTCAAAAGATTACAATTGCACGGTCTTCGTTCGCCATCCCAGTCACGTTCAATTCTCCAGGGACCATCGTCTAACCCGGCTTCAAACGGTTTCTTGAAGGACATGTCTCACTACCATTCGTTGTATAGATGCTCGTGAATTGTCATCCCAACCTGAGATAATGCGTGAACTTTTCAGGTATTTTTCCGATCTTTACACTGGAGAAGTATCAGGCGGTAAGCCGTCTGCTGATTTTACTCCCCTCCTTGATAGTATTGTTACGCCAGCTCTCCGTGAGGAGCTTTAGGCAGCTTTTCACCGTGAAGAGGTATCTGACATTGTAGTTCGCTCCCGTCCAGCAAATCACCGGGTTTGGATGGGTTTCCCAAAGAATTTTATGTTCGGTTTTGGCATTTGACAGGATATACGAGAACATCTATGGTCAATGCAGTGGTGCAAGATGTACACATACCGCTCTCCTTTAAGGTCGGAAAAATTGTTTTAATTCCCAAAAAGATGGGACGTCTGTCGACGGATCAGGTTCGACCAATAACGCTACTCAGTTTTGATTATAAAATCATAGCGCGGGCGATAAATAGCCGCTCGTCGGTTTTGTTTGTTGGCAACGCCGCGCGCTATCAAATTTGTTTTCCGGGTTGTACTCTCCTGACCCCCGCTACCGAATATCGTGATATCTCGATTGCTCCCACTATACCTGTGACGGGAGCTTTACTTTTTATTGATTTTAATCAGGCGTTTGATCGAGTTAGTCATTATATCTGTTGAGAGGTTGACGGATGTTGATTTTGATGATGCCGTACGACGGATCTTCACTTACTTGGAAATTTGAGGTAAGGCCTTATGGGACCAAACTGCTGAGGTCATCGGGCCCTAAGCTTACACACTACTTAATCTAACTTTAACTTACACTAAGGACGACACACACACACACACACACACACACACACACACACACAACCATGCCCGAGGGAGGACTCGAACCTCCGACGGGGAAAACCGGGCGGACCGTGCAATACGCCTCAGACCGCTCGGCTACACCGCGCGGCCTTCACTTACTACTTACCGTTATTCACAGTGCATTGACGTGAATGGTCGTCGTACTGCCCGCATAGAAGTGTGTCGAGTTGTCCTGCAGGGGAATCCCCTTTCTATGTCGTTACTCGTGCTGTTTCTGGAACCCTTACTGCACACCATAGCTTGGGTGGTTGGTCGTTATTGCGAAAAAGGTTCATCGTTTGCTCATATGCGATGATGTTTTTGTACTTCTTCGCACTCTTAACGACATACCTGTGTTCAATGACGATTTGGATGCCTTTAGGGGAGTACAGATTAACGACCGGAAGTGTCGGTTAATGAGTTTGCGAACATTTGGCGCGGTTGAGTTCCATGGGCTGTGGCGATCACCCGTCATAGATCATTGGGCGTTATAACTGATAGTTGTCCGAAGAAATGGCTGCAATAAACTGGAAGTGCGTCACTGACAGGATTCAAGGAGCGATTCATGAAAATGAGCGTCCATCAAAGCCTACTTTGTTGCCCAAATTTTATCCCTTGCTGCGATGATCTCCCGAAAGCTGCAACGACTATCGGGTAAGTTTAACAGGCGAAATTCTATTTTTCGTATCCGCTATGATGTTATGGCGAGACCCGGGCTGGTGGAAGTTTCGGGCCTCCCTGGTGTTCGGGCCAAGGCTTCTGATTTATTTCTTCGGTGCACTATTTTAACGTATCTTCGCGTCTTCCAATCACTTACAACTCGCCTTTTGCCTGTCTCCGACCTGCGATCTTATCCCCTCCAATGGATTTTGGTAGGATAAAAAATTAAGGTATATCCGTGGATTTTTTCTTGATGCCAGTTATCTGGAGGTTGATATTCTTTCCTAGTCGCATCCCTGTGCCAATATGTTGTTATGTCGCTGGACGTTTCCAAATCGCGTATCCTCTGTGGAGTCCCTATCGCCAGAAACAGATTCGAAAGTTGTTTGGTCCGGTGTCAGCCTACCTACTTTTCCGATGGAAGTGGCGTCCTCATGGTGCAAGTCGTTCATAACCTTGTCCCCACCACCCTTCGACTTTTTCGCATCGGCCTTAGTGAGACAGACCGATGTAGTCGCTACCATGAAACGAATACATTATGTCATCGGCTGGTAGTCTGTGGGCAAAGACGTCGCAGTTGGCTCCGCCAATGACAGAAGCGGCAATCGCCAGTGAGACTGGCCCGCACCATGCTGCATTTTACCAATATGCATTTACGGCCCATAGGACGTGGCAAAGGTGCCACGCTATCTTGAGCTTTTTGCGAATATGCTGTATCTGATATTTAGTTGTCAAGGAATTGGAGGAAGTGTGGAGTCCATTTTCTGTTTGTAAGTTTCATTCATATTACCTTGCTTTTGGTAAACTTACCAAAAACAAAACAAAAAAAGGCGTTGATTTAACTCGTCTCCTTTATATTTTCGTCATGGTCCCTTTTCTGCTATATTGTTAGAGAGTATTTCTTTTTTGTGGCCATGTTAGTCTTTTTTGCTTAATTAATAAAAAAATTAATAAAAAGTGTCATAGGCCACGATTGGAAAAGAACTTCTTTTCTTTCTTCGGCGTCAGAAACCGCGCAGGATTTTCCATTTCTGTTTCTTTCCCTTTTGAGTACAACATTGCTAGGTTTCAACACAAAAAGTAAATAATGATAAAAAATAAAAAAACCAGTAGCATGTGTAGTACCAGCACTGTGACAGGCTAGGTAGAGGTATCGTGGCCAGCGTCGGGATTCGACCCCTGCCAATCTTGTCTCCCTGTCTCCAGACACCGTCGGTGCTAGATCACTAGCCTGTTTAACCATTTTCCAATGCTGATCCTGCCGGCCGCGGTGGTCTCGCGGTTCTAGGCGCGCAGTCCGGAGCCGTGCGACTGCTACGGTCGCTGGTTCGAATCCTGCCTCGGGCATGGATGTGTGTGAAGTCCTTAGGTTAGTTAGGTTAAAGTAGTTCTAAGTTCTAGGGGACTGATGACCACAGCAGTTGAGTCCCATAGTGCTCAGAGCCATTTGAACCATTTGAACCAATGCTGATCTAAGTATACACCCCTCTGGTTGTTTACTGGCGCCTGAGAGAAACAAAGCACACACACACACACACACACACACACAGGCCCACATGCACACAAACCCTTCCCGCAATCAACACCTTCGCGACTTAAGGAAACACTCAGAACTGTGTTTACACAAACTGGTGGTGTAATGACATTAAAATAATAGTGACCGACGAACTCTCTGATCGAGGGTATGCGACATCTCTTCAGATGGGATACTGTGACATAGGATTGTGTCACGAGGAAATGAGCGCAGGTCGTTATAAAAGGAACAGAACATAACAATAACAGATATTAAGATGGAGAAGCCAAAGACGGTGTAACAAAGTTTGACATAAGAAGCATGATTCATACTTGTGGATGAAAGAATGAAATGTATCAGCTCAGTTGATTATAAACCAAATTAAATATAGATGCAGAGAGAGAAAGAGAGAGAGAGGTAGAGATACAGCAATTTGACGTGACAATGACTGAACTCAAATGCGGTAGCAGATATCGATAAGCAGAGCCGTGCGCAGGTAGTCCTGCGCCCATTTGAAAGCCGCGCCAATCCTCAAAAAGTTTGCCTGCAACAAACTGAATGTACCGTTGTAGTAACTAAATTACAAACTGAATAAACTTTCTAAAAAATTACAATAAAAGATATTTATATTTTGTTGTTTATGGCGTTGGTTTTAGTATGGTATATAATAAAGGACCGATTTCATTTGCTTCTTATAAATTATCATTTAGAAATACAAGAAAACAAGCTATAATTAAGAGTTGAGAAATTATCTCTTGCCAAGAACTGTGTTTTATTATATTTTTAATTTGTATTTCCGCGCTTCTGAGCGAAGCAAAGTCATTGAGTGTGATGTTGATGTCAAATTTAGCAGCTGTGTCGTATTCTGTAGGCAAGAAAGCTAAATTTGAGTGTCTGCCCTCATCCATAATCGCTGTAGCCTTTACTTGGAAATTTGCGCTCAAGCAATATCAAAATTGCACTCATCTTTCTGCAACATGTTGTAAGTTTCGTCCTTGGATAGGCAGTTGAGCTTGCATTCAACATTTAATCTCTTATATACAACGGTATTCTGTTGTCTCTGGTGAAACGTTCCTCAACAGTGTTCGTCTTTAGCAGACACCGAGTAAGGTTTCGTTAGCATCAGTTGCCGATATAGCAGTTTCTTTCGGTTTTGTAGAGCTGTTTTTTCTTGTGTAATGAAACTCCTTATAAACGGAAAAGGATGTCTTGTATGTGAGTTAAAACAAATGTATTAGCGAATTCTTACTTGGGACATAGAAGATGGAGTGCACTGATCTGGGAAAAGAAAACCTGGTATGGCCGTGCGGTTCTAGGCGCTACAGTCTGGAAGCGCGGGACCGCTGCTGTCGCAGGTTCGAATCCCGCCTCGGGCATGGATGTGTGTGGTGTCCTTAGGTTAGTTAGGTTTAAGTAGTTCTAAGTTCTAGGGGACTGATGACCTCAGAAGTTAAGTCTCATAGTGCTCAGAGCCATTTGAACCATTTTGAAAAACCTCGTAATGACGTATGATATGACAGTTTTGGTCACTGGCTATAGTGTGGTCCAGAGAGGCAGATGTGGCTTTTGGCCTCACGGATATTCGACTGTAAATTGTGGAAAATGTGGAATTATTCTGTGCTTTCTATCAGAAAGGAATTGTTTTAAGGCATTTCACATATAACAGCGTAAAAACAACTATTTTTTTCAGCCCCACGAACCACACTGTAGTTTTTGTATGTTAAATTTTGTAGCACCCATGTGCCTTTTGCGGGCAATATACTGTATTTTCAGAAAAGTGGTCACATGACCGTATAAATCTAATTTAAGTAAAGTAATATTTTTTCTTCACAATATTTCCGTGTGGGCCAAATAGAGGGTTAAGCAGTTTTTGTCATCTTATGTCTGCTGAAACTGGATCCACAACTTGAACAGAGTGTATCCGTCTAAAGACACAATAGTTAAAAAGTTCAATTATATTATTAATCAGCCACGGAAGGATTATTTTTGAATTCTTTTTATTTACAGAGCAGTTCGGACAAAGCGAAACCTGGGAGCAGCTAAAGAACTGGCTGTTTGTACAGATACTGTATATGAAACAATCGCCTCCACCAGCTTTTTTCACCCAGTCGTTTCTCGTTCCATTCCTCAGTCGCAGAAGGCGACAAAAATGGGAAGCCTTCAGTCAAACAAGATATTTGCTTCCTGCAGAAACTCCATTGTAGAACATGAGCTAGTTGTGCAGGCCACAGCTCTGTTACAGCGAAAACCATATTAGATACAGACGTCTTTCCGTAGTGCTCGTTTCCGTGCGATGCTGTTTGGACGAAATATAGCTCCAGAAACGATACCCTGACGATACCGTGCGTTTAGAGTCACGAACCGATGGAGAGGTGGAAGGAACACAAGGGGGACAAGAACTGACGTACCTCTCCCTGTTAGCTATTAAACAGTCTTTCATTCCTGATTTCATTTCGGCCAGTTTTTGTGCCCCCTCTGTGCCTGCGCGCTTGACAGCGGCCTATCTCGCCACGCCCTCAACACGGCCCTGCCCTGAAATATCTTGAAATTGACTGTGCGTCGTGAAGCCATGAGTACCGTGACAGTGATCTAGGGACGCCAAGAAAACATTCCGAAACTTGATTCCCGCAACGTAAAGGATACCGTGAGGAAAATTGCAACAGTAGACACGTCCTGCAACAGTAAAGAATACAGAGAAGGCAAGTACTGCCATATGGCTGTAATGCACGAAATAAGGAATGTAAATTATGCTAAGGAAACGTTAGTAGCATTCTTGCGTGTAGATTCACCTGCGCATTGGCCTGCTCCCTGAGGTATGTGATGTACCAGGGTGGGATGTGATGCGAAAAGCGATACGAGTGTTGTCCTCTGTCTGTGGTGTCTTAGACAATCTTCAGCCCCTGACAACCAGGCTCACCAATTCAACTATACAGTAGCCAAGTCCAAGACACAGCTCAGTTGTCGAACATAAGCGTCATGTACTACAGTCCGATCCGCTAACGGCCTCGGTTCGCGCAGGTCGGGGCAAGGACGGGACAGCATAACTGCCGGTTCCATGTGACTGTTGCGGTACGCGCATACACGTGCTTTAAGTCTAAATCATGTATCCAGCATATTATGTGTCTGTCTTGCTTGTGCAGGATTTGCCGATCACCCCCCACCACCCACCAACACAACTTCCAAAAAAATGGAATAAAAATTCAGTGAATAAAAAAATTTAGTAAATAACTCGCTTTGATCGCGTATAATGCTAGTATTGCTTACAACATTCACAGCAGAGCACTCAGATCATTACTGAACGCTCACTGGCTGCCAATGAATGGGTGGCGTAGGTGCGCAGACGAAGCCTAAGCCGGCTGCGGTGACCGGGCGATTCTAGGCGCTTCAGTCCGGAACCGCGCGACTGCTACGGTCGCAGGTTCGAATCCTGTCTCGGGCCTGGATTCGTGTGATGTCCTTAGGTTGTTTACGTTTAAGTAGTTCTAAGTTCTAGGGGACTGATGACCTCAGATGTTAAGTCCCATAGTGCTCAGAGCCATCTGAACCATCTGAACCAAGCCTAAACTCGACCGCCATCGTTCGTGACTTCAACTATTACTGCCAGCTGTGTAAATGAAGTACAATGTTGCCGCATAAACAATTTTAGCGATAGACGCTTGTTTGGTGATATTTGTTTCGCTATGATCCCATTTCGACGGCGACTTTAGTGGAAAAGTCACTGTGACAACAGGGTGCGTTTAGACTCTGGTTAAGTGTAGGCTTTTAGTTGGCAGCTACAGGAGGAGGAAATGTTAGGGATATGAGATCTGACGTTCCTTTCCAAAGACCATCTTCGCTTCTCCTCGGTGTAATAATGTAATGGTCAAATTAATTCTTAGAAGTTCTTGTTTTCATCATTCCAAACATAGGCACGTTTTCATTGAACTTGAATATCCATATAGAATTGAAAATGTTGAGGCCGTACCAAGAACAAGCGACAACGGTTTGAAGAATAAAAAATATCGTAAATATGGTGACATTATGTGGATTTATACAACAGGCAACAATGAAGAGGGGCCACAGCGCGCGACCACATTGTGCATTGCATGTGAAGGTTTTGGGAACACAGTTTATGCTGCTAGAAGTAACAAAGTCTGTGCTGCCAAGGATGTTAAGACGTCACTTGGAATGTGATCCATATTTTGTTGGTAAATCTGGTAGTTCTTTCCCGAGAAGTTAAATAATTTTCAAGACTAAAAGAGGTACCTTTCCTAAGCAGTTCTTAGCAGTAAATAGCGCTTTACTGGGCTGCATACAGAGTTGTAAAGTGCACAGCAAGGTCTACATTGTCGCAGAACAACTAATTCTCTCGGGTGCTGCATGATTCGAATAAAGTAAGTCCATGACTGACAGCCGTCAGTGGCAGGAGGCAGCGTTGCCAGCTGGTACGATGCAAGTCATATACTCGTGCGATCGATACAAATCACTGTGTTTCGCTCTCCCCACTCCACCCGCGTAACCAGCCCCAAGCCGGCAAAGCTCTGCATGTACCTTTAGAACAAACGTAAATTAAAAACTTATTTAAGTACAGATTTCGTAGACATTATGATTGGAAAGACGCCGGAGAAGCTGCTTTCAAATGTGCCTATGAGTAACAATAGTATACGTCGCAGAATTCAACACATGACGGAGGAACTCAATATATAATTAATTGCAAAATTAAGAAGTAACATAATTGGGCTGCATCTCGAAGAGGCCACAGAAGTAAGATTGTGCAAGTGATTTATTATGTATTGCTTTCAGGTGATGATTCTGTTGTGCAGATTTTCTGTTTTATAAAGTACTGTTCAAGTACAAATGGTATAGACTTTGGCGAGATACTGACCAAATTTAGGACTGAAAATAATTTGGAGTGGACAGCGTGTTTTATATTTCTACTGATAGTGGTCATTCCTTGTCCATCGTTATGGAAGATTGCAGATCCTTATTCGAAAGAAAGCTGGTGATTTAATGTGGATTCCTTTACAGAGAAGCAGTCGTTCGAAAATATTAGTGTTCTCCACTAAATCAATGCTTAGAATGCAGCACAGTGGTTAGCCAAAGCATTGTGGCCACCTACCTAATGGCCAGTATGTCCACCTTTCACGCGGATAACAGCCGCGACGCGACGTGGCATGGAAGCAGTGAGGCCTTGCTAGGTCCCTGGAGGGAGTTGTCACCACATCGGCGCATACATAAGTCACCTAATGCAGGGGAGAGGGTGTAACAACAACGACGCTGTACTATTGTACATATAAGTAAATTTTTTTCCATCTGATTTTTCTTTAAAGTTGAGTAATTTATGTTCTGATTTCATTTGCTTTTTGTTTCATGCCATTTTGTTAAGAAAACTGTAAACAAGTTTCAATGTGAAGATTAATGTTTATGTCAAATGTCAAGTAATATTGTGATAGAATTGAAATGTAACAAATTTTGAAACTGTTGTAAGATGTTTAAAATTGTAAATGTGCATCTGGTCCATACGTAGGCAATGTGTTAGGATATGTAGAATGCAAAACCTTGGGTGAATACCCGGTCTGTCAGGGAGCGGTAAAAGGTGGATGGCAGGCGAGCGCGGGAAAATGTGCACGGGCATTGCACGGCACAACGGGCTCAGCAATAGTAGTTGGAGTTTGGCATTGGTCTGAGCAACACCTTCTGGAGCGAGGAGACTCTCCTGGAAGACGTAGTTTCACGGTTTCAACGCCCACACAACATGGCAAAATTCCATAGGCACTAAATGGAAAAGTATTGCGACGCTAAGAATTAAAGTGCCGATACGTCAAGAGTCATAGCTGTGGTTGTATGTGTGCTCTGTGCCTCGCCATATCGCCGCTCGCCAACCGCCGCATCGATACAAGCAGGTTGAAACTTTTAGTACTGTATTCGTATGGACCATAGAGTGAACTGTTCAATAATAACCTAAATTTTACAAGAACTTTCCCCTCATTTAATTATCCTCACAACTAACCTAGACAGGGTCCTTTCCAAATGTTGTGCAATCCGAGTGTCCCGAAATGAAAAATTAAATTTTGTGTTAATAATAATTACTAGCAGACCTAGCTATGTTAGAATGGTGTTTAAAGAACTGTTTTGTTAATGAACCAGTAAATGAATAACGAAGGTCTAACGAAGTTGAAAGATAACGTTAATATTGATATAGTAATGAAGTTTAATTATTTCTAAACAGATATATAGGTATTTAAATGAGAAATAAATAAGATAAAAAGAGTAGTGACTCATATACTGGAAATCTTGAACGCATGATAATTTCAGTAATCAATTTTTTTAATATAGTGATCATAACAGTTTCAGGGTCCCCCCCACTTTACTCATTTGAATTCTGAAGCGTTCCACATTGGTTTGACCAGCAAAAGTTAAAGTCAGTATATAAGTCAACATTTATCAATGTTTTATCTTTATCAAAATTGACATTTTGCGTGTAGCTCGAAAGTGCTATTTCTAGGGTAGCCTATGCCCGATTTTAATCAGATCAATAGACAGTACGAAGTTTTGTAGTACACATTTTAGTGTAGTGTTATGTATTTATGGTTTTTCCATATCAGTACAGAACGTGAAACTATGAGTTCAATAGATTTTCTGGTTCTAAAATTTTACTATATTATGCAGTGTTACTACGTGTTGTTTTGCATGAATATACACCAACTTGTACAGGGAAGAAACTCAGTTAATGCCTAATTAGGCTGGCGACCGTATTATTATCAAATTGGTAGCATCTTCAGTGTTGCTTTTGGTCCATCCTGACGTGTAGTTGCATTTAGGACTTGCTTGACGGATCATTGTTATTACAGAGTGGGTGTAAGTCTGATTTGCCACCATTCAGGTACACGCGGTCGATATCTATACGAAAATCCTTTCTCATAAGGCGAACCACGCTCACTTACCATAGTTAAGGCTTTAATGAGTATACTGTGTCACACGCGCACGTTACAAGGGGCGCTTCTAGTTTGTGAGTGAGTGTCACCTAATGAGTGATGGTTGGCCCCCCGCCCCAGTGGGACCCCCAATATATGGAACATTAACGGTATTTTCACAAATCATTTAAAAAATAAATCATTCAAAAAATGACCACATAAGGAAAAAACAGAAAAATATCCTAGTACAGATATCTTGATAACATAATTTGTGTACTGCATGAACTACAAGAAAGAAGATACTAATTTCATATAGAAATTAACGTGGCACAGGAACATAAAATTCCATTAGTGAGTGGAAAAGAAAAATTGATAAACTTTCTTGACAAAACTGTAGTGAAATAAATTAGTAAACACGCTGTCAACACACACAAAAACTTATAGCCACAGACAACATCGGTAAACAGTGACATTCACACGTAACCTACATTACAATGTTACAAACATCCTAAAGACTACACAGCACATAAATCAAGAGATACCCTGCCAACATATTTAAACACATCAACTCCAAGAAAGACCAGTTTCAGAAATTGAGCATGTTGTTATTGTTGTGGTCTTCAGTCCTGAGACTGGTTTGATGCAGCTCTCCATGCTACTCTATCCTGTGCAACCTTCTTCATCTCCCAGTACCTACTGCAACCTACATCCTTCTGAATCTGCTTGGTATATTCATCTCTTTGTCTCCCTCTACAATTTTTACCCTCCACGCTGCCCTCCAATACTAAATTGGTGATCCCTTTATGCCTCAGAACATGTCCTTCCACCCGATCCCTTCTTCTAGTCAAGTTGTGCCACAAACTTCTCTTCTCCCCAATCCTATTCAATACCTCCTCATTAGTTACATGATCTACCCATTTAATCTTCAGCACTCTTCTGTAGCAAAAAAATGGTTCAAATGGCTCTGAGCACTATGTGACTTAATATCTGAGGTCATCAGTCCCCTAGAACTTAGAACTACTTAAACCTAACTAACCTAAGGACATCACACACATCCATGCCCGAGGCAGGATTTGAACCTGCGACCGTAGCAGTCGCGGGGCTCCAGACTGAAGCGCCTAGAACCGCTCGGCCACACCAGCCGGCCTTCTGTAGCACCACATTTCGAAAGCTTCTATTCTCTTCTTGTCCAAACTAGTTATCGTCCATGTTTCACTTCCATACATGGCTACACTCCATACAAATACTTTCAGAAACGACTTCCTGCCATTTCAATCTATACGCGATGATAACAAATTTCTCTTCTTCAGAAACGATTTCCTTGCCATTGCCAGTCTACATTTTATATCCTCTCTACTTCGACCATCATCAGTTATTTTGCTCCCCAAATAGCAAAACTCCTTTACTGCTTTAAGTGTCTCATTTCCTAATCTAATTCCCTCAGCATTACCCGACTTAATTCGACTACATTCCATTATCCTCGTTTTGCTTTTGTTGATGTTCATCTTATATCCTCCTTTCAAGACACTATCCTTCCGTTCAACTGCTCTTCTAAGTCCTTTGCTGTCTCTGACAGAATTACAATGTCATCGGCGAACCTCACAGTTTTTATTTGTTCTCCATGGATTTTAATACATACTCTGAATTTTTCTTTTGTTTCCTTCACTGCTTGCTCAATATACAGATTGAATAACATCGGGGAGAGGCTACAACCCTGTCTCACTCCCTTCCCAACCACTGCTTCCCTTTCATGTCCCTCGACTCTAATAACTGCCATCTGGTTTCTGTACAAATTGTAAATAGCCTTTCGCTTCCTGTATTTTACCCCTGCTTTCTCTAAGTCTACAAATGCTAGAAACGTAGGTTTGCCATTCCTAATTCTAGCTTCTAAGATAAGTCGTAGGGTCAGTAATTCCTCACGTGTTCCTATATTTCTACGGAAAACAAACTGATCTTCCCAGAGGTCGGCTTCTACCAGTTTTTCCATTCGTCTGTAAAGAATTTGCGTAAATATTTTGCATCCGTGACTTATTAAACTGATTGTTCGGCAATTTTCATATCTGCCAGCATCTGATTTCTTTGGGATTCGAATTATTATATTGTTCTTGACATCTGAGGGTATTTCGCCTGTTTCATACATCTTGCTCACCAGATGGTAGAGTTTAGTCAGGACTGGCTCTCCCAAGGCCGTCAGTAGTTCTAATGGAATGTTGTCTACTCCCGGGGCCTTGTTTCGACTCAGGTCTTTCAGTGCTCTGTCAAACTCTTCACGCAGTATCGTAACTCCCATTTCATCTTCATCTACATCCTCTTCCATTTCCATAATATTGTCCTCAAGTACATCACCATTGTATAGACCCTCTATATACTCCTTCCACCTTTCTGCTTTCCATTCTTTGCTTAGAACTGGGTTTCCATCTGAGCTCTTGATATTCATACAGGTGGTTCTCTTTTCTCCAAAGGTCTCTCTAATTTTCTTGTAGGCAGTATCTATCTTACCCCTGGTGAGATAAACCTCTACATCCTTACATTTGTCCTCTAGCCACCCTGCTTAGCCATTTTGCACTTCCTGTCGATCTCATTTTTGAGACGTTTGTATTCCTTTTTGCCTGCTTCATTTACTGCATTTTTATATTTTCTCCTTTCATCAATTAAATCCAATATTTCTTCTGTTACCCAAGGATTTCTACTAGCCCTCGTCTTTTTACGCACTTGCTCCTCTGCCGCCTTCACTACTTCATCTCTCAAAGCTACCCATTCTTCTTCTACAGTATTTCTTTCCCCCATTCCTGTCAATTGTTCCCTTATGCTCTCCCTGAAACTCTGTACAACCTCTGGTTTAGTCAGTTTATCCAGATCCCATCTCCTTAAATTCCTACCTTTTTGCAGTTTCTTCAGTTTTAATCTACAGTTCATAACCAATAGATTGTGATCAGAGTCCACATCTGCCCCTGGAAATGTCTTACAATTTAAAACCTGGTTCCTAAATCTGTGCCTTAGCATTATATAATCTACCTGAAACCTGTCAGTATCTCCAGGCTTCTTCCATGTATAGAACCTTCTTTTATGATTCTTGAACCAAGTGTTAGCTATGATTAGGTTATGCTGTGTGCAAAATTCTACCAGGCGGCTTCCTCTTTCATTTCTTACCCCCAATCCATATTCACCTACTATGTTTCCTTCTCTCCCTTTTCCTACTGACGAATTCCAGTCACCCATGATTTAAAATTTTGGTGTCCCTTCACTATCTGAATAATTTCTTTTATTTCATCATACATTTCTTCAATTTCTTCGTGATCTGCAGAGCTGGTTGGCATATAAACTTGTACTACTGTAGTAGGTTTGGGCTTCGTGTCTATCTTGGCCACAATAATGCGTTCACTATGCTGTTTGTAGTAGCTTACCCGCATTCCTATTTTTTTATTCATTATTCAACCGACTGCTGCATTGCCCCTTTTTCATTTTGTATTTATAACCCTGTATTCGCATGACCAAAAGTCTTGATCCTCCTGCCACCGAACTTGTCTAATTCCTACTATATGTAACTTTAACCTATCCCTTTCCCTTTTTAAATTTTCTAACCTACCTGCTCGATTAAGGGATTTGACATTCCACGCTCCGATCAGTAGAACGCCAGGTTTCTTTCTCCTGATAACGACGTCCTCCTGAGTAGTCCCCGCCCGGTGATCCGAATGGGGGACTATTTTACCTCCGGAATATTTTATCCAAGAGGACGCCATCATCATTAAACCATATAGTAAAGCTGCATGCCCTCGGGAAAAATCACGGCTGTAGTTTCCCCTTCCTTTCAGTCGTTCGCAGTACCAGCACAGCAAGGCCGTTTTGGCTAGTGTTACAAGGCCAGAGCAGTCAATCATTCAGACTGTTGGCCCTGCAACTACTGAAAAGGCTGCTACCCCTCGTCAGGAACCACACGTTTGTCTAGCCTCTCAACAGATACCCCTCCGTTGTGGTTGCACCTACGGTACGGCCATCTGTATTGCTGAGGCACGCAAGCCTCCCCACCAACGGCATGGTCCATGGTTCTTGGGGGGAGGAAATTGAGCATATAGCAACCCAAATGCCGTAGATGCACTGCAGTGTATGTTGGAATGACAGGAATTTTAGCGCAAGATACAAAAAACATAGCACATCTTGGAAGTATGACAGAAATCACTAAACCTTTGAAGAATATATTAAAAATGTAGCCTTTACGGCACATACATAGAGAAAGACACTGAGCTTATGAGAATAAATAATTGCAATTAGTGACTTATTAGAATAAAAGACAGTCATCGCATTCAAACAGCTGTAGCAGAGAGCAAGCAGTTGAGCAGAGACATGTCAACAATAACTTACTTCTCTGCCTGGAAGAAGGGCTGACACACACACACACACACACACACACACACACACACACACTTATTATCCTGACACTACAGAACACATAACATTAGGAACACCATGCAACATAAATGAATTCAAGTTGTGGAAGTGTGTGTGTGTGCGCGTCCGCGTCATGGCTGAAAATTGTTTCTAGTGCTAACGGCAGAAAAAGAGCTTCATCGGGAGCACAGCAGGAGAACAAACAGAACATCAACACCCACATACTAAGTAACAAAACATTATTAAGGAACAGGTGCCTACGCCAGAAATGTTTATAACTTGGATGCATAACAGCAGAACATGTAAGTTGAAAGTGCTGCAAACAAAACTAATCATATATTTGTTTCATGCCACTGATGATATCTTGTAACTGAGGTGAAACACGCCTGGCAAACCAAATATTACCTCTGTTCAGTTAAATACAGATGATCCTAACACAAAAATTATCAGTACAGGGCTGCTGGTACTACAACTGATTCACTCCTTTTCAGAGTTTTATATTTTCCGAAGTATTACGTGTACGGTTAAAATTCAGGCATGAATAAAAACCGTAAATTCACCAAATTTTGCACACTAGTTGGCGTCAGGAGAGCAGAGCCTTGACAAAAGGACGACAAACCGAGAAAAAAGTTTTTGTGATTTGGAGTATGCGATATGTTTATCTACACTCCTGTAAATGGAAAAAAGAACACATTGACACCGGTGTGTCAGACCCACCATACTTGCTCCGGACACTGTGAGAGGGCTGTACAAGCAATGATCACACGCACGGCACTGCGGACACACCAGGAACCGCGGTGTTGGCCGTCGAATGGCGCTAGCTGCGCAGCATTTGTGCACCGCCGCCGTCAGTGTCAGCCAGTTTGCCGTGGCATACGGAGCTCCATCGCAGTCTTTAACACTGGTAGCATGCCGCGACAGCGTGGACGTGAACCGTATGTGCAGTTGACGGACTTTGAGCGAGGGCGTATAGTGGGCATGCGGGAGGCCGGGTGGACGTACCGCCGAATTGCTCAACACGTGGGGCGTGAGGTCTCCACAGTACATCGATGTTGTCGCCAGTGGTCGGCGGAAGGTGCACGTGCCCGTCGACCTGGGACCGGACCGCAGCGACGCACGGATGCACGCCAAGACCGTAGGATCCTACGCAGTGCCGTAGGGGACCGCACCGCCACTTCCCAGCAAATTAGGGACACTGTTGCTCCTGGGGTATCGGCGAGGACCATTCGCAACCGTCTCCATGAAGCTGGGCTACGGTCCCGCACACCGTTAGGCCGTCTTCCGCTCACGCCCCAACATCGTGCAGCCCGCCTCCAGTGGTGTCGCGACAGGCGTGAATGGAGGGACGAATGGAGACGTGTCGTCTTCAGCGATGAGAGTCGCTTCTGCCTTGGTGCCAATGATGGTCGTATGCGTGTTTGGCGCCGTGCAGGTGAGCGCCACAATCAGGACTGCATACGACCGAGGCACACAGGGCCAACACCCGGCATCATGGTGTGGGGAGCGATCTCCTACACTGGCCGTACACCACTGGTGATCGTCGAGGGGACACTGAATAGTGCACGGTACATCCAAACCGTCATCGAACCCATCGTTCTACGATTCCTAGACCGGCAAGGGAACTTGCTGTTCCAACAGGACAATGCACGTCCGCATGTATCCCGTGCCACCCAACGTGCTCTAGAAGGTGTAAGTCAACTACCCTGGCCAGCAAGATCTCCGGATCTGTCCCCCATTGAGCATGTTTGGGACTGGATGAAGCGTCGTCTCACGCGGACTGCACGTCCAGCACGAACGCTGGTCCAACTGAGGCGCCAGGTGGAAATGGCATGGCAAGCCGTTCCACAGGACTACATCCAGCATCTCTACGATCGTCTCCATGGGAGAATAGCAGCCTGCATTGCTGCGAAAGGTGGATATACACTGTACTAGTGCCGACATTGTGCATGCTCTGTTGCCTGTGTCTATGTGCCTGTGGTCCTGAGAGTGTGATCATGTGATGTATCTGACCCCAGGAATGTGTCAATAAAGTTTCCCCTTCCTGGGACAATGAATTCACGGTGTTCTTATTTCAATTTCCAGGAGTGTATATACAACAGTACAGCATGCATTCAAAAGTAGTATCGAAAATAACCACAATGTAAACAGAGCACTGTGTGTCGGTATTGACAATCTAAGGACATCTTTTATCTGTGTAAATAGAAAAGAACCGGTCGACCACTGTGCCAGATACAATCATGGAGAAAGTTTCGCACCCAGTCAAAAAAACCAACGGTCCACAGAAGCCAACGAGCTTGGAATACCTCAGAAAATTGTGTAAAAGATTCTGCGATGACAATTTCATTTCAAACTGTACAATCTACAGCTCGTAAAATCAGTAAAACTGGAAGATTATGGCTGCCTCCTTCATATTTGCATCACAATGCGGGAAGCAATTGAGAATGAACATTTCACCTCCAGGATGATAGTCATCGACGAAGCAACCTTCCGTTTATCTCCAAAGGGTAATCACCACAATGTGAGAGTGTAAGGCACTGAACATCGTCATGAAATTGTGACGCCCCAACGGGATTCGTCGAAGTTTAATGTATCTGTCCAATGTCACAGACAAAGCTGTATTGACCCTTTTTCTTGTACGAGAAAACTGATGGGTACCGCTTATATTTATATATTGCAATTATTGTGGTTGTTTCCACAACTGACTACTGATTCCGAGACTTTCATATTTCAACAAGACGGGATACCGCTCATTTGAGCACCTTGGACATTTGCTGTGTGACCGGAGGAGCACTCACGAAACATCTATGGAATGAAATATGCGAACTTGGTGATTCATTCGACAATCTTATTTGTGCATGTACTAATTTGGAAAATATAGAGCTATGAAAGCTAATGAATCATTTACAGTAGCTGTATATAATATTAATATAAAAACCTTTCGTTGGTCATAGGCTGCTTTTCCTGTAGTATGTGGGTAGATCTGTTGGGCTGTATGTAGTACACCATAGAACTGACCAGTTATAAACTATCATAAAACACTAAAATAATTAATTTGGTTAAATATGATTTTTTTTTGTGTGTGTGTGTGTGTGTGTGTGTGTGTGTGTGTGTACGTACACATATTTAATAGTTTAGATTGCTGTTCAAACCTGAAATGGTACTGCTATAAACAGTAAATATTAACATATTTGTCGATTGATTATGGTGTTTATATAACTGAATTGTTTGAAGCATACCTCCTTTTTGCATTTAGGTAGGATTCACATGGTGTTTTGTTTCATGGTAGTGGGAAGCGAGTTCTCGTGTGTGGTACCTATTGTTTCTTAGTGATGCCAATACACACACACACACACGCATCAAAATGGTCAAGTCGGCTCATAGCTGTGACACGAGGCGGACGTGCTAGGTGTGGCATGTTTTTATTTACTTGTTAGCGTAGTGTGGCACGTCACTATATTCCTTCAAGTTCCGACCTGTAATGGCGATATCCTACCACTGTAGGACTATAAAAATCGCCTTTCAAGCGGAACATGTACGACCTTGAGCATTCGAAGTGGAACAGTTCATACGTGACGAACTTCATCTCGCACCTCTTTATGTTGTTGGAATTCACTTCTCTGTCACAAGCAGCATCTTTTACATCAGATTGCAGACCGAAGAAGTTTGCGCTAATTTACTGTGACGTTTCACCGAGGGACTGAAATCCAAACACCGTGATGGATATGTCAGAGCCGGCCGAAGTGGCCGTGCGGTTAAAGGCGCTGCAGTCTGGAACCGCAAGACCGCTACGGTCGCAGGTTCGAATCCTGCCTCGGGCATGGATATTTGTGATGTCCTTAGGTTAGTTAGGTTTAACTAGTTCTAAGTTCTGGGGGACTAATGACCTCAGCAGTTGAGTCCCATAGTGCTCAGAGCCATTTGATATGTCAGAGCACTCTTGGCTCGTCATACGAGGTTCGGCCTCTGCGACCTGTGTATTTTTCGAACTTCCATGAAGTACCGCAGGACGTGGTAGTATCTGCCTTTCGACCTTATAGAAACACATCAGTCACAACGCACAAAAATGGCAGACCTTCGAGACCTAACACGTCTTAAACGGCATGCACGTGTCTTCTTATTTGATGAAAGGCAGCATGCGGGCGATCGTGATATGCGACGGTCACCCGCGAACCTGCGAACTGTGGCCAGGAAGGACACATCCGGTCGGATTGCCTCCGCAGGTGCCTGATTCAGACGCTGGTAGGAGATGTCGCACCACCAATGTCACCTACAGCGCACCCAGTTACGTATGTTACTGTTGCAAAGGTGTGTGAAGCAGGGTATGTTCCCAGATAGACTGAAGTATGCCATTGTTAAATCACTGCATTAAAAAGGGGATACGTCTGATGTCAACAACTACCGCCCAATCTCTCTTCTGACTGCCTTATCCAAAATTTTTGAAAAAGTAATGTACTGTAGAGTAGCTTCACACCTTTGTAATAATAAAGTTTTAACAAAGTTTCAGTTTGGTTTCCAGAAGGGTTTTTCAACGGAAAATGCTACAGAAAGTTCAAATAAGCAGTTCACATAATATGCAAAAACTGGTGATGTGTCAAACTGGGGAACAATCAAGAATGTGGTGCCGCAAGGTTCGGTCTTGGGTCCTCTGCTGTTCTTAATATATATTAATGACTTGCCATTCCATATTCACGAAGATGCAAAGCTGGTACTTTTTGCCGATGATACAAGTATAGCTATCACACCCAACAGACAAGAATTAACTGGTGGAATTGTAAACGATGTTTTTCAGAGACTCATTAAGTGGTTCTCTGCAAATGGGCTCTCATTAAACTTTGACAAAACGCAGTATATACAGTTCCACACAGTAAATGGAATGACACCATTAATAAATATAGACTTCGATCAGAAATCGGTAGCTAAGGTAGAATATTCATAATTTCTAGGCGTATGCATTGATGAAGGGTAGAACTGGAAGAAACACTGAGGATCTGCTGAAACGTTTGAGTTCAGCTACTTATGCTATTAGGGTCATTGCAAATTTTGGCGATATACATCTGAATAAATTAGCTTACCACGCCTATTTTCATTCACTGCTTTCGTATGGCATCCTATTCTGGGGTAACTCAACATTGAGTAAAAGAGTGTTCATTGCACAAAAGCTTGTAATCAGAATAATTGCTGGAGCTCATCCAAGATCATCCAGCAGACACTTATTTAAAGAGCTAGAGATCTTCACTGTAGCCTCACAATATATATATTCACTTATGAAATTTGTTAATAACAATCCGAACGAATTCTAAAGTAATAGTAGTGTACATGACTACAACACTAGGAGAAAGGATGATCTTCACTACTCAAGGTAAATTATGCTGCCACGAAAGCCTTTGGCCACTTAGCTAATAGCATCAAAAGTCTGAAAGATAGCCATATAGCATTTAAAAGGAAATTAAAAGAATTTCTTAATGGCATCTCGTTCTACTCATTAGATGAATTTTTGGATATAGTAAGTGGGTAATTTCCCCAACCTCCACAAAAAAATTAAAAAATATTAAGTATCATGTAATATTTTGTGTAATGTAATATCTTGTATAGACACCTTTTATTAACCTGACACGTTCCACATCATTACGAAGTGTTGTATTCATGATCTATGGAACAAGTACTAATCTAATCTCTAATCTAATCGGCTCAGATTCCTTCTGAACTGCCATCGCTGCCAGACACTGGTGGGGAGGCGAGTTTTCAGATCCCCTTTCCATCACCTCCGGCAGAAGCGACACCCTCGGACAACCGTCAGAACCCGAGAAGCGATGTTACAGTAGACATGAACGTCAACTCGGTCGTCGTACCAGCGTCTGCTTCCCTTCCAAATGAGGAGGCGTCGGACGGCGGCCTATCCCACTCTGATATGAAACAACACGTTAAGAAGCAGAGGTTATCGAGGAAGCTCAAGAAACGTTGTCGTACACCATCGGATGACTGTCTCCTCAGGATGGTCGCACGGGACGACGAACCGACATCAGACGATGCACCCTTCTCAGATCGCCTACTGCTGGGCGTGCCTCTTTCCCCACTGACCCCAGCGGTTTGTCCTCCGCAGCTTGTGATTCCTTCCCCTCCATCACCTATGCCCTCCGTTAACAAGCTATCTCTGGAGGTCGCCGACATGCAAAGGCGTCCTGATAATTCTACCCCTGGACAATGCACTGGTACTGCTTCTGTTTATTGGGAGGAAGATGTAGAGGAGCAACCCCAACAGCCTGTGAATAGCGTGGTTGGGCCGCTGTTACCAAATCACAGTGAACGCCACAGCTTCGACCATCTTATGCACTCTGCCCAGATTGGGTATCACTATTGGACCCCATGTCTCGACAGCAGGAGTGCTAGAACAGACATATCGTCTAATTGTGATCAATATCAAAGTACCCGTCTCTCATAAACTAGTGATGCTCCACTATACACTTTGTATGGCAGACTTAGACATGGCGCTCTTACGAGTAGCGCATATCGACAGTCTGGGTATATCCCTTTCATGTCCCATATCGGATACCAGTAGCGGTGTAGCGATCTTCATTCATGAAGCGTTCCCCATCGACGACGTCCAGTATCTTCTGGAAGTGAGGGATGTGGCTTTCATATACTTTTTAGTCCGATTTATTAACATCTACGCCCCTTCAGAATTTGGGAGGCAAATAAAACGCCCTGCCTTCTTTGAGGAAATGATGTTACCTCTTTTTGTGGAGTGGCAAGCTGCATTGGTGCTGCCTGGTGATTTTAATCCACCTAACACCCCAAAGGTCAGCTCTCATGTTATTCTCCTTCAGCAGGACTTGCAACTATTGTCGACCACCTCCAAATCATGGTGATTGCCCCAGTTTCAGGCAGCACACTGCACATTCTTCCAGTCTCCTTGATCGCTTAATATCTCGCGCTCGCTGGAGGGATGAACATGACTGGGTGAGATGTGACCTGTCGCCTTTTCCGACCATGCCGCTTATGTCTGGCATTCTGCCCATCAGAGGGCGTGGCATGGAAGGGGTGTTAGGAAGCTAAATGTGGCTCTACTTGCGTCTCCTGACTGTCGGCAACTTATCGAGCTAACTTGGGATTCACGTCGCTGCTGCCGTGGCGCTTACTTGTCATGGAAGTTGTGCTCCACAAGACCTGCCCTTTGCCAGGCCATGATGGCCGAGACTCAGCAACTTTGGAGGAGACAATCCTGGACTTTTGTTACCAAGTGTTGAGAGATTGCTCCACTTTGCCTTTCTCATGTGAATGCTCCACGTTGCCTTTTTCATGTGAATGATGCACAATAATTAACCTGCCAAGGAATACATCGCAGCCCTCATGTGCCACCCCCTTGATGAGATGGAGACCATATGGCTTTGGAAGCTCTGTCGATGTACCACCTTCTATCAAACGTAATGACGGCGTCAAGCACTGATTCGACTCAACACTGATGATGAAGGCAGGCAATATGACACCCAATGTGGCACTGGACGCGCTCTTCACGCCTGGTATGCTAGGTCATACGCTAAGTACCCTCACTGATGGGCTGTCATCGAAGAAGCTCTTGTTCGACACGATCCCAGAGGATGCGGATTTGGAATTGGAGGCACCTGGTCCTGATGGCATCTCCCTTATTGTGCTTTCTTGTATCTCTTAGCGCCTATGTGGACTGTCATCTGTGGAGAACTGATGTCCCCGTTGGTGAGGGCCCTAATGCCTTTCTAGAGGGTAATTACAAGAAGTTGTGTACAGTGCTTTTGGCAGTGCGACTTAAGAGAACAGCACGTCACGTCATGTACTATGATCAGGCATCGCTAGGAGGAGCGTACAACATTTTGACAGCACTCTACCACTACGGGGATCTGATTACCCTCGCTCAAACTCAACATTTGCCAGTGGCTTTGAGGTCCACAGACTTCAGTCAAGTATTTCATCAGATATGTCATTCTTTTCTTATGGCTGTGCTCTGTGAAATGGTATACCCAGGAACTGTCTTAAACCTCCTGCACATTCTGTGTGGTGTATAATGGTAGGATCACACAACCGATTCTGATCAGGCGCTCAGAGCGACAGGGGTACCTCTGTCTACGCTGTGTATGGCTTCACCGTTATGTGACTTACGACAGTGACTGAATGGGATGTTGCTGGGTGTATGTCACCACCTATGTGAACGATTTGCTCCTCTGCCTTTGAAGCGCCGACAGTACCTGGGTGGTACTTGCATAGGTGATGACCTACAGCGAGGCATCGGGCAGTTCCCATAGTGTACATATATTGCAAGCTATGTTTATTGGTGCAGGTCTGCCTGGGGGGAACCCTGACCTGCTCAACATGACCTATGCCTTAAGCTGTCTTAGCATCATTTTACAGCTTACCTGTGGTACTCAGTAGCTGTCAACTGCAGATGGCTGCTGCAACAGGTCGGATTGGGACTCCTAATTCGCCTTCACTCCCTTGACCTACTGCAACCTACACAATACATCAACTCCCACATAGCACCGTGCATCCCTCACGTGGAGCAAACTCTTATGGTCGTGCACACCATGGATCACCACAAGTTAGTTGCAATGGGTTCCTCTGTTAGCCAGTGGATGATCATCAAAGTCTACTACGAGTCACTCATCCTTCCCGAGGCTTGAGAGGATGTGGATCTTTATCATGTTCTAGATAGAGTTCATGACCTTTTTGTCAGCTCACAGTCGACAATTTGGTGGCATTGCCCGATGAGCATTATCAGCTTACTGCTTGATACATCTGCCATAGCCTCGTTGGTCTCCCCTGTGACATTACCGGACATCCTGGCGCCATTCTATCAGACTGGACTCTTCTTTCCGGAGCACATCTACCTTTAAGCCCCTTCGCTAACTGCGTGCTTGTTGTCGACGGAGGGGGTCTACACTGAAATTCCACTGGCCCACGCCCCTAGTGTGATAGGACGGAAGTACCCATTCTACAGGTGGCGCAATATATGGCGGGCAGTGAGCAATCCTTTTCTTGACACTGCTGCGCGCTCCACGTGGTATGCCACCATCAACGGGATATAAACAAGTAATTTCGTCTCCACCGACTTCACCTCGCCGACTCCCCGCTTTCTGTCGCGTGCAGGGTGCCGGACAAGAGTCATCGCCTTCGTTTTCGCCCGGCTGTAGACGTCTGTCACTTGGCCAGTGAATTCTGGCCATCCTCACACGTCCCACTTCCGCCCCAGAAACAACACACACGATATCGTTCCTGGATGACGTGTACTACCCACAGACGAAAACTCACTCTGTGAATTGGTTCCGTGGTCTTGCAGTTCGAATTTTTTCCCACCAGCGAGAACAGTATTTTCGATTTTTTGATTTAAGGAAACGAACGAGATTGCACCATTTTCCGTAATCTAAAAAACAGGCAATTTTTTTTCAGCCTCCTTTGGAGTGCTTTCTAAGACATTCCTTGTACTTGTAATGTCCCTGCAATGAGCAGTTGATCTGATGCTCTATTTCTGATACTATGATACACAATGGTATTCCCCTTTATTTCGAAAGACTTCTTCACAGTTCCTGGCGGCCTTCATGGACTTCACTACAGAGGCTCGATCAAAAAAAAATCATTATATACATTTGACACACTCACCTCCCTTTACTTTCCCCCTTTGTTAGTTTATGTAGAAGTGTTGGGATACGCTAGTTAGGGACCAACGCCTGAATTGGTGCAGATTTTTTTTAGGATCAAAGTAGCGGTGGCATATAGACCCCTTTTTTAGTGGTTCCTTTATAATCAGGAAGGTGTGGGTGGGACAATAAAGTGGTGTTTGCTTGTGACTACTAAGCAGTGGGCCTGGGTTAGCTTCCTGGCCAAGTCGGATATTTTCTCCGCTCAGGAACAATGTGTTGTGTTGTCCTCATCATCATTTCATCATCGTCGACACGCAAGTGGCCCAACGTGGCGACAATTGAAAAGACTTGGAACTCAATTGTCAAACTTCGCAGTCAACGGAACAGGTAAGACACTTCGCCATTATATAGTGTTAACACCCTTAAGGAAATGTCAACTTACAGTCGTATGTTCGTACAGTATACGTATATTGTAAACACAATTATAAGTTGACACTTCCTTAAGAATGTTAACACTGGAATGGCAAAGTGTCTTACCTGTTGTGTTGATTTAGGTACCACATGCTTGTATTCTGATATGGAGATGACAGTTTAAGCGGCTGAAACTAGTAATCACTGTTCCTTATATTTCGATCTCGGCAAAATAAAGGTTTTAATAAAATCTACAACATTCAAATATCGTTCCGCTTCTGTTTGAAAATTTAAATACGTACATATAGGTACATGTTTTGCAGTTGCTTGTTGTCACAAGTTTGTTGCGCACAGCGATGTTGAAGTCAACAAACGAGAGAACTATGTATTTTATAAATGCAATTAGTCTACGACCAGATCTGTACACAACAAAATTAATGTACAAAACCATCACAATCTGACAGAAATAGTTTGCAAGCTGTTGCAGATGATCTCGGAATCTCGGTTGATGTAGAATACAAAAAAATTGCATAGTCTTCGAACCAGTACCAAATACGAGGAAAAAATTTGCACAGGAATGGTAAAGTGCTGTTGGCTCTTCATCCATATAGTTTGCATTTGATTCTATGGGTTCCATATTTATGTGAGCTCTATCTGAAGCGGGAAACGATCGTGTAAACAGTGGTGTGTGAAACCTTCAATTACGGGTAAAGGGATGTAATACGAATGTTAGGGCCCATGTACCATCATATGTCATTTCCTGTTACTAACTTATTGACAAAAATACCTGTAAAACAGATAGGCCTTTGGCAATCACAATTTCAGTTAATTGCAACGCAGACTGAGTAAGACATCAGATCTCAAAAACAGGGCAATAAAAAATGGAAGGCTTTGATTAATAAGAGTTTCATCTAACCCAAATAATGAAATAGAATTTAATTACAAGGAAACAGAAGACAGGCCTTCAATAATAACAGCTACAGTTACACAAAATCACCAAATGCAAAACAAGAAGACCTTCAATAATAACAGATTGAGTTAAGAAAAATTGTTAAAAAGAAAACAGCTTCAGTTAAATAAAATTAGCAAATAGAAAAGGGGCACATCTTCAGTGATAAGTGCTTCAGTTAAGCGAAATTACCAAATGCAAATCAGACAGGCATTCAACAATATCAGCTTCAGTTAAGTAAAATTAATAAATAGAAAACAGGCAGGCCTTATATGACAAGAGCTTCAGTTAAGCAACATTACGAAACGCAAAACAGACAGATCTTAAATAATAACAGCCAAGACCTCTAAATCCAAAACGTAACTACAGTTCCCAAAACTAAGCTGAAGCATACCAGTTACAAAGGGGGCCGAGAATTCAGCCTAGCGAAACTAGCAAACCCGCCGCGGCTCAGTATGTGCTGGTGAACAAAAGTAAAATAAAAATAAAAGTTGTATTCTTATTTCAATCCTACTACCAAATCATTGCATTCTTCTGGTACCATGAGCCTTACTGATGAAAACTGAACTTTAAAGAGGTACATTAAACTTCTGAACGAATCATCAGTAGCTAAATACCGAAGAGTGAGCGCTGATCAGGATTTAACTGATATACATTTTCTCATATTTGTGTCCATTTTAGCTGTTCTCGGACAAATCGCTTGTACGAGATATTCAAAATCATGTTTCAATACTGTGGTAAAATTCCATAATATATATGTATACATTACCAGTTCAATTGCAGAATTTTTTGAACAACTCTTGAAATCAACCAGGGATCCAAATCGGCCCACACATATGCCCAGCAATGTCTCGCCGAACTCCGTGCCCATGACGCTTGTGCAAGTGCTCACCTTCATCAACAGCCGGCCCTCTCATACCGTCCTCCTTGCTCCGATACCACTTCACAACTCGCCTTGCCACAACACGCCCAGTCCCCATCAATAACCTCGAGCGAAGATCTTAGTGGCCTCAAACCAGAGGGACATCAAACGTCAGTTCGGGCATGTTGCGCCACGAATTCGAAAGGCGACACCAGCAACCTCACCATGGCTCAGTATATGCTGGTGAACAAAAGTGTAATAAAAATAAAAGTGGTATTCTTATTTCAGTCCTACTACCAAAGCACTGCATTCTTCTGGTACCATGAGTCTTACTGATGAATAGTGAACTTTAATACGGTACATTAAACTTCTGAACTAATCATCAGTAGCTAAATACCGAAGAGTGAGCGCTGATCAGGATTTAACTGATATACATTTCTCATGTTTGTGTCTTTTTGCAGTTCTCAGATAAATCGCTTGTACGAGATATTCAAAATCATGTTTCAATACTGTGGTAAAATTCCATAATATGAATGTATACAGTATCAGTTCACTTGCAGAATTTCTTGAAACAGCATTTGAAATCATCCACGGATCCAAATCGGCCCACAAGTATGCCCAGCAGCAGCTTGCCAAACGCCGTGCCCAACTCTTCCGCAAGTGCTCGCCTTCCTCAACGGCCGGCCCTCTCATACCGTCCTCCTCGCTCCGATACCACAACTCGCCATGCCACAACACGCCCAGTCCCCATCAATAACCTCGAGCGAAGATCTTAGTGGCCTCAAACCAGAGGGACATCAAACGACAGGGACCTTCAGAACGTAAGTTTCGCCATTGTTCATTGTTTTTGAAAGAGGAGATGGTACACCAAGTGACCAAAACAAACGCCATACTAATTCACATCCGTTGCTGGTTCGACGACGGAAGGGGCGTCAGCAGAGGAGGAATGACGTACGCGCAGAGCGCTGTAGATGAAAGAGCAGAAGTAGATCGTCCTGCCCGACGTCATTCCAGGATGTATAACGATGGCAGACGGACGTGTGCTGAGAATGCGACCGCCAATGGAAGTTCCTGCTGTTATCTGGTACGAAAGGGAGAGCGAGACTAGTGAGCCCCTCGTCCATGAACGCCTGCAGACCGCGTGTGGTGAAGTCATATCCCGTCAAATGGTTGGTTACTGGTGTTGCATTTTCAGAGATGGAAGGCTGAGTATGGTAGATGAAGTTCGAAGTGGACGTCCCTCCACACCCACGAATGAAAACATTTCTAGAGCCGGCCAGTGTGGCCGAGCGGTTCTAGGCGCTTCAGTCTGGAACAGCGCGACCGCTACGGTCGCAGGTTCGAATCCTGCCTCGGGCATGGATGTGTGTGATGTCCTTAGGTTAGTTAGGTTTAAGTAGTTCTAAGTTCTAGGGGACTGATGACCTCAGATGTTAAGTCCCATAGTGCTCAGAGCCATTTGAACCATTGTTAGAGTACAGGACAAGACGTTAGCTAACAGGTGCGTAGCCATGTCAGACGTGGCATCCACTTTGCGTATTGATCGTGTGCAGGCCCGTCACTTGCTCCGTGATGTGCTGCGTCGCCGAGAAACCTGACCCCGTATCACAAGAGCGCAAGAATGGGAATCAGCCTCAGTCACTTGACGCGGTAAGCGCGAGAGGGAAATAAGATCTGTTCAGAACCGTCACAGATGATGAGATATGGGTGCATCACTTAACTCCACAATCCGAGGCCGCCTCAATGACGTGGAAGCATCACAGTTGACCAGTGAGGAAAAAAGTGAAAGTGTCACCCTATACAGGAAAGGTAACATCCAGAGTCTTTTGGGACGAGAAAGGTGTGATTCCTCCAGCAAGGAACCATCAATGAGTCACACTGCTACGACACCCTAACCAATCTCAGGTCCGCCATTCCACGAAAGAACACAGAGATGTTAAATGAAGGTGTTGTGCTCTTGGACAACAACATAAAACTGCACATAGCATGGCTCACACGGTATCAGATTTGGTTCTTCAGATGGGAAGATTGTATCAGCCGCCCTACAGCCCCGATCTTGCCCTGCCGGCCTTTCACCTGCTTCCTGCATTGTAAGCCGCACTCTTGGTAGTCGCTTCCAAACTAGCAAGGTGTGCGACAGTTCCTTGCATCGCAGAGCACAGCGTTTTACCAGTCCGGTTTCTTTAAACTGATTGCACGCTATGACAAATAACCCAATGTTGGTGATAACTATGTCGAAAAATAGTCCAACTTGTATAGTTCATGAAGCAATATTGCGTTTATTTTTGGCGATAAGTTTTCCATGCGAAAAACAATGACGAAATTTATTTTCGGAAAATCCATCATAATACTGTGACATTTCAAAATGAAATAACCATGCAAATTTCGAATTGTATCTAGTGAAAAATATGAGTTACTCTAAGTTTAAGTTTGGTACGTGTTAAGTTGTAAACTGGCTATACGAAATGTAGTTAAGATATTGAATTTTTCTTTAAACTTCGGAGGTGCTCTACAAGGTAAATCAGAACACCACCGACAAAATTTGAGAGACTGTTCAGGGATATTTTCTATACGTTGGTGAGGGGACCCGTGGCGTCCATTGGCTCGTTACAGAGCAATGATTTAATTATGATTTACTTAGTTTGTTACCCCAGTTACCTTTATTCCTTCACAACAGTTATACAACTGCAGTACAACAACACAAAATACATAGTAATACAAAAGGCTAAAACAGACGCAAAATCATACTAATGGGGCTGCCTTCGATTGAGAATGCTTCAACTGCTTTTCCACTGCATTTAGTGAACCCATACACGAGGTGCACTTCGGCAAATTCTCCATTAATAAACCTATCCACAATGCTGAGTGTCACTGTTAACGAACAACTAACTCAGCCGGAAAAAAAGAGAGACAGGTTCTCCACTATCATACGAGTCGTAGCTGTAGAGAGAGTGCGAGTAAAACTGTACCTACAACAGCACGCAGTAAGCAATCATTCTTATACTACATTATTAAAATGGTGATAGTCCGAAACAGGTGAAAGTCGGATAGGGCAAGATCGGGGCTGTAAGGAGGGTAACACAATCTCTCCCATCTGAAGCGACAAGTCTGATCCTGTGTGAGTCTTGCTGTGTGTAGTTTTAAGTTGTTGTGTTTAGAAGGCAAAATATAAACCATATTGGATTTCAAGCGGTCAACTTCGAGCTTTTGACTGCCACTGCAAACCGCTAGCAACAAAGTGCTTATCAATGACAGAAAAGAAAATGATGCAGTTGGATGATTTATAAGCATCTTCATAATTATTTTGGCCTCAGTGCTGATTAGAGAATAACCAGGTAAGTGAAATCCAATCTGTTTCTCGCTAGTACGATTTGAAGGGGCGTCCAGCGAAAAATCATACAGATTACCAGCAGTATATTGCAAGGGAAGAAACCTTTCTTATCTTTCGATTGTGACAACAAACTTATATCCACGATCTCCTAGTGACAATATTAGGAACATTTCTGTCATACAGGATTTGTCTACTTACCCTCAAAAATTTCAATTGTTGTTTGTCAATTTTAATCTATTTCATGACAATGTTGCGGAACTTTCCAAGTCTACTTCAGAATCCAATCCTGATTCCCACCAAGGTCTGACCCAATACCAGCATTAACAGGGCAAGAACTGCCTCTCAAAAAAAAAAAAAGAAAAAAAGGAAGAGTTAGAGGAAGAAAACGTTAGGTTTCTAGTTATTCAATAAAGATTCGGGGGTACAGCCACAGGTGGAGTCACACGAAGATCTCGATATGTGTGCGGACAAGAAGACCGTCGCCACCGACGAAACATTCTCAGATATTTTTAGTGTGCTCAGATGGGTAAGATGTTGGTCCCGCAACAGCAGGAAACATAAATCTTGTGACATTGTCGCTACTGGCGTAAACAAATATATTTGTTCTTTTTATCTTAATAACTGACTTCCAGTAACTGCTTTGATATAAATATGTATCGCTTGTACGAACTTCTGTAAGCACCTATGGATAGTATGCCTGAAATTAATGGCTGATGATGCTGTCTTTTAGATTAAACCCCACTTTCCTACCCTCAGTTTCCATGTACTGAACAGCCTCAAAAGTCTAATCACATAGTCTGTGTAACTTGCGGCCCATTTTGAGAAAAGCCAGTTTCTCACGCATCCCAATGTTTATGACGTCATATCTCCGAAATCATATGCCATATAATGATATAATTTTGCTGGAACATTCAATGGTCCAAGTGAATACTGTCAGCAATATGTGTTGCGAAAAGAGTCAGTGATAGGGAAGTAATAAATTAAACGTCATTACTCATGCTGAAGTCTTACTGCATGAACAGCGAAAAATATTAATAAATAATAAACCTTTCATTTCGTTATTTTGTAGTGAATTTCACTGAGAAAAAATTTCTAAAATATTTCAATTATGTATAACGTTTGTTGACAAGAAGTGCAAAAAGGCTAAGTAGAAACCGCTAGAGGGCAAATGTAAGCAATTAGATGCATACATCCTTAGTGGAAAGATGGATGACGCCTACAGGAAAATTAAAGAGGCCTATGGAGAAAAGGGAACCACCTGTATGAATATCAAAAGCTCAGATGGAAAACCTTCCTATGCAAAGAAGGGGAAGGAGAAAGGCGGAACGAATATGTAGAGGGTCTACACAAGGAAAGTGTACTTGAGAGTAATATTATGGAAATAGAAGAGGACGTAGATGAAGATGAGATGGGAGATATGATACTGCGTGAAGAATTTGACAGAACACTGAAAGACCTGAGTCGAAACAAGGCCCTGGGGTTAGATAACATTCCGTTAGAACTACTCCTACTCATATGAGAGCCAGCCACGACAAAACTCTTCCATCTGGTGAGCAAGATGTATGAGACAGGCGAAATACCCTCAGACTTCAAGAAGAATATAATAATTCCAATTCCAAAGAAAGTGGGTGCTTACGGGTGTAAATATTACCGTACTATCAGTTTAATAAGTCACGGTTGTAAAATACTAACACTTCCTTACAGAAGAATGGAAAAACTGATTGAAGTCGACCTCGGAGAAGATCATTTTGGATTCCGGAGAAATGAAGGAACACGTGAGGCAATGCTGACCCTACGACTTCTCATACGTTAAGGAAAAGCAAACCTACGTTTATAGTATTTGTAGACTTACAGAAAGCTTTTGACGATGTTGACTTGAATACTCTATTTCAAAGTCTAAAGGTTGCAGGGGTAAAATGCGGGAAGCGAAAGGCTATTTACAAATTGTAGAGAAACCAGATGACAGTCAGAGTTGAGTGGCATGAAACGGAAGCACTGGTTGAGAAGTGAGTGAGACGAGGTTGTAGTCTATCCCCGATGTTATTCAATCTGTATATTGAGCAAGCAGTAAAGGGAACAAAGGAAAACTCTTGAGTAGGAATTAAAGTCCAGGGAGAAGAAATAAAAACTTTGAGGTTTGCCAGTAATTCTGTCAGAGACAGCAAAGACTTGGAAGAACAGTTTAACAGAATGAACAGTGTCTGAACTGAGGATGTAAGATGAACACCAACAAAGACAAAACGAGGATAATGGAATGTAGTCGAATTGGCTAAAAAATGGCTCTGAGCACTATGCGACTTAACTTCTGAGGTCATCAGTCGCCTAGAACTTAGAACTAATTAAACTTAACTAACCCAAGGACATCACACACATCCATGCCAGAGGCAGGATTCGAACCTGCGACCGTAGCGGTCGCTCGGCTCCAGACTGTAGCGCCTAGAACCGCACGGCCACTCCGGCCGGCTGTAGCCGAATTAAATCAGGTTATGTTGATGGAATTAAATTAAGAAATGAGGCACTTAAAGTAGTGTATAAGTTTTGCTGTTTGTGCGGCAAAAGAACTGATGACTTGCAATGGCAAAAAAAAAGTTTCTGAAAAAGAAAAATTTCCTAACGTCAAGTACAGATTTAAGTTTGAGGAAGTCTTTCCTGAAAGTATTGGTTGGAGTGTGGCCATGAACGGAAATGAAACACGGACTATAAACAGTTTAGACAAGAAGAGAATAGAAGCTTTTGAAATGTGTTACAGGATGCTGAATATTAGATGGGTAGATTGTGTAACTAATGAAGAGGTACAGAACATAATTTGGGGGAAAAGAAATTTGTGGCACAACTTGACTAGAAGAAGGGATCGGTTGGTAGGACACATTCTGATAGATCAAGGGATCACCAATTTAGTATCGACGGGAAGCGTGTGTGGGGGTAAAAAAAGTAGAGGAAGAGCAAGAGATGAACTCAGTAAGTAGTTCTAGAAGGATGTACGTAGCAGTAGTCACTCGGAGATGAAGAGGCTTGCACAGGATTGAGTTGCATGGAGAGATGCCTCACAACAGTCTTTGGACTGAAGACCACAACAACACAAAGTTTGTTGGAAGTCTGTAAGTTCTATTAGTTTGTAATGGCAGATGAATCCCAGCGCACGTAATTTGCGTTCCATTTTTAAGCTGTCGCAAGACCTTTATCTGATTTCTCAGTTTAACATTTGTGTTATTGTGTTAACCACATAGTGTAAGATGAAAGGTTATGACAGAATTTTAAATTGTGACGTTTTTAATTTTTACAGTTTGGTCAGCAATTATACGAAATACTGAAAACCAACTTTTTGTTGTCGTCTGGAACTTATTATATAGGCAACAGGGTGACCAAGTAACCGGTTTAGCAGTGTAGTAACATAGATGATGCCTCAATATTTTACAAGCAACCAGCCCCCTCTTCGCAGAGGTGGCAGTAATATTCTACAGCCGCCCTGGCGAATTCATCGTAGTTCAGCTAACTTCATCGAAATATTCATAAATTATATACGCAAATGTTCATCAAGAATCAGTCTATCTATGAGCGAAAATCACATCGACATCCTTACAGCATTTCCTAAGATTAGCCTTCATACAGAGACAGAAATCGCATAGAGGGACCGTTATTTATGACGTATGTAAACTACAGTCCCTACATGTAATCTACGTTCCGTTCTATTCAAATGTCTTTACAATTGTTTTCAATAAAACTTAACTATAAAATAAAATTCACGTCACTTAACCTAGGAATACTTTGGTTTTTACTAGTGGTATGGGCGCCGAAGCGACTAGCTCTTGTTACATATTTTCCTATTACCGTTCTGTCAGCGTACGGAATTTCCATTTTCTGCGTTTTGAAACTTGGTTGATTAATTTCATCCCAGAAAGGATTAAACTGCAGTTTAGTCAAGAAAAGTAAATTATGGTAGTTTTTTATGATGTTTATTAAGTTTTCCTTCATCTGCTGTCAGAGGAGGGAGGCGATACCCTGGGATACTCACCCTATTTGCACCCTTCTGCAACACTTGCATAACTGGACAGTTACACACATAAAACGCCTTTCAAAAACTGTTGTTGGTCACGTGATCATATTAAAATGGGGGTCGCAAACCTCTCTACACCTTAGACTGAAAAATTTAACGGCTGCTTAAGTAAATGCCTAGTCAGCTTAAATAGTTTAACACGTTATCTTAAACATCAAATGAATTCGCAGTTGCGGAGAAGGACTACCGTCAGTTGAACTGAATGACGACAATGATGATCCGTGCCGGACCGGGACTCGAACCCGGATTTCCCTCTTATCGCGAACGGTCGCCTTCCCATTTGGCTATCCGTGCATGACTCACACCACACCCAAACTTCCATACGATACTGCAGTGCCTGAGTTATTCTGATTTCGATGCAAAGTTCCTTTGGACATGCTTGCATGTCCATAGGGACAGACACTGCGGCGATCACAGCCGTTACGAAACACATCGAACGAATTCGCAATTGCGAACAATGACTACCATCAGCTGTAGAATGGAATGACCACTCGCGATAAGCGGGAAACCCGGGTTCATGTCGCGGTTCGGCACAGATTTTCATTGTCATTCCATTCTACAGCTGATGGTAGTCATTATTCGCGATTACGAATTCGTTTTATGTGTTTCGTAACGGCTGTGATCGCCGCAGTGCCTGTTCCTTTGGACATGCGTGTATGTTCAAAGGAACTTTGCATGGTAATCAGACTAACACAGGTACTGGACTATCGTAATCTTACATGTTAATAAAGTAATATTTCAAACAAAATAATACATACAAGGAGCGGAAGCAAAAATTATTTGGCACACTTTGAACGACATATGACATGTGAAATTTCTTTACGTTCAGGTGGATAGAAACCTTAAACAGAATCATCACAATCAGCTGGTTACACTCAGGAGAATCAAATGGTTCAAACGGCTCTGAGCACTATGGGACTTAACATCTGAGGTCATCAGTCCCCCAGAACTTAGAACTACTTAAACCTAACTAACCTAAGGACATCACACACATCCATGCCCGAGGCAGGATTCGAACCTGCGACCGTAGCGGTCGCGCGGTTCCAGACTGTAGCGCCTACAACCGCTCGGCCACTCCGGTCGGCCTCAGGAGAATACTTCGCTCAACTGAGCTGTAAATGTTTCGTTTTGCATGTTTTCAGTCTCTATTGTTCTGAAAACTATCTTAAGAGAACAATTGCTAAAGTGATTCTGCAAATGGTAGCAATTAATGTTGAACAAAGGATTTTACCGGAACCACTGCAAAGATCTTGAAATTACCGTCTTTTCTAAGAATATTTAATCATTGAAAGACATGCTTGCAGAAATTTAAGAATCGTTAAAGATGGCAACACAAAGAACGTGTACCCTAAAATGAAGAGATTCGCGCAGCGTAAGCTTATTGTAAGAAGGTTAATGGTTTGCGTGGAGCCGTTATTTCTTGCCTAGTATTGCTTCTTTATGACTAGCTCATAACAATCTTAGTTTTATACGCCTCTGCAGCCGTTTTCGTCGATAAAAAATCCAGCCGTATTTTAGACCTGTGCTTCTCTTGCGCACAGACTTTAATTACATCTCAGGAATAAAATTTGAGTCATATACAGCACCATTCCAGTTGCGTAGTGCAGTACCAGTTACAACTGCCGTACACGTACCTGTCAGTTACGATTTATCATTAAAATGCTTAAAACCTAATACCAGTCCTCGGAGAAACCTTCCACTTGCGGCTGGTAACCCTTGGTGTGATGTCACACAATATTGTCTTCTGTATACCGCCTGGAAGGCGGCGCGTGGGTCTGCTCCTGCCGGCCGCGGTGGTCTAGCGGTTCTGGCGCTGCAGTCCGGAACCGCAGGACTGCTACGGTCGCAGGTTCGAATCCTGCCTCGGGCATGGGTGTATGTGATGTCCTTAGGTTAGTTAGGTTTAAGTAGTTCTAAGTTCTAGGGGACTTATGACCTAAGATGTCTGCTCCTGAGATCTGTAAAATAGGTCGAACGAAGGAAGCGAGTAGGAGCACGAGAGGCAAAGCACTTCGGTACTGCAAGTAAATTAAAAGCACCTTTACTGGTGTATAAACATATACAAACTCATTACTTAACAGATGAGCACGTAGGTGCGAAGCAGTTCATGTATCAAAGCTAACAGTTACTAGAAGTTACAAAGTCTATTATGGCTCGCCCCCCTACAAGTAGAAGCTATGTTGCTAGGTCGTCTTCTCTTGATCAAATGCGCAGAAAGTAGAGCGGCGCTCGTTGAGCTCCACAGCGTCGGCTAGAGGGCGCTGTGGTCGGCGTAGTTCGTCCGCTCTCGTAGTGACAACCTACGGGCGTGCACCTACGCTGTGGCATCGGAACTATCGATACCACATTATTTAATTTAGCCTTGCTCCTACTTATATTTGTAACATTTTGTTGTTATCTCATCTGATAAAGTTTACCATTCCCAGCAGCCTCAAGAAAGCTACATTTTTGCAGATTGACTCTTGCAGAGAAGGTAACAGCGATCATTCACCTTTTATAGCGCTGTTTATTTACAAAAATGGCGCCGTTACCGGTTTCCAACTGACAGGTTGATCATCAGATGACTTGTTCACGTTAAGATACATTTATTACTTTGCATTAGCTCTCAGGTTTTGTTCTCGCATGTAATGAAATATCCTTGGGGCAGTGGTACCGTCGAAAATTCCACACCATTGCGTTTCAGTGCTGACTGCCTGTGTTCATGCAGCTACGACCACCACCCGAAGGAAATTCCGTCTTGTAGGGGAACAAAAAATGAACACTAATGTAAAGTAACAAAAATGTATCTCAACTTGAACAAGCCATCTGATAATGAACCCGTCGGTTCAAAGCCGGTAACGGCGCCATTTAAATAAATAAACACCATTATAAAAATGGCTAGCTGCTGCTATCCTCTCTGCAACAATCAATTTGTATTTTGCACGCAACCACGGGATCAGAATGTCAGTTTTCAACAAAATAGGACAAAGTCACATTTCATTTATTTTAAAGGTTATTCTTTACCGGAGGTTATTAGACACCAAACGAAACAGCATAAAACTTCGGTCAGCATGGCCGGTAAGGCAGCTACCTCCTCCATCTTCTGAACTAAAATGCCTGACTAATCAAGGTAAATGGAATTTTCTGAGAGAACATGTAAATCTAAGAGTTCGTGTACAAATATCTGTGCTAAAATGTCACCGTTTGGAAGAATTTTAGCTACAGTACCTAGGAAGCTTCAAGCTATAGATATAGAAATCTTGAAATTGTTAAAAAATTATTTATCGGTTGTATTAGTATTTCCGTCTAATCGAATACACGTTGAAAATCTGCTGATTTGTGACTCTTGAATAAGAAATACAGGAACATCACCTGATCGTTCCCTTACTGGAAAAATGAAAATACTAATGAGGTTCAACCGACAGTCTACAGAAGAGATCGAATCAGTTCTGACCTAGTATTTTCGTCATCGGACCAGGCACAAAGACGTCAGAATTTTTAGCCTGTCGTACCTAATGATGTTATTGGCAATGTGTTCCAGAACCGTGCGACAGTGTGTATGTGTGTGTGTGTGTGTGTGTGTGTAAGAGAGAGAGAGAGAGAGAGGTGAGAGAGAGAGAGAGAGAGGGGGGGGAGAGGGAGAGAGAGAGGGGGGAGGGAGGGGGGGGGGAGAGAGAGAGAGAGAGATATCAAAAGTGAGAAGGCAAGTAATCCCAGACACCAGGTGGAAAAGGGATAAAGAGCGTGAAGAAGTCTTGTGAGGAACACGTACGCTGAAACACCATAGAAACTGATACAGGCATGCATATTTAAATACAGAAATGCGTAAACAGACAGAATACGGCGCTGAGGTCGGCAACGCCTGTACAAGACAAGTGTCTGGCGCAGTTGTTAGATCCGTTACTGCTGCAACGGTGGCTGGTTGTCAAAATTTAAGTTTGTCTGAACGTGGTGTTATAGTCGGCGCACGAGTGACGGGACACAGCATCTACGAGGTAGCGATGAAGTGGAGATTCTCCCGTAAGACCATTTCACAAGTATATCGTGGTCTAGGGGTACCGTCTTTAATCCCTGGTTCGAATCCCACCACTGCTTAAATTTTGATTATTGACCAGCATCGGCATCCGAAGATATCCGGCATAAGAAGTCACCTTCGATCTGCCAGGCAGGCACACTTTGTACAGTCTATTGCATAATAATCAGATCTTTTACACTTGAAACACATCACAGTCTTTGACTGTGCTCATAGAACTCCGTGTTCAGTTATAGTGTGAGCACCTCACTACTCGCAATCAGCCAATTTTCTGCAATTATCACAGAACATGGTGAGATCAGTATCTACCACCCACAAAAGTCCCATCTACGTGAGTCGCTGCAGTTGCTAACGGACAAAGTCAATGCCCGAGAAGCGTTACCACAACAGCTTCAGAGTCCTCGGGTGTCCCATGCTTTCCTACGTCCGCCGTCGTTTCCACCGTTTAATGACGCTAACGAGGACTGGGAAACCTACTTACATCGGCTGAAACAACATTTCACGGCTTTTCAAGTCACGGACGACTCCTTGCAGCGGTCGTTGTTTTTGTCTTGGGTCTCCCCGGACACGTTCGTTCTTTTCCGCAGGTTGGCTTCGTTATCCGATCGTGTGGCTCTCTCTTTCCAGGGGATCTGCCTTTTGCTGACAAACTACTATACGCAACGCTACCACGTGGTCGCCTCTCGGCCGGAATTCCACCAGTACCATAAACAGCCTGGTCAATCGTATCGTTCCTGGGTCACGGACTTGCAGGGTCTGAGCCGTCAATGCGATTTTACGTGCACCAATCAGCACTGTAATGCTTCGTATGCAGACTCCCTGATCCGGGATGTGGTGGTTCATCTGGCTCCCGATCCTGAGGTCCGTACTGCGGCATTGAAACTCGACAACACCTCCTTGGAAGAGATTCTCCGCATTGCCCACTCCTTTGAAATTGCTCAAGCGGCTAACGAGCGTCTTATGGCGACACCGCAGGTGGTGGCGATCGCGGCGTCCCGGCGGGTTCCGCCCTCGCGACGTCGACGTGGCCCGGCCGACAGAGGCCAGCGCCGTCGGGAATCCTCGTTTTCCGACGTCTCTATGGCATCGGCGCCTTAGGTCGCCCCTCGTCGTCGGTCGCGCGGCCCATTTCCATCTTGCCCACAGTGCTTTACTGCACATTCGTGGGCGGATTGTCCCCACCGCTGGAAAACGTGCACGCTGTGTCACAAGGAGGGCCACATCCTATCGGTTTGTCGTAGTCCCTCGCTCCAGTCCTGCCCCTCCTGGGCCTCAAGATACAGTCCATGCTCTGCAATCGGTCGTCCCACAGGACGACCCGTCAGCGTGGAAGCTTTTCCTCACGCTCCGCATTTTCGCTGAGGATGTCAGGTTTCAGGTCGACACTGGGGCCACCGTCTTCCTGATTAATATGGCGACATAAACCCGGCTGGACTCTCCTGCGTTGTCGCCTCCCTCTCGCAGTTTCGTCGCTTACGGAGACGGATCCATTCCCCTTCGTGGGCAGTTCGTCGTCCAGGCGACGTACAAGCGTGTTCCCCGGCTCCTTATCCTCTTTCTCGTCGACCATCCGTCGGCTTCGAATATTTTTGGCCTGGATGCGTTTCAACTGTTTGGCTTTTCAATTTCCGACGAAGTTAAGGCCGTTTCCACGGCTGTTACTTTTCAGGACTTGGACGATCTGTGCTCCGCTTTTGCGTCGTCGTTTGCACCGGATCTCTGATGTGCTTCCGGCTTTCAGGCGCACATCACCCTACGGCCGGATGCACAGCCTCGCTTTTTCCAGGCCCGGCCCTTTCCGGTGGCCTTACAGCCAGCGGTCAAGCAGGAACTTGATCGGCCCCAGGCCATTGGCGTGTTGGAGCCTGTAACTTACAGTGCATGGGCGACACCACTGGTGGTCATACGCAAACCCAATGGGTCCCTTCGGCTGTGTGCGGACTTCGGCGTTACAGTCAATGCTCAGTCCCTCGTTGACGCTTACCCCATTCCCCGACAAGAAGACCTTCTTGCCAAGCTTGCCGGGGGAGTGTTTTTCTCCAAGATTGACCTGGCTGAAGCATACCACCAGCTGCCCTTGGATGCCTAATCTCTGTACCCCATGGTTATCAACACGCCTTTCGAATTGTTTAAGTACAAGCGCCTTCCCTTTGGTGTCTCTTCGGGGCCGGCCATTTTCCGGGCGGTTCCTGGAGCAGCTTACACAGCCTATCCCTGCCTGTGTCAATTATCTGGATGGCATCTTGGCCACCGGGCGTTCCCGCCAGGAACATTTGCAAAACCTCAGCGCCTTATTTCACGCTCTGCAGTCTGCTGGTTTACGCTGTCGGCTGGATAAGTGTTGTTTTTTTCAACCGGAAGTGGAATACTTAGACCACTGGCTTAGCAAAGACGGCATTCGCCCTTTGGGTCGTAATGTCGCGGCTATTGAGGCCCTTCCTCGTCCCAAGGACTTATCAGAACTCCAGGTGTTTTTGGGGAAGTTTAATTATTAGTTAAAGTTCTTGTCCCAGGCTGCCTCCGTTGCTCAACCCCTCAATCACTTGCGTCGCAAAGCGATGAGCAGGCTTTTCTCCGTTTAAAGGCGATGCTGAAGTCCGCCCCTTGCCTTACTCCCTTCTCTCCGGACCGCCCCTTGGTTGGGGCAGTTGATGCGTCGGCATACGGCATTGGGAACGTCCTTGCACACCGGGATGCCGATGGCTCCGAACAGCCCATCGCTTATGTCTCTGAGACGTTGACCCCAGCACAACGGAACTACTCCCATATTGAAAAGGAGGCTCTGGCGATCGTGTTCGCTGTCCAAAAATTTCACACCTATATCTTTGGGGCAAAGTTCACCCTCCTGACGGATCATAAACCCTTGGTTACTCTTTTCGGACTCCGCTCTCACCTTCCAGAGCGGACGGCTCATCGTCTCCAGTGCTGGGCATTATTGTTACATAATTACGCTTGCACCATCCGGTTTAAGCCCACCGCCCCCCATGATAATGCGGACGCTTTGTCACGTCTCCCAGCGGGCCCCGATCCTGCCTTTGGCCAACAGGAGGTCCTCTGCTTTCACATTGATTCCGCCCGCCGGGATGCGCTGGACGATCGGCCTCTTATGGCTGGCTACTCAATCTGCTGCGGCTACCCGCCGCAACCCTGTCTTGCGGCAGGTTCTCAACTACGTGGTCCATGGGTGGCCGTCCTACGTTACTCGTCGGATGCAGTCAGATTTCATCCCCTGGCACTACCTGTCCCTGAGGCTCTCCGTGGTCGATGATGTCCTCCTGTTGGCCACGGAGTCAGATGCCCATCGGGTGGTCATCCCTCCAGAATTGCGGCTTCGGGTGCTCGGTTTGTTACACCGTGGGCACTGGGATATGTCCCGTATGAAAGTTTTGGCTCGCCGGCATGTGTGTTGGTCTGGCATCGAATGGCGATATTGAGCGCCTGGTCCGTGGGTGCACTGTCTGTGCGTGTCACCAGGCGAGTCCCCCTCAGTCGTTTGCACCCTGGCCTGTGCCTCACCGGCCCTGGGATCGCATCCATATCGATTTTGCAGGCCCGTTTTGGGGTCCATGTGGTTACTCATCGTTGATGCCTACTCCAAATACCAATATGTTGTCCGAATGGCATCCACCACGACGGAGGCTACACTCACGGCCCTGGCCCAGGTTCTCGCCATCGAGGGTCTGCCACACACATTGGTCTCCGATAATGGTCCCCAATTCACGGCGTCCTCCTTCCACGACTTCTGTCAGGCCAACGGTATCAACCATATCCGTAGCCCCCCTTTCCACCCTTCGTCCAATGGCGCAGCGGAGAGGCATGTCCGCACTTTTAAACAACAGTTGACTAAGGCACATGTCCGACCACGTCGGCCCTCTCCCTGTTTTTGAGCACCTATCGCACTACGCCAATTGACGGACATAGTCCGGCAGAGCTCCTTCTTGGGCGACAGTCGCGGACCCTGCTCCATTTGCTGGTTCCGTCCTCCTCCCGCCCCCACTCCCGGCCTTCACAGCGGTATGCCCCTGGCACGGTCGTGTGGGCCCGCGAGTACGGGCGCAAGGCGGGTTGGACACCAGCCACGGTCATCGCGGCCCGTGGGCGGCGTGTGACATGGGTGCAGACGTCGAAAGGGTTGGAGCGCCGCCATCATAATCAGCTCCACCCGCGTGCCGCCACGGGGCTCGCGCCGCCGCCTCTTTCCCTACCTCCTTCAGGTACGGACGTGGTCCTCGAGTCTCCCCGAGGGCCTGCCGCCGGCCCTCTCCACCTCCGGGTGGATCGGCGGCTCCCTCCCCCGCCCTGGACTTTGGATCGGCTGTCATGGATACCTCGGGCGTCCCTTCCTCCGCGCGAACAGCGGTTGATGAGCCCGGCTCCTCTTCCCACTGCCGCCCACCTCGGCACCGTCCAGGGCGTTTCCGCCCCTACGCACAAGTTTCAGGGAGGAGGGATCTGGTACCGCGCGCCGCGGAATTTGAATCCCCGCCAAACGTCATAGACGTCGAAGAACACTAGAGGTCTATGCACCATCGCGCCATAAGCTGTGGCGGCGCGCTCCTCCTGGCCCGCATTTAGAGTGAGGGCGCCACAGTGGAACACGTGGTTGCAGCGGCCAATAGCGGCGTCCCCGATAGCGTACTTCGTCCCCGATAACGTACTTAAGCGCTTGCCTCTCGCTCAACCTGCCAGTCTGACCTTGCGTACGTCTCAGGACATATCGCCTCGCTTTAGACAGCGTATTTACGTTCGTGTTTTGTTTACGGTCGCAGGTTCGAATCCTGCCTCGGGCATGGATGTTTGTGATGTCCTTAGGTTAGTTAGGTTTAACTAGTTCTAAGTTCTAGGGGACTAATGACCTCAGCAGTTGTGTCCCATAGTGCTCAGAGCCATTTGAACCATTTTGTTTACGAGTGGACTTGGTTGTCTAGTTAGGTTTTCTTGACTGTTGTTTCGTTCTTGTTGTTGTCATAAGGTGCTTCGTTGGTCGTATCCGGCCTCTCCCGTTGTGTTGTTGTTCAGGGGCCGCTCCGAGGGTCCCGCCGCTTTTTCCGTCATATCAACCTCGCGACTGTTCCGGTCGCCGCTACAACAGTCACTGGCACTCTCCACTTCCTGATTTAATTTTCCTAACTTCCTTATTCTTTTATTGGCCCAACAATCTCATACTACATCCATGCCTTACTGCATGCGAAACACACTTTTTTTCATCTCACAGTGCAGCACGAATGGTTCCAGTACTCATCTTTCTTTCGCCAAGGCTGTCACACTTTCCTAAGTGAGCCCTATTGCTTCTTATAACATCAGTTGTCACTGCACACATGCTCTGTTGTCTTTACCTTATTGCCGTAAACCCTCTGACTGAATAAAGCTCTACTTAGGTTCCAAATGAGTGCAATGTTCCCTTCCAGCATTGACTTGTGCACTGGCTTTTCTAAAGAGATGAATTGCATCTGGCTGTGAGCCCCGCTACTCTATGCTTTCTCCTCATTCCTGCCGACTTGCAAACATTTTGCATGCATAGTAATCTAGTTTTCTTTCACTAGTGTAATTTTCTTCAAGGATGGCATACATACCTTGCCAGATGTTGCTTTGATCTCTCACTAGTAATTTGCTACTTGTTGAACAAACTGTTCTAGTTTGTACAGATTTCAGGTGTCAAGCTGTTTTGTATTTACATTCTCAAATACAAAACTGCAATTGTCAAGAAAGTCATTTAGAGTGTTCTTTATGCCATTGAACAATTGCAGTATTAATTTTTGTGCAAAAGTGTCATTGTATGAACTATTATCTCCATTATGTAATGGACCTGCTCAGCTATTTCACTCACCATGTTAAGTGTTGTTGCCATATGCCTTTCACTGTGAAATTTTGTCTTCATTGTCGCACCATCATCAGCTGCTGTTGCTGCTTCCGTTCCACCTCTCTGTATTGTTTGTATCCTCACACCACCGTGGGCCACTGCTGCCCTAATGCTCCTGCCCAATTTCCAGGTTTACTGTCTTGACCCAGCTCATACTGATTTCTTCTATCTTCTCCAGTGCCGTCCATCTGCTGGGGACTGTTCCAGCTTCTTCTTCTTCTCTCTTTCTCTCTTATTCTATTAGTCCCTCAATCCTGCCACTAGCCTGTGAACTGATTGTTCCAGTAAAGAAGAGGGTTTTTAAATCCAAATCCATCTTCTTGCCAGACATTGGTCTGAGTCGGTTTGATAACTAAAAAAAAAGAATGAGCTGTTTCAATAATTGGTTCAAATGGCTCTGAGCACTATAGGACTCAACTTCTAAGGTCATTAGTCCCCTAGAACTTAGAACTAATTAAACCTAACTAACCTAAGGACATCACACACATCCATGCCCGAGGCAGGATTCGAACCTGCGACCGTAGCAGTCGCACGGTTCCAGACTGCAGCGCCTAGAACCGCACGACCACTTCGGCCGGCTGTTTCAATAATTCATAACACACAGTTGCTGCTTAGTAAATCAGCAAACAACCCTTGTTTATTCATGAGGAGCCCTTCGTCTGAAAACATAAAATTAAAAGTATGTATATAATAGAGATCTGTCACGTCCACTGAGCAGTCTAGACATAGTGTGAGAATATATAGGGGAATGTTCATTTAATTAGCCATCCATGGTTTTGACAAATAAAATATTTTGTGGAACTCCTTATGGAAATACAATGGCAATTCTCTGACAAAGCCCTTCACTGCACTTTTTGCAAATGCTTGAGTGTACACTATTATTATCCTGTACAATCTGCAAAGGTCTCTGGTTGAACGACCACACAGCCAAGTATCGAGTGGCAGAACCAGAACGGATTCTAGGTCCAGGCCTCACATCCTCTGACACACTGTTCCATTTCTAGCCGAGCGCTTGTCGAAGATGTGCCACTACCTTACATCCGTTGTGGCTGCCACATTTACATGTCTGACCATGCCCAGCGGCAACATCTAACTTGAGGGCACGTTAGGCAACGTCTTCCATCGAAGCAACGCACAGCAAATACCCTTCCTGCGGCGTTCTCTTTGTATTCTGCAAACAAAGTGGGTAGTTCTTGCTGCTGCCCATGTCCACAGGTATCCTATTGCCCGCATATGCGTCGTCATCAAGACAGGCAAAAGGTAACGGTAAGTAACATTTTATTTACGTAAAAATAATGGTGTTAATTGTTTTTAACATATAAGTAACATCTGTAGAACGGAACTGTGTATTATGGTAGAAAAATCACTGAGGTTACCTTTAATACAAAACGCGTAACTCGTCTGAAAATAAAATACTACTGCCAAAGCAAGGAAAAATCGCTTTAGTATGTAAAACGAATGTGTACACGAAATTAATATTTAAATATTTTGTGTTAGTCTTATCGCTATATCATCGATACTGACAAAACAGGAACTTACTAATATTTTTGAACTTAAAATAATTGTATCATTTTAAAACTAGGAGAGCGCCGAAATCACCTAGTCTTACAGGAAGGTTTACTAGGTATTTTGGAAAATGATTTTCCATTGGATTTTCATTTTTTGTGTAAATGGTAGGGAACAGTAGGGAAGATAGTTCTATCTAGAAGGTAGTGTTCCTAGAAACTTACTATGTTTTTTGGTCGGTACTTTAGTCTAGTGACTAATTTTACAGCCTTCTGGATGGTTTGCTGCAGCGTGGTATGAATACCTCTACTGCGTCAACCTCTTCATCTCAGAGTACCACTTACAACCAATATCCTCAATTACTTGTTGGATGCATTCCAATCTCTGTCTTCCTGTCACTCTTGTCTTCCTGTAGTTTCCACCCGCTACAACTCCATCTAGTACCATGGGAGTTATTCGCTAATGTCCTGTCCCTTGTTCTTGCCAGTGTTTTCCATATGGTCTTTTCCTCGCCACTTCTGCGGAGAACTCCTCAGCCCTGACATTATCAGTCTACTTTATTTTCAATATTCTTCTGCAGCACCACAAGTCAGAGGCTTTGACTCTCTTCTCTTCCAGTTTTCTCACTGTCCATGTCTCAGTCCCATACAATGCTGTGCCCCAACCGTACATTCTCAGAAATTTCTTCCTCATATTAAGGCCTGTGTTTGATGCCAATAGACTTTTTTGGTCAGGAATGCCCTTTTTGCACGCTCTAGTCGGCTTTCTATACACTCCATGTTTCGTCCATAATGGATTATTTTACTGTCTAGAAAGCAAAATTCCTTAACTTCCTTTAGTTTTTGGCCGGCCGCGGTGGTCTCGCGGTTCTAGGCGCGCAGTCCGGAACCGTGCGACTGCTACGGTCACAGGTTCGAATCCTGCCTCGGGCATGGCTGTGTGTGATGTCCTTAGGTTAGTTAGGTTTAAGTAGTTCTAAGTTCTAGGGGACTGATGACCACAGCAGTTGAGTCCCATAGTGCTCAGAGCCATTTGAACCATTTGAACCATTTGAAGCCAGCCTTTAGTTTTTGATCACCAATCCTGATGTTAAGTTTGGGGTTGTTAAGATTTCTGCTACTTCTCATTATTTTCGTCATTTTTCGGTTTACTCTTAATCCATACTCTGTACTCATTAGACTGTTCATTCCATTCATCAGGTCTTCTCATGCTTCTTCACCTGCACTGAGGACAGTAATGTCGTCAGCGAATCTTATCACTGATATCTTCTCACACTGAATGTTAGACCCATTCTTGAACCTTTCTTTTATTTCAGTCTTTGGTCTTTAGATGTATAAATTGTACGGTAGGGGTGAGAGACTACATCCCTGTCGTATATCCTTTTTAATCCGAGCATTTCGTTCTGGGTCTCCCAATATTATTGTCGCGTCTTCAATCTCGTGCATATTGTATATTAAGCTCTCTCCCTGTAGTTACTCCTATTTTTTCAGAATTTAGAACATCTTTTGCACTGTTGAACACATTTTCCACGTCGACAAATCCCGTAAACATATCTTAGTTTTTCTTCTGTCTTGCTTTGTCAAACACATGGCTGTTTCTCTCGTGCCCTTACTATTCCTAAAGCCAAACTAATCTTCAGCTTACAGATCCTCAATTTCCTTTTCAGTTCCTCTGTATATTATCCCTGGCAGCAACTTGGATGCATGAACTGTTAAGCTGATAGTGCGATAGTTCTCGCAGTTATCAGCTCTTGCTGTCTTTTTAATTGTGTGGATGATGTTTCTCCGAAAAGCTGATATGTCACCAGTTTCAAAGATTCTAAGCACTTACCCACCTGAATAGTTGTTCGGTTTTCACTCCATCCAACGATTTTAGAAATTCCGATGGAATGTTATCTAACCATTTTGCCTTATTTGGTATTAAGTCTTCGAAAGCTCTTCTAAGTTCTGATTCTAATAATGTATCCCCTATCTCTTCCATGTAGACTCTAACTACTTCCTCCTCTATCTCGTCCTCAGACAGTTCCTCCCCTCATAGAGGCCTTCAGTGTACTCTTGCCACCAATCCACTCTGTCCTCTGCATTTAACAATGGAATTCACATTGCACTCATAATGTTGTCACCCTTGCTTTTAATTTCACCGACGGTTGTTTTGACTTTTCTATGCACCGAGTCAGTCCTTCCAACGAGCATTTCTTTTCCAATTTCTTCACATTTTTCCTGCAGTCATTTGACATTAGCTTCCTTCAACTTCGTATTTATTTCATCCTACGTGATTTGTGTAGCTGTATTTCTGTCTTTCGCTGAAAATTTTTGGACTTCACCTTTAGTCGATCAATTGAAGTAAACTTATTTCTTGTCTTACCCAAACTATCTTCGCACTTATTTTTCTATTACCTAAAATTGTATTTCCAACATTGTGACTGCAGTTTCTAAAGATAACCACTTCTCTTCATCTGAGTTACCTACTGTGTTGTTCCTTATCGCAGTACCCACATCAACGACCTTCAAATGCTTCTCATCGTTCCCCATTATTTCAATATCGCATTTCCTTCCACACTGATTTTTCTGTGCAGAAGTACACTTCAATCTGTTCAAGTGCTGTATAATATATTAAAGCTATTTGGAATATATTATTAATTCTTAGGCACATAATTTTGTGGTGAATAAAATTATATATATTTTTAGGAGTATTTATATAACGTATGGGCAGTTAAGCCAAACTTTTTCTGTCGTGAACCATCCTGTACCCTGATACAGAAGATCTTTTACCTTGGAACAGGTCATACTTACGAAGAACTGAATTTCTTTAATGTCTTAATAATTTTGCAGACCTTTAAAATGATGCCTGGTTTATCTGTCCAATATCATCTGTCTGGAAATGTGTTTCACTTACAACAGGTTTTTATAACACTTCTACTTAAATTGATTTCACTTAGTGCTTATTGGTTTGTAGTAGCGTAATAATACAACAGATACACGGTCAATACAGTATTGACAAGATTTTCTTGATGTAACGCTTTATAAAATTACAGTTGAATATTTGTTCCTAGGTACATGGCCATGTAGTACCTTCGAACAAGTTTTCACATTTGGAAAAGTCATAATTTCCCGGAATAACTTCTGTAATTTCAGAAAAATATTGCGACACATAAAAGGTGAGTGCCCTCATTTAAAAATGGACTAAGAAAATATATTACACTTCTATTACAGGCCTAGTTAGAACCGAAATACTAAAAAGGGATTCAAGGTACTACACTCTCTCCTGCATAACTTACCAATCTTTTGTCAGGTATTTTGAAAGAGGAAGTAGCTGGCTCTGTATTAGGACACAGAGGAATTACATACAATGGTTGCGAGTGGACATGGAGTGAAATCAACGGGGAAAGTTGAAAATTTGTGCCAGGCTGGGAGTCGAACCCAGAACTCCTCCTTACTAGGCAGATGCGCTGATTACTGCGTCATCCGAACCCAATGGTCATCAAAATTGCACAGACTACCCTAGCAAGCCCTCCATCTTATCCAAATTCTCAGATTATCCACACACTACTACTGTAGTGCCCCTTGTCCGTTATCCTCATTACTCGCGACATTTCGCCAGTTCCCACAAGAGTTCGAGTGTGCATCTGCAGTGAAGAGATCATTGGCCGTCCTTGCGTCAGTTATATATATATATGTGGTGTCTGTTCTTTCGAGCACACTGATCTACAAAATACAGCAAAGGACTTGGAAGAGCAGACCTCTTCAAAACAGGTTATACGAGAATACTGCCAAAAGTAAAAAAAGAGTAATGGAATGTAGACGATACTGAGGGAATTGGATTAGTAAGTCAGACACTTAAAGGAGTTCATGAGTTTTACTGTTTGGGCAGAAAAATTACTGACGAAGGCCGAGGTAGACAGGATATAAAATATAGTCTATCAATAGCGAGAAGAGCGTTTCTGAAAAGGAGTTGTTAACATTGAATATAAATTTATATGAAAATAAAATTTTCATGAATGTATTTGTATGGAATGTAGCCTTGTATGGAAGTGAAACATACACGACAGTTCACACAAGAAGAAAATGAAGTATATGTACTTTGGTGCTACAGGAGTGTGCTGAAGATTTAATGGTTAGGTATAAAGCGGTATTGAACCTAAATTGGGAGAATGGAAAATTATAACACAATTTGTCAGAAACAAGATTTCAGTTGACGGAACACATTCTGAGAACTCAATGAATTATCAGTTTGGTTATGCAGGAAGTTGCGGACGGAAAAACTTGCAGAGGGAGACCAAGACTTGACTACAGTAAGCAAGTTCAAATGAACGCAGGGTGCAGTTGTTATGTACGAGGTGCATTCAATTTCTAAGGCCTCCGATTTTTTTTCTCCGGACTGGAAAGAGATAGAAACATGTGCATTGTTTTAAAATGAGGCCGCGTTCATTGTCAATACGTCCCAGAGATAGCAGCACCGTACGGCAGATGGAATTTTACCGCCAGCGGCGAGAATGAGAACTGTTTTAAATACTTAAAATGGCGACGTTTTCCTTACTTGAAGAGCGTGCAATCATTCGTTTTCTGAATTTGCGTGGTGTGAAACCAATTGAAATTCGACAGTTGAAGGAGACATATGGTGATGGAGTTATGGATGTGTCGAAAGTGCGTTCGTGGGAGCGACAGTTTAATAAAGGCAGAACATCGTGTGACAACAAACCGAAACAACCTCGGGCTCGCACAAGCCAGTCTGACGACATGATCGAGAAAGTGGAGAGAATTGTTTTGGGGGATCGCCGAATGACTGTTGAACAGATCGCCTCCAGAATTGGCATTTCTGTGGGTTCTGTGCACACAATCCTGCATGACGACCTGAAAATGCGAAAAGTGTCATCCAGGTGGGTGCCACGAATGCTGACGGACGACCACATGGCTGCCCGTGTGGCATGTTGCCAAGCAATGTTGACACGCAACGACAGCATGAATGGGACTTTCTTTTCGTTGGTTGTGACAATGGATGAGACGTGAATGCCATTTTTCAATCGAGAGACAAAGCGCCAGTCAGCTCAATGGAAGCACACAGATTCACCGCCACCAAAAAAATTTCGGGTAACCGCCAGTGCTGAAAAAAATATGTCCATGTTCTGGGACAGCGAGGGCATAATCCTTACCCATTGCGTTCCAAAGGGCACTGCGGTAACAGGTGCATCCTACGAAAATGTTTTGAAGAACAAATTCCTTCCTGCACTGCAACAAAAACGTCCGGGAAGGGCTGCATGTGTGCTGTTTCACCAAGACAACGCACCCGCACACCTAGCTAACGTTACGCAACAGTTTCTTCGTGATAACAACTTTGAAGTGATTCCTCATGCTCCCTACTCATCTGACCTGGCTCCTAGTGACTTTTGGCTTTTTCCAACAATGAAAAACACTCTTCATGGCCGCACATTCACCAGCCGTGCTGCTATTGCCTCAGCGATTTTCCCGTGGTCAAAACAGACTCCTAAAGAAGCCTTCGCCGCTGCCATGGAATCATGGCGTCAGCATTGTGAAAAATGTGTACGTCTGCAGGGCGATTACGTCGAGAAGTAAAGCCAGTTTCATCGATTTCGGGTGAGTAGTTAATTAGAAAAAAAATCGGAGGCCTTAGAACTTGAATGCACCTCATACAAAGTGTATTTAAGTGAACGGTATAGTGGGAGTCGTGTGCAATTTCGGACGGAATATCAAAATTATTGCTTTTGACTGTTAGTTAAAACCTCGTGGCGTGTTGTGCGATCTAAGACTGGAACAGGTATTACATGTAGAGCAGGGTGCACAACATTTGAGCGAGCATTTTCATAACTAAACGATCCGGTGAACTCTACGAGTATTAACTTCGGTAACGGGTGTAAATACCATAAACTGCCTACGTGTGTGATTGTGGTGTGCGTGTGAATTTTACATTGAATTGCCATTTAGTACGGACTTGGCAGTATTAACTGTGATCTTTATCGTAAAAATACACCTGAAAATTTACATTGCCAATCAAAATATCCACGGGTGTGCTGCCGGTCTATAGTGTCCAACGGGCACAATATTTCGGCGATCATACATGTCGCCATCATCAGGTGAACTGACGGACTGAGCTCCTGTGAACGTGCCGTGCCGTACGCTATGGCTGCTCAGAGGGAACTGGGTTCGGTCGCGGCGGCGGCCGATTTAAATACCCTCCGCCCGCGGGCGGAGGGTATTTAAATCGGCCGCCGCCGCGACCGAACCCAGTTCCCTCTGAGCAGCCATAGCGTACGGATCTCCGTGCCGGCACGTTCACAGGAGCTCAGTCCGTCAGTTCACCTGATGATGGCGACATGTATGATCGCCGAAATATTGTGCCCGTTGGACACTATAGATCGGCAGCACACCCGTGGATATTTTGATTATCAAATACGCCGGGAGAAACTCAAGAATCACATTACATTGCCAAGTTAAAACTTTTATTTCCGTAGCGTGCCACATCCCGTTTACTAGAGAATTCTATGTATGTTGCGACCTGCAGTAGACAGTAGTGGTCTAGTATTTTCTACCAGAGCTTTTAGCTAGACAAATGAACATTGCTGGACACTGGCAGGGCGGTAAAAAGTACCATGCCGCGCCGCAAAATTGTTGGTGAATCTCAGACAAATTATATTTAAACACAATTGTAGGACTATGCGTTGAGACTACCATGTCTGATTGTGGTTCAAACAACACACCTGCATTCTGTGATACTACGTCTACAGTATTAATGGAACACACTAACATAACAAAAAATGGAATTACAGTAAACATGGTTAATAAGTTCTACACACTAGAATTAAACAATGAATATGAAGAAATACGCGTCTTCGGCAACCTGTGGAACAGATGTTATTTACGCTTGTACACCTTGCGCAACAGCTGCGATTTTATGTTGCACAGCACATTCACATATGCACTCGGCTAAACGCAACACACCTTGCATTCACTCACACTACACACGCTTATGGAGGTCGAGTGTGCCTTGGGCTGCATCGCTGGGTTGACGGCGGCGACGTCTCGGGCTCGAAGTCTGGACTGTGAACTCGCGGTGCTCGGCTCCTGGATTTTGGAGCAGCTGGTCTGCCCCTCGGTCGGTCCTCGTCGTCGTCCTGCGTTGCTACAGGGAATCTACCCAGGTAGGGCTTTACACGGTTGACATGGACGACAACCGAACGAAAAGGCAGTTGGAGCTTTAGAGTGACAGGTGACACCACCTCCAATATCGGGTATGGTCCCTTCCAAAACTTCTTAAACTTTTTGACCTGCGACTTCTTTAGCACTACGTCGCTCAGGTAGGTAAAGTCTCCCACTCGATACTGCGGCGCGACTGCTTGGTAATCATGTTTTCTTGGCTTGCTGAAGGAAGGACTGATGATTCCGCTGTTTCACTCCCCTCCATGCGTCCTTCAGTTTGCGAGCTAACTCCCTTACGTGTTCATTGCTGATTCCAGCTGCCGATCGTGCAAAGTCCAAGGGTGAACGCATCTTCCGTCCATATACAATTTCATAGGGACTGAGGCCCGTTGATGAGTGCATTTTAGCGTTGTAGGCATTTACAACATATGGAAGACAGACGTCTCAATTATCGTGTTTGCTGCTTACATAGTGGCTAAGCATTTTAATGATGGTTCTGTGTACTCTCTCGACGTGACCATTGCCTTCAGGTGTGCTGGTGTGGTTCTCAACTGCGTTATTTGCATCAGATTACATGTTTGTTTAAGTAAATTACTCATAAAATTCGTCCCTTGATCACTGATAATGCTTAATGGAGATGCAAACTTTAGAATCCATTCCTTCACAAAAACTTTAGCTATGGTTTCAGCACTTTGATCAGGTATTGGTACCATCATAAGATATCTGGAGAAATGATCTAATATCGTCAATATGTACTCTTTTCCATCCTTAGCCTTCCGCAGGGGACCGACGACGTCTAACCCAATTCTTTCAAAAGGTTCGCTAGTCTCCGGCAGTTCTTGTAATGGTGCCTTAGTTCTTCCCGAATTATTCTGTCTGTTGCAGGAATCACATTGTGAAACAAACTCAAATACGTCAGCCTTACGACTTGGCCACCAATACTTTTCAGCTACTTTGATATTCGTTGCCTTTTTACCGCAGTGTCCTGACAGTAAGGAATCATGTTGTTCAGTTAGGATTTGCTCTCTCATGCTTCCTGGAATAACTAGGCGATTCCCTTTGTTAGTAACTTTGTACAGCAATCCATCTATTTCAACGAACCGTTGATCATTTTTCCATATTTCGCATTGTGGATCTTCTTCTTGGGCTGCTTTTAATTCCTCCTCACGGCTTATGGTGACACAAACATGAACCTTACGACTCATCGCATCAGCATTCACATGTTTCTCAGGACGATGGATAACTGAATTGGTAAGCGCTCAGTTCTAATGCTCGTCTTGTTAGTCTCGAACTGGGATCCTTTAAGCTCGAAACCTTTTCCCGCCACCAAGAACAACACCGTGATGTGGATGTTAGGACAGTTTGTGACATATATCATCCACAATAGTGAAGATAATCTCATTAGTTTCGAGGCTTACATGAGGACGGCACGCTGGAACATGAAACGTTACCCAAATTTCAGGAAGATGTTTGCTAACGTTTTAGACATAATTTTTGAAAAACAAGGCGTAGGGTAATTCCCGATGCCGGTAAGGACACAAATCACATGCAAGACTATGTAGCGAACAAAATACACAACGAATAAGGGGTTATACCAGTTCCTAGGACTACTCCCTACTTCTCAATGGTGTTATTAACTTCATTATGACGTTTTCATTAATTTATGTTCCTGTGCATCTCTTGTTATCTGTTTGTGTGCTCCAAATGACTGAGTTTGGACGGTTATGAATCAAATGACAGAACTGTCATTCCAGTTAAGACAATCAATTATACTGTATATATGTTTGCGTTTCGCTTCTAGGTCTCTGTCTGGACTGAAGAGGCTATTGTCAGTTTACTATTTATGTTCTATTTTGTAAGCTTACAAATGGCACTATATTGAAAGTTGTTCTTCAGTCTATTGTAGGATACAATTCGTATTGAATCAGTTCCAGCACTTCAATATTTTGTTTTGGTGCTTATGTACATATATGGTTGTTTTAATAAAGGAAAAAATGGTAAAAAATAAAAAAACAGCCATTTAAGTGCGGCATGGTCTGTGATTACAGTGAATTCTCTTCCTGTTGAGAAACATCTGTTTTGTTTGATACCAAAGACCAGAGCACAAAGTTCCTTTTCAGTGGTAGTGTAGTTACATTCCGCCTTATTTAAGTGCCGGGAAGCAAATGATACTGGACGTTCTTGACCATCAAATTTTTGGGACAAAATAGTACAAACTGCAAAATTTGAAGCATCTGTGGAGAGGATGAAGGGCTTACTGAAATCCGGATAGGCCAAAACTGGAGCTGTGGTTAGAGCAGTTTTCAGTTTTTCCATTGAATTTTTGCATTCTATTGACCAATTGAATGTGGCTCCTTTTTTAAGTAACTGTGTCATTGGCCTTGCGATATCTGCATAATGGGCTGTGAAGCGACGATAGAAATTCGATAAACCCAAAAATGATTGTAGTTCTTTGACTGTGGTTCAGGAAAAGTTTTGACAGCTTCGACTAATTTTGGATCAGGGCGGACACCTTCACTGGTTTAACATGTGCAAGGTACTTCACTTCACTTTGTGCGAAGTGACATTTATCTACTGATAAAGACAAGTTCGCACTTCTGATACGCTCAAATACTGCTTGAAGACTCTCAGTGTGTTGCCTCATGTTTTCACCAAAAATTATCACATCGTCAAGGTATACAAGAGCTTGTGTTGTTGTGAGCCCACGTAAAACAGAATCCATTAGGCGTTGGAAGGTAGCTGGGACGTTACGTAGTCCAAACGGCATACGGAGGTATTTCTACACTCCTGTTGCAGTTACAAATGAAGTTTTTGCTTGATCGTCTGGATGCACTGTTAATTGGCGATATCCGTTAATTAGATCACAGACTGAGAATATGCGACATCTGCCCAAATAGTCCAGGGTTTCTACCAAGTTTGGTAATGGGTAAATGTCTGGTGTGGTGACGACATTTAACGCTCGGTAATCAACGCAAAATCGGAACCGTGGTTCACACGAAACAGATTTCGTCTTAACTAGGACCACTGGTGATGACCATGGTGAATCAGCAGGATCTCTTGGTTTAATAATTCCGCCCTCTTGTTGTTCCTTGGCCATATCTTCGACCAATTCTCTTTGACTGAATGGAATTCGGTAAGGCTTCTGCGGGATTGGTGCTGCATTTCCAGTGTGTATGCGATGCTGAACTAAGTGAATAACAGGTAAATTTGAACGTTCTCTGAAAAGATCTGAATACTCTAACAAAACAGATGCTAAAATCTTCTGATCATCAGCTGACAAATGTTCAATCTTCTCCCAAATTTTGTTCTTTAATTCAATTTCATTTTCAGCTCCTTGTTTTAATGTCACTACAAGAATCTGTTTTCGTGACTGCTACATCTGCTGCTTCGTTTGGAATCGGTATTACATCATCTTTACTTATGCTCGACACTTCATCAACCTTCGTTCCTCGTGGCAAAACGACATCTGTATTGCTCATATTCGTTATTGTTATTGGGACTCTCGCCTCGTTCATCCTCACCATTGTAGCTACGCCTATACTTCGGGCAACATAACAATGCATTGTGTCCAATAATTCACAATTTTCCGACAGTTCGGTAAACAACAGAGCTCCTTTTCTGATCAGTGGCGACTTGACTTCAACATGGATTGTCTTTCCTGTTCCCTGAGGAATTTGCTGTGGCTGAGTAATTTGTACTTCGACTCGTAGAGTTCCAAATGATGCGGCGGTCGTGGTGACCGGTCCCCCGACGTCAGAATTTCGGCTCTTTTGAGTGTCTGCCCCGTTAGCGGATAAGAAATCAAATCCAAGTACACCATCGTAGCGCGTTTCATTATTAGAAACCACTTGTACCGTTGCTGTGTATTTGTCCTGGACTAGGCATAATTCTACGTCAACTTCTCCATAGTTACGTAGTTTCCCACCGTTCAGCCCCCCCCCCCCCCACATTAAACATTGGCGGTCTCAGCTTGTCCCTTTCGTCTATAGAACACCACATCAATGAGGTCTGAGCTCCCGTGTCGATCAATAATTTAATATTTTTCCGCGATAAACAGCACCTATCACGAAGTCATTATCGAATTGATTTTCAGCTGCACTAACAGGAATCACTGCCAGGGCAAGGGGCGGACGCCGTGGTGGCACGTACGTCCCCGCACTCGTTTAAAGATCTGCCGAGTTTTCTGCTGCTCACATTAGGTTTCTTTTTGTTGCGACAGTTTCTCGCTAAGTGACCCTCTATCCCACAGTTGTGGCAGGTCCTGTTCCCCTTACAGTCCTTGCGCTTGTGTCCGGGCCTATTGCACTGGTAACTTTCCACATTTGAGTTGAACACTCGACGTTCTTCTTTTTGCATGTCATTTGGGCGTCTCAGTGCTTCGACAAAACCAACAGCTGCCTCTACTGCTTCTTGAAATGTTTAACGGCGTGCGAGTCTGACTGCTTTGTTTACTTCTTCCCCATACAACCCATGGATGAATGTGTCAAGTGCTCTTTGATCGGCTTCGAAAAGCTGGATCCGGTTCTCATTTTCGTCTTCTACAAGCTCGTAAGTCTGAGTATTTATGTTTCGAATTCAATGAGCGAATTGTTCGATAGATTCGTCACGACGCATGCGCAAACTATGAAGTTGCTCACGGTAGAATCTGATTGCATTTTTGCCTTTTAACCTCTGAACTACTATCGTTTTAAAATCATTGTAAACTTCTGTTTTCACGCAAATCGGCTCCGCGCTAATGAAATCTTGTGCGGCTCCTTGGATTCTCAATTTAGCAACTGCTAGCTTATCTGAATCAGTCCACGAACCACACAGAGCTGCGCCTTCGAGTTTCCGAAAAAATACACTCCTGGAAATGGAAAAAAGAACACATTGACACCGGTGTGTCAGACCCACCATACTTGCTCCGGACACTGCGAGAGGGCTGTACAAGCAATGATCACACGCACGGCACAGCGGACACACCAGGAACCGCGGTGTTGGCCGTCGAATGGCGCTAGCTGCGCAGCATTTGTGCACCGCCGCCGTCAGTGTCAGCCAGTTTGCCGTGGCATACGGAGCTCCATCGCAGTCTTTAACACTGGTAGCATGCCGCGACAGCGTGGACGTGAACCGTATGTGCAGCTGACGGACTTTGAGCGAGGGCGTATAGTGGGCATGCGGGAGGCCGGGTGGACGTACCGCCGAATTGCTCAACACGTGGGGCGTGAGGTCTCCACAGTACATCGATGTTGTCGCCAGTGGTCGGCGGAAGGTGCACGTGCCCGTCGACCTGGGACCGGACCGCAGCGACGCACGGATGCACGCCAAGACCGTAGGATCCTACGCAGTGCCGTAGGGGACCGCACCGCCACTTCCCAGCAAATTAGGGACACTGTTGCTCCTGGGGTATCGGCGAGGACCATTCGCAACCGTCTCCATGAAGCTGGGCTACGGTCCCGCACACCGTTAGGCCGTCTTCCGCTCACGCCCCAACATCGTGCAGCCCGCCTCCAGTGGTGTCGCGACAGGCGTGAATGGAGGGACGAATGGAGACGTGTCGTCTTCAGCGATGAGAGTCGCTTCTGCCTTGGTGCCAATGATGGTCGTATGCGTGTTTGGCGCCGTGCAGGTGAGCGCCACAATCAGGACTGCATACGACCGAGGCACACAGGGCCAACACCCGGCATCATGGTGTGGGGAGCGATCTCCTACACTGGCCGTACACCAATGGTGATCGTCGAGGGGACACTGAATAGTGCACGGTACATCCAAACCGTCATCGAACCCATCGTTCTACGATTCCTAGACCGGCAAGGGAACTTGCTGTTCCAACAGGACAATGCACGTCCGCATGTATCCCGTGCCACCCAACGTGCTCTAGAAGGTGTAAGTCAACTACCCTGGCCAGCAAGATCTCCGGATCTGTCCCCCATTGAGCATGTTTGGGACTGGATGAAGCGTCGTCTCACGCGGTCTGCACGTCCAGCACGAACGCTGGTCCAACTGAGGCGCCAGGTGGAAATGGCATGGCAAGCCGTTCCACAGGACTACATCCAGCATCACTACGATCGTCTCCATGGGAGAATAGCAGCCTGCATTGCTGCGAAAGGTGGATATACACTGTACTAGTGCCGAAATTGTGCATGCTCTGTTGCCTGTGTCTATGTGCCTGTGGTTCTGTCAGTGTGATCATGTGATGTATCTGACCCCAGGAATGTGTCAATAAAGTTTCCCCTTCCTGGGACAATGAATTCACGGTGTTCTTATTTCAATTTCCAGGAGTGTACTTTCACATCTTCCTCGGGTTTTCCGCTGGACAGTAGTACAGATGACAACAGTGAAAAATTCTTTATCGGAACAGAAGTGCCGTCATGTGACAAATCAACCGGGAGGCTATGCTCGCTTTTATCTGCTTTTAATTGTTGAATCTATCTTCGTAGTTCTTCTATAACGGTTTGGAGATCGATTGTGTTACTCGCGTTTGCGTCTACCATTTTGAATGCAGTCTACACCTGTCACTCAATACAGAAAAATTGAAAATCCATCACTGCCTTTCGTTTTAAGCCAATCTGAGTAGACTAACCTGAATTCCAGCGCTGGATGTCCCCGTGTTGTCGGACGATTTCCTTGGCTGCTCCTGCGTGCTGTGTTGTCGGGAAGATGCTCCAATGTTAAGTTTACACATCACTGTACTTTCCAGGACTGTAGGTTTTCCGAAAATAGTCCCGTTTCTGACACTACTTTTCTAACGGGGTCTTTTGGACGGCCGAGTAAATTGTTATTGTGTCCATTTGCTGTTAGGATGGGATGCGTGGGCGGTAGTTCCGGGTAGTGCAGAATGTGGAACACGGAAAACTTAGTTTTACCATTTATTAATAAAGACAATGCATTACGCGCGTCTGGTAATCCGTCTTTACTGTGTCGAGAGCGATACATGTTCGCAACTGGCCGGTCTCAGACTGTTCTTCGTAGCCGGTAGCTGTGTACATGCTACAGCGCGCGACTCAGATTGCATTTCCCGTCAGCATTCCGCGTGATAAGCGCACAGCGCGGCGACGCTGGCGCTGTGCGCTACGGCCGTACAATTCTGCCGTTACGTAGCCAATTATAGAGGATCCTTAAATAAACAGACTCAGGTTTTATTTTGAAGGAGTTTACTAACATATAGGCAAGAAAACTGTTAATATTACGTGTTTATCCGAGGGAAAAATTGTTAGTACATATATTGGAGAGTGGTATACATTACCTTATTAACTGAAAATTTGTCTTTCGTATTATACAAAAAAATTGTTTTTTTCTTCTGACTTGCATATATAAACATTTTGACCACGTTTATCAATTTTCGACTACTTTAATTGTAAATTTTCTGAAATTTAAGTACTTATTGGTCAGTTTCCTTTCCATCTAACAAGCAAATTTCGCTGTGTTTTAACACTTCATAATAAAATTAATTGTCGTTATTGTATTGCCGTTTCACTTCTAAATTAAAAAGTTACGGAAATTTATATACTCATTTCTTCCACTCCGATTAATAGGTAGCACATTTTTATTGAACCTAGAACTGTACGATAGGTTTAGCTTTTTCTGATTTCATTAAAATCTTAGGAATTTTGTTAAATATTTACCTACTAATAATCAACACTCAAATGCGATGCAGAGGGATGTCAGTGTAATACTTATTGCAAAACAGAAAACAGCCTGTTACCAGAATAACTTAAATTTATTTAAATTTATTTTTAAAGATCTTACTAAAAGTTCAAGGAAAGGAACTAATGTCTGACAGAGCAGGAGAGACGGGGAGCGGTAAATGATATGTCGCTTGTGTGGAAAAGTGTCCTTGAACGGGCCCTGTATCTAGAGATGGAGAGGCTTGTACTGGATAGACTGTTACTAGACTTATGTGTGGCGGTATCCAAACAAATAACGAGAAACCTAACGAAATTTTCAGGTAGTTAAGGGTAATTCGTTTGTATATATACATAAATATTCCATATGTTGTGGAGATTACTGTGTGCAGATATTTCTCATTCTCTTTGCTGTTAATTTGTGAAGAAAATGAATTCAGTCCAGTGTTCTAGTATCAGTGCTACCTCGGTCTGTACAGCTTAAAAATGAATCATTTGCGATAATCGTTACATGACAAATGAAATAGTCTAAATATGAAGTTAATGTGGATTAGAAAAAAAGTTATTGGTGTATAAGAGACAAACAATTCCGTACTGTAACACTACCTCCTCCAAGTTGCAATGTTGCCACTACTTGTGGTGGCAGTTAACAGGCTTCAGGCATTCGCCACATCCAAACCCTTCCATCGGATTGCCACAGGTTGTAGCGTGATGTAGTTCAAATGGTTCAAATGGCTCTGAGCACTATGGGACTTAACATCTATGGTCATCAGTCCCCTAGAACTTAGAACTACTTAAACCTAACTAACCTAAGGACAGCACACAACACCCAGCCATCACGAGGCAGAGAAAATTCCTGACCCCGCCGGGAATCGAACCCGGGAACCCGGGCGTGGGAAGCGAGAACGCTACCGCACGACCACGAGATGAGGGCGCGTGATGTAGCATGATCACTGTAAATCACTTATTTCCAGTCATCCACTATCCAGTGGCACCACCTCAAGCGTCGCTTAGCATTCACTACAGAAATGTGTAGCTTATGAGGAGAAGGTCGATCACTGTACAACAGTATTTTTTACTCCCAACGCACAGTCGTTATGCTAGCTGGATCACTTGTAGTACTTTGGAATTCACGAGTGATTCCTTCCTCTGATTACATGAGATTTTTTATAAAAGCCTCGGCAATGTTCAACGGTCCCTGACCATCAGTACGTGAGGTCTGTGTGGCTGTGTTTTAGCTGTGGTTGTTCTTTCGCGTTTCCACTTCACAATCACACTAGCAATAGCCGACTTCAGCAGCTTTACTAGAGTTCAATGTCCTTGATGGATTTGTTACTCACAAGGGAACCTCCCCATCGCACCCCCCTCAGATTTAGTTATAATTTGGCACAGTGGATAGGCCTTGAAAAACTGAACACAGATCAATCGAGAAAACAGGAAGAAGTTGTGTGGAACTATAAAAAATAAGCAAAATATACAAACTGAGTAGTCCATGGGCAATATAGGCAACATCAAGGACAATGGAAATACAGCAGCGCCGTGGTCCCGTGGTTAGCGTGAGCAGTTGCGGAGCAAGAGGTCCTTGGTTCAAATCTTCACCCAAGCTAAAATTTTACTTACTTCATTTTTGCAAAGTTATGATCTGTCCGTTCGTTCATTGACGTCGCTGTTCACTGTAATAAGTTTAGTGTCTGTGTGTTGCGACCGCACCGCAAAACCGTGCGATTAGTAGACGAAAGGACGTGCCTCTCCAATGAGAACCGAAAACATTTGATCGCAAGGTCATAGGTCAACCGATTCCTCCACAGGAAAACACGTCTGACATATTCTATACTACACTGGTGACGGCATGTGCGTCACATGACAGGAATATGTTGTCGACCCACCTAACTTGCACACTTGGCGAATGGCTAAAAAGATTCTTCTACCTTGCCCAATTTAGATTTTCTTGTGGATGTGATAATCACTTCCAAAAAAGTGATGAAAACATAAGAGTGTGTCACATAAACTGCAACAAATGAATGCAACAGTTTCACAGTCGCACAGTTTTCTCTGTGCTCTGTCAAAACATATGTTTTTAACGTTTTCAAATTTTTCCGTGTGTAGACCGTCAAATCCTGCATATGTCCAAGCAAATCTGAACATGTCCTGGAATTTTGGAGAGCGAAGTTGATTATGTGTGAGTGCCTGAACTCTAATAATTGCCTGAAAATAAAAATTTAAACTTTTCACGCGAGGGAAGACTTGAACCAAGGGCCTCTCGTACCGCAGCTGCTCACGCTAACCACGGGACCATGGCGCTCTAGAGCTCAGAACGTCCTTGATGTGGCCTATGTTGCCCATGACTACTTAGTTTGTATATTTTGCTTATTTTTTCATAGTTCCACACAACTTCTTCCTGTTTTCTCGATTGATCTGTGTTCAGTTTTTCAAGGCCTATCCACTGTGCCAACTTATAACTAAATCTGAGGGGGGTGCGATGGGGAGGTTCCCTTGTCAGGTGACATTCAGTGACTAGTGCACGTTCAAAGTCACTAATCTCTCCCGACTAACTCAATCTGCTGTTACTTCTTTTCTATTGATAACACAATACTCTCCGCCTCCTTTTACCCCGGCAGGTCCGCCTCTAGTGACATTTTGCGATCAGTTCCGCTTTACATAGGATGCCCTGATACTTTTTATCAGGTAGTGTACTTCAGGCAAAAGGACTTTCTAGCTGCGGCTGTGGCCAAGAAGTGAAAGATAAGAAACAGAAAGAGAGAAACAAACGGAGAGAGGAAGAAAAAAGGAGAAAGAGATACAGAGAGGGTGGGAGGGAGAGAGAAATAACACCATATCACGTCTGATCGTTTCTTTTCTCCTCATATTCTCTGAAAAATAATATTTTGTGAGGAAAAACATAGAATAAAAGTTACAGGATTACACGTCGTCAAGGCTTTAGACATCTAGGCTGAATGCTTTCCCCCTTCCAAGTAAAATTTATCTTATGTGCAATAACAACACACAAATTTAGTTACAGATTTCATTCTCTTCACAAGAATATTTCGCAAAAAGTGCGATTCCCTCTCGCGTGCATGTAAGTCGACTGTAATCGGAACGCAGACATCATCACCTGGCAACTGGTCGAGTTTGCAAGCATTTTCCTTCTCAAACAGAGCTGTATCCGATTAAAATAACTCAGATCCCCATTTGGCTACAAGCGTGACATACATTTTTAGAAAACGGACGAGTAGTTTCCAAACGATTTCACAGAATTTATTTTTGAGTGGCCTCCAACTAATATTCCAAATCCAGTCAAACTCAATGGGCAGCAGTACGGTCATTCCTCGCCTTGTGACACTTTCTCCAGTGATTTTTTTATGTGTACGCTCACAAATTGCCAGTTCTCCCTCGACTGCCAAACACACATACACAGAATTCACCCCTCCCCTTCCAATCCCCGACCCGACAACAGTCTCTCTCTCTCTCTCTCTCTCTCTCACACACACACACACACACACACACACACGCGCGCGCGCGCGCGCGTGAAAGCACCCTCAAGGGACTACGCTATGAATACATCACAGCTATTATTGTTACCCACTAATCGTGTTACTGCGTCTCTCTACTGGAAAACGACTAATGTTCCTAAACTCATAACAAGCCATCAACGAAATAATAAGTTTCCGTTACCATTTTCAGTATATTATAGATCAGAGAACAATGGCATCTTGGCAAACAGGCCCTGATTGCTATTGGCCTCGGGTGTACGGCATTAACATGCAATGTCAACAACATAGCTGCCACCATGCATACCTGAGTACGGCCATGTGTTACCTGCGTCCGTGACGTACGCTCACTGGCCTACTAGAAGTCAGTTTTCAGCTCTATCAGCTTCACAGATAACCGTTACGTAAGTACACAAAAAAATTTATGATACATCAGTTATAGGAACTCACAACTTCATTTCCAAAATCAATACGAATTGAATGATAGTTATGTTTCCTCTGAAAATCCGTTAGAGTTGAATAGCTAGGTATCAAAATTCCTAGCGAAAAAAAGGTTAGATGCACCGTAGTGCTTAACACAAATGCCATTCACAAGTTTACTTCCACCTTTACGGAACAAGATGGTCGCTGATTTGATAATTTTTATATTGTAATTGATTTTGGTTTATCTGGTAGCTTAAAATACTGTTAGGGAATAACCAAAGCGATCCTTCAAAACGAAGTTGTAGAATTCTTTCCTCATGCTTATGTGTTGAACTAGCAATCCATCTTTAATAGATTTCTTTCCATATTGGAAGAAATAAAAATGTTAGACTGCTGGTCGTTCCTCGATATAGTACACGAACTTCACCATGAATATTACCATTGCTGGGAGCAGCTGGATGCTTTCGGGAATCCTAGCATCACAGACGTGAGTGGTGAAGGTTTTCATTAATGAGGCAACAAACTGTGGAAGAATGGACATACGGCTGCAGTCAACTGTGAGTTGACTGCACAGCAGCAAGGAGAGCTCCACCTACCAACCCAAGGGAGCCAATGGGTCTGATGATGGTTTTATAGAAAAAACCGAAACCGGTTACTCATTAAAACAGACATAACGTGATCAAGACTGAACTTTAATCAAAATATAACAATTAATTGATCACTGTATTCCAAAAATGTTTACCAAAATCATCCCAGAGTGTCTGGATATGCTGTTTCGATCCACTTACTGATTTAACGTAAGACCAGAACTTCCTAGGATTTCCTGTCAAGTGGGTACATAAAATTTTACTTTCGACTTCACTGAACGCTTCACGCATAGCCCTCCATACGCTAACTTTCACATCGTTTAGCTTCTGTTTGTCTGAGAGGTTTTGGCTGCGTTTAAATTTGCTCTGTTTGCTTTCGCAATAGTTCTAACTTTGTTGTTGAACCACGGTGGGTTTTTCCCGTCCCTCACAGTTTTACTCGGCACGTACCTGTCTAAAACCCATTTTACGATTGACTTTAACTTTTTCCATAAACACTCAACATTGTCAGTGTCGGAACAGAAATTTTCGTTTTGATCTGTTAGGTAGTCTGACATCTGCCTCCTACTACTCTTGCTAAACAGATAAATCTTTCTCCCTTTTTTTTATATTCCTATTTACTTCCATATTCAGGGATGCTGCAACGGCCTTATGATCACTGATTCCCTGTTCTGCGCTTACAGAGTCGAAAAGTTCGGAAGATAATTTGTTGTTTGTACAACACTGTTGTCTGAACGAGGCAACTGCAGTGCGAGCCCCTTCACTGTAAAAACTAACTCCTTTTCCCCATTTTATATCTTATTTCGATTTCTTAGAAAAATTCGTATCTCTCTTTATTTAATTTTGCATAAAAGTACACTGTTTTTGTTCTACTGATTTTTGGTTTATTTCAGACTAGTTTTCGGCTTATTAGCCAATCTTCAGGAAGGAACTGACTAGCGTCTGAAAGGGACACTGGCTCTTAGGTAATCAAACATTACAGGCAAAGATACAATCACTTGCACAGAGTGTTGTGCATCGAACTTGTTTCTTAACGTTGAAATTACACTTTAAAAAATGGACAATGTTAACCACGATAAATAATTAAACTACGTCTTGACATTGGTTGAGAAACTATTAAACTTAGCACTCTTCATTTATGTTGCGCAACAAACATGTTCTTTAACATTGTAGACTAAACTTTAGGCAATGGACTCTATTGTACAAAATAATTAAGTAACATAATCTTACAGCATTACAGGTAATATGGCATATCTTTTTCCCAGGAGATAATCTCAAATCGTTAATGTGGCAGTCACTCACAAAAACGAACGTCGTGCAATACAACAGTCATGTAAACACTACACACTGACGAAAGTGGCATTGTGCTTTTATCAGACATGAGTATTTTCTCTATGAACGTCACTGTGGAAATTTAAGCTCTCAACAGAAAAGTTTCTAAGTTTGTTATGAATGTTATAGTTAGATAGTTACCTCGTTATCTACAAAACCCTATCTAATACTGTAAAAAGTAATTTATTCTTATTTTACACAATCACAAGTAGTTAGGAAAATAGTTGTATTTAGAGCATTTTCAGTGATGGAAATACATCTCAGGTTCCCTGAACAACAGGTTTTGCCGCTAAACGTTTTCCAATAAATCGCCAGAAATATTTCTCTTATTGACCCGTTAGTTGTGATTCCGTTTTGGTTCCTTCGAAAACGATGCGACGGAATTCCTTCCCTCGTCGTCGAATTGACGTTAAAACCCTACCCAAAGCTTCTTCCTTCTTTCTCGAACATTGTGTAAGAGCTTCTTCTGCCACCTCCCTCAAGAGCTTTACAAACGATAGCTTGCTTTATTAAGTGAGAAGGCAAGTAACTGAATACACGTACTTTGTACACAACATTACTCATTTACAAAAACAGCTATGTATTAGATTGGTGCTTTTCTCCATAAGTTTAATAAACACAACAGATACATATGAAAGAGACTTTAATCATCAGTAATATATTCTCTTTCATTACTTACAACAGTCTACCAACGCTAGGATAACTTTTCGATTCCGCGACTGTAGAACTCATTTGTTTTTGAGGTGAAGAATTCGTCGAGCCAAGTTCGGAGCGTATTTTCATCCGGTAAGGAAGTTGCTAGAAGCTTCTTCGACGGATAGTGGAAAAGGCAGGAATCTGAGGGCGCAAGATCAGGTGAACAAGTTGGGTTGCGGAATGACTTCCCAACCCAACTCCTGTAGAGTGTTTTCTGTCAGCCTCATCTACATGTACATAGATACTCTGCAAATCACATTTAAGTGCCTGGCAGAGGGTTCATCGAACCACCAGAATACGGGAGGCATTATCACGTGTTAGCATCACTTCACGCAATTTTACTAGTCGTTGTTCTTTGATTGCGTCCAATACGTCTCAGTTGTTGACAATAAATGTCACCAGAGATGGTTACACCTTACGGAAACAATTCGCTGTACAACATACCGTCGCAGTTCCACCAGATCCATAAAATTATCTTTTGTGGATACGCGCCAGTCTTTGTACAGGAAGTTGCTGCTTTATTTGAGCTCAACAATTCCTTTCTTTTCCTTATGTTAACATAAATATACCATTTCTCGTCACAAGCAACGATACAGTACAGGAATGGTCGGTGTTGTTCACGAACCAATTGATGACGAGCAAGCAGAGATGCACGTACTGTAGGGCCACCGCTGATTTTTGTGATTTTGGTTCAGAGTATGCGATACCGATACACCCGATTTTTGAAACTTCTCCATTTCACGCAAATGTCGCACAATGGGGGAATGATCACAGTTCATCGCATTTCTCAGTTCTCGACTACACTGATGTGGATCATTGTGGATTAATTCGTTTAAAGGATCTTCATCAAACGCCGAAGGTCTTCCTGAACGTTTTAAGTCACTAATGTCAAAACGATCCTACTTAAAACGAGAAATCTATTTTCTTACAGTGCTCTGTCGAATGGCACTATCCCTGTACACGGTACAAATTTTTCTGGCAGCACCCACTGCTCTTAAACCTCTGCTGAACTTAAACGGAAGAATATGTCGTAAGTGTTCCGATCTCTCCACTTAGCGTCCACAGCTTCTCTATCTCCATATAACGAAATTACAATACGTAAACTCAGATAGCGACAATGAACTACAAATAAATAATTACTACCGATAAATAAACTCACAGCAACCGGAATGCCAATATGAAAAACAAAAACGGTTTAAACTATGCACCAAACTCATACAATAACATTTTCTTAATATTTTCATTTAGGCACAAACAGCCGCTAACAAAACATATTTTAGAATTTTGATTTCCTATATCTGTTTCACATTCCGTTATACTTCATGTTCGATTTGACTGCAGACAGTGCCACACAATTCTGAGAACGGAATCATTTTCAGTGGGTTTGAGACACCTGGATCCAACAGGTCCTCTCATTCGTTTGCTTCTTACCTCCTGCAGAAAGGTGTTCAGAGTGTTGATTGGGTTTGCTCGTGCATTATCACCTTGAAGGACGAACCAGTCGCCGTAATGTTGCCCGTACGATTTGACAATTCGATGGATGATCCTGCGCCGATGCTGCACACAGCCATCCAGTTAGCCACGATAGCTGTGAAAGGCGTGTATCAGTCGTACACGACACTAACCTAAAATCTGACCTACCTGCGAAATTGCTTCCTTAAAGGGAGCTCGTAGTCAAATGGTTCAAATGGCTCTGAGCACTATGGGACTTAACTTCTGAGGTCATCAGTCCCCTAGAACTTAGAACTACTTAAACCTAACTAACCTAAGGACACCACACACATCCATGCCCGAGGCAGGATTCGAACCTGCGACCGTAGCGGTCGCACGGTTCCAGATGTAGCGCATAGAACCTCTCGGCCACCCCGGCCGGCCAGCTCGTAGTCCACTTTCGTCCTCCTCGTAGTGCCTATGAGCTATATGTTGAATGTAGCGGCTATCAGCTGGTGCTGTTGACCGCAGAGGACACTACGAGGAAGACGTTGAATGTCTCGTGCCTCAAGAATGTTCAAATGACGTCAGTGTGGTGTACGACAATTCTGCAGGCCAATTCCCGTGCTGATAATCTTTCTTGGGAAAAAGGTACAATGTGTGCATGATCTGAACTTGAAATAATACTTATAACGATCCTACTATGTACGCCGTTCTTGCACTTTTTCGTTTTCCCCTTTTACATAGTACTGCTTCATACGTGGTACTTACTGGAATTAAGGAAAACGTGGAGGGGAGGACCCACCAATATATCTTTCTTTTCACATAACCTGTTTATTTAAGAATATATAAAATGTGTTTTACAGATAATCGAAGCATTTAACAATAAAATTTTCTTTAGCAAAATGTAAAAATTTGCAAATTTCTTTTGACCTTAAACCTTAAGCTGAATAAGCTCTTAATCTTTGCAAAAGAAGTCTGAAGCGCTGTACTGCAAACAATATGACAATGAATAGAAAACGGTTGGACCTGCAGCCCGCCCATTATGGGATGAAACAGCTGGACACGTCTTATTAAATTCCCATCTGCAACACATGGAAACTATATAAGTACCACTGATGACAAGAGTGATTCAGTTACTCAAAACAGATGACTTGATTTCTAATTAGAAGCTGTAAGTCGAAAGGTTCAGGGTTCAGATGGGCTCCTGTGCTTAAAGGTTAAAGAGATTAGCAAACAATATAATGATAAGGCTTACTTCAAAGCAACCAACCTCTTAATTTCAATCGGTAACCAAGGTGCGACTGGATCCCAACCCGTCGCTTCTGACAATTGCATTCTGACAGCTGGCCGTTAATATTTTCAAAGTTAAACTGATTTCAGTTATTAAGACCGCTCTGAAGGAACATCATAAAACACTTGCTACTAGAGAACTCACTCGGCGGAACCACAAGATCCAGCTAAAGTACATCAACAATGACTCGGTCTTTCAAACACAGAAACGAACAGCTTTGTACAACAGGTCGTTAAGATTATAACTAATGACTGAGAAATGCAATTACAATCAAAGAACTGAACCGGTTAACAGATAAATCTAACCACAAGTTCCCTCTTTTGTTTAACGGCAACCTATGCCTTAGTACAATTGTTCCGGCTGTATTTACGACCAAGACCTGATTAATTAGAACATTAATGATCGTGTACAAACCAGAAAGAAAAGGCAATATAATAGCGGGACAACAAATTTTCAAAAGACAACTAATGTCTTAGTACAATACTACGGCCTATATTTACGACCAAAGAGCCGACCGAGTAAAACTCTGAGGTTCTGATACAAACCAGAAAATAATAAGGAGGGCAGGTAGACAATGAAACAAATCACCATGAGGATTACAGAATGTTACTTCCTTTACTACCAAGCAGTTCCATGGATCCACGGTGCGTCGCAGCGGTTACTGAGTGGTGCCGATGACAAATGGTTCAAATGGCTCTGTGCACTAAGGGACTTAACTTCTGAGGTCATCAGTCCCCTAGAACAGAACTACTTAAACCTAACTAACCCAACGACATCACACACATCCATGCCCGAGGCAGGATTCGAACCTGCGACCGTAGCGGTCGCGCGGCTCCAGACTGAAGCGCCTAGAACCGCTAGGCCACACCGGCCGGGGTGCCGATGACAGCGAGGTAGAAGACGGCAGCCAAGCCACGAGCGGTCGTCCGACAGGAATGTTGGCAACCAAACGAGGGATGTCGGCCTGTTGCTTGTAGTAGGCGCTGACCATGGTGAAGTACTCCAGTATCTTCGTTCTGCGCAGGCCCTCCTTGCGCAGCTCGTGGCTTCGGCCGCTCGGACCTCGTGACCACCTCTTGTCGTGACTGTACCGCCAATCCCCAAACTTCGTGCCTCCTTCTCGGGCTACCAAACCCCATATATATATATATATATATATATATATATATATATATATATATATATATATATCCAGGGTGAGTCACCTAACATTACCGCTAGATATATTTCGTAAACCACATCAAATACTGACGAATCGATTCCACAGACCGAACGTGAGGAGAGGGGCTAGTGTAATTGGTTAATACAACCCATAAAAAAATGCACGGAAGTATTATTTTTAACACAAAACTACGTTTTCTTAAATGGAACCCCGTTAGTTTTGTTATCACATCTGAACATATAAACAAATACGTGATCAGTGCCGTTTGTTGCATTGTAAAATGTTAATTACATCCGGAGATATTGTAACCTAAAGTTGACGCTTGAGTACCACTCCTCCGCTGTTCGATCGTGTGTATCGGAGAGCACCGAATTACATAGGGATCCAAAGCTAACGGTGATGGACCTTAGGTACAGAAGAGACTGGAACAGCACATTACGTCCACATGCTTGCACCTTTTTATTGGTCTTTTTCACTGACGCACATGTACATTACCATAAGGGGTGAGGTACGTGTACACACGTGGTTTCCGTTTTCAATTACGGAGTGGAATAGAGTGTGTCCTGACATGTCAGGCCAATAGATGTTCAATGTTGTTGGCCATCATTTGCTGCACACAATTGCAATCTCTGGCGTAATGAATGTCGTACACGCCGCAGTACATCTGGTGTAATGTCGCCGCAGGTGCCACAATACGTTGTTTCATATCCTCTGGGGTTGTAGGCACATCACGGTACACATTCTCCTTTAACGTACCCCACAAAAAGAAGTCCAGAGGTGTAAGATCAGGAGAACGGGCTGGCCAATTTATGCGTCCTCCACGTCCTATGAAACGCCCGTCGAGCATCCTGTCAAGGGTCAGCCTAGTGTTAATTGCGGAATGTGCAGGTGCACCATCATGCTGATACCACATACGTCGACGCGTTTCAAGTGGGACATTTTCGAGCAACGTTGGCAGATCATTCTGTAGAAACGCGATGTTCAAAAATGGGTCAAATGGCTCTGAGCACTATGGGACTTAACATCTATGGTCGTCAGTCCCCTATAACTTAGAGCTACTTAAACCTAACTAACCTAAGGACATCACACAACACCCAGTCATCACGAGGCAGAGAAAATCCCTGACCCCGCCGGGAATCGAACCCGGGAACCCGGGCGTGGGAAGCGAGAACGCTACCGAAACGCGATGTATGTTGCAGCTGTATGGGCCCCTGCAATGAAGTGAGGACCAATGAGGTGGTCGCCAATGATTCCGCACCATACATTTACAGTCCACGGTCGCTGTCGCTCTACCTGTCTGAGCCAGCGAGGATTGTCCACGGACCAGTAATGCATGTTCCGTAGATTCACTGCCCCGTGGTTTGTGAAACCCGCTTCATCGGTAAACAGGTAGAACTGCAACGCATTCTCTGTTAATGCCCATTGACAGAATTGCACTCGATGATTAAAGTCATCACCATGTAATTGCTGATGTAGCGACACATGAAACGGGTGAAAGCGGTGACGATGCAGTATGCGCATGACACTACTTTGACTCAGTCCACCGGCTCTCGCAGTGTCCCGTGTACTCATGTGTGGGTTCATGTCAACAGCAGCTAACACACCAACTGCACCCGCTTCTCCTGTGACGGGCCTGTTACGGACCCGTTTGCGTGCTACGACTATACCTGTTGCATACAGTTGGCGGTAGATGTTTTGCAATGTGCGGCACGTTGGATGCTCTCTGTCCGGGTACCGTTCTGCATACACCCTGCAGGCTTCATCTGCATTTCGTCGACACTCGCCACAGACGAGTATCACCTCCGCCTTTTCAGAGTTCGAATACACCATGGTCACAGTTCCTATAACACTGCACTATCACAGACGTCTGGTAACACGGTGTACTACAGTTGGTCTGCGTGCGGAGACGAATGCAGAATAACAATAGCAGCAAGCGCCACATGCGGACACTGCGACAGCTAGACCAAACCACAACAGTGCACTACAGCCACACTCGTAAACACGGCCGTCATCGTAAACATGTCCCTGCAGATGCTGCTCGCCGACCGTGGCCCGTGTTTGTTACAACACGCAACTAAACGTCGGAGGTTTCAAGAGTCAACTTTAGGTTACAATATCTCCGGATGTAATTAACATTTTACAATGCAACAAACGGCACTGATTACGTATTTGTTTGTATGTTCAGATGTGCTAAAAATGGTTCAAATGGCTCTGAGCACTATGGGACTTAACATCTATGGTCAGCAGTCCCCTAGAACTTAGAACTACTTAAACCTAACTAACCTAAGGACAGCACACAACACCCAGCCATCACGAGGCAGAGAAAATCCCTGACCCCGCCGGGAATCGAACCCGGGAACCCGCGCGTGGGATCAGATGTGCTAACAAAACTAACGTGGTTTCATTTTAAACAACGTAGGTTTGTATTAAAAAACATACTTCCGTGCATTTTTGTATGGTTTGTATTAAACAATTACACTAGCCCCTCTCCTCACGTTCGGTCTGTGGAATCGGTACGTCAGTATTTGATGTGGTTTACGAAATATATCCAGCGGTAACGTTAGGTGACTCACCCTGTATATATATATATATATATGGCAAACAAAGAACTTCTAAGGACACAACCCACAGATACCAACTCTTCCTCACAGATATTTGCAATGGGGCCGCAAGAGAAATAGTTGCTACTACACCTGAGCCAGTGGCGCCAGACATAACAATAGACTAACTAAATGGCGCCACGGCTCACTGCTAGGTAACTCACGCTTTAAAACCCTTCTTTCGGACTGGGAGGTGCGCTGGCCGCTGACAGAATCCCCCTGACCGGTTAACGACGACGGTCAGTATGTCGTCTTTAGGCGGTTTCCCACATACCACTACGTGAATAACGGGCTGGTACCCAAGTTCCACCTGACTTGCCCTATTCGTAAAATTTACAATATTTCCACATGCTTTCACATGAATAACACACACACAACACAGATGTGGGACAAACGCACAAGAACAAAAAGGAGGAGGTAGTAACGCTAGGTTTGTTGTCTCAAATATGGCAATGGAAGAGGGGCAGCTCGCGGGAAAAAAATCCCTTTATTAATATTTGTGAAAAATATGTAAAATTCCATGTGTACGAGATTCCACGCGTTCTAGGGAATATAAATTACCAAACAAACAAAGTGAAGCATCTAGCCCACGTTATCGGATCTCAGTATAACTTTGTACACGTACACATCTTTGGCGGGTATGTAAATAATTATGCAATTGGCCACCATAGTGCAGAATTTCCCCTCGTGTTTACTGCAGTTATCTTACCTGGAATTATAAACAAGGTGCGCGAACAAGTGTCGAGTGATCACTGCAAAGGACGAGATGTCACGTAAGACGGCATAACGGAATCAGAAATGGTCCTCACTGTGGATCTCCCTGGCCAGCCGGTTGAATCGTAAAGTATCCAGATTTCTGGGGCATTGGGCTGTGACAGTGGCCTTATTTGAGTACGAGTCCTCGTTGTCAGAGTTCCGTCCGAGCACGTCTGACAACCGTAAGGGCGTAGGCTCCGTTGACTTTAACAACACTACACAAACGGCTGCGTTTGGAATGGCTCCGTGACCGGAGCATGGACTGCTGGTGAATGGCGTCGTATCGTGTTCAGCGTTGGATCGCGGTTTTGCATTATCCCGAATGTGGAAGACCATCTAGGGCGAATCTGGCAGCGACCTGAGTAGAGGTCATGGTGGGGGGAGCCATTGAGTCTGACTTCTGGTCACGGATGGCAGTCATTGAGGAAACTCTTACGGCACAATGGGTCGTCACGTACGATCTCTGTCTTCATTTGTAACCTCTCGTGCAACCGTAGGACAATGCTCGCCCATACATTTATGAACTGCGTACGTGACATCGAGGTGCTCCTGTGACGAAGAGACCTAGAACTTCTTGTTTCCAATATCAGTATCCAGAATATCAAGGACCAGTTACAACAGTGTTGCGGGCTAGCTTGCATCAGGAGAGGCTTTTCCAACAGAATCTTTGCACGCATCAAGGCTAGAGGGTGCGTAACATCATACTGATAAGGCGGCTCATAGTTTACGAATTTGGTTCGATACTGCAATCACTAAAATAACATCACTAACCTTCTTAACACGTGAAAATTTATTTCGTTTAGCTGTGTAGTCCCGTATGACCAACGCGGATGCAGTGGAGGCGCGAAACAGTCTTCAGGGAGTAAGGAGTGCTGTACAAACCGCCTGCCAATGTTTCCTGCTGAATGAAGAAGAGTATATGCACGTATCAGAGTCAGCCTTGCCGTTGTATCCGCTATTGACTGAAGTCGACCTTTCACATGCACCAAGACAGCACAATAGACTTTGATATAAATTGAATTTCACTTTAGTAAATATAGATGTTACGAGTCACAGAGATTGTTAATATTGTTTCAGATGTAGCGAGGGTTTGTTTGTCGGCAATAGACTGTTCTTCTTGCACAACTTGAGTGAATTCGAGTTATTATGTGATGACACTTGTTTTACAATTTTCACAGTGCAGTGCAAATTACTTTTTCCTTAATAATGAAAATTTTACGTTCAGTAGAAGTATGGAATTGTTTATTCCTTGAAGCTAGGCATAAATTCCTTGCATCATTATAAGACGGGAGTAGCGAAACTTTGATTACTGTCGGAGGTACGCGAGGATAGGCAGACAGATGAAAATTTAGGGCCTGAGTAAGAGTTTAGCTACTAAATCCGTCTTTATAACTGAGGATTTTTATGTCGTGTCTACTTTTATGGATAGTTCACCCGAGCCATTATAGCACAAGTGATATCATATAGGAACCTAAGGCTCTGGACCTGGAGGTTGTTCCAGTTAAAGACAATTTTGCAGGCCTTAAATACACTTCGAAGTATCGTGAATGACCTAAGATTGTACATAGGACACATTATTACGTTTACAATTACAGACTAGGCTTAGTCTTACTAACTACACGGAGCATCCTCTTTACTTTCACTTCATAACACACACCTATTGCTCGTGGGCAGAGCAATTTCGAGAAAGAGGATCTCGATCAAAACGCTAAATACGGAAGAACTCAATAGAGAGAATCAGAACCTTTTTCGTAGCAGTTTATTTATTACTTATTAAACGCTTTAGGCCTACGTAAGTATTCTTCCGTGCAACTTGTATGTTAAATAACATCTCCATAATACTATCTATCCTGGGCTTAAGAGCTTCAGGATGAACACTTAAGCTCAAGACAAAAATTAAAAGTGCAACACCGTTGAACGGTTGTATCTGTCCGAAAATAGTTTAACTAAACGTTTCTATTCAGACGGTTGTTCAAAAATGGTTCAAATGGCTCTGAGCACTATGGGACTCAACAAGTTAGGTCATAAGTCCCCTAGAACTTAGAACTACTTAAACCTAACTAACCTAAGGACATCACACACACCCATGCCCGAGGCAGGATTCGAACCTGCGACCGTAGCAGTCCCGCGGTTCCGGACTGCAGCGCCAGAACCGCACGGCCACCGCGGCCGGCCCAGACGGTTGTTAATAAAGTAGTTTTTTACATGTGCTAAATAAGAGATATTTGAGCACAGTGGGTTTTTTACGAACGCGGAAAATACTACATCGGTGGAACACCGCTCTGTTTTCCTATGTCAGACGTTGATTCGCTTACGGAAAACTTTATATAAAAAAAGTCGGTAATTAAGTCTGCTGGCGATTTGTCTATCAGAATGATAAAGGAGGTGATAGAAACAGCGGTGCCTTGGAACCTCGTTAGCTGTGATTGAGACCTCGACCTGAACGCAGCTCGCTTTCGGAGTCGTCAGACAGGAATACGCGACGGTGCACCTCCTGCGGCACTGGCGGGCGACGGGCCCGACATTCTGCTGCCTTCTTTGGGAAGGACGCTTCCGCGCTTTGAAAGCCCACAGCCCGCGACGAGTACATAAGTATCCGGATCGGACGCTCAGACACTTCGTTTAAGATTCCAAAAGTAGATTCTGCTCAGAAGAGAATCCAGAGAATTAGAGTGTGAAGGTCTGATACATTGTTATTGTCTCTCCACTCCACCTGCACATCAAATACAGCTTACGGCATCCCCACTTTTAACTTGCTAGAGATGCCTACAATTACGATTTTAATACCAATAAATAAAACATACAAAATGTATTAACTCAGTAATAACACATTGTTTAACTACAGAAAATATAAATAAGTTGTATGCAATAATAATAAACATCCACAACAGTATGTACCACATCGTTTAGCACGAAGCCCAAGAAACTGCCCTTGAATGAATTACATTTTAAAAGCATTCATCCAAAAATTTAGGAATTACATGTGTTGTGCAATTAATTTTATGAATTATAACAGTAACGAACTCTAACAGCTTTGGCAACGTCATGATCTACGCAATATGAAATCGAATTTTGCTTGCAGTGTTACTAATATTTCACAGAGCACTACCATTGTGAACACAGGCCTGGAGACTATTGTTACGCGCACGTGTAACGAGGGAGAAGCTAATACTTTCAGTTGTTTCTGTGTGTGTCGGGAAGTAATTATTTCTGTAGTTTTTTCTCCGTGGAGGATCTTCCCCTTTCTGTCTTCCTTCACGCAGCTTCCGGAGATTTGCCAATTCTGTCAGTGGTTTCACGAACCGTGTCAGATGTGTCGTTGAGAACAGATATGGCCAGCCTTCAAACGTGCCCCTCTACCTGACTGTAATGTTATCGGCCAGGCGGCGAGCCCATCCGCACATTAGGCCTACATGCAAGAAAGTCAAAGTATCCTTCGTCTTAATTTATCCCCTGAAGGCTTGCAGTTAACTTGGAAACATAAACGTAAAAATTTAATTTCATCTACTATAACACTATTTTTGGGGAAGGAGGAGGTCACGACCCCTTCAATTCCATCCCCTCCCCCTCGCTCTTCTCCTCCCCCTCCACTTCCACACTTAGCCCGGTGTCTGGATCAACTTGTGGCATTTCGTATACTGTTAGAACTCGTGATGTTATAAACCCCATAATATTTCTGTATGCCGTAAACTATTGTGTCCTGTAGTTGTATGCAAAGGAAAGGGTCGTCTTGCGCCGGAACACTGGAGCTCAGTTTTTGGGTTTTGCAGGAAAGCAGGTCGCCAATTCGAATCGTTAGGAGAGACTCAGAGGCAGTGCAGTAGGTGTGACTAACTAAGAATTTGTCTGAATCTTAGGTATAATACTGTCTTTCGGGTGGCTCAGAGAAATAAAAGTACTGAAATCACAAAGTGCCTTTGCTTCGAGTGCCTGGCTGTTTACGGCGTCTCTGTGTAGAGGTAGCTAAACTGATATCGTGCCTTTGACTTCCTCTCATGGAGTGTCGCTTTGACAGGTCTCTGTGTCTCTTCTGCAGCGATGCTACTACCACCATGTCTGGGACCGTTACCTCTGAACAAGGTCGGGTTCAGCCAATGCCAGCAATTAAAATACGCACCTGATTATTAGTCTGATGCAAAAAAGTTTTGAATCAACCTATTAGTAAATTGAAAGCTAAATAATACTTTGGTAACATTCAAATAATCAATGTGTTAGTACCGCGTCCTCCTTGTTATCTGTTAAAGTTGGAGTGGTCTCAACCAGTGCATTCCTATTCCACGCTCAAAATTCATACAGTTCCTCACTTTTGTTTTCACTGACACAGTAGTCGAAAATCCACTTCCGAACCTACAAGATGTGGTGAACACCGTCAGTGTTGTCAATGTTTTTTTTATGGCGGTGCTGTATATCAAACTGGCCATCAGCCTTTCGTCAAAATGTTACCAGTTCTATCAAATCTCCTTTCTTCGCAGAGTCCGAGAAACTGTACTTAGACCCGAATTACAGTACGTGAAAATTTTCATTCTTTAATTGAAAGTCACCCTCATTCTGTCAACAGCCCTGTCAAAGAGAGCAGAGGAGCGGAGAGAGGTTCAGGGCACGTCGTAGGGGTGAGAAACGACCTTTAAATGCGAAAGAATCAGCAGTGATCAACGGCATTAGGATGCAGAAGGCAATGCAAACCACTGCATTAAAGACACGTAATGTGTATCCGCAGGACATGTGGCCTGTAATTGAAGAAGTGTCATGACGATCTCTCCTTTAGCAAAACATTCCGGAATTGTCCCCCATTCAGAACTCCGGGAAGGGTCTGCCATGGGGGAGGTTACCATGAGAAAAAGATCGAATAATCAACAAAATAAATCTGAAAAAGAAAATTCAAAGACTCAATGTAGATATAGTAGGGGTCAGTGAAGTGAAGTGGGAAGAAGACAAGGACTTCTGGTCACTTAAGGATAGGTTAATATCAACAACATCAGAAAATGGTATAACGTGAGTAGGATTCGTTATGAATAGCAAGGTAGGACAGTTCAATGACAGGGTGGTTGTTATCAGAATTGACAGCAAACCAACACCAACAACGATAGTCCAGGTATACATTCCGACGTCGCAAGCTGAAGATGAAGAGATAGAGAAAGTGTATGAGGATACTGAAAGGGTAACACAGTATGTGAAGCGGAATGAAAATTAAATAGTCAAGGGGGACTGGAACGCAATTTTAGGGGAAGGAGCAGAAGAAAAGGTTGCATGAGAAAATGGGCTTGGGACAAGGAATGAGAGAGTAAAAAGACTAATTGAGTTCTGTAACAATTTTAGCTGACGTCATAAGCGAGTGACTGCTTGTGAGACCGCTCTCCAAGTTTTTATATATTTTGAGGTTTCAGATACATATTTTAACGGTTTTTGTGATAATATTTACTATATAAGTGACTTATTAGTGGTTTCTTCATTCACCTCTGCCTTTCTTGTGTTGTGACCTGATATTTGTAAGTGTTTCGTATCGAGCAACGTAACCTCTTACCTGTGTTTACATTCCGCGCTGACCAGTTGCAGCTGTAGCGGCGCATCGAAAGCTAAGTACTAATTAATTGTTTGTGTATAGTGGTTTATTTAGGAACTTTAGTAGTCTTCAACCGGAGTTTTTTGTGTTTTGTGGTGAAATAATTTGAGAAGAACCTTTTGGGAACTCTTTTCAGCTTCGTTACTGTGTCATTAGACGTTTGATTCTCTTTCTGTATTAGTCTTTTGTTATATTCACATTTGTTGTTTATTAATACTGTTAATAATAGTAGTTACTTCCCTTGTAGAGTAAGTTTGTGATTATTGTAGTCAGGTTTTTAACATCTTCTTATTGTAGTAGCGGAACTTAGTAAAAGTAAAATTTTACCATGAGTGAGAAGTGTGGGCTTTGCCGTAGGTTCGTGAGTGGTGGATTGCGGTGTGAGACTTGTTCGAAGTATTTTCACTGGGGGGGGGGGGGGGGGGGAATGCAGTGGGGAAGCCAGTGGGCATTCTGGTGAGATCCTCTCCTGGAACTGCAGGTTATGTAGCAAGAGGAAGTTGATAGAGGAGCAGGAGCGTAAGATCTGTGCCCTTCAGGTGCAGTTGAAAAACGGACAGTAGGAGCTAGATAGGATGAGGAGGGAGAAGGGGATTGGGGAATGGGAGCAGGCTGTTGGCAAGAGATCTGCTAGGAGAAGAAGATTTTCAGATAGTTTTACTATTGGTGTTTACAATAGATATGACCAACTGTCAGGGTCTAGTGGAGAGGAATCTCTAGTAGCTGTAGATTTAGGAAGTATGCAGCAGACCTCAGTAGTTACGGTGGCTAGAACAGTTGCAAAGTCGAAGAGGAAGAATAAGATTCTGCTGTTAGGTAGTTCTCATGGCAGAGGTGTAGGCCAGCAGTTGCAGGAAGTGCTGGGGAGTGAGTACCAGGTCACCAGCATTGTGAAGCCTAATGCAGGATTGGCTCAGGTGACTTAACATAGGGGGGTTATGTAGGGATTTTACTAAAGAGGATCAGGTAGTGATTGTGGGTGGAGCTGGTAATAGTATTGATAGGGATGGGGAGTATGACATAGATGGTGACCTGGAAAAGATAGCCACTCAGACTGGCAACACGAATGTGCATTTCGTGGAACTGTTTCAGCGTCTCGATCGTCCTCATCTTAATACAGCCGTCAGGAGTAATAACATGAGACTTGGGGGTGCGCTGATGATAGAAAGCATGGGTCACATTTCAGTGGTGTCGGTGGAGTCTATCAGCAGGACGGGTTTCACTAGACATGGCCTGCACCTCAACAGGTATGGGAAGGGGAGGTTGGCAAAGCTTATAGGTGACAGCATAGGTGGGGTGGGTGGGATCACTCATGGGAAAATTCCTGCAGTAGTGGGTGTTAGAGCTGCACCTTTTTTAGATTGAAGTCAGCTGATAGGTATTCCTGCTTAAGGGAAGTCTCTCTAACAAAGGAACCACTTTCGACAAAGCATAGGTATCCGAGTAATTAGGGAATTAGTATATTTCATCAAAATATACAAGGTATTAGAGATAAAGTTAGTGAACTGCTTATAGATGATGACTCTGAAATTATTGGTATATCTGAACACTTCTTAAATAAGGAGAAAATTCAGAGGCTTCCTTTACCAGGATACAGGTTGGCTGGCAGCTTTTCGAGGAGCTCTTTGCGGTGTGGGGGAGTAGCCATGTATGTGAAAAACGGCATCCCATTTGAGTCAATTGATGTTTCAAAGTACTGCACTGAAAAGGTGTTTGAATGTTGTGCAGGTGTGGTTAAATTTAACGGAGCTAAACTTCTAACTGTTGTTATTTATAGATCCCCAGACTCCGATTTCACAACATTTTTGCTAAAGCTAGAGGAGGTTCTTGGTTCACTTTATAGGAAATACAAAAAGTTAGTTATATGTGGTGACTACAATATTAATTGTATAAGTGATTGTGCAAGGAAGAGGATGCTGGTAGACCTCCTTAATTCATATAATCTTATGCAAACCGTATTCTTTCCAACGAGAGTGCAAGGGAACAGTAGAACAACCATAGACAACATTTTTGTTCATTCCTCATTACTAGAAGGGCATTCTGTTAGCAAAAAGGTGAATGGACTTTCAGATCATGATGCACAAATTTTAACTCTAAAAGATTTTTGTGCTGCAACACGTGTTAAATATAGTCATCAGCTGTTTAGGAAAGCTAATCCAGTTGCTGTAAAGACCTTTGTAAACCTTATCAAGGAACAAGAGTGGCAAGATGTTTATAGCGCTGATACAGTAGACGATAAATATAATGCTTTTCTCAAGACTTTTCTCGTGCTCTTTGAAAGTTGCTTTCCGTTAGAACGTTCAAAACAGGGTACCAGCACAAACAGGCAGCCTGGGTGGCGTACTAGAGGTATACGAAAACAAGAGAAATTTGGGCTCTTGCCGAGGCATATAGATACAGTATGTGTCTTTCCGTCGGTCCATTTGCGAGTGGAATGGGATCGCTGGCTTGCGGAGTATGTACACTAAATTGACAAAAGTCATGGGATAGCGATAAACACACATACATATTGCGGTAGTGTCGCGTACACAAGGTATAAAAGGGCAGTGCATTGGCGCAGCTGTCATTTCTGCTCAGCTGATTAATGTAGTCTTCCATTTCGAAAATCGACAGGGAACTCAATATTCCGAGATCCATAGTGTCAAAATTGTGCCGAAAATACTAAACTTCAGACGTTATGTATCACCGTGGACAGCACAGTGGCCGACGGCATTCACCTGCCTACCGAGAGTAGCGGATTTTGCGTAGAGTTGCGTGAAATACCCTCAGAAATCGACGTGGGACGTTCGAGAAACGTAGGCTGCTGACCAAATCAGTTGGACCCTAGTCGACTGGAAAACCGTGGCCTGCTCGGATATGTCTCAATTTCATTTGGCAAGAGATGATCGTATGGATCGTGTGTGGCGCAAACCCGTAGACTTAAGTTGTCAACGAGGCACTGTGCAAGCTACGTGTGACTCCACAATGGTGAGGGCTGTGTTTACATGGAATGGACTGAGGTCTCTGCTCTGTGACTGGAAATCGTTTTGCTCAGGTATTTGGAAACCCAAACAAAGATGGAATTTTTATGGATGACAATGCGTCCTGTTACCAGGCCACGTGATTGATTTGAGGAACATTCTGCACAACTTGAGCGAATGGTTTGGTCGCCCAAATCGCCCAACATGAATCCCATTGAACATTTATGGGGCATAATTGAGAGGTCAGTCCGTGCACGAAGTCCTGCACCTGCAACACTTTCGCAATTACGGGCGGCTGTAGGGGTAGCATGGCTCAATATTTGGTTCAAATGGCTCTGAGCTCTATGGGACTCAACTGCTGTGGTCATAAGTCCCCTAGAACTTAGAACTACTTAAACCTAACTAACCTAAGGACAGCACACAACACCCAGCCATCACGAGGCAGAGAAAATCCCTGACCCCGCCGGGAATCGAACCCGGGAACCCGGGCGTGGGAAGCGAGAACGCTACCGCACGACCACGAGATGCGGGCGGCTCAATATTTCTGCAGGGAACTTCCAACGACTTGCTGACTCCGTGCCAACTTGAGTTCCTGCACTACACCGGCCGTAAGGAGGTCCGGCACGAGATAAGGATGTATCCTATGGCTCTTGGCACGTCAGTGTATGTAGCCCTAGACTGGAGAACGGCACCTGCAGCGCTGCAGCTGGGACTGCAGCGGGCTGGCTCGTAGTGGTTACAGGCATATCGCCCGGTTCTCTGCGCGGCCGCTCTGCTGCACTCGACCGCGGCGCGGCGTATTAAAATTTTTTGAGGCCGGGCGAGGCCGAGCAGCGGCGCCTCAATAGCGCAGGGCCGCCTGTGGCCTTTTGAGGCGTCGCTGCCCGCGGTGCTCGGCGCCACCCGTGAATGCGGTGGCCGACGCCTGTGCGTGCATTATTGAGGCGGCGCGCCGGTACTGAATGCCTGGCCCCGAGGAAGGAAGCACCGCTCCAGCCGGCACAACCTGCCGCTGCTGCGCGCCCAGACACCTTCAAGTCGGGCCCGAACGCCGCTCTTCATTGCTGGAACCCACAACATGGAGTCGAGTGAAAACACGGTACGTTTACGCAGAAGTTGTGTTCCCCATGCGAGAAAACTCACTGTAAGAAATTTTAGTCACCTCCTGAAAGGGCGCACTGTCTGCTTGAGAGCATGATGTACCATCATGCCTAGAAGTTCACTGGTGCTCAAAACTCAACTGGAGAAAGTAACTTTCGCGTGATGTGCCATTCGAAAAGAACCACAGTCGATGAAATTTTCCCTGCACATATAAACAATTGCTATAGTGTATCGCAGAAAGTAACAAAGAAATACACAATGAGACGAACAGAAACGCACTTTTATTCGAAGGCAATAGCTATACTGTACTCACTGCGATTTATGGTCGTTTGGACATTACAAAAGGCGAAATGTGGTTCTTAACAGGGTGTGTCATCACCACAGACGCCAATGCGAGATCTGAAAGCTGTTGCCATGCTGGTTGACGTTGGTAAGGAGTTCTTGTGGTGCATTCCCCCACTAGCGGTATGTGGTCGTTTGTGCACTTGGACTTGCTGCAGTATGTCTCCCCAACGCATCCCACATATGCTCGATGCGATTTAAGTTGAGTGAATGGGCAGGCCAGTCCATACGCCAAATATTCTCTCGCCCCAAGAACTCCTCGACCTGCGCAGTTCGTTGTGCTAGCGCCTTGTCATCCATAAAAATGAAGTCAGGGTCTAATGCGCCCCGTAAGAGCTGCTCATGGGGAAGGAGCACAATGTCGACCAGTGAGTGTATTGCGTTCAAAGATTTGGAGGTCAGTACGCCCATGGAACATTATGCCCCCCCCCCCACATCATAACAATTGGACCACCAAAACGAAGACGTTCGATAACGTCCCAGGGTTAAATCACCTTTCGCCATACGAGGGTAAGTCCGGTATCCCTACACCGACTCTCTCTGCTTTCGTACCAAAAACGCACACGACGATCTCGTTGGTCCAGTGCCTATGCACCATTGCAGATCTTTGAACATCAACGTTACTTTAACACTGCTCTCTTTCCCAATGCGCGGATGCTCAGGGGTGCATTAGGCTCGACTTCATTTTTGTAGTTGACAATGCGCGACCGCATCCATCTGCGCAGGTGGGGGACGTCTTGAAACGAGAGGATATTCGGCGAATGCACCGGCCTGCCCGTATCCTCGACTTAAATCCCATCGAGTACGTGTGGGATGCTTTGGGGAGACGTTTTGCACCGTGTCAACAGGCATCAACGACCATCCAGCAGTTCTCAACCTCGCTGGTCGTGAAGTGGAACGCCCTGCCACAAGAATTATTTATCAGCCTTGTGGCCAGCGTGGGAGCACGTCACAGAGCATGGATTGCTGTCCGTAGTGAACACCCTGTTAAGAGCAATGTTGCACTATTTATTGCGTCCAGGGGTCCATCACATATCACGGCTACTTTAGTGTCTTTGATAAAAGTACCGTTTCTGTTCGTCTCCTTGAGTATTCCCTTCAGTTACCTACTATAGTGTGATAGTTCTTTCTCATACAGAATCTAAGCTCCATCGAGTTATGTAACCACTAAAATACAAATTGTTACAGATGAGACGGTACTTAACCCTTGGAAACTCAAATTTATTACAATAACTGACATTTCGGTAAGGTCACCACGCTCATTAGCACATGAGACATCCAATACTCTTAATTTTATCACATACATTGATCAGCCAGAACGTTATGACCACCTACCTAATAGCCGGTATGTCCAACTTTGACATGGATAACAGTAATGAGGCCTTGGTAGGTCGCTGGAGGGAGTCAGCAAAAAATGGCTCTGAGCACTATGGGACTTAACTGCTGAGGTCATCAGTCCCCTAGAACTTAGAACTACTTAAACCTAACGAACCTAAGGACATCACACACATCCATGCCCGAGGCAGGATTCGAACCTGCGACCGTAGCGGTCGCGCGGTTCCAGACTGTAGCGCCTAGAACCGCTCGGCCACTCCAGCCGGCGAGGGAGTTAGCACCACATCTCCACACACAATTCCTGTAGATTACAGGGAGGGTGCGATGAACTCTGACTCCACTTTCAATTACAGCCCACATGTGTTCGATTGGGTTCACAAGTGCTACCGCCGTCGGGAAAAATGATCGTCACGAAGAGGTGTACGTGGTCTGCAACGAGTGTACGATACTCCTTGGCTCGAGCTCCACTGGGCCGATGGACTCCCAAGTGATTGTTCCCTAGAGCATAATGGAGCCGCCGCCAGCTTGTCTCCGCCCCCCGGGACGGGTTTCAAAGAGCTGCTCCCCTGAAATACAACGGATTCGCACCTCCCATCGGCGGGATGAAGAAGGTAACGGGGTTCATCAGACCATGCAACCCACTGCCACTGCGCTAACATCCAGTGCCGACGATCACGTAACCATTTCAGTCGTAGTTGCCGATGTCTTGGTGTTAAGATTGGCACATTCTTGGCTTGTCGGCTGCGGAGGCCCATCGTTAGGCGGTTTTGGTACACTGTGTGTTCAGCCACACTTGTATTCTGCCCAGCACTGAAGTTTGGTGTTAGTTCCGCCACAGTTGCCCGCCTGTTCTGCTTTACCAGTCCGCTCAGCCTACTTCGTCCGATATCTGTGACGAGAGGTAGCCGCCCAACGACGTCTGTGGATGGTTTCACTCACCACTGTACTCCTCGAACACCCGATAAGTCGTGCTGTTTCCGAAATGCTTGTGCTTAGGCTCTGGGCCATCACAAACCGTTCACGGTCAAACTCAGGCGGCGCGCCTTCCCCGTTCTACAAACGGACAGCACGCTCACTCATAATACATGCACCATGCGTGTGTCTGACTAGCAGTCATTCTTGGCCAGGTGACGCTACCATCGCCTAGTCGGGTTTACATCGATAGTTGATCGGTGGTCATAATGTTCTGGCTGATCAGTGTAGATTGTTCAGTAAAACTTAGTCAAAAATAATTTTTTAATGAATAACAGCGTTTTTGCTCTCTAACGGATTTTTAGACCACGTATAGTTCGCATCCGTGCGGATAGCAGCGCGACTTAGCGCGCACTTTCCGGAACTCGTGGAGGCGAGTCTGTACCAGATCGAATCCACCCTGCGCATTAACCACGCGGGCTGGTGGGGTGGCCAGACTACATATGCTTTTTAGGTGGTTCCCACATCCTAGCAGGTGAATACTGGACTGGTACCCAAGTCCCGTGACAGATACACGTTGCGCAAACATTTACTACGCGTTCTCACACTAGCACATTAAATCCCGACCCAGATAGATGGGGGTACACAAATTCCGTCCTAGGGGTATATAACAGCCTGGTGACCTTACATGATGAGTCTGTCAATACCCTCAGTCAACAGGAAACAACAACCTATCATTCGTCGTTTGCTAGGCTATTGGTTTTGTTCTAAGTGGTTAATGTACCAACCAATCCAATCAGAAAAACCACGATCGACAGCGTCAGTCACTCTATGGTAACCTCAAATGGTTCAAATGGCTCTAAGCACTATGGGACTTGAAATCTGAGGTCATCAGTCCCCTAGACGTAGAACTACTTAACCTAAGTAACCTAAGGACATCACATACATCCATGTCTGAGGCAGGATTCGAACCTGCGACCGTAGCAGCATCGCGGTTCCGGACTGAAGCGCTAAACACAGACAGCACTAATGCGCTCTGGGGTCGTTCTGCCTGTGACGAATTGCACCTCCATTTACAAAGTTCTGTTGAGAGTAAACGCAGCTGAAGTCATTCACATTTCAGAAATAAACGGCTTCAGCTGTAGATGATGATGATGATGATGATGATGCGGTCCCATACTCCGAGAACCGTAGGGGATGATGAAGGAGACCCGCACCGCTGTACTAGTCAAGGTCCTGGCGGAGGTGGTTTCCCATTACCTTCCTCCGACTGTAATGGGGATGAATGATGATGACGAAGACGACACAACAACACCCAGTCATCTCGAGGGAGGAAAAACTCCTGATCCCGCCGGGAATCGAACCCGAGACCCCGTGCGGGGGAAGCGAGAACGCTACAGCAAGACCACATTATGATAAAAATCTCAGCTATGACAACCAATATGAAATACATGTCAGTAAAACATTAATCCCATGATACGGGGAGGATGGGGTCTGAGCACTGTCAAAATAAAATGCTGTTATCGAAAACAAGCAGGGCGTATTAGGTCAAATTGAACAGTTACTGATTTGCTAAAGGCGCTAAACATTTAAAAACCTTACTCAGAGAAGTAAAGGGACGGATCTTAAACATTCTGGAAGAGACTGAAATTACGCTGAGCTGAAAACTACAACACACCCTAATAATCAGGTGGAGTTTAGACAATACAATGTATTATCTAATTTCATTCTTTTCGAGGACATAAGGTCACAGATTTTTGACTGCTTAGTTATTGATGCTGGGGTCATTGTTATACGCTCCTGCGTCTGGTCTATTTGGTGAGTTTTTTATCGTGAGGTATTTTATAGTTTATATGGTGGTGCTGAGTAAAGAGGGTCTGAATCATTCCCATGATATATGGATACGCGTGAAAATTTTTGTAAGTTTCCCCGTCGTGTGTGTGTGTGGTAGGGCTACCGGCCAGTGTGACACACATGAGCATGTTTACTAGCAGTGTGGCTCTGTATGGGGAGACGGCTAGAGGATTGCTGTCCGCTCCTTCCTGGTATGAAGTAAGTTTCCTTAACCATTGGTCTCCTTTCTGGGGGACACCACCTTGACGAAGCACTGTCCATGCGAGGGGAGAGGTTTGTGTATCCATGGGAAGCTGAGGGCGATGCCAAAGGTAGAGGACCTACTGCCGGAAAGGCCTCAGCCGATGGATCAGACTAAGAGTGCCACAACGTCCCTTCTTCCCTATCCACTCTTAGTCCTACCCTATTCCCTGACCCAATCCAAGGTGTGACGTGATCCGTGCTGAGGGGTGCGTGGCACATGGGAAGATGTGTCGCAAACGGAGCCTCAGGGATACCGGGCGATCTCCCTGAGTAATTAGCCTTACACCGCGCGAGGTATTCGTGGTGTGGATCTTTTAGATCCCCAAATCTCGTGAGACCAACATGGACACGACTACAGAAAAAGATACTGAGGGGCACATTGAGACCTCAGATAACCAAACATCAGGGACTGAACCGATGGAAGACACTTCCACTACTGAGTCAGGGTCAGGGAACTGTAACCGAGAAGCTAGACCAGATTAAGATCAAAGGCTTGTCTGGGGCCCAAAGGAGGAAGCTACTCATGGAACAGAGGGAAAAGGAAGGAAAAGAATGGCTTCCTAAACACAAATGGAGGGAAGTAAAGGGACTAGAACCCAAGACCCCCAGGCAAAAACTGTCTCAGGTTGAAGGGGACATGCAGACCCCACAACGTCAAAGACAGGTAGTAAGCGGATAAGGGAGGAATCAAAGACTCTCTCCTCCCTGGATAAGCGAGTCCAGAAAAAACCGAGGCAAGAAATAGGGAACAGACCTATAGTACTGCAGTCTCGGTTTTTAGGATGGCAGTTATCCAGGAAGGTTATCCACCGGTGGCCATTACCTCCCAACAGGAGGAATTAGTACAGATGGCCCTCTTTGAAAAGATTGTGGGGGACGCTGGCCCAGGTCCCAACGTCAGGAGGGTCTATCTAGATCGCGGTGCACTCATTTTTGTCTGTGAGGGATGTACACAGTAGAATGGCTCAAGGACAAGTTGCCCATGATATCCCCGTGGGAAGATACGAAGCTGCTGGTCAAGACGGCAGCGGAGCTTCTTAAGACCACAAAGATATCATTTTGGGTACCCAAGATCCTTAAGGAAGTCTCTCCCAAAACTGTTCGGGAAAATAGGGGCCCAGAACGCAAAAGTCTCGACAGAAGACTGGAGAGTGATTAACCAGAAGGTTGCTCCGGAAGGACGAACCCTGGTGGTGGAGGTTGGTGAGAAGTCCCTGAAGGCGATGCGGGAGCAGGACCTGAAACTGTTTTTAGGGTTCTCGCAGGTCACCGTCAGGGTTCTCAATGACCTCAAAGATGGCAGTAAGACGGAGCCTTGAGGTGCTGCAGATTAATCTGCAGCACAGTAAAGGGGCATCTGCTGCCCTGAGCTGCTGCCTGGTGAGACAGGAAGTGGACGTGGCCCTGGTATAAGAACCCTATTTATACAAAGGGGGTGTACCGGGCCTCGGAGGCACTGGAGGTAAGCTGATCTATGCTAGGAATATAAGAAACCCCAGAACATGCATCTATGTTAGAAACGGCATTTTTTTCATGCCAATGATGAATTTCTGCTCTAGGGACTTAGTGAACATCAAAATGCAGCAATGTGAGGAAGCTATCACGAGGGAAATTGTCTTGGCCTCAGTATACCTTCCTTACAAAGGCAGTTCTCCCCCTCCCTTGGAGGTGAGGAGACTGGTAGAGACTTGCCATCGGCAAGGTGACCAACTGCTGGTGGGGCGCGACGCCAATGCCCACAACCTAGTGTGGCGCAGCAAGGACACCAACAGTAGAGGTGAGTAGCTTCTTGAATTCCTCTTAGCTAACAATTTAGAGGTCCTGCATAGGGGCAATGAACCTACATTCAGGAATAGCAGAAGGGAAGAAGTAATTGACATAACATTTGGTTCCATGACGATGGGTAGCTATGTCAAACAACGGCATGTGGTGTTGGAGCCATCCTCATCGGACCACATGTACATTAAATTCAAGGTTGAAATGGGAATCAGACAGACCATGACTTAAAGAAATCCCAGGAAAACAGACTGGGAGACACATAGGAGGGACCTTGACTTAGGCTTATCGGAAATTAAAAGCACGATTAGGAAGCCAGTAGAATTTGAGGAAGTAGCAGAGGCTGTTACCTCTACCATAGTGACCTCATATCAGGACAACTGCACAATCACCAGGAAGTGCACAAATAGGAGTGTTCCTTGGTGGAATAAATTGGAAACGCAAAGAAAACAGATACAGAGACTGTTTAATATTGCGAGATGTAAAGGACAATGGGCTAAATATCGTGAGGTCCTTGTCAGTTACAATCTTGCAATAAGATAAGCAAAGGGAGCATCCTGGAATGCATTATGTGAGGAAGTGGAAGGCACAGCTGCACAAGCCAGACTTTACAAGACTCTGACTAGAGTACCAACTAATCCAGGAGGTACGTTGAGGAAGGAGGATGGGGAATATACAAAGACAGCACATGAGATGCTGGAATTGCTCCTCAAAACTCACTTTCTTCAATATGCTCTGCTGGATAACACAGACCAGTATGTGACCCCAGAGAGACAACGGTTCTCAGAAACTCGAAGAGAGGACTGGGAATCGGCCAAGGAGTGCGTGAACTTCAACAAAATCCAGTGGGCAGTGGGAACATTCCAGCCGTTCAAGTCACCTGGCCCCGATGGAAATTTTCCAGCTCTACTGCAACAGGCAGGAGGAAAGCTTATTAGAATCCTATGCAGGCTATTTAAGGTTAGCTTAGCAGTAGGAATCATTCCCAATGTTTGGAGGGCAGTGAAGGTTGTCCTCATTCCAAAGCCAGGGAGAATTGATCATATCAAGGCCAAGGGTATGAGACCAATCAGTCTGTCCTCCAGTCTCAAAACACTGGAAAAACTGGTTAATGTATGCGTTGTGGAGAGGAGGCTATCTACGGTCCCTATACATTTGAACCAACACGCATACCAACCAGGTAAATCATGTGAGACAGCTCTCCACCAACTCGTCGGGAAGGTGTAAAAAGCACTTCACTTCCAAGAAATAGCCCTCTGCATCTTCCTGTATATCGAGGGGGCCTTTAGTAACACGACCTTCGATTCCATGGTAAGGGCAGCAGAGGTGCATGACCTTGGAGACTACTATATGTAGGTGGACCAGAGCCATGCTTAGTGGAAGGAAGGTAGAGGCTACCATGATGAATGAAAAGATGGTAATTAAGACCACTAGAGGCTGCCTTCAAGGAGAAGTTTTGTCTCCTCTATTGTGGAATCTAGTGGTGAACGAATTCATTGAGAAACTAAATTCCAGACAATGCTTCTGCCAAGGATACGCAGATGACCTTGTCACAGTAATACTTGGCAAATTCACTGACACAGCCAGGAATATGGCACAAGGAGGGTTGGACATTGTGCAAAAATTGTGCATTAAACAGGATCTGAGAGTTAATCCTATGAAGACTGTTGTGGTGCCATTTACGAAGAGACATATTCAGCATGCAAGTTGGAATCTAAAGCTCTTCGATGAAACTCTACCTGTGACGGGGACAGTGAAATATCTAGGGGTAACCTTGGATGAGAAGCTATCTTGGATCCCTCATATTAAGAGTATCTGCTCCAAGGCAAAAAGCACTTTAGTGAGTACTAGGACGACTTGTGGCAAAAACTGGGGCCTAAGCCTCAGAGGTACGCACTGGATATACACCACAGTGGTTAGACCTAGGATTTCTTATGGGGCCGTAGTGTGGTGGAAGAAGGTAGAACAGCGGGTTGCTGCTAAAGAGCTTGATAAGGTGCACAGATTGGCCTGCTTAGCCATAACGGGCGGAATTAGCAGCACATCAACCGCTGGAATGGAAGCCATGCTGGATATGCATCCACTTCACCTTTGGGTTAAGATGGAGGCAGCAGTTGGGGCATACAGACTTGAAACTGGCCGAAACTGGGTCTCATTAGGATATCCAGAATCACACACTAACATAGTGAGTGAGGTAAATATAGGTATGGCTGGGGAAATGCCCGCTGACTATATAATAACTCCCAACTGCTTCGACAAGCCTTACAACGTAATAATTGGAAGTAGGGAGCAGTGGGAGAAAACAGTTTGACACCGTACAGGGGACATCGTTTGGTTCTTCGATGGGTCGAAAACATATCAAGGCGTTGGGGCAGGGTTGTACGTAGTTCAGCCAAGAGTGGAGAGCATCATCTCTCTAGGGAAACTGGCGTCTGTATTCCAAGCTGAAATTACTGCAATCAGGGCATGTGTGGAGGAGAATATGTATATGTGCTACAATGACCGTAGCACCTACATCTATTCAGACAGCCAGACAGCCCTGAAATCATTGGCAGCTCCTGCAACTAGATCTAAGATTGTTGCAGATTGCCACAGGGCTCTGGTGGAGCTAAGGGGAAGCAATACGGTGTACCTAGTGTGGGTCCCTGGCCACTCAGGGATCTGTGGCAATGAACAAGCCGATAGATTGTCTAGGATGGAGGCAACAACTCCATTTATTGGACCGGAACCTGTCTTGACAATCACCAAGGCAATGATCAAATTAGAACTACGGAACTGGCTTAGGAAACAGCACGTAGGATATTGGACCAAGGTCCATAAACAAAAACATGGTAAGGTAATTATGCCTAAGCCATGTTTTAAAAGAAGCTCTGTAATCCTGGGATTGAACAGGAAAGAGATCAAACTCATGACTGGACTGATGACCGGCCCTGGGAACTTCAAAAAACACCTACACGCAATGGGTATAATGCAAGAGGACCCTAAATGTAGGATCTGTGATGAGGGTGAAGAAACTGCATCACACCTAATCTTCGGGACAACTAGACGTGAAGAAATTGTGTCTAACAAAAAACTGGTAGAGGTTCAAATGGCTCTGACCACTATGGGACTTAACATCTGAGGTCATCAGTCCCCTAGAACTTAGAACTACTTAAACCTAACTAACCTAAGGACATCACACACATCCATGCCCGAGGCAGGACTCGGACCTGCGACCGTAGCGGTCACGCTGTTCCAGACTGAAGCGCCTAGAACCGCTCTGCCACACAGGCCAACAAACTGGTAGAGGGACTCCTTGCACTATTTATGGGCACTGGTTGGCTTTACTAGATATACAGGGAGCGATACCGCATAGTAAACCTAGTTTCGGCGCGGGCACTGGCGGGTTAGACCTAAGCTGTCTTAGCTCTCCTATTAAAATCAATCAATTAACCAACCATTGGTCTTCCAACGTTAGTATCCGTCAATTTCTACCTTTTTTATTTTCTTATTTTACTCTTTCCATTGTGCGTTATAGAAGTTTTAACATGCCAGTCTTTCAATTGGTCAGTTTGACCTATGACGCCCTGCTTGTTGTGGGTAACAGCATTTTATTTTGAGAATTGTGAGTTGTTCTGCTTACCGTGTCATGGGCTTGATATTTTACTGACATGTTTTCCTATTGGTTCTCACAGAGCTTAGATTATTAGGATTGGTATCCAGATTTTTATCATAATATCGATTTCATACTTCCTGTATTGTAGATGTACACCTGAATATGAGATTTGATATCACGAAACCGTACATGCTTCTGTAAACAAGCGCTCATATACAGCTGAAACAGGTTTATTTCTGAAACAAGGACTAATCATTTACATTCTTGCCTTTATCGTGTACGTGTACGAAGTTAGATTGACTTCCAGCACTGTCTTCTGTGTGCTTCAGATTGTCAGGCGGGGATTATGTGGCTGTCAGTATGTTATAGTTACCTATTCTAGTGGGAAAAGAATACTATTCACTTAGTTCTGTGGGTTGCATGAAATCCTAGAGACTATTTATTTGGCATCCAACACGGCGTTGGCGGCAGCGCCGGTGAAACTTATGACGCAGATTTACGTTGTACAGGAGCTGACGAACAACGACTAGGCAGGCTGAATGAAGGAGGGAAATGAAATCTGTTCGGCAGCGGGAGAGGCGCTGTTGGGCGCTCAAAGCGACGGCCGGCGCGCCGCCGGAAAGTGCGCGACGCGTCGCGTCGCGACGGCAGGCGCCGCGGAGAACAGGCAGCGCGCCGTCCTCGTTTCCCGTGAGGCTCGCACCGTGAGCCGAGCTGTGCCGCGCTGTGGGCGTCGATGACAGCCGCTTTGTAGCTCTATCGACCCAGTTCTCACTGCTGCCGTGCCCGCTGGGAGACTCTCGGATTTTCACATTACAACCCACGAGCTCTAAATCCGCTAAGTACGAAGAAACAAATGTAGCTCAAAACTAGAGTTCGCGTTATTTCGAAAGGGAGCGCCAGTTTTCAGCCATTGAACAGTGTCAGAATAGATGGGTGGATAAATAACGGAAACTGATTTATAATTGCTGCTTGAATAAATAAAAAAATTGAGTGGAAAGAGTAGTTGTAAGAAACTGGAAGGTTAATATACACTACTGGCCATTAAAATTGTTACACCATGAAGAAATGCAGATGATAAACGGGTATTCAATGCACAAATATATTATACTAGAACAGACATGTGATTACATTTTCACACAATTTGGGTGCATAGACCCTGATAAATCAGTACCCAGAACAACCACCTCTGGCCGTAATAACGGCCTTGATACGCCTGGGCATTGAGTCAAACAGATTTTGGATAGCGTGTACAGGTACAGCTGCACATGCAGCTTCAACACGATACCACAGTTCATCAAGAGTAGTGTAGTGGCTGGCGAATTCCGACGAGCCAGTTGCTCGGGCACCATTGACCAGACGCTTTTAGTTGATGATATCTGGAGAATGTGCTGGCCATGGCAGCAGTCGAACATTTTCTGTATCCAGAAAGGCCCGTATAGGATCTGCAACATGCGGTCGTGCATTATCTTGCTGAAATGTAGGGTTTCGCAGGGATCGAATGAACGGTAGAGCCTCGGATCGTAACACATCTGAAATGTAACTCCCAATGTTCAAAGTGCCGTCAATGCGAACAAGAGGTGACCGAGACGTATAACCAAGGGCACCCCATACCATCGCGCTGGGTGATACGCCAGTATGGCGATGACGAATACACGCTTCCAATGTGCGTTCACCGCGATGTCGCCAAACACCGATGCGACCATCACGATGCTGTAAACAGAACCTGGATTCATCCGAAGAAATGACGTTTTGCCATTCGCGCTCCCAAGTTCGTCGTTGAATACACCATCGCAGGCGCTCCTGTCTGTGATGCAGCGTCAAGGGTAACCGCAGCCGTGGTCTCCGAGCTGATAGTCCATGCTGTTGCAAACGTCGTCGAACTGTTCGTGCAGATGGTTGTCGTCTTGAAAACGTCCCCATCTGTTGACTCAGGGATCGAGACGTGGCTGCACGATCCGTTACAGCCATGCGAATAAGATGCCTGTCATCTCGACTGCTAGTGACACGAGGCCGTTGGGATCCAGCACAGCGTTCCGTATTACCCTCCTGAATCCATCGATTCCATATTCTGCTAACAGTCATTGGATCTTGACCAACGCGAGCAGTAATGTCGCGATACGATAAATCGCAATCACGATAGGCTACAATCCGACCTTTATGTAAGTCGGAAACGTGATGGTACGCATTTCTGCTCCTTACACGAGGCATCACAAAACGTTTCACCAGGCAACGACGATTAACTGCTGTTTGTGTATGAGAAATCGGTTGGAAACTTTTCTCATATCAGCACGTTGTAGGTGTCGCCACCGGCGCCAACCATGTGTGAATGCTCTGAAAAGCTAATTATTTGCATATCACAGCATCTTCTTCCTGTCGGTTAAACTTCGCGTCTGTAGCACGTCATCTTCGTGGAGTAGCAATTTTAATGGACAGTAGTGTATAATTCTGTACACATATCCTGGGCGAAATTTATCTCGTACTAGTATCAATGACAATACATTTAAGATCAATATTCATCATATAAGTTACGTACTTCTTGACATGAATTCCATTGTGCGTAGTCCTGATTATAACAATGCTGACGCAGGATTGCTCCTCTGCTGCTCGCGTAAATTCCTCTTCTCTGCTCCGAACCTTATGATGCAGGATTCTCGGCGCTGGCGAAATGATGAACAGACAGGTGTGGTCGATGTGTATACATCAATAAAACTCCACTTTCTTAATGAGTTTTACAACACTTTTAATATACGCTTGACAGACATTTTTAAACAATACTAGTATGACGGATTTCATCATACATACGCCCGCTACCGCTTATAGAAACAAACAGGTGAAGATACAGAAATTAATCAATTGAAGAGAGTATCTCTTCTCTTTTTTGTATCAAAATATTATCTCTGCCTCTAAGCCACTCGTTGATTCACCTTTGGCTTTGCGTGCATATAGCTTACATGTATAAAAGGAAAAGAACGAAGAAACAAAAAATATGATCCATTATAACTGCCCTCCACTGTGCACCGACGTCATACGGAGGTGCAAAGTGTCTGAGCTTATTTCCCTTTTTGAGGGTTGAAAATCCTGTCCGGTATGGGCATAGCCTTTATTTTTGGCCATTGGAGTTATCCTGTATGGTTATCAATTTATATGGGCGTATCAGCTTCTTTTAACACATACATATATACATACGTTTTCTCTCGTAACAAAGTACTTGCTGTCACTGCATAGTTCCATTGTTGTAAGTCAGTATCTACACAGTGTTTAGCTTGCGAAGCGTGCGCACACAGTGCAACGTCCGTTATCGTCACAGTTCACGCTCACGTGTTTAGTACAAGGCCAGAATGTCCGTGGCGTGCGTTTACAGTAGCTTCCATCACACAAATTTGTGCAGCCCGTGTTCCGCGGCGTGGTCTTTTGTGGAATCTTCGATGCGGTGACTGGTTTCCATATCCGCGGCCCGAGGAATTTATTTCGCCTCGTCGCTCTCACGTATTCAGTGGGGACACCAGCCATACATCTGACATCCGTCGACAAGGTAAATTTCTTGCCACTTTCACAACGTTATCCAACACTTCAAGTTTTCCGGCGTCACGGTTGCATCGGTCTCTGGGTTAGGCGTAGTTTCCACTATGTAGACTGTTACACCAAACAGTATCCTGTGAGGCTTTTGACTGAAATTCTCTTTGCTTTTGCGTTCTATTCGGCATATGTGCGTTACTTTGCTGGCCGAATCCCGCTGTCTGGATTATTAGGCTGTCTGGTATTGTTTTGCGTTTGCCAAGACATCGGCTGATTAGTGCCGGTAGCTGGTGTCTGTACATATTGTACGCTACTTCCCCGTTGCAGTTGATTTTGTTAAATTTTGCCCGTTTCCTTTATATCCGCCTTTGAATTTACTGCTTCCTCCATTGCCATTGTGATTACCGTTGCCGTTTCCATAGGTCTGGCTGGGGTAAGGTTGCCATCCGTGTTGTACTGCGAATGCGTTGTTCACTTGTTGGTCCGTAAATCTCTGTGGCACTATCTGCGTGTTAACAGGCTTGGGTTGTACTAGTCTCTCTTCGTACATCAAATCTATTTAGTCCAGTACAGATAGAAAGTATTCGGTGTCGTGTTGCGGAATGGTAACGAATTTTTCACTAATGTATGCAGAAAGACGGGTCTTTAAAATTTTCAGCACGTCTATTTAACGTACCGGGTTTGTCCAGTACCTGGTTTTATTGTTCAAATGTGTGTGAAATCTTATGGGACTTAACTGCTAAGGTCCTCAGTCCCTAAGCTTACACACTACTTAACCTATATTATCCCAAGGACAACACATACACCCATGCCCGAAGGAGGACTCGAACCTCCGCCGGAACCCTGGTTTTATTCAAATATTTTTTTCAAAAATAGCGTCTTAAGCTTCCACGTTTGCTATTGAATGGAGCTGGGTTCAATACTTCACGTCTGAGCCTCTCTTGTACGGACTCACACCAATATTTATCCAGAAAAGATCTCTCAAACTGATCGTAGTAGTGGCAACGTTCCGCCATGTCCACAGCTCATAGTAAAACGTCACCCTGTGTGTATCCAATAACAAATCTTCGGTACAGTTACAAGGCAAAACATTTCGAAATGTTCTGATAAAGAACACGGGTTTGTTCTTTCCCCTTCAGAGGTAAACTGCGGAAATCGTCGATGCCTAAGTAATGCGACTTAACTTCTGAGGTCATCAGTCGCCTAGAACTTAGAAGTAATTAAACCTAACTAACCTAAGGACGTCACACACATCCATGCCCGAGGCAGTATTCGAACCTGCGACCGTAGCGGTCGCTCGGTTCCAGACTGTAGCGCCTATAACTGCACGGCCACTCCGGCCGACTGTCAAATGTTGTTTTGGAATGTCAGTAGTTTTAGCAACGTTGCGTCGTAACCTTTCATCTGCTTCCTTTAAACCTGAATCTGTTTTAGCTAGAAGTTGACTTTCTTTCTCTTTTAGATCTGCTTCTACTGTATCTACATAAATTTTTCACTCTGACACATTTTCAGCAAGGGTGCTGCCCTTATCGAGCATCCCGGCTTCAGCTTTTTCAGTTATTCCCCTTACATCTGCACATATCTTATCTCTCCGTTTGGAAAAATTCGACTATAAACATAACTGCTCTACTCCTAGAGTTAACTTTTGTACCTCGGTAGGTAAGTTTTTGGATACATCTTGCAGGTCGCTGACTGCATTCGTCACATTTTCTACCGACGCATCCACTTGGGATTGCGTCTCCTGAATTTGAGAACATGTTTCACTAAGGTTTTATAACTCAGCTGCAAGTTGTTCCTGTTTATCGTCTACAGATGATACTTCTTCCGTCAACGTATTTACATTGTGGTATATGTCGATAATTATTTCTTGTTTTAGTTGTTTACTTAGCTCTGTCAGCGTCCTGGATATTTCGTCAGATAATGCAGTGCGCATAGTTTTGCTCACCACACTGAACTGTTGACTACACTATTCTTGAAATCGTTAAAGTTCTGATTGTGCTGTGTAAGCTGTTGTCCTACATATTCCTGATGTTTTGTGAACTGCTGTGTAAATTGTTGCCGGCCGAGCGGTTCTAGACGCTTCAGTACGGAACCGCGCTGCTGCTACGGTCGCAGGTTCGAATCCTGCCTCGGGCACGGATGTATGTCATGTCCTTAGGTTAGTTAGATTTAAGTAGTTCTCACTCTAGGGACTGTGCTTAGAGCCATTTGAACCGTTTGTAAACTGTTGTGTTATTAGCTGCATGAGTTGTGTCAAATAGCGCGTCTCCCTAGTATTTAATTTGCTTTTACGATTTCCTGTTCCTGCGTTCGCAACGTCGTTAGCAAATAATCAAAGGAATTTTCGTTGTCGCGCGCTTCAGTTTCAGCATTTCAAAAAATGTTTCCCAATGAGAACAGAGAAATCGAGCGTCATGAAAGTGACATAATGATTAGTTATATTACCAGTGTCATCATTTTTTGATAGTGGGACGACAACCCCGTTGTTTTGGTTGCCATCAGGCAGTTCACGAGTTGGCATGTTACCTTCAATTGTTGCCAAGCTCGGATTTCCGACATCTCGGTATATTGCATTTTGTAACGAATTTTCAACAATGGCCATTTCCTTTGACTCCGTTGTGAATAGTTTTTAACAAAATTATGGACAAAATCTTTCAAAAATGAAATTTTGTCTGTATTGGTACGTTCCTATTAAAGCAGACCTAGCTGCGTATTCACGAATAAACCTGGTTATTATCTGACACAGATTGGCCCATCGAGACCATCCGACCGCCGTGTCATCCTCAGCTGAGGATGCGGATAGGAGGGGCGTGTGGTCAGCACACCGCTCTCCCAGTCATTACAATAGTTTTCTATTAGCGGAGCCGCTACTATTCAATCGAGTAGCTCCTCAATCTGCATCACAAGGCTGAGTGCACCCCGAAAAATGGCAACAGCGCATGGCGGCCCAGATGCCAAGTGCCAGCAACACCTGACAGTGCTTAACTTCGGTGATCTGACGGGAACCGGTGTATCCACTGTGACAAGGCCGTTGCCACTTTAATGATGACTATTCAAAATTTCGTCTTTTCTTTAGAAATGCACTTTCTGTGAAGTATGTTCATTGGGAGGATAAGATATTACCTACTGCCAGAGAGACGGCGCCAAGTGCGGTCATAAAAACATACTGCGTAGTAGCTTACTACCTTTACCATTGGAATCAGCATTCCCGGCGCATCTCGTTTGTAGGAAGAATTTAATATTACTTTGTTCCTTCGATGTTTTTTTATTCCCAAACTCACGGACATGTAAGAAATACAACGGAAGTTTCATTAGTCTCTTGTAACGATAAAATGAATCATTTACCTCAAAAAAATTTTTTCTCAACAATTGAAAGGTCTGTTCATATTTCACTCGTCGCCGTCCTGTCACGGTCGCCATTGGATTGTGGCAGAATAGGTGGGCGGATAACTAATGGAAATTTATTAATAATTGCTGACTGAATAATTAAAAAATTGAATGGAAAGAATAGTTGAAAGAAATCAGAAGATAATTTATAAATCTGTACACATATCCTGGGTGAATTTACACTGGTACTAATGTGAACAGCCCTCCAATGTCAATACATTTAAGATCAATATTCATAACTTAAGTTACGTACTTCTTCACATTAATTTCATTGTGTGTTGTCCTGATTATAACAATGACGATGCGGGATTGCTCCTCTGCCGCTCGCGCAAATTCCTCTTGTCTGCCCCGAACCTCCTGATGCAGGAGTCTCGGCGCTGGCGGAATGATGAACAGACAGGTGTGGTCTATGTGAATATATGAATAAAACTCTACTTCCCTCATAACTTCTATAATACTTTTAATGTACATTTGAAATACACGCTTTTAAACAATACTGGTATGACGAATCTCGCCATACGTCCGCCCGGTACCACTTATAGAAACAAACAGGTGAAGATACTGTGTCAAAACATTATCTCTGCCACAAAGCCACTCGTTAATTTACCTTTGAATATATATATATATATATATATATATATATATATATATATATATATATATATATATATATATATTACATGGCCATCCTGATTTAGGTTTTCCGTGATTTCCCTAAATCGCTCCAGGCAAATGCTGGGATGGTTCCTTTCAAAGGGCACGGCCGACTTCCTTCCCTCATCCGATGAGACCGATGACCTCGCTGTCTGGTCTCTTCTCCCAAAACAACCCAACCCCAACCCACACGAGGTTACATGTATAAAAGAAAAAGAACGAAGAAAGAAACAATAATATGATCCATTATATGATTCATGGCACCCCATCGATTAACTGTCTGCAGCCCATAAGTTTCATTCTCCTTTCGAGGTCCCAGTCGCTAGAAGACAATAATTGCCCGTTAGAGTAAAAGTAAATGGGCCAGATACATATCCTAACTTCCGAGAAAAACGCACTACTGTAATCCTATTTGTTTACTGAAATTGATACAAGTAGCATTCACGACATCATTTTATTGTCTTTGTTAAAATATGATCATTAGAAAATTACAGTTAAAATGAAGTTTTCCTGCAAGTATTTGCTTTGCTAGAAAAAACTTTGACTCTTGTTGTAGAGAAGCTGCAATTTTGAGAGAAACTGGACCACGTCCACGTCACACATAACATGATCAAAAGTATCCGGACAGTTCTATGTAATGCGGAATTGGCCACTAGATGTCACGAGAGGCAGACCAGCCAGTATAAGAGCAGAGTGGAGGATATTGTGTTGTCAGTAGGAAAGCAGTAATAGCAGAATGGATCGGTCAGGGACTTTTCAGCCCTTCTAAAGCTACCCAGGATAACTGTTGATGATGTAATTGTGAAGTGGAAACGTGGAGGAACAACAAATTAGGACCAGCTAGACATAACGTATTGATTGACAGGCACCGACCAACATTGCGGAGAGTGGTTGTAGAACGTCACGTGAAATCAGTGGAGGGAATCACTTGTGAGTTCCAACGCGCTATCGGCAGTCCAGCTAACACAATGACTGTGCGTGAGGGAGTCAAAAAGAATGGAATACACTGTTCGATTGCTCCTCATAAGACATATTTCTGTAGTCAATGCTAAGAGACGCTAGAAGTGCTGTGAAGAGTTACGCCTGTAGATAACTGGAAACGAAGGATTTGACGTGATGAATCGTGCTACACCCCGTGGCAATCCGATAGAAGGGTTTAAGTTTGGCGAACACTTGGAGAACGGTACCTGCCACCAAGTGTAGTGTCAGCAGTGTAATACGTAGGTGGTGAGATTACGGTATGGGTGTGTTTTTCGTGGCTAGTGCAGGGTCTCCTTATTGCTCTTAAGAAAACGCTAAATGTCAAAGGGTAGGAACTCATTTAACGGCATCGTGTATAGAGTACAGCAGAGGAATAATTCAGAGATTATGATTGTTTTCATCGGTCTGACAGCGCAACAATCTGTCATAAAGCAGCATCTGTGAGGAAATGGTTTCTGGACGATACCATCAATGAAATGGACTGGACTTCCAAGAGTCTCGACCTGAAAGCAGTGGAACATCTTTGGGATGCGTAGAACGCACTTAGTGCCCCTCTTTAGAAGGCTATGCCTACCACTTTATTTGCGAGTGTCAGTTATTATTACAATCTTGAAACCACTCACAAAGGACAATCACAAGAAAACGCAAACACAGGCTTGTAGTTCACAATGATTTATTACACATACCTCCAAAAGCAGTTTTACAAAATCTTTTAGAAAACCGGCCTTCCAATAGCTACCGATAACAAATATAATTTAAAAACTTATACAGTCTTTACAAGAGTATATGGAATGAAACAAGTTAAGTAAAGATCCTTCCTTTCAACTAAATAACAAATAGCCCCAGATAAATATAGATGACAAGCATAATTGCCCATAAATTTAACAGGAATTTACCGGGAGTAAATCCCCGTTGGTAATACAAGCAACAGTAAAGAATATTAAATAACATATTTTAAGTAAAAGAGCAAATTCCCCAACTGCAACCTTTGACTAACAAACAGATAATAGAACAACGGAATTCCACCAATTATGTGGTGACTTATTCCACTGAACTAAATCGTGAAATCCCTTTCAAGTATACCAACAATATTTAGGCAGAAAAGACAGTTATCTTAATAGTCAAAGTTCCATGCAACAGTGGGCACACATCCAACGGATGACCCACCCTAAGACAAGAGTGACCAAACTGCTAGGAACAGGAGACGGACCTTTGCGCAGCCCGAACACATTAACGATAGGAATCCTCAGATAAATACAAGAGAGAAAACTCAGCTTCTGTCAACTACTGGAGCGAGCAGAGACTCTGACAGGATACAGCCAAGTAGCGCCGAGCGTCATCAAAGCGTAGCTGGCCGGGCTAACGGAGTCCGAACATATTTCAACCAAGGCGCCGCCCCCTGTATTGGTCAATTCGGAACAGATGGTGCCAGCCGCTCGACGTACACTGTAACATCCCTCTTATTTCAGATTTATGCCCCCCCCCTTTAAATTTAATACCCTTAACACATGCAAGACCTCAAACAAATAGCATGGAAAATTATTCGCTTCTTACAGCCCATAATTCTTTTCTCTTACACGCAGACCCTAATAACAAGCATAAAGTCTGGAGAAGTCAGCGGCCTGCCGAACCAACATCATAAAACCCATAATACAAGACAATGAAGTCACAGCCCCTTCACACGGAGACCACAGAATAAATCGTAAGATACTCAAGTGACATTACAAGCACCCTGTCTTAACACTAAACATGGCCTGCGCACTATCCTAGGATGACTCATGCAGCCTTCTTACTACTCACGCTTAGTGCTCCCGGCACTGAGCAGTGTTTTACACTCTTAACACCACTATTCAACATATACGGGAACCAAGAGTGAATTCCTTATTCCCGCCACGGCGGGGATAATCACATACAAACCACTGCCTGGCTATGAACACAAATTACAATCAGATTGATCACAAAACACAACTTCAGAAAAATAGCAGATGCACACTGTTAGTAGCAGCAAACGACGAGGGTCCACATAGCATACGTAGGCATCTAGCATCAGTTAGTACAATATACACACTTGCTAGTGCATTGGAGGATATCATCACCAGCCCGCCGCCGACTCGCTAATCAAATCATAACACAGCGCAGCGAGCAACCAACGCTCCTCCGTAACGGTCACTCCAAGACTCGCCAACACATGCCCAAGCAACCGAAGAAAGCCGAAAATATAGAGGAGTAGCAGAAATGAAAACGGAGAGAAACTGGGAAATTATGCTGCACCCAAAAGCAGAACCCGGATATGTGCACTGCCCACCAGCAATTCTGAAAGTTTTCCTGGGACGGGCAAGGACCCAGCTTAACACCTGATTGTAAGTTTCGAGATCAAACTCCCTATGCGCCGGGTGCAAAGAGTACAGCCAAAGCCTCACACTCGCAAACGGAATATTTTAATTCAGTTTGTCCCGAGCTCCTAGAAGCCTAGGCGACAGGGCGCCTATCCCCAGAATATTCCTGCAGTAGAATAGCGGCAGCATCTTCATTGGAGGCATCGGTCTGGGCGATAAAGGCCTTTTGAAAGTCCAGGATGGCCAAGAGTGGAGGATTACTCAAGGCAGTTTTAATGGCTTCAAATGTAGACTGCTGACTCTCTCCCCAAACGTAGGCATCCCCATTTTTACGTAAACTATTAAGAGGGACGGCTAACTGGGTTAAAGTTGTAACAAATTTACGGAAATAATTGGCCATGGCAATAAACCGAGCTTTTCCCTTTTTATTACTGGGGGAGCGAGAACCGTTACAAGGTGGAGGTGGGCTCTTGTTCAATCCTGATCCTGTCCTCTGAAACAATATGCCTCAGAAGGAGATCCGACGTCTAGCTAGGTGACTTTAGATGGTTTAACCTTTAATCCAGTTGCCTGAAGCCACGATAACACCTCCTGAATATGACACAGACGCTGGTCAATAGAACTACTATAGATGAGAACGTTGTCGATGTACAGTCGTGGACAAAACGAGCGAGACCCCTCGCCTTTTCGTTATGCTGATCCGCACGGCTTTAAAGTCTGCTACACAGCATAACAGGCAAGGTGACGAAGTGCTACCAACATACTATGGAAAGGCGTGAAATTGACAAACTATCTGAACTTTTTTAGGCTGTTTTCAATAATTTGTAAGACTATATTAATGTTGAATAGTGTGTTAAATACAACACGTAAATATAAGACAGAAGAAAGAAGAAACGCTCATTGGTATGAACTGTACCAAAAAAATGAATTTCAACTTATCGAGATAACATAACTGTTTTAGTAAGACAAAGAACCCCAGATCGTTACGAATTAGCAAAATATTATCCGCATTCGGCCGCGAAACGGCCTGTGTCAACGTTCAGACCAGTCATATTGGATTACCGTTGCTGAACTACCATGAAAGTGTGCAAATTTAGCAATGCATGAAGATTCATAACGAAATTCAGCTGAAAATCATTCAGTGCCACACTTAAGTCAATTCCATTTTTGATAGAAGCGGAAAAAGTAGGCAGTAACATGCATGAAATTCTACAAGAGTGTCATATTGACATCCACAGGGCGCCAGTACAGAATAAAGGTACCGATACAACGTATTGGAGGCGCGAGAATTTCTTAAAATTGCTTTACTGATATTCTACCTGCCTCCATCGAGATTAGAACCGAAAACAAACCAGACCTTCCTTTCACTACGCTAGCAGACAACCCACGCAAACAGGCCTCTATTATTACCCCAGACATGAATAAGCCGGCAATTTCGCAATGAAAATGGCAAAATGATCTCGTTTCTGTTGCATAGAACTTTCTGGACTCAAAAACATGAATTTTCTTCCTTTATGTCACCGCTTATGTGACAATCATTCGGGATGTTTATCGAAATAACAAAATACTGTTATTAGAGAGTAAATTTAGTAGGATAATTCTGCACCACCCCACGAAATAAACGGCTACATAGCTGCCAAACGTATTCTACACTGTTTCGAATTCTCCACTAGACTCGCCACAGCCAGAAAACGTTCATTAGCCGAAGTGTTTCTTAAGCTAGCTAGCAATGGGAATGTTCGCACTTCTAAAACGCGGTAGCATTAATACTGAGATGTGAATTACCACAAATGGATTCTATTTGCATTCCTGTAATAGTGATTTGGATCGAAAGCGTAGCTACGATTAATATGCTGATGTATCGACTGCAACTGAAACATTTCGAATAAAGAGTGGGGGGGGGGGGGGTTATTTATGCGGCCCTCATCTTCAGTAGCTGTCGTAGCTGTTTTCGTTGTTAGGATTTCGTCACCTAAACCGGTAAAAACGGAACCCTACTAGTCTCACTTTCTTCACAGTCTATCTGTCTACCCAACCCTTAAAACCCGTTTACCTCCAGAACGGGTAGATATAATAAGCGGAAATGTATCGCACTTCTTGCGGTAACCGGTCCCTTGGTGGTGTAAAAAAGTGAGCTTCTATGTCAACGCAATCTAAAGATACGGCCGTTTATGTAAAGAAAATTTACGCGAAAGGTCAAAAAATCGCTTCAAGAACTATGGGACCAAACTGCTTAGGTCATCAGCCCCTAGACCTAGAACTACTTAAACCTAGCTAGCCTAAGGACGTCACAGACATATATGCCCGAGGTAGGATTCCAACCTGCGACTGAAGTAGCCGTGCGGTTCGTGACTGAAGCGCCTGGAACCGCTCTGCCACCGCACCCGGCGAAACCCTACTCACCTCATGTATAATGATAATATATACTGTCTAGTGAGGATAAACTGTATTCGCCAGCAACTCAGATCGTTTGATCACTGAGCTTTTACGAAGCTACATTCAAACTTTGTTCGAAGTCGTCTGCAATATCCATTTATAAACACCCTAGGAACGTCGTATGCGATATGCACTTCTGAAGACGCTGGCAGATACTGCAGTACCATAACAAGTAGGTAAGAATTTATTGTTATTCGTCCATGCATGACACTTTATTTCAATTTCAATTTAACGCGCGTAGGTGTTCGTATATGGCTGAAACTAATGAAACTAATGAACAAAAAGTAAATAAACAGCAAACAACTTCGATGTTCAAATCAAATGAAAGTCACATGTCGCAATTACAACATAATTTCCTTGTTACATCTACATGACTACATCAACAGGATTTCTTTGCAATCCATACTTACGTGCCTGGCAGAAGGTTCGGACTATTTCTCTACCGTCCCACTCATTAACAGTGTGCGGGAAAAAGGACCACTTAAATCTTTTCTTGCGAGCCTTGAATTACATTATTACTATGGTTTCTTCCTGTGTAAGTTCCTGAGGAAATAATGTTTTGGCATTCAGAACAGATGTTGGTGATTGAAATTTCGTGAAAAGATCTCGCGGCAACGAAAAACGCTTTTGTTTTCATGAATGTTACCCCAACTCGATTATCAAATCTGGGACCCTCTCTCCCCTATTTCGTGACATTACAAATCGTGCTACCGTTCCTTGCACGTTTTTGCGTGCACAGTCCATCACGTCTGTCAAGTATATTATAGCAGTGGACGGACAAATGTAGTGTAGGCAGTGTTTTCAGTTGGCCTATTGCGTATTCTTAGTGTGCGGCCAATAAAACGCAGTCATTCGTTTGCCTTCCCCACAAAGGTATGTTTTCGATCGTTCCAGTTTAAGTTTTACTGGGTAATGAGATGAACTGACAGTGCTTCGACTTGTGTTTTGTCATGTAACCGAAAGTTAATTATTGTTATTAGACGCAGCTTTCGTGTTTAATGTTTTCCTCATTCAACGGAGTACACTCCTCGTTCACCACACATAACTGTTTCAAAGTATTAAATTGTTACTGATGTTACCAAGTTGCAGTGGTCATCTTAACTTGCCGTTTTGAAACAAAGGAAAATATTATAGCGAAATGTAGCAACTAAGAAGCGGGGTATCCAAATAAACAAACATTTCCGGTATAAGTATTTGCAGTAGGTCTACTACACAGTAACGTAAATTAGGAGCAAAGTCCATTAGTAGATCGTTATCAGGAAAATCAGCCCTCATAATGCAAAGTGCCACTACAAGAAAGAAAGTTTCCAAACATGTCAATGAGTCGTCGAGGAAAGTGGACGCATTCTGTCTACTGAATCCCAACGCACGCTACTTACGAGGGGACACACCAAGTGTCATACCCCGATCTTACTGAAACTTCGCTCAGTGAAAGAGGGGACAAAATAAGCGAACACGTGTCTCGGCTTATCTGCTTATACTACCGCTTCTGAGGAAACGACGGTCAAAGTTTTCAATGCTCTGTTGCTATAGTGTAGATACCTCTTAACGGGTAAGGATTCAACTGAAGCGGTGGCTCTGCGTCTACCATTGCGACCTCGGAACTTTGCGCTGCAAGTTCGAAACCGGTTTTTCCTTCCCCCCCCCCCCCCCCCCTCACTCTCTGAATTATCTACGAATGTTTATTCCAATTTATGTTGAAACACTGTAGTCGTTATTCGTCAGTTAATTTACTGTGTAAAGAAATAAGTTAAAAAGGGAACACATATTGCGTAGTGGGGCGATCACCCTGTTGTAGAAATAATTCAGAAGCCAAGATCGCTTAAATACTGTTTATTGGATAAACGGTTTCAACACACTAAAGGTGCCATCATCGGATCTGAATGTAGCTTAACATTTATAAACCATTTGGATATAACGATACATGAGGCAGACCAGATGATTTTAGATCAGCTTGTCTCATTCGTTTATTATTTTTTTAATTCATTAATTACACATAAAGTTAATTGGCGAATAATGACAACATTATTTCAACATAAATTAGAAAAAAAAACATTCGTAGATAATTCTGATAGAGAGGCAGGAAAAAATAATAATAAAAAAACCCAATATTGTCTCGAACACGGGAATCAAAGTTAAGAAGGAACGACGGTAGCCACTGAGCCACCGCTTCAATTGGGTTCTCGGCTGCAGAAGGTATCTACACTATAGCAACAGCGCGTTGATAACTTTGACCGTCGTTTTCTCGGAAACGGACGAGTGTCTGCAGATAAGTCGAAACACATGTTCGCTTATTTTGTCCTCTCCTTCACTGAGCAAAGTTTCCGGACAATCAGCCTATGACACTTGGCGAGTTCCCCCGCGTTAGTCGAGTCGCTTCTTACGCCCGGCGAGAATTATGTATGCCTCAGAGTAAACTGCGCCACTTGGAAACACGGCGAGCGGGGATAAACACGTTTTCCTTCTTATAAGGCAACCTTCTACAGCTAGAATTCACGAAGTGTTCATCAGGTTGTCTCAGATATTTCAGAAATGTTTCTTGCGTTAGGCCTGCCGCATATGCAAAACGTAAACATTTCATTTCATGTAATATTTATCAGGATAAGACATGACAAGAGTGGACCAGTCCCTCCTGAAAAAAATTACAGATTCTAAGTTGCTCCACTATGTAATGACACGGGTACGGGCTTGCGATCTCTCGTTTATGCCATCGATTTCCGTGTTACACATACTTGGCCACTGCGTTGTCGCTGCAGTCGTGGAGGAGGCAGTCTGTTTCCTGCTAGCGCTGTTTCCGCAGCAGATATTAACCGCGACGAATCATTCAGTCAACGCTAAATCGCCCATCTGGCTGAGGCAGACATGGGCGCTATAATAGCACTCCATGCAGAGGGATCTTGAAATGGCTATATACCAAGAACTACGGGTCTTTACAAGTCGACGGTAGCCAGGTGGATCAGACGAAAGGAAGAGAGTGGTAACCTGAATGGTAGGCCTCATGGCCGTCGCCGCAAAACAACAGCAGCTCAGGATCAGCAGATACGCCGTTTCAGTGAGAACCACCCATTTGTCAACGCACGACAAATTCTGCAAACTTTGGGTCTCAATATTAGCAGTAAGACCGTCACTCGTCGTCTAAGGGAAGGTGGACTGAGAGCAAGAAGCGCTGCTGTGAAAGAGACATTGACTGTTTCCCGCAGAGAAGCTCGCCTTGCTTTTGCTGCTGAAAATGTCGACAAACCTCTCCAGTTTTGGAGGCGAGTGATTTTCACGGACGAAAAAGTTTTCTCTACGGCATCAACCGGAAAAGTACTTGTTTACCGGCCTAAAGGTGCTAGGTATAATCGAAAATATATTTACAGTTGCCGAAGGAGTGGCAGGGAGTCGGTGACGGTATGGGCATGGATATCGGCCGAAGGGTGTGGGCTCCTGTGTGAAGTGGAAGGAAGACTCGATGCGCGCAGTTACATATCAATTCTGGAGAACGTGATGTTGCCTTCTGTGACAGCAAGATTTGGCGATGATCAGATCATGTTCCAACAAGATCGCTTGCCTATTCATATGGCACGTGTGGTTAAGAGGTGGTTCGGCGACCCTAGTAATATTACTGTAATGGAATGGCCACCTTAAGGAGCTGACATGAATCCCATTGAGAATATTTGGGCAGAAATGGTCAGAGTAATACGAGAAAAGGGGCAGACACCGTCGACTCGCCGACAGCTTTCTGATGTGATTCATGACGCTTGGAGTGAGTTACTTGAATCTGCTAGTTATGCTCAACGCCCAACAGACTTCGAGCTGTTGTGGAAGCCGATGGAGGCTATACGCGATACTAAGCAGCATCAGCAGAGGTGTTTTTTTTTTCAGCCCTTCACCAATCAGCTGCAACAGCTGTTTCAAGTTTTTTTATTTCTTTTTTTCTTTTTTTTTTTTTACAGACGTATATTTTATATAATTTCAAGGAAACGCAGTAAGTGGAATGTGGACAAACAAATTAATTCACAGCAAGATATGTAATATTTAATTTGATAAGAGAAGATATACTCACCTTATATATTCATGCAGTCTCTAAAAAATACATGACACACGTGTATATGCAAGAAGGGTACAAACCAATACAGCACAAATAAAAAATATTGAGGAGAAGCTCGCCGATGAAGACGTAATTGGAGAACAAAGGTTGGGCTAGAAGGAGAGGTAAGGAGGCCCGAAAAAGCAGAGAAAAATCAGAAACCCAATAGACTTTGAGTCGTTGTCGCAGCAGAGGGCAGTTGGTATATGCGATTCGGAGCAACAATAGAAGAATAGTTTTATTTACTGATTTGTGGGGCTTTATTTTGTGACGGCTTAACAGTGCTGCATCACGAGACCCACTATTTGTTCACATGCGGCTAAACATCAGAGGTGTAAAAAATTTTGAGAGGTGCCGAAGTTCTCTGCAAGCGTAACGTGTTTTAGGGAAGAAGATGATTTTTAGTTCATTTCATTTTAACCATTCACACTATGCTTTGGCATTCTAATCTTTCATTTTATTATTATGTATCTTTTCTTCAGTGAAAGTCAACGGTAGTAAGTTTCAAGATATGAAGAATAACTGGAAGTTTTTAATTTGTGGAATAGTGTATTTAACAGTTAATATTTTCAACAAATCTGTAGTTATAGGACATATTAAGAAACAAGTCAAAAATGGCATTATGGAAAGATCAGGTTGGTCTCTAAAGGGTAACGACGGTAAAATAGCAAATACGAAACTATGGGTAACAACTATTGTTGATGGTGAGGAGCCATAATCGATATGCCACTATTCTGTAATTGTATTTCTGAAGTTTATCGTCAGTCCTAGGACTGAAACCGATACCCTGTTTTACGTAAAGAATATAACCTTCAAAATTTATTTAGCAACGCAGAATATTAAATCACAGTTAATAGATCAGGAACCTAATCCAACTGCCTTTAATTTTATTCTCACGGATGACATTGAGACAGTAAATAACAAGAGAAATAACAAAACTCTCAGAATATAGAGAACTCAAGTGTCCAGTGGATTCAAAAGTTTGCTATAATAGCGAATAATTGCTTTTACTGACTCCTTCATGCCTACGTTTTCTGTCAGACAATGTTTGAAACTAGGACTAGCAAGGTAAACAATTTTTCCACAAATTGTCAAATTGGAAGCCGGAGAGCCAGTTACATAAATTATGATGACAACAAACGTTTTTCAAGTAAACTGATCACAGGAGGCATCCAACGCATTTATTGTGTGTTACATGCACAGTATGTAAACTGGCAACGCCACCAACACACAATACCACTAACAAGGGAACCTTCCCATCGCACCCCTCTCAGATTTAGTTAAAAGTTGGCACAGTGGATAGGCCTTGAAAAACTGAACACAGATCAATCGAGAAAACAGGAAGAAGTTTTGTGGAACTATGAAAAAAATAAGCAAAATATAGAAACTGAGTAGTCCATGCGCAAGATAGGCAACAACAAGGATAGGGTGCGCTCAGGAGCGCCGTGATCCCGTGGTTAGCGTGAGCAGCTGCGGAAGGAGAGGTCCTTGGTTCAAGTCTTACCTCGAGTGAAAAGTTTAATTTTTTATTTTCAGACAATTATTATCTGTCCGTCTGTCCGTCCGTACGTCCGCTGCGAGGTAACTGCGCACTTTGGACGAGAGTGCATTAAATACGTGAGAACCATTCCGTGGGCAATATGACTCCAGCAAATATAGCTCCGGACTTCAATAACAATGTCAATGAATATTTTCCGAACTGTAACGCATCGGAAAGTTCCTTAAGGGATTGAACGATTGTCGAACATTTGTATGATTATTTCCTACATTTGTTGATAAACAGTACGTGTGGTGATGATTGTCTGAAAATAAAAAATAAAACGACTCACTTGAGAGAAGACTTGAACCAAGGACCTCTCGATCCGCAGCTGCTCACGCTAACCACGGGACCACGGCGCTCGCGAGCTCACAGTATCCTTGATGTTGATTGTCTTGCGCATGGACTACTCAGTTTGTATATTTTGCTTATTTTTTTCATAGTTCCACACAACTTCTTCCTGTTTTCTCGATTGATCTGTGTTCAGTTTTTCAAGGCCTATCCACTGTGCCAACTTATATCTAAATCTGAGGAGGGTGTGATGGGGAGGTTCCCTTGTTAGCTATGAAACAACTGTAGCAAAACGGAGCATCCTCGTTATCCATGTGATGGATAAGACGACTAATTCGCAACATAAATGTCAATGTAAGCATCAGTTTCTGTTGGAACGTGCTTCCTGGACCAAATAACATACATTTCCTACGTCTTCAATGCGAATCATGCATCAAATGTAATTTAAAGGACATAAAAATATTGAGTGAATTTACTAACATAATTATGAATCACTCACGAACATAAATCGATGGTCACATAGTTGTCAAAAGTATTCTACAGGCCGGCCGGAGTGGCCGAGCGGTTAAAGGCGCTACAGTCTGGAACCGCACGACCGCTACGGTCGCAGGTTCGAATCCTGCCTCGGGCATGGATGTGTGTGATGTCCTTAGGTTAGTTAGGTTGAAGTAGTTCTAAGTTCTAGGGGACTTATGACCACAGCAGTTGAGTCCCATAGTGCTCAGAGCCATTTGAACCATATTCTACAGTATTGCCATTGTCCTTTAGACTAGCAGCAGGAAGAAAACGTTCGCTCAGCTGTGCTGAGATATCTTGCACTGACGAAGTTCGCGCTTCGAAGACGCCACGGCATCGTCTGCCACGATTTCATGGGAAACGAAATATCTCAAGTATACAGTCTTACACATAAAAACTGACCGCCGGCACAAGCACCGTGCGATCCGCGATATGACGCCGTTGAAAGCACGGCTAACCCTCGCCCGCAAGCTGTTAATATCATCTGATGTTGCTAACAGCCGGCCGCAGTGGCCGTGCGGTTCTAGGCCCTGCAGTCTGGAACCGCGGGACTGCTACGGTCGCGGGTTCGAATCCTGCCTCGGGCATGGATGTGTGTGATGCCCTTAGGTTAGTTAGGTTTAAGTAGTTCTAAGTTCTAGGGGACTTATGACCTAAGATGTTAAGTCCCATAGTGCTCAGAGCCATTTGAACCATTTCGTTGCTAGCAAGTTATTTACTTCTGGTGAATGATTTTCTACGCAGTCCATTTAAGATAGAATAACTAAAATATATTTGATGCTACGGAAGATGAAGGACGCCTAATTCATTTCCCGCTCTTTATTTATAATGTTAGATTCGCAATCTGAGCATACGTATTATCCATAACCACAATTTAGCGCCACACAGATATGTGAATGAAACACATTGGCGTACAGCTTTAGACATAAAAACTGACCGAAGGCCGGCCGCTACAGAGATTAAGTCCGAGTCGTTCACTTAACGTGGCCAATAAAACTGATCGCCCCTGACAATCTGGCAACACTGTTAGATGCGGAAGTGTTAGGAGGAAGTGTTGTCTACTTCCGAGATGTTCTCGGATTGTGTGAGCCCGTGGTCTAGTGGTAATCGTCGTGCATTCTAAATTAATAGTCGTCTGTTCGCGTCCACCTGTATATATATATATATATATATATATATATATATATATATATATATATATATATATATACCACATTTCGTTCTAAAGTTATGAGTCTGATTGAGCATCGAAGATAATTCGCTTAACATTCTACCCACCAGCAATAACAAGTATTCCAGAAACAACTCCGCAGGACAGCTCGTGGCTGCGTCGCGAACATAACAGCTTACGCTCGAGTGTTTCCTCGCGCTGCAGCGGCTACCGGCCACCGGCCAGACGCCACCCACCGTCTGAAATCCGGCGCCGCCTATGTGAACGCGGCGCCACGCTCTCAGTGTATGTATCAACTGTCATTTTCGAATTTGAAGTTCTAGTTATCATCTTGCAGTTAAGCATTGGATTTTGCATACTTGAAAATCATGAACTGCAGTTAAGCATTGTAAAATTGAGTCGCAAGTGGAAAAAGGTGTAACATCTGCAACACAACGTTTACTTTTGGTATAACAGAGGGGTGAATGCAGAAGAGGCAGCTAGAAAGATTTGAACTGTGTTTGGAGCGAGTGCTTTTGGGGAAAATACGGCAGAAAAAGATATTCGTGCTTTAACGAAGATCGTTTTGGCATGAATGATTTTCCACATTAAGGTAGTCTCGACTAGTGATATATGTGATAGATTACCATTTTACCATCATGCGACATTTGCATTCAACAGGCAAAGTTCAGAAGTCTGGTGTAGGAGTACTGCATGCTCTAATTCGAAACAACAAAAATCTGCGGAGTGACTATTATTGAACGTCATCAGGTCACTCATCGAGCATTCCTATGCAGTACTGTTACTGGTGACGTGTTATGATGCCTTTATCGTTAACTTCCTAAGAAGAAATGACAGGTTGAGCCCCACCAAAAGACGTAAACTCGAGGCTGTGTACCACCTGGGGTAAAGTTGACTTTGCTTGCATAGGTCATGTTTGCTAGTGTTTCATTGGTTTGGCTTGGGTGATACCAGGACCGGACAGGAACAGAGGGTGTTGAAGCCTTTGAAAGCAAATATTTTCAGCCAAGCTCATTGAGCTAACAGACGGTGACCAGAGTAGTGGTGATTTTCACTCAGACATGTCTGGATTTTGGGTTCAACGGATTGAGTAGCCGTTCAGGATTGTGTTAGTATTTGGTTCACCCCTAGTATTTGATTTCCTCGGTACCACCCATATGGGGGAGGGTTTCCCCTATCCGCCACACGCGATTATTATTATTATTGTTATTATTGTCATTACGTCATCAGCAAATCCTATATGGTGTATCTTCCCACCACTGAAATAGATGTGTATTGTTCGATTCAGTATTTCCATCACATAAATGTGGGTTATAATTACGTTACATTGCTGCTAGTAGACGTATTTCTCACTTTTTCTTAGACAGTTGCTACCTGTTACTCCATCATAGGAATTTATGTGCGCAGCATTGTTGCAATACAGACGTTCAAATTATCCGATTTCTGTAATTTCATTTCGATACCAGATCGTTCTAATCGGATTCAGCCAGGCAGTCTTAATGTGGATATCCGACTACGACTCTCATCATATGATAGACTGGGTAAACCACACTTAATCGGACTGTTGAATATAGATCACTTATCTATGACAGGGCCTAAATTCTTAAACACTGTGGAAAATAATAATCCAATGTGCTTATTAGAAATACGTTATTTAAATATAAATACATGAACTAACGAGATAACAGTTTATTTACAGGAGCAGAGCCCCATCCATCATAGCAGAGCAGTGCGAAATTGGTTTCAGGGCCAAGAGAGGATAAAGCTGTTGCCGTTTGTTCCACGATCACCAAACATCAGCCAGATAGAGAATATGTGGGCAGAGGTAACAAGGCCATTGCCACGTGGATCTACAAAAGCAAACGACCTTTGGACAAATATAGGAAACATATGTTGGAAGTAAACCATCACGCTACACTGTCGACAACTTAATGAAATCAATTCCCCTACGCCTTCGAGAAATCTTACGTAATGATCGTTGGTGGGTTGGTTACTAAAAGTAAAAAAAAAAGTTCAAATGTGTGTCAAATCTTATGGGACTTAACTACTAAGGTCATCAGTACCTAAGCTTACACACTACTTAACCTAAATTATCCTAACGACAAACACACACACTCATGCCCGAGGGAGGACTCGAACCTCCGCCGGGATCAGCCACGCAGCCCATGACTGCAGCGCCCCAGATCGCTCTGCTAATCCCGCGCGGCTACTAAAAGTATACTCGTCCACAAAACCCATGTGGACACTTATCAGATAATCGGTCAAGCTTTGCTTTGTTGCAGCTCTTTAGCATACAAGTCCATTTACTTTCAGGCTCCTCCTTACAATTCTTGCAATGCAAGGCAATTGAAAAAACTCATCCACTCGACGCCAACTGAGGAACTGACTGGTGCATGTTTTGTTCAACACACAATAGTTGTCACCCTCACTGGAATCAAAGACTGTGTGTGTGTGTGTGTGTGTGTGTGTGAGTGTGTGTGAGAGAGAGAGAGAGAGAGAGAGAGTTTTCGTGTTCATTCACAATCTGAAACACCCTGTATATGGATATACGTGTGGTGTCTGTTCTTTCGGACATGTCCGAAAGAAAATGCTTCATGGCATTCTGCAACGATCTTCGATCGTTTACAAAATTTTAAATCCAAAAAACTGCATCTCGGTTCTTACAATAGTGCAATAGGTGCGCACTGGTTAGATGTAACTGAAGAGAGTCTCCAACTCGGATTGTGATTAAGGGCGAATCTCAAGCGCATGGCCACGAACAAGTGGGAGTGGAAACTTAATGTCATCGGAACCTTGTTGAAAGTTGAATACTAATGGGAGACTTCAACTCTCTATTTGGGACAGAAAAAACCTGTAGAAAAATCGTTGGTACAAATTCAACACACCGAAACGCTTAGACCAACGGCACACGTCTGACTGACATTTGCCAACAATTCAACCACAAAAGGATGTCTTCCCACTTTAGGAAAAAACCAGTTCCCAGGTAACATGCTTAGCTACCAGGTGCAAGCTACTTTCGTTCGCCTTTCGAGACTCGCTGAAAGCCAGATTTTTAATTCTTTTGTAGCACAGCTACAAGCAGGCAGATAAAAACTCAATAAGAGAATCGTAAGACAACGCTCGAGCAAAATTCGTCTTGCTACTTTCAGTAACTCTTAGTGTCAGAGCGAAAACCTTACGGTACTGCCAAATTCATAATGCCACTTTTGTTTTCTGCCGACATATTTTTTGTTGTTGTGAATACATAATTTTATCGATGAAATGTCACATTTTCATAATAATTACGAATGGTACTGGAAATGAAATAAATACAGATCTTTTCGAAGTTAAAAGTCGGTAATACCCTACTAATTCGTGTTAAAATAGGCTCAATCTTCTCACAGACACTTAATGCTTTATTAATATAGACTGCCGTCGTGATGTTTCTGTAGTAAGCTGAATTTAATTTGTATTAGCAGAGTGAATATTTTAATTGCATTTTCCATTAGTTGACTAAACGTAACAGTAATTATCAAAGAGAAATTAATCAGCAGCAGAATTTTCTTTCACGATAACTAAAACGATCTGACAATGCTAAAGTTGTTTACAAATTCTATGCCTGTAGAAACCTACTGGTTCTAACGATCTCATTAAACCAGAGTAGTTTTAAGAGTATTTTCGTCTAGAAATGAATTGCCTTGACGGTTGATCGATCAAGAGCGGGAAAGTTAAATTTTACAAATATATGACGAGAGGGACAAGTGCTTGAGAGAGGACTTCCCTATCAATTCAAGTGCCTGAAAGACGACTTTCCTACCAATTTCCTGGGTAGTTTCGTTTCTCAAATCAACATAGTGCGTTATCATGCAGTAGGACAGGTGATGTAGTTTTGTTGCTCGACTTTCTTACACTGCGACCGAAAGGTGTCTCAGATGTTGGCAACAAATTCCAGCTGCGTAGCACACACCCTGGGGGCAGAATTCGTAGCCCAAGACACACTTTTGGATTTATCAGATGTAAAATATTATATTCACACTACTCTTTCCTCGAGTTTACGTCTTTTGGTGGGGTTCAGCCTTTCATTTCTTCTTAGGAAGTTAACGATAAAGGCATCATAACACGTCACCAGTAACAGTACTGCATAGGAATGCTCGATGAGTGACCTGATGACGTTCAATAATAGTCACTCCGCTGATTTTTGTTGTTTCGAATTAGAGCATGCAGTACTCCTACACCAGACTTCTGAACTTTGCCTGTTGAATGCAAATGTCGCATGATGGTAAAATGGTAATCTATCACATATATCACTAGTCGAGACTACCTTAATGTGGAAAATCATTCATGCCAAAACGATCTTTGTTGAAACACGAATATCTTTTTCTGCCGTATTTTTCCCAAAAGCACTCGCTCCAAACACAGTTCAAATCTTTCTAGCTGCCTCTTCTGCATTCACCCCTCTGTTATACCAAAAGTAAACGTTGTGTTGCAAATGTTACACCTTTTTCCACTTGCGACTCAATTTTACAATGCTTAACTGCAGTTCATGATTTTCAAGTATGCAAAATCCAATGCTTAACTGCAAGATGATAACTAGAACTTCAAATTCGAAAATGACAGTTGATACATACACTGAGAGCGTGGCGCCGCGTTCACATAGGCGGCGCCGGATTTCAGACGGTGGGTGGCGTCTGGCCGGTGGCCGGTAGCCGCTGCAGCGCGAGGAAACACTCGAGCGTAAGCTGTTATGTTCGCGACGCAGTCACGAGCTGTCCTGCGGAGTTGTTTCTGGAATACTTGTTATTGCTGGTGGGTAGAATGTTAAGCGAATTATCTTCGATGCTCAATCAGACTCATAACTTTAGAACGAAATGTGGTATATATATATATATATATATATATATATATATATATATATATATATATATATATATACAGGTGGACGCGAACAGGCGACTATTAATTTAGAATGCACGACGATTACCACTAGACCACGGGCTCACACAATCCGACAACATCTCGGAAGTAGACAACACTTCCTCCTAACACTTCCGCATCTAACAGTGTTGCCAGATTGTGCAGATGGCCGGACTTAGAGTTGTAAGGGGCGATCAGTTTTATTGGCCACGTTAAGTGAACGACTCGGACTTAATCTCTGTGGCGGCCGGCCTTCGATCAGTTTTTATGTCTAAAGCTGTACGCCAATGTGTTTCATTCACATATCTGTGTGGCGCTAAAGTGTGGTTATGGATAATACGTATGCTCAGATTGCGAATCTAACATTATAAATAAAGAGTGGGAAATGAATTAGGCGTCCTATGTCTTCCGTAACATCAAATATATTTTAGTTATTCTATCTTAAATGAACTACACAGAAAATCATTCACCAGAAGTAAATGACTTGTTAGCAACATCAGATGATATTAACAGCTTGCCGGCGCGGGTTAGCCGTGCTTTCAACGGCATCATATTGCGGATCGCACGGCTGCTTGCGCCGTCAATTCGAATCCTTCCACGGGCATGGATGTGTGTTAGGTTAGGTTGGTTTAATTAGTTCTAGGTCTAGGGGCTGATGAAATAAGCAGTTTGGTCACATTGTTCCTGGATCCCTTTTTGACCTTTAGCGTAAATTTTCTTTACATAAACGGCCGTATCTTTACATTGCATTGACATAGAAGCTCACTTTTTTACACCACCAAGGGACCGGTTACCGCAAGAAGTGCGATACATTTCCGCTTATTATATCTACCCGTTCTGGAGGTAAACGGGTTTTAAGGGTTGGGTAGACAGATAGACTGTGAAGAAAGTGAGACTAGTAGGGTTCCGTTTTTACCGGTTTAGGTGACGAAATCCTAACAACGAAAACAGCTACGACAGCTACTGAAGATGAGGGCCGCATAAATAACCCCCCCCCCCCACTCTTTATTCGAAATGTTTCAGTTGCAGTCGATACATCAGCATATTAATCGTAGCTACGCTTTCGATCCAAATCACTATTACAGGAATGCAAATAGAATCCATTTGTGGTAATTCACATCTCAGTATTAATGCTACCGCGTTTTAGAAGTGCGAACATTCCCATTGCTAGCTAGCTTAAGAAACACTTCGGCTAATGAACGTTTTCTGGCTGTGGCGAGTCTAGTGGAGAATTCGAAACAGTGTAGAATACGTTTGGCAGCTATGTAGCCGTTTATTTCGTGGGGTGGTGCAGAATTATCCTACTAAATTTACTCTCTAATAACGTATTTTGTTATTTCGATAAACATCCCGAATGATTGTCACATAAGCGGTGACATAAAGGGAGAAAATTCATGTTTTTGAGTCCAGAAAGCTCTATGCAACAGAAACGAGATCATTTTGCCATTTTCATTGCGAAATTGCCGGCTTATTCATGTCTGGGGTAATAATAGAGGCCTGTTTGCGTGGGTTGTCTGCTAGCGTAGTGAAAGGAAGGTCTGGTTTGTTTTCGGTTCTAATCTCGATGGAGGCAGGTAGAATATCAGTAAAGCAATTTTAAGAAATTCTCGCGCCTCCAATACGTTGTATCGGTACCTTTATTCTGTACTGGCGCCTTGTGGATGTCAATATGACACTCTTGTAGAATTTCATACATGTTCTTGCCTACTTTTTCCGCTTCTGTCAAAAATGGAATTGACTTAAGTGTGGCACTGAGTGATTTTTAGCTGAATTTCGTTATGAATCTTCACGCATTGCTAAATTTGCACACATTCATGGTAGGTCAGCAACGGTAATCCAATATGACTGGTCTGAACGTTGACACAGGCCGTTTCGCGGCCGAATGCGGATAATATTTTGCTAATTCGTAACGATCTGGGGTTCTTTGTCTTACTAAAACAGTTATGTTATCTCGATAAGTTGAAATTCATTTTTTTGGTACAGTTCATACCAATGAGCGTTTCTTCTTTCTTCTGTCTTATATTTACGTGTTGTATTTGACACACTATTCAGCATTAATACGGTCTTACAAATTATTGAAAACAGCCTAAAAAAGTTCAGATAGTTTGTCAATTTCACGCCTATACATAGTATGTTGGTAGCACTTCGTCGCCTTTCCTGTTATGCTGTGTAGCAGACCTTAAAGCCGTGCGGATCAGCATAACGAAAAGGCGAGGGGTCTCGCTCGTTTTGTCCACGACTGTACATGTAGGTAAACTTGAGATCGCCCAACATGTGGTCCAATAGCCAAGACCGCTGCCCCGGTAGATAAATCGAAAGGAACCCGACTGAACTCTTAAAGGTTCCAGTCGGTACAAAATGCGGAAACCTGCCCGGAATCTTCAATAAGCGGTATCTGATAATGGGGTCGGTTAAGATCAAGCACAGAAAAATACTGCGAGGGCCACTGAAACAATTGTGTAAATCGGCCAACGACACGGATTCAAGGACGATCTTTTGTTTAAAAAAAATCGACCAACAGCCTAGAATTCTTGCTTTGTTTCTTGGGAACGAGAAAAATAGGCGAGGCATAGGGTGATGTGGATGGCCTGTTAATCCCAGCCTACAACATTTGGTTCACTTTCTGATCCAGTATCGTTATTTTGGGAATCACAAACGATGCGGAGCATGCTGCACAGGGACATCGTCCGATAAACGAATTTTATACGGAATTTTGTGTGTTATGTATAAATGGTTAGTGACGACATTCGGATAGTCTCCCAAGATGTTCAACAGCTGGCGAGCCTGACCTTGCTCGAGGTGGTTAACGATAACTCAGATTTGCATGAGTGAAGTAGTCTGATCTTAACACTGCTACAACAAGAACAAAGTGCTATTTTTTCCAAAGGACGAAACTTAAAGGAAAAGGTCTTACAACAACCTATATTCTTAGGGCTGGCACTCAGATACAACGGTATGTCGTCAGCACATAACTGAGACACTGAAAACCGCAAGGACCCAAAGAATAGACACAAAGTTTTGAGAAAGATATTTGTGAAAATCAAATGTGTAGACAAGCTACCAGTCATAGAGATCTGAATTCTTTTCTAAGCAAGTCTCACCATCCTATGAGAAAAAACTACCCACTTTATATTATGAAATATTAATATTTATGATTATATTCGTTATTAATGATAGTAACTTGAATAAACATTTTCTATGTTTGGGCTAGTGACAACAGTGTGTTTTGACAGTTTTAAAGTTTGTAATCAACAAGAAACGAGATCAAAACATAAAGAACAGATACTGCACGGACTACACACAGTTTTGACCTATTCCAACACTTCGTGGTCCTCGTTATCATCATTTAACACTTTCTGGGGTTTGAGGTTCAGACGAAACTGCCGTATACCTCCAATTACGCCGGCCGAAGTGGCCGCGCGGTTCTGGCGCTGCAGTCTGGAACCGCGAGACCGCTACGGTCGCAGGTTCGAATCCTGCCTCGGGCATGGATGTGTGTGATGTCCTTAGGTTAGTTAGGTTTAACTAGTTCTAAGTTCTAGGGGACTAATGACCTCAGCAGTTGAGTCCCATAGTGCTCAGAGCCATACCTCCAATTACTGCTACTACGTACTTAATGCAGACACGAAATTATGTTTACAACTCTTAGATAACAATTGAGCAGAATACCAAAATTATGCTTTGTGCTTATATGGAAATGAATAGCCGAGAAATCGGTCAGAGATTTTCATGAATGTTCATGTGACCCTACAGATACAAACAAAACTGGTTCATCATAAGATCAGCAGATGTCACAGGCATGCATACATGCCAAAATCTCAGACTCTACGACGGAGTGTTTTAGGTCCTTACGCTCTTCGGCGCATCTATTAATAGTTACACACAAACGGAATATCGTTGGTCTACATTGAGAAAAGCAGTGGACCAAGCCCTTGGCCACTGCAGGGAACACATGCTACCTTGGTGACCTCTCCGATTCACAGAGGAATCGTTGATATCTGTTTCTTAAGGTAACTGTCAGAACACAGTCTTGCATTATTTAAGAAATAGAGTAATATATCGAAACCAACAGTATTAAGGCCTTTGTGTATTTTGTGTGTGTGTGTGTGTGTGTGTGTGTGTGTGTGTGTGTGTGTGTGTGTGTGTACTGAGCCGGGGACCTAGAAATTATGGAGAGGCTTCGTCCCGCCACAGCCCTTAGTTGTCCACAAACCCACAACAGACCACAGCAGTCCACCCATTTCACTGCCGCCCCACACCGAACCCACGGTTATTGTGCGGTTCGGCCCTCAGTGCCGCCCCCCCCCCCCCCCCCAATCCCCCGGGAACGTGTCATGCCAGATCAATGTAACCCCAAATGTTTACGCATCAACTGCCGACATAATTTAACTGAGGCGGAATAAGGTGAACCAGTCCGCATTCGCCGAGGCAGATAGAAAACCGCCTTGAAAACCATCCACAGGCCGACTAGCACACCGGACCTCGACACTAATCCACCATGCGGATTCAGCCGGGCGGATATTAAAGCCTTACTGAAATCAAGCAGTTTTAAAATGGTCGCTTCGTGTCTGTCGAGGGTTTGTTTGTTGTCGTCAGTCACTTTGATTAATACAGTGCTGTGCTGTGGTATTTTGTAAAACTTGATTGATATTTTTCGTGAATTTGCGAGTATTGAAGCGTTCAGTCAGCTGTTCATTAAAAATGTGCTCCGTGACTTTAGATATTCCAGGCAAGGTTCTCACCGATCTACAGTCAAAAAGTGATTTTAAATAACTGTGTTTGGGTATTGGTCGAATTAAGCTTTGTTTACGCTCAATTGGTTATATAGGCCTACTACTACAGAGTACTTGAAGATCTCTAAGAACTGGAATAACAATTTCGGCAACGTCATTACCTGCGTCTCAGACGAGATTCTCATAACACTTTATCTTCTGTGCACATAGCAACAAGTTTTAAGAAACTCTGAGCACAATCAGGTGGTTGGCTTGATTGGAAAGTTGACATTTTAGTACCTACAACAAAATTTCATACGAGGGGCTGATTAGTGTTTGCTTTCCTAATAACTTTCTGTAACACTTCTTTAATGTGCGGTCGGAATACCCATTTTTTAACAATATTAACAAGGTGGAACTCGTAATACATCCACCCACTATCACTTATAGAGAAAAAAAGGTGAAGATTAATCAGCTGAAGAGCGTATCTCTCCTTGTTTTATTTGTATGCCAATATTATCTATGGTGAAACATTATATAATACATGCATAAAAAGAAAAGAACGAGAGAAAAAGTAATAATATGATTTTTACAGGGTGCTCAATAAACAAGAAAACACTTTCTCTGCCAATTTCGGTTGAAAAAATGCTAAATTTTTTGAGTGACGTCGAGGAATATTATTCTTGAGCGGCGGCGTTATAAGTAGCCTTGAACCTGGCGTCTGAAACGAGGGTGCGTTCCATCCAGAGAGTGTCACAGAGTTTCTGTTGGGAGGAAACCACAGCATCGCAGGTAGTCATAGGCACTTGCAGAACGTCTACGGAGAACTGGCAGTGAACAAAAGTACAATGAGTCGTTGGGTAAGGTGTCTATAGTGAAAACCTGTCCTATCAGCCATATGCCGGCTGGCCCCACACATTGGGGACTCCTGCGTTGTGAACGTCGCCACGAAAATGCAAACGAACATCTCCTTCTCCGTGACAATGCAAGTTCTCACACAAATCTGCACCTGAGAGAAGCTCACAAAATTTCGTTATTCTTCCCCATCCACCCTACAATCCGGATCTCGCACCTTCTGATTGCCACCTTTTTTCTTTCTTTTGCTTGTGCCTTTTTCCCGCAATGACGCAGGGTTGGCATGGTTAATCGGATCTGGCAAGGTTAATTTAAGGGATGGCTGGATGCCCTTCCTGCCGCCACCCAGTTCCCCCCGGGACGGAATTGGTGTACCCCAACTGTCTGTGTCTAGTGTAATCCATGGAATAGTGCGAATGTGTTCAGATGTCTGCGAGCCGTGTAACTGAGGTGAGACGTGGGGACCAGCCCGGTATTCACCTAGTGGGATGTGGGAAACCGCCCAAAAATCACATCCAGGCTGGCCGGTACACCGGCCTCCGCCGTTAAGCCGCCCCGCGGATTCGATCCTGGGTCGGCGCGCCTACCCGAGTACAGGAAGCAGCGCATTAGCGCTCTCGGCTAACCTGGCGGGTCTTGCCATTGTCATTTATTTGGCCCAATTAAGGATACACTGCGAGGGGAAGCATTACTTGGATGGTGGGGAGGTTACTGACACGCAAGGCGTGGGCTCCGAGATCAATCAGTAGAGTGGTAACATGCGGGCATGCAGGCCCTTGCAGTAAGGTGGCGTAAGGCCATCGCACTGAACGCAGATTATGTTGGATAAAGGGTTTTGTAGCCAAAAGAGTGGGGAATAAAATGATCTATTGGAATCGCGAATAAAACAAACCTGCTTTCTGAAAAGGAATGTGTTGCATCACTTATCGAATGTCCCTCGTAATTTAGTCCATGTGGCCCTGTTGTACTTTCACCTGCGTCAGTTTTCTATTTTATGATAAGCGCTGTATATCCGAGGAGCCTGTCAGCGTTTTCATATTGCAATCCCAGAAAATGATCCAATCAGTGTGACGAAATCATAAGGAGGAGGTGGCTAGCAGAACGACGCATCAGAGACGAAGTGCATGCAGTATTGCGAGGCGACTCACGTCAGTCCGACGGCGAGGTGTGGCTAATTGGGCGTCTGCCGCCATCTCCGGCTCAGCCAGCGGCTTGGGCGGCGGTGGAGCCAGCTGGCTGGTGGGGCGGATATTGGGGGCCGGCGCGGCCCACAGGAAATTGACCGGCCGTCGCCAGCGTAGCGCCGCTGGACGGCCGCTGGGGGAAGGCTGGACAGACATGCTCATCGCGCACCTCCGTCTGCAGGGCTATCTACCGAGTCAGCACGATGCTTACTCAATGCTGTACTACATTTTACCTCAGATTTTGCTCTCGATGCAGCTCAGAACAGTCCCGATTCTTCAAATTTTTGTCAAAACTATTAAGCGAGTAATCTGTAGGGGAATTTAACGTATAGTCTGACACGTTTTGTATCTTCCACCATTGCAGTTTAGAAATAATTCTAGTGTCCCAACTGGATACTCACACGACACAGACAAGCCTCCATCTACACATCTCCTTTTCACCTCTGCACACTCTACATTCCGTCTAAAGGTGAATTTAATCACCTAACACTTCCTGAGTTCAGGAAGTGTTCCTCCCATCATCAGTATTTTATCTGCCTCCTCTGTCCACCCGTTCTACATATCCCACTCCACGTTGACACAATACTCGCACAATCTGTTGCCTGTATTACCTCACTTTCCACATCCTCACACACCCACGTAAAATTGGTAGAAGTGGATACTCATTCGCCTACAATGCAGAGCTATCAAATCATGAATATCGTATTTATCAACAGATGCTATATTATAAAGAAGGAAACGTGGACGACGAAAAGCTCAGGGATGAAGAGACTAGAAACTTTTGAAATCTGGTAGTATAGAAAAATGTAGAAGTTCATAGGATATGTCCTGCGGCATCGAGGAATGTTTACTTTGGTAGTGGAGAGAAGAGGATGGAGGTTGTAGGGGTGTGGGGTGGGAGGGGAATAACGCAGCAAGAGATCAAGGCTCGACTACAATAGCCAGGTTCTGATGGATGTACGTTTCAATAGCTAGGCACAGATGAAGAGACTTGTTCAGGGCAGTCTAGCATGGAGGGCTGCCAGTCCTCTGCCTGAAGATCCCAACAACAACAAGAACCTTCCATTTTTATCATCATTCAATATTTTAAAATACACGTGTAAATTAAGAAATGAAATCATAGAAGCTAAAAACGCCAAGATAGATGCTGATAATTCCCCTGTGTGATGCCGGAGTTAGATGATCAATCAACAAATCTGAACATTTTATTTTATGTTTGGATCTCGTTTACTGATCATCAGACTGCACAGTTACTTTCGCTGGGAATCTGTTTGGGTATCTGCGCTCTGTTCGATAGCATGGTTTCAGGACTTGGAAATTCCTCTGATCACTATTCATAGTTCCCATTTCGGACAATGAATACTGTCTGACATCATCCTTTGTTACTTCCCTGTACATGCTGGTAAAAAAGGAACCCAGCAAGAAAAGGCAATATGATACATCCGTAGCGTACATCTAAATTCATTCGAGATGAGAAATGTTAACAGTTACTTGTACTTCTATAACACTTTCTTGTAGTGGGCACGCACACACACACACACACACACACACACACACACACACACACATACACATTGCACATTGCACATATAATGCAGTCATGCTATCACCCCTTTCAGAGGTGCATCATAAAAATGAGAATGCAGTGCCTGTGTTATTCTGATAACGATTCAAAGCTCCTTTGGACATGCATGTACGTCCAAAGGAACAGGTACTGCAGCAACCACAGCCGTTAGGAAACAGATCAAATGAATTCGCAATTACGAATAAGGACTATCATCATCTGTAGAATGGAATGACGATAGTGAATTTTCCACTTATCGCGATAAGCTGGAAATTCGGGTTCGAGCCCCGGCCCGGCACAAATTTTCAGTGTCGTCGTTCTATTCTACAGTTGATAATAGTCCTCATTTGAAATTGCGAATTCATTTGATGTGTAAAAATGAGGAGTGCAATAGAGAGATCAGGATTGGAAAATGGAAAACCAAAGCAGTCTTATCGCTGCAAGAAAAAAGGTGAGTCCCAATCTCTAACATAAAAGCTTACGACACTAGTAATTAAGAATTTTATGAAATGACATAGCCTGTCCAGTCGCACCCTCCATGGAACGGCAGTGGAAGGACTGACGCATCAAACAGCCGAATGTTACACATACATACAAGCATTCATGACTAGTTCGAGTATTACGAAGCTATCGCTATTTCTGACGTAATGTAATACCTATAGTAGTTAAGATTCGGTGGACGTACATTTTTAATTTATGAATTTCATGGTAGACAAAAGAGTTATTCGTCTTGTCATCACGGATTCAAAATAAAATTTCTGCCGTCCTCTTGCAAAAATACGAAAGCGACAATGTTGAATTGTGGCTATAGGGTAATCTTCGAGCATGAGTGTGAACTCTGGCATAGAAGCATAGTGCCCATTTCGAAAGCTTGGAGTGGTACGTGGCTTTGCCCTGTCTGAATGAGTGCCAATGAGGTAAGCTATGGCTTAACGTGTAGTTTCAGTAACAGATGCCTTCTGTCCCAAACAACCTGCCATTGCCGGCCGCGGTGGTCTAGCGGTTCTAGGCGCTCAGTCCGGAACCGCGCGACTGCTACGGTCGCAGGTTCGAATCCTGCCTCGGGCATGGATGTGTGTGATGTCCTTAGGTTAGTTAGGTTTAAGTAGTTCTAAGTTCTAGGGGACTGATGACCTCAGAAGTTAAGTCCCATAGTGCTCAGAGCCATTTGAACCATTTGAACCAACCTGCCATTCCTCCTCTCACTTGTTTCCCGACTCTCTCATCACTGATATGACAGTAGTGGATCGGTATATTTTATCGTATTGCCTACCCTGCAGGTCTCCTTGGCTGAAATTCCCATTTCCTCGTTTCCCCAGATTCCCGTTACCTCTGACATCCAGTAGAATCATATAAGTTTCACCGCTGATGATTGCTGAAGCACGAGGAGTGTTTTTTTGTATCTCTTAGGCCACTCTTTCTGTTGGATACATTCGTTGTATCCCTTGTGTGGTAACAAGGACATCATAGCAGATTACAATCTTTCTTGATGCATCATCCGTTTCAGCAGTCCTGAGAGATGTAGTTTCCATACTGTGCATACTTATAATGTCTGCCATTTGAGTAATTTAATTTTAATGATTGCCTTTGAGTTACGATTCTGTGTCATTCTTACGCAGGGGACGGGGAAAAGGCATTACTTCCTTTAATTCAACCCTCAATCTTGCGCCTTCCTTTCCCATCATTAAATTAATATGTTCAAGTTACTCCTTGTGAATGGCGCATGGCATTTACTACATGTCGCTGATTCCAATGAGTTACTATATCACCAAATTAGAAAACGCCGCTTCGCCTATTTACTCGCTTCACAGCATAATAGGAGAGGAATTCCGCCTTATGCAAGATATCGTTTTACAATTATTATTTTTTTTTACCCAGACATGTTTCAGTACTTTGCTGCTATCTTCAGTGCGTTTATTTGTTTATTTCTTTCTGTAAAGTTGTTGTTACACATTAATTTCACGTGTAGGTTATGTAAACTTTAACACAAAAGCATTTAAATATGTAAAAGAAGCGATTATTAAGTCCCAAATAAACACATAAAAAATGTTTTACATCACCCCGGTTCCCAGAACTCCTGAAGACAGAGGCTGACTGTGGATCTTGCATCACAGACACAGTCCCTTTGACTGTTCAGAGATGTCGCTAAACCCACCCAAAGATGCAAACAACATGCATGGTTCAAATGGCTCCACACACTATGGGACTTAACATCTGAGGTCATCAGCTACTTGACTTAGAGCTACTTAAACCTAACTAACCTAAGGACATCACACACATACATTACCGAAGGGCCTAGAACCGCTCGCCCACAACGGCCGGCAACCATGATGAGCAGCACCTATTAGACGGAGGGGGTTCCACAGCCGATCAGTTCCAGTCAGTCCACCAAGAAGGAGGTACACAGCTCGTGTTGTCTGTATTTCAGCCATGCCTAGACGGTCAATACCGCGGTTCGATCACGTCCGCATTGCTACTTTGATCCAGAAAGGTCTCTCAACAAAGGAAGTGTCCGGGCGTCTCGGAGTGAACGAAAGCGATGTTGTTCGGACATTTACATTTGTAAAAGGAGCGATTATTTAATGTCAAATACTTTACAATATTGTGCATACAGTATAGACGTGAGACATATCACCGAGTTGAGGAATTGTATGGTGTTCACGTACGATGTGTCTAGATTTTGGTTCAATAATAAACTTGGAAATAAAGTGGATACATGCTTTTCTTTACATACCTCACATGAAGCTATTAGATATATATGCTGGTAGCTTTAAATCTACTGCACTATCCCCATCTGCAAAAAAAAGTTTTCATTCTCTGTTCATTGTTCATATCCGACTCGGAATCGCTATATATTGGGTTATTTACCGTATTACTTACGATTTTTGATGTTGTGGTGTTCTTTTCCTTCAACAGCAAAAGAAATACACGTGTTGACACAACAATACCTCAGCTGAGTGATATATGTCTCAACTCCTCAGTGACATATGTCTCAACTGTATGCAAACTAATGTAAAAGTTTTGCTTCACTTCGGTTACGAGAGTTCCGGAACCTGTACAGAAAATTGGAGTGTAGGTCAACATAAACATCATTTCCGCCTTTTTTATTGCTCAAGAAAACCACACATTGCATGTTGTACCACCATACAGCGAGACCTTCAGAGGTGGTGGCCCAGATTGCTGTACACACCAGTACCTCTAACACCCAGTAGCACATCCTCTTGCATTGATGCATGCCTGTATTCGTCGTGGCATACTATCCACAAGTTCATCAAGGCACTGTTGGTGCAGATTGTCCCACTCTTCAACGGTGATTCGGCGTCGATCCCTCAGAGTTGTTGGTGGGTCACATCGTCCATAAACAGCCCTTTTCATCCAGGCATGTTCGATGGGGTTCATGTCTAGAGAACATGCTGGACACTATTCGAGCAGTGTCTTTATCCTGAAGGAAGTCATTCACAAGATGTGCACGATAGGGGCGTGAATTTTCATCCATGAAGACGAATGCCTCGCAAATATGCTGCCGATATGGTTGCACTGTCGCTGGTATGAGCCATAATCCGTAGGTGGCGGTCATCCACTGCAGTTTTAGTCATTGGGCGGTCTGAGCGAGGCATGTCATCGACAGTTCCTGTCTCTCTATATCTTCTCTATGTCCGAACAACATCGCTTCGGTTCACTCCGAGACGCTTGGACACCTCCCTTGTTGAGAGCCCTACCTGGCACAAAGTAACAATGCGGACGCGATCGACATAGGCATGGCTGAACTACAGACAACATGAGCCGTGTACCTCCTTCCTGGTGAAATGACTGTAACTGATCGGCTTCCGTCTAATAGGCGCTGCTCATGCATGATTGTTTACACCTTTGGGCGGTTTTAGTGACATCTCTGAACAGTCAAAGGGACTGTGTCTTTGATGCAAGATCCACAGTCAACGTCTGTCTTCAGGCGTTCTGGGAACCGGGATGATGCAAAACTATTCTTGTCGATGTGAAATATGCCAGCGGCAAGACATCAATGCCTTCTCTGCGCAATAGCAATGGAATTACTATCGACGACAGTGCTGCCAAAGCAGAGTTACTAAATATAGCCTTCCGAAATTGCTTCACAAAAGAAGACGAAGTACACATTCTTGAATTCGAATCAACAACAGCTACCAACATGAGTAACGTAGAAGTAGATATCCCGAGACCAGTGAAGCAACTTAAATCACTTAACAAACGCAAGTCTTCCGGTCCAGACTGTATACCAGTTAGGTTCCTTTCAGAGTATGCTGATGCAATAGCTCCATACCTACCAATCATATACAACCGTTCGCTCGATGACAGACCCGTACCCAAAGACTGAAAAGTCGCGCAGGTCACACCAATATTCAACAAAGGTAGTAGGAGTACTCCAGTAAATTACAGGCCGATATCATTAACGTCGATATGCAGCCGGAGTTTGGAGCATATATTATGCTCGAACATTATAAATTACCTCGAAGAGAACGGTCTATTGACACACTGTCAATACGGATTTAGAAAACATCGTTCTTGTGAAACACAACTAGCTCTTTACTCACACGAAGTGTTGAGTGTATTGACGTGGGATTTCAAATTGATTCCGTATTTCTAGATTTCCAGAAGGCTTTCGGCACTGTACCACACAAACGGCTTGTAGTGAAATTGCGTGCTTCATTTCAGTTATGTGACTGGATTCGCGGTGTCCTGTCAGAGAGGTCACAGTTCGTAGTAACTGACGGAAAGTCGTCGAGTAAAACAGAAGAGAATTCTGGCGTTCCCCAAGATAGTGTTATAGACCCTCTGCTGTTCCTCATCTATATAAACGATTTGGGAGACAATCTGAGGAGCCGTCTTAGGTATTTTGTAGACGACACTGTCGTTTATCGACTAGTAAAGTCATTAGAATATCAAAACTAATTGCAAAACGATTTAGAAAAGATATCTGTATGGTGCCAAAATTGGCAATTGAAAAGTGTGAGGTCGTCCACATGAGTGCTAAAAGGAACTCATTAAACTTCGGTTACACGATAAATCAGTCAAATCTAAGGACCGTAAATTCTACTAAATACCTAGGAATTACAATTATGAACAACTTAAATTGGAAGGAACAACAGAAAATGTTGTGGGGAAGGCTAATCAAAAACTGCGTGGAGGAGGGGGGTGCATATTGGGTGCCGGAATTGGGTTTTGCGATTAATATATTGTATCAGATGTGCTTTAGGAAGAGAAGAAGATGTGAGAAAAGGATTAATTAGTACAGGATGCGAGTTGAGGGAGGTAGTTGGACGCAAAAGGCAAGACAGAGTGCATATCGTTCGAAGATTTTAAGGGACTTGTAGAATTTATGGGAGGCAGAGATCCAAGCAACAATGACATAGATGAGGACGACGAGGATGAATGATAATGGTAGATGGGTGGTGAGGGTAATGGTAGAAAGATGTAGACCCAGGTGCGGCCTGTTAGTAGTTTTCGGTCGACTTCGGGCTTTTTGTGCTGGATGGTAAACAGATGTGCATTCCATGATGGTTTTCTCTCGAGGATTATTCCTAAATACTTTATTGCGTTTATATGAGAGATAGGTTGGTTGTAGATGGTAGGATAAAAATCTGGAAGACGGAAATCCCGAATAGTGCAATCAATGATGGTAGCTTGGCTTTTCTCTGAATTTACTCGAAGTTCCCACGTGTTACACCGCTAGATCAATAGATTTAAATGGCTTTGGAAGGAGGCGTGGGAAAGAGTAGTAGGTAGGCAGTGTCGCCAACATATTGCAGGAGGTAGGAGGTGGTAGTAGTTTGGGAATGTTGACAGTATACAGGAAGTAAAGTAGGGGTGAAAGGACAGAGCCTTGAGACACATCTGCAGCGGGCTGAAATACTCAGGACCGTATGTGGTTGATTGTGAAACGTAGAATGGTGGTGAAAGAAGTATGCTGTGAGGCGGACGTAGCAAACTGAGAGTGCATTGCTTTGTAGCTTGAAGAGCAGTCCAGAATGCCATATCCAGTCAAGGAAACGCATATAGTGGATTTCCTTTTATTTAGTTCTAGGGAGATTAGTTGTGTAAGGTAAATAAGCTGGGACGAAAGCCACAGTGGATGTCGGCGATGGGAGGTGGGTTGCAAGGTGCTGATGGATCCGTTGGGGATTTTGCTGAAAACTGACATGAAGCTGATAGGTCGACAGCATGAGATCTATGAGGGTTATTTATGAGGTTTCAGTAAGATAAGGACTTTGAACATATTCATTTCTCTGAGTGTTCATCTGTAGGAATAGTACTGTAAAGGATGGCTAGAGTCTGGAACATTACTTGACCCATGGCAGTAGGTAACTGTATCACGATCAGGTGCAGTGTTTAGCGATTGTTTTTGTAATATCTCGAGCTATTATTAGTGTTTCTACTCCTATTCGTGGAGCGCTGTGTCTGTGGTGGAAGTTTGGTGCGAGATGTGGGATAGCTTTACTAAAGCAGTACACATAGGGATCCATCGATTAATCAAAGCTGGAATCGTGTAGCATGGTGAATGTGTCTTCCAGGAAGGATGCGAAGGGTTGGCTTCGGTGAAGTGATTTGTTCTTATGTAGTAAAGGATATGTAATAGGAGGCTCGTTTCTTGAGAGCCTGTGGAATGCTTTCTAATATACTTTGTAAGTGTTTCGTTTATTTTAGTGCATGTCATGCGCCAGTCTTTACATTGTTTAGCTTGTAAGTAAATGCAAACATGTCATGGGAGCTGTTTCTGTGAGTATCTCAGTCGTGAGTGTAAAGATTCTCTGTAGGCACAATGACATTCTTGGAATACGGCAAGAGCTCATGAAGGGAAACGCGGCCATAATAGCAGATAGTTCGGTGTGATATGATTCAAAATAACATCTGAGGCAGTGTGTTGAAAGAAATCAGCTTCATGCTGGATGTCATCAGGATTTCTAGGTTGCAGTCATGGTTTTCTATTTGGGATGGATTTGGACACGATATGCATTCTAGTCTGCATGGGGATAATCCTGGATTTATATGGTGAATGATTAGGATTGAGACAGGATGGAGGTGTCTGGTCTTAGTTGGATCTAGAATCTCTACTGTATTGCGCCTCAATAGATTAGGGGTGGCAATAATGGTATTGGGGGTCGTACCTATGTCAGACCGACTATGGGCTGGGATGTGGATATCGTGGACATTGAAGATGTTGATAAACTTAGACCACCACTATTTCTCGGTGAATGTGCTGGAGTGTAGGTTAAAGTCGGCAGTGATTATGAAATACAAAGGTTCAATCTATTTGGATTAGGAACTCTTAGGGGTGGTATGGTTAGGGCAAATGTAGATCGTGACAATGGTTGAAGTGAGTTTTGAGAGAAAGATAATTAGGATAAGGTACTCAGTTGGATCATATACGAGTGGTCCGGGGTAGGGGATACAAAGGACAGTACGATTGGGATTATAAGTGCGATGTGGGGTGTAAGAAGAGATGTGCATGGAATGATGAGGTTGGAGCAAGGTTTCGTTGACGAGAAGGGTATGGATTTCGTGTTGTTGAAGGGTATGGGTTAAAAGATTTTCATTGGAATGGAGGGAATGGACATTTTAGTGAAGGAAGTTGTACGCCCGCTTCGCCACTTTTAAAATGGTTCAAACAGGTATAAGCACTAAGGGACTTAACATCTGGAGTCAGTCCCCTAGACTTAGAACTACTTAAACCTAACTAACCTAAGGACATCACACACAGCTATGCCCGAGGCAGGATTCGAACCTGCGACTGTAGCAGCAGCGCGGCTCTGGACTGAAGCGCCACTTTTAAACATGGAGGTATTTGTGGGGTAAGTTTAAACGAGAGTATTTCGAGGTGATGTAAACTGAAATAGGAGTGATTTTGGAAATAGTTGACTTATATACTGAGATGGGATGTGGTGTGGGTGGCGAGGGTTGTTTATTGTAGGATGCGGTGTCTTTCAAATGAGTGGATATTTTGGACGACTAACGTTACGAAACTGAGATGTCTTCAATAGTGGGTAGAGGACATAGGGTGTTGTTTGTGTGGAATTGTATATCAACTATTAGAAAGGGAATGGCGAGTTCAGACTTCTCGGGAGAAGGTTTGGATTTGCATCTGTGGGACTGCATAGGATGGGATTGGTGGCAGGGTTCGAAGGTAGGTGGAGATTTATAGATGTATTTGGAACTACTGTGGATGATTAAGACACATGGAGAAACGAAAGAACATAAGACCTATTGCGCTAGAAATTACATTGAAACTGATATCATTCAAGAAATTTATCATTGCTGTGGACCCTTTTCAACTAAAAAATATGAAATAGTATTGGAGTATACACATGGTAATGATCCTAGCGAGAATTTAGACGGTTTAACACTTCTGATGACATGCAAGAGCTGTGGGAAATATAGCACATTTCAGTTACTTTCGAGCTTCAAGAAAGGCACATAATCCAGTAATCAAGAAAACGATCGTCCAACAATTTCCCAGACATACACAGAAAAAAAATTATAGGTAGACGTGCCATAATTCGAGGTTTGGACCGTTTATGGTTGGCAAATGTTGCAGACATGAAACAGTATGCATCTGAGAATAAAGGGGGCCTGTTTTTACTGTACTACCACCTCGTTATGTTAATTTCAATTACTGGTGTGACTGACTTACCGTCTTGCGCTTATCGATATAGGGCCTGGCGTATTATGTTTGTTGACTGCTATTACTTCCCAGTTGTCGTGTGTTCAGGGTTAGTTCGGATCTGCCAGTGAGTTGGAACGCGCCAACAAGTTAGTTCGGACCTGGCAGTGTTTGAGTTGGCACGCAGCACAAGTTCAGTTGGGACCTGGCAGCAGTGAGGTCCAGACCACCGTGACTCTCCCGACAGTCGCCGACACACACGATTGGAGTGGGGACGACTTTGGTTGGTCGACGGTCGGTCGTCCTGCCAGACGACGTGTATTTGGCCGGCGATCGCTTATGGGTTGGTTGTATGTGCCGACTCGCGATTCGTCCCTGTGATTGTACAGTCAATGCCGTTAACATTGTCTACGTCTTCGTGCAAGTGTTTGTGAAACTGTGTGTAGTTTGTGTGATTTTGACTGACGAGTTATTTTAAATGTTGTCGGCGTACTGGCTCTGAGCATCGGTCGGTTGGCGTGGATCAGCCAGGAAATCTCCGCACGGTGCAGTGGGCCGGGCCCACTGTCGGTTTCCACACAGTGTCTGAGTGTGTGAGAACTGTTCCAATTGCTATGACGTTCGTGGCTCACCGACACAGGACATCAAAGTTGAGTTGTGATTTAATTACCGAAGCCAGTCTGTTCACATTGTGCCATTGGTTTTCATGGTTGGTTGTTGGGGGTATTCCCGTGAGCAACAGCGAGTGTTCGAGATGGCGAAAATTTGGCCACGATACCGTGGAGTTTAACTATATTTTGGTTATTTGAAGTCCAAGTGCAGCAGCGGAATTTTCTGCCTTGTGGCCGCTGCCCTGGCCGCTGACGTAAAATTCAGCAGTGCATTCCGGTTACCTGCTCTGGCCGCTGACGTAAAATTCAGCAGTGTTCTTTCCTCACCGTGTTGTCGCTGTCCAACACGTGTGAGTAGTTTTGACAGCTTATGCATACTTTGTTGTGGGCGACTACGCCTTTTACGTTTTGGCTTTGGAATTCCTTGTGCACTGGTCGGGTGGAAAGCAAGGCCTCTTGTCGGTGGGTCCGTTGACTGTCTCTTGGTTGGGTTGCCGGCGGATCGGATATAGTTTGGCTGACTACCTGTCTCTCCTAAGCGAACGTTAATATTTCAAGTGGAGACCGACTCCCGGAAACTTCTGAGCGCCGCTGACTGTACTGCCTTTTCTTACTGGTGTTTGATTGTGTATTTTAATAGCTCTTAGCCGATGGTTTGAATTTGTATGCTTTTACTTGGGTTTTAAATAATGGACCTTCAGCCTTTTTAAAATTGAAAGTTCCTCACTTGTCAAGTCTTGCATTCTTTGAGACTTCAGCCTCATTTAATTTTTTTTTTTTTCTTCTGGATAAAGCTTTGGGCCTTCTGCCTTTTGAAAATTTATTGTAGCTGTGTTTTCCAATCATGGGCCTTCAGCCGTTTTAAAATTTAAATTCCTTACTTGTTAAATCTTAGATTGTTTAGGCCTCAGCCTCATTTTAAAACAATATTTAAGGATAAATCCTTGCACTTTCTGCCTTGTAAGAATTTATTGTAGTTGTGTTTTTAATCATGGGCCTTCAGCCGTTTTAAAAATTAAAGAGGTTGTGCCCTTAAGCCATAAGATTGTGTGACATATTCAGTCGATATAGTTAAGCTCGGAAATTTGCGCTGTAATGTTTGGGCAACTAAATAAAGTTATGTGTGTTCGAGTTTAACTGACAGCCGGTCATTTTTTGCCCCTTTCCATAATTCCAACTACCTGTTCTGTCCTGCGGATTTAACCAGGCGTTTCAAAATGTTTCAAATATATTGTAATGATCACTGAGACTTGCTCAAAATTTACATGGGTCTTTCCTGTGAAAACAAAAACGGAGAAACCTGATGCACGGATCTGAACAATTGCGTTACCCACCCTACGAATATTCTTGCAGTAAAAAAGCTTCTTAAAGATTTCTTATTTTAGTTGTTTTCCAAATCAGTCGACGTACTTTTGTTTACTTCTAATTTCATCGTGGGAATCCATGTCACTTTCCCTGTGAGATGTAAAATTTTCGAAGGAAAACTGTGAGATGAGATGCAACTAGTTACGTAAAGGCATCGTGGGAGACGAAAATAGCGACTGTTAAGCGGGGCTACAAGATTTGGATATAGGATCTTAAAAGAAGGAAAAAAATGTTTCTGGGTTCAACACTAGTCATTACATGAGTACGAGTATTTTTTCTCTCACCCAACCATGATCTGCCCAAGTGAAAAATGCCAAACTACGTCGTGATTCTGAGTAGACATTAAACTGTATGTCCCCACATAACATCTGAACAAGCCAAGAGCAACCCATCTCCATCAGCATCATGTTTATCATGCCTAGAAAAGCAATGCAGTGTTCAAACTAACCTTCCGGTTGATGACAACGTTACATTTTACGACAGATATCGAAAAGCCTTAGACTGCAAGCCGCCGTATACTACGTGGCAAACAAGAGTTTGCACCACTGAATGCGCCAGATAATGCCTACACAGATAGAGAAATCTCAAGGCGTAGAATTAATTTTGGGCGTACCCAAACGGAGTGTTATAGGACCATTATTGTCAAGAACATTCGTAAATGACCTAGTGGATAACGTCGGAAGTTACATGTTGCAATATTATAAAACTATAGCAAAATGCAGGAAGACCTGCAGAGGATCGGGACTAGGCAGTTTGCCAGAAAAATAAACATATGAAACGTGTTGCCATAAATGGGTCAGAAATACCAATTATTATGAGTTCACGATTGCAGAACAATCACTGGACGGAATCACATCCATCAAGTATCTATGAGTATGCGTACGGAACCATTTGAAGTGGAACTAACAGACTAAAGTAATCGCAAGTAAGGTAGATGTCAGCCTGAGATTCAGCAGAAGAACCCTCAGAATGTATAGTTTACCCAAAAAGAAGGTAGCTTACAAAACCCTCGTTCAATCAAAACTGGAACATTAATCGTCAGTCTGGGGTTTGCACCAGATAAAATTGATAAAGGAAATTGACAGTATCGGAAGGAATGCATTACGTTACAGGTCATGGATACGCTGAACCAAATCCAGTGGCAGATCTTGCAAGACAGGCGTCTCGCATCACGGTGTGGTTTAGTTTTAATGTTAAGAAACCGTACATTCCTAGAAGCATCAACTAATATAATGGTTCCTCCTACAGATATTCAACGAAAAGACAGGAAAAAAGAGAGATTCGTGTTCACAGGCAAGCTTAGCAACAATCATTCTTCCCGCGAACCATCCGTGATTGAAACAGGATATGGGGGAAACGACAGCGGTACACAAAGTAACCTCCTCCACACACCGTATGGTGACTTGCGGAGTGTAGCTGTAGATGTAGACAGCAACAACATTTGCCCTAGACGATCTTTAGATAAGTCTAGTGAACTGTAATGCCTCCCTTGTTGTGTAATGCCTTGTTTTAGCAAAGCAAGAATTATATTCCTCCCCATAATTTCTTCCAGTAGGCAATTATGTAATCATTGTCTAACTTTCTCGATACCTACAGAATCCCGCGACTTTCTGGCCACAACGTCTTATACCTGTATTAAGTGAGCAGGTATCAGGATATTTGCCTTCAACATCGAAATCATAAAATCTTCGTCCACCAACGATCCTTTCCTTGATGCCTGATGATGCTATTTACTCTTTCAGGCAAAACACAGTAAAAAGTTTGGAGTTGCCAATGGTTACAAAGCTTCCATGGTTGACGCAATCCTAGACAAAGTGAAGAAAGACCCAGGTGCAAACTGCAATACGGAAGAAAACGAGAAAACCAATTGTATATATAGTATCCCATACAATGGCAATGTATCACAGAAGATTGCAAATATTTTCAGAAATCACAAAGTAAAAATTGGGTTTTCTACATCTAATAAACTACAACAAAAACTAATACATAATATAAAGTGTAATCATAGTCCTTATTCAGACTCTGAAATATACAAGGTAACGTGCCACGAATACTCCAAGTTCTACCTAGGACAAACAGGCCGAAATTTCAACAGCAGGTATACAGAGCACATTAAAGCCAACACACACAACAGACATACTACATTAGTCATAGCAACACAAATACATAATACAGGACACCCATTAGGAAAAATAGAGCAGAATGCCAAAGTACTCCACCGACTAAATAAAGGACATAAAATGGATTTTCTAGAAGAAAAACTTGGAAGTGAATCAGTGAATTTCTTCAGATGTTTCGATAATTTAGTTAAATAAAAATAGTAACATATTGAAATAACCACAATTGTAAAATCGATGTAAGTAAATTATGATCCAAATTTTTCAGATAAATAACCTCTGTACAAAAGCTTATCATACTCTGTGAAAGACCTATAATGTTGTCTCCGTTGACTACATGTAGAACCATCTTTGTAACTTTTTTGTTTATGTAGGATATTTTCGATGTTTAAAGAGCACAGCAACTTGTGTGTGATGTTTAGTGTGTGTGTGAGACTCTGCACAAATGGACCATAAGAAAACTATAATTACAAATTCTTCTAAATTTCGCCACTAACTTCACAAAAAGATCGACAACCAACTAAAAATCGCGTGTTTCTTATATGTTGCAGTAAATTCAACGAAATGAAGCAGACTCTCACACATCGACAACATCACTTAGAAATGGCATAACAAACACAAACAAAACCCTTGAAAATGGGAGTCATTTCCCGAAACGCGTGGTGTGAAAAGTAAAATAAAGAAAATCGCGATTGGTAGCAGAAGAATAGGTTATAAACAAACCTATTGGTGTTCCCTTTATCATTTCGTTTCTTACAAAGAATTACGTAACTGCTACAGTTTCACAAGGATGCTTTGATACATTAATTCTATCGACGGATACTGCAGATAATGCTTCCACTAATTGATAAGCAACAGCATTCAGCGAACTTGGTCGTATTATTGATTTCAGTGCCAATGGTGAAACAAATGTCAGTTTGTATCTGTAGTACGCTCCATTTTTGCATCGGAATGCTTGTCTTCTTTCACAGAGAGTTTGCATAGATCTTGCTATAAGTGCAGCTCAGTAGTGTATAGCATAATACGACACATGAGGTTTACATTGTTTAATTTTCTCGATCGAAAGATTCGTGACTCAATTTATAGAGCATGATACTGTCATGGGCATATACTACAGAGTGTATCCCATGTCCGTTAGGACTGTGGCTATGAAAACTAAAAGTCATAGACTATGTTCATAAAATCACTGTATCTTTTGCAAATAGTCTCCCTTGAATCAATACTCACCTAAAATTGTTTCAAAAGTATTTGAAACAGACACTATAGTCCGTTTTTGGAACTGCATTTAGTTCTGCAGTGCAATTTTCTTGGACGTCCTCAATTGCTTCGTAATTGTCTCCTTTAATTGCCAACTTCAATTTGAAGAACAGCCAGAAGTTGGCTGGGGCCAAATCTGGCGAATACGGCATGTTATCCAGGACTGTGATCCGTCTGCTGGCCAAAAACTTGTAGACAGTCTTCATTTTGTGGGCTGGAGCTCTACCGTGGAGGAGCGACCAGTAACCTGCCCCTCGGTATTCAGGTCAGATTCCTTGAATTCTTGCCCAACGATAACACGATAGAGGACTTAGCATGATGGATGTTGCCACGTAGCTCCATCGCCATCGTTCGACAAGTATAAAATACGTACGTTCGTGGCCAGGACGCCTGCTGCAATGAGTCCTTCTACACGGCTGTTGATAAAACATCAAGATCATAACGCCACAGCTCGCCACAAGATAGCATCGCAGTTTGGAATTTCACATTAGCAGTCCTAACGGAATTGGGACATTCTGTGCACTTCGGAAATTTGAGATTTCCTTCTCTAGCCATTTTTATTTGTGTTCGCCATGTCCCTTGTTACGTAATTGTTTCGAACAGGGATAATATTCATTATTTGACGATTGCTATCCTTGTGAGAAGCGCAGAAGCAAAGTAAAAGGACTTTCGCCACAGAAAAGCTATGTTTCCCTGGCTACATTTTCTCCTATCGCAGCTAAACATTATGAAAGCTACCTATGGTACAACACGATTCCCGACATTATGAGCCAGTTTCATAACGGACGCGCTTTGAACAAGTCCACTAGGAACGGCGCACGAACAAAACTGTCAGTTCATCCATGCAGAGAAGGCTAGGGAATAGCAGGCGGAGTCCCCTGATGCAAGCGTGCTGTGGGCCGTAGCTGACCATGTAACGAACTTCTCTGCTGCCGAAAGCTTCCACTGTGCGCGTCCTCGCTGGACGCTGAATGTATTATCATTCAATTACTGACAATGGGCTTTTAATGCATTAGCTTGATTAACTACTGAAATATTTACTGTAAAGCTTTGATTATTTAATCAGTGGAGGTATAAAAGCTGGCCGAGCCGCAAAAACGGTTGACTGCGCCGCTTACACATGTATTTACTCCGCTTTTATACAAAGCCGGTTTCGTAACCATCCTCGTTAAGGTGGAGTGTGCAGAAGACCACTTCATCGTTCGCCGTGCGTTAAGAAGATGTGGTGCTTTCTCTTTACTCACAAAACCGCGTTCGCATTCATTTCCTGAAGGATCGTAGTAACAGAGTTGTTTGTAATTAAACTCATGCCGCAGTTGTGTGCATTAATACGAGAATTTTTTATACACGAACGTTTGACTGCGGACAGAAATTCAAACTATGAATGTCAGGTTGGCAGTTGGGCTAATATCGTACTTGGAGTGCCGCATTTCACAAGATCGTCGAATGGGCGTACTTTTAACATTTACTTTTTTATTTCTTATAAGCAAATAACAATACATGTTTCAAGCGTTAGCAGCCTCGCATATGCGTTGGCCAGCTACAGAACCCTTACTTCTTAGGCGGCATGTGACGAATAAAGCGTCAACGATCTCTGTGTGAGACTCGCAGGGATTTTCAAAATGGCCAATGTATGGCTGAAAACGGTAACACATAATTCATTTTCTGTTTGTTTTCAATTAATGTAAAAAGAGTGTCATGCATGTCGATCATATTCCTCCACAGGCACAATGTAATTACTTTATAGTAAAATTTACTGGCAGAATAGTTCTCAAGCAATGTCCAGTACATCCCTCAGCATATACAGACGTAAGTACGGCTGACTAGAATTTTATAAGTTCGTACACTGTTCCGAGTGATGAACACAGAACAAACGACGTGCAAGAGAGGCAGCTTGAAAAATCACAATACACTTTAACGCCGGTAAAGAAGGAGGTTTGTACAGTCTCTACATATTGACTGTGGTCAGTGTTTTAACTCAAACTTTTTTCTATACTACGTTTTCAGATTTGTTTCTCTATTTTCTGAACACGATTCAATTAAAACTTCACTAGAGGTATTTTTACGAACGTCCGTAGTACAAAAACAGAGTGATTGGCCCAATTTTTAAAATGGACTCCACATGCATGCAAATGTTACCATTTGAAAAGGTTAACCAAAAATTATGAGATTTCCCACTATAACATAACAAATAAACTCAAATTAAATTACTGTTCAACTCATATACTGGTCCTGTATTCTTTCTCAAATAGCTCCAACTCTTCTCTTAACCATGAAAACAAAGATACTAAAATTTTTTGAAATTATTCTTCAGTGGCAACAAATTTGATTGCTGACAAAAACTAATCAGGTTACGTGAAAACACTCACTATGTAGACATAAGCTGCAGAAAATGTAAACGCAAACAACAAAACGCATGCTCACCAAGTGCCAACTTAATGTACTACGCTGGTTGCAGTTCTTAGGCCAATAAGAAAAGGTCAGGGGTTATAGTAGGTTAGTGCAGAAGGCGTAAAGTGGCGGACACCAAGTTTCAACACTTCAAATTTAGAAGTCTCTACTATGAACAAAATTATAGCCTGACATTTTGGAAACTGCTTCAAATGATTTTTAGTTAGTGTGGCTACAGTTGTAAACAGTACTAGCAAAGTTACAATAAATGACTATATAATGGGATTTCTTGGCGGAAAGCTCAGTAATAGATACAGTCGAATAGTTGTTATTTAACAGTATTTGTTTGGCAGTCAACTACCAAAAAATTAATTTTAAATAAAACTTTTATCCAGTTTTACTTTAGTGCTAAACCTTTCAAGATTTTTATTAAAGATGGAAATATGTATTCACACTTGCGAAGCTATCATACGTAATTTTGAATTACGAACGAAATAGATTTTTAGCCAAACTTATACAGTAAACTATTATTCAGTATGAGTCAATGGTAAATTAAATACGTTACAGTAGTAAACATTGCTGAATGAAGATCGAAAGTTAAATGGAAATTTGTTCCTTGCAGAATCAGCAATGGTGCCGCAGATTACTTCTACATGCTCTGCAAATCACTGAAGTGAAGGAGAAAGATTACTTCCCATTCTAAAAGTTATTAGGGCTCTTTCTCATTCCAGTCACATATGGATCGTTGGAAGAAAGAAGAATGACTGTTTAAAAGCCTCTGTGTGGTCTGTAATTAGTATTATCTTGTTCTTGCGATTCTAGTTGTAGTATATTCCTACAAACATCAAAGCAGGTTCTTGAAACTTGTAAATAGTCTGTCTTTGGATAATCTGCATATACCCTCAAGTGTCTGCCAGTTCGATTTTTCAGAATCTCAGTGACAATCTCCTATGTATCAAACAAACCTGTCCCATTTGTGCTGCCCATCTCTGTATACGCTTAATATCCCATATACAGGTCCCACACACTTGAGCAATATTTTAGCGTCAGTAGCACGACTGATCTGTAAGCAATTTCCTTTGTAAACTGATCGCATTTCTCTAGCATTCTACGAATAACCCGAAGTCCGTTACCCGCTTCATCTACGACTGAGTCTAAGTGATCGTTGCATTTCGTACCTCTACAAAGTGTTTCAATCAGGTAACTGTATGAGTTGATCGATTCCTACTGTGACTCTCGATACTGTAGTCAAAGTTGTTTTCGTTTTGTAAAACGCAATATTTTGCATCTGTTTGAAATCTTATCAAGATTTAACTGAATATTTATACAGCTTATTCTCGATAGTCCGTCATGACAGATGACGGTATCAGATGCGAAAATTTTGAGATTACTATTAATATTGAAACTTCCTGAAAGATTAAAACTGTCTGTCGCCAAACGTCCCATATCAGATCAGAAAACGTCCTATAAAATTCAAGTGGGAAATCATCGAACCCTGCGACAGGGGCAAGCACAATCCTTCCAGCGTGACGACCTCTAAAAATGTGACGTTTCCTTGTGCCCAACCCGGAGGCGGCAGCTCTGCACATCGTCAACGACACTGTCAGGCCGTTGACTGGGCAGATAGAGAGTGCGGTAATAATCTGTGCTGACACGGGAGATGGCTGTGTGTGTCTCTGCACAATGTCCCTCCGCCGCACTAACTGCCCTGATGAGTCATCTCTTACGATGTCTATGTTCTCTGACGATGTGATAAGGAGGAGCACTTTCATCTGGGGTGGAATCTTGTAGTGCGGCTCGAACCCATGTGCCTTCCAGTCTAGCAGCCGTGATCTGCCGGAGCTGTGCATGTGTCTGGTGGATGGCCAGCTTTCGAAGGTGGTTGCGGCAGTTGTTCCCTCAAGACAGCATAGTAAAACTCAGAGGTCGATCGTTGCCAAAGCGCCCTGTCACGTCCATACGCCATGAGCATGTGGCGAATAACTGGTTTGATGCAGTGTGACCACAATCACACCGCGGAATCCTAGGTATGACGTCGTCGTTCACGTTGGTACCAGGTATCAGTGACAGCTAAATGGAAGCCTCTTCCCAGAGAATGTTGACTTTGATTCCATGGTCCTCTACTGTTGTCTGTTGTCGTGGTTGAATCACAGTGCAGATGAAGGCTTGATGGTCGGTGAATGCAGTGAGCCACAGCTCGGCCTCGACAGTCACTGCCCAAAGATCTCAGGAAATATAAATCCCATCTAACCTGCTGGCAGAGTGGCTGGTGAAGTGTGTATATTCACGTTGTTCACCGTGAATTATATTCCATGTATCTAGCAAAGATGGCTCTGAGCACTTTGGGACTTAACTTCTGAGGTCATCAGTCCCCTAGAACTTAGAACTACTTAAACCTAACTAACCTAAGGACATCACACACGTCCATGCCCGAGGCAGGATTCGAACCTGTGACCGTAGCGGTCGCGCGGTTCCAGACTGTAGCGTCTAGAACCGCTCGGCCACTCCGGCCGGCTCTTGGAAAGATAGGTCTCTGAAATCGCGTGAAGGGCAAAACATGGGACGTGGAGAGGGATCTGATCCCCCTCTTATCTTGCCCACCACTAAGTCATCTGTAGCGCCCTGAAACAATGAAGCTACCTCAGTAGAGTAGTAGCCTTTTTCCTCTCGACGCTTTGCCGTACCGGACAGGCTGGACTGCACCGATGGTGAGTACAACACCTCATGCTGATAGCAAATACTGAATATACGTTGCTTTCATGCCATCGCATATTAGTATGGCTGTACCACCACCACTGTCGGTAGTTGGGTTGATATAAGACTTGTACCCATGAACATCCAGGCACAGATACGGCTGTACCTCTTGAAGAAGCACGATATCAATGTCCGCTGCCCAAATCATGTCCTTTAACAGCTGGGTTTTGTTCGTACAACTAATGCCGTGGACATTGACTGTAGCTATCCAATACACCTGGGTCATTGGAAACTTCGAAGACATATCCTGTAGTCGTTTATGCCCGTCTAACCCTACCAGTCACTGGCAACATATAAATTAGTGATCACCCGAGACAAGATGAACGTCCCACCATCCGCCTGCCGCAGGCATCAGATGATGGCTAGAGTACGACATCATTCTTTCCATCTCCATGTCAGACGCCTACTCAACAATTTGGAGATGCGGTACGTTAGGCAGACTGCGTTGATCTGGAGTCTTAGCTGTAACATCGCTAGGCAGCTTGTCAGTGGATTGAGCATGGTCAAACTTTCTTTGTCGTTGGGTGGGCGTTGCTAGCAGCGAACCAGGAACCACTGGAGTGGGGTCCACATTCTGGACCGGAGAGGGATTGTCCTCATCTTCATGCAATGGGGCACTGTCTTGCAAAGCGTTTCTGACAGAGCCTCCTCATCTTTCGTCGTTTGGGCGACTTCTGCTTGTGGAATACCATGACTGCGTCCTGTGGGTCACGAAGAACGGTAGGTACCTCCAGCACCTCCATGTCTTGAGCTTCAGTCGGGCTTCAGGTGCTCCCATTCTTCACATGCATGAAATGCAGACGGGGTCGCTGCTATCGAGCACGTCGACGGTTCTGCCGCAGGCCGTGGCGTGTGGGCGCGGAAACTGGGCCTGCGGGGGTAGGTAACTGGAACGGAACAACGTCCGCATTCGTCATGTTCCTCGCTGCCTATGTATAATAGGCAGCATCGTTGGTTGCCGCGATGTAGGCGTCGTGTTAACAAGAAATATCTGGACGAGGCGTCTCTGCAGGTATTCAGAGCGAACGTGCCCTTCCTGCCCGTACCCTAAACAACTGTGGGGTTGGCCGTCAAATTATGATCGCTGGACAGCCACCAACGGTCACGAACGAGGGGTTCAAAATGGCTCTGAGCACTATGGGACTCAACTGCTGAGGTCATTAGTCCCCTAGAACTGAGAACTAGTTAAACCTAACTAACCTAAGGACATCACAAACATCCATGCCCGAGGCAGGATTCGAACCTGCGACCGTAGCGGTCTTGCGGTTCCAGACTGCAGCGCCTTTAACCGCACGGCCACTTCGGCCGGCACGAACGAGGGGATGTGTTTGCGCAGTTCGATTCACACCTGACGCACGCCGTTCAGGAAAGGATACGTCACGAACGTGTGCCACTTTTCTTCCAGGTGATTTAGTATCTCTCCATACGGCATCAGTGCGTCCACAACAAGCATGGCTGGAACTTCAAACGGCAGCTCGTTTGGTCCGAAACCAGAGTCCTGCGTAGTCTACGGTCACTACTCCCACACTGCCGTCCGAGTGATGGAAACGATACCCATCGGTGGAACGGCGAACAACCAGTTCACACGCTGCTTCATCGACAAAATTCAGGTAAACTATACTGGAGGGATATATACTGAGAGGTTCCTGTGTATCGACGAGCGCTACTTCACGCAGGAAACGCTCTACATCGTACGCCTTAGGTCCTGCGTAGTGGGCATGGAACGTTAATTTTGTCGTTTCCTTTCTGTAAGAAGGCACCATTGTCGTTCAAGGTGATCTGTTGACGCTACTGTACCACCAATCACGAGAGTAAACAGCGGCTCACTTGCGGAGCGCCACAGAGAGCTCCACGCACGTCCGCTGCGCAACGTGGCTGAGAGCCAACTGAGCTACTGAAGCACGCAAGCGAGTGAGGTTAACAGAAAAAAAGACTTCCAACTACCGAGAAAATGAATAGGTGTCCCTGCGGTCTCGTTCCCGTGATCCTATGCGAGTGTGGCTGTATAAATCGGGAGAAGCCAATTCAAGGTAACAGTGCACAGGAAATTTTCACGTACACATCACTTGTTTTTCACGATTTGCCATGATCAAATTTCAGTCAGTATCATATACGAGTTAAGAAGCCTTCAGATAACTGTTACGATAAAATGCGATAAAAGTTATAATCTAATTTGGTGTAACTCAAACATAGCAAGTGTGTAGAGTCAGGCAGTTCAGAAGGAAGCAGGTTCGCGTGCGAGGATTTTCTAATTTTTTTTTTCATCTTTGCTTTTGTAAAAGATTCGCGGGGTCTCGTATTAATTCAATAAAACGCTCACTCTCAGGAGTTACTTTGTTGGGTTTTGTGATACCAGTCTGATTTAAAAAAAACGAAAGATTACATTTTTGCGAATGAGACGAGCAACAATGACATTGATATTCATCCTTGTCCCAAATATTGGTTGCTTATTTCCGAATATGTCACGATATCCAAATCTGTATATTTACTTAATGTGCATCGAAACACGATTCTTAGACTTGTCTGTTATCTAATATAGGTTCTCTCAGTTTACCTTGTAATTTTATTAAATTTAATAAAAGTGTGTTGTCGAATATTCGATGTTATTTACATATAATATCGCCTTCCAACATAACCTAGAATTCGGTCTGTGCTAACGATCATTGTCACTTGAACGAAGATTTCAGGCTGGGGTGGCGGAAGGCAAATACCACAGTCTAGCCACTTTTCATTCAGCACAATTTCGATTAAATCAGGACCTTCGAATTTTTACACATCACATTCCTTTTTAACAAATTCTTTGCAGCTGTGGCATTCATTTGGAGTTGTGAGCTTTCCGCGTGAATTTTTAAACCCTATGCATACACATCCTACATAAAAGACACATTTATGAACGATATAACCTGTTTTCATGAGCTGATGTTTTGATTAATCTGCGGAAACTGTTACCTTCGCATTGGGATGAAATGGGTCTAGCATGTACACTACTGGCCATTAAAATTGTTGCACCACGAAGATGACGTGCTGCAGACGCGAAATTTAACCGTCAGGAAGTAGATGCTGTGATATGCAAATTATTAGCTTTTCAGAGCATTCACACAAGGTTGGCGCCGGTGGCGACACCTACAACGTCCTGACACGAGGAAAGTTTCCAACCGATTTCTCATACACAAACAGCAGTTGGCCGGCGTTGCCTGATGAAACGTTGTTGTGATGCCTCGTGTAAGGAGGAGAAATGCGTACCATCACGTTTCCGACTTTCATAAAGGTCGGATTGTAGCCTATCGCGATTGCGGATTATCGTATCGCGACATTGCTGCTCGCATTGGTCGAGATCCAATGACTGTTAGCAGAATATGGAATCGGTGAGTTCAGGAGGGTATTACGGAACGCAGTGCTAGATCCCAACGGCCTAGTACCACTAGCAGTCGAGTTGACAGGCATCTTATCCACATGGCTGTAAAGGATCGTGCAGCCACGTCTCGATCCCTGAGTCAACACATGGAGACGTTTGCAAGACAACAACCATCTGCACGAACAGTTCGACGACGTTTGTAGCAGCTTGGACTATCAGCTCTGAGACCATGGCTGTGGTTATCCTTGACGCTGCATCACAGACAGGAGCGCCTGCGATGGTGTACTCAGCGACGAACCTGGGTGCACGAATGGCAAAACGTCATTTTTTCGGATGAGTCCAGGTTCTGTTGACAGCATCATGATGGTCGCATCCGTGTTTGGCGACATCGCGGTGAACGCACATTGGAAGCGTGTATTCGTCGTCGCCATGCTGGCGTATCACCCGGCGTGATGGTATGGGGTGCCATTGGTTACATGTCTCGGTCAGCTCTTGTTCGCACTGACGACACTTTGAACAGTGGACGTTACATTTGAAATGTGTTACGACCCGTGGCTCCCCCCTTCGTTCGGTCCCTGCGAAACCCTACATTGCAGCAGGATAATGCACGACCGCATGTTGCAGATCCAGTACGGTCCTTTCTGGATACCAAAAATGTTCTACTGCTGCCCTGGCCAGCATATTCTATATTCTCCAGACCTCTCACCAATTGAAAACGTCTGGTCAATGGTGGCCGAGTAACTGGCTCGTTACAATACGCCAGTCACCACTCTTGATGAACTGTGGTATCGTGTTGAAGCTGCATGGGCAGCTGTACCTGTACACGCCATCCAAGCTCTGTTTGACTCAATGACCAGGCGTATCAAGGCCGTTATTACGTCCAGAGGTAGTTCTGGGTAATGCTTTCTCAGGATCTATGCACCCTAGTAGCGTGAAAATGTAATCACATGTCAGTTCTAGTATAATATATTTGTCCAATGAATACCCGTTTATCATCTGCATTTCTTCTTGGTGTAGCAATTTTAACGGCCCGTAGTGTAGTATTTAACACCTCCCACTGAAATCTTGGTTGTGGTGACAGACTGATATGCAGCACAGCCTGAGTTCTAAGTGATGCCACCCCACCGGCGTTTCACAGTTGGTTACGGAATTGCGTGTTTCCGTCTGACGCCTGTTGCTGTCACGCGGGATCCGGCAGACCCAATGGTGTGCGCCCATCGTCCACTGAGGCGCGCCTCCAGCAGCTCCGTAGCACAAGCGCCCTCTGCCGCAGCAGTACAGCAGCCGCTCAGCCCACTTGTGCTTGGAGTGTCTTCTCTACAACACCATCGTTCGTGCTTACTTCATGGAGGCTCATCCATGTGGACATTGATAGCTGGATTCCTTTCTAGCTGCATTAATCGTAATGAGTTTCAACATCTGGACAAATACAAGTAAATATTCTGTTGACTTGTTCGCTAATTATTTCTGCTCCTGTCCAGGTTTCCTAAAACAGCTGCCAACACCACTCTGTAACCTTACTATTGTGCACATAGTCACCCACAATTCTACGTTTATGTTGGATGGTGATATTTTGGTTATGAGTTGGTGAGGGCAACGAAGGTGAATGCTAAATAAATTCTGTGGTAACAGACTGAACTGTAGCGTAATCGAATGGTTACATTTCCGCTATGTTCAACAATTTTTGCCATATTTGACGAGCGTTTCGTCATAAAACCTAAACTGCCAGGTAACGTGGACAACACTAAGATGTGGGTTTTGAAGAATGTTATGTACATACGTACACTCGGAAATCACGACATATTCTGAAACAAACAGAATATTTGAGACAAGGAAGAATCCAAATGTCATCGCTGTTCGTCTCACTCGCTACAATGCAGTCTTTCGTTTTTTTAACGGGCTGATGTTACAAAATCTAACGAAGTCAATAACAGCGAATACTGCAGAACACACTTTTATGAAATTAATATGAAAGTCCAAGACTCTTTTAGGAACGGGAAGATTAAAAAATAATTTAGAATATTGTCGGACACGAATCTACTTTCTTCTGAACTGCCTGATTTTTCGCTTCAGTTTCAGAAAATTACACTTCAGCTTTTATCTTAACATTTATCTATAGGATTCTTGAAACCGATGTCATTAACTGATATTTAATTATCACAAATCGTAAAGAAGTGTGATGTGTTTGTGACAAATCTTCTGTGCGCCGTTGTCATGAATTCGCTTCTCCCGAGTGAAACAGCAGGAATGGGCTGCCTGGAATCTCGAAAAATCATAGTAATGTGACAGTAGAGACAGCAATCGAGTTGCTCGGTATTCAAGCGTCACCATTCCTGTTAGCTCTAGACACCTGTCCCAAGCACGACCCGTCCTCACAGCTTTACTTCCGCCAGTTCCTCAGCTACATTTTATAAAATAGGAAACATAACAGAGCGAGAGCAACCATCGCCTTGCTCACTTGGCCGTACTAACAGCCACAGCAGATGACAACTTCAGTTCGTCTACGTTTTACTGTATACCAGAAGATGGAACTATGTCATTCTGAAACCGGCCGTAAACAACTGCTGCGGTGTCTTAAACAAAAAAAAAAGCTCCATAAACCTAACTAACCTAAGGACATGACACATCTATGCCCGAGGCAGGATTCGAACCTGCGACCGTAGCATCAGCGTGGTTCCGGACTGAAGCCTCTAGAACCGCTCGGACACAACTGCCGGCGCGGTTTCTTCATTTTGTGAAAACTGACATATACAGTTGCAGTTGCCCTATGAAAAAACTCTTTGTGAATGAGCAACAAAGTACTAATACAGTTCCGTGGGGCACACCTTCGGTCGATGGCTCTCCATCCATGGCAACATGTTGCATGCTCCCCAGAAATAAATCCTTACTCCAGTCGTAAATTTTGCTTGATTCCCATACCAGTTGAGAAATACTTCATCTACCTGGTGACTTGATCCATGTCATTCAGGATATGACAGGAGAAAACTTCTAGTTCGGTTTCAAATTATGGATGCGTTCAGAAGTCTTGCTGGTTGGCATGGAGGTCGTTCTGTTCGAGATACTTCACTATTTTTAGGCTCAGAATACGTTCTAAAATTATTCAACAAAAGAATGACATTGGATGGTAGATTTGTGTATCACTGCTGCAAGATACATACAACATAAAAGTATTTATTTACAGTCACATGGAATAACATTCCTTAATGGTGTTTCCAATTATTCAGTGCTCAGTACGATACCATACATCAAGGATCACTGTGTCTCTCTTTAACAAAATCCTTAGGATTTAAAACGCAAAGACCATTAATTCACGAGATATTTTTCTGTAGCGTTTTCCAGTACTGAAGGAAAGACACTGAGAACCAACAACAACTGGACAAAAGTCGAAAGGTATGTCATGCGCAGTACGTTTTATAAGGCACAGACAGTACACAGAACACAATTATGTAACACAAGTCTAGAATTAAAGTCGATGCATAGTCTATAACACAAAGCAGTATCGGTAATAGCACACTGGTATGCAAATCTTAAGGACGAAAGTAACTTCGCGTGATGTGTCACTGCGATGTGATATAGTCCGATGGAAATGGAATAGGCATACAAAGGGCTACTACAGTGTAGTACGAAAGACAACTGAAAGAAATACGCAATGAGAGGAACAGACATGACACTCTTAGTCAAAGACATTAATTACACTGACGTCACCGCGGTTTATGATTGTCCCCTGGACATTACAACAGGCGTGAATTCGTTCTTGATAGGGTGTATGATTACCATACAAAGCAACGCATGCTCTTGGACGCGCTCCCATGCTGGCCACAAGTTTGGTAAGGGATTCTTGTGGTGCGGCCTTCCAACCCTCCACGAGCGCCTTTGACAGCTGCTGCTTGGTCGGGTGGTGAAGTGGACACGCTGCAACACGTCTCCCAACGGATCCCACTCGTGCTCCATGGGTTTAAGTCGATTCGCCGAATAACCTTTCAAGAGATCGTCCACCTGCGCAGTTCGATGCAGTCGTGCATTGTCATCCAGAACAATGAAGTCAGAGCCGAATGTAACACCCTGAGAAGAAGCCCGTGGGATGGGAGTACAGTGTCACAATAAAGTTGACCGGTGAGTATGTATCGTGTTCAAAGATTTCGAAGTCGTTACGTCCATGCATGATTATGCCTCCCGACACCATAACACATGGACAACCAAAACGATCATGTTCGACAACGTTCCTGCGTGCATTATGCATTCCTATCCGTAGCCCCTATAAGCGTAATTCCAGCGTTGTCTAACATACTAACCTCCAAATCTTTCTGAAAGCGCTTTCGAAGACGACTTCAGTGTTATCACATGAGTGGAACTTGATCAAATAGTAACCAGATGGCGGCGCCGCAAACCACTGTTTCACTGTCAGCAGAAGAACTCGTCAAACGTCTCACCTGCTGTACCTACACTCATGCTCATAAATTGAGGACAATTGCAGAATGTGGTGCCACACAACGTGGCACTACACAAAACTGGCGTTAATAGCATAGACACATATTGAACACACACAACACAGGTCTGTCCACGGTATTGGTGATAAGTTGAGAAAACCGTCCTGAAACACGTGTGCCACAAAACGCCACTGTTTCCTGCGCATGTACCCCGACATCAATATGGGATATGATCACCATGCACACGTACACAGGCCGCACAACGGATTGACATAATCTGGATCAGGTGGTCGAGCTGCTCGGGTATAGCCTCGCATTCTTCCACCAGTGCCTGTCGGAGCTCCTGAAGTCTCCTCGGGCTTTGAAGACGTACAGTGATACGTCGACCGAGAGCATCCCAGACGTGCTCGATGTGGTTTAGCTCTGGAGAACAGCCAGGCCACTCCATTCGCCTGATATCTTGTGTTTCAAGGTACTCCTCCACGATGGCAGTTCGGTGGGGCCGTGCGTTGTCATCCATCAGGAGGAAGGTGGGACTCACTGCACCCCTGAAAAGGCGGACACACTGGGGCAAAATGACGTCCCGATACACCTGAATTGTTATAGTTCCTCTGTCAAAGACATGCAGGGGTGTACATGCACCAATCGTAATACCAGCCCACACCATCAAACTACGACCTTGCCTGCCGGCGTGGCCGTGCGGTTCTAGGTGCTGCAGTCTGGAGCCGAGCGACCGCTACGGCCGCAGGTTCGAATCCTGCATCGGGCATGGATGTGTGTGATGTCCTTAGGTTAGTTAGGTTTAATTAGTTCTAAGTTCTAGGGGAATGATGACCTCAGAAGTTAAGTTGCATAGTGCTCAGAGCCATTTGAACCATTGAACCACGAGCTCCATACACGTCCCTTTCAGGGACATTAAGGGGTTGGTATCTGGTTCCTGCTTCACGCCAGATGAAAACCCGGCGAGAATGACTTTCAGACTACACCTAAACTCGCCCGTGAACATAACCTGGGACCACTGTTCCAATGACCATGTACTGTGTTCTTGACACCTGGCTTTACGGGCTCTCCTGTGACCAGGGGTCAGTGGAATGCACATTGCAGGTCTCCGGGCGAATAAACCATGTCTGTTCAGGCGTCTGTAGACTGTGTGTCTGGAGACAACTGTTCCAGTGGCTGCGGTAAGGTCCCGAGCTAGGCTACCTGCAGTACTCCGTGGCCGTCTGCGGGCACTGATGGTGAGATATCGGCCTTCTTGTGGTGTTGTACACTGTGGACGTCCCGCACTGTAGCGCCTGGACACGTTTCCTGTCAGCTGGAATCGTTGCCATAATCTTGAGATCACACATTGTGGCACACGGAGGGCCCGTGCTACGACCTGCTGTGTTTGACCAGCCTCCAGTCGCCCTAGTATTCTACCCCTCATAACGTCATCAATGTGTGTTCTTTGAGCCATTTTAAACACACAGTCACCATTAGCACGTCTGAAAACGTCTGCGCACTTAGTCGCTGCTCAGTACTCTGACATGCACCAACACACCTCTGCGTATGTGGACTGCTGCCAGCGCCACCGTGCGACGACCACAGGTCAAATGTATCGCATGGTCATACACCGAGGTGATTTTAACCCGCAAACCGCCCACTAGAGCGTTGTTTCACCGTGTATCAGCATTATCCTTAATTTATGAGCATGAGTGTAGTTACAGCAAACACGTGAGTCATTTACGGTCCTTGTGTTTACCCACGCGACTGAAGACCATCAGTCCGTGCTCAGCCGTTAAAGCGATGGGACGACTGGCTCATGAACGTATTGAGACTTTTAAATTGTGTACGAGAGTCGAAAAGTGGATATTGCATTAGTTTATGGCGAACCTCGCCAAGCAGTTAAAGGCGTCCTGATTGTGCCAAGAAACTAAAGTGAGAAGAACAAAGGGCTCCATTAAAAAGTCCTGAGAGTTCAGGGGCTATACTTTGTAGTGGTTGCCAGCACTGAGGTAAGAAAAACTTTTAGATTTCAATGCATCGTTACTTGTCTGCAACACGGCATACATCTTACACACAATAAAGCTTTTGATTGCAGTAAAATTGGAAATTATGAACTAGCGATTTTCGGAAGATTTTAAGAATTGAATTAAAACTAAATTAATAACATATAAAGTTATTATATAGTGTGCGCATATAGACACTTATTTCTCACAGATAATTTTTGACTACTTAGAATTCTGCTAGGAATGAACTAAACATAATTTGAATTCCCCAGTTTATAACAAGGTATGCAGGAAGTTTTCCTTTAGTATGAGAGAAATGCCGAACATGAAACCACGTTCCAAAAATACCTGTTGAACCCGCCCCACCCTACCTCAGCTCACTGAGCTCTACTGAAAGTACTTTAGCTTTATAATGCTCAAGAAGTCCGCCTTGCTCATGAGGATAGTAAATGAAATGTGTAAACATGTTAATATTTTAAATACATATAAACTGAAAAACTGCGAACTGAGCTAGCTTTAATTACTAGTAACCTAAAATCCAAATTCGTTTCATCAAAATCACATTTGCTTTATATAATAATGTTGAGACACAAAAAATGCTCCAGTTTCGAGTGTGTCTGTCTGGCAGGATATTTCCTAATTTCATTGAACAGATGGCTAGACTTAACTAGCTAACAGGTGATCCCACGAAATTTCTGTCCCTTTCTTAAGGCGCTTCAGTCCGGAACCGCGCGACCGCTACGGTCAGGCATGGATGTGTGTGATGTACTTAGGTTAGTTAGGTTTAATTAGTTCTAAGTTCTAGGGGACTGAAGACCTTAGAAGTTAAGTCCCATAGTGTTCAGAGCCATTTGAACTTTCCTTAAGGCATTCTCAAACACCAGAAAAAGTTATTAATGTTTTACCGTAGCAAAATCGGTGTAGCATATCAAAAACTTTTTATGAAGTAAGTGGTTAGATTTGAGAGCTCCACTCAAAAATATTAATTTTGTAAACTTTTCCGCTTGTTTCGATAAATTTCATAACTTTGGGGGTTCGATAGGTAACCGTTTTATCCGATAAAGGTACGACACGGTGTTTTCGAGAAGAAATCCTGGCACTCACTAATCGTACAACATTCACTTTGGCACAGGAAACGATGGGAGTGGTAAGTGGCTGGGGGGTTGTGTGGACGTAAATCGTTAACTAACTCTAAGCAAATTTACTGACAATAAAAATCAGCAAATCAGAGCGCTTGAATAACGTCAAGCACAAGATTGCAAAACTTAATATCTAGTACAACATTAACAAATAGTAAAATCTTATGTGTTCCGGCGTAACATGAAGCGCCAGCACGCCGGCCTGCAACGTAACAGCCAAGAAGGCTGTGAGACGACGTCAGCCAGTACTACGCTGACTAGGACCGCACCACGGCAGGAGCGGCACCCATACCAAGAGAATATAAGCGCCGCTCCAGCTAGACTCGACCGCACTAGAAGAGAAGCCGTGATCCAAACGATTTAGCCGTGACTTGTGATCTATATTAATTGCTTGCATGGAAATTGTATATATCGAAGGGCATTGTTTATTTGTATGCCCCAATTGCTTGCGATACCTCTTTGTAAAAAGCCAAAATGAAGTAGTGTCAGTTCAATTTACTGTAATAAACTCCATTAATAATATTTGCTTGAATGTTGTCTAGCTATCCGAGAAAACAGATTCCTAGGTACCCTATATTAGACGATTGGACAGGATCCCACACTTTGACCATCAAATACCTTTAGCTCTACAACAATTAGGGCAAAAAACAATATGCAGGCACACCATAAATAATCACACAATTTGTAAAGGATTGGAAAAAAAAGAAATAAAATAATCAGATACGAGCTCAGGACAGAGAATCCTAAAAATTACTCCCGCAGAAGCCGACACACCAAAGCCCCAAACTAATACCAATACAGTCAGTTAACAAGATGAACAGCAGGTAGAGAAAAACATGCTGACCCAGGCAGCCAATTGCTGACCATAGGCCACAACAACTGAGATCAATAATTCAACCAACGCCAACAGTAAAAGAACAGAAAAATCGTTGAGCACAAGTAACAATAAAATACAGATCTTTCAGGGTTCAACACACTATGTACTGAAGCGGTCTCGCCGTTATGGCAATGTAATAACTGGCACAATTAGAACTGAGAGCCAACCAGTCACTGCAGTCTGCACAACCGACAATTTACAGCGAACACGATGGCACAACCTAACGCCATCGTGGTCAAACTCGCCCCACGACTAATGTCAACCTGTATCTGATGAACACCACCTTTCTTGGATCCAAGGCGCCCAGTGCTGAGCGCACACATCATCCCCCCAGGCGCCGCCAGTGCTGCCAATCGTGTTCCTCTTTTTCACCAACTTCCGTATTAAAAAGGCGTATTCGAAATGTTGGCATCTCAGACCAAAGCGATTGGTACACCTATGACCTTTTAACATTGTTACATCTGATGATGAGGCTTTAGGCTACCTTTCAACAGCTGCAGATGCCCAGAGAGTAAAATATTTTGTGACAGTCCATAGTTGTACGAACTTTGTACTATATATTGATTGCTTAGCATCTCACAGAAGTCCTTGTTTTCATTCAGGAGTCATTTGACGAAGAGGGTGCTGCAATCCGTTTTTTGTGTGCAAAACTATCTTCAAATGCATACATTCATCCATTCTGGCTTGATTATGAGCCTATAGTAATTAGTGAAGAAAATAATGGTACCGAGACATATATATATAGTGGAGTTTCTAGTCCAGTATCCAGACCGATGACATCGTGCATCGTACGACTAAAATTTGCGATGTGATCGAAGGCGGATGGTCGGGAAGATTTGACGCGGTATTTACAAGATTCTCGCGGCAAATGTCGGACATCGCCAACTGTGTGCGAGTTGGATACTGAAAATGCTTACTGGACAGCAGCTGAACAGTATTGTCGAGGCACAGGTCATTATTTTTCCCGCATTGTTACGGGTGACGAAACATGGATGTCCTACGCCAACAGGCAACGCAGTGGCATCATTCAACCACGTCAAATCCGAAAAAATTAACAGTATCTTCTTACTCGAGTGGGAAAATGAAAGCTACATTTCATTTGGGTGATTAGCTGGAACGTGGGTGAACAGTTATAGCTGATGTGTACTGCTCAGCCTAAAGGATAGTAGTCGTCCACGGTAGCGACCGTCCAACATAGTATTCTGCCCGTTCCGAAGAATAGATTCAACATCTGTATTTGGAACTTTGAGACCATCCAACCTACATTCCCGACCTCACATGCTGCGACAGTACCCTTCTTTTGCACTAGCATGGTTTGCACATGAAAGAGACGTCGAGGTCGCCGTTCCTGATTGCTTCAGTACCTATTCAGAAAACGCCTATGAGTGGAAGTTATGAACAGTGCTTTATAATGAACCTAGATTACGTATAAAAGAAAAGCAGGTTTGTACGAGACTAAAAACTGCCAATAAATATTTTCATGACTGAAAGACTGGTGGTGGTGGTTAGTGTTTAACGTCCCGTCGACAACGAGGTCATTAGAGACGGAGCGCAAGCTCGGGTTAGGGAAGGATTGGGAAGGAAATCGGCCGTGCCCTTTCAAAGGAACCATCGCGGCATTTGTCTGAAACGATTTAGGGAAATCACGGAAAACCTAAATCACGATGTCCGGAGACGGGATTGAACCGTCGTCCTCCCGAATGCGAGTCCAGTGTGCTAACCACTGCGCCACCTCGCTCGGTGACTGAAAGACTTAAGTTTCAAATATGCCTTGTAATTTTCTTTTTTCGATCACCATTTTTAGTTTCACAAATCAAAAACCGTAGAACTGAATGTTAACGGAATTGATTAAAAATAACTAAAGAAAAGGTAACAGTCTTTTAACTTGCGGTGCAATTATAAATTAACCAAATTAACTAGAGAGATAAAGTATGAAATAATTTCTGGCACACCCGTGGGTTCCATATCTGACTAAACGTATTGCAGAGGTGTGCAGAAAATGCGAACTCGTGGTGTGCTTCCATATTCCAGATTAATCTCCCCTTCACAACAGTTTGGGAAAAGAATCGCAATTCAGGTGTTTGTAACTTATCTAAATCACTTGAGGCAGAATACTGGGACGATTCCTTACTTAAGACTGTGGCCATTGTCTGCCAGCATCGAGCTCTAGTTCCGTTTCCAGTGACATTGCCGTTAAAACGCTTTCGCGCCAGTCTGGTTTGGGTGGCCCGTTACCGTGATCGATTTAAGGTTTAGAACGGAGACCACTTTCAAGCATAGGAATGCAGTTAAACACAGATACATAAATATAAAAAAAACTGATTTTTCTCTGAGCCGTGGTAAAAACTTCTGTTTTGAAGAGCGCGCCGCAGCGCGTAGTGTGAAGCAGTCGCCCTCCGTTTCTGTCGGTGGCGCCGCTGTGGCAATCGCAGCTTTGGTGTCTCCCTCTGGTGGGAAAGGGGAAAGGTTGCCTGTTCACATGCATTTAAGGGGCGCTATGAGCTCGCCAGGGGTCAGTCGGAGTCAGTCTGGGTCAGTCTCTCGTCCCCAGCTTGCTGGTCTGTCTCTGTCCGAATTTGTGAGTCAGTTAGTGTCTGTCTATCGTCTGGAGTGCTAGTATGTCTTTCGTTAGGATCAGTCCTTAAAGCCGGATAAGTGAGAGTCTTTCCACTCCGCCAGTAAGAGAACTCAGCGAGTGGTGGCCCAGTTGGGGTTTAGTTCCTGCGCGTTAGGCCGCCAGTCTGTTCGAGTTGCTCGGGCAATGGTTATTGGCGGTTGCATCGATCAGTTGGTCGGTCGCGCACTGAGACATAAGGTGACTTGTCCGCCTTGAGCGTCGGCGTATGTGAGGTCGCCACGTGAGTCCAGTCGGCCGCGCCGTATAGCGAGGGGTAGTGGCTTCGCGGTCGACACGAGAGCAACAGGAGTCAACCCACGCCATCAGTCTGGCCGGTGCGAGCTGCGACGCCGTGCGACGGGAGATCGGTGCCTTCCTGCGTCCGTCGAAGCGGCTGGCAGCGGACGGTTCGGGAGAGCTATTTGGGGGTGTTGCGCCAGGTCTTCTCGAGAAATCAGTTTATTAAAAGTTAAGTGATTGGTTATATGTTGTGTGATTTACTCTTGTTAAATTCTACTTTTTTTCTTGGTCAGTTTCTCGTCCCCAGCTTGCTCGTCTGTCTCTCGTCCGCATTTGTTAGGCAGTTAGTGTCTGTCATGTTTGTCGGATTCGGTGTGTTAACGAATTTATTGCTTGGAGTGTAACCGCCTATTTCCTGAAATATGTTTTGATCTTGTCTATCATCTTGAGAGGCGGTATCTGTGTACTGTAGAGCATGCTAACTTGTTTGGCCAACCTTGTATAATTTTATACAAGATTGCACTTCATGGGATTTTATTTACATGGTCATTTTAGTGTATTAAGTTGCCACCCTTCCACCGTAAGACTTTTCTTTGAAGTTAATATCAAGTTGCACCTTCGGTGGCAAAGTTTTAATTTTAGTGTTTGACCATTTCTATCCCTCCTATGGGGTGCATAGTTTGTGTGCTTGTGTGGTTTGTTAAAACTTTTAGTTTAAAGTAATCTGGTGTTGCAGATTTGCACCAGTGTAGTCTTTCAGAGGTGGTTGTGAGCGGTCGTAGCTACGGCCATGTCAAAAGGCAAGGTTCTCAGCCCGAAAGCTCATACATCCAAAAATTTATTTTTTTCTGCCTCTGAATAAATTGTAACTTGATATTTAGAGGGTGCTTTCTGATTATAATTTTAAATTTGTTTCTTTTAAAAAATGCTTTAGGCACCATTAAATTGAATAAATTACCATTTGTTAAAGAGGAATTTGCTTATGATTTCATCAGTTACTCCCTGGCAACTACTTCCACGCTCACATAGTGTGATTAAATGTGTTAATGTTCTTGATGAATCGCTAGTAAGTAGAATAAATTATCAAGAAAATTCTTTGAAAATAAATCACGGTTCATTCGCTTTCGAATTTTCTTTTAGATTTTAGTATTTTACCAAATATATTAACTTAGTTCGTCGATGTATGATAATCCATTGCCTATCTTCTCCATAACACATTATCTTCATACAGTGTGTTCGGAAATACCAGTAACTAACCTCTAGGACTTGTAGATTGAGTGACTAGATAATATTTTGAATTGGAACCCATGTCCAGAAACCACCCGTTTTCGGTGCTACAGCCGTTTGAAAACACGTTTTATAGGTAGATATGCAACAGGGTAGTTGTGCTTACATATGATCAGCTGGTCTCATTTGACGTCTGTTCTACCCCTCTGACCTGGATCGAGCCTCAGTTACGTAGAGTTAGAGCAACATGGAAGAGCACACATATGCAGAATATACCGACACGATTCTTGGCATGCCCTTTTCGCCACAATTGCGCGACGGCTTCGAGAATGGGTACGTTCACTGTCGGCGGACAAGATAGTGGTACACCAAGGAGACGCCGCACACCTGAACTGGAAAACTTCGTGCTGCATCACGTCGAAGAGAACCTGTCAACGGCTACACGAGCAATTTCTTTGGTTATTGATGAGTGGAACTGTAAAACAAGTGGTGTACTTGGTCACGTCTAAAAAGTTACTTGTGAAAGTTGTCGCGTTACTAAAATGTTTCCAAGTGGCTGACATGGGTTCCAACTCAAGATATTATCTACTCACTCGCCTGCACCAGTTCTAGAAGCTTGTAACTGGAGTTTCCAAACACCCCGTAGTTTCTAAATCCACTTCTGGTGCATTTTTCTTCATTCATAACCGGTGAGTCTTCTTTATGTCAACATAAAGAAACTATTCAAAAGTCGTCTTGTCACTGAAATGTTCACTGCAGCATTTATCACTTCTGAAACATACTGATTACTCAAAAGCCATCCTAGAATAATAATCTATATTGCTTGTCCGACTACATTATAACAGTTCTGACAATTCGCGTAAGATACCGAAGTGCAAGTAAGGCTTGCTGTATTTTTGTAGCCATTTTTCAGTAGGTACTGGAGTGTTTCCGTCGACAGTAAACACGGTTGTATTTCGATACGTGGACTTACTCGCCTGAAGAACTGAGTAATATTTTCAGAGTGTCAAAAGTTAAGCGAGTTTCACGCGGCTGCGTTGTGACACTTCTGTTGCAACCAGCAGCATCGCCCGGTGATTCGCATCGCCGTCTGACATACAGTGGGCCTGAGCGCAGAAGCCATCAATTCGTGAGCAGGGGCCGATTGGGTTCGGCGCGCCGTAATGCGCGACGGAAATGAGTGGCCCGCTGGCGGCTTTCGCTGCCACGGCCGCGACGCCACCGCACCGCTCCGCTCCGGCTGGCTCTCAGCCACGGCTCCCCGGAGCCGCATTGATTAGCGAGTTCTCGATTGCTCAGGGACGCGCCCGCACTTCGACACAGCCATTCAAAATTTATCCGTCAGCTGCGTTACACAGACGTCACGGCCGAGCTTACGTTAGTCGTCACCTGTTTGAATTTGATCCCTGAATCGAATACAAACTGTCCCTCCCCAAGTCCCTTACCCCTCCATTGTCAGTTTGAATTCATTGCCAACGCCGATTTGAAGTCGAAGCTACACAAACGGCCGCTTAGGGCGCTAGGGGGCGCCCAGTTGTTAGAGATCCTATACAGGAAGAATCTGATCGTGTGTGAAATGGCACGTGATAGGCTCATCGGCTGCGACGTCATGTTTCGTCCCGAGCGTCTTTCGATACCTAAGTTCCAATGCTTTCCGATGCTGGAACATTGTTTTCAAGACTTGAGAAAATGGGTCAACTGTCTGAGATTTTTTTTTTTGGGTATGTTAAAATTCTGTATTTGTTTCGACTTTGGTCAGACAGCTGGTTGTACAGGTTTTGCGCCTGTGAACGTAAACATGAGCTATTGTCTGACAAGGGGACCTTATGAACTACTACTACATTTTCTTTACACTTATAGCAAAGTCTGCACACAGATATCAGTTTCCTAAAACAGTGCGACACAAATCTTAAAAAAAAAATTACCTTTAAAGCTCAAAAGATTTTCGTCCGCCTTTAAATGGAAAACATTTCGCGCATATTTATTTAGACGCCATAATCTTATCTGAAAGCCGTATTTAATGTTGGCATTTTTTAAAAACAGCAAATGCGTAGCACCGAAGTCTGATGATGGAAGAATCTGGTTCGAATGTTGTTGTTAGCTATATTATTTAAATTCTACATTTATTGTCGAGTGGGAATGATAACTAAATATTGAGTCACAATTTTCTAATGAAAATAACATCTTTTTATTTTCATTTACTGGTCATGTGAAATAATTTAAAATGCGAAGTGACTTACTTATATCAGTAATATGGGTGAATTTTGCACGCGCGTATTGCCACAGATTGAGGATGACAGAAATCAATGGGCATTTGCAATAGACATAGAAGATATCAAATACTCAGGAAAAAATGTTTTTGTAGCTAACTAGCAGATCGCTCTGTAAATGCTGCGTCAGCTTTCTACGTTATTTTGGTTTTCAGGGAGTGTGATGTGAGCTCTATATTTTCATTCCATATGTCATATTCCATATTTGTACTCCGGACACATTTCAAACAGTAGTCTTCAACAGTCGACATGTTACGCCACAGAGGTTCTGAGCATAAGCGGTATGATGTTTGGTTGTCAGTAGCATTGTCGTGCTAATAGCATTCTTTGCTAAGTAAGTCGGATGTTGGTCAGCCTAGTGAACGGTCTGAAAATAGTTAAGAGTACAGAGATAAAGATGCTCACGTTCTTGATGTCTGGAAATATGATTTGATAAAGACTAATTTTGGAAGTGTGAAGTTTTTTAGGTAATGTTGTCACTGCATTGCTAGCTCGCGCGTAATTTGTGTTTGGAAAATGCAAAATTTTAGTGGGATTCTTTTTTTAACATTCGGGTTAGTTCCATTACTGGTACGTGATCAATTTCTCTGTTCATATGACTCACAATCAGAAGTCATAGATTTACCACTGCTTTACCATTTCACTAATTAACTTCATGGCAGAATCATACTTTTAATAAGAAGTTACTCTTACAAAGAGTAATTCTTGTACAGATCGGCCGTCCACTGTGGTCGAGTGGTTCTAGGCGCTTCAGTGCGGAACCACGTGGCTGCTACGGTCGCAGGTTCGAATCCTGTCTCGGGTATGGCTGTGTGTGATGTCCTTAGGTTACTTAGGTTTCAGTAGTTCAAGTCTAGGGGACTGATGAACTCAGATATTAAGTCCCATAGTGCTTAGAGCCATTTTTGTAAAATTGAGTAGTGCTTATGTAGCACACAGAACTTTATCAAATGCTTTGATGTTTTAGTAGTGTCTATACTGAAACCACTATTTCATGAACTACTGACGATGTGAAATGGTATTGTGAGCTATGCTAGTGCCAAAATGGCAAAGAGGACTTGCTTCTGAGATATTGCATTTTTCGGTAGCAAAATTGGTATCGTATTCTACATGTATGACAAAAGTGGCAGACAGGACTGTTTTCAAAATTGTATTAACTTTTAAAAAATTGAGTAACTTTAGGAAGTGTATAAAAGAACAAATCGTTTATATTATTTTCTGCATCCAAGTTAAAATTTACTGATTGTTGATTCTTAGTTTTAGTCTTTTCACCTCTAATAAATTAATATTTTCTTTACAATTTTGTCTTAGTATAAGTATTTTTTCTTTAATATTACTAATTAGTATTTCCACAAAATTCAACAGCATAATTACATCTGAAAAATCTAAAAATTTTTTTCTAGAAGTAACCTTTCCAGATTTTTTTTTTTCAATATGAGTTAGTATTTGCGTTTGCCTAAGGGTTGTCCAAGTATTCTTCTCACTGAACTTCAAATCAATTAAGAAGTCATTTTGATGTTTCTCTGTTTGTTCTTGAAATTCAGATTGTGAGAGCCATGTTTATCTTGCAATTTTCTAATGAAATATTTCACAAATGTGACTAGGGACCTTTGGATTCTGAAACTAATACACTGCGAAGTGTTGTAGGAAATACCTTGTGAGCTGTGTCCACTCTTTAAAAAAATCATCAGGACCATCAGCAATATGAAAAACCATCAGACACCAAACTCCAATTCAGCGCGAACCAGACGCCTCTTTTTACCAGCCTTCGATAATATTTTGTTCTACTTTTCAAATTTGTAACGATTGTGTACGCCTGCGAGACTTTCCCTCATAGTGGAATGCAAGCGAAATTCTCGGGGGTGTGTAACATGCAATAAGCAGTTTGGACCACGTATATTTTCAAATTTACGATCTCATCCTTTTTTAGATCTTATTGGAAATGTTTTAAACACCGAATATATAGTAGTATATGTCATGCTAACACAATTAACCCCTGTTATTTAAAAATCAAGTTTCATGAAATTACTGTTATGCAAAAGATATATTTTTGTTATGTGATATATATTATCATAATATTATTGTATTATACTGAATTTCATTTTTCCTAAATTATTTTCGACTTAATGTTCTATGTTTCAATCTTAGTATGACTATATCTTTACTGATGTACTTTGTAACGATGTTAACTGCGCATGGTTGGCTTGCGTGTGTGTGTGTGTGTGTGTGTGTGTGTGTGTGTGTGTGTGTGTGTGTGTGTGTGTGTGTGGCGGGAAGGAAGGAATGAGAAACGTAAAGTTTTCTGAAGTTGCGTACAAATGGAATGTATTTCACTAAGTGAACACTGTAAATTTATGGCAGCAAGGCATCTAGGACTATTAAATGTGAAAATTACATATGAAACAGTTTTGTCGTCTACATTATTCTACAAACTCATCAACCAATAGGGCTACCAGACCTACAAGAGAACCTGGCCTCCAGGCCGAAGAAATTCAAGCAACGGATTTAAGAAGATCCTCAAGAAACAAGATTAGTATCTTTTCTTTAAAGCTGCCACTAGGCCCGGCCAACAATATTGGATTACTCCATGAACAATTATTACAATTAACGGTCATCCAATGTGTGTAACAAAGGAGGTCGTTAAAGTCCCTAGAAAGCGACTTCACCAAATTTTGTTACTTTCATCTGTCATTTTTACCATAGCATCTGATCGGTACGTGGGGTAGAAGTTCGTACAGTGTTAGAGACAGTGGAAAACTTGTGTGTATGTGTATCTAGTTCCTTTTATCGCTCTTAACAGCTACATACATGTATGACCTTACCATTTCGTGCACATCTATGGCAATGTAGATTTCGAATTATATATGTTTCATTAGTCTCCTTTTAGAATTATTATTAAAAATCGGTACTGCTATATTCCATGTTCAAGCATTGATGTTGTGATTGACCTAAAACCTAAAGTCATTTTATGAAAATCTCATTTGCTTTTTAAGGACTGCGAATATAGGTTGTTTGGGTCTCGACGCTATTCTAAAATGAAAATTCATTTTATGAAAATCACATATGATTTTTATAATGATGTCGAGACATGAACAACCTCGAGTCACTTGTACAGTAATTTATTAATTGCTCCTGTGTTATGTACAGGGCATATCAAAAAGAATCGTCCGATTTTAAAAAATTATAACTATTACGTTATTTGAGATACGTGCGTGAACAACATACTGTTGGAAAGAGTAAATTCTAGAGTTTTACATGGTTCCCGTTAGGCAGCATCAGTATGCGCCCACTTCAGTTCTAGTAAAAATGGTGTCGTAATAGAAAGCGTTTTGTGATCTACGTTTTGCGTTGTGCGGGTCAGTAAAAACTGTTCAGCGTGACTTTCGTACTAGGTATAGTGCGGGTTCTACACCACAGAGCATTATATTATGGCATGAACAATTCCGAGTAACAGGTTGTGTATGTAAAGGCAATTCGCCGGGCCGTCGCCGAGTGTCTGAGACAGACTCTGAACGCATCTGCCATGGTTTCATAAGGAGTCCACAGAAATCCGTTGGCCATGCAGTTCAACAACTCAACATGCCTGCAATGTCCGTCTGGCGTGTGTTGCGTCGATGTTTACACATGAAACCATACAAAATTCAGCAACTGCAAACTCTTCGTGAAGGTGACGGACACCAACGTGTGCAGTTCCCTAATTTCGCTCTTGGCAAGATGGAGGATGACAGTTTTCTTCCACGCTAAGTGTTTCGTGACGAGGCAACATTCCATTTAAATGTAAAGGTGAACTTCATAATGTGAGAATACGGAGTACGGGAAAACCACTGTAGTTATACAACATGAGAGGGACTCTCCTAAATTTAATGAGTTTTGGGCAGTTTCATAGGAAAAGCTGTATAGACCAGTTTTCTTTGCCGAGAACACTGTTACAGGAAGCACATATCTCGATGTGCTTCAAAACTTTCTTTTCGCACAGTTGGAGACTGATTCAAACGACTTCATTTACTAACATAATGGGGCACCGCCACACTGGCATCTGGAAGTGCGGAATTTTTAAATCAAAGGATTACTGAACGATAGATCGGTCGCTCTGGACCAAATGATTCAGCCTTACATTACTGACCTCCAAGATCACCCATATAGCTGTATATGATTACTTCTTTGTGGGGGGGGGGTTATAAAAAACTCTGTATATGTGCCTTCATTATCAACAACAATGAATGATTTGAGACATCGCGTTACAGCAGCTGTGGAAACTGTAACTCAAGACATGCTCGCTGCATGAAACAATTTGAACACCGCATTTACATACGCCTTGCATCTCAAGGGGCTCATATTTAACACCTATGAGAAGGTATAAGAAAAAAACAGTTTCCCGTTCATCAAGAAACAAAATTCATTGTATATGTTTATTAATTTCAGAAATACAGTCGTGCCAAATCGAATTATTCTTTTTGATACATGCTGTATATTTGTTATGTGCTGACGATCAGTTCTGGTATTTAGTGCTAGAAATGTCCCATGGTTTCGAGTATATCTGCATCTGAGGAAATATTTCCTAATAACTAATGTTTGTGTGTGTCACCGCATTGCACTGAGCGTAACACAGTTGCACAAAAGTAAAGCTGAATCTTAACGTGCATAACATAGCCGTATGTCTTTACATTCTACTGCGCAAGAATTTTCTTTTATTTAGCTGGTTTGCTGCTGCGCTGTATTGTTTATTTTCTTCACTTTCGAACAGTACCGAGTTTCCGTTGCCACAGAGAAGCAATGAAAATGTTTTTAGGGCCAGATTTGCATCACAGTTATGACAACAATATCATTCATAGTTAGGCGCAGTACTTCAAAATTAATATCAGGCTCAGAGTAAATTACGTTTCTTCTCAGACAGTCTCGTTCTGACAGTGCAGTGTTTAATTTGCGTGTGTATTACCTAGTGTTTGGAATTTTATTTAGTCAGTTGCTTACGTAGAACCACAGGACAATTTTTTGAAACAATTTTGTGACTTGTTCTTTCTAAATTCGTTTTGTAATTACATGAATCATTTTATTCTGTTATTTTTGTGTATTAAAATTGCATGTCACGCACTGTGACGTCACTTATTGCAGCACTGTTCATTTCATTGCTGCACAATACAGAATTCCACAAGACAGTTTGTTTAGCGTACTGTTTTAGGTTTTCTGATGATTTAGGGAAATGTTCATTCAAAACACTTATACAGTTTCAGATAGTTTGGTGACTCATTTTATCAGATAGCGTGTTATAATTACATTACTGGCATTCTTCAGGATTACAACAAAGACACACACAAATATGAAATCATTTCAGTACGGTTTATAATACACAACAACAAAATTAAAAAGTTACAGCTGTCCAGCCTTTTGAATATCTTTTATACAAAAAGAAGCTATTAGATGACTCCTGTGGGGAATGCCTGTCATGACATGTTTGCCTTTTTTTACTTTATCCGAAGTGAGTCTCAAAATTTTACATGATACACCCTGTATCCTGTAAACATAATTTGTTCAACCAGACATTGAAACGCACTGATTTTTTCATGCCCTACATTGCTTTACAATGGGACCACCAGGTTTTTATGAAGCCTGTAACTACCAATCCTTTCTGGTAACGTGAAGCTCTAATCTCAGTTTTATTGCGATCCAGAACACTAGGCTTTGTTTCGGGTTCGGTATTACCACTAACTGTTGGCGTAAATAAATGGGTCAGCACAATTTTTTCCGCATGCCTCGTTTGTTTCTGTAGCACCATTTACAGTAAATAAGCGTCCATTTAAATATATTTTGCTGAAAAAAAAGGTCTGCACAATACCTTATCGTCTCATGGCATTACACAGACGCAGATTTATACATAAATTTAGACAGTAATATTTATTGTGCGGTAGAGATAATTTTATTTTCTTAGTAAGGTTCCTTTTTTTATTTCGTCGCTGTAGAAAGGTGACTCAGAAATACTTGTTATTCGTAATGATGCCCATGAAATGCATTCAACCCTAATTCCTGAATAAACCTGCATAAACGTCGCATTGTTCCTTTTTGTTACGTCTTCAAACTATCGTCAGGAAGGACAACTGCTTATGATTTTATGTTACCTGGCGTAATGTATGTTTCATTTTTAACTTCTTGCACTCCATATAGGAATCAAATCCTGCAACACCTACATTTGTAGTCAACGTTGTTGTTAGCGCAGCAGTTTATCTCCTGAACGAGCTTCAAAGCAAAAAGATGTAGATGCCTCAATTGTTTTTACTTTCTCTGCAATGACCTGCATGTACTGTAAGCATAAATAGTACTAAGTGGATATATTATTGGTCTAGTAAGCATCCAGTAGTTCAGAAAATTTGCTAGCATATTTATCGCAGTTTCGTTACGTTTTTATCTCGATAAGAGAGGTATAACAGCAGACGTCGCACTCCGATAACGGTCGGTATACGTTCCACCAGAGTTTGGATGAAACATACCCACAGTAACTATGTTGGCCACTCTCTCTTTCTCTGATTAGGTTATCCACTCACTGCTAAATCCGTATGTACGAGTGTAAGTAGGCGATGACAGAGGCAGAAACATTCCAGTAAACATTAGTCACCAGACAATTTGTCTGCGAGATAATAGCGAATGTTGAACCCGAGCTGCCACTGCCCTCAGCATGAAATGTTGCCTTATTTAGTACAAATACAGGGTTATTACAAATGATTGAAGCGATTTCACAGCTCTACAATAACTTTATTATTTGAGATATTTTCACAATGCTTTGCACACACATACAAAAACTCAAAGTTTTTTTAGGCATTCACAAATGATCGATATGTGCCCCTTTAGTGATTCGGCAGACATCAAGCCGATAATCAAGTTCCTCCCACACTCGGCGCAGCATGTCCCCATCAATGAGTTCCAAAGCATCGTTGATGCGAGCTCGCAGTTCTGGCACGTTTCTTGGTAGAGGAGGTTTAAACACTGAATCTTTCACATAACCCCACAGAAAGAAATCGCATGGGGTTAAGTCGGGAGAGCGTGGAGGCCATGACATGAATTGCTGATCATGCTCTCCACCACGACCGATCCATCGGTTTTCCAATCTCCTGTTTAAGAAATGCCGAACATCATGATGGAAGTGCGGTGGAGCACCATCCTGTTGAAAGATGAAGTCGGCGCTGTCGGTCTCCAGTTGTGGCATGAGCCAATTTTCCAGCATGTCCAGATACACATGTCCTGTAACGTTTTTTTTTTTCGCAGAAGAAAAAGGGGCCGTAAACTTTAAACCGTGAGATTGCACAAAACACGTTAACTTTTGGTCAATTGCGAATTTGCTGCACGAATGCGTGAGGATTCTCTACCTTTGCCCGCATCTCGTGGTCGTGCGGTAGCGTTCTCGCTTCCCACGCCCGGGTCCCCGGGTTCGATTCCCGGCGGGGTCAGGGATTTTCTCTGCCTCGTGATGGCTGGGTGTTGTGTGCTGTCCTTAGGTTAGTTAGGTTTAAGTAGTTCTAAGTTCTAGGGGACTGATGACCATAGATGTTAAGTACCATAGTGCTCAGAGCCATTTGAACCATTCTCTACCTTCCAGATTCGCACATTGTGTCTGTTCACTTCACCATTAAGTAAAAATATTGCTTCATCACTGAAAACAAATTTCGCACTGAACGCATCCTCTTCCATGAGCTGTTGCAACCGCGCCGAAAATTCAAAGCGTTTGACTTTGTCATCGGGTGTCGGGGCTTGTAGCAATTGTAAACGGTAAGGCTTCTGCTTTAGCCTTTTCCGTAAGAAATGCCAAACATCATGATGGAAGTGCGGTGGAGCACCATCCTGTTGAAAGATGAAGTCGGCGCTGTCGGTCTCCAGTTGTGGCATGAGCCAATTTTCCAGCATGTCCAGATACACATGTCCTGTAACGTTTTTTTTCGCAGAAGAAAAAGGGGCCGTAAACTTTAAACCGTGAGATTGCACAAAACACGTTAACTTTTGGTCAATTGCGAATTTGCTGCACGAATGCGTGAGGATTCTCTACCTTTGCCCGCATCTCGCGGTCGTGCGGTAGCGTTCTCGCTTCCCACGCCCGGGTTCCCGGGTTCGATTCCCGGCGGGGTCAGGGATTTTCTCTGCCTCGTGATGGCTGGGTGTTGTGTGCTGTCCTTAGGTTAGTTAGGTCGTCGGCTGTGGTACGTTTAGCTCCCTGCTTGCTTTATTCGTCGACTTCCGCGGACTACGCGTGAAACTTGCCCGCACGCGTTCAACCGTTTCTTCGCTCACTGCAGGCCAACCCGTTGATTTCCCCTTACAGAGGCATCCAGAAGCTTTAAACTGCGCATACCATCGCCGAATGGAGTTAGCAGTTGGTCGATCTTTGTTGAACTTCGTCCTGAAGTGTCGTTGTACTGTTATGACTGACTGATGTGAGTGCATTTCAAGCACAACATACGCTTTCTCGGCTCCTGTCGCCATTTTGTCTCACTGTGCTCTCGAGCGCTCTGGTGGCAGAAACCTGAAGTGCGGCTTCAGCCGAACAAAACTTTATGAGTTTTTCTACGTATCTGTAGTGTGTCGTGACCATATGTCAATGAATGGAGCTACAGTGAATTTATGAAATCGCTTCAATCATTTGTAATAGCCCTGTATATTTAAAGTGTAACCTGTTCGATTAATTCCCCATCCTAACTTTGACTGTGCTGACATATTCCAATAATCTTTTCCTTCACACCTTTGACAGTTATGACTTATGACCACTGTTGTCAACGAAGCGGTACGAGCGGGTCGATAATACCCAGCTTCTAAATTGAAGCTGCGGGGGAATCTGCAGTAGACCGTCGCAGAATCCTGAATTATGTTGTATAACTGAAGCAGTGACCAACTACACAGCCTCAGGCAATCCTATTTGTTACTCCGCCTGCAGTTTCTGTTATAGACGAATATATGGGTGACAATTTTTCGAACTACGTGAAATCAAATCATCGTAACTTCTGAACGGTTTGCGTTAGGGCGTTCAAACTGCACAGTTGGCCGCGGGGCACGATGGGAATTAGGATGAGCATGCTCACACGCCTGGTTGTTGTCGGCCACTTTCATTTGGATGGGTTCGTCAATAAGTGAAATTGGCGCATTTGGAGGACTGAGAATCCGCATTTCGCGATTGAGAAGTTTCTTCACCATCAACGGGTGACTGTGTGGTGTGCAGCGTCCAGTCACGGAATATTCGGTGCGATATTCCTTATTGGAAGATGATTTCATCCCCATTGTTCAAAGTGATCCTGATTTCGGAAAGATGTGGTTCATGCAAGACGGAGCTCGACCAAGTCGAAGCAAGAGAGTGTTTGATGTCCCAGAGGAGCAGTTTGAGGACTGCATTCTGGCCCTGAGGTACCCAGAGGCCATTGGCATGGACCTCGATTGGCGGTCATATCTCCGGATCTCAACACATGCGACTCCTTTTTGTGGGGATATATTAAATACAAGGTGTACATCAATAACCACAAAACATTTCTGAGCTGAAAACAGCCATTCAGGGGGTCATCGACAGCATCGGTGTTCCGATACTTCAACGGGTCATGCAAAATTTCGCTATTTGTCTGCACCACATCATCGCCAATGATTTCAGGCATATCAAACATGTCATAACCTAAATCCGAATTTCTGTAGTGACGTTTACATCTTGAATAAAGTGTCTGCACGCCGTAGTTTGTAACTAATTTACTTTTTTTTTTCTTTCATATAGTTCAATAACTGTCATCCTGTATCATACCTTCCATCATTTGGAAATTCCGGTTACAAACCGCAGGGACTTGTAGAGGGGTGTGAGTACATAATATGTTGAACAGGAATCCATGTTTGGATACATCATCCAATGATGCTACATGCGCCAGAGTCTGTAAATATATGTATATACAGGATAAGTCCGTGATGTTATAGACTTTCAAGGATAGTGGAAAAGGATAAATGTATCAATTTGAGGTAATTTTCCCTGAACGGGAAACGAATGAGTCGAAAATTTTAAACGAAAACCATTCCGATACCTCTGGCAGCAGAATACATGTGCCGGTACTGTTGTTGGTAAGATTTTAGTGTAGCCAACTTTCAGGAGTGGTAGAAAATGTGTATTAAGCAGGGACTCTTAAAAGCACATCTTAGACCTAAGATCACTTCTTCGATAGAGGAGATGTGTTTGAATCTAGCAAAGATGAGAAAGTGCTTGTAGCTCAACATGTACGTATGCATTTGAGAGCCCATGTTTACTACACTTTTTCTTGTTTTGGTACATACTACCACCACTGAAAGTTACGCAACTTACATTCTTAGTAAAAAACAGTACCAAAATAAGTATTCCACTGTCAGAGGTATCCGCAGGTTTTTCGCCTTACCTCAAATTGACACATTTATCTGTCTCCATCATCCTCGAAAGTCTGTAAGGTAATAACAGAATCACTCTGTGTATGCATACACTTAAGCTCTGTAGCATCGCTAAGTGATGTTCCCGGCCATGGAGTCCTATTAAAAATGTTGTGTACTCCCTTCCCTCTAGAAGCCCTAGAGGTTTGTAACGCGAATTTATGAACACCCGATATCCATCCTGGGAATCTAGAATGTCTACGATTTTTGCCTCTTTTTGATGTAGATACTGGCAAGGCATCCATCCCAGGAACTCCAGGACCGTATCAAAATCTCTACAGCAGTTCTCCAGACTAGCCCACAATACAAAAAGAGGCGAGCAGGCTACTTCAGTTTATATATAGTTATAGAAGATTTAATAAAATATTTTTTGTTTACTTATTGAAACATGACTACAACTTACATTTTATGTCTGTCATGCTTTTGACAATGTTTGTTCTAATGGCAAAAAAAAATAATATGATATAATTACAGTTTAACAATTTTCAGATTTTATCCCTTTACTTGTACTGTGAAACCTAGCTTCTCGCCAAATTTCACGATGCCAGGTCCACGGGAAATACCCAGCAAGTTTTGATGAGTGTGTTTCCGAGTATCAAAACATATGACAAACTGCCATTTGTTGCGGTTGAACTGACTTAGAAGCTTAAATGTTTTACACTGCCAAGGTACCATACACCTTCATATGTAACACAAACGTAAACTTGATCGATCTACCTGTTCCTGAGAAAAAGTGTTCCAAATAGTCCGATAGACAGACAGACAGACAGATCAACGGACAGACAAGAAAGCGATCCCATAAGGGTTCCATTTTTATAGACTGAGAATGAGGCCTGGAACCCTAAAAGCACTCATTACCTCCATCATCAGATTTAGATTTTCTTTTCAAGGTCCTATCAAGAGCACAAAGGGAAGGCAATCGTTGGCTGAGGAAGTGGGTAGTGAGTGTGTGTGTGTGTGTGTGTGTGTGTGTGTGCGCGCGGAGGGGGGGGGGGAGGGGGAAAGGGCGCTGCCAAATGATATGCCTCTTGTGTGGAAAAAAATGTCCTCAAACTGGCCCCGTCCATTAAGACATATTAGTGATGCTTCCTTTTCTGTACCTTTGGTTTTGCATCATTGTTCAGTACAGCAGCTCACTTTATACTCAGGGTATCGTTCAGTGTGATAATAAAACAGTTTATTTTACAGGTCTCTATGTTTTTTCTTACATCTTTCATTAGTTTCTAACAACCTATCTGCACTTGAAGGTATCATCAAATAAAAACGAACTGTGGATGTTCTGAGGTGTTCGTTTGTTTCGTGAATCAGTTTTCAGCTTCGTTTACCCTCAGGAAATGACTCATCAAAGAAGTTAGACTACAGGTATATAACAATAAGAGATATTACACATGGCGAGTTAAAACTTTTTCTTCTAATTTTCCTCCCACAGCTTTTCTTTAGTTCTGTGCAGAGCTGAACTCACACCACACATGCACTCACCTAAACACACATAATTGGCACATTAATTTTACATATTAGGAAGCAGAAACAAGGTCAGTTTGTTCTATTATAGTATTACCAGGATATGTGTTGAATTTTGTGGTGATGTTTATTATTTGGCTCTCAGAAACGAAGGTTGTGGAGTGAGTATTCACAAACAGCTGCTGCGAAGAAAATTATTAATGTTACGTGTAACTGAATTGTGTCCCCCTTGAGAAGTGGCATGTCACTCTCACTTTAACAACATTGCCAATCAGATTAACATTCATATTTTTGGTCATCATCTCTGTGTTCGCCAGTACTACTTTTCCTATATGTGGTTTATGACTTTTTTTTACATGAGGAAATTGTGGGCAGAATGTAAGTGTAATCTGTAGAGACACACGGCCAGCCGGCACACAAGGGCAAAGGGGGCGGGAAATACACAACAGCACAAGCAGGACGCAACCTAGGACCCCGCAACCGCTACCAAGACAAACAGCAGGAGTCCCGATAAAACGAAATCAAATGCAAGTAACTAGCGTGCAGGCTAACGGTATATTGAGACCGCCCCCGCCTCCTCCCCCCCTCCCTCCCGATGCAAAACACAAGGCGACTTACAGCAAATAGACACACTTAAATTTATGATTAAATCAGAATTACAATATCCACATACTGTCATTGAAGGAATTCTTGTACTTTCATTAATAAAATCAGTTTCAAATTGTTTAAACACACAATAAGAACAGGCCTTTCAGTAACTTGTAAGAATTTATAAAACTACTCATTTAGAATTGGACACATGTCTCTCAGACACACTATCACTTCAGATAGAAACGTAACAGTAATGTTATTGCAATTCGCAGCAAAGTATATCCAGAGAGAATTTTCTCCATACATGTCTATAGCAATTGGCCAGCTTAGCTCCGTTGTATGATATAAATACAATAACCAGGCGGCACTTAGAAAAGAACCAGCCAAACTGTTTTCAATGGCGGTTAACACTGATAGTAGTAATCTACAAACAATGTATCAGCACTCCAGGCCCTAGTAAATGTTAATCGTCACATCACATACAGCTCTCACTAAAACCTTGCGTACTAAGCAAGTTGAAATTAACGCTTTCGAGGACAGATTCAGTAGGAGTAACAACGGCTCGCCAAGAAAATGAAGTCAACAGCACTGAACCCAGTAGTCGATTCCGGCCACAACTTGCAGCACAAGCAAGGCCCTTGCCCTCTTGCTTGCTTGTTCGACGAAGCCAGCCGCCGCAGATCCCGCTGCATGAAGCGAAATACACCGAAGGCTTCCCAGTAACGTGACTGCTTCCACGCCGGCGACATTTCCTACGGTACCGTCACCCGGGTAAACAGCCCCTTTTAGATGTGCTCTTCCTGCTGCGTCGCACGGCACCCGTACTGTGCGCCAGACTTGCCAAACGACGTTACTGATAGGCGTCCCAAAGCAAAAATCAGCGCTACTTGCTAGAGCTTACCCCTCGCTCCCCGATCGGCCCGATAGGTAGCGCCACCGCGCGCTCTGCGCACACCACCGGAAATATGAACCATACCGGCGGCGGAAATATCGCTGATCAAGCCACATGGCTCACTGATCTTTTGCGCAGATGATGGAAGGATCATAAAAAACCATGCATCCTCATGTTAGAAGCAGGTACAATACGGATAGACCAGCTGATATACGTGTTTAGTGGATGCAAGACTGTAATTCCCTCTGATGCTAGGAAGTCGCCAAGTTCTTTTATCGAGTGGCAAAAACATATTTCGAGAGCATGATTCTCTAGGAAGCTTAACAGCCTTCTTTCAGAAACTGGAAATGGTTGGCCTGGAAAGATTATATTGTAAATGAGGGACAGTGGTCCCATCTAGGTAGATGTTTTTTGCCAAAACACGGCTATCCTTACTGTGAGAACAACAGCTCAATATGCAAAGTGGAAGTTTGTTCTTGTAGTGTGGGAACCCCAGTGCTGTGTCTGGATTGGCTACCAGGCCTACAGAAGAGTCAAGACGGAAGATTCAATGAGTATAGAATAGTTTGATTGGTTTGTGCAAGGTGGGGGCGATTTCGTTCTTGCTAATTCGGCTCCTGCACCAACGCTTGGTGGAAGGTGGTTGTAATTCTTTGCCTTGTTCGTCTTATTGTCCTCCCCTGGTGGAAAGCTTCAGGTCTTACCCTAGTGAGAAAGCTGTAACCTTGTGGTCTGTATCTTGTGGTGGACTGAGAGCCATTGGCAGTTTCCAACTGTACCAGCAGCGGAACTGCATATCATCTCATACATATCGAGGGTCACGAGAGTGAACTTCGTCCTGAGACGGTCATATGACGTTTGACAAATCCAACATGCACTGTCAGGCCTGTGATTCAAATTTGTTTGGCCAGACTACCGAACGGGTGCACCTAGCACTGAAATCTGCCGCTCTTTCAGGGAAAGTTACTCACTTACTGGTAATCAGAACGTCAGACCGCGTGGTTTGCAAATTTTCGTGGACGCGTCAGAACATTACAGTTGCCGCAGTGCACCGCTCCTCGCCCATAGGGCGCCGTTTTCTGCTGCTGCCTGAATCAAGCTGAAAGCGTAAAATACTGCTGTACCAGAGTAGGGTTGTTAAATACTATTCACAGCTCCGTGTTCTCAGGTGAATCCCAGTATATGGTATACTCGGTTGTAGCTTATTCCGCCGGCCGGAGTGGCCGAGCGGTTCTAGGCGCTACAGTCTGGAACCGCGCGACCGCTACGGTCGCAGGTTCGAATCCTGCCTCAGGCATGGATGTGTGTGATGTCCTTAGGTTAGTTAGGTTTAAGATGTTCTAAGTTCTAGGGGACTTATGAACTCAGAAGTTAAGTCCCATAGTGCTCAGAGCCATTTTTGTAGCTTATTCCATTTGAGCAAAGTTGGGGATCACAGTGTGTTCATGTAAATAAAGTCAGATTGCATTGTAAAAGGGATTAACTTAGGGGAGAATTTGTATAGCTTCCAGCCCAACGTATGCTTTGCCAATCGAACACCATTCCTTTTCTGATTTGTGTCTGTCAGTTTTGCGTGAGATTTAGCAGCTAATTGTAGTAATAAAAGGGTTAATAAAAATTGTCATTTTTTTAACTTAAATGTATCACTGGTCGAATTCATACTCCCTCGACTATTCACTGTTTTCGTTTTATTGTGGTGTTACATGGATACTCCAGCAATTTCAGATTCAATCTTATTATATTAGTTAATTTGATTATTAATTTGAACTCTGAAAGTGACCGCAGGCAAAGGCAACAAAAGTGCCATGAGTACATTCACTAATTCATAAATAAAAGTTAAGGGTGTAGCTCAGGACTTGAAGGTTATTGAGAAGATAATACTTATCTTTATGGAAAAATAATAATTTATGATTAAAGCAAGCGACGGCTTGCACCCTTCATGAGCTTAGTGTTAGTTATTGAACTTTCATCATTAGCTTACAGCTACGTCCTCCCGTTAATGAGCTTGTTGTTAGTTACTGAAGTGTGATCGTCAGCTTCTAGCTTTAATGATCCAATAACTTCATTTGCTTCCCCCTGTGGTGTCACCGCCAGACACCACACTTGCTAGGTGGTAGCCTTTAAATCGGCCACGGTCCGTTAGTATACGTCGGACCCGCGTGTCGCCACTGTCAGTGATTGCAGACCGAGCGCCGCCACACGGCAGGTCTAGAGAGACGTCCTAGCACTCGCCCCAGTTGTACAGCAGACTTTGCCAGAGATGGATCAATGACAAATACGCTCTCATTTGCCGAGACGATAGTTAGCATAGCCTTCAGCTACGTCATTTGCTACGACCTAGCAAGGCGCCCTTACCAGTTTATATTGAGATTATAATTCATGTATCAACAAGAGCGATGTTCTCCAGTTGTGGATTAAAGTTAAGTATTCCAAGAGCTTCGTACTTTATTTATTAGACTCAATTACTTTACCTTGTTCCAGACCTCACGGCCGGCCGCGGTGGTCTCGCGGTTCTAGGCGCGCAGTCCGGAACCGTGCGACTGCTACGGTCGCAGGTTCGAAGCCTGCCTCGGGCATGGATGTGTGTGATGTCCTTAGGTTAGTTAGGTTTAAGTAGTTCTAAGTTCTAGGGGACTAATGACCACAGCAGTTGAGTCCCATAGTGCTCAGAGCCATTTTTGAACCAGACCTCACGCCAGTCTGCGTGAGTTTAAACGCGTGCATTTCGGCCTCCTGTAGCAACACGGTGTTGGCTCTTTTGCCAACATATCACCCCCCATAAGTCATACGATCTAAACGCCCATTTAAATATGAGAATTTTTTTTTAATTTCTCCTGTGAGAATGATTATATGATATGTTTCACCAAATAAAAGAAAGAAATCTTTATACCAAAATATCAACTCGAAATCGATATGCTTACTATATTCTGAACTGATGCATGCCACAATATACAGTATTTTGTTCACACTGATGTGTGCTGTCCATTTCACTGATCAAAGATTTGCGCGTAGAAAGTGCTCCTGCCACGTGACGGCCCAGAATGGAAGCTGATACAGCAATTTATGCGTTCGCTGTAGCTGTGTAGTGTTATTTCTTGAATTTATCAAAATTCGTCGTTGGTATTACTGATGATGTTAATAGTTAATGGATCGGTGTAATATAGTAGTTTCTGGAAACAAATATCTTCAAACATTTTAGCGAGGGATTTTCAGAGGGTATAAATATTAAAAATGCACCCACACACAGACTTCAGTCATGTAAGACCACAGGCCCAGTTCATGTCTCAAGAAATATGTGATAACTTGTAGAATATAAACCACAAAGAGTAAGACATGCTATGTACTCACAGTGTCCCACCTTACAAATCCTTTCTTACTTAGCACTGTTTATATAAAAACTTTCCATATAGGAGTTTCTTCTTCTGAATACGTGTAACTCACACACACACGCGAATGCACACAGAGACAAACACAGTCTCGCCCATGCTCTGGCAGCAGTTAAACAACTTAATTCTTTTTTCTTTTACACATTATCACCTCCGACAGTCTGCACTTTCTTTACACCAACTTTCTGTGGTGTCACTGCCAGACACCACACTTGCTAGGTGGTAGCTTAAATCGGCCGCGGTCCATTAGTACATGTCGGACCCGCGTGTCGCCACTGTGTGATCGCAGACCGAGCGCCAGCACACGGCAGGTCTCGAGAGACGTACGAGAACTCGCCCAGTTGTACGACGACGTTGCTAGCGACTATACGGACGAAGCCTTTGCTCTCATTTGCCGAGAGACAGAATAGTCTTCAGCTAAGTTAATGGCTACGACTTAGCAAGGCGCCAATTGTATCAGTGCATGTATCTTATGAGTCTCATTTGTATAGTCAAGAGAGATGTACCAAAGGAAGCATTAAAAGTTAAGTATATTCCAAAGCTACGTATTTTCTTTATAGCAGTCATAACTTATCCTGTTCCAGACTTGACGCCAGTCGGCGTGTGTGTACGCGTGCCTTTCGGCTTCCTCCTCAGTGTGGCGTGACTAGCTTGTTACGCTACAACACTTTCACACCAATAGTTAATTCTTAGCTTTCTCTAACTTTCAGTGCCTATCGTGCATCGGTGCATCGTGCAACCAACCAGGCCAATGAACACCATTCCTTCTCGTCCCAGAACACACTGTCCTTAACCTGTTCCCGTCTCCCTGATTAGTGTTCAGCTTATTGTGGTGTCACCGCCAGACACCACACTTGCTAGGTGGTAGCCTCTAAATCGGCCGCGGTCCATTAGTATACGTCGGACCCGCGTGTCGCCACTATCAGTGATTGCAGACCGAGCGCCGCCACACGGCAGGTCTAGTCTAGAGAGACTCCCTAGCACTCGCACTAGTTGTACAGCCGACTTTGCTAGCGATGGTTCACTGACAACATACGCTCTCATTTGCAGAGACGACAGTTTAGCATAGCCTTCAGCTACGTCATTTGCTACGACCTAGCAAGGCGCCATATTCAGTTACTATGTCTTCTGACTAGATAATATTGTGACTCATGTACCGTCAAGAGCGACGTTCATCATTAATGGATTAAAGTTAAGTACAAAACTAATTACGTCCGCTTTCTGAATTCTAATTCCTTGTCATGTTCCAGACCTCACGTCAGTATAGTCCTTCCCTCCTCACACCAGCCTGCGTGAGCTAAACGCGTGCATTTCGGCCTCCTCTCGTAACACGGTGTTGGCACTTCTGCCAACACAACACTTATATATTACATATGTTTAACGACGTTGTAATTTAGCTGTCGAGGAAAGAATTTACTGTATTTTTGCATTATGCTCTTCACTCGTTTTCAGTGTTGTTCACCAGTGTTCTATACTCTTTGACGGCACTGGTTGGCTTAAATCTGGCAACTGAAATAGCTTTAAAAGAACTTGCAGCTTCTCGTGATACGATTGTGAGAAAGCTTGGTCACCCTGGTAGGAGCAGAATATCTTGCATTCATAAATATGAAAATTTTCTGCCAAGCAGGATCGGAAAAGTCCATTAAAATGTTATAGTTTTCATTTAACCTAGTAAAATTACATTTGGACAAAAATAATCAAAACGTACGTCTAATGTAATGCAAACAGCGTCAGTAGCGCTTGCGGAAACACACGTGGTAACATACAGGTCTGTCATGTGATCCCTATCACATGTATGGGAATGAACACAGAACATTTTCACTTACGTGTGTCGATGTTGAAGGAAGATTGAGTTGCTATTGGTAACAGTGGATAAGGAAAACAACGTAGCTGCAAGCAAAATAAAGGGCGCCGACCTCTGAGCTTTAAATTGCACTCAACAAATATATTATACAGGTGGCCTCATTATCTATTGGAAATCCACAAGGATCTTCCGGTTGCTTGGTAGCACGAAGTGTTTAAACGAATCGTTAACAGAACCTCTCACAATTTTTTTAGGGTTCAGCTACAACAAAACCTTGGTTCCTGATAGAAGTTGGCAGCCGACAGTGTGGTCTTGCCTGCCAAAAGTTGCTTCAATTGCGGCCAAAGGAGGCCAAATGATAAAACTATCACTTGAAACACCTACTGAAGCCCCTGCCAGTTACACGTCAGTAACTGTTGCAAACCACCCACAACAAACTGGCCACAAGCGGACTGACGAGTGATTTCCTCAGTGACGACAATGCTGTAGAAGCACAAGGGAGAGGGAGAATAACTTAACTTTAGGAAAAGGAAGGACTTATACTTCGATCGAGATAACAGTGATCTCCTTTCTGAATAATCTCACACAGAGTGGCATTGTCAAACTTCCAGTCAGTAAATTTTGTACTGTCAACTGATCTTTACGAAAACATTCAGTACTGTCTTTGACTTTTTGTGTGAGATAACTCTCACTATAAAATGGAGGGGCTCAAGTTTGTAGATATATAAGTAATCAAATGCCCACATCCTCATATCTATTACGTAAGGAAATGAGACGGTAACAGGTTTTTTCACTCGCACTGAGAAGCATTCAGTGTGACACAGTTACCAAGTCGGACTGTGAAGCACAAGCCTTCTGAGGTGCAGGCACGAGAACCTCTCGAAACCCTTTGGCGTCCTCAGAGTTAATCAATTTGAAATTCAAATCCCAGAATCTGTTAATGGACGGCAAGACGCTAATGGACTAATCGAAAGTCTATTTTTAGAAAAAGACGCTAGCTGATTGAGTATAATTTTGCATTTGAAAAGATTTCCGTGAACAGCCAAAACGCAGCCACTAGACGTCTACTGACCTAATATTAAGTGAGTAATCTTAGGCAGACTAAATTACTGAAGGAAAGGAGTGGTGGTAGATCGCACAGACTGACGTTAGGTTGTCCACAGACAGGCGTATTTGCCTCTTGTAAGAGCTGCTGTTTTACATGGTTCACTGGAGAGTGAGTTTGTCATTATTTAGATCCATTTGAAATTGTGTTATACGAGTTACATTCATGTGTCAATACAGACTAATAATAACGAATGGTTGTCTCGATAAAGAAGCTATTACGATATCAGCTGATTTACCCAGCGGACTGATAAGACTAGCCAGTTTTCAGCCACTTTACTAAATGTATACTTCCAAGAAAGTTTTACCTGTTGTAATAGAAAAAGCGGAATACCTTGTAGGTGTTCGAGTAGAGAGAAAAAGAACAGACAAGCAACGTTTAGCTGACTATACCACAGTTCTCGCTGAAAGATAACTAACAGAAATGTCGAATCTAACAGTCCATTCACATGGTATAACATGACGATAAATGAAGAAAAAACAAAAATTGGCGTTGTAAATATACTGGACACATGGGGGGATGTATCACTAAGTTCAGTCTGAAGAGTATCCAGGACAGAATAAACGACACTACGAAATCTTTCACAAAGAAAGGCTCTTCTTGTACAACTACTGTATATTTTCCTGGATTAATGAAACAACTTGTCGAGATATTTGTCTCTGTTGTTTTGTTCAGTTGCGTCGTATTGTTAAACAGAGCAGAGGGGAAGCAAGAGTTGGCGCTTTCTTTAACCAATGCTACCACTAGATGCTGACTATGTACATTCAACATTACTAAATAACCAAGTTACCAATTAAGACATTTCTAGGAGAATAGAGGACATACAGCGGATCATGCAACCCACATAAGACTCGACATGGCCTCAACGTTGTATCAAACTCCAACACAAAAATCTATTGCTTAAACATTTTAAAAGATTCCGCAGTTGATCAGAACGCAATAGCACGACGGAGTGTGGAATATTAACCAAATTAAGTCTAGGCTGCCAGGCTTGTACTGAGCCTGAAAGAATGGCTCAGAATAGGAGAGAACGAAAACTTAAAGCTGATGTTTGTCGGACTGAAGAATGATGCGATTCCGTCAACCAGTTTGGCTCTGAGAGAGTCAACAGATGTTAAGGTTACGTTGACTGCTGAATGAATATATTAAGACAGTTATGAGATGAGAATGAGTCAAAGAAATCCTACTTTTAAATTAAACGTGGGCGTCACTATACGTGACAACTACGTCGTTAGAACTTATATACATAGTGGCATGTAGATTACAGCGCAGTATAGATGCAGCAGCACCATAGCACCAGAACAAAACTTTCACTGTGCAGAGAAGACACGCTAAAGCGAACTTCTCTGAATATATAAGATCCTGTGCTGTTAAGGGAGGCAAATCGAATCATTATCTTTGGCAAGTAATGCTCTGCAACCCAAGTTACCCACGACCGCTTCAGAACACAACTCAAATATCCAATCTGACACTAAATCTCGTTTATTTTACGCAGCTCCATAAAAACTCCTGCACTTTGTTGGAGTACACCTTAGAGGGGGCGAGGGAGAAAGTGAGGAGCGAGGGAAGAGCGAGTGACGATATGCCAGAGGATGTTTTTACAGGACACTATGTGGGCATTTCACAATGAAATGCGAATGGTAGTGCGCCGTTCTTCAGACACTTTCAAAATTAGCAATGTTCAATTCTTAACATTGTCACCTGTAAAGCTTTGTTGGAAACCAATGTATGGGCTGTCATTACGCTGTAATCGCATATATCCTTTCCCTCAGGAGTATTTCTCCATAGCGATGTGGGCGAGAAACTTTGTGGAGAATGGTAAGGTAGAAGAGAGTTCCCGTAGATTGGGGAGTTACAATTCAACTCAGTTGCCCAATAGATAGACCAGTCCAAGGACTTTATTCTGTTCGAAATTCATACACCGAATGTGAAGAAAGTTTCCGAAAACACATTTTTGTTTCTTTCTTAGGATAAAATATATTTAAAAAGTATTTTAACGTTTCCATTTGATTCACACTTATATTATGAAGTCAAATGAGAGAAGGAGACGTAACTGTAAGTAATTCTACATTTTTCAGCAATGTAAATATACTATATGACAACAGTTGCACGACGATAGAAAAAGTAAAACAAGTCAACGAACTTGGTATTAAGAATTTCTGTCTCTTGTTATGATTCCAAACAAATGCCCACGAGGCCTTGTTTCAGTAAAAGCTCTTTCATCGTGTACTATTGCATAATGCCATTCATCTGTCCAAAAATTTCACTTCAGGAGTGGTCAAAGAAATAATATATTTCGTCATTAATATTATTTTTTGTTTATTAGAAATTTCGATTGGTAAGAGTGACTTGTCAATATTGTGTTGCCTGCTTAAATTCTTTGCCAGGGTAAGGTCAAATCACAAACAATGCTGGACATTTTTGTTCTAGTTTTACGCATTTAACGTGACGAAATTTTTCAATTTGTGAGAAACCGTTACGCAGGAAACCATTTTTATAGGCTTTTGTTAATAGATGATGAAGCAGTGACAGCTTTCTATGTTTCGTTACATAAACAGGGAATGAATGAATAAAACTTTCATTAATTAATTAAGTATATACTATGGAGTGCAGACCAACTAGCTAGTCTGCGATGTGGGGGGGAGGGGGGTTGACGTGAATTTTAATTCCTAATTTTAACTTTTTTCCACTTACATTTTCGTCTGTGGTATTCAAGAACTGATCATAGTGGCCTATGTGCTAGGTAGATTCACCAAATCGACTGTTCGTCCATATAAAGTACTCTATCTGATCCTACGTGTCACTTCTGAATGCCTAATGTGGAGTGTGGCAGAGAAGTCACATGTTGTCGGTAGGATGCTGACAGGGAATCAATCCAAGTGAGGACTCCCTCTCAGATTTCGGCCTCCAGCTGGGCGCTATGTGCCTCCTCTCCTCCCTTTCCTCATTGTTTTCGGACTTTTTTCCAACAAAACGAGAACTTTACATGACCACCTTGACTGGTTAATGGCCTGGCTTTCTGCCCTTGGCATGACGAATTGAATACCGTCACAGAGAATATGTAGGAATGGCGCCAAACTCCTTGTATTTCGAAGATCTTGCTTTAGATACCCACATCATTAATCATTCTGACCAGGAACGACTGCACCTGTACAGACTGGTGTCAGAAATGGAATCCCTCATCTTTCAGTCTATAAGGGAGGACATAATTGCTGTGGTAACATTTGCCATGAACTAGGCATCAAAAGCTAGCTGAGGCTAACAAGAGAATCTGTAACACGCTCGCACTGTTTACACACACAGCAATCTTTCCAGTTTCTTTCAGACACCAATTTTTCACCGCTTGTAGCTGAGCTGAACCAGCCGCGCCACCGCCGCCTACACACGCCATGTCACGGGTCGGAAAATTCTTCACCACCACGGCTGCCTCAGGTATCCCGCCACACCTAATGCTGCTAGTATCTGGACCAGCCCCGCTCAGCCACACACCGCTGCGGCTTGGGTCCTGTTCACAACACCTGTCTCCGGCCGTAAGCTTCCAATGTTTTGTGCTGTATACATTGAACGTCACGCGCTAAGAACCACTTTACAAATGCTGGCCATTCTGACACACCAGCTGCAGTGCCAGAGACAGTCGTCGGAGAAGAAAACATCTATTTTATGTTGATGCAATTTTTTTTAGGTCGCGAGAGCAAGGAAGAACTAGTAAAGTTCTTGCATGAAATGATTCAAATGGCTCTGAGCACTATGGGACTTAATATCTGAGGTCATCAGTCCCCTAGACTTAGAACTTCTTAAACCTAACCAACCTAAGGACATCACATACGTCCATGCCCGAGGCAGGATTCGAACCTGCGACCGTAGCAGCAGCGCGGTTCCGGACTGAAGCGCCTAGAACCGCTCGGCCACAGCGGCCGGCCTTGCATGACGACGTTTAAATTTCTGCTGTGCATAATTGCTATTAATTCTATTGAACAAATGTCTATTACGGACATGCAAATGGAAGGTACTACCAATGCAGTCAGAAGCGATCCGCTGAGGCACTGTTGAGTCAGAGGAGTCTTTGCTATTAAGAGAATGGCGCTGTTGAAACAGCTGCAGGCAGTGCGTGCTAGTCTTACAGTCTAATCGAAAAGAAAGCTTAAGCATTCAGGCAACCCTTCATGAGTGTATTAGGCATGTTGTAAGTCCTCCTGTATTGCTGGCTACTGTGGCAAACAGTTTTCCTGGGTAGGACGCAGGAAGAATCTGCTACATTTTTGCAAAATATGCGCAGCGTTGGTCAAATGTGTTCTTCCTGTACACTGCATGTCCAAAGTTATCTAGAGACTCCTCATCCTATGTAGCTCTAGAATCCTTGTGCAGTGCCAGCATTTTTTATGTATTAGCCAGGGATTATGTTATCGAAGCTCCGACTAAAAGGGTGTGAATTTTTTTTACTGGGACAAGTTACCCATCCATCGTAAATAAGCTGGAGACGATTTTGAGAGTTTTATTGACCACATCCGCCCAGTTTTGTGCCATACCTTTGTTCTGGTGTCAGACAAAACGAAGAACAATGTTCTCGTTGAAAAGGTAGAGGTGAGAGCTGTAGACATGTTTATCAAGGGAATAAATCTGCAGTGGGCAGAGAAAGAAAAGTCACTTCACCGTTATTCTTACAAGAGGCAGTGCATCTGCTTCTGCTGATAGAGGAGGCTAATCGTTCTGCCTCTTTTTGTTCTCATCGGAATGACCAGTCTCATGTATTCATCATAGACACCAATTCAAGGTATTCTAAGTGCCATGGACACACACCTTAGAGTTGCTGTGCTCCTTGTTGTCCCCCCTGTGGAGAGCTAACTTCAGTGTTTACTGTAGCTATTCGCAGAATAGGTGAAATACAAGCAGGGAGGATTTCAAAGCTAGAGATGTAAATAGAAAGCGGTCAGTATAGCTGCAGTTCCAAGCTCCCAATAAAATTTGTCGATCCTGTTAATCACCAAGGGTTAACTGCGATAGAAAACTTGATTGTGAGGGGCAACATCAAAGATACATCTGTCAAGATTTTAATATCCGAGGGCACTCAGGTGAGCTGACTACTGATGCCGCCTAGAGAGAAGCTGGCAGTACAGCCGCTGTTCTGTCTTATTAATGGACTGCGAACAGAAACTATTAGCCTACTGAGAACACATCACAGATGATTCTGCATTGTTTTTCACGGTGCAGTTTAAAAACATGAGCCTCACACATACTGCTCAGTTCCCCTCCTCCAGAACGTCCAGTTCTGACCATAGGATCCTTATCTGAAGATATTCGGTCTAGGGCCCTCTGTTGTCTGCTAGCTTCTGTTTCAGGGTAGAGATCGGTGAAAGAAAATATAATTTTGGTGTGGAATGGCACAGGAAAATGGTATGATTTCCTGTCCTACTATCAGTGAGCCACAGAATTTCGGTCGCAAACTGCTGAATTCAGTGATTCATTGCACCCAATTGACGACAACGACACTGCAAAAACGCGACTAGATCGAGGAAAAGGCTTACTCCATGAGTCTACACTGAACCGTGTATATTAGTGTTGAAAGCACACGCTCATTAAAGTTTTTTTGTTTTGGAATGGGGAAGTTCTCTGGATAAAAGGGGAACTTTAAGTGCCTACAGGAACTATCTCTCTGATCCTCTGCTCACCAGAAACAAAGTGCTATACTGCCTTCATGCATGCAAAAAGAGGCATTTGCCAAACTAAAACCATTAATGGAAAGGTGTGTCTTCCCATTTTGCATACATAACTTTGGAACACAATATATTATAATTCCATATGAAACAGTACTGGCCACTGACCAAGAAAAACAGTCTCAGAAAATTTCGAAGTCTGACAATTATATTAGTAGACACAGAAAGCTGTTCTTGAAGAGCCAACAATTTTTACTGGAATGGGAAGTGTATGTACTTATGTCACCTATAAAGAGTAAATTGAGAGTTGGATAGGAACCTGCTGCATCCAGTATTAATTGTTTTCGCATGGGTGTTTGGAGGCAGACAGCATTTACTGGCCACAAACCTAAATAACGTAAAACAGCACAAAAAAGACTGGGAACATATGGCTGTTAGCAACATTTATGTATTTCTTATCATTTACAGTCAGTCAAAAAGAAAAGCGTTCAGCAGCAGTTATACATGGTAATAATTAAGCCTTCCGTAGCCTGTGGACATTACCCATTATTATAATTCCTGAAACAAGCACCGCATAGAAAAAAATTATCGCATCTGTGTAGAGATGTGAGTGTAAATCGCCTAACAACTCTAGATAAGTGTCTGCGCCGCTGTAATGATAAAACTTTCAACCACTTGAAAAATTATAAATATTTTACGGTACTGCATATCACAAGATACCAATAGCTCCTCAGGAGTTAAACGCCAATGGGAATCCCAGGTCCACGATTGGTCATTCCCACAAATATTCGATGCTACGAAATCGCATGCTGAGGAGGCTTATGCGATAAGAGTAATATTAGGAGAAAAGGGTTCCAGGATATTATTGGACACGGAGACGCAAGTGTCGGTTGCCAGTAGTGATCTGGCGAAATGTAAGCGATGGGACCCAACACAGTACGGATTGTGTGGAGTGGGGTACACAGATGCCACACCAGTACCATCTACAACTACTTTTATATCTATATCTATACTCCGTAAACCACCATGAGGTTCATGGCGGAGGGTATTTCGCATTGTACCAACTATTAGGGTTTCTACCTGTTCCGTTCACTTATGGAGCGCGGGAAGAATGATTCTTTGAATACCTCTGTGTTTGCAGTAAGTATTCTTATTCTCACAATCCCTATGTGAGTGATATTTAGGGGATTGTTGTATATTCCCAGAGTCACCATTTAAAAAGCCGGCACTTGAAACTTTTTAAATAGACTTTCTCAGTGTAGTTTATGACTATCTTCAAGGGTGTTCCAATTCACTTCCTTCAGTCAGTTGCTGACATGACAGCGGAAACATTGGGAAAATGTTTGTTACACATTTGATTCTCCTCTTTGCAAGTCGTGGCTCAATACTTACATATCAGGAGACAAATCTCATATAATCCTTGCTTCAGGTTTCTTAGCTATCTTCAAGAGTGTTCCAGTTCACTTCCTTCAGTATTTCTGTGACACTCTCACACGGATTAAACAAACTTGTGACCATAGCACTGCCCTTCCCTGTGTATGTTCAATGTCCCTTGTTAGTCCTGTTCGGTACGTGACCTATACACTTGAGCAATATTCTAGGATGGGTAGCACGAGTGATTTGTAAGCAATCGCTTTTGTAGACTTCCTCAGTATTCTACCAATAATCCGAAGTCTACCACCTGCTTTACCCTCGACTGAGCCTGTGTAATCATTCCATTTCATATCCCTACAGATTTTTACACTCAGGTATTTGTGCGAGTTGACTCATTGATATTATAGTCAGAGAAACTATTTTTTTTTTCGTTTTGTGAAATGTTGAATTTTACATTTCTGAACATTTAAAGCTAGTTGCCAGTCTTTGCGCCACTCTGAAAACGTATGAAAATCTGACTGAATATTTATGCAGCTTTCATCATACAGTACTTCACTGCATCATCTGAAACAACATGAATATACAACGTGAAGAGCAACGATCCCAAAACACTTCCATTGGGTACACCCAAAACTATTTCTACATCTACCAGTGACTCTCCCAATAACATGCTGTATCCTCCCTACCAAAAAGTTCTCAGTCCAGTCACACTTCACTTGATATCGAACTTTTGACAATAAGTGTAGATTTGGTTCTGAGTCAAATGCTTTTTGGAAATCAGGAAATACTGCATCTACCTCATTGCCTTGATCCAAAGCTTTCAGTATGCGGTGTGAGAAAAGTGCAAGTTAGGTTTCACATGGTCAGTGTTTAGAGAATCCATACTGGTTGGCACAGAGGAGATCATTATGTTCAAGATACCTCATTACGTTTGAGCTCAGAATATGTTCTAATATTCTACAACAAATTGATGTCAAGAATATTAGACGGTAGTTTTGTGGATCACTTCTACTACCGTTCTTGTAGATAGGTGTGACCTGCGCCTTTTTCCAAGAACTGGGCACCGTTTTTTGTTCAAGGGATCTACGATAGATTAGAGTTATGAGAAAAGCTAACTCAGCCGCAAATTCAGTATAGAATCTGATGTGGATTCCACTGGGCCGTGGAGCTTTGTTCGATTTTAATGACTTCAGCTGTTTCTCAACACCATTTACACTAGAACTTTTTACATTCATCTTTTCAGTGGTATAAGGATTAAGTTGGGGCAATTTTCCTTGGTTTTCAGTTGTAAAGGAAAGTTTGAAAACAGAGTTAAGCATTTCAGTTTTTGCTTTGCTACCCTCTATTTCAGTTCCTTTCTCATTTTCTAGGGACTGGACACTAACTTTGGCGCCACTAACACCCTTTACGTACGACCAGAATTTCTTTGGGTTCTGTGAAAGATCATTTGACAGTATTCTGCTACAGTAGTCATTGAAGACATCATGCATTGCTCTCTTGACAGCCAAACTCGTTTCATTCAGCATCTGTGTATCTGTAGCCATACACTTTGTTTTGCGCCTATTATGCAGTAATCTGTGTTTCCTTAGAAGTTTGTTTACAGTGACTGTTTACCATGGAGATTCCTTCCCATTGTGGACTGTTCTAGTCCGTACGCATCTATCCAGTGAATGGTCAACTATTCTTTTAAACGTGAGTCAATGTTCCTGTACATGCTCCTGCCCTGTGCTGAAAGTTTCAAGGTCCTCGTTGAGATATGACACTACCGATTTTTTATCTAGTTTCCTAAACACATACATCTTTCTGCTTGGTTTATCTGTCCTCTGTAATTTGATAATCATTGTTGCCACAGCTGTGTCATGGTCACTGGTATTGGTCTCGATGTGGACATCCTCAAAGAGGTCATGTCTCTTTGTTGCCTATAGTTCCAATATTTTTCCATCATGAGTGGGGTTTCTAACTGTCTGTTCGAGGTAGTTTTCGTAGAAGGCATTTACTATGTTTCACAGGACGTCATATCATGCCCACGACTAACAAAACTGTAATTTTTCAAATTAATTTTTGGATGATTTAAGTCTCCAGCAATGATTACAGTATGGCTGGGCACTTACGAATAAGTGAGATGAGGTTTCCTCTAATGTTTTCGGTTACTTCAGGAGACGAGTCTGGTGGACGATAGAAGGACGTAGTTATCATTCTATGCCCACCACTGATACTGAGTCTTAACCAAACAATCTCACATGGCGCTTCACTTTCTATCTTGGTGCATTTGAGTTGCTTGCCTATTGTGACAAATATACTATCTCCATTTCTCATTTGCCTATCCTTTCAATACACATTTAAGTTTTCCCCAAAAATCTCACTACTATTAATTACAGGTTTCGGCCAGCTTTCTGTATTATGTGAGCTTCACTGCTTTACGTGAGCGATTCCGACTATGTCACTTTGTTGCGAATGCTTCGTCAGTTTACCATTAGGATTTTAATACTCTCACCTGTGATAGGCATTTCTCCCGATCTTACACTGATAATTATAGATTTCCTACAGCTATGGTTATCTGGATTGGATGGATAGGCCTAATGTGAAAAACGCTTGTGTGCACCCCACACATAATCAGTTACGTGAGTAGCAGCCTCTCATGTGTAAGGCATATCTCACCTATTTAGGGAGACCCTGATGTTCACAGACCTATGGCGCAGGTCCAGGAAGTCACAGCCCACCTTGTTACGGAATCTTCGAAATCTGTGGCTCAGCCCTTCCACTCGACTCAGAATCAAAGGGCCACGACGAGTCCCGGAGACAATGCTGTAAGTTGTGAGCTTCGTTGAAAAGCCATGCTGAGGACTGGGCTTATCAGCCTTCTCTGTCAGTTACTGGAAAGACCCAAGTATGAGCTTGCAGCCCAGATGGACAGAGACTTGTTCCTGAATACGGTTTAATCTGAACAATGTGTAGAGATTGCTCCACACCTGAATGACGGCTACGAGCTGATTCTAGGATTTGATTTCTTATATCAACATTCCGCCGCTATCGATATTCGGCAACATGGGGTGAAACTTGACGGGAAAATGTTTCGATTAAGTGAAGCTATTGCCAGTGTAGCAATGTCGCGAGGGGAGTCTTTCATGAACACGAACCAATTAAACCTCGAATGACCATACTAAGACTTGATTCACACGTTTGTGTACCTAACAATACTGGGAAATCACTTTGGGCTAGTGTTGAGTCTAGCTTGCCAGCAGCAATTTTGTGTGTGGGGGAAGATTTAGAATAGACAGAAGTATTAAATCAAGAAGGTTGCTTAGTTAAAAGAGGTGTGTGTACAAGAAATAAAGGGTGGAAAGAAGCTACCTGTTTTTACAGATAATTTTAGCGCAGAGAGCATAGGATTAGCAAAGGGGTCGTTAATTGCTAATATGGGTATCCTGGAGGAATAAACATGTGACATTAGGGGTGTGAGGTACGGACAATCACTGAACGCCATTGAAACTGCATGAAGAGGAAAACTTAATAGCTTGAGGGAAGAAACATGGAACGGATGGAAAAATTAATTTTTGGAATTTAATGATTTGCTTTTTTTCCAAAAGGGCCATTACCAGCTACTATATTGCACAACACCACATACCAATGGGATTTGAATCACCAGTCTACCACAAACCGCACAGAATACTTTCTACTTACAGCCAGTTTTGTAGGAATTTGTTGATCAACAGCTAAAAAATGGAATAACTGAATACAGTAATAGTGCTTTGGGGGGGGGGGGAGGGGGGGGGGAGTTGAATAGTCTTTAGGCAAAAAATTAATGGATGGAACACGAATATATATATTTTGTTGTGATTACAGATATCTAAAAACGAAAACCATAATGGATGCCTACCTTTTTTGTGTCGAACAAGAGTACGATTGCAGAGATTACCTGAAGCATTAGCACCATTCGAATTTCTGAGGATTGATATTTTAGGTCCATAAAACAACTGCAGAGATTAAGTACAACTCACAATCATAAATCATTTTGCAAGATACTTAGAAATGGCGGCGATGCCAAACCAGCAGGCAGCAACAGTGGCACAAGCACTTGCGAATAATTGGATACTGAAATTTGGAGCCCCTGAAACAGTAATAACAGATCAGCGAACGAACTTCATGTCAGATATACTCAAATACTTGTGTAAGTTAATGAATGTGAAGAAGTTAAAGATAAGTCCTCTCCATCCACAAGCCAATGGAAGAACTAAAAGAGTGCATAGGACAATCGGGAAGACGCTTGGATTCTCCACCTACAATTCAAAACAGCATACGAATACAGGATCATCGCAAAACGTAGTGGTACATGATTGTAAAATGCCATCACCATTCGACATATTGAAAACTAAGAAAGGGAAGACTGGAGGGTCTGTTAAGGAATCTGCCTGAATGATTAGGGAAATTTGAAATAGAGTATGAAGGGCAAATACACTAGCACTGGGGAAATAGGAAGAAGCAGTGGGAGAAGGAAGCCAATGTTTAACGTTTCGTCGAGAATGAGGTCATTAGAGACACACAAGTTCGGCTTAGGGAAGGAAGGGGAAAGAAATCGGCGATGCCCTTTCAAAGGAACCATTATGGCATTTGCTGGAACTGAATTAAGAAAATCGCGGAAAACGTAAATCAGGGTGTCCAGACGTGGATTAGAACCGTCGTCCTTCCGAATGCGAGCAATGGGCTGTATAACGTTGGTCAGTAGATGACGCTATCAACTTCGTAAACGCTGAAGGGAAAGACAAAGAAGCTTTTTTTGCGAAGTATACCAAGTGGTAGACATTAAGTCGCCAATGAATTTCGAGATTCAGTTGCTGACGAGAACGACAATTGTACCTGTAGGGTGGTTCAAACCTTTTCAAGGGATTCCGGAAGTTATTCCAGGGATAGGAGATGCGGACCGGAAAGGGAGACTTAGGCGAAGGGAATCGGAAGATTAACAAGAGGTTCTGAGTGAAACGGTAACGAGGAACCCGTATAGATTTAGGCCTAGGAGACAGTCATTCAATTTTTTAAGTTAGATATAGATTTAGTGTAGTTAGCATAAGCAACTGCGGAGCAGTGATAAATTTGAGGGGGAGGAAAGTGAGATGTGAGGTGCAGAGAAGGTGAGATGATGCCGTACATAGCGGGCCTACTGATCTTCGTCGGGGTGGAAGCGTTGTGGTACCAGCACCTGGAAAGGGGAGAGCTGTTCGCCACGCAGGAATACGTAGTGATCACCAATATCGCTGGATGTTGTAGGTCGTATTCAACGCATGGGGGATTTGTAACGAGATGAGAAGACTGGAAGAAGAATTCGACAAATTCCGTCAGGGAACGAAAATACAAGTTTTCTCTATTTATCAACACAAAACATCCATCTAAAACAAAATCCAATGAGAGAGGAACTCCCAGTTACAATTTTACTATCACATTGTGTAATAACCCCAACATATACAATAATATTTTTAAAAATATAAGATAACACATCTTTTAAGATCGTCCAGTAAATTCAAAACTTTTCTTTATCAATGTAAACAGCAAGAACAAAATTAAAAGGAATAGTCTAATAGCTACACTGCTTTAAAAATATCAGCAATAACAAATACTTCCACATAGTTAAAATTTTGAGCTAACCCAATAATAAATGTAGTAGAACACTATTTTGACCAAGGATGCCCAGTAAACCACATAATAATCAAACGAAAGCCAGTAAAGGTAACTGCTAATCATTCAAAACAAATTTTAAAAATGAGGCCACTGTCACACACACTCAGTACGCCTCACAAGATAACACAAGATCTTTTAATATCAATTTATGATGAATAGCAAGCGTTTGCACCACCTTGTCTGATTAGAAAGCAGTGCCCGTAAACCAGTGCAACTTTGCATGATATACGTTCTACTGGATCCAATATCCCTAATACTTTGAACACATCAGACCACAGCTTGAAATCGTATGATCGCTGAAGAACCTGTGAATGGGTTTCACTTCTCACTGCATCGGCACATGTAGCGAACTGTGCCCATCCATTGCAGGTTGTCTCTCCTATCTTAGCTCATCGACTGCTAGACATAAGGTGAGGCCACCACAGAGAGCAGCACTGCTATGCAGCCACAGAGCACCCTCTCAGCACTTCCACCGCAAGTTGCCTGCCGGGGAGCCATTGTGTGGCTGTTCAAATTGGCTTGCAAACTTGATAGAGATGAATCATCACACCCTACTCTCCCTTAGTCCCTAAGATCCAGGAGGAGCGAAGAACACAGAAACTTGCACATACACGTTAATCATAGGTTTATGGCTTTGTGTCACGTCACGTACATTAGATTATCATAGAACAATGCTTCAACACTAAATCTCATTGCATGTCGACAGAACGAGAACTGCCCCAACCCCCTCCACACCCCTGGGGTCTCTCGAGGAGCCTTCCACAATTAATTTACAATGAAGTGCACAACTTATATCCAATATATCAAGGTAACATCTCTGGTTACAAGCCAAACATTTCAGAGTAGACTACATTCAGCGCTATAGTAAATAACTTTGTGCTACTACGAAGCACCACGCTCTTGACGGGGCTTCGTTTGAGAAATGTGAACCCTAAAAATTCACACTGTTGATGAGCCAGGTAACCTGCGTCACAAAGTGAAGGATCTGAACTAAGTTCATAAATCTAGGCAAGAGTTTCCACATCACCATATCTCCCCCACAGCTCACTGCCACAAAATTCTTAATCCAGATCCTGTTGTCTGGCCTTAATGAGACTGGCCACCTCCCAGCACTATAGAACCTTCTAGCTGCTCATGGGCGAGCAATAGATCATTCTTCGTGTGCTTCCGGTTACCTCCAATTTGCGCAGCACCAACTTTCTCAGGAAGAAGGTCGTTGAGCACCCATAGATTAAATTAGGGGTAGTTTAGCCTAAAAGCGAAAATAAAGGCGGCAGTGACTTAAAAATTACATGGGGCAATGATTCTAAATATAGACTAAAGGCATTTCATAGTAATCTGGGAGTAGTACTACATGTGAGGATCAACCAGAAGAAAAGCATAAAAGTGTCCACACCCATGAGCGTGTATCTTTTCCCCTCTCGTGAACGTGGAAATGACCTAACATAATCACTATACATCTTCTCTATTGTCTTATTAGCTCCTTATGATCCCAGAAACCTTTGGCGAGTATTCAGTGCTGGCATGCTAACTGTACATGTCTCATAGCTTGATACAAGACCCCAAATCTTTTTGTGTATGGCCTTCCAGATAAAGTGTTCCCTAATCTTCTAGTAATGGGGTTGAAGACACCCTGCCCCTCATATGACAACCTACAAGGGTTTTGTAGAAATATTTGATAACCAGATAGACAAATCCTTGAGTAAAACTATTTTATCCACACAACTCTCCCGTGTTCCTCTTTATAAAATATTGTCTAACAGTTTCCCTTTCCTGATTGTCTCCTTCAGCTTACTTAGCTCCAGGTCAGAATCCTGTTGTTCTGTGAAAAAAAGGAGAGGATACCCGCTTAAGACTGGACAATCTTTAACATCTGAGGCATCTGATTCATTGGGTTTACAGACCACTTCGTCTTGGGGGTGATCTTGTTCCTCCCCAACATCCTATTTAGGCCATCCGTGGCAATATTCTCAGTGTCACACATTTGCTTCACTCTGGACTAAAATGCATAAATTCTCATGGCCACCTCACGATAAGTTTGGTACATCTTGGTAGTATCCATATGAGAGCCTGGTTGTCCATTTCTAACAAGAACAGACGGTGTTCGAGACAGATTTTATACTCCTCTATTTCAAATAGCCCCGACAACACCAGTAACTCACGCATAGAGTATTTGATTTTCAGTGAGAGAGTGGATGTAAAGCGTAAGCAATAAGCCATCGCCCTCCACCACCCTCATGTGAATGGACAATAGCAGCACCCAACATCGATGCAACGGTCTGGACTATAAATTCCTTATAAAAATCGGGCATAGTCAACATCGGGACACTCACCAAAGTGATCTTCAAGGCCACAAATGTTGTTTCCTGGGGCGCTCCCCACTCGGATTTCCTCCCCTTTTTCCCGAGCTCATTAACAGGTGCCACAAGCTGAGCCAAGCTGGAAATAAATTTTCGGCAGAAACTAATCGTGTCAACCAAATGCGCCCCCTACCACATCTTGTTTAGGGGTGGGAGCGACTAAGTTGCTTCTAAGTTTCTTCAGTTTGAATCTGGTCTATTCTGACACCCTGACCGGAGGCAGTGCCCCAAAATATTCCAGCCCTTAGTGGCCAGATGTCTGAAACACAAGCTGTACTCACTTCTGAGCCTGCTCAAGGTACAGTCGTGGACAAAACGAGCGAGACCCCTCGCCTTTTCGTTATGCTGATCCGCACGGCTTTAAAGTCTGCTACACAGCATAACAGGCAAGGCGACGAAGTGCTACCAACATACTATGCGCAGGCGTGAAATTGACAAACTATCTGAACTTTTTTAGACTGTATTCCATAATTTGTAAGACTATATTAATGCTGATTAGTGTGTTAAATACAACACGTAAATATAAGACAGAACTGAAAGAACAAACGCTAATTGGTATGAACTGGACAAATAAAAATGAATTTCAACTTATCGAGATGACTTAACTGTTTCAGTAAGACAAAGAACCCCAGATCGTTACGAATTAGCAAAATATTATCCGCATTCGCCCGCGAAACGGTCTGTGTCAACGTTCAGACCAGTCATACTGGATTACCATTGCTGACCTACCATGAAAGTGTGCAAATTTAGCAATGCGTGAAGATTCATAACGAAATTCACTTAAACATCATTCAGTGCCACACTTAAGTCAATTCCATTATTGACAGAAGCGGAAAAAGGAGGCAGTATCATGTATGAAATTCTACAAGAGTGTCATATTGACATCCACAGAGCGCCAGTACAGAATAAAGGTAGCGATAAATCGTATTGGGTGCGCGAGAATTTCTTAAAATTGCTTTACTGATATTCTACCTGCCTCCATAGAGATTAGAACCGAAAACAAACCAGACCTTCCTTTCACTATGCTAGCAGACAACCTAGGCAAACAGCCCTCTATTATTACCCCAGACATGAACAAGCCGGCAATTTCGCAATAAAAATCTGCAGTTTCTGTTGCATAGAGCTTTCTGGACTCAAAAACATGAATTTTCTTCCTTTATGTCACCACTTATGCGACAATCATTCGGGATGATTATCGAAATAACAAATTACTGTTATTAGAGAGTAAATTTTGTAGGATAATTCTGCACCACCCCAGGAAATAAACGGCTACATAGCTGCCAAACGTATTCTGCATTGTTTCGAATTCTCCACTAGACTCGCCACAGCCAGAAAACGTTCATTAGCAGAAGTGTTTCTTAAGCTAGCTAGCAATGAGAATGTTCGTACTTCTAAAACGCGGTGGCATTAATACTGGGATGTGAATTACCACGTGTATAGGCAAATACATTCTATTTGCATTCCTGTAAACGTGATTTGGATCGAAAACGTAGCTACGACTAATATGCTTATGTATCGACAGCAACTAGAACATTTCGAATAAAGAGTAGCGGGTGTTATTTATGCGGCCCTCATCTTCAGTGTTTTCGTTGTTAGGATTTCGTCACCTAAACCGGTAAAAACGGAACCCTACTAGTCTCACTTTCTTGACCGTCTATCGGTCTACCCAACCCTTAAAACCCGTTTACCTCCAGAACGGGTGGACATAATAAGCGGAAATGTATCGCACTTCTTGCTGTAACCGGTCCCATGCTGGTGTAAAAAAGTGAGCTTCTATGTCAACGCAATCAAAAGATACGACGGTTTATGTAAAGAAAATTTACGCGAAAGGTCAAAAAATGGCTTCAAGAACTATGCGACCTAACTGCTTAGGTCATCAGCCCCTAGACCTAGAACTACTTAAACCTAGCTAGCCTAAGGGCATCACAGACATCTATGCCCGAGGTAGAATTCCAACCTGCGACTGAAGCAGCCGTGTGGTTCGTCACTGAAGCGCCTGGAACCGCTCGGCCACCGCAACGCGGCGAAACCCTACTCACCTCATGTATAATGATAATATATACTGTCTAGTGAGGATAAACTGTATTCTCCAGCAACTCAGATCGTTTGATCACGGAACTTTTACGAAGCTACATTCAAACTTTGTCGAAGTCGTCTGCAATATCCATTACAAACACCCTAGGAACTTCGTATGCGATATCCACTTCTGAAGACGCTGGCAGATAATGCAGTACTATAACAAGTAGGTGGGAACTTATTGTTATTGGTCCATGCATTACACTTTATTTCAATATCACTTTAACGCGCCTAGGTGTTCGTATATGGCTGAAATTAATGAACAAAAAGTAAATAAACAGTAAACAACTTCGATGTTCAGATCAAGTGAAAGTCACATGTCGTAATTACAACATAATTTCGTTGTTACATCTACATGACTACATCAACAGGATTTCTTTGCAATCCGGACTTACGTGCCTGGCAGAAGGTTCGGATTATTTCTCTACCGTCCCACTCATTAACAGTGTGCGGGAAAAGAGACTACTTAAATCTTTTCTTGCGAGCCTTGAATTACATTATTACTATGGTTTCTTCTTGTGTAAGTACCCTAGGAAATAATGTTTTGGCATTCAGAACATATGGTGGTGATTGAAATTTCGTGAAAAGATCTCGTGGCAACGAAAAACGCATATGTTTTCATGAATGTTACCCCAACTCGATTATCAAATCTGGGATCCTCTCTCCCCTATTTCGTGACATTACAAAGCGTGCTACCGTTCCTTGGACGTTTTTGCGTGCACAGTCAATCACGTCTGTCAAGGATATTATAGCAGTGGACGGACAAACGTAGTGTAGGCAGTGTTTTCAGTTGGCCTGTTGCGTATTCTTAGTGTGCGGCCAATAAAACGCAGTCATTCGTTTGCCTTCCCCACAAAAGTATGTTTTCGATCTTTCCAGTTTAAGTTTTACTGGGTACTGAGATGAACTGACAGTGCTTCGACTTGTGTTTTGTCATGTAACCGAAAGTTAATTATTGTTATTGGACGCAGCTTTCGTGTTTAATGTATTCCTCAGTCAACAACAGTAGACTCCTCGTACACCACACATAACTGTTTCAAAGTATTAAATTGTTACTGATCTTACCATGTTGCAGTGGTCATCTTAACTTGCCGTTTTGAAAAAAAGGAAAATATTTTAGCGAAATGTAGCAACTAAGAAGCGGAGTATCCAAACAAACAAACGTTTCCGGTTTAAGTAGTTGCAGTAGGTCTACTACACAGTAACGTAAATTAGGAGCAAAGTCCATAAGTAGATCCTCATCAGGAAAACCAGCCCTCATAATGCAAAGTGCAACTACAACAAAGAAAGTTTCCAAACATGTCAATGAGTAGTCGAGGAAAGTGGACGCATTCTGTCTACTGAATCCCAACGCACGCAATTTACGAGGGGGCACACCAAGTGTCAGACCCCGATCTTGCTTTTAACTACGCTCATTGAAAGAGGGGACAAAATAAGCTTAAACTCTACCGCTTCTGAGAAAACGACGGTCAAAGTGTTCAATGCGTTGTTGCTATAGTGTAGATACCGCTTAGCGGTTAAGAATTCAACTGAAGCGGTGGCTCTGCGGCTACCATAGCGACTTCGGAACTTTGCGCTGCGAGTTCGAAACCCGGTTTTTCCTATTTTCCCCCCTCACTCTCTGAATTATCTACGAATGTTTATTCCAATTTACGATGAAACACTGTTGTCGTTATTCGTCAGTTAATTTACTGTGTAAAGAAATAAGTTGAAAAGGGAACACACAGTGCGTAGTGGGGCGATCACTCTGTTGTAGAAATAATTCAGAAGCCAAGATCGCTTAAATACTGTCTACTGGATAACCGGTTTCAACACACTAAAGGTGCCATTATCGGATCTAAATGTAGATTAACATTGATAAACCATTTGGATATAACGATACATGAGGCAGACGAGATGATTTTATATCAGCTTGTCTCATTCGTTTATTATTTTTTTAATTCATTAATTACACATAAAGTTAATTGTCGAGTAATGACAACATTATTTCAACATAAATTAGAAAAAAAACATTCGAAGATAATTCTGATAGAGAGGCAGGAAAATAAAATAATTAAAAAACCCAATATGGTCTCGAACACGGGAATCAATGCTAAGAAGGAACGACGGTAGCCACTGAGCCACCGCTTCAATTGCGTTCTCGGCTGCAGAAGGTATCTACACTAGAGCAACAGCGCGTTGATAACTTTGGCCGTCGTTTTCTCGGAAACGGTCGAGTGTCTGCAGATAAGCCGAAACACAAGTTCGCTTATTTTGTCCTCTCCTTCACTGACAAGGGGAGGCCGCCAATTGTGAAATTCAGATTCGATTCATACTGCGCATAATAAAAGCTCATGGCCAGAGGTGTAATGTGGCAAAGCACCAAGATGCACTTCTCAGCCGTTGTCGAGAAAATCGACAGTTAGAAGAAACCGCTGCGGTGAAATACTCTCTACGATTCATAATTTTCTACAGCGTCGTGGCGCAGCGGTAAGCGCTCGAGTTCGTAATCCGAAGGTCGGCGGATCGAATCTCGCTCCATGCAACTTTTTTTTTTTTAGTATTTGTTTTTTGTAATTCAAATGTGTGTATAAACACTCACACACACACACACACACACACACATATATATATATATATATATATATATATATATATATATATATATATATATATATATATATATATATATATATATGGCAACGGCCTTGCCACAGTGGATACACCGGTTCCCGTGAGATCACCGCAGTTAAGCGCTGTCGGGCGTGGCCGGCGCTTGGATGGGTCACCATCCCGCCGCCACGTGCTGTTGCCATTTTTCGGGGTGCACTCAGCCTCGTGATGCCAATTGAGGAGCTACTCGACCGAATAGTAGCGGCTCCGGTCAAAGAAAACCGTCATAACGACCGGGAGAGCGGTGTGCTGACCCCATGCCCCTCCTATCCGCATCCTCACCTGAGGATGATACGGCGGTCGGATGGTCCCGATGGGTCGCTTGCGGCCTGTAGACGGAGTTGAATAAATATATATATATATATATATATATATATATATATATATATATATATATATATATATAATTCCCGGCAACAGGTTACAACAATTATGCATATAATAAGTTGTTGAAAGTCGTTTGTCGTGGAAAAACTGGCGACTTCGAACATCATTATGTTTTCCGCAAACAAATTTGTATTTCACAAATGTTATTAATTGTCTTCATAATGTTAACCACGTATAGTTAGCGGAAGACGTAGAAACGATATTCCGAAACGAATACGTATAGCGTAAGTCAAACGTTCGAATTAGAATAGAAACCCCACGAACACAAATTTGCTGTGGCAGGTATGAAATATAAACTCCGTTAATCGCTCGTTACACTTGAAGGACAGATGTTGAATGGGCCGAAACGAGCCGCCGCATAACAGCGTAGTTGCCTGCTAACTTCGAAAGAAGGTAGATGCGGTCCCTAGCACAACTTATAACACCGTCGAAAATCAGTGCGGACGTGAGAGCTTTGGTACACCCTGTTAAACAAACGGTAAAATGGAGGCGGTACAATTGGAGAGCGATCCGCCTTCACCAACATGCATAAGCAATTCATTAATAGTTTATATATATATATATATATATATATATATATATATATATATATATATATATATATATATATATATATATTTGAATTACAAAAAAATAATGATAATAAAAAAATGTTGCATGGCGTGAGATTCGAGCCGGCGACCTTCGGATTACGAACTCGAGCGCTTACCGCTGCGCCACGACGCTGTAGAAAATTATTAATCGTAGAGAGTATTTCACCGCAACGGTTTCTTCTAACTGTCGATTTTCTCGACAACAGCTGAGAAGTGCATCTTGGTGCTTTGCCACATTACACCTCTGGCCATGAGCTTTTATTATGCGCAGTATGAATCGAATCTGAATTTCACATTTGGCGGCCTCCCCTTGTGAGCAAAGTTTCGGGACAATCAGCCTATGACACTTGGCGAGTTCCCCTCGCTCGTCGAGTCGCTTCTTACGCCCGGCGAGAATTATGTATGCCTCCGAGTAAACTGCGCCACCTGAAAACACGGCGAGCGGGGATAAACACGTTTTCCTTCTTATAAGGCAACCCTCTACAGATAAAATTCATGAAGTGTTCTTCAGGTTGCCTCAGATATTTCATAAATGTTTCTTGCGTCAGGCCTGCCGCATATGCAAAACGTAAACATTTCATTTCATGTAATATTTATCAGGATAAGACATGACAAGAGTGGACCAGTCCCTTCTGAGAAAAATTAGAGATTTTAAGTTGCTCCACTATGTAATGACACGGGTATGGGCTTGCGATCTCTCTTTTATGCCATCGATTTCCGTGTTACACATACTTGGCCACTGCGTTGTGGCTGCCATCGTGGAGGAGGCAGTCTGTTTCCTGCCAGCGCTGTTTCCGCAGCCAATATTAACCGCGACGAATCATTCAGTCAACGCTAAATGGCCCATCTGGATGAGGCAGACAAGGGCGCTATAATAGAACTCCATGCAGAGGGATCTTCAAATGCCGACATAGCAATAACTATGGGTCTTCACAAGTCGACGGTAGCCAGGTGGATCAGACGAAAGGAAGAGAGTGGTAACTTGAATGGGAGGCCTCATGGCCGTCGCCGCAAAACAACAGCAGCTCAGGATCAGCAGATACGCCGTTTCAGTGAGAACCACCCATTTGTCAACGCACGACAAATTCAGCAAACTTTGGGTCTCAATGTTAGCAGTAAGACCGTCACTCCTCGTGTAAGGGAAGGTGGACTGAGAGCAAGAAGCGCTGCTGTGAAAGAGACGTTGACTGTTTCCCAAAGAGAAGCTTGCCTTGCTTTTGCTACTGAAAATGGCGACAAACCTCTCCAGTTTTGGAGGCGAGTGATTTTCACGCACCAAAAAGTTTTCTCTACGGCATCATCCGGAAAAGTACTAGTTTACCGGCCTAAATGTGCTAGGTATAATCGAAAATATATTTACAGTTGCCGAAGGAGTGGCAGGTTGTCGGTGCCGGCCGGTGTGGCCGTGCGGTTCGAGGCGCTTCAGTCTGGAACCGCGTGACCGCTACGGTCGCAGGTTCGAATCCTGCCTCGCGCATGGATGTGTGTGATGTCCTTAGGTTAGTTAGGTTTAAGTAGTTCTACGTTCTAGGGGACTGATGACCACAGATGTTAAGTCCCACAGTGCTCAGAGCCATTTGTAGTCGGTAACGGTATGGGCGTGGATATCGGCCGAAGGGTGTGGGCTCCTGTGGGAAGTGGAAGGAAGATTCGATGCGCGCAATTACATATCAATTCTGGAGAACGTGATGTTGCCTGCTGTGGCAGCAAGATTTGGCGATGATCAGATCATGTTCCAACAAGATCGCTCGTCTATTCATATGGCACGTGTGGTTAAGAGGCGGGTCGACGACCATAGTAATATTACTGTAACGGAATGGCCACCTAAAGGAGCTGACACGAATCCCATTGAGAATATCTGGGCAGAAATGGTCAGAGTAATACGAGAAAAGGGCAGTCACCGTCGACTCGCCGACAGCTTTCTGATGTGATTCATGACGCTTGGAATGAGTTACTTGAATCTCCTAGTTATGTGGCTCGAGTTGTGGGTTCAATGCCCAACAGACTTCGAGCTGTTGTGGAAGCCAAAGGAGGCTTCACCAATCAGCTGTTTCAAGCTTTGTTTCTTTCTTCTTCGTCTTTTTTTTTTTTTTACTTACAGACGTATATTTTATATAATTTCAAGGAAACGCAGTAAATGGAATGTGGACTGATTTTTGAGGCTTCATTTTGTGACGGCTAAACAGTGCTGCATCATGGGACCCGCTATTTGTCCACATGTGGCTGAACATCAGAGGTGTAAAAAATTTTGAGGTGCCGAAGTTCTCTGGAAGAATAACGTCTTTTAGACAAGGAGATGATTTCATTTTAACCATTCACACTATGATTTGACATTCTAATCTTTGATTTCATTTTATTATTATGTATCTTTTCTCCAGTGAAAGTCAACGGTAGTAAGTTTCAAGATATGAAGAATAACTGGAAGTTTCTAATTTGTGGAAAGCGTATTTAACAGTTAATATTTTCGACAAATCTGTAGTTATAGGACTTATTAAGAAGCGAGTCAAAAATGGCATTGTGGAATGATCAGGTTGGTCTCTAAAGGGTAACGACGATAAAATAGCAAATATGAAACTAGGGGTAACAACTATTGTTGATGGTGAGGAGCCATAATCGATATGTCACTTTTCCGTAATTGTATTTCCGAAGTTTATCGTCAATCCTAGGACTGACACCGATACTCTGTTTTACGTAAAGAATACAACCTTCAAAATTTATTTAGCAGCGCAGAATATTAAATCACAGTTTATAGATCAGGAACCTAATCCAACTGCCTTTAATTTTATTTTCACGGATGACATTGAGACAGTAAATAACAAGAGAAATAAGAAAACTCTCAGAATCAATATAGAGAATTCAAGTATCATGTGAATTCAAAAGTTTGCTATAATAGCGATTAATTGCTTTTTACAGACCCCTTCATGCCTACGTTTTCCGTCAGACAGACAATGTTTGAAACTAGGACTAACGAGGTAAACAATTTTTCCACAAATTGTCAAATTGGAAGTCGGAGAGCCAGTTACATAAATTACGATGACAACAAACGTTTTTCAAGTAAACTGATCACAGGAGGCATCCAACGCATTTATTGTGAGTTACATGCACAGTATGTAAACTGGCAACGCCACCAACACACAATACCACTAACAAGGGAACATCCCCATCGCACCGCCCTCAGATTTAGTTATAAGTTGATACAGGGGATAGGCCTTGAAAAACTGAACACAGATCAATCGAGAAAACAGGAAGAAGTTGTGTGGAAGTATGAAAAAAATAAGCAAAATATACAAACTGAGTAGTCCATGCGCAAGATAGGCAACATCAAGGATAGGGTGAGCTCAGGAGCGCCGTGATCCCGTGGTTAGCGCACGCAGCTGCGGAACGAGAGGTCCTTCCGTCAAATTTTCCCAGGAGTGAAAAGTTTAATTTTTATTTTCAGACAATTATTATCTGTCCGTCCGTCCGTCCGATGCGAGGTAACCGCGCCGTAGTATGATGACGCTACACCTAAAAAACATCGAAAGACATGACGTCAGTCGACTATAGCGCACGGAAGAGAGAGTATTCCTGCTAATGAGGCTCCCTGGCTGGCAGTTAACTGTTCGCTACTTTGGACGAGAGTGCATTAAATACGTGCGATGCATTGCGTGGGCAATATGAATCCAGCAAATATAGCTCGTGACTCCAATAACAATGTCAATGAATATTTTCCGAACTGTAAGGCATCGGAAAGTTCCTTAAGGGATCGAACGATTGTCGAACATTTGTATGATTATTTCCTACATTTGTTGAATAACAGTACGTGTGGTGATGATTGTCTGAAAATAAAAAAAATCAAACAACTAACCCGAGGGAAGACTTAAACCAACGACCTCTCGTTCTGCAGCTCCTCACGCTAACCACGCGACCACTGCGCTCCCGTGCTCAAGCTATCCTTGATGTTGCTTATCATGCACACGGACTACTCAGTTTGTTTGGTTTGAATATTTTTTTCATAGGTCCACACAACTTCTTCCTGTTTTTCGAATGATCTGTGTTCAGTTTTCAAGGCCTATCCACTGTGTCAACTTATAACTATTTCTGAGGAGGGTGCGATGGGGAGGTTCCCTTGTTAGCTATGAAACAACTGTAGCAAAACGGAGCATCCTCGTTATCCATGTGATGGATAAGACGACTAATTCGCAACATAAATGTCAATGTAAGCATCAGTTTCTGTTGGAACGTGCTTCCCGAACCAAATAACATACATTTCCTACGTCTTCAATGCGAATCATGTAGCAAATGTAATTTAAAGGACATAAAAATATCGAGTGAATTTACTAAAATAATTATGAACCACTTGAATTTGCATTCAACAGGCAATGTTCAGAAGTCTGGTGTAGGAGTACTGCATGCTCTAATTCGAAACAACAAAAATCAACAGAGTAACTATTATTGAACGTCATCAGGTCACTCATCGAGCATTCCTATGCAGTACTGTTACTGGTGACGTGTTATGATGCCTTTATCGTTAACTTCCTAAGAAGAAATGAAAGGCTGAGCCCCACCAAAAGACGTAAACTCGAGGAAAGAGTTGCGTGAACATATTATTTTACATCTGATAAATCCAAAAGTGTGTTTTGGGCTATGAATTCTGCCCCCAGGGTGTGTGCAACACAGCTGGAATTTGTTGCCAACAACTGAGTCACCTTTCGGTCACAGTGTAAGAAAATCGAGCAACAAAACTACATCACCTGTGCTACTGCATGATAACGCACTATGTTGATTTGAGAAACAAAACTATCCAGGAGATTGATAGGAAAGTCGTCTCTCAGGCACATTTGTATTGATAGGGAAGTCCTCTCTCAAGCACTTGTCCCTCTCGTCATATATTTGTAAAATTTTACCTTTCCCACTCTAGATCGATCAACCGTCAAGGCAATTCATTTCTAGACGAAAATACTTTTAAAACTACTCTGGTTTATTGACATCGTTAGAACAAGTAGGTTTCTACAGGCGTAGAATTTGTAAACAACTTTAGCATTGTCATATCGTTTTAGATATCGTGAAAGAAAATTCTGCTGCTAATTAATTTCTCTTTGATAATTACTGTTGCGTTTAGTAAACTAATGGAAAATGCAATTAAAATATTCACTGTACTAATACAAACTAAAGTCAGCTTAATACAGAAACGTCACGACGGCAGTCTATCTTAATAAAGCATTAAGTTTCTGTGAGACAATTGGGCTTATTTTAACACGAATTAGTAGGATATTACAGACTTTACACTTAGAAAAGATCTGTATTTATTTCATTTCCTGTACCATTCGTAAGTATTATGAAAATGGGGCTTTTCATAGATAAAATTATGTATTCACAACAACAAAAAAATGTCGGCAGAAAACAAAAGTGGCATTATGAATCTGGCAGTACCGTAAGGTTTTCACTCTGACACTAAGAGTTACTGAAAGTAGCAAGAAGAATTTTGCTCGAGCGTTGTCTTACGATTCCCTTATTAAGTTTTTATCTGCCTGCTTGTAGCTGTGCTACAAAAGAATTAAAAATCTGGCTTTCAGCAAGTCTCGAAAGGCGAACAAAAGCAGCTTGCACCTGGTTACTAAGCATGTTACCTGGGGACTGGTTTTTTCTTAAAGCGGGAAGACATCCTTTTGTGGTTCAATTGGCAAATGTCAGTCAGACGTGTGACGTTAGTCTAAGCGTTTCGGTGTGTTGAATTTGTACCAATGATTTTTCTACACGTTTTTTCTGTCCCAAATAGAGTTGAAGTCTCCCATTAGAATTTTCACGTCATCTTGGTGAATTTTGCTCATGGTATTTTCGAGTGTGTTCCAGAATTTTTCAACATTGTCAGTGTTTTTCTTATTTTCGATGTTGGTGGGTTCAAATGGTTCAAATGGCTCTGAGCACTATGGGACTTAACTGCTGTGGTCATCAGTCCCCTAGAACTTAGAACTAGTTAAACCTAACTAACCTAAGGACATCGCACACATCCATGCCCGAGGCAGGATGCGAACCTGCGACCGTAGCGGTCGCGCGGTTCCAGACTGTAGCGCCTAGAACCTCTCGAACACTCCGGCCGTCGATGTTGGTGGGGACACGTGCATTGATGAGTGTATATGTTTTACTGGGGCTCTGAATGACCATAGTCATAAGTCGCTTGTTGACGGGCCAGCCGCGGTGGCCGAGCGGTTCTTGGCTCTTCAGTCCGGAACCGCGCGACTGCTACGGTCGCAGGTTCGAATCCAGCCTTGGGCATGAATTTGTGTGATGTCCTTAGATTAGCTAGGTATAAGTAGTTCTAAGTTCTAGGAGACTGATGACCTCCACTGTTAAGTTCCATAGTGCTCAGAGCCATTGGAACCTTTTGATTGTCGATCGGTGTGATTTCTTTGACAGAGTTGATAGATCGGTGTTCGAGAAATGCAATGCCGAAGATTGGTACGCCTTTCGTTACCTTTTGTTGTATTCTGCTCTTGAAGATGCAATGGTTTCCCTAATGCACGGTTTCATTGTCAGTTAGTCGTGGTTCTTGAAGTGCAAGGATGAGAATTTTTTGTCGGTCCATTTCTTTTGTGAGATTATTTAGTTTTCGTGTTTGGATCAAGGTATCGATGTTTACTTTTAAATGCATGTTTTTTGCTTGTAGGGAAATTTACCAGAGATCTTCGATATTCTCTGTCGTGCTAACCTGGACTCCCCAGAATCCGAAAATCCAACTGCCGCCTGTCGACAGCCGGGTTGTGTACCACCTGGGATAAAGTTGACTTTGCTTGCATAGTTTACGTTTGCTTGTGTTTCATTGGTTGTGCTTGGGTGATACCAGGACCGGACAGGACCAGAGGGTGTTGAAGTCTTTGAAAGCAAATATTTTCAGCCAAGCTCATTGAGCTAACACGGTGACCAGAGTAACGGTGATTTTCACTCAGACGTGTCTGGATTTTGCGTTCAACGGATTGAGTAGCCGTTCAGGATTGTGTTAGTATTTGGTTCACCCCTAGTATTTGATTTCCTCGGTACCACCCATATGGGGGAGGGTTTCCACTATCCGCCACACGCGATTATTATTATTATTATTATTATTGTCATTATGTCTCAGCAAATCCCATATGGTGTATCTTCCCACCACTGAAATAGATGTGTATTGTTCGATTCAGTATTTACATCACATAAATGTGGTTTATAATTACGTTACATTGCTACTAGTAGACATATTTCTCACTTTTTCTTAGACAGTTGCTACCTGTTACTCCATCATAGGAATTTATGTGCGAAGCATTGTTGAAATACAGACGTTCAAATTATCCGATTTCTGTAATTTCATTTCGATACCAGATCGTTCTAATCGGATTCAGCCAGGTAGTCTTAATGTGGATATCCGACCACGACTGTCATCATATGATAGACTGTGTAAACCACATTCTTTATCGGACTGTTGAATATAGATCACTTATCTATGACAGGACCTGAATTCTTAAACACTGTGGAAAATAATAATCCGATGTGCTTATTACAAATACGTTATTCCAATATAAATATGTGAACTAACGAGATAACAGTTTATTTACAGGAGCAGAACTAATGTTCAAATGTTCAAATGTGTGTGAAATCGTATGGGACTTAACTGCTAAGGTCATCAGTACCTAAGCTTACACACTACTTAACCTAAATCATCCTAACACACACACCCATGCCCCAGGGAGGACTCGAACCTCCGCCGGGATCAGCCACGCAGCTCGTGACTGCAGCGCCCCTGACCGCTCGGCTAATCCCGCGCGGCTACTAAAAGTATACTCGTCCACAAAACCCATGTGGACAATTATCTGATAATCGGTCAAGCTTTGCTTTGTCGCAGCTCTTTAGGACAAAAGAATGGGCAGCTCCCTGCTTTTTGCGTTTCCGATAGCGCCTACGATAAGAATCTGGTGTCATATTATGTTTCAGAGCCGTAAACTGTTTATTTTTTCACCTCATACTAAAACAAAAGCTATGATATGAGACGAGGAAATGACTTATATGCTTCTCAGGAACTTAAGTTTTTCGCGTTAATTTTCTCACTTCATTCTAAAACAAGGACGTTAATATGAGAAGAGGAAATGAAATATACGCTTCCAAGACATATTATTTCCTTGTGTGCTACTACTGCATACATGAAAGCCCTGCAGTTAATTTTTGTATGTTGGATAAATTTTGATATCACCTCACATTCCTTTGTGAGAAGGTTCCTATTTTCTTAGGATTCAAATAGAGTGGACATTTCATCACTGGTTAATATTCTCATGACTAATGACATGATACCCGTTGCAATTGCTCCATGGCACCTGTGAGTAGAGTCTCACGTTGGTTACTATAAGAACACGCAGGCAGTGATATCCGCTCACTGCAGTCAGAGCCAAGGTGATTTCTTTCTGTTTATGGCGAAGCGTCTGCTGCAGTGTCCACGCTCAGCCAACATAAACAAATCGCGGCGGCATTGGGCAGTGCTGATCGCTGCGCTTGTCGCAGGCCTCGACAACAAGAGCGCACTCTCTGCTAACGATACTATGGAGTTAATACATCTTACTTAACGTAATATGCAGGACGTGGGTTAGGTGAAAATTCAGTTTGTAACTTCCCATCGCATTAACATACTTTACAGTCATATTTGATGCCCGGTTGTCTGTCTGATGTTAATAGTATTGATTCAGATTGTGCATTAACACGAAAACTCACTCACACACACACACACACACACACACACACACACACACACACACACACACACACACACACACACACACACACACGCACACACTCATTGATTCCAGTGAGGGTTACAACTACTGTGTGTTGAACAACACATGCACCAGTCAGTTCCTCAGTTGGCGTCGAGTGGATGAGTTTTTTCAATTACCTTGCATTGCAAGAATTGTATGTAAGAGCCTGAAAGTAAATGGACTTGTATCCTAAAGAGATGCGACAAAGCAAAGCTTGACCGATTATCAGATAATTGTCCACATGGGTTTTGTGGACGAGTATACTTTTAGTAGCCGCGCGGGATTAGCCGAGCGGTCAGGGGCGCTGCAGTCATGAGCTGCGTGGCTGATCCCGGCGGAGGTTCGAGTCCCCCCTCGGGCATGGGTGTGTGTGTTTGTCCTTAGGATGATTTAGGTTAAGTAGTGTGTAAGCTTAGGTACTGATGACCTTAGCAGTTAAGTCCCATACGATTTCACACACATTTGAACATTTGAACATTAGTTCTGCTCCTGTAAATAAACTGTTATCTCGTTAATTCACATATTTATATTGGAATAACGTATTTGTAATAAGCACATCGGATTATTATTTTCCACAGTGTTTAAGAATTCAGGTCCTGTCATAGATAAGTGATCTATATTCAACAGTCCGATAAAGAATGTGGTTTACACAGTCTATCATATGATGACAGTCGTGGTCGGATATCCACATTAAGACTACCTGGCTGAATCCGATTAGAACGATCTGGTATCGAAATGAAATTACAGAAATCGGATAATTTGAACGTCTGTATTTCAACAATGCTTCGCACATAAATTCCTATGATGGAGTAACAGGTAGCAACTGTCTAAGAAAAAGTGAGAAATATGTCTACTAGTAGCAATGTAACGTAATTATAAACCACATTTATGTGATGTAAATACTGAATCGAACAATACACATCTATTTCAGTGGTGGGAAGATACACCATATGGGATTTGCTGAGACATAATGACAATAATAATAATAATAATAATAATCGCGTGTGGCGGATAGTGGAAACCCTCCCCCATATGGGTGGTACCGAGGAAATCAAATACTAGGGGTGAACCAAATACTAACACAATCCTGAACGGCTACTCAATCCGTTGAACGCAAAATCCAGACACGTCTGAGTGAAAATCACCGTTACTCTGGTCACCGTGTTAGCTCAATGAGCTTGGCTGAAAATATTTGCTTTCAAAGGCTTCAACACCCTCTGGTCCTGTCCGGTCCTGGTATCACCCAAGCACAACCAATGAAACACAAGCAAACGTAAACTATGCAAGCAAAGTCAACTTTATCCCAGGTGGTACACAACCCGGCTGTCGACGGCGGCAGTTGGATTTTCGGATTCTGGGGAGTCCAGGTTAGCACGACAGAGAATATCGAAGATCTCTGGTAAATTTCCCTACAAGCAAAAAACATGCATTTAAAAGTAAACATCGATACCTTGATCCAAACACGAAAACTAAATAATTTCACAAAAGAAATGGACCGACAAAAAATTCTCATCCTTGCACTTCAAGAACCACGACTAACTGACAATGAAACCGTGTATTAGGGAAACCATTGCATCTTCAAGAGCAGAATACAACAAAAGGTAACGAAAGGCGTACCAATCTTCGGCATTGCATTTCTCGAACACCGATCTATCAACTCTGCCAAAGAATTCACACCGATCGACAATCAAAAGGTTCCAATGGCTCTGAGCACTATGGAACTTAACAGTGGAGGTCATCAGTCTCCTAGAACTTAGAACTACTTATACCTAGCTAATCTAAGGACATCACACAAATTCATGCCCAAGGCTGGATTCGAACCTGCGACCGTAGCAGTCGCGCGGTTCCGGACTGAAGAGCCAAGAACCGCTCGGCCACCGCGGCTGGCCCGTCAACAAGCGACTTATGACTATGGTCATTCAGGGCCCCAGTAAAACATATACACTCATCAATGCACGTGTCCCCACCAACATCGACGGCCGGAGTGTTCGAGAGGTTCTAGGCGCTACAGTCTGGAACCGCGCGACCGCTACGGTCGCAGGTTCGCATCCTGCCTCGGGCATGGATGTGTGCGATGTCCTTAGGTTAGTTAGGTTTAACTAGTTCTAAGTTCTAGGGGACTGATGACCACAGCAGTTAAGTCCCATAGTGCTCAGAGCCATTTGAACCATTTGAACCCACCAACATCGAAAATAAGAAAAACACTGACAATGTTGAAAAATTCTGGAACACACTCGAAAATACCATGAGCAAAATTCACCAAGATGACGTGAAAATACTAATGGGAGACTTCAACTCTATTTGGGACAGAAAAAACGTGTAGAAAAATCATTGGTACAAATTCAACACACCGAAACGCTTAGACTAACGTCACACGTCTGACTGACATTTGCCAATTGAACCACAAAAGGATGTCTTCCCGCTTTAAGAAAAAACCAGTCCCCAGGTAACATGCTTAGTAACCAGGTGCAAGCTGCTTTTGTTCGCCTTTCGAGACTTGCTGAAAGCCAGATTTTTAATTCTTTTGTAGCACAGCTACAAGCAGGCAGATAAAAACTTAATAAGGGAATCGTAAGACAACGCTCGAACAAAATTCTTCTTGCTACTTTCAGTAACTCTTAGTGTCAGAGTGAAAACCTTACGGTACTGCCAGATTCATAATGCCACTTTTGTTTTCTGCCGACATTTTTTTGTTGTTGTGAATACATAATTTTATCTATGAAAAGCCCCATTTTCATAACACTTACGAATGGTACAGGAAATGAAATAAATACAGATCTTTTCTAAGTGTAAAGTCTGTAATATCCTACTAATTCGTGTTAAAATAAGCCCAATTGTCTCACAGAAACTTAATGCTTTATTAAGATAGACTGCCGTCGTGATGTTTCTGTATTAAGCTGACTTTAGTTTGTATTAGTACAGTGAATATTTTAATTGCATTTTCCATGAGTTTACTAAACGCAACAGTAATTATCAAAGAGAAATTAATTAGCAGCAGAATTTTCTTTCACGATATCTAAAACGATATGACAATGCTAAAGTTGTTTACAAATTCTACGCCTGTAGAAACCTACTTGTTCTAACGATGTCAATAAACCAGAGTAGTTTTAAAAGTATTTTCGTCTAGAAATGAATTGCCTTGACGGTTGATCGATCTAGAGTGGGAAAGGTAAAATTTTACAAATATATGACGAGAGGGACAAGTGCTTGAGAGAGGACTTCCCTATCAATACAAATGTGCCTGAGAGACGACTTTCCTATCAATCTCCTGGATAGTTTTGTTTCTCAAATCAACATAGTGCGTTATCATGCAGTAGCACAGGTGATGTAGTTTTGTTGCTCGATTTTCTTACACTGTGACCGAAAGGTGACTCAGTTGTTGGCAACAAATTCCAGCTGTGTTGCACACACCCTGGGGGCAGAATTCGTAGCCCAAAACACACTTTTGGATTTATCAGATGTAAAATAATATGTTCACGCAACTCTCTCCTCGAGTTTACGTCTTTTGGTGGGGCTCAGCCTTTCATTTCTTCTTAGGAAGTTAACGATAAAGGCATCATAACACGTCACCAGTAACAGTACTGCATAGGAATGCTCGATGAGTGACCTGATGACGTTCAATAATAGTTACTCTGTTGATTTTTGTTGTTTCGAATTAGAGCATGCAGTACTCCTACACCAGACTTCTGAACATTGCCTGTTGAATGCAAATTCAAGTGGTTCATAATTATTTTAGTAAATTCACTCGATATTTTTATGTCCTTTAAATTACATTTGCTACATGATTCGCATTGAAGACGTAGGAAATGTATGTTATTTGGTCCGGGAAGCACGTTCCAACAGAAACTGATGCTTACATTGACATTTATGTTGCGAATTAGTCGTCTTATCCATCACATGGATAACGAGGATGCTCCGTTTTGCTACAGTTGTTTCATAGCTAACAAGGGAACCTTCCCATCGCACCCTCCTCAGATTTAGTTATAAGTTGACACAGTGGATAGGCCTTGAAAACTGAACACAGATCATTCGAAAAACAGGAAGAAGTTGTGTGGACCTATGAAAAAAATATTCAAACCAAACAAACTGAGTAGTCCGTGTGCATGATAAGCAACATCAAGGATAGCTTGAGCACGGGAGCGCAGTGGTCGCGTGGTTAGCGTGAGGAGCTGCAGAACGAGAGGTCGTTGGTTTAAGTCTTCCCTCGGGTTAGTTGTTTGATTTTTTTTATTTTCAGACAATCATCACCACACGTACTGTTATTCAACAAATGTAGGAAATAATCATACAAATGTTCGACAATCGTTCGATCCCTTAAGGAACTTTCCGATGCCTTACAGTTCGGAAAATATTCATTGACATTGTTATGGGAGTCACGAGCTATATTTGCTGGATTCATATTGCCCACGCAATGCATCGCACGTATTTAATGCACTCTCGTCCAAAGTAGCGAACAGTTAACTGCCAGCCAGGGAGCCTCATTAGCAGGAATACTCTCTCTTCCGTGCGCTATAGTCGACTGACGTCATGTCTTTCGATGTTTTTTAGGTGTAGCGTCATCATACTACGGCGCGGTTACCTCGCATCGGACAGACGGACGGACAGATAATAATTGTCTGAAAATAAAAATTAAACTTTTCACTCCTGGGAAAATTTGACGGAAGGACCTCTCGTTCCGCAGCTGCGTGCGCTAACCACGGGATCACGGCGCTCCTGAGCTCACCCTATCTTTGATGTTGCCTATCTTGCGCATGGACTACTCAGTTTGTATATTTTGCTTACTTTTTTCATACTTCCACACAACTTCTTCCTGTTTTCTCGATTGATCTGTGTTCAGTTTTTCAAGGCCTATCCCCTGTATCAACTTATAACTAAATCTGAGGGCGGTGCGATGGGGATGTTCCCTTGTTAGTGGTATTGTGTGTTGGTGGCGTTGCCAGTTTACATACTGTGCATGTAACTCACAATAAATGCGTTGGATTCCTCCTGTGATCAGTTTACTTGAAAAACGTTAGTTGTCATCGTAATTTGTGTAACTGTCTCTCCGACTTCCAATTTGACAATTTGTGGAAAAATTGTTTACCTTCTTAGTCCTAGTTTCAAACATTGTCTGATAGAAAATGTAGGCATGAAGGAGTCTGTAAAAGCAATTAATCGCTATTATAGCAAACTTTTGAATCCACTGGACACTTGAATTCTATATATTGATTCTGAGAGTTTTGTTATTTCTCTTGTTATTTACTGTCCCAAAGTCATCCGTGAGAATAAAATTAAAGGCAGTTGGATTAGGTTCCTGATCTATAAACTGTGATTTAATATTCTGCGCTGCTAAATAAATTTTGAAGGTTGTATTCTTTACGTAAAACAGAGTATCGATGTCAGTCCTAGGATTGACGATAAACTTCAGAAATACAATTACGGAAAAGTGACATATCGATTACGGCTACTCACCATCAACAATAGTTGTTACCCATTGTTTAGTATTTGCTATTTTACCGTCGTTACCCTTTAGAGGCCAACCTGATCTTTCCACAGTGCCATTTTTACTTGCTTCTTAATATGTCCTATAACTATGGATTTGTTGAAAATATGAACTGTTAAATACGCTATTCCACAAATTAAAAACTTCCAGTTATTCTTCATATCTTGAAACTTACTACCGTTGACTTTCACTGAAGGAAAGATACGTAATAATAAAATGAAATCAAAGATTAGAATGTCGAAGCATAGTGTGAATGGTTAAAATGAAATGAACTAAAAATCATCTTCTTGTCTAAAACACTTTACTCTTCCAGAGAACTTCGGTACCTCTCAAAATTTTTTCAGCTCTGATGTTTAGCCACATGTGGAAAAATAGCGGGTCCCATGATGCAGCACTGTTTAGCCGTCACAAAATAAAGCCTCAAAAATCAGTAAATAAAACTATTCTTGTACAGTTGCTCCGAATCGCATATACCAACCGCCCTTTGCTGCGACAACTACTCAAAGTCTATTGGGTATTTGATTTTGTTCTGCTTTTTCGGGCCTCCTTACCTCTCCTTCTAGCCCAACCTTTGTTCTGCAATTACGTCTTCATCGGGGAGCTTCTCCTCAACATTTTTATTTTGTGCTGAACTGTTTTATACCCTCCTTGCATACACACGTGTGTCACGTATTTTATAGAGACTGAATGAATATATAAGGTGAGTATTTCTTCTCTTATCAAATTAAATATTACATATCTTGCTGTGAATTAATTTGTTTGTCCCCATTCCACTTATTGCGTTTCCTTGAAATTATATAAGACATAAGTCTGTAAAAAAAAATCGCGTATAGCCTCCTTTGGCTTCCACAACAGCTGGAAGTCTGTTGGGCATTGAGCCCACAACTCGAGCCACAGTACTAGGAGATTCAAGTAACTCATTCCAAGCTTCATGAATTTGCTGATTTGTCGTGCGTTGACAAATGGGTGGTTCTCACTGAAACGGCGTATCTGCTGATCCTGAGCTTGCGTTGTTTTGCGGCGACGGCCATGAGGCCTCCCATTCAAGTTACCACTCTCTTCCTTTCGTCTGATCCACCTGGCTACCGTCGACTTGTGAAGACCCATAGTTCTCGCTATGTCGGCATTTGAAGATCCCTCTGCATGGAGTATTATAGCGCCCTTGTCTGCCTCAGCCAGATGGGCCATTTAGCGTTGACTGAATGATTCGTCGCGGTTAATATTGGCTGCGGAAACAGCGCTGGCAGGAAACAGACTGCCTCCTCCAAGATGGCAGCCGCAACGCAGTGGCCAAGTATGTGTAACACGGAAATCGATGGCATAAAAGACAGATCGCAAGCCCGTGCCCGTGTCATTACATAGTGGAGCAACTTAGAATCTCTAATTTTTCTCAGAAGTGACTGGTCCACTCTTGTCATGTCTTATCCTGATAAATATTACATGAAATGAAATGTTTACGTTTTGCATATGCGGCAGGCCTGAGGCAAGAAACATTTCTGAAATATCTGAGGCAACCTGAAGAACACTTCGTGAATATTATCTGTAGAAGGTTGCCTTATAAGAAGGAAAACGTGTTTATCCCCGCTCGCCGTGTTTCCAGGTGGCGCAGTTTACTCGGAGGCATACATAATTCTCGCCGGGCGTAAGAAGCGACTCGACGAGCGAGGGGAACTCGCCAAATGTCATAGGCTGATTGTCCCGAAACTTTGCTCAGTGAAGGAGAGGACAAAATAAGCGAACATGTGTTTCGGCTTATCTGCAGACACTCGACCGTTTCCGAGAAAACGACGATCAAAGTTATCAACGCGCTGTTGCTCTAGTGTAGATACCTTCTGCAGCCGAGAACGCAATTGAAGCGGTGGCTACCGTCGTTCCTTCTTAACACTGATTCCCGTGTTCGATACCATATTGGGTTTTTTAATTATTTTATTTTCCTGCCTCTCTATCAGAATTATCTACGAATGTTTTTTTCTAAGTTATGTTGAAATAATGTTGTCATTATTCGCCAATTAACTTTATGTGTAATTAATGAATTAAAAAGTAATAAACAAATGAGACAAGCTGATCTAACATCATCTGGGCTGCCTCATGTATCGTTATAACCAAATATTTTATAAATGTTAATCTACATTCAGATCCGATGATGGCACCTTTAGTGTGTTGAAACCGGTTATCCAGTAAACAATATTTAAGCGATCTTGGCTTCTGAATTATTTCTACAACAGAGTGATCGCCCCACTACGCACTGTGTGTTCCCTTTTTAACTTATTTCTTTACACAGTAAATTAACTGACGAATAACGACAACAGTGTTTCAACATAAATTGGAATAAACATTCGTAGATAATTCAGAGAGTGAGGGGAAAAAAAAGGAAAAACCGGGTTTCGAACTCGCAGCGCAAAGTTCAGAAATCGCTATGGTAGCCGCAGAGCCACCGCTCCAGTTGAATGCTTACCCGCTAAGAGGTGTCTACACTATAGTAACAGCGCATTGAAATCTTTGACCGTCGTTTTCTCAGAAGCGGTAGAGTGTAAGCAGATAAGCCGAGACACGTGTTCGCTTATTTTGTCCCCGCTTTCACTGAGCGAAGTTTCAGCAAGATCGGGGTATTTCCTCGGGAACACAGGAAGAAACCATAGTAATAATGTAATTCAAGGCTCGCAAGAAAAGATTTAAGTGGTCCTTTTTCCCGCACACTGTTAATGAGTGGGACGGTAGAGAAATAACCCTAACCTTCTGCCAGGCACGTAAGTCCGGATTGCCAAGAAATCCTGTTGATGTAGTCATGTAGATGTAACGACGAAATTATGTTTTAATTACGACATGTGACTTTCATTTGATTTAAACATCGAAGTTGTTTGCTGTTTCAAAATGGTTCAAATGCCTCTGAGCACTATGGGACTCAACTGCTGTGGTCATAAGTCCCCTAGAACTTAGAACTACTTAAACCTAACTAACCTAAGGACATCACACACATCCATGCCCCAGGCAGGATTCGAACCAGCGACCGTAGCAGTCGCACGGTTCCGGACTGCGCGCCTAGAACCGCGAGACCACCGCGGCCGGCTCGTTTGTTGTTTATTTACTTTTTGTTCAATAGTTTCAGGCATATACAAACACCTAGGCGCGTTAAATTGATATTGAAATAAAGTGTCATGCGTGGACCAATAACAATAAATTCCCACCTACTTGTTATAGTACTGCAGTATCTGCCAGCGTCTTCAGAAGTGGATATCGCATACGAAGTTCCTAGGGTGTTTGTAATGGATATTGCAGACGACTTCGACAAAGTTTGAATGTAGCTTCGTAAAAGTTCCGTGAGCAAACGATCTGAGTTGCTGGCGAATACAGTTTATCCTCACTAGACAGTATATATTATCATTATACATGAGGTGAGTAGGGTTTCGCCGCGTTGCGGTGGCCGAGCGGTTCCAGGCGCTTCAGTGACGAACCGCACGGCTGCTTCAGTCGCAGGTTGGAATTCTACCTCGGGCATAGATGTCTGTGATGCCCTTAGGCTAGCTAGGTTTAAGTAGTTCTAGGTCTAGGGGCTGATGACCTAAGCAGTTAGGTCGCATAGTTCTTGAAGCCATTTTTTGACCTTTCGCGTAAATTTTCTTTACATAAACCGTCGTATCTTTTGATTGCGTTGACATAGAAGCTCACTTTTTTACACCAGCATGGGACCGGTTACAGCAAGAAGTGCGATACATTTCCGCTTATTATGTCCACCCGTTCTGGAGGTAAACGGGTTTTAAGGGTTGGGTAGACCGATAGACGGTCAAGAAAGTGAGACTAGTAGGGTTCCGTTTTTACCGGTTTAGGTGACGAAATCCTAACAACGAAAACACTGAAGATGAGGGCCGCATAAATAACACCCGCTACTCTTTATTCGAAATGTTCTAGTTGCTGTCGATACATAAGCATATTAGTCGTAGCTACGTTTTCGATCCAAATCACGTTTACAGGAATGCAAATAGAATGTATTTGCCTATACACGTGGTAATTCACATCCCAGTATTAATGCCACCGCGTTTTAGAAGTACGAACATTCTCATTGCTAGCTAGCTTAAGAAACACTTCTGCTAATGAACGTTTTCTGGCTGTGGCGAGTCTAGTGGAGAATTCGAAACAATGCAGAATACGTTTGGCAGCTATGTAGCCGTTTATTTCCTGGGGTGGTGCAGAATTATCCTACAAAATTTACTCTCTAATAACAGTAATTTGTTATTTCGATAATCATCCCGAATGATTGTCGCATAAGTGGTGACATAAAGGAAGAAAATTCATGTTTTTGAGTCCAGAAAGCTCTATGCAACAGAAACTGCAGATTTTTATTGCGAAATTGCCGGCTTGTTCATATCTGGGGTAATAATAGAGGGCTGTTTGCCTAGGTTGTCTGCTAGCATAGTGAAAGGAAGGTCTGGTTTGTTTTCGGTTCTAATCTCTATGGAGGCAGGTAGAATATCAGTAAAGCAATTTTAAGAAATTCTCGCGCACCCAATACGATTTATCGCTACCTTTATTCTGTACTGGCGCTCTGTGGATGTCAATATGACACTCTTGTAGAATTTCATACATGATACTGCCTCCTTTTTCCGCTTCTGTCAGTAATGGAATTGACTTAAGTGTGGCACTGAATGATGTTTAAGTGAATTTCGTTATGAATCTTCACGCATTGCTAAATTTGCACACTTTCATGGTAGGTCAGCAATGGTAATCCAGTATGACTGGTCTGAACGTTGACACAGACCGTTTCGCGGGCGAATGCGGATAATATTTTGCTAATTCGTAACGATCTGGGGTTCTTTGTCTTACTGAAACAGTTAAGTCATCTCGATAAGTTGAAATTCATTTTTATTTGTCCAGTTCATACCAATTAGCGTTTGTTCTTTCAGTTCTGTCTTATATTTACGTGTTGTATTTAACACACTAATCAGCATTAATATAGTCTTACAAATTATGGAATACAGTCTAAAAAAGTTCAGATAGTTTGTCAATTTCACGCCTGCGCATAGTATGTTGGTAGCACTTCGTCGCCTTGCCTGTTATGCTGTGTAGCAGACTTTAAAGCCGTGCGGATCAGCATAACGAAAAGGCGAGGGGTCTCGCTCGTTTTGTCCACGACTGTACATATCAGCTGTGCCAAACATTTTTCCTACAGGTAGTAAAACTGAAACTTCGCAACAATTCAAAATTGTTTGGTAACTCTGTGCTCAGAAAATTACTTCTTGGATGGTACAGATTTATTCTACTAAATTCACTTTACTTTTCGTGTCACTTTCATTCAATAATCTGAGTGATTTTCATTTACCGCGTGACACTGGCTTATCAATTTATGCTTCTGAGACCAGATAAATCGTTCCACGTGGAAACTACAATTAATCTCGTCCTTTACGATGTTATTTATCTATCCTACACACCACTGAGACAGTAAGAGAAGACGGATGCCATAGTCCTTCAATAGCTTGGTGGTAACAGGATCGCACTCTGAAGTGAAGGCTGAATTGGCTCTGTGTTCCAACGTCGCTGAAGGCTACGTTTTTACCTGTTCTCAGACAAAGCTACAAGCAGCCAGATAGAAAATAAATACTAAAATTTTAAGGTAATTTCTCCATCATAAGTTTTTTGCTACTTCCAGCATGGTGTAGTGGAAGGACGAAGAAATTCTGATACTGCACACTTGATAGTACCTTTCTCTTCTTTTGTTAATATAATTTATGGTTCTGTGAATACACAATATTATTTATGAAGTACCATATTTCCATAGTATTTGAGTATGACACAGGACAGCAGTTAAACACAGACGGTTCCAAAGTCCAAAGTGTGCAGTACCTTATTAATTCGTCCTGATTTAGCTACACTCGTGTTACAGATACCTTATGTTTTATTAAAATAGACTTCGTAGTAAGATTGTTGTGGTAAGTTGTATTTCAACTGTGTTCATACAGTGCATATTTAATAACGTTTTTCCATTAGTTTATTGAACATAAGAATAAATATAAGAGTGAAATTAATTATCAGGAGTAGATTCCCTCACATTATCTAAAACAATTTGACAACGCTCAGGTAGTTTACTGATTCCAAACATGTAGTAACCTACTGGTTTTGAGCTAAAGATATCTTTAAGCCAGGTTTAAAGTGTATTTTCACTCAGGAAGGAATTTTCCTGACGATTGTTCGACAAGGCACAGGAAAGATAAACATCTGAGGGCGCAGGACGATGAGAATAGTGAAAGGATGAGGGATGTCTTCCCAACCAAACACCTCGATAGTTTTGTTTGTGAAATGAGCAGAGTTATTTCTCGTGTAGCAGTGAAACTTGATGGCTTTCTGCTTGTCGTTATTCTTTCACTGTGATCGAAAGGTATCTTAGTTGTTGGGAGCAAATACCATCTGTGATGGACATACCGATAGGGTGTTTGTAGTGCACACATTTGCTTTTTCTATTACGAGGGCTTTTTGGAAAGTAAGGTCCGATAGGGCGCGAAATGGAAATGACTGAGAAAATCCGATGAAGCTTTGCACAGATGTGTTGGCCAATGTCTTTAGTGTGCCCGCCGATCGCGTGAAGTCGCTCTTTTCAGTTTTGAGCGCAAAGTGAGCGCGTGAAGATGTCTAGCAAATAGCGTCTCCCGCCAAGTATGAGGACCAGGTGAGAGACTTCGCCTGATGTCATGCAGCCCACATAACACAACTGTCGTGCGGTTTCTTCTTCATGACAATTCTCGGCCACACTTCGCAGGGGCAATGAAGATGCTCCTGCAGAGTTTATGATGGAAAGTGTTTGATCACTCACAATACAGCCCGTAACTGGATGCCCCCTAGTTTCATCTCTGATCACATGAACCGCTGGCGTTGAAGACAACTTTTTGGCACAGTCCGCGAGCTACAGACCAGCGTAGAGTATTGGTGGAAAGCAGAGGCTACTGCCTTCTATGACAAGAATATTGGGAAGTTGGCACAACACTACGACAAATGTCTAAGTCGGAGCGGCGACTATGTAGAGAAGTAGCTGGAAGGTGTAGCTAATTGTTGCAAAAAAAGTTTTTGATTTTCACAGTGGTTTCCATTTCGCGATCACCCGGACCTTACTTTCCGAATAGCCCTCGTACTTATTTTATGTGTTCATTCCACGTAAGGTTGCTGCGGAAGGTTACTCCTAGATATTTTACAGTAGATACTGTTTCCAGCCATTTTTCATCAGTGGTGTAGTACAGTAATGGGTTTCTTCTCCTGTGTATGCGCAATATGTTACATTTATTTATGTTCAAGGTCAACTGCCAGCCCCCATACCGTTCATCAATCTTCTGCAGGTCCTTATGAAAATCGCTGTAGTCTTCTGGCGTGGCTACCTTCTTATAGACGACCGCATCATCTGCGTATATGCTTGATCATTTACATGGATTGTAGACAGTAACGGTCTTTGATGAAACCTGATGTTGATCTGTTTTTTCGGTGCAAATAGTTTCACACATTTTTGGTATGGAAAGACAACGACTGCCAACAGGTTTTTCCGCCTCGTGCGCCAGAGAAATTGAGGCTGCGGCCGTAGCGAAACAACCTGGTGCCGCCGAAGACCCGCCACCTTGACGCGGCCGGCGTCAGGATTAAGAGATGCGCGCTCCAGAAGGCAGCGCCATTAATTAAGGAGCCGGCCACTGGCGCCGGATATTTCATTATGCAGGCCTGCTGCAGCTGCGAGCGGCGGGGGCCCTCTGCTGACGCCTGCTACGTCTCCTCCACCTGTTATCGCGTCGTGGCTCAACAGACAGCAAGATTTATTACCCCCAGTGCCTCTCTTCATCGTCAGCTTGTGTACACGATCGCCTTTGCCTGTCGTCTCAGTTATCATAAAAGTACACGAATGAAACGATCGCCTTCAACAGCTATTTCAGTGACATCTGCAAATACGGGATGAACCCGAAATCCACAGACAAAATGTCCAAGGCTGTTCAACGATATTTTCTGAATATTTTCTTATAAGGTATTCTTGTTCTTAGCTCTTTGTAATGTAATAAAGTAATTATGATTTATTCGGTTTCTGTGAAACAGCCTTACAACAGATGAATGGAAACGCCTGTAGTATACATTTACCAAGACGAACACCGCAAAACACAGCGTAATGCAACAGCCCTTACTCGAAATATTTATAGTTTGTTCACGACGTGAGCTTGTTTCTAGATTCCCAGAGTTTTGTCACCGTTCCTCACAAGAGACGTAATCGAGTATCGCTGCAGTTGTGCGATTGAATTCGTGATTTCCTGTCAGAAAGGTCACTGTACGTAATCGACCGAAAATAATAGAGCGAAAGAAAAGTGGTACCGAGCATTCCCCAAGGAAGTGCTATACGCCCTCTGCCGCTCTTAATCTATATAAACGATTTATGAGACAATGTGAACAGCCTTCGTAGACTGTTTGCAGATGACACTGTCATTTATAGTCCAGTAAAGCCATCAGAGTATCAAAACCAATTGCAAATTCCGCAGTGCGCAAAAAGTGGTAATTGTCTCTGAATAAGGAAAAGTGTGAGATCATCTGCACGAGTACGAGAAGAAATCCGTTACATTTCGGTTACGCAATAAATCATACAAATTTAAAGGTTGTCAATTCAAGTACATATCTAAGAATTACGATCACTAACAACTTAAATTGGAATTATCACATACATAATGTTGTAGCAAAGGCAAACTAAAGACTGCGTTTTATTGGCAGAACACTAATACGAAACGAAAAGGTTTATTAAAGGGACTGCTTACACTGCGCTTGTTCGTCCTTTCCTGGAGTATTGCTAATGCGGTATGGGGTCCATAAAAGACAGGATTGTTGTAGGACACCTAAAAAGTCCAAACAAGGTCAGTTCTTTTTGTACTATCATGAAATAGGAGAGGAAGTGCATGGGTACGATTAGCGAATTGCGGTGGTAATAATTAAAACAAAGACATTTGCCTTGCGGCAAAATCTTTTCACGAAATTTCAATCGCCAACTTTCTCTTGTAAATGCGAAAATATTTTACTGTCGCCAGCCTACATAGGGAGAAATTATTATCGTAATGAAATAAGAGAAATCAGATCTCGCACAGATAGATATAAGTGTTCATTTATCCCACACATTATTAGAGAATGAAAAGGTAGAGAAATAGTCTGAATAGGCAACCTGTACAAGGCACGTAAGTGTGAATTGCAGGGTAGTGATGTAAGTGTTGACATTCTGACCAAGTTTTCAGGAGGTTGTGAGGAGCAGGCGAAGCAATTTCTGCCGACCAAAGTCCAACGATACAAGTGGGTTGGCGGGGGGGGGGGGGGGGGGAGTGTAGTGGCTGTGCATGAGCATGGGGGAGGGGGTGTAGTGGCTGTGCAGGAGCATGGGGGGGGGCGGTGTAGTGGCTGTGCATGGGCATGGGCGGGATAGTGGCTGTTCATGGGCGTGGGGGGGGGGGGGGTAATGGCTGTGCAGGGGCGTGGGGGGGGGGGGGATAGTGGCTGTGCAGGGGTGTGGGGAGTGGGTGTAGTGGCTGTGCATGGGCAAGGGTGAGGGTGGGTGTAGTGGTTGTGCAGGGGCGGGGGGAGTGAATGTAGTGGCCATGCATGGGCATGGGGGGGAGGGGGGTGTAGTGGTTGTGCAGGGGCACCAGTCTGACGTTTTGTGGTGTCACCACCAGACACCACACTTGCGAGGTAGTAGCCTTTAAATCGGCCGCGGTCCGTTAGTATACGTCGGATCCGCGTGTCGCCACTATCAGTGATTGCAGACCGAGCGCCGCCACACGGCAGGTCTAGAGAGACTTCCTAGCACTCGTCCCAGTTGTACAGCCGACTTTGCTAGTGATGGTTCACTGACAAATTACGCTCTCATTTGCCGAGACGATAGTTAGCATAGCCTTCAGCTAAGTCATTTGCTACGACCTAGCAAGGCGCCATTATCATTTGCTATTAATCTTGTGATGCATGTACTGTCAGACCGATGTTCACCAATTATGGATTAAAGTTAAATATTCCAGAAGCTACATACTTATTTTACAAGTCTCAACTCCTTTAACTGTTCCAGACCTCACACCAGCCTGCGTGAGTTTAAACGCGTGCCTTTTGGCTATCTCCTAGTGGCTTGGCTGTCTTGCCAAGTCACAACAGTTTGGCGCCAAGGATTGGCGACGAGCTAAATCACGTTCGTATCTCTACCGACTGATTTACTTGTGTAATGGCTTCGCCACCATTTCCAGATGTAGTGTCCGAATTTTATCGCTTGCAGAATCAGCAGACGCAGGCCTTATTGGATGCCCTTGGACAGCTCGTCCAGGGTCAACGTGCAATGCAAAACGATGCGGCAGCCGCCGCTCCACCGCTACCGCAGCCACAACACGCTGTTGCACCACCTTTTCGTCTGTTTGATGCTGCACTGGAAAGCTGGACGGTGTGTTCACGCCAATTTGGATTCCATCTCGCCGCCTACAAAATTCAAGGTAATGCGCGGCAGCCTTTATTATTATCGTGTGTCGTAGTGACCACGTACCGTGTGATAGTGAAATTATTTCCCCGACGCGACCTAGCAACTCTGTCCTACGAAGAAATTTCATCTGCATTAGATGCATATTTCAAAGAATCAGTCAATGTAGCTTCCAAACGATATACGTTCTTTCGTACAAAACGTACGGCCGGTCAAACTAATCAGGAGTGGGTTGCAACTTTGCAAGGCCTTACTAGGGATTGTGCTTTTGAGTGTGAATGTGGACTCCCTTATTCAGATACTATGGTATGTGATGCTATTGCACAGAACGTTTCTGATGTTCGTATACGGGAACAGATTTTGAAACTAGTCAATCCCTCCCTTCAACAAGTGATGGACATATTGGATCAGCAGGACACACTTGACTTTTCTCAGGAATCATTTGAAACTTCGCCACCCGTGTGTCAGGTTAACCTGCCCGCCGGGCGAGCTGCACGGAACAGTAAACAGTCCTCGCGCCCGGCTGCGCCAAAGCCGCCTGGCTCTCAGCCATGTGTCCCGTGTCGGCAAGCAAATGCAGTGAAATCATGTCCGCGGTGTGCTACTAGACATTCACGTGAGAATTGCCCGTCACGCCAAGCTATTTGGTTTTTCTGTAATAAAAAAGGACATATTCAAAGTGTTTGCCAGAAAAAGCTCCGATCGGACGCTCCAAACCATTCCAGGCCCTTTGCTTCGCGCCGGAATCAGAATCGAACTAAGGATACTCAGGCTCGTGAAACTTCGCATATGGACATTCATATAGTTCACTCCACTCCGCCCAGTGCCACTCTCTCTAACAGTGACTGTGTTCGTCCCACAAACAGTGTGCATCGAAGTCGCCAGAAATCACGTCAAGTCGCAAGTGATTCTGTACCAGTGTCAGTTCACGTTGCACGAGGCAGTCGCTCTTATCGTCAGCAGGACAATAAACTTTTTGTGGACTTGGACATTCACGGCAAAGTGATACCATTCCAGCTCGATACCGGAGGTGCAGTTTCATTGATCAATCACGACACATACAAACAGCTGGGCACACCTCCGTTGCGTGCCGCAAATGTTAAGCTAACTACATATTCAGGTCACGGGCTCCCTGTGTTAGGACAGTGCAGCCTTCTTGCAACATACAAGGGACAAACAAAACTTGCGTCATTTTACGTCCTTCGTTCTTCTGCTGCAGTGAACTTGTTTGGTTTCGATTTATTTCAGTTGTTTAACTTGTCTATAGTAAATCTGGTCCTCTCAGTGAACCAGACTGTGCCTTCAGCCAGTGTTTCTCGTCTGTGTGAAGAATTTGCAGACATTTTTGCACCGGGCCTTGGTTGCGCTAAGAACTATAAAGCACATTTGGAACTGAAAGTAAATGCGCAACCGAAATTTTTCAGAGCGCCCAATGTTCCCCACGAATTGCGTGATGAGGTCGCAAGAACATTAAACGATTTGGAATCACAAGGTGTAATTAAACGTGTGCAGTCTTCTCTCTGGGCATCACCCTTAGTAATTTTGCAAAAGCCTTCCAGAAAATTGAGACTTTGTGTGGACTTCAAGGCAACAATGAATCCACAACTAGTGACTGCAACTTTTCCTTTACCCCGCTCGGAAGATCTTTTTGACAAACTGTGCCCGGGTAAATATTTTTCGAAGTTGGACCTAGCAGATGCGTACTTGCAAATACTGGTGGACGAAGAATCCCAGCACGTTTTGGTGGTTAACACGCATCTTGGTTTGTATCGATTCAAACGACTGCCATTCGGGTGTGCATCCGCCCCTGCATTGTTTCAGCAATATCTGCAAACTGTTTGTGCGTCAGTCCCTACTGCAGCAAACTATCTGGACGATATTGTGATTTCCGGAAAAACGGAAGAAGAACATTTAGCCAATCTCAGAGCATTATTTCAGGTCTTGCGACAAAATGGTCTTCGCTTGCGGAAGGACAAATGTGTGTTTTTTGCTCGTGACTTACCATATCTGGGACATGTACTCAATCCCCAAGGCGTACATCCGAGTCCAGTGCACCTCCGTGCCATACAAGACTTGCCTTCGCCGCAGAATTTGAAGCAGCTACAGAGTGTGCTGGGAAAATTCGATTATTATCATCACTATGTGCGCCACGCCTCTTCCATTTCAGCTCCGCGTCATAGCTTACGCCGTAAAGGTGTTCTGTTCATCTGGACGACGGAATGCGAACGCGCCTTTCGCCAGTTGAAATCGGCGTTGCTTTCCAATACTTGCCTTACGCCATTCGATCCCCAGAAACCCCTTTTGTTGATGGTGGATGCCTCAGATTTCGGGATCGGTGCTGTGCTTGCGCACAAAGATGGATCGTATGATCGCCCTATTGCCTTTGCGTCCAAATTGCTCTCGTCTGCGCAAAGAAATTATTCTCAGATCGAGAAAGAAGCTTTGGCTCTCATATTTGGTGTTACTAAGTTTCATGATTTCTTGTATGGTCGTCACTTTACCATCATCACGGACCACAAACCTTTGACATCGCTTTTTCATCCGAACAAGCCTGTACCTCCGCGTACAGCGCAGGAATTCATCCGCTGGTCTATTTTCCTGACGCAGTACCGCTACGATATCTTGTATCGGTCCACTGCTAAACACGGAAACGCCGATGCGTTGTCCCGTTTGCCTGTTGCTGAGGATAGAGCATTCGATTCTTCCGAACTTGCTTGCATATTCATTGATGCGGAAACCAATGACGTGGTCGAATCGCTTCCGATTGATTTTCGTCGTGTAGCTACAGCCACAGCTGCTGACCCTGTCCTTGCTACCGTTCTGCGTTTTGTTGCCACGCACTGGCCCTTGTCAAAGTCACGGATCGAGGATCCGTTGGTTCGCCGATTTTTTGCTCACAAGGAGAGACTTTTTGTTCGACGTGGTGTTTTGCTGTTGCGTTCTGATAATGATCAGTCCAGGGTCGTGGTCCCACGTTCGTTACAGTCCTCTGTCTTACGGCTTCTTCACCAAGGCTATTGGGATATAGTGAGAACGAAACAACTTGCTCGTCAGCACTGTACTTGGTTCGGACTCGATGCTGCCATTACGATATGTGCTCTTCTTGCATGGCGTGTGCCGAACAACAATCCGCACCACCGCGGAAATTCTTTGCATGGCCGAAAGCCACTTCCCCTTGGCAACGCTTACACATCAATTTTGCTGGTCCATTCTGGAATTCTCGATGGTTGGTTGTGGTAGATTCATTCAGTAATTTTCCTTTTGTTGTCCGGATGTCTTCCACGACGTCAGCTGCCACCATCCAAGCGTTATCCGCTATCTTTTGCATTGAAGGTCTTCCACAGACTATTGTTTCCGACAATGGCCCACAATTCATGACCGCAGAATTTCAGTCATTCTGCAAGGACAATGGTATTCAACATCTGACATCCGTGCCGTTTTCGCCTCAGTCAAACGGTGCCGCTGAACGATTGGTCCGGACTTTCAAGTCACAGATGTTGAAGTTCAGAGAGTCGCATTCTCGGGAGGACGCGTTATTGCTCTTTTTGTCCTCGTATCGCTCTCAGCCCTGAGATGGTCGCTCGCCGGCTGAGTTGCTCCACGGTCGTCCTCATCGAACCTTGATGTCTTTGCTACATCCGCCGCATCAGGTTCCTGTGCAGCGGCAGCCACCTACTTTTGCTCCAGGCGACGTTGTATACTATCGCAACTATCGAGGTTCACGGCGTTGGCTCGCAGGGCGCATTCTTCGCTGCCTCGGCCGTGCTATGTATCTGGTTTTGAGGGCCTCTGGTGAGGTGCGTCGGCATCTCAATCAGCTGCGCCTCTGTCGTCGCACGGGTTCTGCCGCTCCCCGTCTGCTTTCAGCGACGGTGCCGTCCGGTCAGCGCCCTGGGGACCCATCTACTGGCTCGCCTCAGCCCCAGGTGTTACCGACGATGCCTTCCATTTTGCCCCATGGCGACGCGCCGGCGCCGCCGCCGCCGCCGCCTGTTCTTCCGCCGGCGACGCCCGCAGTGGACGCTTCGCTGCAGCCGCCGGGCGCGTCCCTGGGTCACGCGCCGCGATCGCTTCCCGTGACCAGCTGTCCTCCGACATGGAACTCTTGCCCGCTCCGGACCACATGGCGTCTTCGCCCGTCGGGTGCCCCGCCCCGATGGCGGTCGACTCTTCGGCCCCTCCTGTCTCTCTACGGGCGCATACACCGCATGTTGGCGTGCACCCTGGACTAGGTTTTCAGGCGTTTCCTAGCTCCCCTCGGACCGAATGGCAGGGTGCGGGTGGCACAGCCTCGCCTGTTGTTAGGCTCCCCACCTCGTCGCATACGTCAACATGGGTTCCTCCCCACGGCGGGCGGAAGCCTTATAACACAACCGTACGCCGATTTGCGGGGGAGGAATGTGGTGTCACCGCCAGACACCACACTTGCTAGGTGGTAGCCTTTAAATCGCCCGCGGTCCGTTAGTATACGTCGGATCCGCGTGTCGCCACTATCAGTGATTGCAGACCGAGCGCCGCCACACGGCAGGTCTAGAGAGACTTCCTAGCACTCGCCCCAGTTGTACAGCCGACTTTGCTAGTGATGGTTCACTGACAAATTACGCTCTCATTTGCCTAGACGATAGTTAGCATAGCCTTCAGCTACGTCATTTGCTACGACCTAGCAAGGCGCCATTATCATTTGCTATTAATCTTGTGATGCATGTACCGTCAGACCGATGTTCACCAATTATGGATTAAAGTTAATTATTCCAGAAGCTACGTACTTATTTTACTAGTCTCAACTCCTTTAACTGTTCCAGACCTCACGCCAGCCTGCGTGAGTTTGAACGCGTGCCTTTCGGCTATCTCCTAGTGGCTTGGCTGTCTTGCCAAGTCACACCACCTTTCCTCGTGAAATGCTAGCACTACACATGTGATTACTACTTTGGCATGGTATGACATGACAACCACTTCACAATGGCCACAGAGGACTGTGTTGTGTACAACTTCACACACAACGGCAAGCACTACAGAGTGGAGTGACAACTGTCATGATATGAAGGCTGAACAGGAGCAGAAATGATTAGCGAATGAATTAACATATCAAACGGAAGATTTACTTAACTTGTATTTCTCCCAGTGTACAAAGACTCATTACAAATAATGCAGCTAGAAATAGAGTCTAGCTATCACAATGCCTTCACAGATGATATTCCCCTGAAGCAAGCACAAACATTGCTGCCATTGCCATGAGGCTCCAAGCTCGAGTGAGTTGAGTGACTCCTGCTGGCTGTCCTATACTGCAATGGCAGAGGGCGCTTGTGGTACAGAGTGGGTGGAGGCGTGGCTCAGTGGGCGTGCATCATTGGGTCTGCCATATCTTGTGCGACCGCTATCAGCATCAGACGGAAATTTTCCATCCTGTTGCCAACAGTGATGCCTGCGGGGCGGAATCAGTATGTGTTATGACATACTGCAGTGTTGAATCATCTATGTTGGAAGCTGCACACTAAACACTGTAGCCCCCAAGTCGACAACTTTCCACTTATTGCCAACAATCCAGAGTTAGCGAGCCACCGTTTAGGATGTTGTGAGAAAACTATACTTTACAATTTGGTAGCCGTTGCCATGGGAAATGCTCAGTGTAGTGTCATTGTGCCACTATTTCATTGCATTCAGTGCAGTGGACCCATATGTTGGGCTTACACTGGCCATTTCTGTATCATAAACCAATTCATACTGCTGTGTATCACTCATAATACTCAGTTACACTGCCAGAAACTCGAGACAGAGCCGAACAGTACTGAATGTAAGCTTGAGGGTGAAGAGTTAAGTGGGCATTAAGGTTATCAACAGTAATTACCGTGATTGAATGGAACAGGTTTGTCTCACAACAAAATACACAGAGTTCACTGTCGACATTTACAATGTTCTGCAGGTATCTTGAGTGCAATGAACATACATTGATAAAAACGAATAATAAACCAAACAAAATGCAATTACTCTGTAATAAACTATCGGAGACCATGAGTCTCTTATACCACGAAACTCAGAAAGTATAAATCAACAACAAATTTTGGAGGTATCTGATGAAAGCGCAGATTACTGTTTGTCTATTTTCAGATGATGAAAGCGTCATTTTGAAAGACGAAGAATGTAATTAAATGATTTAACAAATGGATCAGTTATTTTTGAAACCCCATAAGTCACATAATGTAATCTTGTAAGAAAACAGCAAAAACTGATTGCTGAATAAAGTAGAAACTGTTTGTAAGGTATTTTGCCTCTGAGGATTAATACTTATGGAAAGATATAATGGAAGTATGATTACTTATTAAATTTCTGTATAGCTAAGTTTAAGATTCTGTGAGTTACAGGATTTTAAAACTAAATAAACATTTTTTTATCATCTTAAAGAAAAAACAAAATTCATAATCATACTAATTACTGATGTCTCTGTCTACTTTATTTGAGTATTAGAAGTTATAAACATTTACAGTACTAATGAATTGTGCCCAACTTTCTCAAGTAAGATATTTTAATAGGTAATGATATACGGAACATACTTCTTAAAGGAAAATGAAAGTAAAAATTCTCAATGTCCATTATAATTATCCGGGCTGTTATGCCGTGCCGGCCGCGGTGGTCTAGCGGTCAGCCGGCACGGTGGCTCAGCGTGTTCGGTCAGAGAGCCGGTTGGCCTCTGTAATAAAAAACTGAGTCGAAAGATCAACAAACGAACTTTAACGGATGTCATGCTACGTCCGCAACGAACAAACACAACGATCAACAATGAACAAAAATGCAAAAAAAAAAAAAAAAAAAAAAAAAAAAAGCGGTTCTAGGCGCGCAGTCCGGAACCGTGCGACTGCTACGGTCCCAGGTTCGAATCCTGCCTCGGGCATGGATGTGTGTGATGTCCTTAGGTTAGTTAGGTTTAAGTAGTTCTAAGTTCTAGGGGACTGATGACCACATATGTTAAGTCCCATAGTGCTCAAAACCATTTTTTTTTTTGTTATGCCGTGGTCGGTTGATGAATTCTGTGGTGATTCCCAACGTTTCGTCTCCGACTGCGGGAGACATCTTCAAGGGGGTCCGTAGCTCGATGGAAGCTCCAACACACCCACTGGCTCGCTACTGACTGCCGCTAAATTCCGTGTCCGCGCGCTCCCGCGCCGCGGTGTGATGTCACGTGTTTTGAAAACGTCAGTGCAATTGGCCGCTGTCCGTCGCCGTCGATCGCCGTTGCCATCACCCAGGACACGGAATTTAGCGGCAGTCAGTAGCGAGCCAGTGGGTGTGTTGGACCTTCTATCGAGCTACGGACCCCCTTGAAGATGTCTCCCGCAGTCGGAGACGAAACGTTGGGAATCACCACAGAATTCATCAACCGACCACGGCATAACAGCCCGGATAATTATAATGGACATGATATTTCCGGCCGTGAAAGTCTACATTTTAGTAAAAATTCTCAATACACTCCTTGTTAGTGGTGCCCCAGCTATAAATAGTACTCCAAAAACTTTTAATTTCCTCTTTATTAGGCAGGTATTCTTCTAGCTTTCTAAGTTCCTCCATTTTCTTCATATCACTTCGAAGGTTAATGTAGTGCACTCATTTTTTCTGTTACCATAATAGTCCCAGAATCACATTACAGCCGGTCGTGGTGGCCGAGCGGTTCTAGGCGCTTCAGTCTGGAACCGCGCGAGCGCTACGGTCGCAGGTTCGAATCCTACCTCGGGCATGGATGTGTGTGATGTCCTTAGGTTAGTTAGGTTTAAGTAGTTCTAAGTTCTAGGGGATTGATGACCTCAGATGTTAAGTCCCATAGTGCTCAGAGCCATTTGAACCTTTTGAACCATCACATTACAGAAGTCTGAATGTGTGATGCATAAGGGCATTGATCCATAAGTTAGACTTAACTACATTAAAATAATCTCTTGAGCAAGCATAATTGCTATAGGTGATACCCGTAATGAACTTTCTCACATCGGGTCCCTGCTCTACCGATGGATTCAAAGGAAACAGCAGTTTTCTTGAATAAGGGAGGCCACCAGGTTTTATGAGTAACAATATCATTATCTTCTAGGACGTTGAATGTGAATCTATTATTCCTCAAAGCATTAGTAATTAGTGACACACGCTTCATCGGTGTGCATGAGTATGTATCACATTTCCTTACCTTTCTCAAGTAACAGACTAACTTACTTGCAAGGAACATTACCGTGTCATGAATGCACTTTTTGTTATTGCAGCCTACATAAGGAGTTTATTTCACTCTTTTTGCTTTTATTATTATTGTTTCTAATTGAATTCAGGTTTTGGCACTAATATGGTTATCGTCCAAAAAAAAACATGCTTGAACAGCGTAAACAATCAGAAACACTTCTATAGCAAACGGAAAACAATGTGCTTCCCTCGATTAGTGTAATTCGTTTTACCAACAGCTGATGTAAACAACACATTCTAGCCTTAAAACAGTTACGCTGAAGAACCCCGAAGGTCAGTAACTTACGGAGCTTCAAAACCAAGACACATACTTATGATCCTCTTGTGACCTTTGTATTCAGCACATTAACGGGGTTCCTACACATAATAACGTATCTCCCATACAATTTTCAGTTTGTCACATAAAACAAAATTGTCTAAAAGAGTGACTAACGGGATTTTGGACCAACCGATTGCAATAGAGTAGTGAAGAACATCATACGAGGGCTTTCGAGACAGAGATATCAGCCACATCACAATCGGATCCACGCAGCGCACGAACAACCACTGGTGCTCCACTGGCCAGTCTGAGCGTAGTTTCTAGGCAAATGCTGCGGTGGTTCCCAACGTTCCACTCAGTAGAACAGTTTCATGATTCAGAGACAGATGGCACACACGAGTACCATTTGTTATGTTACAGCAACAGCCACAGCCCAGACTTCGTAGCCCCTTGAGACGCGGGCAGGCCAGCTGTCTACGAAATCCCGACAGAAAGTTGGAACAGACTAATAGGATGTCTTTTAAGGCATCAGGGAACGAAGGGAGCTATAGAGTATTAAAACCGTAGGGGAAGATAGAGACTGAGATACATCCAACAAATAACTGAGATGCTGGGTGGAAGTATTGCTCTCAGATTAATTACAATTATTACGAACAACTTAAGTCGGAAAGAACACATAGAAAATGTTGTGGGGAAGGCTAATCAAAGGCTGCGTTTTATTGGCAGGACACTTAGAAAATGTAACAGACCTACTAAGGACACTGCCTACACTACACTTGTTCGTCCTCTTTTAGAACACTGCTGCGCGGTGTGGGATCCTTACCAGATAGGACTGACGGAGTACATCGAAAAAGTTCAAAGAAAGGCAGGACGTTTTGTATTATTTCGAAATATGAGAGACAGTGTCATAGAAATAGGATTTGGGCTGGAAATCATTAAAAGAAAGGCGTTTTTCGTTGCGACGGAATCTTCTCACGAAATTCCAATCACCAACTTTCTCCTCTGAATGCGAAAATATTTTGTTGACACCGACCTACATAGGACGGACCGATTAACACGATAAAATAAGGAAAATCAGAGCTCGTACGGAAAGATATAGGTGTTCATTCTTTCCGCGCGCTATACGAAATTGGAATAATAGAGAGTCGTGAAGATGGTTCGATGAACCCTCTGCCAGGCTACTTTGCAAAGTATCGATGTAGATGTAAATGTAGAAGTGTTTGGCACATGACATGAAATTCGTGCCGGGCTACATCAATCCAGTCGGAAGACTGATGACTCAAAAACAGGTTCTGACATGGAAAAGTAAAACCGCATTAAGGTGATCAAATATTCAGCAGAGCCCACCATTTTTAATTCTTAGGACTGAAAGATTGATGAAAAGCTCTCTTGTAAGTGTCCCAGTCAAGAAGTACAGAAACTAAATACTATGTCCTTTACTATAACAGCTGCCTCCATTGGCTCTGACACTAAAGCGAGACACATTGTCTACTTCGGATGCAGTCACTCTGTTGTATCCTGTGATTTAATATTTTGGGACAACTTAGTTCATTCGCAACGGATATTCTGTCAGCAAAAAACTGGGGTGAGAATGATCTCTACTGCAACTTCGTGAACTTTGTGCAGTCTTCCGTTCAAGCATGTTGGAATTCTAGATCTTCCATCCCTTCGTGAACAATACACGGCGAAATGATCTTCAGTCGGACAATACTTCTCCAGTAATCTACAGGGTTCATTTTCAGTACGCTTCCAGCAAAACTGACAACTATGAACACACCCTAAATTTGTCGTAGCTCAGTTGAGAGGCTTCCTTGTGGCATTTTTCTTTTATTCAACACAGGAGTTCCTTCCAGTAGATTGTAACCTTGCACGGTAATGCATTATTTATTATATACATCAAAAAAAGTTTTGCATCAACTCGGTTCCGAGAGTTCCGGACCCTGTACAGAAAATTGGGATAGAGATCAACATATACATCATTTCCGCCCTTTTTATTGCTCATGAAAACCACACGGTGCATGTTGAACCACCATACAGTGAGACCTTCATAGGTGGTGGTCCAGATCGTTGTACACACCGGTACCTCTAATACCCAGTAACACGTCCTGTTGCCTGTATTCGTCGTGGCATACTAGCCACAAGTTCATCAAGGATCAAGGCACTGTTGGTTCAGATTGTCCCATTCCTCAAAGGCGATTCGGCGTAGATCCTTCAGAGTGGTTGGTGGGTCACGTCGTCCGGAAACAGCCATTTTAAATCTATCCCAGGCATGTTCGATAGAGTTCATGTCTAGAGAACATGCTGGCCACTCTAGTCCTGAAGGAAATCATTCACAAGATGTGCAAGATGGGGGAGCGAATTGTCGTCCATGAAGACAAATGCCTCGCCAATATACTGCCGATATGATTGCACTATCGCTCGGAGGATGGCACCCATGTATCGTATAGCCGTTACGGTGCCTTCCATGACCACCAGCGGCGTACGTCGGTCCCACATAATGCCACCCCAAAACAGAAGGAAACCTCCACCTTGCTGCACTCGCTGGACAGTGTGTCTAAGGCGTTCAGCCTGACCAGTTTGCCCTCAAACACGTCTCTGACGATTGTCTGGTTGAAGGTATATGCGACACTAATACGTGAAGAGAACGTGATGCCAGTCCTGCACGGTCCATTCGGCATGTTGTTGGGCCCATCTGTACCGTGCTGCTTGGTGTCGTGATTGCAAAGATGGACCTCGCCATGGACGTCGGGAGTGAAGTTGAGCATCATGCAGCCTATTGCGCATTGTTTGAGTCGAAACACGACGTCCTGTGGCTGCACGAAAAGCATTATTCAACATGGTGGCGTTGCTGTCAGGGCTCCTCCGATCAATAATCCATAGGTAGCGGTCATCCACTGCAGTAGTAGCCCTTGGGCGCCCTGAGCGAGGCATGTCATCGACAGTTCTTGTCTCTCTGTATCTCCTCCATGTCCGAACAACATCACTTTGGTTCACTCCGAGACGCCTGGACACTTCCCTTGTTGAGAGCCCTTCCTGGCACAAAGTAACAATGCGGACGCTATCGAACCGCGGTATTAACCATCTAGGCATGGTTGAACTACAGTCAACACGAGCCCTGTACCTCCTTCCTGGTGGAATGACTGTGACTGATCGACTGTCGGACCCCCTCCGGCTAATAGGCGCTACTCATTCATGGTTGTTTACATCTTTTGGTGCGTTTAGTGACATCTCTGAACAGTCTGTGTCTGTGATACAATGCCTACAGTCAACGTCTATCTTCAGGCGTTCTGGGAACTGGGGTGATGCAAAACTATTTTTGATGTGTGTATATACATTGTTCCAAGCCTTTTTTGAGATATTTCTTAATGTTACTTGCTTATGCATTCAGTAACACACAAACTACCGTTCAGAATTGTAAAATTGTGGAATATAACACAGATCATAAAAAATTGAATTATATAACAAAAACATCACTTGGCGAATTGTTTGGGAATAAATATGCAACTAGTCGCCTACTGCCAAATAAATTGCATTTAGATCACCATTTCGTCAACCATAATTGATATATTTAAAAACAAAAATTTCATTCCTAGTGCAACACACGGGTACGACGAACAAAGGAACAGTTAACACTAAACTGAAAAATCACATAAATGGAAACTTTATATACCAACATAACAGTGAATAAGAAATTATTTTTCTCTTAAGATATTGGAACAATCAAATTCAAAACATTTGTTCAAAAATTACTTGTATAAATTGAGCTATGATTCACATTGTAATGATTGTTGATTAGCAAGTTCATTCAAATGCAAACACTTTAAATTATTGATGAAAGTTCTCGTTGTTCTTTCTCTAATGTTTCATAATAATTGTTAAACAAAAAGGTAACTCTCGGAAATAGTAAGGAAATATTCAGGACTCTGATCAAGCGTCTAAGGCCAGGCCACTAATAAAATTCAGCATTATTAGATATTATTAACACATCAGGAGAAAGAACACACCAGTTACTTGTGCAGTACTTTTCCTGTATCGGCTCTGTAGTTAAAGATGATGTTGGATCTCGGCAACAATTTCCTATCGACTTCGATAATGAGAGGGTTATGTGGTTCGATACAGGAGCTTGCAACCTTAATGTTCTTGGAGAAGTTCCAATCCGTTAACAGTCTATAACCCGCTGCCGCAGTACAAAGCGCCACGATAAGCTGACGTTATTGCTTCCTCCACGGTGAAGGTTCTGACGTTCGCGTGTGAGGTAGCTCTCGATTCGGACGTAAGCTATTCGAATGCTGATGCTGCAGATATTTTCATCGCTAACATTTATTCGGCAAAGGGAGACAGATGGAAGGATACAGATTCTGATCCCCTGGGGCTGCCTCTATGCTCTGGCTTAACTTCCACTCCTCATTGTAATCTCTCCTGTAGCCAAGACATGACGCTGACGTTGGATAGGGCGCCCTGATCCATGCATGTTTATTAAAATGAAGAGAAACTTCAGTTCTCCTTCTTTAGGGCATAATTACACAACACAGAAAGCTGTTCACAATTGAGTCTCTGTCCTTGAAGTGAAAAGAAATGTAAGTCCGGTAGACTGTTAGCCACGGAAAACTAAATCACTATTCCTGGGAACATATTGGTTCACGAGTTCAGTCCATGAAGTCCACGCTGTTGAAGCCAAGTCTGGCTGCTTCCACTTCGCAGTAGACGAGAAGATTCCAGGTAGGTAGGTTAGCATCGGACGATTCCAGATGAGCATTTGATCGAGGAACAGCGGCAGCACGCGATGCAATTGCCCAGAGAGCTCGTCCACGTAGAACTGGCTCGCCGTAGATGTGCACCGGCCTGAATAAAGTTGAGGTGCCAGGTTACGGTACGTCCTATTTTAGACCACGTAACCTTGCGGAAACGAGTAGGTCTGCTCTGACTGCACCCTCTTATAGTCATGCCACAGCCGCCTTCCGGCTAGGCATGCGCTCGTCATCGCAGTGGTGGTGTTCGCCAAAGTATCCCCTGTGACTTGTGGCATACGCCACCCGCGATGAAGTGTTGTTAAACTGGAGGGCTACGAGACCCGACATAGCAAATACATCAATGTTTTATTGCTTACAGTTTTGACCGTAACAATAAGTTAGTTAATCTCTGCCTTAATTCTTTTTTCCTTCAGATAAACAACAATTACTGCACGGATTAAACGCAATACCTATAACTTCAGCAGTACGTAACAGTTTTTCGATAATAAAACAAGTGTAGTATAAGGTACTTCTGCACGATACATAACTGACAGCAGAAGATTCTGGATTAACTGAGAAGCAATAGCAGGGAGATGAAACTTAAATAGGGACGTCCAGTATCAGTTCCTTTATTCACTGCCAAAGCCACTTGGAGCGCTGCTGTCGTTCTCTGCTTTCGTATCCTACCATGTTCAGTGTACCTCTTCTATTTTTTGTGTTCTGCAGGAAACTGCTGCACATTCATTTGGCGACATCTCGCGTGACTGAAGACGGTGAGACCGGTACCATACGATGCCTACAGAGCTTGAATCTTTCTAGCAAATACTGTGTGCATTTATTAATGCCACTCAACTGGAGGAATTTCTGCTTTGAAGAAATTTATCTAACGAGAGGGCACATTTCACGATCGTGGCTGTGACATCTGCTATAACCATGAATTGAAGACTACTGACAAAAACTGTAGCTGCCGATTAAGGACAGGATAAGACTGCCCCTAACTCCCTGGTGCGCAAGATACATAGCCGCCTCGATTGATACTGGGAATCCGAGCGACTGGCTGTTGCTTCTGGGCGATATCGTGCTTCTGCTCATTGGTCTTTCAGGCAGATTGATTTCAGCCCTCTGCCTGACTGGTGCATGTGACGGAGACGAGCAAAGTAGTGCGGCCGCTGCTAAAGGCATCTGTGGAAGACCGCCAAAACACTCGTTGTTCTGGCTTCACCTTGATGTAGGCCGAACCCGCACGTCACCTCCGATAGCAGGGCAGACTACCCCGTACGAGTTGTCACGTAAGACGTTTTCACTATAGATGCCCTGGACATGTATGCTAGTGCAGAGAAACAAGACTATTATGCCGCAAAACATTAACGATCAAAGCAGTCCTATTCACGCAGGTCAAGTGCAAACGATCGTTATCGAACTGTGGGATGAAGTCCATCACTATAGCCTGGATGAGGCCACTCCCCAATACGCCGTAGCCGTTCGCCGTCGCTGTACAGAGCTATCATCCGCTCAGCTAGCCATCTAAATCATGAAAACCAAGCGAGGCGACCATCTGTTGAGGTGAGACCACCACAGATGAAAAACCTACAGGGACAGCAGTTATCAAGGAGTTAGGAAATATCATCAACGTCATCATCAGAGGCCAAACTGTCCGAGCACTAGTTGACTCAGTGGCTTCCTTTTCTATAGTGTCGAATATTTATTGTCGTCAGCTAAAGAAAGATACGTTCTGCGGTACGAAAGAGATTATGCTGAAGGCCCGCAATTGGGAAATATGTCTAGCCAATAAGATTATGCATTCCAAGAATATCTATCAATGAAAGAACACGCTCTTTCCAGTTTGTCGTTTTAATAGTGTGTTGTCAGAATATTATTCTCATGTGGAACCTCAGCCAGGCATCACAAGCAGTCATAAACTGTGAAGATTAGAGCTCCAGATGGACGAAGCTATAGCAACAAGCACACATAACAATGATTACTCTGGGCAGCTGATTGGCGTTGATAACTTTTTTTTTTTTTTACACCGTAGTTATCAACGAGACGAGTCCCTGTGGTCAATCTAGCTCAGTTAAACTGTGAAGCTTTTGTCGATTGCATAAAGCTACTCAGACACGCAAAAGTGATCTTATCAATTATTATATATATTGCAGATGGTCAACTTTGGATCACTACCTGTAAGGAGCAGCCACTACTCATCCCTAAAGGCTCGTTCGTAGAAACAACGGAATCAGTCCAGGATGGGCAGTGTCATCAATGGAGATTCATGCTCCTCCAACACCATAGACAATTTAGTGGCAGAAGCTACTATCGAACTGCCGGTATGATTCGGCCTGACCGGGAAACAACCTAGGCGTGTGTTAGCATTTCTGCGCATTTTCGGATGCTTTCAGATCCGCAGTGAAGAAAATACAGAGTAAATGTCCGTAAGTAAAACGCTGTTTTAATGTTGGGAATCATCCAACAATTAGCCAGCAAGCTAACTGGGAGAAAGTGGAGAAAATACTGCAACATGACATCACTGAAGCTTCAAAGGGCCCTTGGTCCTCTGCTGTGCTCCTTGGAAAGAAGCGTAACTCGTGACAACTGAACAAAATCATAAGAAAAGATGTGTGCCCATTGCCATGTATTGATGACACCCTAGACTGCTTCGAAGGAGCAAAGTATTTATCAGCTATGAACACGCGGACAGGCTTCTGCTAGATCAAGGTTGATGACGCTAACTGGGAAAAGACATCCTTCACAACACCTGACGGCCACTACGATTTCAAAGCTATGCAGTTTGAATTATGCATATACTGTATCCCTTGGGTAGGTTTGCTTGTTAGTAGCAGCTGGCTGCTGTCGCTTCTGACAGACTCCCACCAGCTGATGGGACTACACTCCGACCAATTTAGTAGTTATGTTGTAGACATATGTCCTGTGTGATAGTGTCTATTCGCAACATCATTGTGACCCGTGAGAGAAAATAGCTTGCTTTATACAATAATGAAACTAAATTGCTAAGGCTTTCGCGACCATTTGCTGACAAACTGCCTTCTGGCTTCTGTCTCGGGTTCTTCGGCAGACATTCGTCTAATGACAATGCCAACCACTCGTGCTGGCGAAACGTCAGTAAAATCATTAGACGTTAGAGACGTCTACATGCCCCAACTATGAATCGACATTTACGAGCCCCTGACATATACCGCGAAATATAAATTTTGAGGTACTAGACGGAGTTATAGAGGGTAAAAACGTGAAAGTTCCCTGTCACATCACAACTTTGAGAAGTGCTTTTTGTTCTTGTATTAATTATGTATTTTGTAAGTGGACGAATCTCTGGCACACATTTTTACACACGTTTTTAATTACCATAGCTTTCATTGAAACTGATAACGCTTCAGAACTAACACTATGTTGTGTTTTGCAGTCATGTGCCTTCAGATGTGTGGTGGTGGAACTGTAAAACAGGAGAGCACATCACTTGTCACAATATATGTAGTCGACATCTTTATCAGCCACTAAAAAATCTCTACCAGGTATTGTCCCGACCATTATCTTCCATACTCAGGACATATTACTTCGAATCAAGTTTCGCTTTCACACTTCCTTATCTCACGTTCATGCACCACGATCCTACACAGGAGACTGAGTGGCACTTGCGTAATTGTAGTAGACTGTCGGAGAATATGAGCGTGAAATGCTTGCACGGGCTTCAAGTAAGTCAAGTGCAGTCGCTACCCACTTCCAAAGTGGTTGTATAGACACTGCCAGCCTTATGCGGAACTACATGCACTGAGTAATTCGAGCAACCGTAAACGTCAGCTGCAGACATCTACTCTTTGTCAGCAAAGGAATAAAAATCTTGGTGCATTAACTTAATGGTGATGGATTTTCCCCAAAAGCAATCACCGATTTTCCAACTCCTTGGCACATTCATCATGTGAGTAGTTTCCTCGGAATGTGCTTGTACTACCGCCGATAACAAGTGCAGGAACGGGTCACGTTTTCTTGGAACGAATTGCTTGGGTCCTAGCACTGTATGACAAGAATGCCAAACCAACACTTAACCTGTCTCTAGCGGTCATGGAATAGCTACAGTTCGTGTGCGATTTTAATAAAAAGAACATTGTATAAGAAGAACTTGGCTCCAATAGGATAGTAATGGTCGTTCATCATCCCAACTCAAATACAGCCAACCTTCCTGAAGCATTTCAGCTACATTCCAACAGCTGATATTCATGGAGACTCAGATGTAGGTATTGATGGCCAGAGCTGTACCGATCCATTAGATACTATGTAAGCCGTTATAAGGAATGCCATCGATGGAAGTACGTGCCAAATTTACCCCTGGGACATCAAATACAATTCGCCTGCAGCGGCAATGTGATTCAGTCGAATTGCAGTCGACCTTTTGGGGAGGTTCCCGAAGTCGACAAAGGGGAATCAATGCATATCAGTCTGCACGGACTACTTCACCCACTTCGCTGTCGCCAAAGCTGTGCTGACTGCTGGAGATGCAGAAATTGCAAGATCCTTGCAGAAGACATCATTTTGAAGAACAGAGCACCCAGTGACGATCTCTGATTGTGGAAAATTTTTCAGTCGAAACTAGTGTCTCACTGCGACATCACCCCCAAGATGACAGTTGCCTACCTCCCATGGACGAATTACCTCCAGTACACTTCAAAATGACGTTGGCAGATATGCTGTCAATGTACGTTGATTTCAACCAGTTGTGCACGCAAATTCAAGTTCCCACCAGATGCACTTAGTGTCAATTGTTTTCATATTTAGATAATAGAATACGAGATTTCTCAGTCTTTGTCTTGGGTTCGAACCTTACCGTCGTCCCATGTCCAATTTTTGTTTCGCTCGTTTGTTGAGTTTTAGAAAACCAAACAAAAAAAACGTTTGGCGACACCGTCTCTGACGAGCTGCTAGAATTTGTGCGCGCAATGGCCTGATTTGCTAACTTCAGTGCTAATTAACTCGGATACTGTGCAGCGTATCAATTTTTTTCTTAGCAATTGTTCTCATTAAAACCTACCCTGCAGTACCCTTTCATCATTACTTAGGGAGACCTATGAGACTGGGATGTCTGAAATGCAAGTGAGGTGAAAGTTACTGATTTCCAGGCTTCTTCGACCTGATTAAACAGATTGGGAAATTATACAGAAGCGGAAGTCGAAAAATTACGAAGATTACTTCAGGTAGCATTGTTACAGAAATTCGTAGCTGAAGTGAAGATGAAGCTGCTTCTGATCCACTGAAATGCTGTGTACTAAGCTAATTAGGTTTCGTGCAAGAGCTGCATACAAACCCCACTTTCTCATTTCGAGCGAAAGCAAGGCAGTCTCTTGTGCAGTCAATGAATGTTATGACACTTTCGTCCGCAAATATTGGTGAGAAGTATCAGTTGGTTACTGTTTCCGTAGCTGTCTATCTGCCTTCAGGAACCTCAACGCAAATTATTACCAAAAATTTAACAAAGGGCTGTTTAGTTGCTAAAATCTTGTAATCGATATAGCAAAATCTGGAAAAAGGGGCGAAAATAATTTTCAGTACTGCCTCCGAAATATCTTCTTATCAGTTGCAGAAAATAATTTATTGCTTTTATTGGACTTTTGGCCTGGACATAACGACGCTTCTGCCTTTAGCAGGACGATGAAAAGCTGTTAATATAATTCGAATTCCAACCAGAACTAATAGTGTAATTCAGTCCCCCGATAAAGAAATTTCTCGACAGTGTAAAGCATTTATCAGATAATTGTCAGACAACAATAGCTCTTTGCCATTTCACGTTTATCAACGCAACAGTATTGTTAAACTTTAGTCATTTGTGCACTGACAGTTTATATCACCACGTTTTACGAATTTGATCAGGTATGCAGAATAACGGCCATGACCATCTCTTACTCCATCCCAGTTCTGTCTAAACAAAACTAGTAATTACTGTGAACTGAATGAATACATTAATTTGTCTTTATATCGGTTGTGCCTGGTGTAGGCAAAATTCGTCATCCAATAGATAATTCACATTTTTGTGACGACTGCAGGGAATAAAAACGGAATTCTTTCACTGTCAGTAAAATATACGTCATTCAAACATTATCATAAGAACTCTGCTGCAGGAATTGTTATTAAATATCCCATGTCAACAAATTAAAGTCCCGATGGATGGAAGTCGTCAGTAATGTAACATCATCCAGTGCCTTGATTTTCTTTCCTCTGCTAGCCATTTATGTAACAATTACATCTGCAACAGTTCAGCTGTCGATATGAGCAGCAATTTCTAAAAACATTACTGATTTGAAACTTTTTGGTATTGTTTAAGTACTTAAAATTCGCCTTTGTGCACTTTGGACTTCGTGCTAAGAGGTGCTATATTCTCTTGTTACGGCTGCGTCTGCTTATTCGCTGATTCGCAGGCTAAGCAAGAAGGGCTGTACCAACCAGTGTCATAAGTAGTTCTTCATGCGGCTAAAATGGGTAGCTTTAGCACTGTTTTGAAAGAATTGCAGTGCGCCTTAGCAGGTAAAATTTTTGCAGTGCCTTTCTCTCTATGTATTCTTCCCGCGTGGAAAATATCAGGGTATGATTCAATAAGGCGGACTGGACCATTCCCTATTAAGTGCTAAACACATATACTTACATATGCTTCTTCCTATAGTTGTCGCTGTTGTTGTGGTCTTCAGTCCGAAGAGTGGTTTGATGCAGCTCTCCACGCCACTCTATCCTGTACAAGCCTTTTTATCTCCCAATAACTATTTCAACTTGCATCTTACTGAATCTGCTTACTGTATTCATCTCTTGGTCTTCCTCTACGATTTTTATCCCCCACATTTCCTGAGCTCCTGATTTCTCAGAATTCGTTCTCTCCATCGATCCCTTCTTCTAATCAGGTTATGCTACAATTTCTTTTCTCCCCGATTAGTTACTTTTGCTACCCGTCTAATCTTCAGCATTCTTCTGTAGCACCACATTTCACACAAGTTTCGTCTTATTGTTTTACTTTTGTTGATTTTCATCTTACATCCTGCTTTCAAGAAACTATCTATTCCATTCATCTGTTCTTCCAAGTCCTTTGCCCTTATGACAAATTGCAGTGTTATCGCAAACCTAAAAGTTTTTATTTCTTTCCCCTGAACTTTAATTTCTACTCCAAATTTTTTTTGGGTTTTCTGTACTGCTTGCTTGATGTAGAGACTGAATAATATCGGGGATAGGCTACAACAGTGTCTCACTCCTTTCTCAACCACTGCTTCCCCTTAATACCCCTCGACTTGTATAACTGCTGTCTGGTTTCGGTACAAGTTGTAAGTAGTCTTTCGCTCCCTGTATTTTACCCCTGTTAACTTCAGAATTACAAAGAGAGTATTCCAATCAACATTGTGGAAAGCTTTCTCTAAGTGTAGAAATGCTATAAACGTAGGTTTCCTTTCCTTGACCTATCTTCTAAGAGAAGTCGTAGGATCCTATTACCTCACGTGTTCCTACATTTCTCCGAAATCGAAACTGGTCTTCCCCGAGAGCTGCTTCTGTCATTTTTCCATTCTTCTGTAAAGACTTCGTATTAATATTTTGCAACCATGACATAGTAAACTGATAGTTCGGTAGTATTCACACCTCCCAGAAACTGCTTTCAATGGAATTGGAAGTATTATATCTTTCTTGTAGTCTGAGGGTATTTCGCCTGTCTTATACAACTTGCACACCAGGTGGAAGAGTTTGTCATAGTTGGTTCTCCCTAGGCTATCAGTAGTTCTGATGGAATGTTGTCTACTCCAGGAGCCTTTTTTCAACTTAGGTCTTTCAATGCTCTGCTAAATTCTTCTCTCAGTGTCATATATCCCATTTTTCCTCATCTACGTCGTCTTCCATTCTATAACACTGCCTTCAAGTTCATCTCCCTTGTATAGATCCTCTATATACTCCTTCCACCTTTCCCTTCGTTGCTTCCCATAGTTTCTTTTTTTTTTTTTCGTTTTCGATACCAAGCTGCTACAAAGAAGTACTTCAAGGAAGCAGTATCACAGTGACACAAATATTTTCAAAAACTCCTGCTGATCTTTTTCTGTTCAGTCGTTAACGCAGAATATCTTTGAAATGATGGAAGAATTGTAACAACAGAAAGCAAGAGAGAGGAATAAAGAGATCAGAAAGTTAGCTGGTTAGTTATTTTGTTTCATATTTCATGGATCATTATACACGAAAAATCGTTATGATGTGGAACAGATCATTTTACATTCACATCGCCGGTTAATTTGTAAAGATGGCTACATGCTGAACATTTTTTTAAACGAAGTTATACTGAGAATTTCGTAGCTTCTCTGACATTTCATATTTTCGAACAGTCTCAGGGTTATGGCAATTTCGGTTCACGTAGCGATAAACTGCAGCCATTCGTTGCAGAGGACATAGCACTCTCAAAGATAAGGTGAAGTCGAAATGTTCCCCGGCGCGCCTGCGGGCTGCTTGATTATGCAACCCGGTGCTCAGCTATTCGCCGCTAGGCTCCGGGCTCGCCTCCCGCAACCGTCTATGTTCGCCTTCCTGGAGGCGTATCAGACCAACGACAACGCCGCTGTTCGCAAGTAATGAAGATTCGTTCGCAATCGCGTTTTTTAAGTAAAACACAACCAGGCTAAGTCGCATACAGGTTGCTGAGATAGAGTTTGGTAACAGTAAACTCTGGAAATGCTCCTGCGAGTACTGTTCTGAGCGACTGTGGAGCATTACATGTCGCAGCGAAGAGAACTCCTGGCTTAACTAACCGACTCGTCAAGGAGGTACAACCTACTGTACATAGTATAAGCCCCCTCCAACTTTTTAAAATTTATTATTCTGCTTTATTTACATTTTTGACCGCAGTTTCTGTCTAAAGCACTTAGAACAAAATATGGAATAGGGAGATTTGCCATATTTCGCGAGCAGCACGGATCAGCACCACTTGATTTCATCCTGTTACTCACATAGGTAATGCTGGTTAGCCTCAACAACGCTGATAGTACTAAGGTAGTGTAATAAGTTTGCTAAACGAAAGTTGCTTTAAACATTACTAGTTTTTTAATTTTCGAGCAAAACACAGAGAAAATAATCGGTGTACTGAAACCAATCACATCTGGCAGTTAATCATAATCTACTTTTTCACTAGCACAAAATCATTGTGGGATTATTCAGTTTCCAGCAAATTAAACTTCGTTCTGTCATCACCAACTCTACTCAAAACTTAAATATTATCGATGTAACTGTCTATTCATCGAAAAATTTAAAGCTCAAATCTTCAACAAACACTTCCGAGTTCTAAAAGAGCCAGAATGCTCCTTACCTCCATCTTCTGAGTCTGCCTACGGAGTGCGTCTCTCAGTGCGCTACGTACGCTGTATCCATGCATTGGCTGTCGTCCAGAATATCGACAATACTTTCCTTTCTGTGCACTCTTGCTTAAAGACCTTAATACTTCGACAAAACAGCGAAGTACCATTTAAAATATTTATTTTAAATGCTTTAAAAATTAATTAAAGAAGACATAGTGCTCTCAAAATATAGAACAGTGTGTTACTTGCAGGTGGTTAGGTTTCATTGTCCACGTCAATAACGAACCCATTCATGCGCGGTGAGCTATCACCGATAATTCCTTCTTCTGATTACGCTCCCTTCCAGTAGCGCCTCTTGAGTGTGACCTAGAAAGATTTCACCCTCTTTACTTTCCATCGTAGGTAGCTCATATTCGACAGTACATATGCATAGTATGTGTCGCCTTCACAGAAATAATAAAGCCACTGTGGGGAAAAGGCAGACTGGATAGTGTGGTTTTCTTGGATACTTCGAAAAATTGCTTCGTTTCAATCAGGCGAATTTTGTGTGTTCAAAATAAAGGGTGACAATTATTGAACTACATGAAATAAAATCGTCATAAATTCTGAACGGTTTGTATAACGAGGTTCAAACTGCACGGTTAGCCGTGGGGCTTGATGGGAATTAGTATGCACGTTATGCTTTGGTTTAGCGACGAAGCCCACTTTCATTTGGATGGGTTCGTCAATAGGCAAAACTGGAGCATTTGGAGGACTGAGGATCCACATTTCACGATCGAGAAGTCTCTTCATCCTCAACGGGTGACGGTGTGGTGTGCAATGTCCAGTCATGGAATAATCCGTGCGATATTCCTTAATGGCACGGTGACTACCGAGTGTAACGTGAAGATTTTGTAGGTTTATTTCATCCCTATTATCCAAAGTGACCCTGATTTCGACAAGACGTGGCTCATGCAAGACGGAGCTCGACCCTACCGAAGCAGGAGAGTGTTTGATGTCCTGGAGGAGCACTTTGTGGACAGCATTCTGGCTCTGGGGTACCCAGAGGTCACTGGCATGGGCCTCTATTGGTCGCGACATTCTCCGGATCTGAAAACATGCGACTCCTTTCTGTGGAGCTATTTCAAAAACAGGGTGCACAGCAATAACCTCAAAACCATTTCTGAGTTGAAAACAACCATTTCAGGACGTCATCGACAGCATCGATGTTCCGAAACTTCAGCAGACCCTACAGAATTTCGCTATTCCTCTGCGTCACATCATCGTCAACGATGGCAAGCATATCGAACATGTCAAATGGTTCAAATGGCTCTGAGCACTATGGGACTTAACATCTGAGGTCATCAGTCCCCTAGAACTTAGAACTACTTAAACCTAACAAACCTAAGGACATTACACATATCCATGCCCGAGGCAGGATTCTAAACTGCGACCGTAGTTTTCGCGCGGTTCCGGACTGAAGCGCCTAGAACCGCTCGGCCACAACGGTCGGCTCGAACATGTCATAACCTAAATCCGAATATCTGTAGTGGCGCTTACATGTTGAATAAAGTGTGTTCACGCCATAGTTTGTAGCTAATTTACTTTTTTCACGTAATTCAATTAGTGTCATCCTGTAACTTCGTAATATGAGTAACCTGCTGTAGCGGCTGATATTAACTGTAGTACCTCTCCGAGGGGACACCACCTTGACGAAGCACTGTCCGTGCGGGTTAAGAGGCTTGCGTATCCACGTGAAGCTGAGGGCTATGCCGGAAGTAGAGGAGCTTCTGCCGGAAAGGCCTCAGCCGATGGATCAGACTAAGAGTGTCCCACAACGTCCCATCTTCCCTATCCACTCCTAGTCCTACCCTGTTCCCTGACCCAACCCAAGAGGTGATGCGATCCGTGCTGAGCGGTGCGTGGCACATGGGAAGATGTGCCGCAAACGGAGCCTCAGGGATACCAGGCTACCTCCCTGTGTAATTAGCCTTACACCGCACGGGGATTCGTGGTGTGGTCCTTCTAGATCCCCAAACCTCGTAGGACCAATATGGACACGACTACAGAAAAAGAAAAAGAAACTGAGGGGCAAATTGAGACCTCAGATACCAAAACGTCGGGGACTGAACCGATATAAGGCATTTCCACTACTGAATCAGGGTCTAGACCTGAGCCAGAAGTCGGAACTGTAACAGAGAAGCTAGGCCAGATTACGATCAAAGGCTTGTCTGGGGCCAAAAGGAGGAAGCTACTCAGGGAACAGAGGGAAAAGGAAGGAAAAGAATGGCTTCCCAAACACAAGTGTAGGGAAGTAAAGGGACTAGAACCCCTGTATAGAGCTTTGTGTTTTTCCGGGAGAACTTACTTCACAGTTACAACCTCTGTCGATAAATAAACCATTTAAAGTGTACATGAGAGACGAATGGAACAAATAGATGATGGACAAAACCCAATATGAATTCACGACTAAGGGAGCATTAAAACGACCTACAATCAAACAAGTGTGTCAGTAGATATAACAGTGGTCGTGTAGAGTGATAGAAGGCGTTATTGTTAAATCTTTCAAGAAGTGCGGTATATGTAACGCTCTCGATGGCAGTGAAGACCATCCTATATACGAAGAGGGCAATGATGACGACGCAGTGGAAGAAGAAGAAGAAGAAGAAGAAGAAGAAGAAGATAGTTGAGATCACGAATTTCAGGGATTTTAAACGTTAGTTCGATTTTATAAACAAAGAATTTTTCTTAGTCTGGCTTTGCTGTCTAATAATAGAAAAGATAAAAATGTTATTTTTTAAAAAAGTTGCTTAAAAATTTAGTTTCGTCTTATAGTCCGTACAATCTCATAGTCCATAAAATACGGGGTAGTGAATGGAGCAGTTCTCATTAAGAAAACTGTGAGCTGCTCTTACCGACATCGATAAATAATAAGAATTACAACGGGAGAAAGATAAAAGCTAATAAAAGCTGAATGGTGTCACGGGTGGAACCACATATTTATTTTGCTTCTTTTCCTCCCATCCAGTCTCTCTCTCGTTGGCCCCCGTTCCCTGCCGTTCCATCTCTATCACTACCCCCTTTCTTCCTCCTTTTTTTGCAGTTCTCTTCTCATTTTGCATTATTATCGTCAACCTGATCCAGAAGAATTCAGAAGTTGCCTTCAGCTATTTCTTTATTCTTCTGAAAGCAATTAATAAAAGGAGTTTCTTTTGCAGACCAGAAAACACGGAGCGCAACTTTTCTGGGAGAGGAAATCGATTTAACTTATTGTGGATACAGGCCACTGTCTTCCACCTACTACCTGGCGTGTTATTTCGTTTCTGGAGTAGAGTGAGTGATAGATCCAAGTCATTTCCCCAGTACCAAACAGGCATACAAGTTCAGTTAGGTCGGTCAGGGTGGCCGAGCGGCTCTAGGCGCTACATTCTGGAACCGCGCGACCGCTACGCTCGCAGGTTCGAATCCTGCCTCGGGCATGGATGTGTGTGATGTCGTTAGGTTAGTTAGGTTTAAGTAGTTCTATGTTCTAGGGGACTGATGACCTCAGAAGTTAAGTCCCATAGTGCTCAGAGCCATTTGAATCAACCATTTTGAAATTCAGTTAGATTGTTATCAACTTCAGTTTACACTTTGCTAAAAAATATTTTTCTTATTTGCATTTAGTCATCTTTCAACATAATTGATATATTTCACAAAGCCTTCTTCGTTCAAAATTCTTTGCACTCGTTCTTCTGGTCTGCTTATGCGACCAGTTATTTCGTATACCTTTCATCGTCTATCGTCCTAATCCACAGTTCGTACTCGTGTTTTCATCTGCGGGTGCGATACTCGGATGTCCTTTACGTATATACTTTTCATCAACGACGATAAACGCTCTTGTTTTATTTCGATAGATTTTTATATGACTTCGGTGACGTGAATTTACGCTGGCGGTAAATCTTCCCAACTGCAGAACTTTATTGCTGTATATGGGATTTTAGTTCATCCATTTGAACTAAGAACACAACTATCCCTCAGATCAGCTTCACTATCCTCTGGCATTAGTGTGCAACAAGTTGTGACGGAAGCTAAATTTCATTAACATTAAAGACATCTGTGATCCAAGTCGAAGAAATTTCTTCTCTTTCTCGTACTCAGCACTATCTGAAAGACGGATAGAGAGAAAGAAAGGGAGAGAAAGACAGAAGTTAGTGGTAAGAACAGGATTGATATCACAGATTAAGTTGCAACACGAAGTCGTGCAGGAGAACTGCAACCATAATGTAAATTCTGAATATTCCTTACATCACTGGTGTAGGGGTTCACTTAAAATCAACAGGTCGCTTGTTCAAAATTTATATTTGACGTAATTCAGGCGTAGCCAATCATCTGCCAAACGAAACAGGCATGAAGTACACATGATATTAAGACTAAAATTATTTTAAAATCTAGATAAAAGCTATTTAAAAAATATTCACAATTAAGTCCACATACCATGAAATGTCGTACTACTCTTACAAACTATAGCATCACCTAACCACCTTCTCTGCATCGTTGCAACTAACTATCGATGCATGTCACCAGGTAGCATAGTTGTATGGTTGTAGAGGCATTAAAGGCGTACATGAAAAGTAGATGGACAAATTAATAACAAAAATAGCATAGGAACAAATGTAAATATGTGAATAAAAGCAAACTTCTTCTTTTTCCTGCCCTTATCCGGTGTCTTCACTGAGCCCGCGTATTATTCTGGATTTGGCATTCAGAACTGAGGATCTGCTGCGACGCTATATGCTTGTTCAAATATCGGTCAGCTGACCCTAAAGTATAACTTTTATCCTGCATGGTTTAGGACATATCCAATTAAACTGAAGGGAGCACCATTTGTTTCTTAGCGTCATTGATTGTTGACGAAATGACATCTTCCTTAGCGAGCTTGACCAAATTTGAGATTTTTACTACTGTTAGCGGTTTTTTTTAAGTTTCATAAATGCTTATAATGAGGCTTGTTAAACATCATCTTTTTAATTACTGCTTATTTCTATGTGAACATTTTTGTAAACACTTTTAAATTTATATATTGTACTTTAATTTAGTTGGTGCAACAGCATTCAATCCCAGTTCCTGGTACATTTTCGCCGACGCCTCCTCTTATCCTGATATTGCTGTAATTTTACATTTATCCCATATACACTACCTGCCATTAAAATTGCTACACCAAGAAGAAATGCTGATGATAAACGGGTATTCATTGGACAAATATATTCTACTAGAACTGGCATGTGATTACATTTTCACGCAAAGTCGGTGGATAGATCCTGAGAAATCAGTACCCAGAACAACCACCTCTGGCCGTAATAACGGCCTCGATACGCCTGGGCATTGAGTCAAACAGAGCTTGGATGGCGTGCACAGGTGCAGCTGCCCATGCAGCTTCAACACGATACCACAGTTCATCAAGAGTAGTGACTGGCATATTGTGACGAGCCAGTTGCTCGGCCACCACTGACGAGACGTTTTCAATTGGTGAGAGATCTGGAGAATGTGCTGGCCAGGGCAGCAGTCGAACATTTCCTGTATCCAGAAAGGCCCGTACAGGACCTGCAACATGCGGTTATTCATTATCCTCCTGAAATGTAGGGTTTCGCCGGGATCGAATGAAAGGTAGAGCCACGGGTCGTAACACATCTGAAATGTAACGTCCACTGTTCAAAGTGCCGTCAATGCGAACAATGCGAATGACCGAGACGTATAACCAAGGGCACCCCATACCATCACGCCGGGTGATACGCCAGTATGGCGATGACGAATACACGCTTCCAATGTGCGTTCACTGCGATGACGCCAAACACGGATGCGACCATCATGGTGCTGTAAACAGAACCTGGATTCATCCGAAAAAATGACGTTTTGCCATTCGTGCACTCAGGTTCGTCGTTGAATACACCATCGCAGGCGCTCATGTCTGTGATGCAGCGTCAAGGGTAACCGCAGCCATGTTCTGCGAGCTGATAGTCCATGCTGCTGCATACGTCGTCGAACTGTTCGTGCAGAGGGTTGTTGTCTTGCATACGTCCCCAGCTGTTGACTCAGGGATCGAGACGTGGCTGCACGATCCGTTACAGCCATGCGGATAAGTTGCCTGTGATCTCGACTGCTAGCGGTACGAGGCCGTTGGAATCCAGCACGGCGTTCCGTGTTACCCTCCTGAACCCACCGATTCCATGTTCTGCTAACAGTCATTGGATCTCGACCAAAGCGAGCAGCAATGTCACGATACGATAAACCGCAATTGCGGTAGGCTGCAATCCAACCTTTATTAAAGTTGGAAACGTGATGGTACGCATTTCTCCTCCTTACACGAGGCATCACAACAACGTTTCACCAGGCAGCGCGGGTCAACTGCTGTTTGTGTATGAGAAATCGGTTGGAAACTTTCCTCGTGTCAGCACGTTGTAGGTGTCGCCACCGGCGCCAACCTTGTGTGAATGCTCTGAAAAGCTAATCATTTGCATATCACAGCATCTTCTTCCTGTCGGTTAAATTTCGCGTCTGTAGCACGTCATCTTCGTGGTGTAGCAATTTTAATGGCCAGTAGTGTACGTGTGGTGTATAACCTAACATAACAACAGTGATTGTCCCGTCTGTAGTGTCGTTATAGGCTTAAAAAAAGCTCAGAATTTTTTTAATGGGATTTGTAAATGCACCTGCTCCTTAACATTTTTTGATGTTCCATTGTTTTCTAAACTTTGTTAGTACACTAGCGCCTTAGGTGAATGAAGATGCTCTCCTTATACCTGAGGCCTCCCCTCTTCCCACTCTCTGTTCCAGTTTATGTGTATTTCCTAAAGACCACTGCGTGATTCTGTCTTCTATGACTCACGATGACTTTTTAACTAAAGCTTTTTATTTTTCTTGCAGGTGTTTCCTCATGTTATAAGCCAGCCGGACAACCGCGCGGTCTAGCACGCTGCTTTCGGAATTCAGGAGGCGTGCTGGCACCAACCGAACCCGCCCGGATGGTTAACCACGAGGGGCGGAGGGCCGGGCCCAGCCTGAATGTAGCTTTAGGCAGCTTCCACATCCGACTAGATGAATAACTGCCTGGTATCTGCTTCATTCACGTGGCTTGCAAACATTTCGAAAAGGTTCTTACAATTTGACAAGGGATAACAGTAGACTGAAATAGATGCGGTACACAAGTTCTGTCCCTGGGGGCCCAGGGAGGAGGGCAGGGGAAGAGGGGGAGGGATGGTTACAAGAACGACATCTAGCCACCCTCCATCACTAATATTGATAAATCAAGATTAACATGCATGGAATAAGGGCAGAAAAAGATGATGTTTTCTTTTCTTCACAGTTTTACATTTTTTCTACACAATTTTTGTTATTAATTTGTCCATATACTTTTTATGAACGTTTTCAGCGCCATTACAACCATATAACTGTGCTACCTAGTGGCATGCATCGGGTGTTAGTTTTTGAAACGGCGGTTCGCCATCAGTTCAGCATCGATGTAGAGAATGTACTTATATGACGTCAAACTATGTACTAAGCTATTTTATGGTATGTGGATTGAACTGTGTATTCCTTTTAAATAGTTTTTCTGAAGCTTTGAAATTAATTTCATTCTTAATGTCATATGTACTTTGTGTTTGTTTCGTTTAGCACATGTTCTAATGATGGGCTACGGCTGAAATGCGTCATAAATTTGTAACAAACATTCTGTTGGTCCTATGTGACGCGTTAAAGCAATGATATAAGGAATGCTCAGAATATGAATCGTGGAGTAACAGCGCTCTATCAAGTTTGGTCGTCTGATTACCGTCATTTAGGTGTTGTTTTAACGTGAAAATATCCATACGCTCGTCGGTCGAACTACCTTGTGTGACAAAATCCCATCAGATTTGTGTTGTTAATAAATAGGAGACTAATAATGCGTTAACAGTGCTCGAGCCCACAACGGACAGATTACACTGCAAGGCGAAGTGGGCAGCACTAATGGTCACAGGTTTGTTTGATCCATTGGCGAGTGTGGCAGAGATGCTGAAGAAACTACACTGGCAGGCTCTTGAAGAGAGATGTAAACTAACCCCAGAAAATTTCAAAAACCGGTTTTTAACGATGATTCTAGGAATATACTACAACTCCTGCGTGTCGCTCAGATAAGGATCGCGAGAATAAGATTAGAATAATCACAGCACTCACAAAGGCATTCAGACAATCATTCTTCCCGCGCTCCGAACTTGAATGGAACGGGAAGGACCCCTAACAACTGGCAAAGTGGGACGTACCCTCTACCATGCACCTCACGGTGGTTTGCAGAGTGTAGGTGAAGATGTAGATGGAGAAGTCTAATGCGGCCGCAGCAGGAGCTAACTTGGTCACATGACCAGGTACAGCCACGCTCCGATTACAGTAGTGCGCGTTGTGCCGTTGCAGTGCAAGCATGGAAGGTGAGCGCCGAAAATGTTCACATGGCTCTGAGCAAATGTCTTCGGGAGCCGAGCAGGCGCCACGGCTTGCGGTTAATGTGATTAACTTTGTGGACGATTAGACAGAGGCGGTATTAATCGTTCCGGCGGATAAGGCGGCGGAACGTGCAGCCAAAACGTTAATGTCGAGCAACAGTACAATTTGCGAATTACGGAATGAGGGACACAAAGATAAGTAGAGCAGAATTCAAGTTTCTAGGCCAAAGAAGACTAACGAGGTGCTCGGTAAGTTTTGCAGTGACGATATGGATAAATGTATTATCAGGTGTCAGTTTATACGCTATTACGAACAACTTTGTGAAAACTACGCAGCTTTCGCCGCAGAGAAGTGAAATTCAAATCTAACAAGGAGACTCAGGAGGATTATTCTGCCTGCTGGATTTAGTTTTGATAAACGTGTTGTTATATGTAAACATGATGATATAATTGCAAAGAGGACTTAGTACATTAGATTTTTACGGAATGATAAATCACCAGAATCAATGTGGCCAGTGATTTTCGTAGCTGAAAGATGGATTTATACACATTACACCGTAAATAAATGTTGGAAAAGCGACAGTCTGCATTCAGGCTGTAACATGGATTTCATTCCGCGTGCTCTACACGTATGTGTCTCAAAAACCAAAACATTGGGCTATCAGTCAGAAATGGACAACAAAAATTTTCAAAAATACAGACAGTCCCAGCTTACACAGGCTTATCTCCATGAAGTATTGTCGTTTTAGGCAATGTCCTGTATTCCAAAAAGGAGAAGAATAAACCACCGTCCGCTAGTTCTCTAAAAAGTGAAGTACAGTCCTGGCTGGCCAATAACGAGAAATATTATGAGCCACATCTACGGACAGCCGAACTTTTTATATTAAGGAGCACCAAACTTCGGTTTATTGCAGAGACAAAATTTCGTAAGAAAATTATTTTGTTCCCCTCCGACTACCGCAACACCATCCAGAACTAATTCCCTTAAAACCGATTTGAAATACTGCAAAAAAAAAAAAAAAAAAAAAAAAATTACTTAGTCGGTACGTGTCAATTGTCTCGGAGCTGGGAACAAAAACTGCTTATGCTTTTGGTGCTGCAACATTATAAGGCTGTAGAAAGGCGGTATGTCAAGTAAAAAGTGAGAGAGGTGACTACTGAAGGAGAGATGAAGATGGACGAAGGAGTAGGAAATATTATTATACCAGTTGGCAAGGGTTCAAGCGAAGAAACATTATCGTCAGCGACCGAATCGGTAGACGACGAATCAACAGAGTTAGCTAAGGAATACATCAGTGTGGAAGGCTGTTCGACTGACACTGCCAGCGAAGCTTCATGACCAGCAAAGTATCATAGATACTTTTCTTCCAGTTTCTGTTCTAAACATGCGTTAAGTTCAGTGGAGAGTACAGCATGGTCATCCGTTATCCGTCCTCTTGCGGTGTTCAGTTGTGCGACGTGCAGTATTTCTGCCTCGGTTCAGACTGCTGGGAGTAAACGTTATTACTACAGAACAAAAAAAATGGCTGCCATACCAGTATCAAATCGACCGCGCGAACCTGCCGTGGCGTAGGCTAGACGCGGGAGCGTAGTCACCTTCAAGGCGAACGGCAAGTATCTCCTGATGGAAATTCATGTGCCCGCCGACTGTTCGCAAATGTATAGCAGACGGTTTCAAAGCTTCCACTTGGCTCTTAAACTGTTGATTATTTGGAGGAGGTGGTTTTGTATAGAGTGAAGGAAAAAAAGTATTGTGCTGACCATGAATCTTTTCTTTATTTACTTGAATAGAACCACGTTTTATCTTTCTTTGTCGAAACAAGGTACATAAATGCTGAAATATTTTCCAAGTAAACTAAACAAAACAAGTTAGCGACAACCATATTATCACATTATCCTTCGTAGCACGCTATTCTGTAAATTATTACCCCCACTTTCTCTAACTGGCAAACGCTCTCGTCCACAATCATTTCCTGGTGACAATACAGTCGGTAACTCATGAGGGAAGGGAAAGGGAGAGGAAGGGTAAAGCTGGAATTGACTTTTTGAAAATATCTAGAAGGTAGTGGGTGGATAAAAAAATTAACACAATGATGAACATGATGCGGCACAGGATTCGAAATGAAATACATAAAGTTCACGGAATAAAAAAAAATGAACGAAGTCAGTTCGATAAATATTTAAAAATAAAAATTTCAATGCACCTAAAGGGATTCGAAATCGCAACCTTCTGCTTGTCACATGTGTAAACCTCTACACTACGCTTGTACTCTGGGCAAACATATAAATTTAAGCTCTAGACTCAAGATCATCACGCGATACACTTTTTCTTGATTACTCGCAATGTCTTTATCCGTTTCGAATATTTATAGCCATTGTAAGTGTCCAAAATGTTTGATTAGAATACAGTTCTACCCGCGACCAAATTGCAATTAATTTCCATGACGCACTTTATCTGGCGAGAGTAATAAGAATCTCGCGTGGATAAGGTTTTTAAACATTCGAACAACCTTCTCTCTCTCTCTCTCTCTCTCTCTCTCTCTCTCTCTCTCCTTAAAAAATAAAAAAATATATAAAAAAAAGATTCCATTCGTGTTAGACAAGTGACACTCGGAAAGCAATATTTTATCGGTTTACCAACATAGAAGCAGCTATAACATGTAAATACGACAGCAAACACCACATTTGAATTTCGAAATTAGCAAATTATGTCGCTTATAAACGTGGTGATTGACGGGCAGCCTGTGATACGGCTCCACTTGTAAGAATACTGGAGTGTACCCTGGTGCTGCTCTACTTCCCCCTCACTGCTTCTCGGGCTCAAGCCCGACGATGATGCCACCATGGCAAGATTACAACTTCGCTTTGTCGAGTTAATACGTTTTTGTCGTGCACTATTTGTTTTGCCTGTGACTACATCGTATCGGTGTAGACGTAATCGCGTGGTTGTTACGAATCAGCTTTGTGTAAAGTTACCAGTTGGTATGTTATGAGAAAAGCTTTTATCTAGGACACTGCTTCGGGTGTCACTGTGCAGAGTTTGCGGAACACCACTAGGACCCAAAGTGGGACAGCAAAAATGTTCGCCAAAATATACAGTATGTGATAAAAGTATCCAGAAAACTGGCTGAAAATTATTCACAAGCTCGTGGCGCCCTCCATCGGTAATGCTGGGTTACAGTATGGTATTGCCCAACACTTAGCCTTGATGACAGCTTCCACTCTCGCAGGCATACGTTCAGTCAGGTGCTGCAAGGTTTCTTGGGGAATGGCAGCCCATTCTTCACGGAGTGCTGCACTGAGGAGAGGTCTCGATGTCGGTCGGTGAGGCCTGGCACGAAATCGGCGTTCCAAAACATCCCAAAGGTGTTCTATAGGATTCAGATCAGGGCTCTGTGCAGGTCGGTCCATTACAGGGATATTATTGTCGTGTAACCACTCCGCCACAGGCCGTACATTATGAAAACGTGCTCGATCGTGTTGAAAGATTCAATCGACATTCCCGAATTGCTCTTAAACAGTGGGGAGCAAGAAGGTGCTTAAAACATCAATGTAGGCCTATACTGTGTTAGTGCCACGCAGAACAACAAGGGGTGCATACCCTCTCCATGTAAAACACGACCACAGCGTAACACCACCGCCTCCGAATTATACTGTTCGCACTACACACGCTGGCAGATGACGTTCACCGGGTATTCGCTATACCCACACCCTGCCATCGGATGGCCACATTGTGTACCGTGATTCGTCAACCCACACAACGTTTTTCCACTGTTGAATCGTCCAACGTTTACGCTCCTTACACCAAGCGAGGCATCGTTTGCCATTTACCTCCCGCCTAACTGTCATGGTACTTGCAGTGGACCCTGATGCAGTTTTGAATTCCTGTGTGATGGTCTGGATACATGTCTGCCTATTACACATTACGACCCTCTTCAATTGTCGACGGTCTCTGTCAGTCAACAGACGAGGTCGGCCTGTACGCTTTTGTGCTGCACGTGTCCCTTCACGTTTCCACTTCACTCTCACATCGGAAACAGTGGACCTAGGGGTGTTTAGGAGTGTGGAAATTTCGCGCACAGACGTATGACGCAAGTGACACCGAATCATCTGACCATGTTCAAAGGCCGTTAGTTCCGCGGAGCGTCCCATTCTGCTCTCTCTCGATGTCTAATGACTACTGGGGTTGCTGATATGGAGTACCTGGCAGTAGGTGGCAGCACAGTGCACCTAATATCAAAAACGTATGTTTTTGGGGGTGTCCGGATACTTTTGATCACATAAAATAGTGTCAAAAGGAATCCAGAAAGCCTAAAATATCCAGTGCTAAGCGAATGCGAGAGCTACGGCAAGGAAAAGGAACTGAAAGAATATTACATAAATTGACCGTGGATGGGGAAGAAAGGAAAGTGAAGGGAAGGAGCTAATGAACCACCTGTAAACGTATTTTTTATGCGCAGTCAGTGGCGACAGGTGAAAGACTGTGCCCGACCAGGACTCGAACCCTGGATCTCCTGCTTACTAGGCATTTGCGTTAACCATGGCCCCGCCCAGACACAGTTTTTATCGCAAATGTGCGGATTATCTAGTCAAGCTCCGCAGCCAATCCACATTCCACCTAGCGCCACCTACCTGCAGTCCCCATACATGTTCTTCATGTTCGCTACTTTTAGATTTCCGCTAGAAGTTGAACGTAAACATGCAGCTACACTGAAGGTAGTGGATTCATTGCCTATCGAGGCGAATCAGTTATACATGAATGCGTGGTGTCTGTTCTTTCAGACATACCCGAAAGAACAAACACCACGCGTTCATATATAAATGAAAGACAGGCGCAAAGCGATTATGCAGCTGGCCTTTCGGACATATAGCGGCCAGCGACAGTCCAAACTATAATAGTGGTTTATCTATTCTGTAATTATTACACCACTCTGTGCAACCATTGCAGAAAAGAGATTGGTAATTAACTTCCACGTTTTTTTTTCTCCTTTTCAGAAACTGTACTAAACAAATTATTGGACAGTTCCCTCAAATAAATCTAAAGCTGAATTGTTCCAACATCCTCGGCCTACCGGGATGGTATTCCTGGTGTAATGACCAGTCGACAGGACACTGAATCGTCCGCCAAATGAAAGACAGTAGCCGCGTAGACGTACGGCAGACGGGAGAGCGCCGCGCGGGCGCAGGCAAAACAAACGGGTCTGGTGAGCGGCCTCTGCCGCTGCCGCTGCGGGTCACAATGCAGTTCGTTAGCGGCGGGCACAATGTGGTGGCCGCGGCTCGCTGCTCCCGGCCTGCGGCTGCAGATGGCGCGCCAGTCGTGGCCGATGGCGCACAGCGCGCCGCGCCAACAATGCCGGCCCGCTATCAAACCCCGTCTCCGAGAGGACGGCCCACCTCGTCCCTCCCCGCGTTTCCATACTGACCTTTTCCTTCGAACACACTCAATGGTTTAATTGTCTAGTCAATTTACAATGCTAGAAGTGTGATGACTACACACAGGGTGATTCAACTGCTCCGACGTATATGTTTTATGGAACCCACAACACCTTCAAATACCACACACAAAATTCCCATATTCACTCCCTCACTATGCTCAGGCTGCTAGACCTGCAGAAAAAGATGAGCAGGACCTCTTTGTAGGAAATTTAATGTAGTTAGATTTTGTACTGGGATACGTTTTCGGTTCAGGCCGTAGTTTCCAAATCATTCAAGAAGAACTACTAAAGTGACATTCAAACGCGTTTTTCTTGAATAACTTGAAAACCATAACCTCCAGCGAAAACGTATCCCAGTACAAAATTTAACTAAATTAAACTTCCTACAAAAAGGTCCTGTTCCTTTTTTCTCTTGTACTAGTAGTCTGCACACAGTGAGCGGCAGAATACGAAAATCTCACAGGTGGTTTCTGAACGCATTGGTTATGACAGCTGAAACACCCTGTATACATGTTCGTGTATCCTCTATGTGTAACATATAAATTAGTCACTCTACCATAACCATCACTGTGAGATACAGTATACGATATAATATTTTTATCTTACAGAGGATAAATTTGTGTGTACAGCACTAAACATATTCAAAAGAATTTGGCTTAGCATCTACTTCTTTTTGTCAGAATTAAAAAAATAATATTTTACCACATCAAGATATTCTGGCCATAACAATTGTTTCTTAAATTAGCAGAAGTCTGGCCTGTTAATTTTAATGAGAAAAGACTCAAACTAAATGAATCTAGTGACTATGAATTAGTGAGTGGACGCTACATTATTGTTATTAAATGGTTGTGACTGCTACGTCGAAAATGTAGAAAGGTGTGTGTGTGAAATATCATTTACATTCCATGTGGTTATTGTGCCGTGGCGGCTTTCTCGCAATGTATCGATATCACTATTCATATTATTTTTTACTGACATGTTACCGTTGGAGTGCAGCGCCCTCTAATGTGACAGCTCCGGACATGGTGGCCGATTTGGGGCAGGTATGAGCTGAGGAACGAAGCAGTAACGAGCTTTCTGTGGAGCCATTTCGCCGTGGTGTTAGCTGTTGGTACACGACAAATATTGGGGTGATGTTACCCAGTGTAAATTAAAGAGTAATGACTTGACTTGTGCTGTGACTTATCAGAAGGGCACCAAGCTGTCATTTTGGTTTGTCTTCCTTCTGTTTGTCGGTTATGGATGCCCGTGTCTCCATGGTATTCGATGGGCAATGTGATTGCGAGGTCTGGTAGACATTTTAAAATGAGTCTTTGGCTGATGTCTCGTTATAATGTGTTTTCTTTGGTAAACTTACGTGTCCGTGGTGCTTGTGAACCTTTAGCCAAGCACTGTGTTCCAGAAGAAAGCTTATTTTGAATGGTTGGGTTGTGCATTAGTATATGTGTTACCTGTCCTTGTCCGCCTTCCCTTAGTTCATCTGACTTTTAAAGTTAATGATTGGTCACGTAATCTTCAATTGGAGGTGCAGTGAAATATTTAGTATTATCAGTTACCCCGGATGATTAATTGTTTGTATCAGAATCTGTGTCTGATTTGTTGTTTTATTGGCATATTTATAATTGCTTTTGCATTGTGGTTCCTTTGAAGCTAATGTCAAGGGCCTATGTTGTCTAAGAAATTACATAGCGCGTCCTTATTATTTGTCTCTTATACATTTCAGTCTGTTACAGGAAAGTTTTGTTTTCTCTGAACTGCTATGGACTAATGTGTGTACTGAGGAGTTCTGAATGTCACGCGAGTGTCCTTCAGCTGCCTTAACGGTTTGGTAGAATGGAAAACTTTTCTGATATTATTGTCTTATTTCTGAAATTATTTTTTTTAAATATTTGCAGCTGGTTTCTTAAATTCTTTGGTTAACTTGTTAAGACAGTTGTCATGGTTTTTGACATGTGCTCAGATTAATTAATTCTACTCTAAGAGTATATATTTAATGCATGGCTGTGTGTTGGAATTCTGTCTAATGAAAATTATTTGTGCAGGAAACTGTCGTTAATAATCTCTTGTACTCCACTGCTGGTAGGATCGGGCCCCACTTACTCATCTCTCGGCGGCTTGCTTAGGCAGATGTTTACGTATTTGTAGTGTATATGCTCTGCAGCTCTTGCTGCTGTGTCTTAAGGGCTGTTTTCTCCAGCCGTAGCCGCACTAATTAATGTTCAGGTTCAAGTTATGTTTATACTTGGAATAATTCTGAATTTGTATCCGTTAGCGTGTGGCCTCCACCTTCAGCATATTTTGATCAGCATCGGGATCCCAACATATACCTTAATCTATTGTAACTTATTATTCGTGTGTTATTGATAAAAAGCTGTTAAACCTTCAACTAGTGTGTTTTTCTGGGTTTAAATTTATCTTGACTAGGTATTGGTGTTAAATCGTTTTTCATTGTTTCGAGTATGGTTCAGTTTTTTTTTAAATCAATCTTGTTTAAATCGCATTTCATTCCCACCATGTTATAATTAAGACCATTCTGGTCTGTTCGAGTATTGTTGTTTAGATTTATGTCTGCCTTTATTAAGCCTTTAGCCTTATTGCATTATGTGCCTTGTATAGGGCATGTCTTTGCGTTTAAAATATTAACTCCTTTTTAGGTTGAAATTAACTTTAAATTTTTCTATAAATTATTTGAATTGGCATTTTTAAATGACTTTCTCATTGCTTGGACTTTTAATTAATTAAAAGAAAGCTTAATTGGCTGCTATGCAATGGAAACCGCGTAAAATAAATTTTCTGTTCTACCAGTGAATGAAGTGTGTAAAATCACCAGTGGTCCAGCCCTTCTCGGTTTTGCTTTCTGGCTGAATTAAGAGACCATAATTATCGCTATATCTGTTATCTAAATAAAAATTAACTTACGTACATTCATGGGCTCATTTACAAAAATGTCTTGTCTTTGCACGTTCTCAGTGTGTGCACTTAATAGAAAACATATCATTTGTTACACACAGTGATTCTTCTAGCCACAGGTTCAGTGACCTTGGCTCCTATTCACGCCTACAACTTGCTGGAATGTACACCGAGCAGACAGACGCGTATCGTCCACAGTGTGTCACATCACCTGTAGGGCCCTGGGCTCTGCATTCCCCTACAAAGGATGGTGGACGCTCTCTGCGCCTGCCAGCTGACCCACTTTTAATGCCTCCTCGCAACTCGGCTTTCTCTGAAACAATCGCATTTTCAATGAGCAAAGGTTTGGCCACTTCATGTAACCACGGCACAGCACAGTGTATCCCTGTCGCTACATTTTTCAAGAATCTAAATGCCCAGCAATGGCGAATTTAAAGAAGGACTTTACCTCTGGCTGAGCCATCGCATTTTGATGCAAATTAATGTACAGTTACTGAAACAAAAGCTAATTTTGAATCCTGAATGAAAAGTCTCCCTTACTCAAAAATCTTTTACAATCTTGTTGCCCTCAAAAGTCTGAATCTTAACAAATTGTCACTGGTGCTCATCTACTCGTCTGTCCAAGCTCCGAGAGGGAGACAGAAATTCAAATTAACAGTATATTCTAGCCACGCAGGCCTGTGAAGAAACAAAAAGTGACATAGAGGAGCGCACAATACCAACAACAAACGTGGTTGGCAGTGCTCAGTGCTCTACTGGCAAAAAGGAGCATCTGACAAATCCTAAACACAACTCGGCAGATACCGCGAGATATTCTTTGCAGTTGTCGGCAGACTGAAAACCTCACAATTATATCTGCAGTGCCCCCTATGAGGACACCGAACACGAAATCCATTCATCCTCCTCGTGCCACACACGAAGGGTCACCTCCTGCGGCACACTGATACGCTACACCCTTCAAAACTCTACGACAAGGGGCTGAAACCAATAGTCCCCCCCCCCCCCTCCCCAAACAAAATTCATTCTCTCATCAGAAAACTTATGTCACCCAACACAGTTGCGGACTTGACACAAAGAGACAAAACAATGAGGCGACGCACCATGATATGCTTTGTTACGTTATCATCGTACTTTTGAAAAAAAAAAAAAACCTACCATAATGTTGTCAGGATTCACCGATAAATCTTGCTGAAGGACTACGCTTCAATGTGAGAAATTTTCCTAACTACACAAGATATACAAAATACATTACACATTTCATAAAACCACATGGAAATGCAGGCTTTTCCAAAATATCAGGAATGCTCATATTAAACAGACTAACTGCTTACCCGGAAAAGCATAATATAGTAACCCCAGGACAGACACCAAATAGCGATTGAGTCATTAGCAGGCTTTGGACAAAAAGCCGTAGCGTCTCAAGTTTCTCCTGACTAATCCAGGATGTTTGACACAATCATGCAGTCCTAGTAAAGAAACTATAGAATACTGGAGAAGCAGCAGAGTGGATAACATATCGCAGTAGCAGGAGACGTTATGTAACCATTAACGACTTACGCAGATCTGAAGTTAGAAGCGCTTTAAGTATGGTGCACCTCAAGGATATGTAATGGGATCTGTCCTCTTCAATCTATTTGTAAATAATGTACAAACGTAAGAAATTGAAAATAAGATACTGTATGCAGATCGTATGACGGTGCTAAATCTTTCTAACAATTTCGAAGCACTTGAGAAAAACAATCAGCCAACCACCCACCAAAGTGGCTCATGGAAAATGATTTACTTGTTAACATGAAAAAGATGTACATGGTTTTCACAATAAACAAAAAGAACACCTAGATATTTTTCGAGGTGAAAATGAACTGGAAGAAGCAATTTCACTTAAGTTTTTAAGTCATAACAGTAGAGAGAGAGGTAAGCTATAGATAAATACTGTTTCCAAAAAGCTAATTCCAGTGATATTTGTAATGAAACAACTGGCTCAGTATGCACATCAAGACCTCCTGTGCACTCCCCCCCCCCCCCCCCCACTAACACACACACTTATACTATTCCAGTCTGTTTAGACAGTGGGTCCGTAGATGGTGGTGCAAGGGGCATACAGTATAATTGGCGAAAATTGCGCAAATTAAGCCAGGCCGTCCTTGAACTGATTTAGTGAGCCGCCGCGAAGGAGTTTTTCTTACCTGTTATGTGGAGGTGCTCTGGTAGTAAGCGCCGTCAGATTCTGAAAGTGCAGAACTACTGTCTATGTTTTACGTAATGAAGCGGGAAGAAGTTCCTTCGTGCAATTATTTCTTTACAGGATGCCATTATGGTGAGTTTATTTAAGAAACACCGTAAAATGAACATGATCACATTGATTGTAAGCTTACTATTAACAGTACGAGAGCATGGTCTACCGCATGACCAGATCGAAAGGCACCCTACTGACGACTGTCGACTGTGGCGCGCAGTCTTGAGTGTGCAATCATTATACTCCTAGTGAATAAAATTCTTGTGGATATTATGCCGCGTCATTGCTAAAAACTAACAACAATGATAAACTAAAACCGACGTTTCGGCCGAATTGCAACGGCCTTGTTGTCAGTTTTTAGCAATGACGCGGCATAATACCCAGAAGAATTTTATTCACTATGGCACCGGCCGCGGAAGCCTACGTTCTTATATTATACTGTAGTTCGTATAAGATCATCCATCTTTGGTTGTACCAAAGTTATTCGTTCATTTATTAATATCAATGGGTCCCGGGTTCGTTAAATTGCTGGAAGGTACCATTTATGACCTGCAGACTCCACCTAATATCTAAGCAGTGGAAAAACGCAACTTTTGTTAGCAATTATTTATTAACAACTATTACTTTATTAGCGCCAGAATGAATGTACCTTCCCCACGTATCTCTTTGCTGACGTCAGGAGCGATATGTGCATCGGCATCTCATCCCACTGGCTCTGAAAGCGCTAGATGGGCAACCACCTCTACTAGCCAGCGTGGGAAACTACCGCTCGCTCCTTACTACGTATTGCAGCGATGATTCATTCACTTCACATATGTGAAATAGCAAAGCTGGAAATAAAGTAAAATGCGCCCTTCTCTGCAAATAAGGGGTATCTTACTCATCCCCTGCTGTAATTTATTACAAAATCGTGATTTTTACCGTTCATACAAAATCAGAACTTTGGAATCATTAGAAACGCGGTATCTCAGTGCTTAGGAGCAGCCTTCACACTATAGGTCATTTTATGCCAGTTACTTTAATTTTTTTTCTCTTCAAACACAATGTTGGTAGTTTTACGGAAACCTTTAAAATGCAAACTCTACTGGTTTATGAACTCTTATTATATCTGCATCTACTGAAACAGTTTTCCAAGCTACTGATTATTAGTATTTGCCTAATATTTGAGTTTTGACTACCATGCTTTCCTAAATTTTAACTACCAAAATTCTTTATAAATATCACATTAATACATGTCAATGAAACATACTTTAGAAAACACTTCAAGTATACTCACAAAGACAAATAAACTTTAGCTTTTGAAATATTTATCAAGCACATAAAATTTGTTCAGCAAATATCGTAGTACAATTAGTTCAACTTTAACAGAAATCTAGAAAATTACTACAAGCGTAACAGAAATCTAGAAAATTACTACAAGCGTTTAGCTGGCTGTCACACAGGAGTCCACTGCAGAATAAGTGTACAGAATTTTCCTAACTACACAAGATGTACAAAATACATTACACATTTCATAAAACCACATGGAATTTTTTTTTCTTTTTACTCTACTATGGTGCTTTACTGATCACCATTGAAATTTACAGAGGACTCACGACTCAAGCTCGTTCTTTGATAAATCACTGCACTGACACACTTATTTGGCGAGAAGCCCTATTACTTGTCAGCTGAAATTGTTGGTCAGAGTTGTCATGTTAGCACTGCTAGATTATTGCAGTCATAAATGACATACATGCCAACAGCGTCTCTGGTTGCTGAACGGTCATCAGGCTAGGTTATCAGTGCACTTCATCTGGGAAGATGTGCTCAGAATTCCCCTTTTTCCCATCATCAAGACATAGAGTATGGACAGATGAAACATAGACACTTGTTTTAGAATCAACATAATAATAATAAATTACATTTCCCAAACACTAGATTGTTCTTCTAACTAATTCTACTAGTTCTTCTCAAGTGGCCAAAATTCAAAACTTTTAATTAACTACTATCTTCATGAGTTAGTGAATTCTTTTCAAATAATTATTATATAATATACAATTCAAAAGTCATGCAACAGTCATTAACTTCATTAATTCTTGAAAAATATCCTTTTAATTACTTCATTCTTTACTTAATTGATACTTTAATAACAACTGTTGGTATTAAATTATTTAGGTTTACATTATTGGTTTATCTATACTTCATAAAGGGCCGCTATTTTACCAATGTCACAATTGTGCCCTTTGCTTGCCTTGTGATGTCACAATACGCATGCATACCACATCGAGGCTTTGAGTTTAATTCCCCCCCTGCCTTTTGTTTACAAACACATAAATTGGACATTTGTTATTTCAAAATACTTAGAACGACTTTCTCTCTCAGTAATTTAATAGAATTAAAATTTATAATGCATTTCATGGGTATGTTTGTGTCTTTCACAATGTATATTCTTTATTACCTTACTAGAGAGACAGACCATCTCGTAACTGATATTCAGGCACAGCAGAGTTTGGAGGCTTCCTTTGATTACCACAGAATCTCTAACATCGACTACATTTTACATCCCCCTTATCACACAGGATGTCATACTTCCACTACGTTAGGGTGTGGCACCCTTCTACCACATCTGGTCCTTCAAAAGTTTCAAAAAATATATTTATTTCAATATGTATTTTAGATGATTCCACGATTATCAGTACCACATCACCTACAATATATTCTGTAGTTGTTATATTCTTCTTCTACCTCGCCTTATCAGACTCTCCCTTTTGCTATTACCTTTTGCAAAGTTAATTTATGTTTGTTGTTGAATGTGGAAGCTCATTAAGTATCTCCTCAAATTTTTAACATACATCCCCCAACCAGTATGGTGGTCATGGCCAAACGTTCTACACAATCTTTCTAACTCTTCCATAACCCTGTCCATGGGGCTCAAAGACAGATGAAACCTGAGTATGTACATAGCTTTTACATCCAGACTTTTCAAGGTATTCTTCCAAGGTTTTGATAAAAACTGGTACCCTCTCAAAGTATTTGGGTCTGCATGCTGTATATACATAATCTTGCCCTAATTTAATAGCCATTATTTTTCCAGTACATTTCTTCATAGGGTAAAATTTAGAAAACACATCCATTACTACCAACACATATTTAAAACCTCCCCTGGTGGTTGGCAGAGGCCAGAACACTTTGGCTGCAGCTATCTCACCTACCCCTTTCAGTATAATACATTTGCCCTTTATTGCTGGTTGTAGATTTTTTTGTTTTCTGACACTTTTCACATCACCATTTTCTTTTGGTCTTTGTCCGACTCCAACGCGGGGTCGGCCGAGTTACTATGGATTTGGCGATGTTCAGTGTCAGAGGAAGGCCAGATTCCCTTCCTGTCGCTACCCCGTACCCCCCCCCCCCCAGGATAGATTTAGTGTACCTCAGCTGTCTGCATCTAGCGTAAGCCATGAAATAGTGCAAACGTTTCGTAATGTCTGTGAGCCGAGTAACTGATGCAGGACGTGGGGACCAGCCTGGTATTCACCTAGTCAGATGTGGAAAACCGCCTAAAAACCACATCCAGGCCTGCAGGCACAACGGCTCTTGTCGTTAATCCGCCAGGCAGATTCTATCTGGGGCTAGCATGCCTACTGACACTTTTCACATCTTTCTAATATTTTCCTAACCCTCTTTACCCTATTGTTAAAGTTCCTTTCAACTTCTCCACACATTTTGGGTACAAAATGACCGTAGCTCATGTGTGCACACCATATGAACTTCTCTATGGTGTGTTTTGGTAAATATATTAGTGTGGTACAATACCCTTTTTTCCACCAAATAAAATTCCCTTATTTGGGGGTCTGATTTTCTTCCCACTTTTGCTTTACCATAGCCAAAATCTGATCTTTTTCTTGTTCCTTTTTTATGTTTCTCAAGATTTGTCGAACTTCACTTTTCTGCTCTACCTCTTTCCTGCAACACATACGTATTTCTCTGGAATCCGAATCACTCAATTCTCTTGCTCCATTTTGAACAGCAATCATGAAAATGCATCTGCCACCACATTGACCCTGCCAGGACTATAATATATATTAAAGTAGAGTTCCTGATGAGTCCATCTGGTAAGCCTTCCTTGTGTTAGTCTGCCCTGTGGTCTGTGTATATATTTACTTTCCTCCATATAAAATAGCATCATAACTTTTTCAAGACCCACACAATTGCTAATGCCTCTTTTTCCATAAATGCGTGGTTTACTAGTAAAACTAACTGATCTCTGTTCCAAACCATTCTCAGTCTCAGTTACTTGGAATAGATGTGCTCCAATCCAAAATCGGAACTGTCAGCAGATATACGAAATTCCTCATCTAACCTTGGGTGAAACAGCATTCCGCCTTTACAGAGAGGCTCCTCAATATTATCAAATACATTGTGACACTGATCTGTCCACAACCATGAGACAATCTTCTTAGTTAAATTCAGTATAGCTGCCGCATTTAGTATCTGTTTACTCATGAACTAGCGATAAAAATTGCAGAGACCAACGAAAGACTTCAATTGTTTGTTGTTCTTTAGTGACGGGAACCCCTTGATAGCTTCTAGTTTATCAGGGTTCGGTCTAATACCTTCTGCTGATTTATTTACGCCAAAAACTTTGTTTTCCTTTTTTACAACTTCGTCTTTAGCTAAGTAAATTGTGACAGTACCTCTTTGAAAGACCTTCAGGTTTTCCTCCAATATTCGACTGTGTTCTTGCCAATTGCTGGCTGCAGTTAACATGTCGTCCAAGTACAGACTGCTTTTAGACAACAGTTCCTCAAGTATAGAATCTAAGTCCCTTATAAATGCAACTACTGAGATATTTAGTGCAAATGGCAGCCCCTTGAACTGATACCCCCTGCCCTTACATATGAAAGTGACGAATTTCTTACAATTTTCAGCCAGTTTTATCTGCCAATAGCCACAGTCAGGTCCAGACTAGGTAATTCACTAGCGCCCTCAAATTTCTGCAACAACTTCTCTACAGTTTCTGGTCTATCGTTGGATTCTGTTACTTTATTTAAACCCTAGCGTCCAATGTGACTCATTCTGAATCATCCTTTTTGGTAACCTAAATTAGTGTACTGACTAGTTCACCTCTTTATAATCTGTAAAGACAACATCCTCTCTATTTCTCTTGGTATGGCCTCCTTTTTTGGTACCGGTATTTGTGGTCTCAACTAAAAAGTTGATGTGGTGTATCTTAAAATTCATAAGCTTATCCCTTCATTAATCCTGGTCTATCAGAAAATACTTCTTCATATTTTAACTGCACACTTTCCTGCTCTCTTTTCCTATCTATAGCACTAACATCGATATTCTTTAGTTCATTCTTTAATTTATTTACTATTCCAGAACCAACCCCACTCTGATTCTGCCAATAGCCACAGTCAGGTCCAGACTAGGTAACTCACTAGCACCCTCAAATTTCTGCAACAACTCCTCTATAGTTTCTGATCTATCGTTAGATTCTATTACTTTATTTAAACCCCAACGTCCAATGTGACTCATTCTGAATCATCCTTTTTGGTAACCTAAACTAGTGTACTGACTGGTTCATTTCTTTATAATCTGTAAAGACAA